>NC_140595.1:812019290-813219290 GCF_964204655.1 Triturus cristatus
ACTAGGGGGGAATCTCTTTGGCATTAGTTCCATGCCTGTAGGGACGAAGGGACGAAGTCATGTGTCTCAAGTGGTGGGCCAGGATAAGGGAGAGTATATATGTATATATAGATATGTTACCTTATTCACAGGGAGGCCAGGGAAAGCACAGTGACATGGTTTACCGAGACTTAGCCTGGCTTGCCGCTTCTGCGACCTTGTGAGGTTTGTTTATGTATTGTATGAAGGTGACAGAGCCTGTCACTGTTGTTTGATAGGCACCAGGGCCAGGTGACATTTTAGTGCATTGTGTGCTGGAAACTAAGGAGCGGGTCCATTTAGTAAGCACAAGGAGTACGGGGGGTGTTTCTAGCTCCAAAAGGGAAGTTTAGACAACCAAGTTAAGTTTCAGTGCAAGGCCACATTTGGTGGGGCAATTCCAGGCGTAAAGCATTCAGCCAGCCAGCCCTGGGAATTAGGCAGGCGTACGATTAGCTAAGATTTTGTTCAAACTGAGGGAGAGCATAGCGAACATAATTAATTGTGGCACTAGAAAAAGCCTTACAAAGCAACGCTGTGGAATGCTGTATGGATGGGCTTCAGGGATAAGGCCATGACCTTTCTGGAAGGGGCATCTTCTTCGACCGGTGTCGAACTGGGAAAGGAAGTAAGGCGGGCTCGATAACTCTTTATTCTACCTGCGTTGGCACGTCTTGGCAGGAGTGATTGTCAAAGATTTTGCCTTCAGCCAGTTTAGGTTGACACCCATCCACTCCAAGCTAAGTATTCATGGTGATATTGGTCCGCATATGCACAGCCCAGTATCAGGCCCCTGGGGTGGTCGGCGTTGTGATTTACTAAATTCTACTGAATTGGAAGTGTGACCGGGTTTACACTAGCAGAAGTTTGGGAGGGCAAGCCTCCGCCTAGGGGGTGGCTGGCTGATTTTGATGAACTACTTCAAATGTTTCACAGCACTGCACGAGGGAGAGTGTCAATTACCGGTGCATACTTCAACCAGACATCCCAGAATGAGTGTCAATTACCTGTGCATACTTCAACCTGACACCACAGAATGGCCTGCCCTCATCTACATGGTAATACTTGAGAGAGCAGAGAGCGACCATACCTCTTGAATTTTGCACTTAAACTTTCTGGTAATGGAAAGGGCTTAACACCTTCTGAAATGAGCATGACCAGAGATGTGCTGCCTTCCACTGACATTGGACAGGTTAATGGGCAAGGCTAGCGGAAAAGCCAGATGTATTTGGCATCATTTAAGGCAGACGTGACCCAGGTACTGGCAAGATAGAGACACTGCCAACCATGAAGATGTGAACGAGATCATAACTGGGGCCCACAACATATTATTTGAAAAATAAGAAGTTTCTTTTTCAAGCCACCATGTCGGTGCCACGAACTACATATAACACAACAACACCGGTATAACAATTTCAGCTATGGTTCAATTCTGGCCCCATATGTAGGTGCCAGATCTTCCCATAATTACGTTAGGAAGATCTGCAGTGGCATCGCTACGAAAGTTAGGAACACCATTCATGAAGCCCGGGGCATAATTGAACAGCGCCTGGCTGTTGTGGGGGTTCTGCCCTCCATTATTATCTTACACCTAGGGGGTAATGACCTGGTTTCCAGGGGAAGGAGGCCCCTGCTCATGTCCATGCAAACTGACTTGCCAGCCATTAGCCAGGTTGGGGGGTCATGCGAAGTCTGGTGGTCTGAAATTGTACCCCGCAGGATTTGGAGAGGGGCCAGGTCCCCGGCAGCAGTAGAGCGGTCACGTAGACGGGTCAATAGGTCCATGAAAAAATTTATGGAGCATAGGGGCATGGGCTTCATCAGACATGCATTGATCCAAGAGAAGGTTGAGGGGTACTACGAGAAGGATGGAGTGCACCTGTCCAGGGTAGGGATGGACATGTTCCTGCTCGACGTACAAGAGGCGCTAGCTAGCAAGGGACATCAGTAACACCTATGGAGGGTAGGGGGGCTCTGGCAGCGACGGTAGCCTCCCCAGAGCTGTGGCGGAGTTACAGGGCGATCTGGAGGCAGACGGGTACAGTAAGGGTACCTCTGCGACAGGCGGTACAGTAAGGGTACCCCTGTCCGGCACAGTAAGGGTGCCCGAGCCAAGGTCCAGGAGCCGAAGGGGGTTCTGGGAAGACCGCGACGGCGCCCCGTTAGTCCTTCGGGCGGTTGGGGGGCCTGACCAACCGGGGGTGTGCCACAACACGCTCCGCCCCTGTCAGAAGGGGCGGGAGTAGGAGACAGATCACGTGACCCAGTGGATGATCTGAAAATATAGATGTGCCACACTGCCGGGCATCGACCCACCGTGTGTGCTGGCTCACCAGGCGGGCGGAGCAGCTAGGGGCTGCTTGCCCTGGATCGCCCGTAAGATAACCCATTTATTGTCATACTTATGTTGTATGAAATAAACCTGCAGCAGTTCTTCACCCACAAAGAAAGTGTCAGTGTTATCCTTGGGTGATGTCTGTGCATGCGTGTTGTTGAAGCGGATGACGGTGTGGTCACTATGCCGCTGCCCGCGTCCCACGCAGTGGGACATCAGCAGGGCAGCTCTCTAGTGGCCCCCCGTCGCAGCCTTCCCCCTCCCCCTTCTTCTGCCTCGCGCGCGAGGCCACGCCCAGGGAGGAGATCTCCCAATAAGTGTGTCGGTGGAGGCGGGCCGTTGGGGGGGGCGAGGCTAGCCCCCCCTACTTAGGCGTCCCTCTCGCCCAGTTCCTCCTCTGCTTCCTGTGCGCCGCTCCTGCTCGGACACGCGTATTCCCACCCTTTCCGCTTACCCTGCGTGGCGGAGACAGCGCGTTATTGGAAGTTTTAATGTGTTTCTTTTGCGTTGCAGGCGGAGTTACAGGGCGATCTGGAGGCAGACGGGTACAGTAAGGGTACCTCTGCGACAGGCGGTACAGTAAGGGTACCCCTGTCCGGCACAGTAAGGGTGCCCGAGCCAAGGTCCAGGAGCCGAAGGGGGTTCTGGGAAGACCGCGACGGCGCCCCGTTAGTCCTTCGGGCGGTTGGGGGGCCTGACCAACTGGGGGTGTGCCACAACACGCTCCGCCCCTGTCAGAAGGGGCGGGAGTAGGAGACAGATCACGTGACCCAGTGGATGATCTGAAAATATAGATGTGCCACACTGCCGGGCATCGACCCACCGTGTGTGCTGGCTCACCAGGCGGGCGGAGCAGCTAGGGGCTGCTTGCCCTGGATCGCCCGTAAGATAACCCATTTATTGTCATACTTATGTTGTATGAAATAAACCTGCAGCAGTTCTTCACCCACAAAGAAAGTGTCAGTGTTATCCTTGGGTGATGTCTGTGCATGCGTGTTGTTGAAGCGGATGACGGTGTGGTCACTATACTTTCAAGGGGCTAATCCTAGTGGTGGGGTAGGGGCAGCGTTCATACCCACCGGAGCAGGGGTTGCCTCCGAAACAGCAACTGGGCAGGGGCAGAAACTCAATTCCAGTCAGAAGAGAAAGTGTGTGGTCAGGTGTGCAGTGGGGAGGGGGGGGGACAGAGTCAGAGGTGCACGCCCAGCCGGAGGCAGAGGCAGAGCAAGGGTGTGGTCAGGTGTGCAGTGGTGGGGCAGTGGCAGAGGTGCCCTCCCAGTCAGGGGCAGAGTAAGACACCCTTACTCTGCCCCTGACTGGTGTGCAGTGGTGGGTAGTGGCAAAGGTGCACCCCCGGCAGGGCAGGGGCAGAGCGAGGGTGTGGCCAGGGTGGTGTGGTGGGTAGTGTCAAAGGTGCACTCCCAGCCAGGGGCAGAGCAAGGGTGTGACTAGGTGTGCAAGGGTGAGCAGTGGCAAAGGTACACTTCTAGCCAGGGGCATGGCAGGGCAGTGGCAGAGCAAGGGTGTGGCCAGGTGTGCAGTGGTGGGCAGAGGCAAAGGTACACTCCCAGCCAGGGGCAGAGCAAGGGTATGGCCAAGTGTGCAGTGGTGGGTAGTGGCAGAAGTGCATGACCAGCCAGGAACAGGGCAGGGGGCAGAGCAAGGGTGTGGCCAGGTGTGCAGTGGTGGGCAGTGGCTTAGATGCACGCCCAGTCAGGAACAGGGCAGGGGGCAGAGCAAGGGTGTGGCCAGGTGTGTAGTGGTGGATACTGGCAAAGGTGGACTCCCAGCCAGGGGCAGGCAGCGGCAGAGCAGGGTTGTGGCCAGGTGTGCAGTGGTGGGCAGAGGCAAAGGTGGACTCCCAGCCAGGGGCGGGCAGCGGCAGAGCAGGGTTGTGGCCAAGTCTGCAGTGGTGGGCAAAGGCATAGCTGCGCTCCTAGCCAGGACAGGAACAGGGGCAGAGATTGTGTTCAAGCTAGCTGGGGACAGCAGGGGCAGTGCTCAGGGGCAGCAGGGCGCCTAGCTGGAGGTTAGGGGTAATGTAGGGTAGCACATCTACCCCGAGGAGCAAGGGGTGGGATTGGGGAGGGGCTACTGGTCAAGGGAGCAGGGGTGGGGATTGACTGCAGGACAGACAGGGGACAGGGGCAGTCCATCTACCCAGGGGAACAGGGGTGGGGTAAGGGGGGCAGTGCTCCTAGCTAGTGCAGCAGTGTGGGGGTAGCAGTGCTGGCTGCGGGAATCAGTGCAGGAGTGCTGGGTGTGGGGTGCAATGCATGCAAGTGTCTGCGGTACATATCTGCCGAGGAGAAATGGTGTGAGTGTTATACATCTGATCCTGTGAAATGATGTCGGTGTTATACAACTGACCCTGGGAAATGGTGTGAGTGTTATACATCTGATCCTGTGAAATGATGTCAGTGTTATACATCTGATCCTGTGAAATGGTGTGAGTGTTATACATCTGATCCTGTGAAATGGTGTGTGTTATACATTTGATCCTGTGAAATGGTGTCAGTGTTATACAACTGACCCTGTGAAATGGTGTGAGTGTTATACCTCTGACCCTGTAAAATGATGTCAGTGTTATACAACTGACCCTGTGAAATGGTGTGAGTGTTATACCTCTGATCCTGTGAAATGATGTCAGTGTTATACATCTGATCCTGTGAAATGGTGTGAGTGTTATACATCTGATCCTGTGAAATGGTGTGAGTGTTATACATCTGATCCTGTGAAATGGTGTGAGTGTTATACATCTGATCCTGTGAAATGGTGTGTGTTATACATCTGATCCTGTGAAATGGTGTCCGTGTTATACAACTGACCCTGTGAAATGGTGTGAGTGTTATACCTCTGACCCTGTAAAATGATGTCAGTGTTATACAACTGACCCTGTGAAATGGTGTGAGTGTTATACATCTGATCCTGTGAAATGATGTTGGTGTTATACAACTGACCCTGTGAAATGGTGTGAGTGTTATACCTCTGATCCTGTGAAATGATGTCAGTGTTATACATCTGATCCTGTGAAATGGTGTGAGTGTTATACATCTGATCCTGTGAAATGGTGTGAGTGTTATACATCTGATCCTGTGAAATGGTGTGAGTGTTATACATCTGATCCTGTGAAATGGTGTGTGTTATACCTCTGATCCTGTGAAATGGTGTGAGTGTTAAACATCTGATCCTGTGGAATTGTGTGAGTGATACATCTGATCCTGATTATGTAGACCGTCAAAGTACTTGGTTTCTGTAGCAGAGTTTAGTCCAGGTAAAATCTAATGTCCTGTAGTCAGGGGTTCCTACTTTATACCCAAAGAAGGGGTGGGACAAACTAACTAACCTAGACTTCAATATCCGAGTTTACTCCTCTCTCTTGACATTCAAGGATAGTTGGTGACAGGACTGTGTTAACCACCTTATTTTTCATGCTGTATTTTTTTTATCTCTGGTTTTGCTTCCTTACTGCCTGCCTACTATGTAATGCAATTTCCATCTGTTTTTTACAGTGTGTATGTAAAGCGCTCTGATACCTACGGGTCAAGCTAGCGCTATATAAAACTTTTAAAATAAATAAATTAAATAAACAAACTCTGGGGACCCACCTATCGGAGGGTCAGGACAGAGGGGTGGCTACACCCATGTCCTTTGTCCAGTTTTGCACCAGAGCAGGAGCCAATGGCTCCTGCAACTGGTTTGAACTGGACTATGCACAGGGACACCAAATGTGCCCCCAGAGCAGAATTCAAACACTCTCAGAGTGCACCCACCCAGCCCCAATACACTAAATCCTATCTGGGAGGTGGTCACACTTCCCTGTGACAGGAAACCTATTGTCAAGCCTTCCCCTGCTCGAGCTTGGCTCAGCAGCAGGAGGGCAGACTCGTGTCTGTGGCTGGCAGCATCCATTTTGTGATGCCCAGGTTGAGAAAGCTGGTACCGGGTGTACCGGTGTTTCACATAAGTCCCTCTAGAAGGGTGGAATCATACCTCCCACACCAGTTACTGGTGTAGAGGTATGATTCCAAGGTGTTTGACACCAAACACAACATGTTTCTAAGCAGCAGTTTTAAAGTTAGCATTTACCACAAGGTTATAATGCACTTAAATATATATGGTTGGTTGCATCACAAACCACCCCAGAAAATAGGTTCCGAAGGCTGCAGAGGAGCTCTGCTCATGCAGGAGGACCCTCTCACATAAAACCCAGCACCCTGCCTTCAGGATTGATGAGGCCTGCCATTGGGGTGACTGATAGGTTTATATGTTCAGTGATTTAGAATAGATATAGTTAACCTATATCTAAGTAAGGGGTGCATGCACCACGTTACACAGGCTGCAGTAGCAGACCTGTGGTGTCAGTTTGAATGGTCTCTCAGAGGTGATATAATACATGCTGCAGCCCCTGGGAGGCCTCTGGGGTATCTATGCCCTGAGTACATGGTGTACCATATACTAGGGACTGATAAGGGTACCCCAGTATCCAATCTGCAGTGTACCTAAAGTACATGCACAACCAATTTAGGGAGAAAGCAGATAAACTGGGGTCATGATTAGCAGGATACCAGTCAGACTCGTCAAAAACCAGCAAAACACCAGGAAAAAAAGTGGGGGTAACCATGCAGTCAGATTCCACCTTCCTACACACCAGACACCAGAGACCACCGGAGGGGGCCAGGACTTCATCCCCCAGCCTGCTTTACGGCTCGTTGCTGCCGCAGTCATCCCGTTCGTGCCAGGAGGCGCTTTAAATCCTGTGGAGGGCTCCCGCAGCGCGGGGCACCCGTTTTTGTGCAGCAGACACCAGGGACCACCGGAGGGGGCCAAGACTTCATCCCCCAGCCTGCTTTGCGGCTCGTTGCAGCCGCCGTCATCCCATTCGCGCCAGGAGGAGCTTTAAATCTTGTGGAGGGCTCTCGCAGCGCGGGACGCACACGGGCTGCGCCCTGGCGAAGCCTGGGCCAAGGGCGGGCCCGTCCTTGCCCGTCATTGAAAGGAAAAGGCAGGTCAGGTCCAACTCCATTGGCGCCAACTTTTTAATGCTGACTTGCGGGTAAGACTCTTTGGGTTTAACCATCGTTTCCTTTGATGCGTATATTTAAAAAAAAGTACTTCTTTGCATTGACTTATTTGCCATCAATCAGTTCAACAACAGCAGGGACTATAGTGGTCTACTTGCAGTAGGCCGGCAGGGGAACCAGGAAAGTGTACGCTTTCGATCATCTGTGGAACATCTGTGATAGCCATTTTGTACTGTAGTGGACTGGGAAGTACCTGAGATATCTGTTATCCTGATTATTGGCCAACCAACTCCTTATCATTTCCCTTGTCCTCGCTAATTGTGCTCTTTGATCGTATTGTTGCTCTCTGCTATTGTTTTTATAGCTCATATCTGTTCAAACTACACCTAGGTGCTACTTGGCTGATCCTAGTGGGGAGGTTGCACTTCGGCACTGCCAGGGTCTAACAATGGGAAAGCGTACATGCACAGCCATACCTGACCTTCGATCAATTGAACACCTTTATTGCTACAATCCCCACGAATATGTGGTTGATTACTGGGGGTGATTTTAACTGTCAATTCGAGCCCCTTGCTGATCCTTCAGATACAATCCCCAGCAAGGAGGATCCGCACTGGCTAACTCCTGACCCTCAAATTCCACCAATTAAGGCTTGGACCCCGCTGGCATTCCAGATCAACGCAGTCACACTGACCCACTCCATGAGAGCGTGTAATGGCCGTACCAAATCAGACACACCAGGGAAGTTAACCTTCAATAGAACAGGCCAATCCTCCCTGCTGGACTATATTTTAGTGGAGACCAGGTTATGGCAAAGGGTTGTTGATTTCCCTGTCCTGCTGCGACAGGACAGCGATCACAACGCCTTGACCATGGAGTTGAAGTTGCCGGGCTTTGAAAATGCCATGGTTAGTGGTACCTCCTTAGATAGCAGATTAATACTTTCAAACAATAGAAGAAGATTAAGGTGGGGGGCAATCGAGCAGTCATCCGACAAGCTTGCCACACTATATTCTTTAATCATTCCGTCCTTATCAGAAATGGGGGAGGCTGCCACCACAATGGGCTCTTTTCCAAATACTGATAGAATAGCGGCATTGCATGCAGAACTGACATCCAATTTGGCCAATATATTTTATCCTAGGGTATCCTCCAAGGTTAGAAAAGGGGTCAAACAATCATGGTTTAATGACACTTGCCGAAAGGCTAAGCGAGCTGACTAGATGCCATTAAAGCCAAGGACAGGCACTTAACTAAACAAATGAGGGTGCTTTACAGAGACAACATCCAACAAGCAGTGAAGAGCTGGGAACTAGAAAGATGGGATGCCCTCAAAATCGCCCTATCTAGCAGGGACATGAAGGCGTTCTGGTCAATAGTCGGTACAGGCAGTAGTGAAGGGAAGTCAGCCATAGTGCCAAACAGTGCAGCGGTTGTATGGAAGACACACTTCCAGGCTCTATACACCACAAAGGAAGCTGCTGGCCCAAATGAGGAAACATCCACAATACCGCTAAGGACCATCCACGAAGAGGCCCCGGGGAACAGACGTTTTAAACGCTATAAGAAAGCTTCCTCTCGGCAAAGCTCCGGGACTGCAGAAGCTACCGGGAGACCTCTTCCGGGCAGAACCAAAAATATGAGGACCCTACCTGTGGACAATATTTAATGCCATTATGAGAGGTATGGCGATCCCTGAAACTTAGGCCGGTGCAGACATTTTCCCAATTTTTAAAAAGAGCTCACCCCTCTTGCCCATAAATTATAGGCGATCAGTTTGATCGATGTTACCAGAAACTGTTTGCACGGGTACTCCTCGATCACCTTCACGTCTGGATAGAGGAGCATGAAATCCTGAGCCCATACCAAGCCGGATTCAGAAAAAACATTTCCACCATTGACCAAATATTTAGACTCCAACTCCTATATTGGAAAATTGTGTCAATAGAGTGTGGCAGTCTCTATTTAATATTTGTAGATCTGAAGACTGCCTTTTGTTTGGTCCCCAGAGCTAAATTGTGGGATGTACTTAGAGACCTGGGGATCCCCCTCTACCTCTCGAGTCTGCTCATGAGACTGCACGAGGGCATCTTTGCCCAAGTGAGCTATGGGAAATGTGGTGAACTTACTTCCCGTTTCCCAGTTAATAGAGGAGTAAGGCAGGGGTGCCTGCTCGCCCCTACCCTGTTCTGCCTATTTATCAGCGCTCTGGTTGCCCAACTTATTGAGGTAAAGGACAATGATGCCCAAAGCTGGCATGTAGTAAGGTGCCAGCAATGATGTTTGCAGACGACACACAGTTATTATCAAAGTCGTCCATGGGCATCCAGAGGGTTCTTGATAGCTTTGCTATTTGTTGCAAAAACAGGGGGCTGGAGATCAACACACAGAAGACCAAATTTATGGTCTTCAACCCAGCTACCACATCCCACCCTAATCCCCGCCTAAATGGTACCTTGCTTGATAGGGTGTCAGTTTTTGACTACTTAAGCGTTAGTGTGACGGAAACATTTGAGTGGGGCCCGCAACTGGCCAAAGCAAGCCTTAAGCTAGCACAGACTGCAGGGGGAATCGCAAAAATATATAGAAACTCCTCCCATAAACCGGCTGGGCCTATAGCGAAGATCTACAAAGTGCAAGCAAGGGGCACGATAATGCATGGGGCTGAATTATGGGGTCACTGTCCCTCTGGCAGACTGAACCAAACCGAGAACAATTTTATGAGGCAGATGTTAGGCCTTCCCACTAGCAACCCCTCACTCCCCTACGCCTGGACCTAGGAATTAGACCAATCACAGACGAGATTGGACTTAGGCCACTAACCTTTTGGCGTAGACTGAGGGTGACCCCGGAACTAGCAGTCTACCAGTCAGAGTTAAAGGAGTTATTGAGTCTCCCGGGTCTGGGTAAAATACCATGGTTTCTGTATGTAAAGGACGTATGTTGTAGGCTGGGTAAACCCAGCTTATGGAGCAACCCTGAGGAAATGTGCCCAGTAATCAAACGTCCTGAATTGGTAAGAATCTATAGGACGCATAAATTAGTAGATATCCAAGGGAACGCGGCCCTAGGACACCTGACAGCCGATTTCTTGAGAATCAAAGATGAGTATCTGATCGAATCCTTTCTGGATGATATCCAACCAACATTGGCAAGGAAACTATACATCCAGTTTAGAATAGGGACCTTGCCGCTCCGTGCTTTCACTAACAATTGGTTAAAAGTCACACCCCTTGGGTGCCCTGCCTGCAATTGTGTGCAAGAGTCTGAGCTTCATGTTTTTTTTTCTGTCCTGGCTATAAATTAGTGCTGGCTCATCCCACTCTGCAGGAACCTAGGGTTTAGGCATGGTGTGGCAGCATTTAGAGTCCTGAAGTACGACACACACACCCATTGTCTTTGCTGTATCTCGATTTTTAAACTCAATGAGGCGTAGTCGTAGGATTTTGTTAAACTCAGCACCTTGCCCATAAAAGCCCATACTGAATGCATTCTTTTTTAAATCTTTTAACTCATTTTTAACCCTTTCTAATGTTTTAATAATTACGTTTACTGATGAATTGAGATTTTATCTAGACAAAATTGTATGTGCACCCATTTATGGCACTAGTTGCCTTACACTGGGAAACAGATATGGTAGCTGGTTGAGGATGGGCTGAAGGCATGACACCCCGAATCTACCACCCTGTGATCACTGTGATGTATTCTAATGCTGCAAAATTCGTAATCTGTATACCTATTTATGTGTAAACTGTTCTATGTTATGTGTTTTTAACTGTGTAAACTGTTTTCACGCATGCACTTTTTATGGTCTATATTGACCGAAATAAAGTTTGTTGGAATGGAAAGGATATTGCGTAAGAGTGTTTTACATCTGACCCTGTGCAATGGTGTGAGTGATACATCTGACCCTGTGAAATGGTGTGAGTGTTATACATCTGATCCTGTGAAATGGTGTGAGTGATACATCTGATCCTGTGAAATAGTGTGAGTGTTATACATCTGATCCTGGGAAATGGTGTGAGTGATACATCTGATCCTGTGAAATAGTGTGAGTGTTATACATCTGATCCTGTAAAATGGTGTGAGTGATACATCTGATCCTGTGAAATAGTGTGAGTGTTATACATCTGATCCTGTGGAATGGTGTGAGTGATACATCTGATCTTGTGAAATAGTGTGAGTGTTATACATCTGATCCTGTGAAATGGTGTGTTATACATCTGATCCTGTGAAAGGGTGTGAGTGTTATACATCTGATCCTGTGAAATGGTGTGAGTGTTGTTACGTTTTCTTGATTCGGATATACATTATCCATAAAAGCACAAACATTACTCATAATCACATGCATAGTCCATCATCATTAAAAATAGAGACTCCACATTAAAACTAATCAATTAAAAGTTACTAGGTTATCCATGACTTGATATCATCAGCAATGTTAAAGTGACAGTGTGCAAGTGCAAATATTTCACAAAAGAGCAGCTAAAAACGGGCAGATCTTTAAATCACAGAGAGGTTACAGTTAGCAGCAATCAATGAAGGTGCAAGTGTGCATAGTGCAAAATATAAATACGAACAGTACAAAATCCAGAAATGTGTATTGTACAGCCTAATCCAGCAGTCATTAATTCATAGAAAGACGTGACCGAATGGCCATTTTCAAGAAAGTACACACTCGGTATGTTATATCATCATCTTTAAGCTGGAGAATAATTGTATATGCAGCCTTAAAATCCGTTATGCCCTTTAACCTGAAAAACGGTATCAATAACTGCATACTATATTTTTGGTAAAAAGAACAAAAAAACAAAAAGTGTAGCGTAGACTGTTTCCCTAAGTTATCACATGGGCAGACCAAGTTCTCAATATTAGGTTGGTAACCCATGGGGAAGCACAACAGATACTTTATTGAGCCCGATCTGAGACGAAAAAGAAGGCTTCGCTCCCAACGAGTAATATCTCTTAAGAGATAACTAATAGGAGAGCATAATGGGGGTCCACCCTCGCCTGTCATTAAAATATATTGTTTCACAGATACTTTGGCGGATTCCAGGGCATATCTCGCATCCCCATAATGTTGATATAAAACTTTACGAATAATCTTTCCATCAATACCATCTAATTGTTCAGGGTTCTTAAAAATATGCTCTAGATTGACCGCAGTCAAATTTGCCCGTACTTGAGCCAGCCAAGGAATGTCACCGCCCTTATCACATTTTAGACAATCTGCTAAAATCTCCCTTGTTAATAGGGCTGCTGGGTTTTTCCAAACCTTTAGCCAGAATAAAACAG
The DNA here is from genome assembly GCF_964204655.1 of Triturus cristatus. Classification (NCBI taxonomy): domain Eukaryota; kingdom Metazoa; phylum Chordata; class Amphibia; order Caudata; family Salamandridae; genus Triturus; species Triturus cristatus. The sequence goes on from NC_140595.1 coordinate 812,031,963, forward strand.
GGCGTGAGTGTTATACATCTGATCCTGTGGAATGGTGTGAGTGATACATCTGATCCTGAGAAATAGTGTGAGTGTTATACATCTGATCCTGTGGAATTGTGTGAGTGATACATCTGATCCTGTGAAATAGTGTGAGTGTTATACATCTGATCCTGTGAAATGGGGTGAGTGATACATCTGATCCTGTGTAATAGTGTGAGTGTTATACATCTGATCCTGTGAAATGGTGTGTTATACATCTGATCCTGTGAAAGGGTGTGAGTGTTATACATCTGATCCTGTGGAATGGTGTGAGTGATACATCTGATCCTGTGAAATAGTGTGAATGTTATACACCGGATCCTGTGAAATGGTGTGAGTGTTATACATCTGATCCTGTGGAATGGTGTGAGTGATACATCTGATCCTGAGAAATAGTGTGAGTGTTATACACCTGATCCTGTGAAATGGTGTGAGTGTTATACATCTGATCCTGTGAAATGGTGTGAGTGTTATACATTTGATCCTGTGAAATGGGGTGAGTGATACATCTGATCCTGTGTAATAGTGTGAGTGTTATACATCTGATCCTGTGAAATGGTGTGTTATACATCTGATCCTGTGAAAGGGTGTGAGTGTTATACATCTGATCCTGTGGAATGGTGTGAGTGATACATCTGATCCTGTGAAATAGTGTGAATGTTATACACCGGATCCTGTGAAATGGTGTGAGTGTTATACATCTGATCCTGTGAAATGGTGTGAGTGATACATCTGATCCTGTGAAATAGTGAGTGTTATACATCTGATCCTGTGAAATGGTGTGTTATACATCTGATCCTGTGAAATGGTATGAGTGTTATACATCTGATCCTGTGAAATGGTGTGAGTCTTATACATCTGATCCTGTGGAATTGTGTGAGTGATACATCTGATCCTGTGAAATAGTGTGAGTGTTATACATCTGATCCTGTGAAATGGTGTGAGTGTTATACATCTGATCCTGTGAAATGGTGTGAGTGATACATCTGATCCTATGAAATAGTGTGAGTATTATACATCTGATCCTGTGAAATGGTGTGAGTGTTATACATCTGATCCTGGGAAATGGTGTGAGTGATTCATCTGACCCCGTGGAATGGTGTGAGTGATGAGTGTTATACATCTGATCCTGTGAAATGGTGTGAGTGATTCATCTGACCCAGTGGAATGGTGTGAGTGATACATCTGACCCTGTGAAATGGTGTGAGTGATTCATCTGACCCTGTGGAATGGTGCGAGTGTGTAGTAAGGAAGTCACAGGAAATCCAGGGAAATATCAGCAAAGAAGCTTTATTGACGACAGGGACTGCGCAGCAGCCAACAGAGCAGGCAAGTCAAAACAATTGCTTCACATATTCCAACCTTGAGTTCCACGTTCTGTTGTGAAATGCACACGCGCCAGTACCCACGAGGAGTGGGCATTCCACAACAGAGAAGAGCACAGTGAGGGAGACCATTACATTATCCCCCTCCTCTAAATGTTTTTCTTTAAAAGAACCAGAAACTGGAGCAACAAAGAGGGAAACAAGAGGAAGCAGAAGGGAGGAGGGAACGGAAGAGTAAAAGTGCACAAAAAAACAAAAACAGGGAAGTAAAAGATAACCAGTTTAGAGAAATCTCATAGGAACAGAACATCGTCCATTGCTCCTACGCAAACCCAGTGTGGAAGGGGCATCTAAGTGTTTTTCACTGACAAATCAGCAGAACTGGTGATAGCATGTCCAGACAACTTAACAACCCTGGAAATGTTCCACCAGTGCTTGATGCTCACCCTAACAGCATTTCCACAAACCCTATCCACAACTGAGGGCTCAGAGACCATAGCGTCTCCTTTATTGCTGTGAACAGGAATCTTCACACGCACAGTGTCTCAAACAACCAATGTATGGGAAACAGTTCTTCTCCTGACATCAAAATAAGATTGTTGTCGTAACTGAGCTTTGGAGACATTCTCCCTGAAAAAATTGTCTACACCCTCGATTGCATCCATCTTCACCCATTTAGACATCCATCCAGGACACACCTTGGAGGAAGGCTTCCTTCCCCGCAACAATTCAAAAGAGCAAACCTTGGATGAGAGGAGAGTGGTCCGTAGAACCATAGCATGGAGCGCACAGCGTTCTGAACGATACACTTGCTAGCAATGTCCTACTGTACACAGTTGTTCAAAACCCTGTTCACTTGCTCCACAAGGCTGTTGGTTTGTGTGTGATAAAGGGAACTCCCTGAGTGAGCAATACAAACCTGCGCTAAATAGTCTTGGAATTCCTGACTGACAAACTGTACGTCGTTGTCAGAAACAATGATAGAGGAGAAACCCTCCCGTAGGAAAACGTCCTTGAGGAAATCATGGACGTTTTTGGAATCAGCTCGCCAAAGAAACGATCCTCCGGCCACTTGGAATAATAATCTATGGCAACAACAGCAAAGCGAGAGGAGAGTGGAAGAAGGTTGAAAGGACCAACCAGATCAATGCCAGCTTTCTCCCAAGGCCTAGCTGGAAGTTCAATGGGTTGGAGAGGAGGCGTCCTCACTTTCAGTCCTTTTTCAGCATTCAAACACATGACACACTCTCCAATGAAAGCATCAATGTCCTTGTCCATAAGGGGCCACCAAAAGCACTCACGTATCCTGTGCTTGGTAAGCGTTTACCCCATATGCCACTTGTGAGCACCACCAATCAATCTGCCTCTGAGTTTTTCAGGAGGAATCAATCTATCACCAAACCAAAAGATACCGTCCTCCACAGAAATATCCAGGGAGACCTTTACAAAGGTTTACAAGGAGAGCGTGCGTTCTTTTCCATTGGCCAACCATTCTTAACACACATCCTGACCTGACACAGCAAGACATCCTTAGACAATTCGTCTCTCCATTCTTCCTCACTCACGGCACACATATCGCCCATAACCATGGAGGCAATAAAACAATTGTCCAGATCATCATCGTCACCTGAAAAGGAATCATCATCAGACACAGGAAGCCTCGATAAAAAGTCAGCCCTGCTATTCTTGTTACCAGGCAGGTAAGAAACTTTAAAATCATATTGTAGAAACTTAGTGGACAACCTGGCAATTCTGGGAGTGTGTTCTTTGATTTTGTCCCCAGAAAGAATGGAAACCAGAGATCTGTGATCGGTGCATAACACAAAATGGTTTCCTCAAATATAGGGATGAAATTTCCCGATGGCTCACCAACAGGCCAACAGCTCTCTTTCGATGACAGAGAAATTCAACTTTGGACCACGCAACACTCTTGATGCATAACCCAAAGTGTTCTCCGTACCGTCTTTGGTCTGTGTGAGAACAGCGCCCAACCCAACACGGCTTCCATCAATGGTGATGGTGCACCTGACATTGAGATCAAAAGGTGTGAGAATTTTAGGGCCAACTAACTGGGTATTGATCCATTCAAAAACATCCTGACAGTGATCATTCCAGACAAAAGCCACACTCTTTTTCAACATGTTGGTGAGAGGTTGGACCTTAGAAGCATAGTCAGGCACACGCCGGGAGTAGAACTCACAGAGTCCAATGAACGACTTGAGGTCAACCTTATCAGTAGGCGCTGTGCTGTCAACTATGGCCCTGACCAGACCAGGCCTCGGTTCCAATCCTTGTTCAGACAAGACATGTCCCAAGTACTCCACCTTCTGTACCAGGAAAAGACACTTTTCTTTTTTAAGAACAACTCCCTTCTCTTGCATGATATCAAGAACATGGTAAAAGGATTCATCATGCTGCTCCTTGGACGCACCATAGATCAAGACATCGTCTTGGAAGACATCAATGCCCTTGACCCCTTTAAGCATGTGGCACATGATCCTTTGAAAGGCATCCTAGAATATTGAAACATACCAATGGGTGACACAAATGCCGTGAGATGACTTGAGGAAAGATCCAAGACCACCTGGTGGTAAGCTGACGCTAAGTCCAGTTTGCTGAACCTCTTGGACCCGTTAATCATCGTCAACAAATCTGAAATTTTGGGGAGAGGGTGAGAATTGATCTAGATATTTTTTTGAGACTGTGTAAGTCAACACAAACGTGAAGATCTCCATTTTTTTCATGGCCACAACCAAGGGAGAAAGCCAAAGAGAGGACTCAATAGGCTCGATAATGCCTTTCTCACAAAAGTCATTAAGTTTGTGTTCGAGCTGATCCCTGACACTAAAAGGGACACTCCTGAGTCTGTGCTTGACAGGAATGGCGTCGACCTTCCTTAACCCAAATCTGATGGCTAAAACTCCATATCTGTCCCAACCCTCTACTAAAACCGGAGGGGAAACATCAGAAAACTTTATCAGAAAAATCATTGGAGGAGACAATAGAGACATGTTCCTTTGTGCCAGGGCTAAGAACCATCTGAAAGAGACTTTGATGGAACCATCCCAGAATGGACAACCCCTTGATGGCCACATACACCTTACCATGGATGTTTCTACCTTTAAATTCAATAATGTCCTCAAAATAACCAGCCAACTCTATCCTCCACCTCTCCAGGAGCCCTGTCGAGAGGCTCCAAAGGGCGAGAAACCCTCAGCTCGCGAAACATTTCTTGGGTGATCATGGTTATTCTTGCACCTGAATCCACAAGCAGGCACACCTTTTTATCTCCAATGCCAATTTCTACGTAAGGGTCAATGTATTCAGAGGTGTCACCCACGACCACAGACTTCTCACCAACCACCACTACCATATCTCTCAGTTCATCTTGGATACTGCGGTAATTTTCGGGGTCAACACGTTCTGCATCCGACACATTCGCAACAGAAGGGGTGTTTACCTGTTTGTCAACCTGAGGAGACAAACTACTCCGTTTACCACTTTGACAAACTTTGGCAAAGTGCCCAAGCTTGCCACAGGACCTGCAAGTAACGTTTTTGGCCGGGCATCCTCTACCCCCTTTGACGTGTGAGGGATTCCCACAACGGAAACACGTTAGGTTGTTTAAAAAATGAACTTTCCGAATGAGGGGCAACATTGTTTTTAAAATCCTTGGGTCTAACTGCCCCACCAGTTCATTAGACTTGTCCTCCAAGTCTGTTTTGACAGAAGCTTTGGAGAGCTCGGTGCTCTCGCAGTGCGAATAGTCTCCTCGAGGGAGGGATTAACCATGGATAACAGCTTCTGCTGGATAGGCTTGTCAAAACCCTTACAAATGTACTGGTCCCTGACCAACTGTTCATTAAACGCCTCAACCTGACAATCATCACTCAACTTGGGGAGAGCAGAGACAAAAGCATCAACATCTTCTCCAGACCTATGCTCCCTTTTGAAGAACTTCTGTCGGATGACGACAAGGCTGGGCTGTACGTCAAAAAGCAACTCCAACGTCTTTACTGCCTTAACATATTCATCAATGTCCTCCCCGTCCTGGGCTCGTATCAAAGGTGGCAAGTGTTTCAACACTGATCTACCTTCAAAATCTAGGGAATGAAGCAGGAGACACTTTTTCCTTTCCGCCTTATAATGAGATGCTCCAATAGCACCAAAAAAAGTTACAAATGCGTCATACCAATTTTTCCAAGTTATAGGTGGGTTTCCAGGCACCTTGAGAAAGGGAATTGGGAGAGAAACAGACTGCATGGTAGAAAGATATGCCTTAGATGACACAACACCGGAAAAGGTAATAAAGGTAAAAGACAACAACCAGGATGAAGGAGATTGCACTTGTGAAGAACCTTAAAAAACAATAAAAACAACAGGAAAGAAAACAAAGACTCCTCGAGGTGTGCCCACGGAGATGCGCAGAGGATAAGAAGTAATATGGCACTCCAGGTGTGAGTGTCACCGTAGATGTGTGTAACTGGCTTGGAGTTACAGGAACCAATGAGTGACACACAGGGTGTGCATGTCACCATTGTTGAAACAAAATGCAGCATGTCGAAAAGACACAATGTGACTCGCCAGGTGTGCTGCGTATAGCCACAATAGTAACTATACACAAGGAGGGTAAGCCAAGGGATAAATGCAAGTCATGCCGCCCGATATCCCTCTTGAACGTGGAGGTGAAGGTCCTTACGACCATTCTGGCCATAGGAATGAGGCGCATCATAACAACACTGATACATTGCTATCAGTTGTGTTTCATGCCTGGTAGGCCGACCAGGTGGAACGTTCGCAGAACCTACAACTTGCTAATGGCAACCAGCGATCGAGATGCCCCCCATATATTCTTGTCCCTGGACGCAGAGAAAGTGTTTGATTTAGTACACTGGCCCTTCTTAGAAGCTACCTTGACCAAGTTTGGATTTGGACCAAAATTCTGAAAGTGGGTGGTGTTGCTGTATAATTCTCCCAGGGCAACTATACAGGTGAATGGCAGAACATCGCAGGACTTCCCAAGAGGCCGGGGTACTAGACAAGGCTGTCCCTTATTCCCATTAGTATTTGCACTGACTGTAGAGATGCTAGCTTGCCAAGTCAGACATCATTCGGGGATTCAGGGCTTTAGGGACATACAGAGAGGCACAAATGGGAGAACATATCCATCTAAGCAGACAATATTTTACTGCACATAACGGAAACCACCAACACAATTCCCATCCTCTTCCAGACCATTGAGGACTACAGACGACACTCAGGCTATAAGGTAAACGGGCATAAGTCAATGGCATACAGCCCCAGACCACTGAGAGATTGGCCTCCCCTGCCAAAAGACCTGAGGTTAGTAGAGGAAGCTTTAAATATCTGGGTATATACCTCACGACAGACAAGAGACTGTGCCAGAAATGCAATGTCCAACGAATACAGAACCAATTCAAAGACAATACGGAAATATGAAAGACTCTATCACTCACGATCATGGGCCACATTGCAATCTTTAAAATGATCACTCTACCTCAGTTCTTATATGCACTACAGAACACTTACCACCTCCTCCCACGTACAATATTCATATTCAGATAAATTGATGCTGAGCTGTGCTCATTACTGTGGTTGGGGAAACATCCACGGATTGCGCTACGTACACTGCAACGGAAACCATACAACGGGGGGTTGGCAGTACCAGACTTCAAAGTATATTGCTGGTCAGAACACTTAACGCCCATCAATGAGTGAATACATGTAGCGGGCGACCATCCCACACACAGACTGGAATGAGAAACACTGACGCCACGCATATTTATCCGTTACCTATATGGAGGGAAATGAAAACAGAGGTTAATTCCAGCCACGCAAATCACTCTCGAAGTACGGGATAGGGCTTCCAGGGTATTAGGATGGAAACATAAGATTACTAGGGCGACGCTGCTGTGCGAAGGGCATTGGCTGAAGGAATTAAGTAAACTAAAGGGATTCGGCCTCTGAGACACTTTCTCGACGGTGGGGGACATCACTGATAAGGGGGCTATAAGAACCTTCTCTGCCCTCTGCACCGACTACCAACTCCACAAATCTCAATTCCTTAAATATGCACAATTACGACATGCATGGTTAGCGGAGGTCTTGACGGACAATGACCTCCCGGAATATGCTCCACTAGCAGGCCGGCTAGTACAGGAACCACTTAGAATCAAAGCAGTATCACTTACATACAAAACATTGAACAGCAATATTGCTGAGAACCTAGATCTCCTCAGGGGTTAGTGTGAGGGTGAGGTCGGAACACTGGAAAATATTGACTGGGAGGCTGCTCGGATGCATCCCAGGGTGGTGGCGATTAGGGCACTTCTGCGACTTATCCCAATACAAAATACTTCATTGGACCTATTACGATAGTAACAGGCTCCACAGAATTGGATGTGCCAATAGCCCAAACTGTCTGAGATGCTGTGACTTTTGTCACATGATATGGGACTGCCCCACTATACGTACCTACTGGGAAGGTATTAAGCAGGAACTTAACCAGGTGCTACAGGTCTCCCTCCCCTAGAACCAAAATGTATCCTTCTAGGAATAAACAGCGAAGTTGTTGTTCCAAAACTACAACTATTGTTCAGTGCCCTAGGTCTAATAGTTGCTAAAAAAGATATAGTAAGATATTGGGGTGCACAGGCTGTGCCGACATTACATGAGTGAAAGACAGAAATGGACCAATGCATGGCCACAGAACGGATAACATACAAGAGTAGAGGGTGGCCCGGAAAGTTTTGCAAGGTATGGGACAGCTGGAATGCGTCACTAAAGGTTGGACTCACTAGATATGCCCACATAAGCTACAAATGCGGAAGACTAAAAGACATCCTTGATAAATGAGAAAGAGATGGGGTTCACTGAAATAAGAACTAGACAGGAAGGGATATGCTCTACTGTCATGATTGATGAGTGTAAATGTACAACAAACAGATTGGAATATTTGCAACGTTACTGTCCATTATATGTGTGATGTTGCTATGTTATGTTATGTTATAAACAAAATAAAACCAATAAATATATATATATATTTTAAATCCCAGGTCATCTTCAAAATTCTAACGCTCACTAAAATTTGTTTAAAATTCTCACCAATACTATTGAAAAGTCCATTACCTCTGCCCAGTCCCAATAGGAAAATTTGCTCCCCAGCAAAACAATAAAGCAGGATGAAACAGATGAAACAGGAATGTTCCCAAAAATTGCCTAGAAAATATATTTTTTCAAGTTAACCTACGACCCACAGCTCTTACCCTACAGGTTCGCGATCGAACTGTCAGCGCACCAACGTTGCCGCAGCCCTCCATTCCTCTAATCAGGACTCACAAAAGACTTTCAAAAGATCAGTTGCTCAAGTAATTCAGAGTTCAATTGTCTTTGTACTTTTGTTTTTAAAAGACACTCTTTCTACATCGCACCAAGATGACAAAAGACCCATGAGCCCCAGGACAACAGACACAAGCACTGATGACAGCCACCTAACACCAGACTGCAGACAGTGAACAACCAAAGACAGGCCCTGACGACAGACATCTTTCTAAAGACAATCTTACATTGTCCAAATGCTTCCTAAGTTACGTTCTCTTATATTTTCGTACACACTCTCCGGAACGACAAAGGGACATGATTTTATAAGCTCTACAGTCATGCAATGCATGCGCAAAGACCTCTCTCACTGCACATACACCTACACTGAACCAAACGCTTATATATTCCTCACGTACTAAACAGCGAACTCCTACACAACACCTGATACCAACATATGTCCAAGGTAGGCTCCCAAGCTAAGAACAGATCATGGTACATCTGTTCATTGATACTGCATGCCGTAGAAGTCAACAGACTTTATTTAGTGCGAGAGGTAGCCCCTGAAAGAGAAAAATGTCTTGTCCATTAATACCTCTGTAGGATCAAGGCAAAAACCCAACCCAATACAGTAGAACCCCTTAAGACATTAGTAAACTAACCCCACTGCACTACATCTCTTCACTGAGCTGAATGACATTCAATCTGAGGTAGACAGGACGCGTGGAAGGTCACCACTGGAGAGGGCACTGTTTAGACCCTGGACATGGAGTTCCAGTGTAGGGCTGCCCATGTTAATCACGCGAGGGGAATAAGTCCCATGGGAGGGGGTCAATTGCCAGCATAGACACCCTGTGCCAGGAAATACGGGATAGCAAGATCAACAGGTACACCTGGTTAGAGGGGAAGGGGTGACCCCTATTTGTATGGAAACGTACTGTACCCATTATGTTTCAGAGACAAAGGAACCATACCATTGGGCAGCAATGAGAATTGTGGTACAATACTACACGTACGGACCATGGGTGTCTAAGTTACTGACATCTGTGATGCCTATTCTCCTTGCTGTACTTCCTACAAGTGGGGGTTTCTTGCTGTAAAATAAGTTAGGTATTATGCACTTAGAGAAAAAGCAACCAACATTGCATACACACACACACTTTTTCAAATAACATAACTGTCATGGCATGCGAGGAGGATAAAGTATTTGATGACTCAACTAGAGGGGGGAATGTTGGGATGGGCAAGTACAATGTCACTGAGTGTCATGTTATGTGCAGACCCGACAATATCATTAAATGCAACGTGAAGATATGCCACGACCTGTGCCCACATGGCCTCGACAATGCCCGTCAATGCAATGTCAACGTGTACTGTAACTTGTGTACCAACAGCGGCGCCGATATAAGCAATAATGCTACCAATGTATGTCCTGATCCATCCTTGTACGATAATATTATTGTTGCCAATAAGAACAATGCTAATGTGCAAAATTACAACTTTATGCACCATATTAGTAATTTCGATAAAAATGACACCAGTGGATGCCATATTATTTTTAAGAGTGCCAATGAACTCACATCATTGCTGTTGGATTTACCCAAAGTGACCTCCCCATCAACCCAGAGTCAGAGATACATGGTCAGGTAGGTCCTGCAACCCTTGCCTATCGAGTAACAAGTCTCAGGTGGGGTCCCCATAAATTACAGGCAAACACTCACCCAGGGAAACCCTGATCGATTCCACAGATAGTTGCACCACAAACCTGAGGTAATTGGCCCAAATAGAACCTGTTTGGCCAAAGGCTTGCGTTCCCCAGAAATACCACATGTAGATAGGCACACTCAACCAATGAGGGCGTGACATGCACACCACACGTAATGATCACGCGCTCCTCACGCAGGACATATGGACACATACACACCGGCCCAAATTAGCTCTGCCGAAAGTCGAAAGCCACCTGTGCCCTTATCAGATGAACACATGTGATTGATTTATGTCTAAGATGCTCTTTTGGAATGTAGAGAACATTTTATTGTACCTCACGAACTGTATAAATTGACATCCAGAGACAATCTGTCCAGGCTCTCCCAGCTGCAAAGTTTAATGAAACCAACTTGTTCCTGTTTTGCCAAATGCCTCTTGTCTTTTCATTGATTTAACCTCTTCAGTGCCCATGACAAGATAGTCTCGTCATGGAGCACGGTCGCGCTGTGCCCATGACGAGACTATCTCGTCATGAACCCCACCCACTAATGTAACGCCCGGCACAGGAGGGGGAAAGGGCGTGGCACAGAAGGGGTTAAGGGAAATTCATATCCGAGCAACACTATCTTTTCATGCACATTTTTTTGTTTCTTTCCACGTTCATGCATCCTCAAACAGCATTCTATCTCAAAAACCATCCTCAAACAGCATGCTATCTCAAAAACCATCCTCAAACAGCATGCTATCTCAAAAACCATCCTCAAACAGCATGCTATCTCAAACACCATCCTCAAACAGCATGCTATCTCAAACACCATCCTCAAACAGCATTCTATCTCAAAAACCATCCTCAAACAGCATGCTATCTCAAAAACCATCCCCAAACAGCATGCTATCTCAAACACCATCCTCAAACAGCATGCTATCTCAAAAAACATCCTCAATCAGCATGCTATCTCAAACACCATCCTCAAACAGCATGCTATCTCAAAAACCATCCTCAAACAGCATACTATCTCAAAAACCATCCTCAAAAACCATCCTCAAACAGCATGCTATCTCAAAAACCATCCTCAAACAGCATGCTATCTCAAACACCATCCTCAAACAGCATGCTATCTCAAACACCATCCTCAAACAGCATGCTATCTCAAAAACCATCCTCAAACAGCATTCTATCTCAAAAACCATCCTCAAACAGCATGCTATCTCAAAAACCATCCTCAAACAGCATGCTATCTCAAAAACCATCCTCAAACAGCATGCTATCTCAAAAACCATCCTCAAACAGCATGCTATCTCAAAAACCATCCTCATGCTATCTCAAACACCATCCTCAAACAGCATTCTATCTCAAAAACCATCCTCAAACAGCATGCTATCTCAAAAAACATCCTCAAACAGCATTCTATCTCAAAAACCATCCTCAAACAGCATTCTATCTCAAAAAACATCCTCAAACAGCATGCTATCTCAAAAACCATCCTCAAACAGCATGCTATCTCAAAAACCATCCTCAAACAGCATGCTATCTCGAAAACCATCCTCAAACAGCATGCTATCTCAAAAACCATCCTCAAACAGCATTCTATCTCAAAAACAGTCTTGTATTTTCCCAAAATCCGGAATGAAGAACAGATCTTTACTTAAAACGTCTAATGTTTCCCTTTCAAATTAGTGTCTACTTCATTTCCACCCTCTGCATGCCTTCTCTCTCTGAGCACAACTCTCTCTAAGTCACGTGAATGTTTGCCTTGATCTCTATGAATGCATTTCTGCAAATTGACCACCTCTGGTTTGAAAGATCACAGGCTTTCCTTTATTGGAAAGCGATACCCCTGCAGCCTAACATGCGGTGCTTAATATGCAGAATGATAAGTGCCAGGGCCCAAAGCTCTGTTCAGAAGCACGTGGCCGGTGCTATTAAATGCCGGTGCGCCGGTTACCAAGGCTGTGCGGACTTGATACCACCTCAGGCCTCTTTAACCCACTATCAGACACTCTTCCCCTTTACCTCAATCTTCCAGGTTCCTGCTTTCTCCCTTTGTGATTGTTTCTCTGTCTTTCTCTTCTTCCTTCTATCCCATTTGAGTGTTTCTCCTACTCCTGCTCTCGGTCAATGTCTGATGAGAAAAATAGGGAGCAGGTGACCCACACCTGCTCAAATTAAGCACTGCTAACACAACTTAATCTCCTGAAGCTCATCTATAAACCCTATCAAACATCTGCATGCACTCACACATACTCCCCCCCCAGTCATCACATCTAACTCCTGCTACTTTAAATGGAAGCTCGCTACCTCCAATCCTTCGACCCCCCCCACCTCTTTCTGGATCTTCAAAACGAACCTCAAAACTCTGCTCATCCAAAGACATTTTCCACAATAACACTGCTCGCCAACCTCGCCACCAGGCATATGCCCTCGCATTTAATGGAATGACCCTGACTATTACATAACACTCTCGGGAGCTATAACTCTGTAACTTAAGTATACTTGTATTTAACTCTGCAAGTATGCAATATTGATCTGTGTAACCTGAATCACTTTAACTTGTCTCCATATGTAACCTGCAATGTATTATGTCATTTGTAAATACATAACGCTCGCCAGGAGTAACCGTAGTAGCTATACACATTGTCTCCTATAACTGTAAACACCACAAAGTAACTAATACAGCCTCGGAATGAATAAATAAACAATTAATCATCTCTGTGTCGGGCGCTCGGCGCAGGGACCTCAAGAGACAATGAGGAGCCATGAACTCATCCCTGAGTGGCAGGGACATGTCCAGCAGCAAAGATGGCGCCACGCTGCCCCCTTGTGGCAGAGTCGCCGCTCTGCTACTGGAACAAACCCAGCTCTGAAAGTGCCTGAAGTCTGGCTGCAGGGCCTTGTGTCTAATTTTCCCGGATTCGGAGACGTGGTTCTGTTGTGCAGGCGTGTTGTCTTGAGCTGTCTCCAGAGGCACAAACAGCTTCAGCGCCTCGTGAGAATGTGAATTAACAAGTTAGCAGCGGGCAGGGTAGGGGAAGGGAAGGGATGCCCCCCGGAGTCGTCACGTCACCCCTTCAAAGGCTGCGCAGCACCAGCCCCCGTCTCATCCCACTCTGCTCTTCCTCCGCAGGCAGTGATGTCAAGATTCACAGACATGCGCAGTACGCAGAGTCAGCTGCCTCTGGGGAAAACACAGAACCCTTAACAAGGAGACGTGCTGCATTTCAGATCTAAGCCAGAAACAAGCACTGGCAAAGTCAATTGGTCTGGCTTGCATTTGGAGTTCTCAAATATTATTTATAAACCCTGCTGCAGTGAAAAAACAAAACAGAAGCACGACTGCTTCCTACATACAGCTCAGCTAAGAGATGGAGATTTTCTTATGTAGTGACTCCATGTGCCTTTGAGATGCAGATGGAGGACCAGGCTGGCCAGGCCAAAGATGAATGCCAGGCCAAAGATGGAGGAGAAGAACCAGGACCACCAGGCAGTGGCGGCTCCTCCGCTGAGGAGGAGGAGCGCCAGGCTGGCCAGGCCAAAGATGAATGCCAGTCCCAAGATGGAGGAGAAGAACCAGGACCACCAGGCAGTAGTGGCTCCTCCGCTGAGGTGGAGGAGCGCCAGGCTGGCCAGGCCAAAGATGAATGCCAGTCCCAAGCTGGAGGAGAAGAACCAGGACCACCAGGCAGTGGCGGCTCCTCCGCTGAGGTGGAGGAGCGCCAGGCTGGCCAGGCCAAAGATGAATGCCAATCCCAAGATGGAGGAGAAGAACCAGGGCCACCAGGCAGTGGCGGCTCCTCCGCTGAGGTGGAGGAGCGCCAGGCTGGCCAGGCCAAAGATGAATGCCAGTCCCAAGATGGAGGCGAAGAACCAGGACCACCAGGCAGTGGCGGCTCCTCCGCTGAGGTGGAGGAGCGCCAGGCTGGCCAGGCCAAAGATGAATGCCAATCCCAAGATGGAGGAGAAGAACCAGGGCCACCAGGCAGTGGCAGCTCCTCCGCTGAGGTGGAGGAGCGCCAGGCTGGCCAGGCCAAAGATGAATGCCAGTCCCAAGATGGAGGAGAAGAACCAGGACCACCAGGCAGTGGCGGCTCCTCTGCTGAGGTGGAGGAGCGCCAGGCTGGCCAGGCCAAAGATGAATGCCAGTCCCAATATGGAGGAGAAGAACCAGGACCACCAGGCAGTGGCGGCTCCTCCGCTGAGGTGGAGGAGTGTACTCCACTGCTGTTAGAAGTGGAAGCGATAATAACTGAACGGTATTATCATTTTATCTGTTCCTGCGTCTTTGCGGGGCGGGGCTGTCCTGCTCGCGGCACAGGGGAAGGAGTGGTGGCACTCTGACTGTACTATTTGGCCCAGAGGGCCGGCCAAATAGTACAGTCATGCGCGCTTTGCATGTTCTCCATGGAGGCTGCATTACACCCTTCAAGGAGAACATGCCCCGGCCCCCATTCCCAACCTGAGCCCCGTAACACGGCGCGAAGACCAATCACAATGCTACCTTTTAGCAGGCATTGTGATTGGTCAGGGGAGCCTGGCTGCTTCCTTTCTGGCTGGAGTGGAGAGACGACGGCGAGCGGAAAGACGCGAGGAGGTAAGTTTTCTTTTTTATTCTTTACCCCTGCACTTCTCCAAACACCCCGCCACCCCTGATCTGTGCCAGCCGCTACTGCCACCAGGACCAGATTGAGCCGCCTGAACATATCAGAAGTTTGAGCTCCTGATACCCATCGCACAACATGGACATCATATGTGATGCCCTACTTCCCATTCCGCATGTTCTGTAGTCAGGGTCGGATTGGTAGTGCTGGCACTCAGGGAAGGGCCCGTAGCCGAGTTCTAGCTGTGGGCTGCTTTTTTGGGCAGCCTGGGGGCTGTCTGTGCTGTTAGGATGCTGCCAGCTGCTCAGTGGGTGCCTGAGTGGCCTTTCTGGAGGCAGATGGGCGGAGGTATCACTCCCTTTCTCTCGCTGGGCCGGCCCATTAATGTATGCTCATTGAGCGGGGGGCCTAAACAGAAGTGGTCTCACTTGCATTCATGTGTGGCTCAGAAGTGTGGACTGATCTGCGCATTGTTTTTTATCTAAGTGAAGTTAATAAAACATGCCCCTCCTCCCTCTTTCTTTTCACACAACTTCTCTGAAGCAGTGTTTTGCGGTAAGGCAATACGTAACTGTGGCCCACTTTTTTTTGGTGTGCCCGGGCTGATTTTTGATCCCAATCCAACCCTGTCTGCAGCTCAGGTATGACATACAGACCACCCTAAACCCACCATCCTCAACCTGTGGGAGGAGACAGTGCTGGGAATCCTTGGCCTCTCTGGGACTGAGATCATGTGTGGATGAGTGCCAAGAAGGCCCCCATGAGCAGACTGGTAGGCGCTACAAACAGCTCCAGAATAGCCAATGCGCTTGGATGCATGTTGAAAATATTTAGGGGTGCAGGAATTTGTGATTTGTATCTGTGCACTATGTAATGGTGACTTGTTGTCTGTTTGTATTAGATTCAGAGCAGCTGTGACCATGAACATGAGGATTGGTTCTGTCGTGGAAAAAGGGCGTGCATATGGGTGTGCTGACCACGTGGCCGTTAGAAAAAATTTTCAGGCCACTTCTTGCCATGCACCTATCTATACACCACAAAAAGTCATACAGTGAGCCTCACGGGGCAGTGTGATGGAGTAACCCGTCTACCAGGCTCTAAATCATTTCTAGGGTTACTACAAAGCTAAATACATTTAGACACGTGCAGGCACATTCCATGGGAAAGGACAGTGTGGCGTGGGATAAAGTGTACTCCCCGGAGAGTGTGCACGGAAAAGGTCTAAGAGTAAACAGCGACAAGAATGGCCCACGAGTAACAGTGTTGGGGTCAGAGGGGCAGTCGGAAGTCAAACGTACACGCTGCCCGGTGGTACAAGTACAGACTTCATTGGGAGATGATGAAGTGGTTTACGTCAGCATGTGGGGCTGTTATAGATGTCAAAATAGTTTAGAAATGATGGCCAGAAAACTAAGAGTTTCAGGCCAGGGTGGCCTGACTAGTCTTCCGGAATAGAATGTCCATGTGCCTAAAGCGCCACGCCCCGGGTGTGATCAGTGTAGGATGCATTATCTGATTGTACGGTGTAAATGTGCATACATGTACACATTAAGACACATTTCCACTTGGTGATTATTTACCTGTGATCTCTCTGATACTGATAATGGCCCCCTCATCTGAAACACGTCTATTTTCGCCACAACAACTACCTCGAGATTCAACACAGCTGCCACGCCAATATCCACCACAGAGGTCGTTTTATAACTCAGCCGCACTGCCAAGTGTGTCCCAGGGTTGCTGCCAAGTCAGCAGCCACCACTGAGACCATCTGTGCAACCACCACTACCACCACCGCTGCAGACACTACTACCACCACCTCTGCAGCTGCCACTGCTGCCAACTCAGCAGCCACCACTGCCACCACCTCTGTAGCCACCACTGCCACCACCTATGTAGCCATCACTGCTGCCAAGTCAGCAGCCACTACTGCCACCACCTCTGCAGCTGCCACTAATGTCAACTCAGCAGCCACCCCTGCCACCACCTCTGTAGCCACCACTGCTGCCAAGTCAAGATGCCCCACCACTGCTGAGTCAGCAGCCTCCACTGCCACCAACGCTGCAACCACCACTGCCACCACCATCTCTGCAGCCAAGTCAGCAGCCCCAACTGCCACCACTGCCACTACCTCTGCAGTCACCACTACTGCCAACTCAGCAGCCCCGGCAAACACCACCTCTGCAGCCACCACTGCCACCACCACGTCTGCAGCCACCACTACCACCACCTCTGTAGCCATCACTGCTGCCAAGTCAGCAGCCACTACTGCCACCACCTCTGCAGGCGCCACTGATGCCAAGTCAAGAGCTACTTATCCCACTCACCCCTGCAGCCACCACTGCCACCATCACTGCTGCCACCGTTGCTGCCAAGTCAGCAGCCACCACTGCCGCCACCTCTGCAGCTATCTGTGCTGCCAAGTCAGCAGCCACCAATGCTGCCAAGTCAGCAGCCACCACCGCCACTACCTTTGCAGCCACCACTGAACAGCTACCATTGGCATGTCAGCAGCCACCACTGTCAAGTCAGCAGTCACCATTGGCAGGTCAGCAGCCACCACTGTCAAGTCAGCAGCCACCACTGTCGTCCGCAGCCACCACTGTCAAGTCAGCAGCCACCACCTCTTCGTCCACCCCCTCTGCAGCCGCCACAGCTGCCAAGCATCCACCACCATTGCCAAGTCAAGAGGCCCCGCCACCTCCAAGTGCGCAGTCACCTCCAAGTCAGCAGCTATAACCACTACATCCTCATACACCAAATCAGTTACAACTTCAGCTGCCACAACAGCTGCAAGGTGGGCGGCCCCTACAGCTGACACTTTAGTATCCACAACAGCTTCCACTTCTGCACATACCACAGCTGTAACAACTCACTGTGTAGCTCCACTTACCTGCCCCCACACCTACTCTTCTAGTCCCAATGGATGTCAGAGATAGAGAATATCAGATCTGCTGCCATTAAACGGTGGGCGACTCGACACTGGAGCCCATGACGTCATCAGCACTCCTCGACTACAGGGCCCACGCATCCTGGGCCCTAAGAGGATGTATCTGGCCCATTGCCTGCTCCTGCAGAACCATCTCTCAGGTGCTGAGCAAGGGAATGCACAGCAAGGAGGCTGGGCAGACATCTCTCCTGGATATGTATGGCCAATCAGCACAAAGCCTGTCTGCCCTCAGCGAGATCAGGGATGCCATGAAGGAGCGTGTGGGGCAGATGAAGCAGGGTGTCCAGCCGGCACAGCGTTACCAGGTGGTACAGAGGCTTCAGGCCACCTGAATGCCCTGGCATCTTCCATATTGACCATGAGCCACCAGATGCTCAACAGTCATGCATCAACAGGCCGTGGAAAGGACAGCTTTGTAAAGCTCCTTGAATGACAGGTGGCATTGAATCACTGGACTCACTATGCAGCAATGGCTCACACCACTCACCCCAACCCACCACGCACCTCCTCCCCCTCAAAGTCCACACATAGCTCACCAAAAAGACAAGATCTGCCCATGCGCAGTGACTGTCTTGCCCTGTCGATGAACATATTAACAAAATATTGGACTAAGCATATGTCTGGCTGCAGTTAAAAAGCTCTCAGTCGGATCTTCTAATTGAGTCTTTCCTGTTGCATTTCACAAGTATTTCACAGGACACTGGTGCTGGGGTACAGTTGTCACAATAAATATATCACAATGAAGACTGTGTGCAGTGTTTTATCTTACAATGTCATGTGACGTTATTGTGTGTGTCCAATCAGAAGTAATTTATAATGATGTTCCTCATGCCGGTGGCATCAGCATCCTGTCAATGTCTGACATGTCCCGCTGCTGCCTCATCTTCTTTGTCATTCGCGTTTTTGCCTCGTAGTCCAGTTCAGGCATGGACATGTGTCACCTAACTGCAACGATGTGCAGCAGACAACAAATGAGTGCAAAGCGGCACACCTCTTCTGGTTGTGTGACAAGTCTGCATCCGTGTGGTGCAGATAGCAGAAACTCAGGGGTGTAGCCTCAGAGGGGGTCACACCCTCCTAAAAAAAATGAATTATGTAGTAAATAGTTGGGTACAGGGGCTTTCAATAGGGGATGGCGAGGTATCTGTTGGATATCACCATGGATGTTCACATGCACACCCTGGCAAAATCACAAACACTCTCTTCTTTCGTCTCTGCCTTAAAACTTGGTTAGTTTGAAAACTATTGTGTTTTAAGCTCCCCTAACAATCTGCACTCCTCTCTTTTTCCACTGCCTCTTACACCCCCCTCCAGTCCGGCTTCTCTTAATGTATTTTAACAAGATATGCCATAGTGATTGTTCGGCAATCTGAAGCTCACCCCCCTCCCAATATTACTGACCAAGCTATGCCTCTGCAGAATGGATAATATGCCTGATGCAAAGAACGTGCAGCATACAGATCCCAGAAGCGCGTACAATGTAAATAGTTCAGTGGGTTACTGCCTTTGTCACAGATTCTTTTGTTACTTGCATTTTATAAGTTAAAATCCTACTATAGAAAAGTGACCTATTAACTGTCGTCAAAAAGCTGTATGCAGACTGCAAGGTATAGTTTAGGTCGTTTTGTTTTCCTACCCAGTCTTTCATCTTCCTAACGTCACAAAAAGGGTTCATTTGGGTAGGAATCAATTTAAATGAGTAAAGACAACCTCCAAACATGGGTCTACATTTTAAATTCTGAGTTTGTGTTTCTCCAGAACAAGCACTTTTAAACTATACTGCCTACCAGTATGGATGACATGTGACTCCTACACTTTGTGGTCCTCTGTCTAATGTAACATTTCCTATGCACTGATTTACACACGTATGAATGATTGTCTCTGTGTAATGTGTGCGTGATGCAAAGTACTCTGACACCCTACACTGGTATGAGAGGCACTCTAAAGCAAAAGAAATGCATCTGAGAGAGAGTGGTTATGGAGACTTGAGGAGCACTGTTAATGGGTGGTAGTGTGGGCATCCGTGGAGAAGGAGGTTTTGGGGCTGCCAACAAACACTGTCGCACCCGGCGCCACCAGTACTTATGCTGGCTCTGGATTTCAAGCCTGTGTTTACGATCTTCTCCCCCTCTTGAACACATCCTTCACCCTCTTTTTCAACTGTTCCGGAAGTTATTGTAAAAGACCCTGAATCTCATCTCACTGCTGGTGGCCGTGCCGGCTCAGAAGAGTGTTTGAGTTGGCAGTACCCCATTGGGGGGCTGCTGCTCTTTCCGATCTTTTACTCTCTCTTTCTGGTGGTGACCCCCTGGACACAAACCCTCTTTCTACCTGTGGAGACTGTAAAGGGCTCTGCTGCTGCATTCGTTTTTGTGTTGTGTCTTGTCTTGTCTTGGCGGCACGTCTTTTTCTACACTCTTTGGGTGAGTGCCTCCAAAGACACATGTTCTCAAAAGACTTCTTTCCCAGGGTCAATAATACCAGGAAGCATGGGGAGGGCAGTGTTTTCTTTTGTGACTGGAGAAGTGTTTCTAATACAAAGCAACCCTGTAGGAATCTGGATCTCTAAACTATACCAAAAAGAGGTATGGTGTTCATAGAGTCCAGTGGATCCCCAGAGGGTAGATAATATTAAAGCTCTCTTTTGTGGTAGCGTGGGCGAGCAGTTAGGCTTATCAGAGGGCAGTGTTAAGTATTTGTTGTACACACAGTGGCAATAAATGAGACACACACACTCAAGAATAAATCAGAGACCAATTTATAAAAATAGTACTTGGTTATATTTATTTCTCTGAACCACAAAACATTCTCTTAGGCAAATATGTTTTTCAAAATAAATACTTTTCAGTTTCAAAAATGGACACAGTGCAATTTTCAGACTTTGAAATGTCAATCTATGGGAGGAAGAAAACATTCAGCATACATAGGGATAATTACAAATTTAGATGGCCCAGAACCACAGTTCAGTTAGCATGTGACAAACTCTATTCATGACATTTCAGCACAATTGTTTTACATAAAGCACAGACCGGTTTATTTAGAAGAGATTTCTGTATTCATATTCTTCTTCTTTTATCATTTTTAAAATTCTCTTCTTTACTTCAAATGTAGCCAACATGTTTTGTCACAAGGACTTCTTCAGGGCTACAAAAACATATATCAATATAGCATCAATACAATTTTAAAATCAATACAAAAAGATTTCTCTACACAGAAATTCCAAAAATTATATGAAAGAACGAAGTAGTTTCAAGTAAAGTGCCTGATGAGTTCTTCATTAGGATCGTACAGGATCTACACAAATTTTAGGATTCACACAGCACTATAAATCAATGTAGACATCACTCTAATATGACCAGAAAGGATAATGAGTTTCTGAAAGACGTAAGGGAAGATCCTAATCTAGTGATACGAGAGGCAGACAAGGGAGGAAACATTGTTCTTATGAATGTATCTGATTATTTGGGTGAGAGCAACAGACAATTACAAGATGACACATGTTATGAGAAACTGAAAGATAATCCCATTCACTCTATTGAGAGATACATAAATGCCAGACTTGTGGATTGGCACAAGTTATGTCTGTTGACTGACTTGGAATATAAATATCTAGAAGCAAACTGCTCAAGGTGCCCGTGAATTTACATCTTGCCAAAGATCCATAAAGAGGGCCCATTTCCACCTGGAAGACTGATTATTTCCACGGTGCACCTACAAGATGCATAGCAGAATACGTGGATGGTTACTTACAACCACTTATGAGAAATCTCCCCTCATATTTAAGAGACAGTAAAGATGTGTTGTATAAGGTTGAAGATTTTCAGTGGGACAGTGAGGATTCTATATTTGTGACCATGGACGTAGAGAGTCTCTATACCTGCATTAGGATGGAGTAGGGCTTAGAGGCGCTAAAATACTAGCTACGGAAACGCAATGCAAGTCACTTAGAACACATTTTACTGCTGTTGGAAATGTTAATGATCATCTTGACTCAAAATGCTTTTTTGCATCATGGGACTTGGTCCTGCCGAAGCAGGTTACTGCGATGGGTTCCAGGTTTGCTCCATCCTATGCATGGCTCATGCAATTTGACCAACAATATTATTTTTAAGGGTGCGATAAAGATGATATTTTGCTAGTTTGGAATGGCACCGTTGATGATCTTTTGACACATCATAAATACCTCAATGAGAATAGATTTAATGTAAAACAAATATGACAAACAGAAGATCGATGTTCTTGATTTTAGAATATATGTAAACCTCAATGTTGTGCACAGTGACATCTTTAGAAAACAAACATCTTGCAACAGCGTACTCCATGCACTAGCACCCACCCTAAGTCAACGATAGAAGCCATACCGTAGGGCGAAATGGTGAGGGTAAGACGCAATTGCAGTCAGTGACAGAACTTCACCAAAAGGATGCAAGGGATGAAACAAGACTTCAAGGAAAGAGGGTATGAAGATAGGTGTTCAATAGGAGCTGAATCTAGGGCCAGAGAGCTAGATAGAAAACAAAACCTAGTCACCAAACGAGTGCAAGTAGAAAAAAATCTCAGGCAAAAGAGGTCATGTTCATTACTCAATATGATGCGTACAGTAATCATGTTTACAATATTTAAGAAAAAATTGGTACTTACTGAATTCCAGTGCATTGGATTGCACCAAAAAAGCCTAGAGTGGTATTCCGTAGCGGTAATACCCTAAAAACCTATTGTCTCCCAGTTATGTAGTAAAGAACAAGAAAGAGAGTCCCAAAACTTGGATCTTAGAGAAGAGATTTGGATTTTATACTTGTAGCGTATGTTTTGTATGCCATTGGGGACGCAATAAGACTACTAGATTTAAGTATAACTCCATCACAGAACATACAGTGGATTCCGTTATAAACTGTAATATACTTTTACCATTTTTATAATGGGTTGTGCTTGTCGCAAACTTTACATTGGCAGCAGTATTCAATGCTTAAAACACTGAACACAAGAACATGTTAGGGCAATTAGGAACAAAAATGAAAGCTACCCAGTAGCTATAAAATCAAAAAAATAACATCTAATGAAACAGGTTGAAATTGGGAATTGGCATTAAGACAAGCAGAGGTCAGATGGATCTGTCATTTGAGGACAGTTTACAATGGCCTTAATAGCAAGAAATGAATTTCACTATTTTCTGTAAAGAATATATGAATGTTACTTATCCGGCTGGGTACGTAACAATTCTGAATACAAATGGGTATGTATGGGCCAATGGCAGCCTCTACGTATTGCCTTCATTCCACCAAGATCTAAAGATATTGGCCGTGTCTGTCTGGGTCAGGCATGAGATAATGGTGGTCTCTATCCATACTGGCTTTGCCTTTAGTGATGTAAGGAGGGAATACACAATCATGAAACATTTGCATCTATATACTGTAAATTGTGATGTGACAATATTAAATCTAGCGTTTTCTGTTAAACTTATCTCATGGAATATGGGATTTAGATACAATGATTTTAAGGTGCAACCCTCTCGCACAACACTTCCCGTCAATGCATACTGTTGTTCCTTATGTGATATTATTGAACTTAGGGCCAGATGTACGACCATTGGCATTAGCGACTTGCAAATTGCGAAAAATTGCGAGTCGCAATTGGCGAGTCGCTAATGCCAGTGTACAACAGTGTCAGAGACACTGTTTGTGATTCCCAATGGGGTCGCAAATTGCATGCCTCATCAATATTCACGAGGCACTCGCAATTAGTGACCACATTGGGAATGGCTGGCCCTCCCAGGTATGGTGGCCTGCTGGGCTCAGCAGACCTCCATGTCTGAGACTGCTTTTAAAAAAAAAGAAAAATGAAACGTTTTTCGTTTACTTTTTAAGGGCAGGTAGTGGTCCCTGGGACCACTGCCTGCCCCTAAAAATAATTTCCCCTGCATTCACAAAGGGGAACGGGGTCTCCTGGGGACCCCTTCCCTTTTGTGAGTGGTTTACCACCCTCTTGACGAGGGCGGTAAATTGCGAGTGTTTTGGGAACGCAATTGCGGTCGCAAAACATTCTTACATAGGGTAGCGAGTCTCTATTAGGAAGGGATGCCCTTGGGACGCCCCTTCCCAATATCAAGGCGTAAATCCTATTTAGCGAGATGCAAATAAATTATGACTCGCTAAATAGGGTTTGTACATGACTCATTGGTATTTTTGCATGCACAAACGTGTCGCAAACCCGTTTGCGCATGCAAAAATGGGTCATACATCTGGCCCCAAACTCTCACTGTTACTTTTATCACATTGACTGCCATATGAAGGCGATCTAAGATGGCTGCCACTGTGGCTTGCATCGTACAGGAATTGGCATATGATTTACTGCGCATGCGTGCGCTCACAAATGTGATTTGAGGTTTAATTTTGAATAATTGTATTTTCATTTTGAAAATATGGGTATATCATGAGTTTTATAAAGTACAGGCTGGAGAAGGGTTGTACTGACACTCTTCCAGTATATTTTACTTTACACAGATGGCAGCTAAGTAACAACAAGCATTGGCATAGCCAATAGGTCTCGCCTTTGGGACCTTATAAGTGTTTAGCATGCAACGGTTGATGTTGTTGCACCAAGGATATTGTGCTGCATAACTAAATACTTATAAGGTCCCAAAAGCGAGACCTATTGGCTATGCCAATTCTTGTTTTAATTATAATTTTTTAGAGGGCCTGCCAAATGCAATTTGCTGCTGGGTTGCTCCTTTTACACAATGCATTTTTGGAAAGGTTTGTTCGAAAACATCTTAATATTAGCCATACACATCATGTACACAACTAAGCCAAATGGCAAATTTTACAGGACTGTCAATTAGGTAATCTAACCAAAGGAAATAAACCTGATTAGCAATACAATTGTGTCATAAAATACATGGCCGTGTTTCACAAGGACAAATTAAAGTTTTCAGAGGTGCTGAAAAAACTGACATGAGACGACCGTGATTATCAAAACAATGATGGACACAGATGACAGATTGGTCTGAGAAACCTGATCGCTTGTCCCCTGCTGCTAGTATGATACAGATAGGAGTTGTGGCTTGTAATCACAGACACATTTAACCAAATATCTTTATGCACACCATTAGAGAAAACAGTTTCCTCCCACGAATGTCGGCTAAACTAGTATAACTTGCCAAGCCAGGAATGTGTATTTTGAACTAAAAAAAGTGTCAGAAATGCAAAAGGTCAAGTGATTTATGACTGATATGTTGTTTATGCGGAAATATTCTTGAATAGAAAACACAGAAAACCGTCCCTTGCCCTTAGCGACTGATGTAGTGGTTATTTTTTTGGGAGGGAACAGAGAGGGTCCTCTGTGATATACCATTTCTCGTTGACGATGCTCAAGGCAGGAAAACCCTGGGACCATAAGTGTTGGGAAGCCGAGGGTGGAATATCGGAGCTCTTACCTTCATTGCATACAATTTACCAGTGGTCTTTCTGCGAGCCAAGTACACCTTGCCAATGCCCCTCGGCTGATGGGCTTCACGATGGCGAAGTCCTCGATGGGAGGTATCCTGGGTACAGTGATCTTCGGACCCCTGCCTGGGGTCACCATTCTCACCCCTGTCTCCTCTATGTCAGTGGCCACAGCTCCCATTACAAGCGACCACTGTGTGCTACATACAACAACAAACCCCAGCGAACACCAATGTCTACCCGTCGAGCAGTTCAAAGCTCAAGGCACCGCCCATTGCACACTAGCCTATCAACGGGAGCCAGTAAACACAGAAGAACAATGCTCATAGGCTTGAATGGCGGCCACGTTCAACTGCTACTGGCTCCGCCAAAGTTTATCTGAAATTACAGAGACAAAGCAATAAGATGGTTTTGGGAACGTAACCTAATTACACATAGTAAGGTTTAAAAAGCATGTGTTAAAAATAATTATGCTCCGATTTCTATATGAAAAGGTATTTAAAAACTAAAACCTTCTTTAAAAACAGTTCTTGTTTAATTTAAATAGAAAATGTACAAATTTGTTTTGATTAGGCACGCCAGCCTTCTGAACTCGCCGCTTCCCTTACCGAGAAGTCTCCCAGAAATCATATGTTTAGCAGCCATGGTCACCCTCTTCCTGTTCTGACGCCTATGTCCTCGGCGAGACGCTGCTGATGTTGTTCGTAGTGGAAATTGCGTAGTTCAGTCAGTCTCAGTAAATAAAGACGCTGCCTGAGGAAGAACTATCAGAAACAAGCTTGCAAATGGAGTACATCCCTGGACGGTTAGTAACAGTTATTCTCAGTTAAAGCGGGCAAAGTATCAGGCTTGCATTTATCCATTCCACCTGAAACTAAAGCTGTTGCGGTGCCACTTGGTCTGCCCTCCCACACTAGCGGAACAAGTGGGAGGGGTGGGGGAGTGCACAGAATAGGAGAGACGCCCTGAGAATGCTTCCGAATGCGAGCCAGAAATAAACAAGTGTGCTTAATGACTGGAAACAAGCAGCAGCTGTTTTCAAGCACACTCGTGCTTGTGGGGGCATCCGCCTTGCGGGACCGAGCTGCGGCCAATTAGCATGCGCACTGCTGCTCGCTCCCGCAAGGTGGATGCCGCCACAAGCACGAGTGTGTGCTTGAAAATGAGCAGAGCGGCAGCTAAAGGCCCTCCTATGTGGCGCATGCGCGCTGCGTAGGCGAGACCTAAAAACCCTGATTGTCAACTTCATACTATTTAATGGGATACAAAGGATTTCTAAGATGGTAGCTACGGCAGTCTGTATCTTACAGGAATTGAGATATGATTAAATGCGTATGCTTTTTCAGTGTTTTATATTTTAATGTTGAAAAAAATTATCTTCATTTATATTAATTAATTTATTACTAATTTTTTATTACATAATTACTTAAAATCATTCCAAATTGCACACATGTGGCATTAAATGACAAATAATAAAAGGACCTTGTGCCTTTTGTAAACAATGACTTTGTGCAAAGATGCAACATGCTACTTGCCCTTATTCCGGCCTTCAAATATGTTGTTAGCCCTCCATGCCCCAGCTTTTGAGGGAATATACAACTTTTGGAACCCCGATTACACAAGCGACATTCCGGGCCGGAGGGAAACCTGTAAAAGTCAATGGTACTTAAAACGTGATCTGTTATTTTTTGAAAAACATTACAAATCAAACTCAGCCCTTACAGCTTAATATTTGTTTGACGGTACTTGCGCAGTGTTGATTGCCAAAATTGTGAGTGATGTTTGAACGATTAATCCCCATTTATGACCGCTGTCTCTGTCTCACGGCTTAAGGCGCTAATACGGGGTCTGCAAGCTTGGCTTTTAAATGATTAATACCCAGGTTATTAAGCCCAGCAATTTAACCTGGCATGAGAAATGGTAGTGCAAAAGTTATTTCCATTTTTTTTTAAACGATTAATCCCCAGGGGGCATATCATCAAGAACGCCGACAAAATTATCACCGCTTTAGCGGCAGGAAACTGCCGCTAAAGTGGCGATAATGGGCTTGATAATATGCCCTTGTGAATTCCCATAGAAGCCCAGGTTCTTTCCTTTATCATTTAGCTACGCCCCCAGGTAGTTGCATGATCTTTCTATGGCTTTCTGTACACGTGCAAGACGTTTAACGTAGGGCTTACCATGGACGAGGACGAAGAAGGAGAGAGAGACCTGGCAAGGAGAAGGCAGCCACAACAGGTATGTGCCTTTTTTATTATAATTACATTAGGGAGGCTGGAGGGAGCGGAGTTCCACAGAGTTTCTTTCCAACTTCGTGGAACTCCGCGTAGTGGCACTACGCTAGCTCTGCCCGGGGTTAAATAAGAGGCTGCACGAGGGCCTGCAGTAGGAATGTAATTTTCTAGCTGGTACATATAGGCTGGCAAAGCATTTTAAAGGCACTTCCGTAGTTGCCCATCTTTCCCGTATGCAGAGAATGTCAGCCTCCTGCATCTTTTCCATCGTTGAGTTACTGTTTAGTGTACGTGCGAAGCCTGCCACATTCCATGTTATGAGCTTAAGGCTAGATTTTTGGTTCTATTTGGAGGGCCTTCACAGATGTTTCTTAGTGTGATTGCTGTTCTCACCCTTTTTTTTGTCTTTGGGCTAGGAGTAGTTATTGTGTCTGCCCTGTGTTGTAGAGGCCTTGCATGTCTGGATCCCATGCCAGCCTTCGTCTGCTGTCTTGCCTTCAGTTATTTTTCTCTCACTTCGGCCCTCGTCTTGACTATATTATATAATGAAATTATGATAACCGGGGTCATTTCTAAATGTGGAGCCCCTCGTAGCAAATTTTGTGCGGTTGTGCCATTTATTTGTTGTTTGGGGCGGCCACCCCCTTGGATGTCGAGGACGTGTGGGTATTTTTCATCGCCCAATTCCTGAACCACTATGCCCCATTTCTCAAAACTTTTCGTTCCCCCCAAGACCAAGTGAGCGTGGGTGATTGTTTTTCATATTGCTATCGTATTTTCTGAGATGCACCACTACATGCCCCCCTCAAAGTCGATATTGAGGAGGTCTTTGCTCAATATATGTGCCAGCGAGGGGATATGTTGAAACCATTTCAGGATATTTCCCCCATTAAGAGTGTCTTGCCTTCCTAGTGACGTAAACTGAGGGTAAAGGATCACTTTCTGTGTTGGCACTGCGTAGGTCCAGGGGTCAACCTCTTTGATTGCGAAAAATTCTTTGGCCGTGTTTTCCATCTGGACGCCATTCAATCTCACACTTTGCAGTCCGTTGCATGGCTGATCACGGTATATCTCTACTGCCCGGTGGTCTTTCTTCTTGATTAATTTCGCTCTTCCTGCATCGCCTAACAGTCTGCGTCTCTGCCCGAAGCTCTTGCTTGTCCCGTGCCCCTCTGAAAGCCACTTGGCCAGTCCCGAGATCTTGTACCAGGCCCCCTGTGGCCACCACTTGGGCTGGCCTAATTTTTTTAGGTCTCGCCTGAGCCAGCGCATGCACTGGAGCTGCCAAGACATTTAGGAGTGGAGTTTTAAAAGTGCTGCCAAAGACTTTTGCTGGCCTCAAGCGTGCGGTTACGTGTGCGAGCACGCACGCAGCCGCCAGCTTTCACCGTCCGAGGCGCCATCTGGACCGTGATCAGTATCAGTTCTGTTGCTGATCACTTTCACTTTCGCACGCATGCACACACAACTCCCGTTCCCGGCCGCACGTCTTGTTTCGCTTGTTTTCCAAGCATTGGCCATGAGCGCACACAACTCCCGCTTCTCCCCCTCCCCCACCACATATCGCGTCTCGCGGCCCCATGCATGCGTGGCCAATGCTTGATTTTTTTTAGAAGTTCGTCAAACTGGATCCAAAATCTAGAGTTTCATGTTAGGAGCCTGTGGCAAGTGGCGCTATACAAAACACCATTGATGAATACACTTCCTTGGATTTTGTTAGTTACTGTTCTGAAAGCTTAAAGGTGAAACGGATGGGCAACAGTGATGCCGTGATGCGCGTGATCTACAACCTACTACCAACATTACTGGACCTCGGTAAGGCGGTGGTTTTTCGCTTCCAACTTTTTCAAGGTGTGTGGGTGAAGAGAACGAACATTTAACTTTGACGACGCAGCGATTGTCATTAAAAACGCATGCCTCATTGTTGGAGAGGGGATCATGAACATTTGTATAATTCAAAACATCCTGACTAACCTAAGCGAATATTTGGGAAAACGCTAGCTGGTTTGCATCGTACACGACATATTACTTTCAAAGCCTGATCGGATCTTATGTTAAACATGCCCATGCATGTTCACACATCCCCTGGATTCAGGATGGCGGTGCCCCTTACGTCACCTTCTACAGTGGGCTAAAAAGGCAGACTATTTGCATTTTTAATTACCTTTTCCTTGGAGAGTATGACCCACCGCGGAAGCCCCGTGAAACCTTACGATTTCTTGCTCAAGTTTCTGCTGGTCGGAGACAGTGATGTGGGCAAAGGGGAGATTTTGGCCAGCCTGCAAGATGTAGCCACGGAGTCACCCTATGGCTACAACATCGGTGAGTACTTTCGCATGTACATAACATGTCCATGGTTTTATCGTTTTCGGCATGCATCTTGCATCGTTTTAGAATCTCTTGCGCTTACAGTAATTTATGAGTACCCCTTACATGTATTCGGTATGCCTACGTTTTCTTTACTACATAATGCCTTCTATGTTCTTACATTTTTGACAGAAAAAAAGGATTTGCTTAGGATCACAAACTTGTTGCGCTTTGTTCTCCTAACTGCCTTTTACACTCATTTATGCTCCGTCTTAAACATAAAGCACCTTCTTCACAGCTGAAATACGCCTGTGTGTCAAGTCTTCCCACACACGCCCATACGACAGTGGCTTGGCAAGGCGGAAATAGTCATGTTCTTTGATGTCTTTTCTTGGGTGAATAAATACATACTGTTTTTTGATATGTTGAAGCTTTGCATAGGTAAAATGTTGCTTGTTTTCACATTTTTGTTTTGGGCAGGAGTTAAATATATTCTGCTTTTCGAATTGACTTTGCCTTCTGCCTACTGTGGTTTTATTATTCGCATATTTTCTGCAAGGGCGTTCATTGTTTTTAGCTTCGTTCACTCAACAATATATTACATACATTGTTACAATTCTCGTGTCAGACACAGAGCGCCATCTTCAAAGCTGGATTTGTTTGTCTTTTCAATTTAACCATGAACGGCAGATCCCATAAAGCTGCTTCGTGGCCCATGATAAGCTAACAATATAATAACTCTTCGGTGTGCATCTTGCTGGAGCTTGGGCAGCGCTTTTACTGCCTTTCTGTTGCTTCAACAATCCAAAGTGACGCAGAAGAGGGAAGGTACATGATTTTATAATATGTTACTTCATGATACTCTTCAGTCACACACAGAATTTTATAGTGCGGTTCACATGCATGGAGGCATTTGTCTTTCTGTCTGCGTATTAAAAAGCCTTGGAATGCGTCTATAGATCTTTCCTGAGGCAAGCATGTATTCCTGCATCACAATGCATGACCCAGTGAGTAGTAATCGTATAGATCTTCAATCCCTGATGGCACATCACCCATAATATTATGCTGCATAGCTAAACCCTTATAAGGTCCCAAAGGCGAGACCGATTGGCTATGCCAATGCTTGTTCTTTTTAGCATTTGGTCGGAAGCTTGGTCCGCACTCTCTCCCTCTACCTCAGCGGCCATTAATTTGTGATCTAGTGCTGCCCTCAGGGGAGCCCTCTCAACTTTCCAAACATCAAAAGGAGTTTTGTGCTGGGGTCTTCTTTCCTCGCTGTTTTTTCTTCAATTGCGCCATGCTGCTCCAAGCCCCTTTGTGCAACGCTTTGCCTCAGCATTTTTTGTCTTTTCTTTCTCATGTCTTGTCAAACATTTATTATCCTTGCTTGTGGGGCTTGTTATGTTTATGCTCCCAGTCTTGTTGCTCTCTGAGTTCATGCCCGTCAGGCGGGAGTTGTTGTTGTTAGAGCTACTTGCTCTATTTGCCACAGCTATGTCTATCTTACGGTCGCTTTCCGGGGCGATCGCTGTTGTTTGGGCCTCAGCGGAGCGTGCTTCTTTCCTTAGGCTCCGTGATCTTATTTGAATTTCGGGCACCTTGTTTTCTATGGTCATTGCCTCCGTTTCTGTATTTATTTCTACGTTTGTTTTAAGTCCGTTGTTTAAATTGAGGTTTTTCAGATCTTAATCTTTTTTGTCAGAACTTCAGGTGGTGTCGAAAGCTTCTCCACAATGGCTCCACAATGGCAGCCTTTTACGAAGACTCTTTTTTCCAGTTTTTCTAGCTTGGGGACTATGTTTGCAATGGCCAGTGCTATGGTTTGCATGGTTTCCATTTGGACCTCTAGTTCATGTGACTGCCAATTGAGGGCATTAGTAGCTGCCACAAGTGTGACGTTGATTGACGAGGGCAGGTTATCTTGATTTTTGAACAAGTCATGGCTTGTCTCTTTGCCATCCTCCTGGTCATTTTTGGGTGGCGTGTCTGTTGTATCCATCCTGGTAGTCGGCCTTGTTCCTTGCTGCCGCACCTCCACATCCAACCATGCACGGGATCTACTTGCATTCAGGGCATCCCGTCTCCTTAAGGACAATGGGCTGGTTTCGGAGTCTTCAATTAGTTCGATTTTGTCACTTGCTACATCTGCCACTTTGGTCTGTATCTCTACTGCGGTATGTAATGTTGCCATGGAGGCCCCGTTTCCTGTGTCTTGAAATGACCTTGTAATGACCTGGAGCTTGACATCCTTGAAGGCAGATCGCTGGGCAGATCACGCTCCAGGCAAGGCATTACTAGTGAGCCTGAAGAACGTTCTCTCCACACGTGCTGTGTGCAAATGGCAGAAGGATCGCCTTTGTTGTCGTTGCTCGTGGTGAGTATATCGTACATTGGGACATCGACTTCACCTTCACCCTTGCAGATCTCTAGAACCCCTTCGGTCTTGGCGGATGGTCCCCTCTTTGTCCGGGGAGTCTCTCGGTAACAGCCTGACATTGGTGCATTGTCATTATCATTGTCCTTGTCCAAAAACGTGGCGTCAAAAGTTGAACCCACTCTCCTGTAGTTGTCGTCCGGGTTTTTAGACCCCTTGCTGCCTCCTGTGCACTCCCTTGGGCGCTCCCTCTCTGTTGCTTTATGTTCCCCCCTTTTGCCATACTTGCCACTCTTCTCTGCAAGAAGACTGTGGGCGATTTTCCAGCCTGCTCGAAGCACGTGGCTCTGGCTTGCTGACGGTTGCCCCCCAGCCTCTCTTTCCGGCCCAGATGCTCTCTTTTGAGGGTTTTCGAGGTGTCCGTCAGAGAAACTCATTGGGCTCGGAATGAGTTTGCCCAATTTTTTGTGCCGCTTAGGTGGCCGCCTGTGGCTCTTGTCGTGGCATGACTCGAGCCACCCTTACCAGGATTTTTTTATTTTTTTGTCTGGCTCTTACTGGAAATTGGTGAGGGCTCTAAGCCAAAGAAAGTACAGGGGAGAACACCTTGACCACATGGCGCACCCGCGCATGGGCAGGCCGCCTCTGCAGCCAAGGGGCTCTACCTCGCACAGAGGCTCTGATGCCACTGTCCTCCCAGAGTTTTCTCTGAGCCTATGTCTTCACGCTCTCACCACCTTTCTTGCCACCTCTCTCTCCTTGACGGTCCCCTTGATGGTCCTTAATGTCCTTGATGGACTTTAGCCCTCTCCTGGGGGTAAGCAGACCAAGGCCGCAGTGGGCATGTCTTACGGCGGCCTGAGGAAGACTGTGGAATGGAGAACGGCGAATGAAGAAGGGCCCACAATCAGCAGTCGCAGCCAAGAATGCCAAGAGCACGGGGGGTGTAACTACTGCTGCTCTTGTTGAATAATAAAATATATGTTGTTGACACCAAAATCGCAAGTGTTTTGTATGGACTTTATCGTGTCTGGATTGGTCCACTGTGTCTTTTATATTTTAATAACTGTCTTAATATGTTAATTATAGAATTTTGCACATAACATGGAAATTGTGTAGATCTCACCTCGTTATAGGATGTACTTTGCATTAGTTGGTTTTAATATATATTTATAAAATAAACTATAGTGTGGTTAGTATCATAAATTATAGCCACTGATGATCTGGGAAATTGTATAACACAAGGAATTGGATTGCGCAAATTCCCTCTTGTAACACACTTCTGAGCAACAGCGTTCTAGTGTTGCCTTTCTTTATGGTGGACCTTTTAGTGTTTTTGATTTAATAATCACTACAATGTGATAAGGTTGTATCGTGTCTTATGGATGAATTTGAAAGAGAAGGCATACGAGTACTTTGAACAGTAAGACATTCTTCTGATATAGTTTGTTTCCAAAGAATTGACTAGAAGTAGGTTGGGATTGCATCCTGCTAATGGGCAGTCATGTCTGGACAATGATATGGCGGTATTCCACCTTTTCTGCATAAAGAGCATTTTGAAATGTGGGAAATATTTTTGTATTTGCCACTACTTAATGGATGGTGTGAGCATAGAGCGTTTCCCCCCGGTCATCATTTGTTTAAGTAAATAACTTTAGTGCTGAAATTGTAAGATACAGTCATATGGTTTGTAGTGACTTGAATTTCATGGCATGGAGCAACCCTACTGCAAAACCTTTTTTGTATATTGTCATTAGGTTTCACGAACCCACAATCTTTATGAATTAGAACCCTCCACAGAGAGTTGTGGTTGCGATGCACTAAATTAATACCCCAAACCGGGACCACCCAGGACTCGTTATATAGTGCGACATGTTTACTATTAGATCCATAGGTTCGACTCCGTCCTGTTTTTTTAATTCGGATGATAAAAATACGGAAACTTGGGTCCTTTTTTTGTTTAATAAATTACAAGAAAACATGTTTTTTATATTTATTCTAGGAACACAGGGAAATCTGATACTTGAGAAATTCGATGCACAATTTGATTTTATATCGCGACACCGTTTTACCAGGAAGGACCCGCACCTAAAGGTATGGCATATTAGATTGCCTAGTAATAATGTATACATCTGCCCTCATAAACAATTCCATATGGAGGAAGTTGGTCACTGAGCACTTTACTTGAAACAATGTATTAGGTAAATGGACTCTAAACTAGATCACATACATATGTGAGAAGAAGTAATAACCCCTAAGATTTTTATTTTTTTATGCACAGTGTTAATTCTATAATTAATGGCGATTGTTGCACTTATAAATTAAGTGAAGGGCTTTATTTAAATGTGTGTTTTACAGCTTTGTCTGTTATATCATATTTTGTAAGAGAGAATAAGCTGTTCTTTTGTCACTACTTCTTTCTTTCATATAATTTAGGTAACAGGGGTACCATTTACTAGGGACGTATAGGAGTAACTGAAGTTGTGCCAATCATGGTACAGTTTTAGGGGAAAAATACTGATACTGGGAACCCGGTTAGCATGGACCCAGTACTCTTCAGTCAAAGTTGCATGAAAAGTCAGGCAAAAAGTGGGGGTGGGTACGGCAACAGAAACCCAGTTTCCGACAAACCCTGTGTTTGATCGTCTACCAGCTGCACCATGTAGGAGTCCGCTTTTCTTTAGACTACACCATTATGTAATGAGAGCTCGTCTGGAGGCAGAATGTCGCATATGGTGCCCATGTGCAGCTGACAGGCATCAGAACATGCATTTTAAAAATATTTAAGAGGCTCAACCTGGTCCTGACGTCCCTGGACCTCCCCTTCCCCCTCCCCCCGATCTTGTAACAGGTTCTTTTTCTCAGACCTGGTAGTTATTAAAACAGACATTGAAAATGGTCGCTATCGGGCCCTGTTTTCATGCCCTTAACTCTATTAGCGAAATACACTGATCAATTTTTGAACAATTAATTGAAAATCTTTAAGGTAATGTGTGCCATTGATTCAGATCCTGCTTATCTTTCCTGTTTTACTTCGGGCCTGATGTAGATCTCAGCGGATGGGTTGCTTCGTCATAACGGATATCCTGTCCGCTAAAATATAAATCCTATTAATCCCTATGGGAGTTATATTTCGTCGTATGGGATATCCGTTGTGATGGAATAACCCGTCAGCCGAGATCTAAAGCAGGCCCTAAATCTTGCATTCCTGAAGAGTGTTAGCTATTTCCAGGTTGCTGTGTTTCTAGATTTGTTTTGTAGCAAATTATTTTTTATAGTGAATACTTTATACTGGGTCGCCCACAGGTGTTTACAAAGGGTTGAGGGCCCTGGAGCTGAGCCTGAAGGCAGTGCAAGTTTCAGTTTCAGAACACATGAACATCCAATATTTGGCCTCTCCTTGGTGCGTACAGAGCATCAGTCACGTCACAAACTCCAGTTGCAATTGTGAATCTGTGCAAATGTGTGCGAAGGAGGTACACAGTTGCCAAAATATTGACAAATATTGACAAGGCAAAAGTTAAGAATTTACAGGTGTGTGGGTGATTGAGTCTTTGGTGGGTGGTAAAGTGAAGGAGATGCGAGGAAGTGCAGTTTTGTAAGTACCAGGCACTGTTATTAACCAAGACAGTTCAATATACTTCAGAAAGATGAAAGGCTGACCCTGGCCATGGTTCGATCCTGTCACCTGCATGTTCTACTCATAACTTTACAACAGGCCTGTTAGCTCACTGAAGCCCAATGGGCGTTTAGATACAAGGCTCTGTCTGGCCTCTTATAACAGGTTCGGAGGGTATCCCCACACCATATCCGCCTGTTCTGAGATTTGTCTCCAGAATGGGGAACAACATGCAGATGCGGAATTACCAGGTGGAAATCCACACGTGGAGTCCAATCGCAAGAACAATTCCACTCCCATTTACGACCTGCCCTGCTTCAACAACCTACAACCCAAACAGCAGAAACAAGCAAACAGCTTGGAACCAGAACACTCTCAGAACCGATAATGGCGTGGAAGAGAGATGTAAGACCTTTCCGTAATGACCGTCCTGGTGAGTCTCTCACTGCGGTCTGTGGGTTCTCTCCCATTGCCCCAATGGCTCAGAGACTTCAGCTGAAAAATAACACAATATTTTAAAACTGTTTCATTTTTCAGAAGCTGCTGAGCCAGCGTGTGTAGAGAGGGGCGGGGACAGGCAAAGGGAGGGAGGAGAAATGAAGGGACATGCGCACTTCTAAGTGGGCATATCTGTTTGGCCGGTTGTCCTAAGTCGACCAAACAGACATGCGCAGTTCGGTTTCTCCAACCCCGCTGTATAGCAAAAGCACGGACTCCCTGGGCGGGCGTTAGACCAGCCGCTCAGGCCAATCCCTGCGCTGCTCTCATGCTATTGGTGATAGCATGAGGGCAGCGCAGGGATTGGACAGGGAGTCTCTGATGCTGCCCCAGTGTCTGCTGGAACCAGGAAGCAGCAGAACAGCCAGGCGGTCAGCAGCTTTAGGGAAGTCTTATTTTTTATACTTTTACACACCTCCTGTGCTTCCCCCCCCCCCCGCACTCCCTCTACCCACCCCACCACCTTTTGTTTCTGTCATCCACCCCTGGTGAGCCTCACCTTTCAGCTGAGCTGGAAAGTGCGCCTTCAATGTGTTCATATAAAAGATTTGCCCGTTGCGTGTGTGCTCAACATATAAGCAACCACGCAACCTTCTTCCAACGAAGGGTGCATCCTGGTCCGTACCCCCTTTTTGAAATGCAGGCTCTTGGGGGGAAATTCACTATTTGCCCAGGGAACCTGGCTCCAAGCATTGAATTGGGATTTACTTTCTACAGCAAATTCTCATTTGCGTTGAAAAAAAGTCAGGGGCCATTTCACGGGTAGTACAAGGGCATTTTCACGCAACCACCCATGAATTTTGACGCAAAGATCTAGCTACTAATAAAGCAGACAGGACTTTACACCAAAAATGTACCCCTCCTCGGGGCTGGAGTAAAGTTTGAGAAAGGTTTTCTTTTCTCATGTGTAGGCGCATGTCAGTCTGAGGTGCGCCAGCGCAGGAAGAGAGAGAAACAGCCCCGTATCTTGGTAGATATGGCGCTGTGTGTCTCTCTCTGTGGTGCAATGCACTGCAGCAACTTTGCCTGCTACACGGTGTCATTAAAAAGCGTAGTAAATGTGCACCTTGTATGTCTGTAGTGTTCTGGATAGGTGGGCGGGTATTGGGACTAGGTACCATGACTCACCATTCATCACCGTGACTCACTATGAGTTGGCATGAGCCACCATGACTCACCATATGTCCTCATGAAGCTAGCCTGAGTTTACTCTTATGTGTCTGAGTCTCGCTTACTCCCACTCTGTAGACAGATTCAACAGCAGGAGACAAAATACAGAAAGCAGGAAAGACGGATTCAGGCAGAGAGTTAATTAAAACAATCCCCCAAAACCTCCTGGCTAAATTGTGCACTGTCACCGAAGAAACTTTAAAATAGTGGCGCCTTTGTACCGCTGCTGTGGGGTGTGCATGTTGCTGTCCCGCACATCCAATGGAGATGCCTGGTGAAAGCTACGGATGCTGGCTTGGCTCTGGTAGGATATCCTCGGACATTTGGTGGAACAAAGGTTCCTGGAAGAAAAGAGCAAGTGGAGATAGATGATCATCGCGTCAATATTGGGTTGAGATGTCACCTTACATGCATGTGCACCCCCGCAGGTCATGGGGGCGTGGCCAGCGTTATCCCTGGTGGTGCCTGGTGTTTTGAATTGAAATTGCATTTATATAGCGCTTTCTACCCTTGAAGCACTTTGTTGGCACGCCTCCAGCAACCACCTCCATCTCCATGGATTCCCTCCCTATCACCCTCCTTCGGGGCCCCTCCTCTCTTCTTGGCCCCTATCTTACATTCATTAATTGTATAGCACTCACATCACACAGGGACAAAGTAAAGTTATGTTATGTTATGTTATATGCTATCATTCACAGGGGTATCCTGGCGCCGAGCAGGTGTGTGTGCCTAGGTCTGTCTATGGTAGGTTGGATAATTGATAAACCAGGTCTTTTCAACAGAGACAATGAAGTGTGTTGATCAATGTATAGGAAATGTTACTTATGGCACTAGGGCTACAAGGTGTAGAACTCACATGTCCTCCTCACTGACAGGCGTTGACCACCAGAGTTATCTTGCGGATATTGCTATCCCCTGGAATTGCTCGGCACACAAGCAAGTCAGCAGGCTGCTCTTCTCCACTGCCATGCCTAACCTGCCTGCCTGTCCTCCCCTCCCGTAACACTGCTAATGGTGGCCCCGATGAGCCTGGCGCACAGTGTGGTGGCACCGGTCGCACCATCCTTGACATGGCACTGGACGAGGAGATAGTTATTAGTACATAGATCTCTTGTTCTGCCTTCAGCATAGGGTGTTCACCTCCCACTAGGTCATTACGGACAATGTTGCTTTTCATAGACTTTTGTATGATAGCCTAGTGAATTCTGGGCGTTGTAGTTAGGCCTGGGCAAAACTTCCGTTCCGCTCGCGGAAATTGCGATAATTTGACATTTTTGCGTTCTGCGGAGAGCGCGAAAATGTCAAAATTTCCACAATCCGCATCTTACCGGAATATTTTTCTTGCTCGCGCTGTAAAAAAAGACATTCTCGCGTGCGCGCGATCGCCTTACCTGAATCCCCGCGTTCGCCGACAAGTTTTCCCGATCCGGTCGCGTTCTCCACGAAATGTTGGATTGTTGGTAGCCATTTGCGCTGTCTCGCGACAGTTCGCGCCCGCATCAACGTCATTTGTCAAGAGATCACGTCATTCATCGCGCGATCACCTCTTTCTTCTCGCGATCATGCACCGCGAGAGTATGAGATGATTGAGATCTCGCGCCCGTGAGCAACCGCATGGGTAAGTTGGCGAGCCGCGATCATGCAGAAAATACAGCGAATGGGCAGGAAAAAAACTTCTGCGTCTTTGCGATACTTCCGCGTGTTTGCGGAGATTTTTAACATATTCGCGATAGTTTACGAAAGTCAATTTCGCAAATTCCGCCCACCCCTGGTTGTAGTCGTGTAATACTCCTGTTAAACTAATTGGACTAACACTCCAGATTTCAATGACTTACAGGTGAAAAGTTCAGGACTGGAGATAGTGTCCATTGTAGAGCTGGAAACTTGATCTAGAAGCCTGGCTGGGAATGAGCTCATTGGACACCTGGAACTTCGAGCCCAAAACGAGCAGAGCTTTCATGTGGATTCTGCCTTCCTTCCTCACTCTACCTTCAAGCACAAAGAGCTAAAGGCAAAACATTAACATCTGAGGCAAGAGTAGAGACAATTGCTTGTGTAGTAGCTGATTTGTACGAAGTGAAACCAGAAAACATGGGATTCATCCCGGCTTCCCCGCTTAACAAAATTGTGTGATTTTAGGCAAATATTTCCTTCCCTCGATCCTCCCGTTTCTGCATTACCGGTTATGAAAAAAAAACATTGAAATACGAGTTCCAAATGTGAATTATACAAAAATACATGTTATTTAATACACTATAATGTTGGTCTATCTATAAAAATCTGGGCCACGTGCAGGGTGCACACGACAAGTGAATTGCCTCTCAATTTCCTAATGGCAAAGCTTCCACAAGTTAAAGAAATTCAGTGTCTTTTTTAATATATTTTACATGATTTACATGGAAACATTTTCAGAGCTCGGCTAGTTCACGGGGTATTAGAGCCAAGCCAGACCCTTGGCTCGGCTCTGGGTTGGCTCACCCTGTTAATTTGTTGGCTCACCCACCTCTAATCTATAGTGACCTGGGGAGGGTGACATGGTCACCATACCTCAGTGTGATGCAGCACAAAGCACAAGGAGTAAAGTGGACGAGTGAAAGGAGATGGGGGAAGATCTCCTCGTTTGGATGAAATTCAACCTCCTTCGTTCGGACAACGGGTGGATGCGTCCCGAGCACCACCATGTCCTCTTATGGGGAAACTGGTGCAAGAGACCAAGTAGATGCCACATCTCAGGGCCTGCTGCAGAATGTCTAGGAGTGCCAGCTTTAGCTCCCATCCGTGGCGTGAGTAGAAATCCTGCTCACATTGTCTGCTCTCTGATTAAAGGCCCCTGCAATGTAGGAGACCAGGCTGAGCATCCGCTGGGACATGGCCCAATTGCACCAGTCATCTGCCAGCTGGAAGATTTATGGAGGAAGCTTTCCTCTTTCTTAGCTCTCCCCTACAGATAGGTTTGGAGTGTGGTGGGAGCCCATGTCGTCATGCACCAAACTTGCACATGCATGTACACAAACAAACATACATCCATTAGCTACTGTGGTGCAGCCGGCTTTAGTCACTGACTGTCAGGGCTGCCATCAGCACTGGTATCCGCCCACAGCGTGTCTCCAATGGGAACTACTTACAATGGTAGTCCACACCCACATGGGCATTCATTTATGACTTTTCAATAGTTTGCATTTATTTTATTTGGAGGGCGCCCACGTGGCACCCTCATTCCACATTGCCCCCACCTTCTCATACTGGTGCTCCCTTGACCATCCCACTTCGTTTTTTTTCAAATTATTTTTTTTTACTTGTGAGGGTCTGAAGTGTTAACAGGCCACTTGCTTCCCCTTTAAGGGCTCTGTGCGCTTTATTTTAATTTTTTAGTTTACCATTCTGACATGGTCGAGGGCTATGTTGGAACACTAAAAAAAACAAGCATTAAAAATGCAATAGGTCTCGCCTTTTATTAAGTTAAAGCCATTTGCTTTGCAATACAATACCATTAGCAAAGCAAATGGCTGTAACTTAACCAAAGGCGAGACCTGTTGCATTTTCAATGCTTGTTTACATTGCTGCTGGCAACCATGCCTAAAGCACAAAGATCATCACTGCTAGTAATCTTGCCTATGGTGGCCAGTAATCTTGTCCGATGTGGTTACTGCTACATCTCTAACCTAACAATATAAGTAGCTCAGGGGGATTTTCATTGAACACAAGAAGCTCTCACTACAGAAAAGGTTGGAGACCCCTGTCCTAGAGCAACGAGTATACTAGGCAGACAAGGTAGGTTCCTCTAACACACAACAAAATTGTTTCATCCAAAGATGGCCTCCTTTGTTTCAGGGGAGTGTGATACACAAACAACGGCGAAGAAAGGGGTTTCAAGCACATGAATCTCAGTATAAACCTCCAAGACAGTGGTACAGAAGCCACAGAAAAAGACTCAATTGTGTCTAATAAGAATAAGATATCGAGCAAAGTTGAGGCAGCCTCTTATACAGAAATACTAAAAGCCACAGATGCAATATTTTATTTTGTCACTATCTTGCGTCCCAAGCCCACTTCTTGATAAATGCTGCCAAAATCAGCTGTGTGATAATATATTTTTATTTTCCAGATAAAAAAAGGGAGCGTAAGGTATGGGTGTGAGATATGTGGAAGGGGGGAGGGTGTGTGTGATATAAAGAGAGAGAGCTGTGTGTGTGCGATATGTGGAGTGGTGTGTGTGTGTGTGAGAGAGAGAGAGTTGTCTGTGTGAAGTGTGTGGAATTGTGTGTGAGGAGGTGTGTGGAGTTTGCGTGTGAGGAGGTGTGTGTGTGTAAGGAGGTGTGAGGAGGGGTGTGGGTGTGAGGAGGGGTGTGTGTGAGAGGGGTGTGTGTGTAAGGAGGTGTGTGTGTGTGTAAGGAGGTGTGTGTGTGTAAGGAGGGGTATGTGTGTGTGTGTGTGTTTGTGTCTGTCTACTACTGTCTTACAAAACTGGAGGGTCGCCGAGTTCCGAGAGATCCTTTGTTTTATCTTTACACGTTGCTGTCAGGTGAAACACAGCTTTAGCCATTACTTCCAGCTTCGCTAGCTTAATCTTTTAAGAAGGTTACTTTAAGGCGAAATGTTTGGGTTCTCGGTACACGGGTTCTCTTGATTGTACAACAAAGTGTGCTAGCCATTCTGGCCAAATATTTCCCAAAGGAATGAATGGCACCTGCAAAGGGTATCGACAGAATTTGTAGTACCAGGTTTATAAAAAATATATGACAACGATCTGTAAATTATCAACAGATGCAAAACAGCTGAACTAGACGATGAACTGTTTTAAGTTGTACTAAAACCCGCCGTGCACCAGCTGTAAAGTTCTAAGCTGAAGCCAGATATGGAGATTGGCCGCTGAACTTCCTGAATTATTCATGTGTTCCTCTACGTTAACTTTTATAACAAGCATGGAGTTGTTATTGAGAGAGGGAGACAGAGACTTGGGAACGCTGAGATCCCGAAGGGGGGGGGGGCAAGAGAGAGTCCAAGCGAGAGGGAAAGGTGCGACGGCGCCGGACAAGCAAGAGTAGAGAAAGGGTGAAGGGAGGAGATCCGGACACGAAAGGGCAGGGAAAGAAGGGAGACATTGACAGCTGTTGAAAGGGAGAGTAGATAGGAAGATTGAGTAGAGGAAAATGCCATTAAAGATTGTTTTTGTGCAGGAAGGTGTGCATTCCTGCACAAACACAATCATAGCCGCAGCACAGGCACCCTTGCAAAATAATGCAAGGGTGCCTGCGCTGGCGCATGGCAATCAATTGTGTGCCAGCGCAGGGTAAAGCACAGGGATGCATCGTATTGTTGTTAATAGAACGTATCCCTGTGCTTTGAAAATTACGTAGCACGGCGCAGCTAAACGGCTTGCGGCGCTGCCCAGCTCCATTTTCTTGTAGATGAGATTGTGTAAATCAGTTAATAGTAACAGAACGTTCAGAACAGAAGTTTGTGAAGGATAGGGTACTAACATGTTTATTTAGGGTGATGTTAGAGGGTCATGTAGTAAATTTTAATTGATTTCCTTTGATGACGATTGTTCACAAGTCCTGGTGTATGCAGTGTGAATAAGATGGTGAGGTTTATAAAATATATTCAAAAGCAAGACACTCGTTGGCTTTTCTAAAGAGACCATCAAGTGAAAGATGTCACAATACATGTCAAAACCCCAGCATACATCATCAAACAAAGCAAATTTTTTGCTTAGCTCGACCAATCAACATTGACTAATCGCCACACAGACCAGATAAATAAAAATGGGAGGTGCAGCTTTCTTGTTGGATGCAGCGAAATTTTGGTGGTATACTTTTCCTCTGATTAGACACAGATCCCCTCAATTTTTTTAATAAAATGCTGAAACCTGGCTTTTCA
The DNA here is from genome assembly GCF_964204655.1 of Triturus cristatus. NCBI lineage: Eukaryota > Metazoa > Chordata > Amphibia > Caudata > Salamandridae > Triturus > Triturus cristatus. Next base: position 812,075,421 of record NC_140595.1, read on the forward strand.
GCTCTTCTAGAAATTTGATTACTCACCTAGCAATTTCATTTGTGTTTTGTTTCAGCGAGTCCTCTTAGAATCGAGAACCTCAGACATAAATTCAAGCTTATAGAACATAACATAAGAAGATTGACCCAGTGTTCTTGAATGCAGGAGGCTCCAATAGAAGGGCTTCAGCATCATTGAAAATGTTGTTGATTAAGTCAGGTGCTGCTGCTGCCCTGAAGATTGCCATGAGTCCACTAGAGGGCAGCACATCATAAGTTAAGCGTAAACTCTGGGCCGGAATTTAAACAAAATGGAGTTGGCCTGTCCACATCGGCGTGCGCGTGCACATCTTTGTCCATCGGTACACGTGCATATTCAGCTTTGGCTGAATCGATTACAAAAGGCCCTTGCATGGCGAAAGCAGCGATGTGCTGCTAACGCCAGGCGAGACCTAAAAATGTGTAGTGTCAATGCACTGAAGCACTGGCAAAGCAACAATAGGTTTTATCCTACCTGGAATGTAATATTGGAGAGCCATACATTTTTGCAACGAGCATAGTAACCTGGCGAGTCTATTGATGACTTTGTTTCTTCGTTGAGGAAATTGGCAGTCACTTGCAATTATTGTAATCTCAGGGATGAGATCTTACGTGATCAATTAATTGAGAAAAATAATAATCGTAGAGTGCAGGAGAAATAATTGTCTACGGACAATCCAGATCTGGAATCTGCCTTGAGCACTGTACGGGCATTGAAAATTCGGAGTTGCATTTCAATGAGTTGTCTTCACCATCTACTGATCAGCAGTGTAAGGAAGTCAAAGTGTAACGTGATAAGGGCGCAAGGATGTGCTTTCGCAAGGATGTCCAGAAGAAAAATCAACAAAGGATAGACTATATATATTTAATGTTTTTTCGTTTTAGGCGTGGGAGTTGAAGTCATGTAGGGTCTGGGTCAGCAAAGAATTGCCCTGAAATGTATTCCTCATTTCAAATGTAATCGTAAGGAACACTTTGCTAGAGATTGTTGGGTGATGGGTCTGAAAAAGGTATGGGTGTCCAGTGTGGAAGAACAAGTGGAGACAGGAGTGTGCAGTGATGTGGTGTTGTGCATGGAAGAACAGGCAGATAGTGGTAATGGCGCATTGGAGAATGTAAATTAGTTACGAGGTGGGAAAAGAAAGCCTCCTCATTATAATGTACGGATAAACTACATTTATCCGTACTCTGTTTAATGGTTGATTCTAGTTTATCATTTATGTTAAATGGTACTAACACTTTGAAGAGGTTTCAGCCATTGACTATGAACAATCCAGCAGTGAATGTTTTGCGTATGGTGGTAAGCAAACTGTACTGATTGGTGAGTTTCAGGCCACTTTGACTTCTGAAGAGAAGAGTGCTATTTGGAAAGTCTACATTGCAAAAAAAGGAGCCAAATTATTGGGGTGAGATGAGCTGGGTGAAATGGACATTATTTTGGATCCCAATCATCATGATCAAGCTCTTTCTAGGAAGAAGTCGTGTAGAATCGGTGCAGTTCAAGAAATGAATTCAAGAGCGAATGAACCATGGGTCATAGAGTTTCCTGAAGTGTTCACAGAATCTTTGGGGAAACTCACAGGTTTTCAACAAAGGATTGTGTTCAGAGAGGGAGCAATACAAGTGGTGCATACGGTGTGTTGTGTGCCATTGAGTATGAGGGAAGAGCTATCTAAAGAATTAAAGTTATGCACAATTGACATAATTTAACCAATTTAGAGTTCACTTTGTATGTGTGTTGATCTTCAAGATCTTAACCAAGATATATGGGTGGATAGATAACTATTGTCCAACATATCCGAAATGTTGAGTAACTTGAAGGAAGCTGTGAGGTTTACCACTATTGACATGTCAGCCGCCTACCACCAGTTGCAGCTAATAGAGGATTCCAAGCATCTTACATCATTTGTAACACTTGAGGGAGCTCTCCGCTATAAACGTATTCCATTTGGTTTGGTGTCTACCTCCTTGGTGTTTCAGAGGACAATGAGACTCATGTTTAAGAATCTGGAGGGTGTGTTATATTTTCAGGATGATTTGCCGGTGTATGGTGTCAATGTATTTGAGCATGATGATTGGTTGATGCATGTGTTAATAAAGTTAAAGATGTATGGGTTGACATTACGAGTTGATAAGTTTAAATTCAGTGAGGATGGTGCAGACTATTTAGGTAATCATATATCTCACAAAGGTATGGAACCTAAAACCAAGATTCTGAAAGCAACTGAGAAAGTTCCTGTACCTGTGGATAAAGATTAGGTATGATCTTTTCTGGGACTTACTGAATTTTATTCAAACTTTTTGCCACATTTTGCTGACAAGACTTTTCCTTCAAGGAGATTATTGAAAAAGAATGAGAAATATGTTTGGAACTGTGAATGTCAATTGGCATTTGTGAAGGTGCGGTCCGACATTGTAAATGGCAATCCTCTCAAGCTTTTTGATACAATAGATAACAGTATTATTGTTAGTGATGCAAGGATTGTAGATGTGGGTGGTGTTTTAATGTCAAGAAGAAAGAATAGGAGAGAAAAATTGATAGATTCTGCTTCTAGGGCACTTTTTGGTGCAGACGTCTCCTACTCCACCATAGAAAAGGAAGCATTGACATTACGGTGGAGTGCACAGCATTTTAAGACGTATGTTTGGGGTGTACATTTTACCATACATACTGATCACAAGCCGTTGGTGAGTTTGTTTACTACTAAAAGTGCTAGTAAGGCCACTCCTGGGAAAGCAAAGTGGCAGTATCACCTTCAAGAATATGATTGCGAGATTGAGTATGTACCAGGGAAAGGAAACTTCATGGCAGACTGTTTGCCGCGTTTACTCCTGAATGAAGTGGTTTGCAACTATGAATTTGGGTACGACATTCGTTTGTGCCTTGGAGTGTTTGACAAAAGTTTTTAAAGGAGCTTTATGGGAGGGGGAAGGATGATGTGCTATAGAGAATGACATGGTATTGGTGAAAGTAAGAAAACGGATTGTGTCCGGATGGCCACATGTTAAGTTGGCGAAATCTGATTCTCCTCCTTATTTCCAAATTGCTCAGGAATTGACTTGTGAACAAGGTTTATTATGACGTGTGCAGTGATTGGTGCTGCTCTCATGTTTATAGAGGAGGGTATTGGAGCTTGCTCACTAAGGACATGTGCGTATTTGTGTTATAAAATGGAGGGCACTAGATGAGTTTTGGTGGCATAGAGTGGACAAACAGTGGATGTGTATGTCAGGGATTGTAGCGTCTGTGTTATAAGTGACAAAGCACAGGTAAGGCATCAATCCCTAGTGATACCAGTGGAGGTGACAATGGTTCCCTGGAACAAGTTAGCTTTGGACATTTCTGACCCACACATAGTTCTTGGTGCAGAAGCAAAGTATGCTTTGGTTTTAATTGACTTTTTAACAAAGTGGCCAGAAGTGAAGTTTGTGAGTAATTTGAGTACTCCAGTTGTGATTTAGTTTTTGTAGACGTGTTGAGGAGAGAGGGATTCCTTGCGAACTGGCAACAGACAATGGAACACCGTCAATGTCACATGAGATGAAATCTCTTTTTAGATGAGACAGGAATTAAGCATGTCAGAACTGCTCTATATCATCCCAGAAGTAATGGATTGGTTAAGTGGTTTAATCGCACTTTGAAAGGGCAGTTGCAGTTGGTTTTCAATAATAAATGGAGTTGGAAGGATGTTGTTAACAAGATGTTGTGGGTATTGCGGACTACATCGAATGACTGCACTGGTGTATCCGCTTTTGTTTTGTTAAGGGGACGAGTGCCTTGCACTAAGTTGGACAGAAATTGGATAGGTTTGTTTTCTGTTGATCCTAAGTTATTGCAAGGTGTGGAGGACATCTGGAAACATATTCAATTGAAATATGGTAGAAGACAATATCAAGAAATGTTGTTGGGTAAGCATCAAAACACTGGGTTGTGCACATCTGGGGAGTCAAATGTTGGTTCTCCCTGGCTAGCAATGTGCGTACGAGTGATGGTAGTGTGTGGAATAAGGAGAGAGTGGAGAGAGAGTTCCTGGTGAACAAGTTACATTTGTGCGTCAACAAATGGGGAGTGAGGAAAAGAACAAATCGCTCAATAATTGCCCCCAGCATAAATGTTCCGTTCCTAAACTCTTAGAAGATTATGCAACACGTGTATCAAGAAATGTTCTGGTCATAACCAGGCCAGTTTGCAGAATAGGCCTGTTTGTGACCACAAAAAAGCATTTTGGTACGTATCGAACCCAAACTGCGATTCAGTAGCATGTTACCGAATCGCAATTTTGGTTTGTGACCAAATACCAATTTGGAATTTGGAAGGGGTGTCCCTTTCAAATACAGAATCAGAATGGTATGTATTAATATTTTGCGACCAATTGTCAGTTGCAAAACATTAATAATTTACCGACTACAGAAGTGTTATGGTAATGCATTTGCAACTGGGCAGGAGTCCCCTTAGGAGCCCTTTCCATTTGTGAATGGATGTATGACGTTACAACGCATGCTTTTACACCGCATGCCGTTACAACGCATTTTTTACACCGCAAGATCTGTTACAACGCCAGCCTTTACAACGCATGCTTTTACAACGACGTCCACTAGATGGAGTGCTGACATTACAAATGTATAATTTACTATTCTAACTCCAGTCCACGTTGCAGTAGGGAAGGTGTTTGGATAGTAAAACTACACTATTTGTAATGTTAGCACGCCATCTAGTGCATTTCGTTGTAATAGCATGCGTTGTAATGGCATGCGTTGTAACAGATTTCGCGTTGTAATAGTTTCGTTGTAATGGTAGTGCGGTGTAAAAGTTGCGTTGTAAAGGTTGTTCACCTTTGTGGATGTAAAAAATTGTTGGTTTAAGAGAAGGTAGTGGTCCACGGGACCACTGCATCTTCTTAAACAAACAAAAATGTTAAAAAATAAACTTTTCTTTCTAAACGCATCCCGTTTTCTTTAAGGAAAACGGGTTGCATTAAAAAAAATAGACTGCTTTATTTAAAAGCAATCACAGACATGGTGGTCTGCTGACCTCAGCAGGCCACCATCCCTGTGATGGTGTTGATTCATAATGGGCCGCATATTGCGACCTACCTTATTAATATTCATGAGGTAGGTCAATTTGCAACCAACTAAAAATTGCTAAATGAAACTCTCTGTTTCATTTTTTAGAAATAGCAATTTTGTAAATGCGATTCGCAGAAAATCACAGTTTGGTCATCGCTATTCCTAATATTGATACATATGGCCCTTTCTATTGAACTGAGATTTAATTGTCTCTTTGTATTTTACTGCAAGTGATGATGTAATGTATCTTTTTTTTTTTGTTTAATTCCTAAGTATTTTTTGTAGGGTTTATGTTTTTTTTTGTTTTTTTGTTTATTGTTGAAAGAGGGGATATATTTGGGGTTTACTTGTAATGTTACAACATTGTTGAATGTATTCTCTGAGGGGATTCTAGGGTCCTATTTATAGAGAGGGGTGGACACTAGGAGCTGATTATTAGGTACAGTGACCCTTGCTCCCAAGAAGTAACTAGTACACAAAGGGATTGTAGGGTGGCAGTTAGATGAGATGGTGCAGTGAGGTGTTTGTGGTCGCCTGGTCGGCACTCACCTTCTAATGGCGAGACATTTTAGCTTTGCCAATGCTTTTTGCTTTCTCATATAGACAATGCTTTTGATGTTGTCTATGATTGTGGTCAGCACCGTGGCATGGAGAACAGAGAGCGACTCTTGTCACACCTGGAAGGAAACCTTCACCCCCAGCCTATTTATGTAAATGGACAACTCAGTGTGTGCCGCATGTGTAGCCAACCCTTATCGAAAGAGTCTGTGGTGAGAACAGTCTCTGTCCATCACAGGCAGAAGGAGGCATCCCACGAAAAGTTTGGCACTCAAGTGCCGAGCATGACAAGGCTGAATAGGAAGACCGGTAGACAGGGAAAAATTCAGCCAAATATGTACATGAGAATATGTTTATTTTTATTTTTTTATTTTTTTTGTTTTGTAGCAATGGGGTTAGAAGCCGGATCGCACAACAGCGGGTGCGAGCGTTGGGCCAAACCCAGGCCAGGTTCAATTTTCACACAAGAGACGCCGCACTCTGGAACCATTGGTTTGCAAAACTTTATTCGAACACCAAGCCTAGTCTGTCAATCCGACGCGTTTCAACCATGACAGCCTTTTTCACAGTAGGTGACACTACTGTCAGCTGTTCTTATATGTCATTTCCTGTCGAACAATTAGTCCCATTGAATTCTGGGAGTTGAAGTTCAGTTTTAACATGAGTCACCTAATGACAGAAACCTTAAAGAAAAAGAGGATATTCGTACTTGTATAGTATTCTAAGTGTTTGCGTGATGGGTGCCTATGAATACATTGTACAGACAGGGAAGAGGCATGCACAAACTGAGGAAGTAAATGTGGATAAATTATATAGGTGTGTTTTAGTGGCCACATTGGTATGATACTGTGTATTGACAACAATTGCTCTTACCAGTAAGTTTGGATAAACAAGGAAGTTAACGTGTAGTACGTATATATGTCAATGTGGTAAAGTAGTTATACCTTAGTGGGTAAATGTTGTTGTGCATGGTTCAAGCATATACCAATGTCTGGAAAACATTAGACGTAATTTGTATACACTTGGAGGTATAATGGAAACTGACATATACAGGTTCATAAAGCAAATTAAAAATTGAAAATTGAGCGCCTGTTATAGTCAGTTATAGGTAGTCTCAGTCTATAAGTGGACATAGAATTCCTCGTCAATGTTCATCCCTTTAGGGTTCTTGGTACGCAGTCTGATAATGTATTTGGATTCAAGCTGGCGTAGCGTCTTCTTGCTGTCTCCCAAGCGTTCACTCTCTTCCACTGTGTCTATAGCAAAGAAGTTCATTTTCTGCCAATCTCCATTTTGGCATGTCAAGAGGTGTTTTGCAGTTGCATAGGTTACATCACGATTTTTTACAGCTCGTATGTGTTCGAGAATTCTCTTTTTCAACATGCACACCGTGCTGCCAATGTATCTCATGCCGCAATTGCATTCAATGCAATATACTACAAACTTGGTAGTACAAGTAATTCTCTTCGTGATGTCAATTTTTCTGCCATTTGGATCTCTGATATCTTTTTTGTTAGTTGCAATTTTACATGCTTTACAGTTATTGCATTTTCTAAATCCAATTTGTTGTTGTGTGAGCCAGTTGGTCGTAGTGTTCTTGATTTGAAAGTGGCTCTGGACTATTGTATCCTTGATTGACGGTGCTTTGCGGAAAGTGACCAGAGGTTCAGGTCCAATTGATTTGGGCTAGATCGCGGTCTTGTTGGAGTAATGGCCAGTATTTTTGAATGCTTTGTCTAATTTTGTATGCTTCCTTACTATAGGTCAAAATTAGTCGTGGACTGGATTGCGTTTCCTTGATTTTATCTTGGGATTTATTGATCAGGATTTCAGTGCGTGATAATTTATCAACCTTGTTTTTACTTTTGTTCAGATCTCGTTGTTTGTATCCTCTGTTGGTGAGTCTGAATGCACTTTTGCTGATTTCATGGGATGCGTCGTCATCTTTTGAACAGTTCCTTTTCATTCTGACAAACTCGCCAAAGGGGATGCTTCTAATGAGTGCCTTTGGATGGAAGCTTTCGCATGAAGAATACTGTTGGTTGCAGTTTTCTTTCTGAAAAGAGTAGTATGAAGATGGCCTTGGTCTACATAAACCGTGATGTCCAGAAAGTCTATGGTATGTTGGTTGGTATTGCAGGTGAAGGATAGACCAATATCGTTGTTGTTTAGGGTTGTGAAGTATTCCATGAATTTCTCCTTGGTCCCATTCCAGATTAAAAAGAGGTCGTCGATGTATCATGACCAGAGGACGATCTTCTCCAAAGCATTCTGGTTGTGGGGGCCCCACGCTATCTCCTTCTCCCACCATCCCATAGTAAGGTTGGCATAATTGAGTGAGAAGGAGACGCCCATGGCACATCCGCAGATTTGATGGTATAAGTGATGATTGAAAAGGAAAATATTGTTTTCAAGACACATTTGTATCATGGTTAGTAGCATGGCAGAGTGTTCAATTTCACCTATTGTTCTCTGTTTCAGAAAGTATGCACATGCATTGTGTCCCACTGTATGCTGGATAGATGTATACAGGGAGACTACATCGATTGTAACCAAAAGGTATGTTGGATCCCAAGTAGTATTGGACAGAATGCGCAAGAAATCCCCCGTATCTTGAATATAGGAATTTAAATTGCGGACCATGGGAGCCAAATAGTGGTCCACGTATGATGAAATGTTCTCATATAGAGAATTGCAGGAAGATACGATGGGTCTGCCCGGAGGGTTTATTAAATTTTTGTGGATCTTGGGCAAGAAATAAATCGTAGGAATTGTAGGATTCTCCACTAAAAGGAATTTACGTTCATCCATATTGATCAAACGTTGTGAATGCCAAATGTCTAGGTTTTTTTGAACTTCCTCAATCATTTTATGTATTGGATTCGTGTTGGACAGGCCTCACAGACGGCTTGCTCCCTCCCCGCTCGACAGGGCCCGAACTCCGGCCCACCTGGCATATCCCCGCGACAAGCACCTGTACTCCGTCTCCCGACGGACCCTCTGCCCTCGGACCCCTACTCATCACGGGGTCCAGCCCCACCGGCTTCCCCGGCCGGGTCAAGCTGCCATCTTGGGCCCTGCACCACGCGGCCGCATGGCCTCCCCTCGACCCTAACCCCGGGCCTGGCCGTCCCCGACATCCCGGCACCACCATCCACCCAGGAGGTGAGCGGACCACTTGGCAGGTCAATGGGAGAACGACGTGTCAAGGGCTCTCCCCCGCCAGGTGCCGATCGCCCCCAGCTCCCCCAGGCACTGGCTCCACCCCCTGCTGGGTGTCTGGACACCCTCATCCCGGACCCCCCGACCTCCAAGTGCGAGGGTCCGGACATCAAAGGGCACCAGCCCTATAACTGAGGCAGCTCCGGAGCAGGAAGGCAGTTGTATCCTGGAGTCGAGAGACACCGAGTGAACTCAACCCTGACGGTCTACAGGCGCTGCCGTAGCCCGCTCTTGGGAACCATCGTCCTGCCTGCTGGCGCTGCCGCGGCCTTCTGCAACCTTCATCTTCCTGGGACCTGCTGGCGCTGCCGCGGCCCGTTGTAACGACCATCCTCACCGGGACCTGCTGGCGCTGCCGCGGACCGTACATCTTCCGGGGACCTGCTGGCGCTGCCGCGGCCCGTTGTAACGACCATCCTCACCGGGACCTGCTGGCGCTGCCGCGGACCGTACATCTTCCGGGGACCTGCTGGCGCTGCCGCGGCCCGTTGTATCGACCATCCTCACCGGGACCTGCTGGCGCTGCCGCGGACCGTACCACCTAACCACCAAGCTCGAGGATTGTGAGCTCACCATCATCTCATCCGAACTACCTGATTGGTAAATAGACTGACCCGCTACCCCCTTCCCTACCTTATGAGACTCTAATCGAGGGGACCCCTGAGTCCAGACCTCCTTGTACCATTCTACCGTATCTTAAATAAGTGCTTATAAAGAACACTGAACCTTATCCGTGTGTGATATCTGTCTGTGGGGGGGAAGTTACTTGTCTGTACGATCGCTGGAGACGGCTCTCCCCGGAGACCTCTCCCCCTGACCCCGGCCGGCCCTCCCGGTCCGTCTACCTTTTCTAACAATTCGTATGCAATTGGATGTATTTTTCCGAGTCTGTGAGTTGTCTATATGCTTCATCTGTATAGTCCCGTACATTTTGAATCACAATGTTGCCGCCCTTGTCTGCGGGCTTAATGATGATATTGGCATTGTTGGCAAGTGATTGTATTGCTAAATTTTCGGATTGTGATGTATTTTCTCTTGCTTTAGTGTTTCTTGATTTATCCATGATATCTATTTCATGCATGACAGCCTCTGAGAAGGAGTCAATTTTGTTGCCTGGATGAAGTTGTGGACAGTACTTGGATTTACTCTTTAAGCCGCTAGTAGAGTGTTGTTTGGTATTGATGTCAAATTGGTGTAACATTTCCAATTCAGTACATTCCTGATTTTGTTCATTGTGTGCCAAGTCAAACAACATTTTGAGGTTGGGCATGTCCTCAATTGATAAGTGTTGGACTTGGCCCTTTTCCCAGAAATGTTTCGCTTTTCTGTGGAACCACATATGAATGCTGTATGAATGTGTGCAGACTGAGTTTCCCCATTTTAAAAATATAAGTTAAGATGGATGCCAAAGCTGTGTGGTTGCGCCGTTTGACTGAGCTATGTTGACAGTCTTGGCGTTATTTCCCAGCAGCCCCAGCTTTTGGAGGGAAGCCTGGCACACAGGGTGCTCTACCCCTCCCCCTAGGCCAGTTAGAGCCAGTTTCCCCAGACGCTTCTAGAAGCTTCTGGCACTGTCTGGAAGGTGGGATGAGGGGCGTCTAAAGGGCGGAGCTGGGTTGCCATGCAGTCAGTCAGAGGGTGGACCTGGGAGAGAGGGGACCTGCTGCCAGGGGTTACCGCCACATAGGCCTGTGTGCTGGGCCCTGAGCCTACCTACCCCCCCCTACTGTCCACAGGGCGAGGCAAAGATATAGTTGGGGCAACGCAAACCTGGAGAAGCCCTCGCAGGAGTTTTAGGCAGTAGGATCAGTCAGGGACCTATGCCTCTGAAGGTGACAGGGTTTAGGCACTGCCCTTTAAGTGAGTGAGGGATCCTGAACTACCCACTGATCTGGCCCGGCGAGAGGAGAATCCAGGGACGACAGGCAGAGACTGAGTAGTCCGCCTGCAGCCACCAACGCAACTTCCCCCCCCCTCAAGAAACCCTCAATCAAGGGGCAGGGACCAGGAAACGCTATCTACAAGCTCCCTGGAAGGAGAGCGCTATTCACAAGCTCCCTGGAAGGAGAGCGCTATTTACAAGATGCCCCTGGAAGGAGAGCGCTAAATCTGGGGAGCGCTACACTGAAACGGATGGTGCTCTGCTGGTGATTGTGGTAACCCAGCTGCCTGATGCCCCTGGAGCTGAGGAGGCTGCCTAGCGCCTGGGAAGCACCCTTGCTACGGCCCCAGTAGCGCTGTTTGGAGGGAAGGACTGGTTCACGTGGAAGCGCCGCGTGGGGGCCACCCCGGAACGCCTACAAAGCCAGCGGGAGGCCACCCCGTGACTCGGGCACATTTGAACGTATGTAAAGCGGAGCGGGAGCCCACCCCGCGTGTGTGCCGCCTGTGAATGTTTAAACTTACAGCGGGTGCCCACCCCGCGTAATGGCGGCGCGCTACATGCTGTGTACAGCGGGTGCCCACCCCGCGTAATGGCGGCGCGTTACCTGCTGTGTACCTAAGCGGGTGCCCACCCCGCACTTTGCCGCCGCCGAAATTACCGCCACAGCCCCCGCGGCCCAGGGAGAGCCGCCGCGGCTTCAGCGAAGGCCGTGCTAGGCCTAAGGCACGCGAGCAGGCGTTGCCCGGCAACCAGGGCGCCGGCCGTGTCAGTGGCCGCGCCCCCTGGAAGCCGCGACGGGATTGGCTGTCGGGCTCAGGCCCGAGAAGAAGAACGAGGAGCCGGCGAGAAGAGGAGCTGCGGCCCGGGGGTCTCTCCATGCACTGAGGAGAGCCCCCGGTGCGGCCGAAGTCGTCGTGAGCCTCGCGGGCTCCGTGTTGCCGCCCCGGGTCCCAGGAGGGGGCCCGGGTGAAGCGGGAAGAAGGCGGACGTGGTCGGGGCTCTCCTGCGCTGAAGAGAGCCCCGCGGGGTTAGCAGAGAGGCGGAAGGTCAGGGGGGCCCGAGGCGCATTGTCGGCGCCTGCCCCCACCGCCCATTTGAAGGCCAAGAGGTCCGGAAAGAGCGGGGGACAGTCGAGGCACGCCTCGGTGCCTGCCCCCGCCAGGAGAGTGCCGGTGAGCGCTGCCCGGGTGAAGCCGGCGCGAGATGTCGCCTAAGCAACCTCGATTGCAGGGAGAAGGCGAAGCGCGCACACCGGAAGCCCTCGAGCGTCCAGGAGGCGGGCAGAGGAGGCCGAGAGCCACACCGGAGCAGAAAGAACAGTCCTGGTGAGTGGGGCCCACTGAGGAGTCGGGGGGGTGTGTCGGGGCACGTTGCCGGGGCTCGCCACCAGGGTCCGTATTCTTCCGTGGGGCCACATTATTAGCCCCATATGACTAGCGTTTCACCCCTGAGGCGGAAGCCGGGGGTTGCCTACTAGCTTTTTAAAACCTTATGTATTATTTGCACTGTTTTGCTTTGATTTGCGACGCAATTACTTGCCTACCTGCTTCGCGCACTGCTGGGGATCGTCATCATTACCCCCACGTGACCCGAAGCCACGCCCCTTTTTAGCCACGCCCCCTCCCGGAGGCTTGAAAAACGCCGCGCTGTGTAGCGGCCGGTGCTGACTAGCGTTTCACCCCTGAGGCGGAAGCCGGGGGTTGCCTACTAGCTTTTTAAAACCTTATGTATTATTTGCACTGTTTTGCTTTGATTTGCGACGCAATTACTTGCCTACCTGCTTCGCGCACTGCTGGGGATCGTCATCATTACCCCCACGTGACCCGAAGCCACGCCCCTTTTTAGCCACGCCCCCTCCCGGAGGCTTGAAAAACGCCGCGCTGTGTAGCGGCCGGTGCTGACTAGCGTTTCACCCCTGAGGCGGAAGCCGGGGGTTGCCTACTAGCTTTTTAAAACCTTATGTATTATTTGCACTGTTTTGCTTTGATTTGCGACGCAATTACTTGCCTACCTGCTTCGCGCACTGCTGGGGATCGTCATCATTACCCCCACGTGACCCGAAGCCACGCCCCTTTTTAGCCACGCCCCCTCCCGGAGGCTTGAAAAACGCCGCGCTGTGTAGCGGCCGGTGCTGACTAGCGTTTCACCCCTGAGGCGGAAGCCGGGGGTTGCCTACTAGCTTTTTAAAACCTTATGTATTATTTGCACTGTTTTGCTTTGATTTGCGACGCAATTACTTGCCTACCTGCTTCGCGCACTGCTGGGGATCGTCATCATTACCCCCACGTGACCCGAAGCCACGCCCCTTTTTAGCCACGCCCCCTCCCGGAGGCTTGAAAAACGCCGCGCTGTGTAGCGGCCGGTGCTGACTAGCGTTTCACCCCTGAGGCGGAAGCCGGGGGTTGCCTACTAGCTTTTTAAAACCTTATGTATTATTTGCACTGTTTTGCTTTGATTTGCGACGCAATTACTTGCCTACCTGCTTCGCGCACTGCTGGGGATCGTCATCATTACCCCCACGTGACCCGAAGCCACGCCCCTTTTTAGCCACGCCCCCCGCCTCTTCCCCTTTACTATGCTTACTGTTCGGAAGCGCAGCGGACGAGCGCAGCGGGCACTTCCTCGGCACGCCGAAGACACGCCAAAGACTAGCCCGTCTGTGCCCGTCCGTGTCAGGACGGGGCACGGGGCCAGAACCCCTGGCAAGATCGTGGTTTATGCAAGGGGCGACCTACTACAGCTCAACTCGGGTAAGTTCCACCTGGAGCCGGCTACCTTACACCGGCTGGGCTGCGAGGGTCTGCTAATATCACCTAGGAGTATCAGAGGGCGTCATTGCACTCCCAGCCCCAATGCACATACCCTGAGCTACGGTCTACTGAATACTCGCTCTTTGCAGAGCCATAGGTTAGAGGTCTTCACACTTTTGGAAGACAGGGAGTTAGACGTCCTTGCGCTTACCGAAACATGGCTGGAGGATTGCTCAGTGCCTGATCTAGTGGCGGCCCTTCCAGATAACTACTTGGCTATCTATTTTAACAGGGAGGGAGCCAAGAGAGGAGGAGGAGTAGCCCTTGTGTATCAGTCATGCCTCCGTGCCAATAGGTTCCTCTCTGAAACCCTTGGAGGAGCTGAGGTTATGGGGGTTAAGATCAGGAGGGGAGCGGTCTGTGTGGTGTTCTTGCTGGTTTATCGGCCACCTTGGACGTCGTCTGACTTCCCCACTCTCTTTGTAAGACTGGTCCAGGACCTGTGTACAAGATATGATAAAATGGTGATCGTTGGGGACTTTAACTATCATTGGGAAAAATCACCGAAAGAGGGACAAGCATTACAGATCGAGGAGGCGGTCTCCTCTTTAGGTTTTACCCAACAGGTCAAGGGACCGACACATGAGAAAGGTCATGTGCTCGATTTAGTCTGGACCACCATGCCAGCCCAGGGTACCACGGAAATTCTCCCCTGTGCTTGGTCTGACCACTTTCTAATAAAGGGTAGACTTCTATTGAAGGGCCCCCTGTCCAAACCTGGGGAAGGCTGGAAAATGGCCCGAAAATGGAGAAACCTTGATGGGGGAAAACTGGTCCACCTCTTAGAACACCACCCCTCAGCCAAAGAGCAGGATACCAACGTAGATGCTCTATGTGTACACCTCCAGCACAAATTGGGAAGTGCCATTGATGTGGTGGCACCTCTTCGCAGGATGAAGAAGGTGGCGAGAGGAGCCGGGGCGCCTTGGTATAATGACTCTCTCAGGGAGATGAAACGCGGGGTGAGGAAGAAAGAACGGGCTTGGCGTAAAAAATACGACGCCATCTCCAAACAAGAATATGTTTCATCCTTAGCCCAGTACAAACTAGCTATACAATCAAGGAAGGCTGCTTTCTTTGAGGAAAGAATAACCACGGCTAGAAATCCGCAAAAAGAAATTTTTCGGGTCCTGGCGGAGCTTAGGGTGAACAAGGAGCAAAGTCCCGAGTTCACCCAGGAGGACTGCCAGAGGTTCCAGGATTTCTTCGTAAAGAAGATATCTGATATCTTGGACGAAATTGCGGAAACTGCACCCTTCGAATGTCCGCGGCTACCGGACCCTATCGCCTCGCTAAACATTCCACCATTAATTGAGCTATCTCCTATCTCCATACAGGAACTATCTAAAATCATAGGCCGAGTTAAATCAGGTTCCTTGGTGGACCCATGCCCTCCAGACATATTTAAGATGGCAATGCCAGGAATAGAGGAAGAGGTTCTGCATCTATTGAATACCTCTCTTCATACAGGACAGATCCCCTCAGCCTTTAAAGAGGCCCGCTTGATCCCCTTGTTGAAGAAACCTGGAGCAGATACAAAATGTCTGAAAAACTTCCGGCCCATCTCCCAGCTGCCTTTCCTTGCTAAGGTGATTGAGCAGCATGTGCTAGCTCTATTATCGGGCCATCTAGAGAGTAACAACCTGCTGGAGACCAATCAGGCAGGGTTCCGTGCTAATCATAGCACGGAACTAGTCATGCTATCCATTCTAGATGAGCTAAGGATGCGAGCTGATGAAAAAACACCGAGCGCCCTGGTACTACTGGATCTCTCCGCGGCGTTTGACACCGTGTGTCATAAACAGCTTCTGTCGCGGTTGAGAACCTTTGGCGTCGTGGGTACAGCACATGCATGGCTCACATCATTTTTGCAAGGTAGGACACAACGAGTGCAGCTGGGGGATCTACTTTCCACCCCTGCTCCGATTACCTGTGGGGTCCCACAGGGCTCTGCCTTGTCCCCCCTACTCTTCAACATCTACCTGCAGCCATTAATTGCTCTCTTGAACAGGATGGACTGCCTAGTGTACAACTATGCTGATGACACCCAGATAATCATCCGGCTGGATGATGGTCCAGGAGCATCCACTAGGCTACAGGACATATTGAAAACCACAGTCAATTGGATGTCCGAGAACTCCTTGAAAGTCAATCCGGATAAGACGGAAGTACTGCCCATTTCCATCTCGGGTAACCCTTGGAGTGAGAAATTTTGGCCTAGGGAGTTGGGTGCACCACCTAAGCCGGCAGCTGCGGTTAAAAGCTTAGGCCTATATGTGGATAATAAACTATCCATGGAAAAACAAGTTGCCACTTGTGATCTTTGGGATTTGGCGGGCTGGAAAAGCAGGCAAGGAGGCCGTATATAGTGTGCAATAGTCTACTTTATTGAGTCCAAGGTACGGTGTGCAACAGGATAGAATGCGGGTCTTCTGCAGGAGGGGGTGGAATCGATGTGGGATCCCGTCGGTTGAGGTCGTCGTCACCGAAGGTCTTCTGCTGTCCAAGTCGCCAACGTTGGTCCCAGGAAGGGGGAAGGACGGACACCTCGGAGGGCAGTGAGACAAAAACACAGAAGGAGCCGTTAGACCTGCGGACAGTCTATGTCGCTGCCGTAACCTTCACCGGGGAGTGATAAAGAGGAGGGGGTGTGAGGAGAAGGGACAAGGAGAAAGAGGGACAAGTCGAGGAAAGATGGGTGTTCGGAAAGGGGTTGAGTGGGATACTATGTACAAAGCGTGAGGTGCTGTACAATGGATACCTAGAGATCCTACTAGTGTGCAGGGGTGCTAACAGGAGAGAGACTATATACATCTATGTACAAAGAACCCAAGATACACACGGGTGCTTTAGAGTGCTATACTGGAAGAAAACTGGTACTCACGGGCTCCGCCGTAACTCTCATCCGAGTTACGGCCGCTCTTCAGCCTCCTCCGGGGGACTCCACCAGTCTTCCGACCACTCTTCTGGTTCGCCGCTCTCGTCCTCTCCTTTCGTCGTATCTCCTGCCGGACTCTCCTTCCACGATCCTTCGACGACCTCTGCTTCCTGTCTTCCGGCTTTTCTGTCCCCGGCGGGGAACGGGTAGGAGGGACTTCCGGGAATCAGGGGTTGTCCTTCCGGTGGGTCGCTGTTCGGGATTGGCTCCTGTAAGAGAAAGAGGGGCAGGGTTCCTGGGGTCACCGAGGCTGTGGATGAAAGCTTGGATGGACTGTCCGAACAGGGAGGATTGAGCGGAAAGGATTCTCTGGACAGGGTAAGGAAGGGGGGCCCGACCCGAGGTAGGGGGTCTCCGTTACATTCCCTTTCCCTAGCTGTCTTTCTTGTATCCGGTGTGGATAGGGGATAGCGAGAGAGGAAGTCCGCGTTACCCTGTTCTGTGCCTTTTCGGTGTACTGTTTTGAAGCGGTATGGTTGGAGGGCCAGGAACCACCGCAGGACACGGTCATTGTGACCCTTGTTCCGGGCCATCCACTCAAGGGGGGCGTGGTCGGTGAAGATGGTAAAGTCACGTCCTTCTAGGTAGTAACGGAGACTGTCCACTGCCCATTTAATCGCCAAAGCTTCTTTCTCCACGACGGCATAATTCCGTTCTCGAGGAAACAGTTTCCTGCTGAGGTACAGGATGGGTCTTTCGTTCCCCTCGTGGTCCCTCTGTGACAGTACTGCCCCTAAACCCTGTTCTGAAGCATCTGTCTGAAGGAGGAAGGGTTGTGTGTAATCCGGACTAACTAGTACGGGATCGGAGGTCAAGGCATTCTTCAGATCGTTAAATGCATGCCACAATAGGGGAGTCGGATTTTTCAGAATGGCCTCTGTTTTCGTGGCTTTCTTCAATAGGTCAGTGAGCGGGGCGGCCCTTTGGGAAAAATTGGGCACAAACCTGCGATAGTAACCAAGGAGGCCCAGAAAGGCCCTCAAGTCTTTTCTGGTCTGGGGGAAGGGGAGGGAATGGATGGCTTCTGTTTTGCTGCTCTGGGGCCGTATGAGGCCCTCACCCAGGAGGTATCCCAGATATTTAACGGTTTGGGCTGCCAGGGTGGTTTTGGCGGGATTAATCGTGAACCCATAGGAGCCCAAAGAGGAAATGACGTTATGGAGATGCTCCAAGTGTTGTGACCAGGTGTCGCTGTAGATAACTATATCGTCGAGGTAGGCCCCTGCATACTGAGTGTGGGGACGTAAGATATGATTCATGGCCCGTTGGAATGTGGCGGGCGCGCCATGGAGGCCAAAGGGGAGGACGAGGAACTGATATAAACCTTCAGGGGTAGAAAATGCCGTTTTCTTTCGGTCTTCTTTTCTGAGGGGTATCTGCCAGTACCCCTTACAAAGGTCCAGAGTGGATATGTACTGGGCTTTACCTATACGCTCTACCATCTCGTCTACTCGGGGTAACGGGTATGTGTCAAAGGTTGATATCTTATTGACCTCCCGGAAGTCAATACAAAATCTAACAGACCCATCAGGTTTGGGTACAAGTACTATTGGGGAATTCCAGTCACTTACAGAGGGTTCTATAATGCCCAGTTTTAACATTTGTTCGACTTCCTGGTGTATGATCGCTCTACGGGCTTCAGGGACCCTATAAGGCCTTTGTCGGACCACTTTCCCCGGACTCGTCTGTATGGCGTGCTCAGTAATGGAGGTGTGACCAGGCAAAGAGGAAAACACCTGTTGTAAAGGGGAGAGACGATGTTGGAGGGCTACACTCAGGGACGGAGGTAGGGCGGGGTCTATGCAAGGGGAGAAAGAAAGGGGTTCCAGACCCACAGAGCCGGTCAGGACGGGACGAGGACCTTCCCATTTTTTTAGTAGGTTGACGTGGTAAATCTGGGTGGTACCCCGTGTGGGGTCTAGTTGTATTTCGTAGGTGACAGGGGTTATTTGTCGGAGTATGGTGTAGGGACCTTGCCATTGTCCAAGGAGCTTTTGATCGGAAGAGGGCATCATTAAGAGAACTAGGTCTCCCACTGAGAAGACCCGGTGTTTTGTGCCTCTGTCATACTGACCCTTCTGTTTCTCTTGTGCCTGTGTAAGATTCTGATGTACTATGTCCCTTATTAGAGACAAGTGGTTTTTGAGGTTCTCCATATATTCCGGGAGGGGGCGGGTGCGATCTGGTTCTGCCTCCCAGGCTTCCTGAGCCATATCTAATAGAGAACGAGGGGGTCGGCCATACAACAGTTCGTAGGGCGAATATCCTGTGCTGCTCTGCGTCTTGCAACGTATCGCAAATAAGGCAAGGGGTAACATCTCCTCCCACCTCTTCGCCTCCAACCCTAAAAGTTTCTTTAGGGTTTGTTTTATGGTGGCATTGTATCGTTCCACTAACCCATCGGTTTGTGGATGATACGCCGAGGTGCGTATCTGTTTAATCCCTAGTTGGGAACAGACCTGTTTCATAAGGGAGGAGACGAAGGGAGTGCCTTGATCCGTCAGGATCTCCCGGGGAAATCCTACCCTTGAGAACACAGTGATGAGAGCTTTCGCAACGTTTTGGGTGGTGGGTTGTCGTAGGGGAAGGGCTTCGGGAAAGCGGGTGGCGTAATCCACGATAACTAGGGCGTATCGGCAACCACTTCGGGAAGGTATCAAGGGCCCTATGATGTCCATGCCTACCCTGCTGAAAGGGACGTCAATGAGGGGCAGGGGTTGTAGGGGTACCCTTGGAGGTTGGTATCTACTGTGTTTCTGGCAGACCGGACACTCTCTGCAGTATGTTTTGATGGCTTGGTGTACCCCTGGCCAATAGAACCTGTCTAAGATCGCTTGGCTGGTTTTCTCGTCTCCGAAATGTCCCCCCAGAAGGTGGCTGTGGGCCAGAAAGAGTACCTTCTCCCGAAAGGGACCGGGTATGAGTAATTGTGGTTTTTGGTGGGTCCCTCCCTTCCGATATAGCAACCCATGTTTCTTAAAGAAGTAGGGACCTACTATAAGAGGATCCTCGTGGTCTACTGCCTTGGCCCATGCTTCCTGCAGCACCGGATCCTCTCGCTGGGCTGCCCTGAATTCTCTGTCGGTCTGCCACGGGTGTTCTTCGAGGGTCACTGGGAAGACACCGGTGTATTCACGTCTCTCCTTCTTTTTCTGGGCTTTGGGTTTCGGTGGCTTGGGATCAGTCCTAGGGGAAACAGGTCCTTGAGGGAACGGGGCTTCTCCCCACCAACGAGTCAGGGAATCAGTGGTTTCTTGCAGAAGTCCTGGTAGTCCCATATAGTCGCTTCCTAGAATAGCCTGTTCCGGTAGAGTGGGGACAAGACCAACAGAGAGGGTGGTTCCAGGATCTTTGGGGTGTTGGACCCGAACTTGAGTAGTGGGGTACTGTTTTGTGTCTCCATGGACACATTGAATGGCGACCGTACCTGACGTCGGCCCCACAGGTTGAGGCAAGAGCTGGGGTCGGAGAACGCTCTGACGACACCCCGAGTCAGCCAAGGCCATAAGTGGTTGCCCATCAAAGCTTACCGGGCAGCGGAACGACGGAGGTGACGTGCCTGGGACCGAACACACATAATTCCTGGCGAGTCCCACCTCCATCGGTTCCTCCTTCTGGGGGCACAACCGAGCAATATGACCAAAACCCCCGCAATGGTAACACTGGGGTCCAGGATTATTAGGTCGGGGAGGTACGGGGTATGGGAGCAGGGGGATTGGTTCCGGTCGCCTTTGGAAAGACGGACGGGGAGGTCGGAGGGTTGTGGAGGGATGTGGTTTGGGGGGCGGATCTTCCTTACTTCGTTGGATCTCTTGTGCCCGACTATAGGCACTCGCAATTTCCACCGCAGTGTCTAGGGTAAGGTGGGCATGTTGTCGTACCCACCTTTGGGTGCCGGGCAACAAGGACATCAGAAATTGTTCTAGGTAGATTTTTTGTAACACGTCGTCCATGGTGGAGGATTCTGGTCTCAACCACCTATTAGCCAGGTCCTTAATCCTAAAGGATAGAGCTCTCGGGGTTTCCTGGGGTCCTTCCTTGATTTGTCGTAGTTTCCTGCGATAAGTTTCGTCGTCGATACCCAACCGTTCAAGGATGCATTTCTTTATGTCCCCATACGGTGTGGTACCCTGTACGTTCGCCTGTTGGTACGCCGCCTGTAATTCGCCAGTCAATAAGGGACCCAGGTAATGACCCCAGCGGTCGGCAGGCCATGCTGCAGCCTGTGCCAATCTCTCAAAATTGGTAAAGAAAAAATCGGGATCCTCCCCGGGCACGTATTTTTGCAGCACCACTGAGGGTAGGGAGGTGGTTGGTCTCTGGTGCTCCAACACAGTGGTCAGTTTTCCCATAGCCTGTTCATGGGTGGTCCCCTGACCCTTTAACACATCGTGTAGTTGGCCGCGATCGTCCTCGGCCGTCTTCAAGAATCGCTCCATCATTATCCCCATCTGCTTCTGATTCTCCGCCATTTTCTTTATTACGGCCTCCATGCTTCCAGCTAATCCCACTTCTGACACCACCTGTGATCTTTGGGATTTGGCGGGCTGGAAAAGCAGGCAAGGAGGCCGTATATAGTGTGCAATAGTCTACTTTATTGAGTCCAAGGTACGGTGTGCAACAGGATAGAATGCGGGTCTTCTGCAGGAGGGGGTGGAATCGATGTGGGATCCCGTCGGTTGAGGTCGTCGTCACCGAAGGTCTTCTGCTGTCCAAGTCGCCGACGTTGGTCCCAGGAAGGGGGAAGGACGGACACCTCGGAGGGCAGTGAGACAAAAACACAGAAGGAGCCGTTAGACCTGCGGACAGTCTATGTCGCTGCCGTAACCTTCACCGGGGAGTGATAAAGAGGAGGGGGTGTGAGGAGAAGGGACAAGGAGAAAGAGGGACAAGTCGAGGAAAGATGGGTGTTCGGAAAGGGGTTGAGTGGGATACTATGTACAAAGCGTGAGGTGCTGTACAATGGATACCTAGAGATCCTACTAGTGTGCAGGGGTGCTAACAGGAGAGAGACTATATACATCTATGTACAAAGAACCCAAGATACACACGGGTGCTTTAGAGTGCTATACTGGAAGAAAACTGGTACTCACGGGCTCCGCCGTAACTCTCATCCGAGTTACGGCCGCTCTTCAGCCTCCTCCGGGGGACTCCACCAGTCTTCCGACCACTCTTCTGGTTCGCCGCTCTCGTCCTCTCCTTTCGTCGTATCTCCTGCCGGACTCTCCTTCCACGATCCTTCGACGACCTCTGCTTCCTGTCTTCCGGCTTTTCTGTCCCCGGCGGGGAACGGGTAGGAGGGACTTCCGGGAATCAGGGGTTGTCCTTCCGGTGGGTCGCTGTTCGGGATTGGCTCCTGTAAGAGAAAGAGGGGCGGGGTTCCTGGGGTCACCGAGGCTGTGGATGAAAGCTTGGATGGACTGTCCGAACAGGGAGGATTGAGCGGAAAGGATTCTCTGGACAGGGTAAGGAAGGGGGGCCCGACCCGAGGTAGGGGGTCTCCGTTACACCACTGTAGTAGGCACCAGTATTTGCCTTTTAAGGCAACTGAGGAAGATCTCTGCCCTACTTTCTTTCCCTACTCTGAGACAAGTGGTCTCGGCCACAATTCTGGCTAGGCTGGACTACGGTAACTCCCTTTACTTAGGTTTGCCACAGCGGTTGCTGGACAAACTACAGGGAGTTATGAATGATGCGGCTAGGTTAATATTCAAAAAACCTAGGACTGCCCATGCTTCTCCCCTGATGCAGGAGTTGCATTGGCTGCCAACTCGGCAGAGAATTGTCTTTAAAGGACTGTGTATCGCTCACAAGGCTCGGTATGGCAAAGCACCAAAATACCTTAAATCCCGACTATCCCCCTACTTACCGGGTAGGACTCTGCGTTCGTCGGACGCCACTCTTCTGTCTCAGTCCCGTTTCAAATTGTCCACGGTGGGCGGCCGCGCTTTCTCCAATACGCTCCCAGCTATATGGAACAAATTGGACCCAAAGCTCAGGAAGGAAAGTAATCTACTTTCCTTCAGAAAAAAACTAAAAACGGTAATGTTCAAACAAGCATGGAGCAGATCTTAGGTACATAGTTGGTTTTTCAAGTGAATGTAACATCTTTCACGCTAATTTGGTCAGACTGCGCTTAGAGACCCCTGCGGTTATAATGCGCCATACAAATTAAATAAATAAATAAATAAATTATTCCCGGTTGGTTTCCAGAGTCCCAGGGAGGGGACTCCAACGTGCCCAGAACTGACAATTTGGCGCCCCGGCCCCGACGGACAGTGGGTAGTGGCGACGTGGGGCCCCTTTGGTTGCCTAGCCAGGAGGGCACTACAAGGGGAGACTTTTGCTGAGGGCCCTCTGGATAATGTCGGTGTGGCCGTAGTGTTGACTAGTGTTTTTCCTCTCAGGGTTGCTATGCTAATGTTCAGGCCTACTATCACACTAGGATGACCTCAGGTAGTTCATGCCTGCCCTAGGGTGTTTAGACCCCATACTAAAGTGAACTATGCAGATGCGTTTATACCCAGTGATGATGCCAGAAGGTATACGTAATGTATTGATGCCTGTTCTCACGCGCTATGTTTATTTGCCATGCCCTGTTTGAAGCGCTAATAGATTGATAGGCGTAGCCCTGTGTTTAGATGCCTGATTTAAAGTGCTAGTCATTTGTTCTGTGCAGCGCTAGTTTCAGAGGCCAGGGTTTGATGTATTGGTACACTACCTACCCTAATTTCCTGCCTAAGGGGATGCCCAGGACGGTCAGGTATATCGTGATGCTGTGAGGTTTCCTTTACAGGTGTGCCGGCCTAATGTTCAACGTCATGCCCTGATGTATTTTATTGCAGGTTGCAGCTAATGGACTTACGTTTAGTATCTGCTAAATCGTAATGATTCCGGCAGGGGCCCGATTGGCCCTGCCCTGTATATAATTCCCCCCTGTAAATTTGACCCAGCGCCAGTTGGCGCAGTGTAGAGATTACCTGACACCTTGTGGTTTTGGACAATACAATAGTTCTTTTACCTAAACTGGTGTAGTGTCTCTTTTTGTAGTGTGCCTTGTGTGTCGCATGTGTGTACTGCGTGGATGCTTTGCACATTTCCTCCGGAGTTTGGCCCGCCCGCTCTGCACCACGCTACCCGTTTCCAACAATAAGTCAGATTGATGGTCGGTTTTCTGTGTACTTGAGTCCGCCAGGTCTTGGATGGGATTACTGGTGAGAGGGGGGTTATTGGCAAATGACTTCACAAGTTTGAGCTTGCGTATATATTTGTATATATCAATCTTAGTATCGGTAAAATTGAAATGTTTCTGAGGGCAAAAGGAAAGGCCTTTGTTTAGTATTTGATACTCGGTTTCAGTTGGAGTATAGTTAGACAGGTTGATCACAAGATTTTCTTGTTTTAATTCTTTTTCGTAGTTGATGTTTTGTTTCTCAACCAATATTGTCTTTTTGGGCCTGGATCGTCTTGTTTTTCTATGGCTGACAAAGATTTTGTATCTCCTTTTCCAAACCCTCTGCCTCTTCCCCTGCCCCGGTTTCTTCCTCTGCCTGGTCCCCGATTCCTAGATAGGTTCTGATCTAGGTTGACCAGGCGCATTTCTTCTAAAAAAGTGATTGTGCCAGTGGTGGTAGTATTGCCCAGTGATTCGTTGTCGCTTTCAGTAATATCTGATTCACTACTTGGCTCATCCCGTGTGATCGGTGGTTTGGAGGCATAGTTTTTCTTGAGTGTGTCGTATCTTTTGGCAAAGGTTAGGATTTGACCCGTTTTATAATCCGCTTCGTCACGGAGAAATTTTCTATGTTTCCTCTGTTGAATTTCTTCCTCGTATTTTTCGAGGCGGTCTTCCATTTCTGTGCGTAATTTTGTAGTGTCCTCTTTGTTTTGTAGTGAAATTTGGGATTCTAGATTTGTGATTAATACATGAATTTCCTCCAAGTCTTTTTCAGCGTACTTGATTAGAATCCGCATCATATTTTGGCTACAGGCCATATTGTTTGCTCCCCATTCCTCTAACATATCCGTTCTTGTATCGGGATGAGTTGGCATTGTGAATATTCTCAGACCTCGCGGTACTCTGTCTACTTCCAAGTATTTTTGTAACGCCAGTGCTTCCCAGCTTTTGCTGATTTCGCGTTTGTATTGTTTCTCCACTTGGGTTATCAGCTGTTTGATTGTAGGATTTTGATTAGCTGGGTTGGTGTGATCCGAACTTGAAGGCGGTGTCGTATTCCCGCCGGGTAAAAACAGTGTTGCTGCTGTTAGCGCTCGTTTCGTTTTGCGAGCTTCCATTGTATCTCCAAGCAGTCACAGGCGTTTAGTGGGTGTGAAAAGATAATAATCGTTATTGCAATAGCTTCATTGAAGTTTGTAAAGGCTTGAAATTTTATCGTAGTTGTTCAAAACAAAGTTCCAACTTAGGACACAATTCCGGTGAAGGACACAACAGTGTGTGGCAATCCCGATAACAAGGTAATTGTTGTTCCTATCAAGTCGCTTCGATCGAAACAAAGTACCAATGATTTGAATGAGCGATAATTTTAGAATCACTTACCCGGCCGGGGAGACTCCTGTGTGGGCGGCGCTCTCTGTCCCGTCCTGCAGCGCTCAACCCAGCGCGGTTCACAGTGTTCTTAGCTCAAAGGATCAAAGTGTATCCAAACATGGATCTCGTAGGTCTCGTAGATCTCATGGGTCACGTAGGTCTCGTGGGTCTCGATCGGGCGCTTCCGGCATAATCAGTTTTGTAGCAATGGGGTTAGAAGCCGGATCGCACAACAGCGGGTGCGAGCGTTGGGCCAAACCCAGGCCAGGTTCAATTTTCACACAAGAGACGCCGCACTCTGGAACCATTGGTTTGCAAAACTTTATTCGAACACCAAGCCTAGTCTGTCAATCCGACGCGTTTCGGCCATGACAGCCTTTTTCACGGTAGGTGACACTACTGTCAGCTGTTCTTATATGTCATTTTCTGTCGAACAATTAGTCCCATTGAATTCTGGGAGTTGAAGTTCAGTTTTAACATGAGTCACCTAATGACAGAAACCTTAAAGAAAAAGAGGATATTCGTACTTGTATAGTACTCTAAGAGTTTGTATTAATGAAACTATTGCGTGATGGGTGCCTATGAATACATTGTACAGACAGGGAAGAGGCATGCACAAACTGAGGAAGTAAATGTGGATAAATTATATAGGTGTGTTTTAGTGGCCACATTGGTATGATACTGTGTATTGACAACAATTCCTCTTACCAGTAAGTTTGGATAAACAAGGAAGTTAACGTGTAGTACGTATATATGTCAATGTGGTAAAGTAGTTATACCTTAGTGGGTAAATGTTGTTGTGCATGGTTCAAGCATATACCAATGTCTGGAAAACATTAGACGTAATTTGTATACACTTGGAGGTATAATGGAAACTGACATATACAGGTTCATAAAGCAAATTAAAAATTGAAAATTGAGCGCCTGTTATAGTCAGTTATAGGTAGTCTCAGTCTATAAGTGGACATAGAATTCCTCGTCAATGTTCATCCCTTTAGGGTTCTTGGTACGCAGTCTGATAATGTATTTGGATTCAAGCTGGCGTAGCGTCTTCTTGCGGTCTCCCAAGCGTTCACTCTCTTCCACTGTGTCTATAGCAAAGAAGTTCATTTTCTGCCAATCTCCATTTTGGCATGTCAAGAGGTGTTTTGCAGTTGCATAGGTTACATCGCGATTTTTTACAGCTCGTATGTGTTCGAGAATTCTCTTTTTCAACATGCACACCGTGCTGCCAATGTATCTCATGCCGCAATTGCATTCAATGCAATATACTACAAACTTGGTAGTACAAGTAATTCTCTTCGTGATGTCAATTTTTCTGCCATTTGGATCTCTGATATCTTTTTTGTTAGTTGCAATTTTACATGCTTTACAGTTATTGCATTTTCTAAATCCAATTTGTTGTTGTGTGAGCCAGTTGGTCGTAGTGTTCTTGATTTGAAAGTGGCTCTGGACTATTGTATCCTTGATTGACGGTGCTTTGCGGAAAGTGACCAGAGGTTCAGGTCCAATGCTTTGGGCTAGATCGCGGTCTTGTTGGAGTAATGGCCAGTATTTTTGAATGCTTTGTCTAATTTTGTATGCTTCCTTACTATAGGTCAAAATTAGTCGTGGACTGGATTGCGTTTCCTTGATTTTATCTTGGGATTTATTGATCAGGATTTCAGTGCGTGATAATTTATCAACCTTGTTTTTACTTTTGTTCAGATCTCGTTGTTTGTATCCTCTGTTGGTGAGTCTGAATGCACTTTTGCTGATTTCATGGGATGCGTCGTCATCTTTTGAACAGTTCCTTTTCATTCTGACAAACTCGCCAAAGGGGATGCTTCTAATGAGTGCCTTTGGATGGAAGCTGTCCGCATGAAGAATACTGTTGGTTGCAGTTTTCTTTCTGAAAAGAGTAGTATGAAGATGGCCTTGGTCTACATAAACTGTGATGTCCAGAAAGTCTATGGTATGTTGGTTGGTATTGCAGGTGAAGGATAGACCAATATCATTGTTGTTTAGGGTTGTGAAGTACTCCATGAATTCCTCCTTGGTCCCATTCCAGATTAAAAAGAGGTCGTCGATGTATCGTGACCAGAGGACGATCTTCTCCAAAGCATTCTGGTTGTGGGGGCCCCACGCTATCTCCTTCTCCCACCATCCCATAGTAAGGTTGGCATAATTGGGTGAGAAGGAGACGCCCATGGCACATCCGCAGATTTGATGGTATAAGTGATGATTGAAAAGGAAAATATTGTTTTCAAGACACATTTGTATCATGGTTAGTAGCATGGCAGAGTGTTCAATTTCACCTATTGTTCTCTGTTTCAGAAAGTATGCACATGCATTGAGTCCCACTGTATGCTGGATAGATGTATACAGGGAGACTACATCGATTGTAACCAAAAGGTATGTTGGATCCCAAGTAGTATTGGACAGAATGCGCAAGAAATCCCCCGTATCTTGAATATAGGAATTTAAATTGCGGACCATGGGAATATGTTTATATAGCACTGGTGACCTTTTAAGGTCTCGGCTGCGAAGGCTGCGCTTGCGCAGTCTAGCTCCGAGATTTAATGACTTGGAGAAGAGGGGCTTGAACCCGCCCCTCTTCTCCCCTGTTCTCCATTGGCTGGCCTCTTGAATGCTGGCCAGCCATTGGAGAAGAGGTCAGTCATTCCGATTAGGCCCCGCCCTTTTCGGATCGGGGGGCGTGTTTTTTGCAAGAAGTCTCAAGTAGGAGATAACAGCAAAACACGCCCCCGAATCCGAAAATGCCGCTGCCTTTCTCCGAGCCATTTCTGCTCTGCCTCGGAGAAAGGCGGTGGTGTCTTCCGGTGCCCTCGGCTTGTTTCCTCTTTACTTGTTGTGGAAAGCAGGAGCTCTCCACGAGTCAGTCAAGGTAGTTTATTCGAAACTTACCCATGCAGGCTGTAGTATCCCCGTGTGTTTTTTCACCTTAAAGTCTTGTTATTAAAATGCTTTTAGCTTTTGAGCTACGCATCAATGTCCCCTTTCCCTTTCCATGCCTTGATAGAATTGACCAGTGAAGCAAAGTAGATTTGCGCGTGCGCTGTGTTAGTGTTGGGCATAGGGCAGGATGACGAACAAAGAGAGAGTGTGAAGCCGAAGGAAGACGGAGAGAGACGGAGGTAGGGGAGATGTAGAGACTTGGAAACGAAGACAGGGGCCGTTTGTGTTTGGGGTGCACATGCGCGTGAACACTTGTGTACGTGCGCCAGTACATGGTTATGGTTTTAGTGCTGCACACAGGCTGCGGTATTGTACCGTGTTTATTTCTTTACATCTGAAGAAAGGCCCGTGTGGCCCCAAAACCAGAAGCGCGCGCCCCCTCTGCTGGTCTGCTCACGGTGCCTCTTGAACGATGGGTGCTTGGGTAAAGTGCAGCGCTCCGCAAAATATTCAAGAGGCTCCTTTAATATTCTCACCCCAATGAGGAAAGTTAAAAAAACTCCCCCCCCCCAACCCCCCCCCCCCCTCCACATTTTATTTAATTTTTGCACTGTGATAGTTTAGCATTGTAAGCCAGTGCTGGTCTACGGGTACCGCGAACGCAAAAGGAATTGGGCTACCTACCGCCTAGAAAACAGAGTGCCGAGGAGCTATTCGCGCCCCTCAGGTGCTGAACACATGGTTGAACCTGTCATGGGTGGGATGCTCTCTTGTAAGCAAACCATCACCTTCATCTGACAGGGAGACTAGTATGTGTATTCATTTTATTTTTAATGTGTTATATAGCGCAAACATGACCCTTGCGGGTATCAGAGCGCTTTACAATAATCACGGCGACATGTAAACCTAAACAAGATCATCCACCCTTTCCATTCCTTTGGATCTCAGCAATTGTTCATCGTACACCCTTTTAATTCATTTTTTCTGGGTTCTCCAATGATTTTATTTTAAGGGTGCGCACTTTTATACAAAGTGTCTGTATTCCCCTGTTATTCCTAATTGTGCTGTCATTGGAAGGCTCAGCCAGCCCATGCCTGGGAACCTTGACTTGAACCCTTGACACAGGAGTTTTCCACAGCACGCAGGCGACGCTGCTCTCATGGTTTGGCACAATTGCTTACAGCAGCCACTGGACTGACGTTGCTAAAATAGCTCGGTGAGTAAAGTGCGCGCTGCGGGGATCTAGGTGTGAATGGACTCTTGGAGGGGCTGACTCAGCGCTTCATCGGTCTGAGGTCTGCACTGCAGTTAGTGCATTTATGTAGGTAATGCCACCACCTGTCAGAAATTGATATTTATCAACACTAATAACTTTTATTGGCATCGGGGATCAGGACAGATCTTAAGAGTTTCTTGTTGACTAGTACAGGCGCTTTAAAAAAAAAATTACCACAGGAACATTTAGTTCACAACATTTAAGTAACATCAGTACTCGATAGGATTTACATCTAAACGTTTAAAATGTGCATACTGTAGAATAACTTGCCTCTTCGATATAACGTGCATATTTTTTTTACTTATTTTCTCACTTATGAAATTGCTTGAAGTCCTAAAGATTGTGTTGGCTATACCACCTTAATTATTACCTGTTAGATACTGTAGTCTTCTAATAATATGTTGCTGTTCGTTGCCGTTACTCAGTAGGAATTATTTTTATAATTGTAAATTATAATCTGCTCTTAGTAAACCCAGTTGACTGAGCTGTCATTGTTTTCGTGAGAAACCTTGTGGCACAAAAATAATGTAGGTGCACATGGAAGAAGACCAAATAGTAAACCCAACATCTCTTTACATTTGTTTTGGCTGTGCATTTCAACGACACTCAATAGCTCTCCAAAGTGATGCGTTTTACATCCACAAAATGCTAAATCATTTCCCATTTGGCTGGCATTGGGTGACAGTCTGATTTACAATGCAACGGTCTCGGCATTGTTAAAGTTAAAGCTATTGGCATTGCTCATGACAATGCCGTTTCTTTAAATGTTTAAAAAAAAAAAAAAACTAAAATAATGTCATGAGCAATGCCAATAGCTCTAACTTTACCAATGCCGAGACCATTGCATTGTAAATGCTTGTTTAGGTCTCGTCTACGCAGTACACATGCACTGCATAGGAGACCTATAGCCCTTGTGTAGCTCTTTTTACAAAGCACATACTTGTGGTTGTGGCGGCATACCCCTTGCGGGAGTGCGCAGAGGCGCGCCACAAGCACGAGTATGTGCTTTGTAAAAAGAGCAGACTGCTCTCTCCAGCGCGCGGCCTCTCTCTCCCGCTGCAGCACGAGGCGCACACGCTTGTTTTTAGGTCTCGGCTGCGAAGGCTGCGCTTGCGCAGTCTCGCTCCGAGATTTAATGACTTTGAGAAGAGGGGCTTGCACCCGCCCCTCTTCTCTCCTGTTCTCCATTGGCTGGCCTCTTAAATGCTGGCCAGCCACTGGAGAAGAGGTCCAGTCACTCCGTTGAAGCCCCGTCCTTTTCGGATCGGGGGGCGTGTTTTTTGCGAGAAGTCTCAGGGAGGAGACAACAGCAAAACACGCCCCCAAATCCGAAAAGGACGTGGCGTTTCTCCGAGGCATTTTCTGCTGTGCCTCGGAGAAAGGCGGTGGTGTCCCGGCGTTGCTCCCTCACCTGATCTCCTTCGTCATCAACGATTACCAGCCCGGAGGCTGCATCGTCTCGCACCTGGACCCCATCCACATCTTCGAAAGGCCCATCGTTTCTGTGTCCGTCTTCAGCGACTCGGCGCTGTGCTTCGGCTGCAAGTTCCAGTTCAAGCCGATCCGGGTGTCCGAGCCAGTGGTGTTTTTGCCTGTGCGGAGGGGTAGCGTCACCATCCTCAGGTAAGGAAAGTTGGGGCTACTGCCATGCTGGGGGAGGGAAGATACCCCCGTGTAGGGCTACAGTGATAGGTAATGTCATTTTAAGTGCAAAAAGGCTAAGCATCTTGTCCGGCAGCGAGGCCCCATGCACTCCGCCATGTTGAAGCTTTCCAGTCGCTATTGAGCTGAGGGGCCTGTCTCTGGACCCTGCCATGGCTGGGGAGCAGCAGCTGCAGGAACCACCTGATGAAATAGTAGTCGGTGAACTTAGTAAATAGATTTATGACATGCACTTTCAGCCCATGCCGTCTGCCGAAGGGAACAGGCAGCCTCGACCGTGAGTCCGATGGGCGGGACAGCCAGGGTCCTTTGCCCGGCTGCTGCTCTGGTCTCCTCCCCCTGTTTCTCTGGGTGGCGCTGTTCAATCTCCTCCCCCTGGCGCTCGCTCCCTCTCCTCGGGCTCCTGTCCGGGTGGGGGCCGGTCACAGTTGGGCAGCAGACCTCGCGGAGGATCTTCGGTCGGGGGCGCTGGCGGTTCCGGCCAGGGAGACGGAGTCAGTGGCGGAGGTGGCTGCTGCTCCGGACCCGGACACAGCAAGAGGCAACGGCGGCAGCAAGGGGTTGGCGCTGGAGGAGCCAGCCCCCAGCAGCACGAAGAGGAGGGGGGCGCCGGCTACAACAGCGAGGATGAGTACGAGACGGCGGCGGCCCGAGTGGAGGCCATGGACCCGGCCACCGAGGATCAGGTGAGGCTCGGGGGTTATTGTAGGTGGACGTGTCATCGTTTACCCCCTTACATGTACTGGTCTGTGTGGTCCTGGATAGCCTTCACAGGGGATCAGTCACCGTGGAGCAAGTGAGGCTCGGGGGTTATTGGAGGTGGACGGGTCATTGTGTATGTCCCGTTACATGTACTGGTCTGTGTGGTATTGGATAGCCTACACAACTGATTGATCTGTGACCTTGGAGCAGGTGAGGCTCGGGGTATTATAGGTGGACGTGTCAGCTTGCCCCCTTACATGTAATGGTCTGTGTGGTATTGGATAGCCTACACGGGGAGTCCGTCACCGTGGAGCAGGTGAGGCTCGGGGGTTATTGTAGGTGGACGTGTCATTGTGGTCCCGTTACATGTACTGGCCTGTGTGGTATTGGGTAGTCTCCACAAGGGATCTGTCCATTGGAGCAGGTGAGGCTCGGAGGTATTATAGGTGGATGTGTCGTCTTTTGCCCCCTTACATGAACTGGTCTGTGTGGTCCTGGATAGCCTTCACAGGGGATCCGTCACCGTGGAGCTGATGAGGCTCGTTGAGGGGTGGGGGGGGTTCCCTGGGGGGCAGGGGTATCATAGGTGGATATGTCATGTCTCCTTACACATGGTGGTCTGTGTGGTACTGGATAACCTTCACAAGTGATCCGTTACCGTGGAGCAGGTGAGGGTTAGGAGTTAATATAGGTGGACCATGACTTATCATTGTTTGTCCCCTTACGTGTACTGGCCTGTGTTGTACTGGATGGCCTTCACAAGGGAACCTGTCACAGTGGAGCAGGTGAGGTTCGGGAGTCTCTGGTGTTGGTAGACATTTTAATGTGTACCTTCCCAAAACTCCCTGCATAAAACACATTATCGAATACCACAGACCACATCCCTGTGCCCTTTTTTAGGTATCGGCAGTTTCTATATAGTGCTAACTTGACCCGAGGGTTTCCGACTTAACAGTATCCGAGCTCTTTACACGAGCACCAGTTACTGTTTTTGACAATATCCTTGTGTATTTCGCTGCTTCAAAAATCATAAATCTCAAAACGTCTTTTCCACCTTTCTTCTGTCAATTTTTATTAGTCATTTATTTTTTAAATGCTTAATTTTTAGTGATAAATGCAAAGATCTAGAAACAATGGTGCCACTTCTGATTTGGCTCCCAAGATCAATGTGTATGTGTCTAGATCTATGTGTGTGTGTGTGGTTCTGTATGTGTGTGGCTGTGTGTGTATGTGGCTCTGTGTATGTATGTGTGGCTCTGTGTCTGTGGCTTTGTGTGTGTGGCTCTGCATGTGTGTGGGAGGCTCTATGTGTGTGCGTATGTGTGTGCCTCTGTGTGTGTGGCTCTGTGTGGGTGGCTTTTTTTGTAGGTGGCTCTATGCGTGGGTGGCTCTGTCTGTGTGTGAGTAACTCTGTGTGTGTAGGTGGCTCTGTGTGGGTGTCTCTATTTGTGTGTGGGTTGCTCTATGTGAATAGCTCTGTTTAGGTGGCTCTGTATGTGTGGGTGGATGTGTGTGTGTGTGGGTGGCTTTGTGTGTGTGGCTCTGTGTGTGGGTGCAAATGCAATAGGTCTCGCATTTGAGAGAGATTAAGCTATTGACATTGTAAATAACAATGCCGTTTCTTTAACCCCTTCCCCGCTCATGACGGAACCGTTCCGTCATGAGCCACGGTTGGCGTGTGCTCATGACGGAACGGTTCCGTCATGACACTCCCGTTGGCGGCCGCTCCGCCTGCGCGGCGCTGTTTCCCCGCCTGTGCGGGGGGACAACGCAAATGGGCAGAGTCATGACGGAACCGTTCCGTCATGAGCACAGCTCAACTGTGGCTCATGACGGAGCGGCTCCGTCATGAGCACAGGCCCACCACGCTGCCCCCCTGCCCCCCCCAGCGCTGCAGCGGAATGTCCGCAGCAGCGAAGGGGTTAAATGTTTTAAAAACAAAAACATAAAACAAAAATGTCATGAGCAACGCCAATAGCTCTAACTTTAACAATGCCGAGACCATTGCATTGTAAATGCTTGTTATGGTATGCGCCAATGTATCTCCAGGAGCGTGCGTTCATGGCACGTTTCCTCCCATAACTTAGACAGCTCGCGGGGAGTCTGGGTTTCGCTGCTTGACGTTTAAGAATTTTCATCGCTCCAGCAAGGAAAAACGTCTTCATTCTAGTTCACGGCTCAGCTCCTCAGCTGCTGGAAAGGTATATCCGGTCTGGTTTTGAGAAATCTACAGCTTGTTATTGTCTAGCGCTTCGTGGTACTTCTTTGCCTTTTTTAAATATTGTAAATAACAGGTGATATCCACGTGCTGACATTCCAAAGGAGTACAAAAGGGGGTGGTGATGGACGGAGCATCAGAACCAATCAAACACTCACACCCAGTCAACAGATCTGGGTTTGATCCATCACCGTTCTTTAGCCCACTCTGCCACCCCAGTTCAGACATGGCCATATGCAAATCAGTCTGACCCTGTGCCTCATGGGAACAGTCCAGCCCGAACTACCAAGCCATGCCTTCCATGGACCGGAAACAAGCTTCCTAGGACCGGTTTCTGGCATTTCAGCCGTCTTCAGCCAGGCTTGCTTGAATCCAGTGGCAAAGTGAGCAAGGGACTCACGTCTGAGCATACCCTGCCAACTTATGGCAAACAAAGCGGTACAAAAGGGGGTGGTGATGGACGGAGCATCAGAACCAATCAAACACTCACACCCAGTCAACAGATCTGGGTTTGATCCATCACCGTTCTTTAGCCCACTCTGCCACCCCAGTTCAGACATGGCCATATGCAAATCAGTCTGACCCTGTGCCTCATGGGAACAGTCCAGCCCGAACTACCAAGCCATGCCTTCCATGGACCGGAAACAAGCTTCCTAGGACCGGTTTCTGGCATTTCAGCCGTCTTCAGCCAGGCTTGCTTGAATCCAGTGGCAAAGTGAGCAAGGGACTCACGTCTGAGCATACCCTGCCAACTTATGGCAAACAAAGCGGTACAAAAGGGGGTGGTGATGGACGGAGCATCAGAACCAATCAAACACTCACACCCAGTCAACAGATCTGGGTTTGATCCATCACCGTTCTTTAGCCCACTCTGCTACCCCAGTTCAGACATGGCCATATGCAAATCAGTCTGACCCTGTGCCTCATGGGAACAGTCCAGCCCGAACTACCAAGCCATGCCTTCCATGGACCGGAAACAAGCTTCCTAGGACCGGTTTCTGGCATTTCAGCCGTCTTCAGCCAGGCTTGCTTGAATCCAGTGGCAAAGTGAGCAAGGGACTCACGTTTGAGCATACCCTGCCAACTTATGGCAAACAAAGCGGTACAAAAGGGGGTGGTGATGGACGGAGCATCAGAACCAATCAAACACTCACACCCAGTCAACAGATCTGGGTTTGATCCATCACCGTTCTTTAGCCCACTCTGCCACCCCAGTTCAGACATGGCCATATGCAAATCAGTCTGACCCTGTGCCTCATGGGAACAGTCCAGCCCGAACTACCAAGCCATGCCTTCCATGGACCGGAAACAAGCTTCCTAGGACCGGTTTCTGGCATTTCAGCCGTCTTCAGCCAGGCTTGCTTGAATCCAGTGGCAAAGTGAGCAAGGGACTCACGTCTGAGCATACCCTGCCAACTTATGGCAAACAAAGCGGTACAAAAGGGGGTGGTGATGGACGGAGCATCAGAACCAATCAAACACTCACACCCAGTCAACAGATCTGGGTTTGATCCATCACCGTTCTTTAGCCCACTCTGCCACCCCAGTTCAGACATGGCCATATGCAAATCAGTCTGACCCTGTGCCTCATGGGAACAGTCCAGCCCGAACTACCAAGCCATGCCTTCCATGGACCGGAAACAAGCTTCCTAGGACCGGTTTCTGGCATTTCAGCCGTCTTCAGCCAGGCTTGCTTGAATCCAGTGGCAAAGTGAGCAAGGGACTCACGTCTGAGCATACCCTGCCAACTTATGGCAAACAAAGCGGTACAAAAGGGGGTGGTGATGGACGGAGCATCAGAACCAATCAAACACTCACACCCAGTCAACAGATCTGGGTTTGATCCATCACCGTTCTTTAGCCCACTCTGCCACCCCAGTTCAGACATGGCCATATGCAAATCAGTCTGACCCTGTGCCTCATGGGAACAGTCCAGCCCGAACTACCAAGCCATGCCTTCCATGGACCGGAAACAAGCTTCCTAGGACCGGTTTCTGGCATTTCAGCCGTCTTCAGCCAGGCTTGCTTGAATCCAGTGGCAAAGTGAGCAAGGGACTCACGTCTGAGCATACCCTGCCAACTTATGGCAAACAAAGCGGTACAAAAGGGGGTGGTGATGGACGGAGCATCAGAACCAATCAAACACTCACACCCAGTCAACAGATCTGGGTTTGATCCATCACCGTTCTTTAGCCCACTCTGCCACCCCAGTTCAGACATGGCCATATGCAAATCAGTCTGACCCTGTGCCTCATGGGAACAGTCCAGCCCGAACTACCAAGCCATGCCTTCCATGGACCAGAAACAAGCTTCCTAGGACCGGTTTCTGGCATTTCAGCCGTCTTCAGCCAGGCTTGCTTGAATCCAGTGGCAAAGTGAGCAAGGGACTCACGTCTGAGCATACCCTGCCAACTTATGGCAAACAAAGCGGTACAAAAGGGGGTGGTGATGGACGGAGCATCAGAACCAATCAAACACTCACACCCAGTCAACAGATCTGGGTTTGATCCATCACCGTTCTTTAGCCCACTCTGCCACCCCAGTTCAGACATGGCCATATGCAAATCAGTCTGACCCTGTGCCTCATGGGAACAGTCCAGCCCGAACTACCAAGCCATGCCTTCCATGGACCGGAAACAAGCTTCCTAGGACCGGTTTCTGGCATTTCAGCCGTCTTCAGCCAGGCTTGCTTGAATCCAGTGGCAAAGTGAGCAAGGGACTCACGTCTGAGCATACCCTGCCAACTTATGGCAAACAAAGCGGTACAAAAGGGGGTGGTGATGGACGGAGCATCAGAACCAATCAAACACTCACACCCAGTCAACAGATCTGGGTTTGATCCATCACCGTTCTTGTCTGAACTGGGGTGGTGTAGTGGGCAAAAGAACGATGGATTTAACCCAGATCTCTTGACTGGGGGAGAATGTATGCATTGTCAGCATTCCGTCCATCAATTGTTTGTTGTAACGCTTTTCGCCCTAAGTGGGATGGGTATTCCCAGACGTGGGACCCGTGCTCACTACGCCACTGGAGTCAAGCTATCCTGGCTGATGACGGCTGATAGCCAGAAACCGGTCCTAGGATGCTTGATTCCGGTCCAGGGAAGACATGGCTTGGCAGTTCGGGCTGGACTGTTCCCATGAGGCACAGGGTCAAGACTGATTTGCATATGGCCATGTCTGAACTGGGGTGGTGTAGTGGGCAAAAGAACGATGGATTTAACCCAGATCTCTTGACTGGGGGAGAATGTATGCATTGTCAGCATTCCGTCCATCAATTGTTTGTTGTAACGCCTTTCGCCCTAAGTGGGATGGGTATTCCCAGACGTGGGACCCGTGCTCACTACGCCACTGGAGTCAAGCTATCCTGGCTGATGACGGCTGATAGCCAGAAACCGGTCCTAGGATGCTTGATTCCGGTCCAGGGAAGACATGGCTTGGCAGTTCGGGCTGGACTGTTCCCATGAGGCACAGGGTCAAGACTGATTTGCATATGGCCATGTCTGAACTGGGGTGGTGTAGTGGGCAAAAGAACGATGGATTTAACCCAGATCTCTAGACTGGGGGAGAATGTATGCATTGTCAGCATTCCGTCCATCAATTGTTTGTTGTAACGCTTTTCGCCCTAAGTGGGATGGGTATTCCCAGACGTGGGACCCGTGCTCACTACGCCACTGGAGTCAAGCTATCCTGGCTGATGACGGCTGATAGCCAGAAACCGGTCCTAGGATGCTTGATTCCGGTCCAGGGAAGACATGGCTTGGCAGTTCGGGCTGGACTGTTCCCATGAGGCACAGGGTCAAGACTGATTTGCATATGGCCATGTCTGAACTGGGGTGGTGTAGTGGGCAAAAGAACGATGGATTTAACCCAGATCTCTTGACTGGGGGAGAATGTATGCATTGTCAGCATTCCGTCCATCAATTGTTTGTTGTAACGCTTTTCGCCCTAAGTGGGATGGGTATTCCCAGACGTGGGACCCGTGCTCACTACGCCACTGGAGTCAAGCTATCCTGGCTGATGACGGCTGATAGCCAGAAACCGGTCCTAGGATGCTTGATTCCGGTCCAGGGAAGACATGGCTTGGCAGTTCGGGCTGGACTGTTCCCATGAGGCACAGGGTCAAGACTGATTTGCATATGGCCATGTCTGAACTGGGGTGGTGTAGTGGGCAAAAGAACGATGGATTTAACCCAGATCTCTTGACTGGGGGAGAATGTATGCATTGTCAGCATTCCGTCCATCAATTGTTTGTTGTAACGCTTTTCGCCCTAAGTGGGATGGGTATTCCCAGACGTGGGACCCGTGCTCACTACGCCACTGGAGTCAAGCTATCCTGGCTGATGACGGCTGATAGCCAGAAACCGGTCCTAGGATGCTTGATTCCGGTCCAGGGAAGACATGGCTTGGCAGTTCGGGCTGGACTGTTCCCATGAGGCACAGGGTCAAGACTGATTTGCATATGGCCATGTCTGAACTGGGGTGGTGTAGTGGGCAAAAGAACGATGGATTTAACCCAGATCTCTTGACTGGGGGAGAATGTATGCATTGTCAGCATTCCGTCCATCAATTGTTTGTTGTAACGCTTTTCGCCCTAAGTGGGATGGGTATTCCCAGACGTGGGACCCGTGCTCACTACGCCACTGGAGTCAAGCTATCCTGGCTGATGACGGCTGATAGCCAGAAACCGGTCCTAGGATGCTTGATTCCGGTCCAGGGAAGACATGGCTTGGCAGTTCGGGCTGGACTGTTCCCATGAGGCACAGGGTCAAGACTGATTTGCATATGGCCATGTCTGAACTGGGGTGGTGTAGTGGGCAAAAGAACGATGGATTTAACCCAGATCTCTTGACTGGGGGAGAATGTATGCATTGTCAGCATTCCGTCCATCAATTGTTTGTTGTAACGACATTCCAAAGGATGCAAAGCTGATTTGAACTTTCTAGATTAGAATATGCAGCCTGACGGTCACTGCCTGGGTCAGCAGCGGGCGTTTATCTCGCTGAGCTATCCAGCCTCCTTAATTATGGGCTGAATGCAAATAATCTCCACTGACATTCATTACATATACATCGGCCTCATATATTTATTCCACAAACCCTGAAAATCTATTGGGATTTTTAGCGTTTGGTTTTGCCATGAACGTAGTCTCTTCACGTCACTGCGCATCAGATATTTCGAGCGAAAACTCGACTTACTGTGATTGCACAGAGCAGATACGATGACGCACAAGGTTAACTGGAGCGAACGTTATCACAAAAGAAATATCTTTGATCTAGTGTACCACTGACCAGTAATTTACAGTGCTTGGACGCTGCAAACCAGTGACTATAAGCACTGTTTAAAAGCTGCTGCCTTATTGGCTTTGTTTTAAATCAACTTACCACCGACAGAAGACTGTCCACAGTGCTTAGAAACTAGGCCACAGAGTTCCACAGCACGCTTCCTTCGTACTGAATTAAACATGGGCCTTAACTTGTCTTTGTGCAGCATTACAAACCATCAGCGAAGCTTCAGTGCACTACACAGCCTTCAGGAGCCGCAGGAGGTCATAGTAGGCAAGGTCGATGAATAGCCAACTATCGCTTCTTAAGGCACTCCTGGGAAGAAATACTTCCGGGTCTAGACGCTAAAAGTGGGCATCACATGTGTTGGGAGGGTGGTATTGGTGGGGTGGGGTGAGGTTGCCATAAGGCGGGTTCTTGACAGTGGACGGTGTAAATGGGAGAAATAGGCAAATAAAGGGTGGCCACAGACACCAAGAAATGGGGTGTCACATAGACGTGCAAGTGGGAGCACAGGTGCCGTGCAGTGGAAGCAAATTTGACTGGATTTAGAACTCAAAGCCCATAAAATGTTTGTAGGGAGATGTTTGTATGTAGGAGATATTGTGGCATCTAATGTATTTGCAGTTTTTTTCAGGCTGCTTTTGCCTTGAACCCCCAATAAATACTTAACTTCCAGCAGCTGTTTGTTGGATTTCACCTTAAACAAGCATTGGTATAGCCAATAGGTCTCGCCTTTGGGACCGTATAAGTGTTTAGCCATGCAACAGTTGATGTTGTTGCACCAAGGATATTGTGGTGCATAACTAAATACTTATAAGGTCCCAAAAGCGAGACCTATTGGCTATGCCAATGCTTGTTAATTAATGCATAGAATATGTCTAGCTCCATAATATGCTGCACAATTTGTATTTTCCTTGCCACATAATTCAGTTTACCCTGTCCCATATTGTTCTCCTCCATTACCAGTTAATTCCAGTTACCTTCAAGATAGCTCATCGCTATTGCAGTGACATTAGCACACGTCACTGAAAACCCACTGCATTGGTATATTTTTCTTATGGCGTTTGACATCCTTGTCCATGTGCCAGGTGAAAGACTTCCCCTGCAGAGAGGCCACCGTCACCAGTAAAGCCTGAACTGGAGGGTCCAGAGGAACAAAAATGGTTTCGCCTTTGCGAGGTCTTGTTCATGTTACTGAAGGGACTACAAACTTCAGGCGCAGAGTGAGCCTTCTTCTACTACTCCTCAATTCCCTTAAAGTAAAGTAGCCACCACCAGTACCTAAAGGCCCTCACCTTCCGGTGGGCTCTTCTAGCCTCTTTGCCAGATGTGAGCAATATCTCCTAGTTGGATGAATAGTCTTATGGTCGCAATGCCAATGTAATTGTCTGGGTTAGTATCTGAATCAACCCGCCTCCTATAGTGAATGAATGAATTAACTTTTGTTTATGTCAGATACAAATAGACAATAAAGCCACACATCCAGGTAAATTATATAACTACATCATATAAGAAGAAAACATTTCTAAAATCACAATAATAATTATAATGTATTTTCTCTCACTTTCCCTTCAGTGAATTATATGACATTAGGAAGTAACACTATTTTATTATCAAGATGAAGTAAATGGGAAGCGATGGAAAAACACTCAGTCTAAATCTGATCTAAAGGTTCTATATAAACAACAGATTTTAACACTTATCACTGGTGTTGATAATATTTCTCTCACCTTTCTCTATTTCTGAAAAATAGCAATATTTTCCATTAATATTCTTATTTATCATTGTAGTCAAAGTATAAATAGATTTTAAAATATGTGCACAAAATAACCTGACGCCCCTCCATCAGCAACGTGAAACAGACATGGGCTGCCAACTCACAGACTCTGAGTGGACCTCGGTACTTGCGAACCCAACACAAGTTCCTAGGAATGCGAGCCTACGCCAAATCCAATTCTATAACACCCACAGAGCATATCTCACGCCTGCGATAATCATTCAATACTTTGAGCATCAGGATTCCGCATGCCCCAGATGCACACAAACCGATGCAGACCTACTGCACCTGCTGTGGGGATGCGCCAACTTAGCTGGTTACTGGGCAGCGGTAGCAGACACACTGTCACAATGCACCGACCTTACCCTCCCATTCGAATGGCACACATATTTCCTGCACCTATACCAGAGAAAACGTAACAACAGAGTCACCTCCAGGTTTCTTGTTTTAGGGATGGTAGTAGCGAAAAGACTGATCACCAAAAGGTGGAAAGCCCCTGATCCTCGGTGAATACTGATGTGGAGACGCTCAATGCTCACCTGGGCCAAATCGGAAAGTGCAGCACTCCACCGAGAAGACACACTAGGGATTCGCAAGGTTCCCCTCGCCACTAGTTGGAACACAATCTTGACTGCTCTGACCCTTATAGAGAACAACACCACGCCACCTCTGGCCCCTGCCGGTGGGTGCAGTGGGGGTGAGGGGCCTAGTGTGTG
This sequence comes from Triturus cristatus, assembly GCF_964204655.1. Classification (NCBI taxonomy): domain Eukaryota; kingdom Metazoa; phylum Chordata; class Amphibia; order Caudata; family Salamandridae; genus Triturus; species Triturus cristatus. The sequence continues at coordinate 812,117,002 of NC_140595.1, forward strand.
TAGGTGTGAGAGAGGATGAATTAAAACAGGTCAATTAGTCCTAGCAGTCATTTATTCAGAAGGTAAACTGCCTGATTAAAAATGTAGAGAGTGGCAGTGAACTAGAGGCAATGTATCTAGTTGTATGTGCCCTGCTCTCGGTTGATCGACATGTTTCGTGCCTTCAGTGTCAGGAGGATCTGGGCACTTCTTCAGGATCAGAATGAATGCTATCTACACAGCGTGGTTAAGTGAAATCTACATACCACGTTCTCAGGTCAAAAACCTATACTGTTGTCTAGTAATTACTTGCAACAGTTTTCGGCGGTCGAAATGGACACCAATTTGGGTCCAGCAACCAAGCGCGCTGTGCCTGCGACCTACCCTACCACCGGAACCGGGATGGTGTAGTGCCTGCCACGTAGTGCAGTGAAATGCACAACATGCTCCTTTCAACATCACATGCGACGGACTGTTTGCTAACGAAAGCGGCGGCGGATGAAAACTTTTTACCGCCAGGTATGTTATTTTGAATAGAGCCATGTCGAGCTGTGTTGCAAGTGAGTTTAAAAATACCATGAATAAAACTTAGCCTATTTCGTATAGTGACCCACACAGTCATCAATCGTGAAAACAGCGAAGGACCTTGACTTTGAGAGAAAAAAAAGGTAGGCCCCAGCTGCAAATATATTCCATACATATTAGTGGAACAATAAAGATGAAATGTCTCAGTAGCCAATTTTTTCCGTCTTTGACAGAAATTATTCCATCTACTTTTTCTGTGAAAATTGAGCGTGACAGAAGAAATACTTCCCATCAGAGACTTCCAGTTGGGTAAATAAATTAATATACTTGAGGGGGTGTCAAAATGTTTAGAAGGGTGGGAGCCCCGATAGATACCAATCTAAAATCCAATTTTTGTATACTTGTTACAGACAACACCATCGCTTTTAAAATTAAGAAGCCCTGAAGAGTGCCCCTGTACGTATTGCCCGGGACTCGAAACACGTTGGCAATCCATCAAACATTGAGGAGTGTTGAATCGAATTCCTTTCCTCACTGAGGGTTATACTACAATTCTGTTCACCCCTGTTGTAGGACTTTTAAGTATTCCCAATGTTTGTCCTAGACACTTTCTATTGATAGTTCAGGGTGTTGTAGGATTAGTAAATGTTTTCTTTATCATTCAATATTCATATACAAAATGGTGTTGTTTTGTTTGTCGCTATTCGATTCGAATCGTTTTGATATGTTGCATTGTTTTTGTTATGTGTAATTGTTTGGACATGATTGGAATGACCATATTGCATTGTCGTATATAAATGTGCTATGACTGCATTGTGTACTTTTTCATATGTTTTGAATATTCCATAAAAATCTCTTTGAACTTTTATAAGGAAAAAGGAAAATAAAAAGATCCGATCATACATAAGTAATTCATTGTTTGATCTTAGCGTGAATTGGATAAACGCATCTAAGTGATACGAGGGTTAGGTTTACTCCCCATGTGTATAATTTCCCGGCCCTACCTGACCCTTGTCCCTTGTTGAGCCAAACTCCCCTGTTGCAAGAAAGTGTAACCACATCACATCTTTGCCATACTATCATGGGTCTGAGGCTTAAATTGGAAGTCCTACATAACACTTTCAGTCTTTTTACCCTTCTGAGCTTCCCTGATCTAGGCGCACATAGGCATGTATGAGAGGCATTCCAGAAGAGGCCGGGCTACTGTCCAAGATGCTTCTTCATTTGAAGAGAGGAGCTGCTTTGGACATGTTGGAGTGTTGCTCCTCAAATTTTGCCAGCCAATTGTCTACTATTGTAAAGTTTTATTCACTTTGATTAGTTTTTCATACAACTGATTTTAATCCAGATGTTTTAAGTGAAGCCAAAGTTTGTGTGACATTAAATCTTGTGATGTCATCAAATATGGTAATTAGTTATCATGCATAAGAATTTTCAAAGCCTACCCCTCCCCGCACATGTTAAAGGGACAAATCTATTTAGAAGGGAGAGACAAAGACGAAAAAGGGACAAGATTCTGGAAAATGATTCACCATTATCTTTTCCAAACAGACAGCATCAAAGCGACAGAGTTCAGCAGTTTTTGCAAACTTGGGTAACAAGACGTCCAACAGCTGAATTATAAGGCTCTGTGGGCCAAAAGCGAGGCGAAGGTGACTAGTGCTACTGCTATGTGTGACAGAATTATTAGCTGCAAAAAGCTGAAAGGTACCGCAGGTATTAATTAGAGAAACTACGGCACAAAAGTTGAATTGCCTGCTCTCAGCAACTGTTACTTGCATTCTGGACAGCAGGACAGGTCTGCAAAGACAGTGAAAAAGTTTAACAGCAAAATGTTTAGCAGTGAGCTTCCAATGTGTTAGTAATCAATGAGAACTAGCTCTGGTTTAAATTGTGTGTATGTATGCGGGTGGAAAAAAAACCATTAAGTTTTTTATGAAGGCCCTCACCCACCAACCTAGTTGGTGGCATGCTTCATCATTGGGCCCCACCCCAGGTACCGGGTGTACCTCAGGTGTGCTTCGACGCCAGATTACTGCGGAGCTGGTTTTTTTGGTTCGTGAGGGTGCTGTGAATGTGCTCTGAGTGAGGTTTAAAATACTGTCCTGGGTGTCCCAAAGACTGTTTTAATGGTGGGCCCCAGGCAGTAGATAAAAACAAAGGCTGTGGGACGTGCACGGTAGGCTTATGGCCTCCGACGTCCTGTGCGGTCAACTAGTTTCAGCCAGGCCTTTTCTTCTACTGGCTTTCGTCAGGACCTTATATGTGTGGGGTGTTACAGGGGTAGTTATGAGTTTGTCAGTGCCCTGTGTGTAAAGCACACGCTACGGTGCTTATATGTGCGAAAAGTGTTTCCTCTCGGGTTGTACACCGATTGTAGCGAACAACTCAGCATGGAGCTCAGCCGGGGGCCAGGACCATGTGCACTTGCGCAATGTCGCTGGACCCTCAATGAACCTGTTGTCCGGGCAGAGGTTTCCAATGTGTCTCATTCCGAGCACCCCAGCAACTCTTACCAGGCGTAGATTGGGAGAACGTGATTTACGGTGTTTCTACGCACAAGTTTTGCCACGTAATATGTGTATTACTACATTACCCCAATACAAACTGCTGAATTCACAATAGAATTGTAATGCCACACCCACTAAATACTGCACGTTGACAAATGTGTTGGGTGGTGTTTACTGCACCAAACAATATGCATCTGAGAATGAGGTCTGGGCGTTAAAATAACTTTTTCAGAAATCTGTTTCTTTGTTTCCTAAACGTGTTGTGCAACATTCTGCACGGTGGGAGGCATTTTTCTTATGTGCTGTTAGAAGGCAGTGCCTGTCCTGTTCCTCAGTGCAGAAACAGGTGAGGTGAATTCCCTGGTCGCTTGTGTGCAGGAGAGAATGATTTGTGTGTTCCCAATTATTTTGTGCAGAAGAGAGTTTTGCATTTTGGACTGTATGCAGTCGAATGTGGTGGGTATGTTTACAGGTCCAGCGCTTGTGCAGAAGGTAGGCTTGCGAGATTCAATCAATCAACCAATCATGTGTTTGTTGAGCGCGACTACTCACCCGTAAGGGTCTAAAGGCGCTGGGGAGGAGGGGAGGTGCAGGTTCCAGTTCATCAAGGATGATGGTCAAACCCAGAGCCATGTTTTGAGATTTCTCGTGAAGATGGGGAGTGGTGTCTGTCTGAGGTGGAGTGGTAGGGCGTTCCAGGATCTGGCCACCAAGAAGGGAAAGGAGCGGCCTCCCGATCTGGACTTCCTGGCACGGGGGACCATGGCGTAGGAGAGCTGGGCTGATCGTAGGGTCCTTTGGGGTGCGTGGAATTCGAGTCTGCCGTTCAGGTATGCTGGTCCAGTGTTATGGCGGGCTTTGTGTACGTCGGTGAGAGACTTGAAGGTGATTCTAGCCTCGATGGGGAGCCAGTGCAGTGGGCGCAGCAGCTGGGAGATGTGGCAGTGTCTTGGCAGGTTGAGGACCAGTCTTGCGGCGGCGTTCTGGATGTTTTGTAGATTGCGGGTGAGGTTTTTGTTTATTCCGGCGTACAGTGTGTTGCCGTAGTCTGCTGGTGACGAGGGCGTGAGTAACGGTCTTTCTGTGCTCGAGGGGGATCCTTTTGAAGGTCTTGCGTAGGAGGCGAAGGGTGTGGAAGCAGGAGGATGCGACGGAGTTGATCTGGCGGTCCATTTTGAGTTCGGAGTTCAGGATGATCCCGAGGTTGCGTGTGTGGTCCGTTGGGGTAGTTGGGTTTCCGAGGACGTGGGGCCACTAGGTGTCGTTCCAGGCGTCGGGTTGTGGGCCCATGATGAGTACTTCTGTTTTGTCAGTGTTGAGTTGTAGGCAGCTGATTTTCATCCATTTGGTGACTGCTTGTATGCCTTCATGAATGTTGTGTTTGGCTGCATTGGGTTAGTTGGATGGGAGAGGATGAGTTGGGTGTCGACTGCGTATGAAACAACCTTGAGTCCGTGGGTTCTGATGATGGGGCGGGCGGAGCCATGTAGACGTTGAACAGTGTGGGGCTGAGGGAAGATCCCTGGAGGACTCCGCAGGTGGTTGGTGTAGGGTCCGAGAGGAAAGGAGGGAGTCTAACCTGCTGCGTTCTGCCAGAGAGGAAGAGTGGATCCAGTCGAGGGCCTTGCCCCGGATCCCTGCGTCATGAAGTCTGCAGGAGGAGGATGAGGACTACTGTTTCTCCTCAGTCCAGGTGGGAGCGGATGTCGTCTGTTGCGGCGAGGAGGGCGGTTTCTGTGCTGTGGTTTTTTCTGAAGCCGTATTGGGAGGAGTCGAGGACGTTGTGCTCTTCGACGAAGGTGGCGAGTTGGCTGTTGATGGCTTTCTTAATGACTTTCGCTGGGAACCGGAGCAGGGAGATGGGTCTGTAGTTTTCTAGGTCGGTTGGGTCTGCTGAGGGCTTCTTCAGGAGGGGGATGATCTCGGCCTACTTCCAGTCATCGGGGAAGGAGGCGTTCGCTAGGGAGCAGTTGATGGTGTGGCGAAACATGGGTGCGATGGTGTCGGCGGCTCTGTTGAAAATGTGGTGCGGGCAGGGGTCCGTGCCCCCGGAGTGGATTGACTTCATCGTCCTCAGTGTGTCTTCGGTGGTGAGGGCTGTCCAGCTGTCAATCGTTGGCTTCAGGGTGTCGGGGGTGGTTGGTGAGGGTTGTGTGTTGGCTGTCTTCGTCGAAGTTGTCGTAAATGTTCTTGATTTTGTGGTGGAAGAAGGTGCTGAGTTTGTCGCAGAGGTCTTGTGAGGGAGGGATGTCTGTAGGCTCGCTGGTGGGTTGGGCGAACTCCTGGATGATGCTGAAGAGCTCTTTGCTGTTGTGCGCGTGTGTGGAGATTCTGTCTTTGATCACTGTTTTTATCGTATTTCTGATGAGTTGGTGGTGGGTGATATTCGTGTTCCTTTCTTCTCGGAATGTGGTGTGCCATGGTCATGTATACTGTAGAGTGGTGTGAGTACAATGGCCACTGTATGTTTTCTTGTTGCTTCACATGTGGTGGGCTGTTCAGCTGTGACATGTACATATTGTATACTTGGCATGCTAAAAGCCTGCCTGTTTCATACATTTCCTTGTAGTTTATTATTGTATGCATATTTTTCAAAGGGAAGGAGTTGTATTATATTATGATTTTGTTTCCTTTGTTTCTGCTTTACTCAATCTAGCATGTGATTTCACGGGATGTTAGTTATAGCACTCGGTCCACAGAGTACAAGTCAGTTGGAGAGTTAGGGCTCACTAGGGGAAAAAATCCCACTATGGTTGGAATATAACTTGGACACATATCAAGAAAGGTATTTATACATTTTTTTCACCTACTATGTCTGGCTGGCTGTCTGAGTCCTGAGTAATCTATTAATTCATTACTATACATGTGGAAGAGTATTTGGGGCAGTAGCCTGCTTCCCTGGGCATTTTTGGTCTCGCCCGCTATCTCCCTAGTAGTTCTGCATGGATTCCTGACTGGCACTCCCTCCATTTCAATGTCATTAACTTGTGTCGAAGTGGAGCTTTAAGAAGAAGAATAAAGTAATGTCATTTTAAGTCCAAACAAGCATTTACAATGCAATGGTCTCGGCATTGTTAAAGTTAGAGCTATTGGCATTGCTCATGACATTATTTTTGTTTATGTTTTTGTTTTTAAAACATTTAACACTTTCGATGCGCATGACGGAGCAGTTCCGTCATGCGCATCAGTCGCGCTGTGCGTATGACGGAACCGCTCCGTCGCGGCCCCGCCCGCGCAACGAACCTTCAGCACAGCGCGGTAATCCGCGCAGCGCTGAAGGGGTTAAAGAAACGGCATTGTTATTTACAATGTCAATAGCTTAATCTCTCTCAAATGTGAGACCTATTGCATTTGCACCCACACACAGAGCCACACACACAAAGCCACCCACACACACAGAACCACCCACACAGAGCCACCTACACAGAGCTATTCACATAGAGCAACCCACACACAAATAGAGCTACCCACACAGAGCCACCTACAAACACACAGAGTGTGCGTAGTAAAGAGTGTGCATAGTAAAGAGTGTGTGTAGTAAAGAGTGTGTGCTAGAGAGTGTATGGCAGAACTGTGTGGTATAGTGTGTAAGACGGTGTGTGTAGTAGAGGATGCATAGTAGTCCATAATGCTTAGTCCAAACGAATGGAAAAATACATATATACCGTAGGCTGTAAATAATAGTTTACTTTACACTACTACATCTCATTTTCTTTGCTCCAGTACAAGTTGGCCTGAGTCCAATATCTAGGGAAGATGATACTTGACTTAAAATCAGGAACTGATGCAGCTAAGCAGTCCAGTAGGAGTTACGTGACTAAGAGGAAGGCTTGGCTTCTGGAAAGCATCACACAGTGTCACTATTTATACTCCAATAAATAATGTACCAAGTATGCATAAAGAAAAACCATCTGTGCAGTAAGCAGCTGGGAACCAAGGGGGCTGAGCACTGGGAAAAATACCGACTAGGACGGGTGACACAAGTAGGGACAGTGCCAAAACGAATGTATTCAAAAACAAAACCAGTGGACAACCTGGAAAGAAAGAAGCTTGGTGAATTTACACTAACTTAGTTTCGGCCCAGTTAAAAGTGACACTAAATTGTGACTTGCGCTACAAGCCAATTTCCCCTCTGTTCATTTCGACTAGATCCGAGTAAAGGTAGACATTTCAAAACCAAGCATTAAAAATGCAATAGGTCTCGCAATTGTTTTAGTTAGAGCTATTGCCATTGTAAATGACAGTGTATTTTACACAAAGATAGATTGAAATGTTTCAAAACTTCAGCACCGCTTTCACGACGACATTCTTCAGAAAAGTAACATAAAATGTCCCGGGGGCACCCTCACCCGTCCGAATACGGGTCATTCGGGTTGTAGAAGTTGCAGTCGGACACGGGTAGAGATAAGCCCCAGATGCAGTACATTCGCCAAAAGAAATGCCTGCTCCGGCTGCTTGGCTCCCCCTCCACCCCTCCGTCAGCAGGAAGAGCGGCTCTGTGAGCGGAGATCCTTCTGCTCGCTGAACTCCGTGCACCACAGAGGGGTCTGTTTATGCAGCCTTCAGATTTCCTGCTCAAGTGTATAGATGTGACAGAGGGGCACTCCCACCTCGACACGCACCAGCTCCCTTCCCCTGCTGGTGCTTTTAAGTAAAGTTTATTCGGCTCTTGGTCTCGCTTTAGAGGCGGTCACGGCCCGTGGGTGTACAGTGGGGCAGAGACGGTTACCGTGCCAGCCCTGCGCCAAGCACAACAACGGAGAAAGGGAGGGGGTATTTATAACCTCCGAGCCCTGAGCCGCCTCCAATGAGGAGGCTGTGCACTTAGCGTAGCTATGAATGGGGAGAGGCCGAGGCCGGGGGTTGGGGGAAGGAGGAAAGGACAGCTCCACAAACAGGAAGCCTACATCAGCAAAGAACAACCAAAAACCCAAACATGAGCAAAAGGCAGCAACAGCAGGGCAAACCGGAAACAATCGATGTAAACAGCAGGTACACCTAAATAAAGCGAGGCCACACATCACCATAACAATTATCAAGAAAGAACAGCTATATTTCTACAGAACACTATAAGGGCCATGCAAACAGCAACAACGTACTCCTACCTGCCAACTCACAGCTGTCTGCACCGGGAGCGCATTTCGAGGCGCAACGAACGGCCGCTCGTGCAAACTCGGACAAAGAACCGAGATCGGGTATGATTTTTTGTGCATATTTATATAGCGCAAACTCGACCCGAAGGATCAACAATCGCAGCCTTCGGTAGCCGAGACCTAATGAACACAAACGTACCTGTAAAAAAAAAAAAAAATACAAACACGCCCACCAGCAGTAAAAGGGGCGGCCTTGGAAAAAGCGAAAGATTTGAAAAAACACGCCCCCGAATCCGAAAAGGACGGGGGCTTGTTTGGAGAGACAAACCTCTTCTCCAATGGCTGACCAGTATTTCAGAGGCCAGCCAATGGAGAAGAGAGACGGGTTCAAGCCCCTCTTCTCCAAGTCATTAAATCTCGCCAGCGATACTGCGCAAGCGCAGCCTTCGCTAGCCGAGACCTAAAAATGACCCTCCTAAATTGAGAGTGACAGCATTCACTAGACTACAGCCTTATATCTCGCCTTCCAAGGCCAGGCGCTGAGAAAGATTGAGAAGCAGGCTTTCGAACCTTTGACTCCTATTCCTACATTTAGTAATACAGAAATAATTGTTTTTCCAGCTTCAGCGGACAGTCCGGCAGCGCTGTAATGAATACTTCACCATTGCAGCATGGCGCCCACAGCTGCCCGTTCACGTAATAAGTGTTAGCGCGCCAGCTGACTGCAACCAAAATTACGATTGGAGTTTGGTTCCTCCAAACTATAACAGCAGGTAGCGTGAGGTTTGATTGGCGGATACCCGGACTTGTCTGAGACGGACAGTACTACCAGCCAACCGGCCTCGGACCGTTTGCCTGGACGCTCTCCAGCAGGCCGTGCGTCGGTCGGGCTGAAGCTACAGTGCAGGAGGCGTTATGGCTGCTGGAGGACAGGCGTGGAGGCGAGTCGGGGCGCTGTCAGGGGCACTGGCGGTGACCGCAGGAGCCTACGGTGCACATGGTAAGAGAAACGGAGAGCAATCACTCCCCACCCCGGCATGAGTCATGCAAGTCCAGTGAGTCTTGCAAGCCCGGTGCATTCTGGGGCCAGAAGCCCCCCCCCAGCGGATAAGTAGAACTGTCTACGGAAGCCGCCGAGGGAGTTTTCAGTTTGTGTTTTGAGCTCATCTTTCAAAACTGTATCCCTTTTCTGTTTTCATCATTCCCACGGTACCTGCAGCTGGGTGGACTGCTTGACCACCTGTAAAGAGGGTGGGCATCTCGAACCTGGTGTGCTCCGTCTACTGAGATACATTGAAGTCGATGGTTTATTTTTTTGGCGGGGGTGGGGCGATTCAATGCCCGCTATGTTTTAGATCCAAAATGAATTGTAAGTCATTTCACTTTGCATGAGCTGTTTACAGTTATATTTCAAAGAGAAAAAGTTCCGGGTTTTGCTACCCCCGCCTATCATGTTCACCTGCCTGCCATGCTGGTCATATACCAGTTTGGTCGCAACCCTACCTACGGTATCAAATGAAAAGTCTCTATTTAACTCCCCATTGAGAAGTTCAGGGGCTTACTGTTTTCTGCACCTAAACCCAGCAGTGACCGCTGTGCAAGGGTTGTTTGATAACGTGGGTTGTAATTAAGGATGCTTTTAATTTAAAGCGGTCTTGTTTTTAGTGGCATATGGTAATATGGAATCAAAGAACCTGGCTTGTAGTGACATTTCTTCCCTGTGACATTTTGCTTTCTTAAAGATTTATTTTTTCTCTTTGTGCAGGATTCCGACGCAGCGACCGGGATGAGTACCTTAAAGAGGTAGGTGAGGATCACTTTCTCATGCAGGATTCCTTCTAATGGATGGGCTGGAGATCTCAGGGATGCAATGCGTGTACCCCTGAGTTCTGGAGACCTTCCAGTATATGTGACAGGGGTCTGCCATGTGTTAGCACAACTGCTTAAATAGCCCTAGGTGCAAGTTAGACGAGTTCTCTTTCACTGTAATACAATTTAAAGTTCTGCTCTCTTCTGGGATGTCGAAGCATACATTCATTCACTAACTTGCATATTCAGAGCCTACCATACTGTCCACCATAGGCCAGAAATGTTAAAGCATCATCGCTTCGCCCTCCCAACTTTAGATATACCACCAATGGAGCTTAATGTCTACTACATATTTTCATGCCAACGTTGGATAGGTTGGGAAGCCTCTGAAAATTGATCTTCTTTAATCTAGTGGACGGTTTAATAGGAAATCTTTTGTTCCTTATTGAAGACCGGGTATGATCTGAATGTTGGCGTGTATGGTCTGAATGTTGGCGTGTATGATCTGAATGTTGGCGGGGTACTCTTCGAAATCCTTGTTGCTGCACCAGAGAGGGATGGGTTAGTTTGCTTAGTTTGTGTCTGTAGTGAGGGCACTTAAATTCTTTGTTGTTTCAGTCTTGATCTAGGATGATTAATGTTGGTGTGTGGATGAATTATGGCATGTGGCTTTGTAAGCGACTGAGGGCCTGGTTTAGGTCTTGGCAGGCAGGTTACTCCATCACAACAGTGACTGATATCCCGTCCGTCCAAATATAAATCTCATAGTATATAATGGGATTTATATTTTAGCGGCAGGATAACCGCCCCCGTTGTGACTGAGTAACCTGTCCACCGAGATCTACATCAGACCCAGAGTCTTTCCAACCAGCCACAATAGTACAAGGATGCCGAAGCACCCTGGGTGCTTCCGCCATCTTGCTATCCCTCCACTGCACATATCTTAGATGAAACGCATTGTCTAACAGTATAAGCTGCCTATGCGCCTCGTGGGGCCATTGGTTCTGTTTCCATGTAATGTCCTCTGCCCCATCATTCACTCTCTTCTTTTTCTTTTAGCTCTATGCCACATCCAATCACTACCACTTCCTCCACAGTTTGGCGCTGTTGGCTGTACCGCACTGTCGCAGGCCATTGCTGGTGAGTGCCTAAATCCGCTTGGTGTTGTCAGTTTGCACTGATCTATTGTTTTAAGGGTTATATATGCTTCAAAGTTGGGAAAAGAGGACTATTGAATCGGCACGAGGACCTGCCCCTCTTGATTGTTAGCAGAGTTGCAAGAAAGAGTCCTCTCACTGGTTTAAAAGGAGACCTAGGGTTAAGAGAAACGGTATATGCCACCTGCATATCCACTGCATTCGCCATTGTGACAAGCACTCCAGCTGCCTTCACCAGCGTTTGCCATACATCTCCCATAATCACTTATCAAACCACTTACATGTTTAACTCCACCATTAGTGGTACGCTCTACTGGCTGCTGCCCTCTTTCGCATCATCTACAACCGGTTTCTCCCAGTCACTTTCAAACCTTGATTTTGTTCCTCAGTCTTAGCTGCAATCGCTTCCAGCAGGTGTTCTCTCATTCCTGTTTGAGCTCCGTCTGCCTTGTCTCCTTGGACTGCAAAGAGGACGTGGCATAACGGCCAGAGCTGCAGACTTTGGAACTGCGGAATTAGGTTCCAGTCTCTGCAATGACGCTGAACATCCTGTGATTCTGAGCAAATCCCTTAATCTGCCCGTGCCTAAAAAAATTAAAAATGAATGTGTCCTTGCGTAATGTAAAGCACTCCAATACCTTTGGGTCGAGTTTGTGCTATTATAAAACGGCGAAATAAAAAACCTCTTCTATGTGATGCTGTCTTTTTCCAATAACATCAGTTGTGCCAAGACTTCGGCTTCCATTAGACACCCCATACTTGACTATCTGTACTGCCACATGTACCACTCTACATTTAACGAAGCTGCAAAGTGCCTTGATTGTATTTAGATATATTTATATAGTAGTATTGTCCATACCACAAAGATCCTGGAACTTTACTGTACCCATTCGATCTGTTCACAATACTGGAGTGCTTTTGTTTCGCCTATACAACTTTATTAAAAGAATATTTTTAAAAAAAGTATCAGTACTGCCATCTACTCCCCCACTTCCGTAAAAAGCACGAGACCGGGCGAGTCCCGCCCTCCCTCACCCTAAAATGCCTTCCTCCAGACCCCTTAAGGTGTTTACAAGTAATCAAATTGTGAATTAAATTATATATGTATGTTCTCATTAATTTAAGCTTATCTCTTTCATGTTGTTGTTTCGACTTGTGCAATGTGGATTTCAGACTAAGCCCCATAAAGCTTAGCCAGGAACACTGTTTTTTCACCCATCAGTCAAGTGGAAATAGCAATGTAAGCTTTAGGTATTCAAGCTTGTTTTACTTAAAGCACCGCATTAAATGGTAAATTCATCAGAGTTTGAGGTGAATTATTTATCCAGCGTGCTCCAAACTCCATTCTTGCAGTTTTTACGTATCTGGAAGGCAAAGATGGTTTGTGCTGACCGAGATCGCTGTACATTCAGCTGCATATGTTAACCTGTGTCGTCCTGGTTGCCGTTTAGTTGCCTAGCGGTACAAAAGCCTTAGGTTAATCTAAATAATTAAGAAAAGAAAGGTGGGAAGGGACCACATAAGTAAAAAGGACTGATGCCTATTCTAAGGTAAAGGTGTGATGCAAGGGTAGGTTTTACTTGAAAAGAAACGAGGAAAAATCAGTTATGCAAAGGGGAAATACACAAAGCTTCCTCCCATAAAGAGGGGGGAAACAAGGGTACCAGTGAAGAGTAGGAGTAACCTTTGTGAGGTGTAAACAGGAAAATGTATACAATGATGGACGTGTGTGGAACACAGTGGTTCTCTAAATAAAAGGAAAATTTACCTTAGAAATCTTGGGGGAAAAAAGAGATTAAAGTAACATTAATGATAAATATCCAAGATGAATGACCAGCGAATAATCTCAAAGTGAATGTTCACCCCGAGATAAACGCAACTGTTAACTGTTGCATTCCCAAGGCCAAGCTTTAAAAAAGACTCAGAGCAGAGCCCAGTACTGCATTACTCCAGGACCCTAAAAGCCAATGCGAACCACCGCTGTGACCCTGTTTCTGAATGACAGCCTCAAGATAGTCAGGGGGCTCCGTTTCCCATTTGATTGAGAAATCTGCCCTTCTGAGGGCAAACACACTATTCCAGTCACTTGATTCTGCGTAGAACGCGCCTTCGTGTTATCAGAGGGGTTGGGTTCTGAACTCTACCCTACTTCTGGTTCATCGTGACCAGGCATTCGCAAATATTTACAAAGCACCTCGTTCTGTGAAGTCATCTGCTTCCCTCGGTGCCATGCTGGCGTCCTCTAGAGCGGCAGGGTCACTTCCTTCATTCAGTTGTTGCCCTGGGCCTTTGCCTCATAAGCCGACACAGCCTGCCCCCTCACTCAACCTTTGGGAGAGCCGTACTGTGTCATTCCATTATCCAACTGTTACCCTGCTGCAGTGATTCACATCCACAGCACCCTGAATTGGTGTGAAAGTGCATTTCTCTTATTTCAGGTAAAACGCTATTGTGTGTGTGTGTGTGTGTGTGTGTGTGTGTGTGTGTGTATTGCAGTGTTAGAACCCGTGTCTCATCAGAAGCCTCACCAGTGGTGTCTGTTGAATCCCAGTATTACAACCCTTGGTCTAGTGTGTCTGTGTTTGCCGTTTTGTGGTGAAGTGTGTTATGTTTTGCTTGGTTTCAGTCCTGCCCTATCGGCAAAACAGTCCCCTGCTTATTGCTAGCCTGGCCCTGACAGTAGGGATTGGGGGTGAAAGGGGTCTGTTGCGTAGGCCGTATTGCAACCCTCTGTACTGTGTGGCTCTACAGTGAGTCTCTGTCGTGTGATGTGTGCGAGTATCGGCTCTCTGCTTAGCTACAAGAACGTCCATACATGCAAGTTTCACAAACTTTAGTTCAGGTGCAGCCTTACCATTGGCATCTTTTGTGTGCAACGGTCTTGTATCCTTCTACTCTGCTACTGTCTTGCCATGTGTGGTGGCTGCTGTGGGGAAGCGGGCTTCATTCATTCTAGTAAATTTACCATAGTCCAGCTCCCTATCTCCCCCATTTGAGTGATGAAAGCTGACTTCAGACAACCTAGTCCAAATACTCCCATCCCAGTTCCCTCCTATCACTCTGTCCTCTTATCAGCAGAGAGAAACAAATTGAACAATATTTAGAAACTCCTTGGAAGGGTATCTCGTCTGTTTACATTTCCTAGTGATTGCTTGCATCCCTTGGTGCTGCCTTGTATCCCTTGGTGCTGCCTTGCATCCCTTGGTGCTGCCTTGCTTCCCTTGGTGCTGCCTTGCTTCCCTTGGTGCTGCCTTGCTTCCCTTGGTGCTGCCTTGCATCCCTTGGTGCTGCCTTGCATCCCTTGGTGCTGCCTTGCAATCCTTGGTGCTGCCTTGCATCCCTTGGTGCTGCCTTGCATCCCTTGGTGCTGCCTTGCATCCCTTGGTGCTGCCTTGCATCCCTTGGTGCTGCCTTGCATCCCTTGGTGCTGCCTTGCATCCCTTGGTGCTGCCTTGCATCCCTTGGTGCTGCCTTGCAACCCTTGGTGCTGCCTTGCAACCCTTGGTGCTGCCTTGCAACCCTTGGTGCTGCCTTGCAACCCTTGGTGCTGCCTTGCAACCCTTGGTGCTGCCTTGCAACCCTTGGTGCTGCCTTTTGCATCCCTTGGTGCTGCCTTTTGCATCCCTTGGTGCTGCCTTGCATCCCTTGGTGCTGCCTTGCATCCCTTGGTGCTGCCTTGCATCCCTTGGTGCTGCCTTGCATCCCTTGGTGCTGCCTTGCATCCCTTGGTGCTGCCTTGCATCCCTCGGTGCTGCCTTGCATCCCTCGGTGCTGCCTTGCATCCCTCGGTGCTGCTTTGCATCCCTCGGTGCTGCTTTGCATCCCTCGGTGCTGCTTTGCATCCCTCGGTGCTGCTTTGCATCCCTCGGTGCTGCCTTGCATCCCTCGGTGCTGCCTTGCATCCCTCGGTGCTGCCTTGCATCCCTCGGTGCTGCCTTGCATCCCTTGGTCCACTGCATCATTAATCTCTTCCCATCTTCCATTGCAGGCCGGCTCATTGCTCACGTCTGGTATGATCATGTTTTGCGGCTCGTTCTACTACCAGGCCATCACAGCAGACCCCGTTTTTAGGGAGGCAGCGCCCATTGGTGGGACCGCACTGATCCTGGGCTGGCTGGCATTGGCCCTCTGAGATGTCAGGATACAGGGCGGGTGATAACTTCATGACAGCCGGATACTCCGAGATCTCGCCAAGCATCAGTGGAACTAGTCTGATGCGCTGCCTGCATGTCCTTGAAGCGTCCTGCTAACACGTGCACGCGAGGCCTTTGTGTGCCAGGGTGTCTCTGGAGAGGTTGATCCCCAGTGAGCGCACTGAACAATTCAAGATGATCAAAGCCTTGCTGATGTATATATGCATTTCCTTTGTCATCCTTTTCGTCTTTCCTGAAAATTGAACCATGACCAAAGCCATACAAGGGAACACTGGTGGGGGCTTGGAAATAACAGATTATTGTCTTTAATCTCCTGCACTGCGTCTTGCTGGACTCACATGAGAGGTAAAGAGCTTTTCTGTGCAAACAAAATAAAATAAATTTGTAAACCTGATGTTTACTATTGCATTTGTGTGCTGGGTGTCAGTGTTGGAATGATACGCCTTATGGTACAGAGTTGCTCCAAAGGGTTTACCTACAAGGCAAGGGCGCTCATTTATAGAGCTATGTTTTATGAGCAACTTGGTGATGCAAAGAGCGCTGCTTACATTATAAGAGGTCCTCTCTTGTATTTATGTCACATTTTTATGTAGCATAATTCAAACCCAATGGTAACAGAACTTTACATCCACCCAGTCCAGACTGCTGTCCACAGGCCTCCAGTAGAAGCCGGGTCTCATTCATGGTTCTCTGCGCTGTCCACAAGGCCTGTCAGGGAAAAGGCCCTGAATAGCAGTAGA
This sequence comes from Triturus cristatus, assembly GCF_964204655.1. Taxonomy (NCBI): domain Eukaryota; kingdom Metazoa; phylum Chordata; class Amphibia; order Caudata; family Salamandridae; genus Triturus; species Triturus cristatus. Next base: position 812,132,969 of record NC_140595.1, read on the forward strand.
AATTAAATACTCAATACGCCTCAGCCAGAAAAATGGAATCAATCATTGCTCACCTGATCCATCAATAATCAATAAAGCGGTTAACACATAGGGGGCAATGCAGATGCCTCAATATGCCAGACACAAGCCTGTTGGTACTGGAGTCCAGGAACCTAACCCACAGGATGGCGTGTCTTCAAAGGTGATCCTGACCTCTCGCCATGCTAAAAAACAGATGAGGACCAGGTGTTCATGGCCAAAGCGGTGGACAGCTCAAGCTCAATACTAAATTTGGGAGCGGCTGCAGAACTTGGTATCAGCTGCTCCTGCTGCAAATATGGCACTGTGGCTCATGTGTGAGGACCACCCGCAGCTGAGATGACGACCCATGAATAACTCCGCACTACACTGCCCACTAAAGCTTCACAACTAAGGAGGACTCAGACTCGATGGAGGGAATGGTAGGATACCCCCACTGCACCGAAGACTGCATGAGATCAGAATGGGCTGCCACCAATTAGTTAAGGCCTGGGCACCCGGAGGCTCCAATTAAGTACCCAGGATGGCAGAGGTAACGAGAATAAAGAGGGTACTGGTTCTGCGTGGTGTTTTGAGTAAGGCAGGAAGAATGGCGCTCAAGCTATGGGAAACAAGAAAAGTATTACGGTGCTGCCAGGTCAGAGGGAAACCCAAATAACCCCTGTACACGTGTGGGTATGGACCCACACTGAAACATTAGACAAAGTCCCGGGCACATGTTGAAAGTATAAATACACAAATATGTTTTTTTCCTATTGGAGGTACAGTAAGTTGTGGTCGACACCAGTAGGTTCTTTATGATGAATTTTTTAATCCTTGGAATAAAATAGAGGAAAAACAACCAGCCGTCACGTGTTTCGTCATCTGGGAATTATCCCATAACTCTTCAGGGCTGTATGAGAAGATTCTGATCGAGCGATATCACTGGACCGGCGATAATTCGAACCCGGTCTGAACGGGTGTCGTGAGAACGATTTTGACATCATAACACTTCAGGAAATACTTCTGAGGGCAGGAGATCTCACCCGCTTCAAATCAAATATTGACTCATGCTAACCCATGGACCAAGAGTTGTGGAGTGGTCTTCCTGTTTTCAAAATCCTTTCCAGCGGTTATAATGGAAACTAAAATAGACAGAGAAGGAAGGTTTGTGATGAGGAGCGGTAAGGTGGGCGGGGCATGCTGACAGCGGGTCTATACGCTTCCGATCAGGGTCGAGATCTACTTTGAAGGAAGACCTCGTCAAAGGTGGTGGAATGTGCTGAAGGACATGTTAATGGGGGATTTCAGTAGTGGGTTGAGAAGACCTGTTGGCGGGGTCATGGTGGGCGCATCTAGTGAGGTGCCCCTGAAGGTCCGAGAGCAGCTACGGGAGCTGGGTCTTGTGGATGTGTGGAGGACGGCGCAAACTGGAAAGATAATTATTCCTTTTACTCAGCGGTACACCGCATACATACAAAAATAGGCATGATCTTTTTATCCAGTAAGGGTTTGAGTGAACTGGCCGAAGTAGGCATAGGAGCTATATCCGTCTCAGGCCACTCCAGTACGGATAGCACTGGGTGGCCTAAAAAAGAGTCACAGAGACAGGAGCTGGAGATAGGTTAAATATATGTTAAAGGATAGAGTCAATTGAGCAGAGATCTGAAACGCGATTGACAAATACTGGGCTACTAATGACACGGAGGAAGTCTCTCCTTGCTCTTATGTGGGATGCTTTCAACGCGGTACTTGGGGTGGACTGAAGTTTAGGGCTGCAATGATGAAGAAAGAGTGGGGCCTGTTGGCACAGAGATTGGAAGCTGAGTTAGAGGAAGCAGAAGAGGCATAAAGTTACTTGGGCTTGGGCGGACTTTAAAGAACTGACATATTAGAGGTCAGGTCAGGTCAGAACCATGCAAATTAACAAGGCTGAAATAACTCTGCTAACATTGCAGAGAACCGTATACAAGACGGGGTATAAGGCTCACCTACTCTTGGTTACTGCTCTTAAGGCAGGGGTGAACAAAACAAACACTATTGGTTCGAAGAATGGAAGGGGTAATATCGCTACCAAAACCAAACTCTTTTTGAGACCTTTCCTGCATAACTGCTCCAAGGAAGGGGACTTTGGAGAAGCGGAAGCATACCTAGGCGACTTACCATTTCCTCGTCTAACTGAACATCAGGCGGGGGAGTTAGGGACACCGAGAGGAAGATGAGATCTGACAAGCGATTTAGGTGTCTAAAAGTCAACAGGGCACCTGGCCCAGACAGCTTCACTGCTGAATATTTTTGGATGTGCAGCACTGAGTTCTCACTCCATCATGGTAGGCTGTTCCTTTCTCTCCGAGACACAGGCTGAGTCACCCCCAGTAAGGAAAAGGCCACTGTCGTAGGCACGCCTAAGCCAGGTAGAGATCCCACTGGTTGTACGATGTAGAGGCTAATGACACACTTCAATCGTAACATTAAAATAAAGTTGAAGGTGCTTGTGATGTGATTGGCTCTGCTGCTCTCAAGTCTGATACATGAAGACCAATCTGGTTTTGATCAGACCAGGAAGACTTCTGATAATATCTGTAGAATTGCCCACCGTGCCGAAAAGGAAAAAAACAAGGTAATTTTAGTCCAGTTTACATGAGTATTGCTTTTAATTAATTAAACATTGCTCACTCCTGATTTATTTATAAAGATTTACATAGAGTGAACATGACCCATGCTGGCATCCGAGCGCTTTGCAAGAATCAAGGCAACGTGTATAAAATTAAAAACCTCATCAAGGAGGGATAAGGTATGGGAAGATCCCCTAGAGAGAAAACAGGTTTCAAGGCGGACAACAACCCGTAGAACAACATAAGAAAATAGTCTATGAGAAATAAGCTTGCATTCAGGCTATGGGATAAATCATGTCCTGGAGAATAGTTCATGCCCACTATGGCAAACATTTGTTCATCAGTATCCTTCTAATTTCTTTCTTCAAGGAAGCAGTTGAGGAATTCATTCTGAGTTCAGGGGGAAGGCCATTCCAGATTCTCAGGCCATGCCCGAGAAGGCTTGGTTATACGTTTTCTTTTTATAAATCTTTGGTGGTTTCAGCAGTAGGGAATTAGTGCCTCTAGATGCTCTGACACCACCAGACAGCTCTAGTTTTTGTGCAAGGTATCTCGGGGTGTTGAAATGGAGGGCTTTATGGATCATGCAGGCAATTTTCAAATTAACCCTTGCCTCATAAGGAAGCCAGTTAAGAAAGAGATTTCAGGTAAGGAGGGATGTGGTTGTTTCTTTTGAACGCGTAATGAGCCTAGCAGCAGAGTTGAGAGAGGACCTTAGTGGCGCCAGTTTGGCTCTGGGTAGCCGCATAGGGTTGCACTCCCATAGTACAACCTGTGAATCACTAGAGCTTGAACAGCAGACTTGAGGCCTTCCGGGGTAAAGAAGGATTTAATTTTTCTTAAGATGCTCATGTGGAAGTTCGCTCCTTTTGTGGCAGAGCCGATGTGCCCCTGCATGTTCAGATTCTTGTCCAGCGTTATTCCCAAAGATCTCGTTGACTATAATGCGAGGAACGCAATTCAGTGCTGTTAGTTGTTTCATCCATTCTACGATGTCTGGTGATGTGGGTGTAAAGTAATCTATTATATGGTTGAACTTGTAAACAGGTTACTATGTGATACACAGGTGGAAGACTCTGGCATGGTTATTTTATCGTCCTTCATTAGTAAGATTACCACAACAAGTCTTTGCAGGTGGTAGTAACTCTTGGACAAGACAATTTGGGGTATATTTTGAGACAGCACTGTTGCAGTAGATCGTGAATGTCTTACTGGCGAACAAAATACCAACATTTACTAAGTAAGGGTGAGAACCTGGCACTTATTCTGTTTACACTTATTGTCCTTTGAACTCCATGGAGTGCAGTGCCTTGCTTGAATTATGTACCCTGATGGGAGTACATCTCTGTGAATAATCAGTACCTTTTTTTCTATCTTCTGGGAACCTTTGCTACTCACCAACACATTGAGCTGTACTTCCATCATTTTTCACTTTCTCTCAAACCTGTGAGTGTTGTCTCTTGCATGATCTCGCACCCTTTATGCTTCCAGATAAGGAATCATGACGGTGCATCTGGGCACTGGCTGCCACGGGGGTCCACCTCGCAACTGTGTAGCTTTTCAACTGAAGAAAGCGACAGCATCTTCAGGATCACTGACAAAAGGAAACTGCTCCTGGCCACCAACCCTTCTCTCATCAGCACCAAACTCCCAACTCCCAGATGACAAGCACTCCTCCTCAGCAGCAGCTCCAACAAGCCAATGCTGCACCTCTGGGGCTCCAGCGGAGGTTGGCACAGGGACATTCTTCACAACAGAATTCATACGTACGTGTGTTGTTCTGTTAAAGAAAGCACAGATGAAATGTAGTTCTAATCACTCAACCAAACAAATGTTGTTTGGAACCTTGCTCTGAGTAAATTACACTAGAAACACATCGGCCACCTCTGCTAAAGAGCTATTGCTATGCAAGCTGCAGAACAGCCAAATCATTAAGTGCCACAAGAACTCACAACAAATAGATGCTACAAGATTCAAGCCATGTGTAGCAGAGTAGGGTCTGCTATCCTATGGTCACCCCAAATTTTTGCTTTTTGCCTCACTGGTTTTTGACATACTGAGGCTGTGGGCCTGCTAATCAGACCCCCAGCCTGCTGTTCTCTCTACTAAATTTACACTATTCACTTTAGGTGCATAACTAATTGGAACTAGATCACCCTGTGAGCCCATGTACCAGTGTACACTAGGTACCCAGGGCATTGGTGTATCTAAGGCCTACCAGGGGCTGAAGCATGTATTGTGCCACCCCTGGCCTGGCCTAACAATGTGACACAACTGGCTGATCACTCAGCTGGGGTAAGTTGGTGTATCCACCTCTTACTTAGGTGTAGTATGCCTATACCTAACCTTAAATGGGACACATGTTAACCTATAAGTCACTCCTATGGCAGGCCTTAACAATCCTGAAGGCAGAGTGCTTGGTTTCATGTGAGCTGGTGCTCTGGCACGAGCTGAGCCTGTCTGCTGTGGTCGGAACAACTTCCTTCTACCGTTTCCAGATATCGCCATACCATATACTCTTAAGTGCATTATGAACCTCGCGGTTAAATGCTATCTTTGGTTTGGCTTCATCAAAACATGTCGAGTAAGGTGTCATACGAATTGGAATACTAACCCCTCGCCAATTCTGGCGACGGGGTTAGCATTCCACCCTTCTAGAGGGACACGACATGTACAGATCCTGAAACCCGGGTAAAATCAGACATAGCCTCAGCTCCACAAAATGGACGCTGCCACCACAGACACAAGTCTGCCCTCCTGCTGCTGGGAGTCCTTCCAGCTTGGGAGACATGGAGCCTCGGTGCATATGCCAGTTCGAACCGGTCCTGGGGCACACCAGCCCCAGACCTGGGGCGAGCTGGACAAAGGATTGGGGGTGTAACCACCCCCCTTCCTGGTCACACCCTTAGGGAGGGACCTAGCAGGTAGTCCGGCCCCTAGAATCCTTTTAAAGGTAGGAGCTGTGTCCTAAGACTTCAGACATCCTGGAATCAACTTAACACTAAGAAGAAGACGGGAACTTCGACGTTCTGCTGCACAGAAGACTGAAGTAATTCTCCCCTATGGTCAGGGAGTGACCATCTTGCTAACGCAAGCACCAACCAGCGAATCGACGTCTGCTTTGCCGCCGCCTCCCGCCGGAGCCCGAGCCCAGAGACCGACAAGAACTGGACCTCCAGACCTCTCACAGCCCGATCCACAGTCCCTGCAAAGAAGGAACCCGTGGAGGCACCGAGACACGTGGAGCCAGCCATCTTGGAAGACACTCGACAAGCTGCAAGCGCGACAACAGAAGCTCCCTCCTAGTTGTGCTTTGGGTCCTGAGAAGCCCAACATCCGAGCAGCATCTGCACCAAAGGTGAGCCCTCCAGCATCTCCACGATTTGCGTGGGGCCCCTCTGCACTTTGCAACTCGACGCGCCTAACCGGACCCTGGCCCGTTGGCTAGTGGCCATCTTGGCGACCATCTTTGAAAAATACGACGCTGGTCTGGTTGCTCCAGACTGGCCCCTGCTTCCCTCCAAAAGAGCAGCCCCTCTGACCTTGCTGGTCAGAGTAAACAGCTTTCTTCAATTCCTACAACTCCTGCTTTTGCCAAGGCTTGTTTGCTCCTTTCGAGTCGCCGACACCGCCGACAGCGAGAGCCTGCGTGGCACAGCTCGTGAACCGACTCCTGGACGTCGTCGACCTTCAGGGACCACGTGGCTGCAGAGACAAGCTACACCTCTTCACCTGTTTGCACCCGACATCGCCTGGTACCTACCTGGTGCCACGCTGGTCACTGGCTAGTGACTGTGAACACTGTCCCCTCTGCTTACAGGTCTTCTACAACTCCGATCCATCCTTGGATCCACCGCATCTCTTCTGGACCGACCACCTGCAGCATCTTTGTCATCAGGCCCCATTGAACAGATAGACGAAACCCGACGCACTTCGAGACCTATGCACCCGCTTCCTGTGGGTGAGGTAAAGCTGGCACTCCGGTGCCGAAGTGTAGAGTAACATCTCTAGTGTCTAGGTTTGAAGTCTTGAATTCGTAGTCCAACCAGAAGACCCTTCTAGCAGTAACTTTTAAACTTTTACGCACCCATTGAAAACCTATGGGAGCCCGCGTGTAACTTTCCTCACTGCACACGCGACCCGTGGACCTCCTGGTCACTAACTGAAGTTAGCTCCTTGTAGGCCCAGCGATTCTAGAGGCCCTAGTCCTTTTCCCTTTCCTGTTCGTGGTACTTCTACCACTATTTTAGTATATGGTTTGAGCGGCCACCAGGGCCTATCCATATAAAGTGCAACTTCTGTATATTGTAATACTTTCTTGTTTAACGATTTGTGCTCCTGTGCTCATAAAGAGTCTAGGGGATACTTTGAGTAATAAATACATGTATATTTTGAATACATATCTGTGTGGTGTCCTTTCATTGGTATAAAGGGGGGTTACATATGGTAAAACAGCTTGCTTAACACGCTTAAACGAGTTTAGCCTCAAAGACTGCTTAGCCTACGCTACCACTAGGCCAGCTAGTCCAAAAAGGTTGACTTACAACCACACCATAAGGGTTGCTTGGCATGGTACAAGGTGGTCACTTTAACTAGTGAACATCATATACCAGGCCAACTTCTCACATTGGTGAGCAGCGGTTGGATTTGTGCTTGCTGTGTTTTACCTCTGTAATCTCTTTGTTACCAATTGAAAGATCATACAGGTACCTTTACGTACATATAAAACAAGATTAGTTATATACTTAAGTTCTACAGAACTTAGTTGTTGTAGAGCAAAGGGAGTAGCACACCCTGACTACAACTACTAGATAGGTTTAGTAGGAAAACCCAAGTGTAGGTAGTTGCAACACATCCACCCACACTTAAGAGCAATGGCTGGGGCAGAGGGGTCCAATGTACCCATCTCTGTCGAGAGTGACCCCCCAGAGGGCACCAACCATCTTTGCTACCCTAAACCAGAATGAGCTCAGGCAGTTGGCAAATATCAGGGGCCTTAAACAGCCCAGGAACCCTACCTCTGCTGAACTCCGAGAACTCTTACAAGCTGATGAAGATCAGAGAGCTCTCAAGAAAGCCTCCCAGTTAGACCACTCAGGGACTGGAACAGGAGGCCCTCCTTCTGAAGATGCTACTGAAGTACCCCTTTCTAACAGTCGCCCCTTAGTTGAGAATCAGACTACAGATGATGAGGATCAGCATAGGGACAGGGATGACAAAGGGGATGAGTCTGATGGTAGTAGTAGTTCTGATGGGAGAAATAGCCCAGTGCCAGGTGCTATACCTGGCTCAGCTAACTTAAGACTACTTGGGACTGACAATGGGTTCCCCCCATTGAATCTCCCTAGTGGACTTAACCAGGGGTTTGGGAGACAGAGGAATCACTCAGGTGGCTCTGATGCCTCTCATGCCTCTAGAGGCTCTCAGGGTCATTCCAGAAGAAGGATGACCAGCCCTCAGAGGAGGGAGCATGAGGCCAGAATGCAGGAAGCTCAACTGAGGATCAGGAAACAGGAGCTAGAAGTAGCCCTGATGGAAGAGAAACTAAACAAGGCTAGACAATCTAGAGAGAGTGGGTCTATACCCACTGGTGGCAGCATTGTCCCTAGGGACAAAGATAGGGTCTTTGATAATAGGAACCTGTCCAAGGTTGTGCCCCCCTACAAAAGTGGGGATGATATCCACAAGTGGATGACTGCTCTTGAGAGAGCCTGCAAAGTGCAGCAGGTTCCTGAAGACCAGTGGGCAGCAATCCTCTGGCTCTCCTTTGAAGGAAGAGGCAGAGATAGACTCCTCACTGTTAGAGAGGAGGATGTCAGAAACTACAGAGCCCTGAAGAGTGTCCTGGTTGATGGGTTAGGCTTAACGACTGAACAGTACAGGTTAATGTTCAGAGATACCCAGAAGACACAGACTCAGGACTGGTCTGAATACATTGAATGTGCCACTAAGGCTTTGGAGGGTTGGTTGCTGGGAAGTAAGGTGTCTGATTATACAGGATTGTACAATTTGATGATGAGAGAACAGATTTTAAATAACTGTCAAAACCAGCAACTGCATCAACACTTGGTTGACTCGGATCTGACCTCTCCCCAAGAATTGGGAAAGAAGGCAGACAAATGGGTCAGAACCAGGGTTAAGCAAAAGAACCAGAACCAGGGCCAAGGGGGTGATCAGAAGAAAACAGACCAAAAGGGTGGAGATCAGAAATCCAAAGACCAGAAGTCTTCAACAGGGCCCCAAACTACTGCTAAGGAGGGTGGGTCCCAACAATCTAAAGGAAAGAAGAAAGAAGGTCCAAAGAAACCCTGGTGCAAATCTTGCAAGAATACAACTCACTGGACTAGTGATTGTAAGAAGGGTGGAGCCCCCAACACTGTTGCCCCTAAGGCACCTGCTCCCAGTAGTACTGTTAGCAGTGTTGGTCCCCAGACAAAGGGTGTAGTGGGAATCACTATGGGAACTGAAGGAGATTCTGACTTAGACAGAACCCTTACACAGGCAGTCTTGATCTGTGATGGGGACATGGATTTGTCCCTGACTGTGAGCCCCAGTAACCTGGGCAAGTACAGACAGACTCCATTGATAAATACAAAAGTGGTTCAAGCCTACAGGGACACATGTGCCAGTGTCACTATGGTGACACCAGGCTTTGTGGATCCTGGACAGTACATACCAGGTGAGAATTACCTGGTGACCAATGCCAGCAATACCACTACTTCCCATAGTGTGGCTATTGTTAACTTCTCATGGGGAGGGGTAACTGGCCTCAAAAGGGTTGTGGTTATTACAGACCTCCCAGTAGAATGTTTGTTGGGCAATGACCTAGAGAGTTCTCTATGGTCAGAAGTGGAGTACAGGACACATGCAGAGATGTTAGGTATATCACCACATGTCCTTGCTGTGACCAGGTCACAGGCCAAAAAGTGCCTCACTGAACCTCAGGTCTTGGATCCTGGAACAAAGGACCAAGCACCTACCAAGAAGAAGAACAGGAGGATTAAGGCTGTGCCTTCCCCCTGCCTCCAAGTGATGATCAGTCTTCCCAGGAGGATGATCTAGAGAACCCTGAAGGAACTGTCCCTGAAGAGCTTGAGCCTGACCAGGTTGAGTTTCTGGGGACAGGGGGACCTTCCAGAGCTGACTTGGAGCAGGCTCAGTTATCCTGTCCCTCTCTTGAACCCCTCAGACAGCTGGCTGCTGCTGAGGCTGCTGGGAATGCTCAAGGTACCCATAAAGTGTATTGGGATGATGGGCTCCTTTATTCAGAGGCTAGAGACCCAAAACCTGGTGCAACCAGGAGGTTGGTTATACCTCTGCAATTTAGGGGCTTCCTTCTTACCTTGGCCCATGATATTCCTCTAGCAGGACACTTGGGCCAGAACAAGACTTGGGACAGGCTTGTCCCTCACTTTCACTGGCCTCACATGAATGAAGATACCAAGGAGTTTTGTCGCTCCTGTGTGACCTGCCAAGCCAGTGGCAAATCAGGTGGCACAACAAAGGCCCCCCTAATACCACTAACTGTGGTGGGGGTCCCCTTTGAAAGAGTGGGAATAGATATAGTGGGTCCCATGGATCCCCCCACTGCATCTGGGCACAGATTTATACTGGTGGTAGTGGATCATGCCACCAGGTATCCAGAGGCAATTCCCCTTAGGACCACAACAGCTCCTGTTGTGGCCAGGGCCCTGCTGGGAGTATTCTCCAGAGTGGGGTTTCCTAAGGAGGTGGTTTCTGACAGAGGTACCAACTTCATGTCAGGATACTTGACAGCTATGTGGAAGGAATGTGTTGTCAACTACAAGTTCACCACTCCTTATCATCCACAATGCAATGGGCTTGTTGAGAGATTCAACAAGACCCTAAAGGGTATGATCAAAGGATTACCTGAAAAGTTCAGGCCAAGATGGGACATCCTTCTACCTTGCCTTCTGTTTGCTTACAGAGAGGTCCCACAAAAAGGAGTTGGCTACAGCCCCTTTGAATTGTTGTTTGGGCACCCTGTAAGAGGCCCCCTATGTCTGGTGAGGGAAGGATGGGAGTTACCTCTCAAAAAGCCTAAGCAAGACATAGTGGACTATGTACTTGGTCTCCGCTCCAGGATGGCTGAGTACATGGAGAAGGTATCCAAAAACCTTGAGGCAAGCCAGGCCTTACAGAAAGCTTGGCATGACCAAAAGGCTGTCTTGGTTGAGTTTCAGCCAGGACAGAAGGTATGGGTGTTGGAGCCAGTGGCCCCAGCAGCACTCCAAGACAAATGGTCTGGACCCCATACAATCCTGGAAAAGAAGGGAGAGGTTACCTACTTGGTGGACCTAGGCACTCCCAGGAGTCCCCACAGGGTACTCCATGTTAACAGGTTAAAAGCATATGTTGACAGGGCAGGCATGGGCTTGCTCATGGCTACAGATGAGGGACAGGAAGAAGAGAGTGACCCTCTCCCAGACCTGTTGTATCAGAACCCTGAAGATGGTTCAGTTGAAGGAGTGACCCTTGGAGGCAACCTCACTGAACATCAGCAGATTGAATGTAGACAGGTTCTACAATCATTTCAGCATATGTTTTCACTGATACCTAGTCAAACTGACTGGTGTACCCATGTGGTGGACACTGGTGACAGTCTTCCTGTAAAGAACAAACTTTACAGACAACCTGACCATGTCAGGGACTGTATAAAAGCTGAGGTACACAAAATGCTGGAACTGGGTGTTATTGAGCCCTCAGAGAGCCCCTGGGCTAGCCCAGTGGTTCTGGTCCCCAAACCTCACACCAAAGATGGCAAGAGAGAGATGAGGTTCTGTGTGGATTACAGAGGACTCAATGCTGTCACTAGGACAGATGCACATCCTATTCCAAGGGCAGATGAGCTCATAGATAAACTGGCTTCTGCTAAGTTTTTGAGCACATTTGATTTGACAGCTGGCTATTGGCAAATCAGGTTAGCTGAGGAGTCTAAGGCCAAAACAGCATTTTCAACCCCAGGAGGACACTACCAATTTTTGGTGATGCCCTTTGGTCTGAAGAATGCACCTGCCACCTTCCAAAGGTTGGTGAATCAAGTCCTTACTGGGTTGGATGACTTTTGTGCAGCATATCTTGATGACATTGCTGTCTTTAGCTCCACCTGGGAGGATCACCTGATCCACCTGAAGAAGGTACTTGAGGCTCTGCAAAAGGCAGGCCTCACTATCAAGGCTACTAAGTGCCAGATAGGGCAGAGTAAGGTTGTGTATTTGGGCCACCTTGTAGGTGGAGGCCAAGTTCAACCACTGGAGAGTAAGATACAATCCATCAAGGACTGGTCTCCTCCAACCACCCAGACTCAAGTTCGAGCTTTCTTGGGCTTGACAGGGTACTACAGGAAGTTTGTTAAGAACTATGGGTCCATTGTGACTCCTCCTAATGATCTGACATCCAAAAAGATGCCCAAAAAGGTTCAGTGGACAGTAAGCTGTCAAAAGGCATTTGATGACCTGAAGAAGGCCATGTGCTCTGCACCTATCCTGAAAAGTCCTGACTACTCCAAAGAGTTTATTGTCCAAACAGATGCTTCTGAGTTGGGTGTGGGAGCTGTGCTGTCACAACTTAATGTAGATGGTCAAGACCAACCCATTGCTTTTATTAGCAGAAGGTTGACCCCCAGAGAGAAGAATTGGTCAGCTATTGAGAGGGAGGCCTTTGCTGTGGTGTGGGCCCTGAAGAAGCTGAGGCCATACTTGTTTGGCACTCACTTCAAGATTCAGACCGACCATAAGCCCCTCTTGTGGCTAAATCAGATGAAGGGTGAAAACCCCAAACTGCTTAGGTGGTCCATTTCCCTACAGGGGATGGACTTTACAGTGGAGCACCGGCCAGGTACAGACCATGGGAATGCAGATGGTCTCTCCAGGTACTTCCACTTAGGACATGAAGACGAGACTGGACAAGGCTAGTTTAATGTCCCTGCGTTTGGGGGGGGGGTTGTGTAGGAGAGTAGGGTCTGCTATCCTATGGTCACCCCAAATTTTTGCTTTTTGCTTCACTGGTTTTTGACATACTGAGGCTGCGGGCCTGCTAATCAGAACCCCAGCCTGCTGTTCTCTCTACTAAATTTACACTATGCACTTTAGGTGCATAACCAATTGGAACTAGATCACACTGTGAACCCCTGTACCAGTGTACACTAGGTACCCAGGGCATTGGTGTATCTAAGGCCTACCAGGGGCTGAAGCATGTATTGTGCCACCCCTGGCCTGGCCTAACAATTTGACACAACTGGCTGATCACTCAGCTGGGGTAAGTTGGTGTATCCACCTCTTACTTAGGTGTAGTATACCTATACCTAACCTTAAATGGGACACATGTTAACCTATAAGTCACTCCTATGGCAGGCCTTAACAATCCTGAAGGCAGAGTGCTTGGTTTCATGTGAGATGGTGCTCTGGCACGAGCTGAGCCTGTCTGCAGTGGTCGGAACAACTTCCTTCTACCGTTTCCAGATATCGCCATACCATATACTCTTAAGTGCATTATGAACCTCGCGGTTAAATGCTATCTTTGGTTTGGCTTTATCAAAACATGTTGAGTAAGGTGTCATACGAATTGGAATACTAACCCCTCGCCAATTCTGGCGACGGGGTTAGCATTCCACCCTTCTAGAGGGACACGACATGTACAGATCCTGAAACCCGGGTAAAATCAGACATAGCCTCAGCTCCACAAAATGGACGCTGCCACCACAGACACAAGTCTGCCCTCCTGCTGCTGGGAGGCCTTCCAGCTTGGGAAACGTGGACAAAGGGTTTCCTGCCAGGGGAGGTGCAAGCACCACCCCAGACAGGATTTTGTGTATTGGTCAGGTAGGGCTTGAATGGAATCAGACATGCCTGAGGCTCACAAGGAGCCTCGGTGCATATGCCAGTTCGAACCGGTCCTGGGGCACACCAGCCCCAGACCTGGGGCGAGCTGGACAAAGGATTGGGGGTGTAACCACCCCCATTCCTGGTCCCAACCTTAGGGAGGGACCTAGCAGGTAGTCCGGCCCCTAGAATCCGCTTAAAGGTAGGCGCTGTGTCCTAAGACTTCAGACATTCTGGAATCAACTTAACACTAAGAAGAAGACGGGAACTTCGACGTTCTGCTGCACAGAAGACTGAAGTAATTCTCCCCTATGGTCAGGGAGTGACCATCTTGCTAACGCAAGCACCAACCAGCGAATCGACGTCTGCTTTGCCGCCGCCTCCCGCCGGAGCCCGAGCCCAGAGATTGACAAGAACTGGACCTCCAGACCTCTCACAGCCCGATCCACAGTCCCTGCAAAGAAGGAACCCGTGGAGGCAGCGAGACACGTGGAGCCAGCCATCTTGGAAGACACTCGACAAGCTGCAAGCGCGACAACAGAGGCTCCCTCCAAGTTATGCTTTGGGTCCTGAGAAGCCCAACATCCGAGCAGCATCTGCACCAAAGGTGAGCCCTCCAGCATCTCCACGATCTGCGTGGGGCCCCTCTGCACTTTGCAACTCGACGCGCCTAACCGGACCCTGGCCCGTTGGCTAGTGGCCATCTTGGCGACCATCTTTGAAAAATACGATGCTGGTCTGGTTGCTCCAGACTGGCCCCTGCTTCCCTCCAAAGGAGCAGCCCCTCTGACCTTGCTGGTCAGAGTAAACAGCTTTCTTCAATTCCTACGACTCCTGCTTTTGCCAAGGCTTGTTTGCTCCTTTCGAGTCGCTGACACCGCCGACAGCGAGAGCCTGCGTGGGACAGCTCGTGAACCGACTCCTGGACGTTGTCGACCTTCAGGGACCACGTGGCTGCAGAGACAAGCTACACCTCTTCACCTGTTTGCACCCGACATCGCCTGGTACCTACCTGGTGCCACGCTGGTCACTGGCTAGTGACTGTGAACACTGTCCCCTCTGCTTACAGGTCTTCTACAACTCCGATCCATCCTTGGATCCACCGCATCTCTTCTGGACCGACCGCCTGCAGCATCTTTGTCATCAGGCCCCATTGAACAGATAGACGAAACCCGACGCACTTCGAGACCTATGCACCCGCTTCCTGTGGGTGAGGTAAAGCTGGCACTCCGGTGCCCAAGTGTAGAGTAACATCTCTAGTGTCTAGGTTTGAAGTCTTGAATTCCTAGTCCAACCAGAAGACCCTTCTAGCAGTAACTTTTAAACTTTTACGCACCCATTGAAAACCTATGGGAGCCCGCGTGTAACTTTCCTCACTGCACACGCGACCCGTGGACCTCCTGGTCACTAAGTGAAGTTAGCTCCTTGTAGGCCCAGTGATTCTAGAGGCCCTAGGCCTTTTCCCTTTCCTGTTCGTGGTACTTATACCACTATTTTAGTATATGGTTTGAGCGGCCACCAGGGCCTATCCATATAAAGTGCAACTTCTGTATATTGTAATACTTTCTTGTTTAACGATTTGTGCTCCTGTGCTCATAAAGAGTCTAGGGGATACTTTGAGTAATAAATACATATATATTTTGTATACATATCTGTGTGGTGTCCTTTCATTGGTATAAAGGGGGGTTACATATGGTAAAACAGCTTGCTTAACACGCTTAAACGAGTTTAGCCTCAAAGACTGCTTAGCCTACGCTACCACTAGGGCAGCTAGTCCAAAAAGGTTGACTTACAACCACACCATAAGGGTTGCTTGGCATGGTACAAGGTGGTCACTTTAACTAGCGCACAGCATATACCAGGCCAACTTCTCACACCAGGTCACAGCTAAGCTCTCTCTGCTAGCTGCTGCAGAACAACAAACACTGGTGATTCATACACATCACACACGCAGCACTGGTTAGGGGTGTACAGGAGTGATTTCAAAGTTCTTGCAATGCAGGGGAGGGGCCACAGGCTGACCGCACGAGAGCGTGGGCTCTGTGCATTTTTAAGGCTGGCGGCAGAGGAAGTTAACACCTCTGCTGCCTTCTAGCCTTTTGCTCACCCTCCTTTTACTGGCTTAGCGTAAAGAGAGCGTCAGTTTTATTTTTATCCAACTCTGTGGGCACATTTGTAAAAGTTGCAGAATTTTACAAAAGTGCTGAGTTCACAATTTATGGGCACGTTTGCAAAAGCGTGATATCCTGGGGGGGTCTGGCTACTGACGTTTCCAGTGCCTCTTTGTAAAGCATTGTTAAAAATAAATAATTCAAATACTGGAGGAAAAGTGCACTCATATCTCAAGGAATCTGGAAACAACACTACATTGAATATGTTCAATCTTTGTAAACTGCATAATTTCTTTTTCGAAAAAAACACAGGAACCTGAAAATAATTGAAAACACCTATTGCTTGTGATCCAGCTTAAAATTATTGCAGAGAACTAGTGCAATGAACATAACCACTGTCAGAATTTAAAGGAGAACGCTTAGCATTTCATTTCCATGGGACTAGGACCGGGTATACATTTTTTTGTTCTTTATTGTTTATTTTTATAAATTGTATACAATCATATATGCTGCTGCATGGTTAACCACACGTGGCAGAGATGAATGAATGAATGAAAGTGAATTTATAACAGCACGAATTGCTGCCCTGAGGCGTCCAAGCGCTAGAGGAACCAGATGGTAGGGTGGGTGAGGTTGCAGACCGGTAGGGAAGGAGAACTGAGTTTATTGAGGAGAATTGAACAGGTGTGTTTTTAGTTGTTTGCGGAAAGAGGCGAGGTCAGGGTTGGATCTCAAATGAGGAGGGAGGGAGTTCCAGATCTTGGCGGCGTTGAAGGCAAGCATCCTTCCACCCGATCTTGTCCTTTTGATTCTAGGGACTGTTGCCATAAAAGCCTGGCTAGATCGCAGTTCTCTGCCTGGACGATACTGGCTTACTAGACTACGAGTAATTAGGGGTCCCGAATCCCAGAAGGCCTGGTGAGCAATACACATTGCCTTAAAGGTGACTCTCTTACGCACTGGGAGCCAATGCAGGCTGGTCAGTGCCGCTCTAGCTGGCAGTCTGCGTGGGATCTGTAGCATAGTGCGGGCAGCGCAGTTTTGTACCAGCTGTAGTCTCTTTAGTGTGTATTCTGGTGCACCCAAATAAAGGGCGTTGTTGGAGTCTAATCGTGACTGTATCAGGCCCTGTACGGCCATCTGCTTTGCCTCCATTGGGAGCAAAGGAAGAACTTTCTTCAGTGTCCTGAGCAATCCAAAGCAGATGGCTGAGAGCTTTGTGGCCTGGGTGTTAAGTGAAAGACTCCTGTACAGCCAAACCCCTAGGCTTTTGATGTTATCCTTCGGAGCCGGGGGGGCCTAGACAGGTGGGCCATAGTGAGTTGAAGAAGGTGGGATCAGCCGGGCCCAGGAGCATAAGCTCAGTTTTGTCACCATTGAGCTTTAACGATGACAGAGTCATCCAGGCCTTCACCTCCTCCAAGCATTTTGTTAGTCCACCTGAAAGTGGCTGTTGAGCCTCCTGCGCTAATGAGACCACCAACTGGGTGTCGTCCGCATAGGATATGATCTTGACTCCATACGGACGAACTACCTCAGCCAGTGGCCTCATGTAGATATTAAAAAGCGCGGGGCTTAAAGAGGAGCCCTGGGGGACTCCACACTTCAGGGGCATGCTGGAAGACACTGTCTGTCCGTCAAACACTTGGAACGACCTGTTACTCAGAAAAGATTTTAACCAGAGCCAGGCCTTGTCCACAATGCCGACATTCGAAAGACGGTTTAGTAGAGTGTTATGACTGACCGTGTCGAACGCCGCGCTGAGATCAAGAAGGATCACTGCCACTGATCCTCCCTGGTCAAGAATTTTCCTGGACTCCTCGATGACCATTAGGAGGGCGGACTCTGTTCCATGCTTAGGTCTGAACCCTGTCTGAGTGGTATCTAACAGCTGGTTATCTTCAAGAAAGCTAACCAGCTGGAGATTGACATACTTCTCCACGATTTTACTCACCCAGGGGAGCAGGGAAATAGGACGATAATTGCCAAAGTCCAATGGGTCCAGGTTTGGCTTCTTTATCAGCGCTCGGACCATCGCCCGTTTCCAGGCAGGAGGGACGATGCCAGAAGCGATGGAAGCGTTCAGGAGATCATTAGTACATTGCGGTTTGTGCGGTTATCCCCTTGCTGTCTAGATTTTTGATAGAGACGTAGGTGCAGGAGGAAAGGATAGAAAAGTCAGAAATGAGAAAGACATTTTTCAACCATTTGGTACTCTGCAGCAGCCCAGGAAGAGTTGGGCTTCCAGAAGAGGTCCCTATCAGTCCCTCTTCAACCACAAATGTAGGCTCAGTACAGCAGCAAATGAGTGACAAGCAAGTCAAACATGTTTAGGCAATGGGCTGACCCAAATCCTCTCTAAATATTGCTACTGTACGCAATTGGGTATGAAAATAGTTGAGACCTAAAAATAGACATGAATCTAACTTAGTCTCAGATTCAACTGAAGTAAGTTTTCGAGACCAATTTTAAAGTTTCCACCAGGTGGCAGCACAGCTTTATGCAAACCTCATGCTCTTGTCATATAACGCAGACTCTACAGAGGGGCGGCAGGGGGAGAGTAAGCAACCATGCAGTGCCAGCGTGGGCTGAGGAAAAAGTACGTTTTTTAGACTGATAGTGGTGACGAGCACAGAGAAACAGCAAAATTGTGTAGTGCTCTCTTAGGCGAAGAGAGGAGGTTGTGATGCCATGCAGAGAAAAAAATGGCGTTTCTCTGTGATGCCATGAGTGCTTAATTTGTGAAATAATAAGTGCCAGGGCCCTGACCAGGAGGCCACTGCAGCTTGTACCACCCATTGCCCATCATTGCTGTCGATGACGGTACCAAAACTACTCTCTTGTCTGTAAATGCGAGAGCTCAGATTATTCGATGTCTCCAAAACTAAAGGAATGGCTGGGGAGGCAGGTATTAGTAATTTTTTATGTATATTGTATTCATAAACAACAATTGTTTTGCTCATCTCTAAATTAGATGAGCAGCGCCACCATGTGGCAAACTGTCGTAAGTGTGACAATAAAGTGCTGGTGCTGAGCACCCGAAACAAATGAAGTACCAGTGCCAAGCACTTAAAACCACTGGCTCAAATAAAGCACTGTATGAAATACTGCATAAACATAAGAAACGAGTGGAGTGCAATGCTGAAAGGGGCAGCTTAGGAGAATTTCTCTTGGGAACTGCAAAGCAATTTGGTTGTTTAATTGTTTCCAGCACATTTCAAAGCTGAAACAAATCTCACATAGAGAATCGGCTATAGACACTTGAAAATTATGCATGGCTAAAGAATTATTGTGTGGAGATGCACTGAATTAAACATCTAATTTGCATTAATGCCACATGCAATATGCAACACTTGGCAGAGCAGAATGCCAACACCACATTCCAGGATTCAGAATGTGTGATATATTAACACCTTTCACTTCCATGCAAGTTAATGGTAAAATAAAAGCTCTTTATTTTCTGCTTCTAAATCTCCCTCTCATGTGTCTCTAAGTGTTGGCACAATAGCTAAGATGCACCCATGGCGTCGAGCCACATGTTCCCAACAGTTCAGCCTTACCCCCAAATAAGCACCGAACCAAAACATTTAGGCCAGAGGGCACACACGCAAAGGGAAATTACACGGCTTGTTACACTGCTGAGGACGTGCCCAACCACAGGGCAATGGAATCTCCAACTATGTTAATTGAAAGCTCCTGCCTAACGACACCAAGGAAGACTTCATTCATAAAGGAATAAGAATTTACCATTTGAGACCACGCTTCCCAGAGGAATGGACTTGCCAAATGTAAAATGTAGCCAATCAGCACCACAGTCAGCCGGGTCTGGTGGCCTAGTGGACTAATGCACCCACTGTAGGGGCCTGTGTTTGACCTCATGATTACAGGTTCAAATCCCGGCGGGTCCCCTCAGCCTTTCATCCTTCTGAGGTTGATAATATGAGTACCATTGAGTTCGGTAACAATAAACATCTGTTATTCAGCACCAAGATGCCCTTCTGGGTGAATGTGTGCTTTACAAATACACATGTTATGTACAGTCCACAGTGCAGAAAAGGTCACCCCTCCGGATCCTTAACAGAGTTCAAGTTCATCACTTGCTCCACCCAAACAGTAAAGTAAAGTTAGGTAGTGTTCTCACAGGGAGCTCTCAACCAAACAAGTCTTCCTTGTCTGCAGAAAACCATCATCATATCTGTGGAGCATCACATTGGTGATCGGAGGCAGCCACGCATTGTTGCAGACAAACTCCTGCTAAGACTATTACATTTTCAGGGCTTTCCTGGTCATGAGTGAGTCATAGTCAGTGGGCGGGGCATTCTACGGCATTGTGGCCTGAGATAAGATCCAAAATACTCCCTCGTCCCCAAAAAAATTTAAAAAAATATATTCTCTCTCTCTCTCTCTCTCCCCCTCCCCCCTCTCTCTCTCTCTCCATTTATACTTACCTATAAATTTCCATTGTAAAAGCGTGCAAGGTAAAGATGCATGGAAACACCCTGAAGTTAGACTCCTCCTCAAGAAACCCTCCGCTGACCCAAGCGAACTCCAGAACTGCCGACCCATCTCGCTGCTACCTTTCCTCCCCAAAGAAGGCCATCAACCAGCAGCTCACCAACAACCTGCTAGACGCCTCCCAATCCACGCCAACCTCAGCCTTGAGACTGCCCTGATCTCCGCCACAGATGGCATGTGCATCGTTCTCAACGGAGGAGAATCAGCGGCCCCGATCCTCCTTGACCTCTCCACAGCCTTCAACACCGTTTCCCACCACACACTCATCAAGACTCTGCACCAGATCGGGATCAGGGGAGACTCACTCAGATGGATTGCATAATTTCTCATGGGAGGAACTAAGAGAATCTGACATCCCTCCCTTCACCTCAGAACCCATGTTCTCCATCTGTGACATCCCTCAAGGTTAATCCCTCAGCCCCACCGTCTTTGAACACATGTCTCTAGCTAACATTGTTAGAGCCCACAATCCCAACATGGTACCCTACTTGACGACACCCAGCTTATCCTCATGCTGTCAGCAGACCCCACCACTATTAAGACCAACTTTCACAACTGCATGGAGAATGCCGCAGACTGGACGAGGGACAACTGTTTGAAACTCAACATTGACAAGACTGAAGTGCTGATCTTCGGCAACCATGCCTCCCTCTGCAACAACACCTGGCGGCCCGCCGAACTCGGACCCACTCCCACACCATAAGACCAGGCCCGCAACCTCAACATCATCCTGAACAGCGAACTCACCATGAAACGTCAGATCAACACAGTCTCGTCCGCATGCTTCCACACTCTCCACATGCTCCAAATAAGTTTCAAATGGCTTTGCATCAGCATGAGAAAAATAGTCACACAAGCATTAGTCACCAGCCAGCTGGACTGTATGCAGGAACCACAACCAATCTCATGAACAGGCTTCAGACGATGCAGAACTCAGCAGCCAGACGATCCTCAACCTGCCCAAATGAAGCCACATCACCTGATACCTAAGGCACCTCAACTAGCTCCCCGTCCAGAAGAGATGCCATTTTCAGGTACTGAAACACACCTACACAGCCCTCCATGACCAAGGACCAACATACATGAACCACCGCCTGAACTTCCACCAACCATCCAGAAACCTTCGATTCACCTCCCTGGCCCTCGCACAGACCCTACACATCTGCTGTAGCCACAGCAGAGGACGCTCCTCCTCCCACCTTGCCGCCAAGTCCTGGAACACCCTCACCTCAGAACATCATCCTCGCTGGTGGACGTCACAAGGAGACGGCTAGACCTGGCTTTTTGACTAAAACCAACAACCCAGCACATGGATACCCTCACAGGTGATTAGCCGTGCTTTACAAGTACGGATTGATTGAGTGATGCAACAGAATAATCTCTTTTATTTGCTCATATTTAGCTCATGTCAATATAAAGGATACCCCCCCCCCCGAGTCACTTCCCACTTAGCCCCTCCACTGTCTTTTAACAATTAGAGCTAAATCGTTTGCAAATCTCACTGTACTCATACCCTCTGCTTAGCCATTGGTGCAATAGTAACTCTGTACTACTACAACCTATCCATTATTTCTGCATTTATGCTAAAGTTCCCTATTTCTACATATCAATGTGTAAAAAAAAACACAATAGAATATTTAACTGTATGTTACAAATATTGCCTTTGTCACACCTATAGCGCTGTCTGAAGTGTATGAAATTGATCTGCTGCAATACATACCTGTTTTGTGGCAAGCAACTCCCTTCCAGCTGTCCATTCCACTTCCAAAATGGCTGCCGATAGGACAAACTATCTTCTATAGAACTCGCTACAGCTCCTATTACTTTGATGTAACATCAATGTGTTGTTACTGCTAGCTTTTGTACTTGTTTTCACCTACCAATCACTTCTGTTTGGAGCATCTTGTATAAAAGGCTCAAAAACCAAGAGAGAGGGAATGAAGAGAGCAGATTGGTGGCATTTCAGTGGCCGCCACGTTACAACCGCCAGAAGTGTTTGCGTTCCAGCTGAGGCATCCGCCACTCAGGCATGTAAATTGAAATACGATAAAAACATTTGTGAAGTGTACTAACCCATCAGATGATCTCTATATGCTGACAAAATGTCACACTTGATTCCATCCCAGTGGAAATGTTGCCAATTTGAAGAAAAACTAACAGAATGTGTTAGTTCCTGCAACTGTCCCCACTACAGGGTGGGCACTGTTAATGAGCAGTGAAGCTGCCTCTCCATTGTGCTTTATTTGAAGTCATGCCAGGTCACACTGCACATCAGTGCATGACAGAGCAGAGCATCACAGTGCCCCTGCCACTGCTCTACCTGTAGAGGAAGAGGGGGCAGGAGAGATAGACAAAGTGGGATGGGTAATCTCTTTAGTCCTTCTTCCTCCGCGATGCCTTTCCCAGAAGAGAGCATGCTGCCCTGCAACTCGCCGGAGAACCCGTGCCAGAAGATAGCCGAGTACATGGTCCTGGGTCTGGGACTGGCTATTGGAGCCGTCGTCGGGATAAACATCACTACCCTGGTAAGGGACCCCCACCGGCTCTTGACTCACTCTAGCTGGAGAGAGGTACTTGTAAGGCACACACTTCTGTTTGCGAAGACCTCGCTTTCTAGGCGCTGTTCTTAGATCCATTTGAAAAGGTGGGGGACACTACAACAGCAAGTGCTACGTGGAGTATTAGAATTTTCTGAAATATCTAAGAAATTGGTGTCCACCTTTATAGCAATGGGGAGGATGTCTCAGAGGTTGGACCCACTCATTAAAGATCGACCAGCACGTTGGGATGCATGGAATCTTTTGTTCCCTCTCAGAAAACACTAACTTTCCAGTTCAATGGGATTTATTTTGGCACTGCACTTTTTTATAGGTCACTTCATGCTTTCTATATAGTACATTTTAGTTTCCCCTATTTTTGGCATTCCTATTATACAATTGATTTATTGATATTATGTCTTTGTTTTCTTCTCGTTTGGCCTGCTGTGGTTTAATTGTAATGTAAATAGTGAAAGTTGATTTTACCTGCTCCGAACATAATATAGTGGCAATTTGATGTATTGTTGCCCTTCTCTGAAAAAAATACCTTCTAGTCCAGATCCAACAGAAGTTATGGATGTTTCTGCACCTCTCCGAGTCCACAGTCAACAATACTCAAAGGAATATGTTGGTTAGCATTAGACCAGGAACCTTCATCAACACTTGTCTGAGGGAAATCCTCCAAATCCGCTGGCCAAACACCATCAGCAACAGCTACCTATGGCAGCAGACTTCTCAACTCCCTACTCATGAAAAAAATCCTGAAAAGATGCTGGGGCTAGGAAGGTCAAACCCTCCGCAAGGCCACGTCAAACACCACCAGACAAGCCCTCACCTGGTACCCTCAAGGGAAAGGGAATAGAAGGCCAGCAAACATCTGGCGCCAAGGCCTCAAGCTGTCTGCAAGGAGATGGGTTACACCTGGAGTCACATTGAAAGAAAAGCCCAAGACAGAGATGGCTGGAGAATCCTAGTTGATGGCCTATACCCCAGGAGGGGAAGCAGGCATAAGTAAGTCTACTAGGTGAAAGGGGAATGGCATAAGAGAGAAACGGAGGCACTGGATAGGGCCACTCTGACTCGTCACTCGGCTGAGCACTGACTTCTACTGAGGCATAGAGGATATCTAAAGACCAGATTGCGATCTGTTAGTACCTTATCACTGTGTTGCAGCATCTAATACTTCCTAGTGCAAATGATATACTTTCAGACTATCTTTATCCTTCTGACTCCCGGTATTCTGGTGGTACTCTGAAATTCCAGAAAACTTAAAACAAATTAAACTAAGGACAGAATGGTTTGGCATTGTCTTACTTCTTTCTCTGATAGTGAAACTACTTTCTGTTTTGTGAGAACTTGCTTTGTGGTTCAGGAATATATTCAAATGCATTGTCTTATCCTCCAATGTAACAAACATTCACCAGAATTGATAACTTCCACATGTATACCAAATAAGCACTTCCCTAACCTGTAGCACTACCTTGATTAAATATGTGCATCACAAGAAGAAACAGTTATGAGCTTCCTGCCTTTTCGCCATACATCGAAGCAAAATGTGCAAGTAAATATGACTTTATTCTCTTTCAAGAGTAGCTCTGAGACAGTACTTTCTCATTAGAGTGTCTCCAAACATATGACTGGTGTCATCAGAATACTTCAGGTCAGACTCCTGTGAGTTCCGAAAGTGTTCACAGCCAAGCTCCAAGGATTTCATGACCGCTGGCAGCAAGCTCCTGTCAGCAGTAGCAATGTATGTGGATCATCCAGCGAGGACGCGGACGCGCTGGACCACCAGCAACTCACGCTTGGTCACTTCAATATGGCTGCCGCTGGCAACCCTTGTGAGAGTTCTGTGGCTTCCTTGTAATTCAGTTTCCTTAATGATACTTACGCCCCTCGAACAGCGCATCCTTCAAAGGTGCAAAGCCTCTTTCTAAGGGTCGTCGACAAGGATTGCCCTCCACAAACGTTTTTACATTTAATTTTGCAAGTTCAAGAACTTCACCAAGGTTGGAAAGTTCACAAAATTGGAGGATGAAAATCCTCGCAGCTCCGCTCACCCCGAGTACCCGTGTCCTTCGGAAGATATTTAAGCCCAATCAGTGAACATTGACCACAGAGCCCGGACAAGAGAGCTGTGCCCGTGGAGAAGCAGGTCTCGTGCAAGGCCATCAATGCCCTTTGGTGAAACAAAGAAGAGGTTCTCCAAGTTAAACTTTGTAGTAGAGACAACCTCTCCGCCTCCTGTAAATGAAGAGACAAGCAGTTCTCTGGACTCATTCGGTATAGCTGGGTCTTCAATAGCTTTCATTGTATTCACATGCCCTTCATTGTGCTGAAGCAGCACCCCAGAGCATTGTAAGGCATCTTGTAGGGTTCTCTATCTGCAAAAAGATTGCCTCTTCATCCCTTGGTGAAGTGTCCTGCATCAGTGAAGGCAATTCATGTGTACCGCATGGTCACTATGTTTCAGGTGACGTCCCTATATTGGGGCGGTGTCTGTGTTTGGGACAGTGCCTGTGTTTTCTGCAGTGTTGGTGTTTCAGAGGGTTTCCATGTTGGGATGCTGTCTGTGCTTCAGCATCTGTCTCTGGCGTGGTGTCCGTTCTTGGGGTGATATCTGTGTTTGAGGTGGCGTCAGTGTACTTTGGGGCATTGTCCGTGTTTGAGGTGATGTCTCTGTGTGGGGTGGTGTCCGTGGTTGGGCAGTGCCTGTGTTTAAGATGATATGAGAGTGTTTTAGGCAGCGTTCTTTGGGCAAAGGTTTGATGCATTGTCAATGGTTGGGGCATGGTCTGTGTTTGAGGTGATGTCTCTGTGTGTGGTGGTGTCCGTTCTTGGGGTGATATCTGTGTTTGAGGTGGCGTCAGTGTGCTTTGGTCAGTTTCCTTGTTTGAGGTGATGTCTCTGGGGTGGTGTCCGTTCTTGTGGTGATATCTGTGTTTGTGATGGTGTCAGTGTGCTTTGGGTAGTTTCCTTGTTTGAGGTGATGTCTCTGTTTGGGGTGGTGTCCGTTCTTGGGGTGATATCTGTGTTTGAGGTGGTGTCAGTGTACTTTGGGGCATTGTCCGTGTTTGAGGTGATGTCTCTGTGTGGGGTGGTGTCCGTGGTTGGGCAGTGCCTGTGTTTAAGATGATATGAGAGTGTTTTAGGCAGCGTTCTTTGGGCAAAGGTTTGATGCATTGTCAATGGTTGGGGCATGGTCTGTGTTTGGTGTGGTGTCAGTGTGTTTTAGACGTATCCGTGGTTGTGGTGGTGTCTGTGTTTGGCGTGGTGTCAGTGTCTTTTGGATGTATCCATGTTTGTAGTGGGGTCTGTGTTTGGGGTGGTGTCAGTGTGTCTGGGGTAGGGTCCGTATTTGGGGAGGGGACTGCATTTGAGACAGAGCCTGTGTGTTGTGGGTGGTGTTGGTGTATTTTGGACGGAACCTATTTTTGGGAAGGTGTTAATCTGTTTTGGGTGGTGTTCATGTTTGGTATGGTGTCATTATTTGGGCTCTGTTTCGGGCACTGATGGTGTGATTTGGGCAATGTTTTGGGTGGTGTTGGTGTTTGGGGCATCATCAGTGTGATTTGGACGTTGTCGATGTGTTTTGGGTGGTGCCTGTGTTCAGGGTGGTGTCAGTGTATTTTGCGTGATGTCGTGTGTTTTATGCAGTGTCCATGTTTGGGTTGGTGCCTGTGTTTGGCACTGTCCATGGTTGGTGTGGTGTCAGTGTTTTGGGCGCTGTTGTGCATTTTGGGCAGTGTCTGTGTTTAGGGTGGTGTCCGTGTTTTGAGCATTGCCAATGTTTGGTTTGGTGTCAGTGTTACAGAGTGTGCCTGTGTTTGGACAGTGTCAGTATTAGTAATCTCTGGGCGCAGTCAGTGTTTGGGGTGGTGTCTGTGTTTTGGGTGGTTTAGGCATTTTAATGTCAGTTTCTGTATTTGAGGCTGTGTTTCTGTGTTTGGGAGCAGTGTTGGTGTGTTTGGGACAGCGTCTGTGTTTGACGGGTATCGGTGTTTTGGGTGGTGTCTGCCTTTGAGCGGTGTCTGTGTTCGGGTGGTGTTTGTGTGTTTTGGGCAGTTTTCTCGTTTGGGGTTCTGCCCATGTTTATGGCAGTGCCTTTGTTTAGGTAGGTGTTTTTGGACAGTGTCTTTGTTTTGGGCAGTGTTGGTGTTTGAGGTGGTGTTGGTGTATTTGGGATGGAGTCCTTGTTTCGGGCAATGTCTTTGTTTTAGACAGTGTCTATGTTCCAAACAGTAGTGGCGTGTTTTGGGCAGTGCTGCTGTTTGCAGCGGTATCAGTGTATCAGGCAGTGCCCATGTTTCAGCCAGTGTTGGTGTGTTTTTGGCAGTGTTGGTTTTTGGGGCGGTGTTGGCGTGTTTTCTGCTGTGTCCTTGCTTGAGGATTGTTTTTGTGTTTGGGGCCGTTATCTCTAACTTTCACACGTCTCCTGCCAGCATCCCTGAGTGTACAATAGTGCCACTAGAATTATGCAATTCTGCTGCCACAGCATTTTCCACATATCTGCTGATTTGCCACCTAATCCATTATCTGCTGAATTTAATCTGCAGGTCTTTTTGTTTTTTTTTCTTCAAAAAACAATTGTTTCTAGCTCAAATGGATCGACATTTACTAGAAAATACAACAACACGTGTTGCTGCGTAGTGGGAGTCCTTTGCAAAGCTCCACTGGCCATATTTCGGTTTTTGAGCCCTATATTTGAGTATTTCACTGATGCTTTTGAAGTGAAACCTTTCCCCAGACAGGGTTAAAGTGTAAAAATCCCTAAATAATGAAATTATACTATCACAAAATGTGCCGTACTACGCTGCATAATTTGCCTTTTCTTGACGCATAATTCAGTGTGCCCTGTCAGGTAATTTGGAGGTCCCCCGCCGCATAATTCCAGGTGGTGTACAGTAAGAGTGTGTCAATCCTCCCTTGCCGCAGACCTGGGTCCATCACCTGTCTCTCGTACGTCTTCGGTCTCCACTCCATCATCGTGTTCTTGTCCTTGAAGGGAGGGCGCGGGGTCCATCTTCTAGAGCAAACTCTACAGTCTCTGCTTTTATTGAATGCTCACGGTCCCGAGGGTTCGAAACTAGGCTGGCCATTGGTCCTGATGCATGCGGTATCCAGGGAACACTGTGAGCTCATCCCTGGGCGCTGTGACGTCACCCTGCATTCCCTGCGCCCCTCTCTGTCCACGAAAGGTGATGCAACCTCGAGTCTCGGCTGCCACCGCTATCCATCCATTAAAGCTGGCGCGCGCTCTAACTTTGAGCCAGTGCCCTCGCCAGGGTCCCCTGACGCCACCCTGGACGTCTGCCGCGTTGACGTCACAATAAGTAATGCCATGCCCTTATAACATTCCTCTCCTATAATGTGGGACTGGCCTATTTTGCACAAACAGCAGGTTAATATCATGCAAAGATGTGAGAAGAACATGTTTTGGGATGTTTTACTTTCCATACATAAAATGCATGTTTTCACATTTCGGTGTGTAACTGAGATCCGAATCTGCTGAAAGGGGCACTATTTCAGGATAAGCCTCGGAGAGGAAACGATGTGTGTTTAGTGTGTTTGTGAAACAGTCAGGCGTGCAGTTCATGGGTGTTTATTTCTGTTGGTTTTCTTTGTCCAACGTCACAGCGCAAAGGCACGGCACGTTTGAAGTTCATCGGACAATTGAAGTGTTAATGGTGTGAAGTTCCATGTTAGTTCTCATAGGACATTCAAAGATAACCCCCTGCTGAGTCTACCTCCCACATACAGGAGCTTCGGTGAGCTAGAAGGAGGGTTCAAGAAGCCCCTAGACCAGGTTACATGACCAGAGTGTTTCTCATTGCAAGCAGCAGCAACATGGGGCACAAGGTGACACTGGCCTCCTTCAGCCTTGAGTAGGGGGAACGGAGTCCCCTCTGTGGGGGGTAGACTCCGTACACTTGCGTCCACCTCTGACTTGTGCCCTGTTTGAACCCACACTCATCGGCAGAGGCGCAACTAGAGCCAAATTTCGGGGGGGGGGGGGGCTGAGGAAAAATTTCGGGGGGGGCTGAACTTTAAGCAATAGGCAGAGTGGAGCTGCAGGGGCTCTTAGAAGGGGTGAAACAACAGCGAGGCCTCATTAACATGCAAATGGTCTTTTAAAGACCTGTGAAGTGCTCGGGTGCGGCTGCTTTTTTGCCCGGGAGGGTGTCTCATCCCGGGCTGCCGCACACGACGGGGGGGGGGGGGGCTGAAGCCCTTTGAGTCCAGTGGGTGTTGCGCGCCTGCTCATCGGAATGATGTTGCAGCAGGAAAGAAGAGTAAGAACCCTTTTGGACTCATTTTCCCCAATCAAAGACTGTTATTTTATTTTGGGTGTTTATGTGTGGTATCATTGGCTGTACAAACACTAAAGCAAGACAGAACAGGAAGTGGCAAAGGCAACTCACCTTTATAATGAAGGTACCAAGATATTGAGATTGCCAGAGCATTTTTGGGAAGCATTGTTTAAAATAATAAACAGTTCAAATAATGGAGAAATGTTAAACATATATCTCACTCAGAAAACTCTTCACAGAATTAATCAAGCATTTACAATGCAATGGTCTCGGCATTGTTAAAGTTAGAGCTATTGGCATTGCTCATAACCCCCACCACAAATCTTCAATACAACACTTAAAAAGCACTCTTAACCCCCTTTATTCTCCCGATGTAGGCAGCAGTAGAACGAAAGCACCAGCTGGCAGAGTTAGAGGTACATTGCTGAGATGCAAAAAAACAAGCATTCAGTGCACTTTGCGCCAGGCGGAAACAAAGCACCAGTGCCTCAGGAGGAGCAGAGTTCCTCTAGGCCCTGCTTGGTGAGCTGTTTTTCGTGGATGGAGAAGCTGGCTGAGCTTGGGGCAGTATGTTTGTGCACTGTCCTCTACAAATACGGTCAGACTGAATAGCACCCTCCAAAGTAATTAGTGAAACAAGTCACCTTTTAGCACCTCGAACCACAAGCGGTATCTTGGCACTTACTGTAGGTGGTATTGTGAAACTGAAAGCCACCATTTTATAGACCCCGGTGGGTGAAAGGGATCGTCTCTACAGTCCTTCAGACCTACAAATGACAGCTACAATGTGGTAGCTGAACAAGAAATCTAATGGCGCGAAGAGACCAAAGGCACATTACAATGACGAAGTTCCACAGGGATCTTTATTATGCGCTTGTGAACTAAGCTGGGGAGAAGTTACGCCATCCTTACAGCGAGCCTGCCACCCTCTCAGCAGGGGTGTACACATTCTGCTCCTTCCGACCCCAGGCGAAGCTCACACACGCAGTGACCCAAAGAGCTCCTGGCTAAAGCACGAATGTGCTGGTTATCATTGCCAATGCACTTCAGTCATTACCGTCAGCACCTGCACTGCCCCTTCCATCACGACCCCGCAGCAGAGACCTGTCCGAGGGCACCCTCGACCGCCCATTAGCTAATAGTCGACCCTCCGCACCCACCCCCACCTCTGGGACCGTCGCTGGCCTCCACCCGTCTGCACAATGCGCTGCAGGAGGGGTATGCATAACCTGGATGGGTGACAGCGATTGGGAATGCCCTGAAAAATAATGGTTACCTGTTGTCCTTCATACGGTCCTAGTGCCTCCCACAGGGCTCGTGGCTCATGCTGGGTGAGTCGGGCTTCCCTCCTCTGTTCTCGGCTGGTAGCAGCAACTCAAGCACGCACCCGAGCCGCCGCCAATGCTGCTGGAGGAGCCCGGGAGGAGGCGTGGCTTCTCCCCCTCCCATGGAGTCCCGATGGCTGAGCCTGGCCAGGAGGTGGAGGGTCGGCGCGGACTGCTTTACTAGACTCTCCCCCTTGTCCTCCAATTCGCACTATAATGCGGGCTTTGATTGGTCGCAGTGCCGAAGCTGCCAGCGAACCAGGAACTGGCAGCATCACCCCCACGCGCCCACCGGCGATAGCATCATCAGAGGAGCGGCGTGAGGGGAGGGGGAGCAGAAGCAGGGTCAGAGTGCCGCGAGGCGCGGTGCAGCGCGCGGGCGCCTGTGTCACGAGTTTATTCCGTCACGGCCCGCTGTACGGGAGTGGCGGTTTGTCCCCGCGCTAGTCCCTAAACCTTGATCCTGTGCTGCTCATCTCGCTGCTCATTTCGCAAGCAATTAAGTGCATAGAAGCAAATAAATATCAGAAATTGCACTCTTTTAAGCAAAGTGAACCGCTAATATATCTCGAAAATGCTGCAAAACCCTAGAAATGGACGGTTATCAGTTAATGACATTAAATCCGTGCACTCCATGCTGCAGCCTATCCAGGGCTTTAAGGTGGATAAAAAAACAAGCACACCACTGCCTTTCTCCGAGGCGAAGCAGAAATGCCTCGGAGAAAGGCAGCGGCCATTTCGGATTCGGGGGCGTGTTCTCCTCTTGCCATTGGCTGGAGGAGATAATTAGACTTCTTGAAAAAAACACGCCCCCCGATCCGAAAAGGACGGGGCCTAATCGGAATGACGGACCTCTTCTCCAATGGCTGGCCAGCATTCAAGAGGCCAGCCAATGGAGAACAGGGGAGAAGAGGGGCGGGTTCAAGCCCCTCTTCTCCAAGTCATTATCTCTCGCAAGCGAGACTGCGCAAGCGCAGCCTTCGCTAGCCGAGACCTAAAAATAGTAAGGAAGTTTAAATGAAAATGCATGCCAAGACTTAATTGGCTTTCCAAAGAACTTGGAACGGAAACATGCTCCAGCCATTGGGTCCTCTGCAGTAGCCTACGAACCAGATTTGTGGGTCACCAGAAGAGATAGCTTCTTTTCAGTCATTCTAAGTACACCTTCTGCCTCAAACACCAGCTGAGAGAGTGAAGCGATAGGCCCCTCCCACAATGCCATAAAAGCATTTGTGTGCCAAGGCCTGAGCTTTCGTGCAATACGTGGAATGCAGGAGGCAAAACAAAACAACTCTTAAAGTCTGCTCTTTAGATGTACCCTGGAAAAATACACCTGTTGCTGTTCCTTTACAGGCAATACAGAGCGTGGTGTGGGTATTTGAGGGGGGGGGGGGCATACTACAAGGGAGAGAGCTAGAAAACACGTGCACTTCCATGGACTGCTGAGTAAAAAAAGAAAAAAGTAGTTCCTTAAATGTGAGCTGCGTAAAGATACGAGTCAGCCATTCCAAGGATTGTAAAGAGGTGATACTCCAGGTGAGGGACACATACAAATAAAAAGAAAGCACATGAGAATGACAAACATGCGAGCCAATGATAAGCCGTAGGCGGGCTCTAAGCCCACTGAAAGTTTTCGGTATGGTCCACAAGAGGCTTTTGTCTACAGTCTAGCAGGTGAGACCTAAACAGGTTCTTAGGAGGAGGGGCGTGATTCAGGAAAAGCCTATTTTAACATGTATATTGGCAAGTCTTTGCTCTGAGATTTTACATCACTGCACAGATTCACCCCTTTCTGGTCTTCATTGTATTATTTAACCACCCAGAAGCAACACTGTGCGACACCGGGCAGCAGTGAGTTGTCTTTTCTTGGTTTAGAGTTTTAAGAGAATTTCCCTTAAGGTGTTTACACATTTATGTACTGTTTGTGAAGCGCAAACCTAACCAAATGGCATCAGAGCTCTGTACAGGGTCAAGGGCAAAAACACAGTGATTGAGTGACTGACAGGGTAACTGGGTTCTGACCTCAGAAGTGGACGGTCACTCGATAGCGATGTAGTGTTCTTTAAAGAGGTGCATCTCCAGCCCTCTCCTGAACTGGAGTAGGAGCGGGGCGGTCCGGTCCTGATGGACATCAGAATGTTGTTCCAGATCCTCCAAAAAGGGTTATCCTTTGTACCGCTGGTTTTGCAAGATCCAGTGGACACGAAGACTGAGATACTTCAATTCCTAAGGAAGATTAGACTAAAAGTTTTCTTTGCACACCAACAAGATACACAGGAATACAACGTAAGTGGTCTGAAGAATAAATCTTCTTTTTGCCCCGAAAGTGAGTTGATCCCTGAAGAGATCCTACTTTTTGAGAATCAAATACTTAAAGAAATAGACAATCTAAATGGTAAACATCTGACATTTAAGTCTAACTTCAATAAACAGGAACATATGGCCCTGAAAGGCCTGATAGACAACCCCTTAACGATAATAAAACCAGCTGATAAGGGAGGAGGAATTGTTGTCTGGGACATCGATGAATACGATAGAGAGGTGACTAAGCAGTTAAACAACCCTGCCCACTACAGGAAGGTATGTGAAAATCCTACCTCAACTCTAAAAGCAAAAATTTTGTACCTGACTACTAAGGCTTTTGAATATGGGTATATTTGTAAAAAAGAATACGACTACCTGAATTTTACCAAGCAAAAAGTACCGTTGATTTATGTACTGCCTAAAGTGCATAAGAATGCCACTGATCCACCCGGACGACCGATCATCTCGTCCTGTGGTTCGATGCTGGAACCATTGGCAAAATATGTGGATACATTCCTTAAACCCTTCATAAGCACTACACGGGCTTATGTGAGGGACACCATGGACTTCATCTCTAAAATTGAGGACCAGGCTTTCGATGGAGACCAACAACTGTTGGTCTCCTTCGATATCGAAAGCCTGTATACCAATATACCTCAAGATGAGGCTCTTCTTGTAATGGAATTGGTGTTAGATCAAAGAATGAGACCACACCAGGTCCCCACGGCTTTTATACTTGATTTGGCCAGAATTTGTCTAAAAAATAATTTCTTCTCTTTTAAGAACGAGCTATTCCTCCAAGTAAAGGGCGTGGCGATGGGGTGTTGTTTTGCCCCAGAAATAGCAAATCTAGTGATGGATCAATTCGAAAGGTATATTTACAATGAGGCAACACCATTTTTTGCATACACCCATAAGTGGGTGCGCTTCATAGATGATATTTTCCTTATTTGGAATGGTAAAGTAGAGGACCTAGAGAGATTCCACATTTGGTTGAATGGATGTACGCCCGATTTAAATTTCACTAAAAATATGAGTAATGAACGTATCACCTTCCTCGATCTATGGATCGTTAACATTAAAGGGAGACTAGAGGTTAGTTTGTATTCGAAACCTACTGACCGAAATACATTACTGGAGTTTTCATCGGGACACCCCAGGAGCCTCAAAGAAAATTTGCCCTACGGGCAGTTTCTAAGAATACGCCGTAATTGCTCTAACAAAGATGACAACTTCCATAACGCTGAAAAATTACAGGTCAAACTATGTGCAAGAGGATATCCGAAAAAACTTGTGAAAATAGCTTTAAAAAGAGCATGGTTCACGCCATGGGAGAGTTTACTTACACCCAAAATAAAAGAAAAGACTGACCTTTTGACATGTATTTTGACCTATAATCCAAAAGCAAACAAGGTGAAAAACATTATCTTAAAAAATTGGAGGTTAATTGACCAGTTCAATATACCCAAACCATTATTTGCTTTTAAAAAAGGTAAAAACTTGAAACAACATTTGGTAAAAGCAATGAGAGATGTACCGAAAAAAGATACTAGAACCTTATTGGGTTTACCTGCATTGTTAGGACATTACCGTTGTAACAATTGTGTGGCGTGTGCGAGCACCAACGAATGTAAAACATTGATGATAAAGAACAAGATGCACGTGATGCAATCACTCTCTAACTGTAACACCAAAAATGTGGTGTATGCTGTGATCTGCCCTTGTGGGAAGATGTACATAGGGCAAACAACACAAAAGGTGAAGATGCGGATCATCCAGCATAAATCCCGCATTAAATGCAAAATCCAAGGAGCTCCCCTTGTACAACACTTCACAGAGTGTGGCCACACTGAGAACGATTTAGAGTGGACAATCCTGGCTGTAGTGAAAGCTAGTAATAAGGGTGAGTTGGAGATGAGGCTTAACCGCATAGAAGCACGACTCATCGAAAGATACCACACAGCAACGGAGGGTTTGAATGAAAGAGATGAAATATGGGCTCTGATTTAAATAGCGTGAGGGTCCCTTACACCATGAAACTTGACATTTAGAACACAATGTTGACTTTGAGCTCCTCTTCCAGGCTGTGAGAAGCAGACATTTTATGTAAATAGGACGAGGATTTTAAGTTGTCTGCTTTTAGAATGGAAGCCCATTTTTTGATCATATAGTACTGTGGAGGGGAAGACATCCGGGATGCATAATGTTGGACTCTCCTGGAGTGAATTGTAGACCCCCTTTTTCGATCCTTTCCATCCATATTATCCTTCCGATTGTTTGAGGAATCTGGGTTGAATCGTTGATGTGTATATCTGTCATGATTTAAACTCCATTGATTGGGATGAAAATTACGTTGGGCTTTGTCATGACCCCCCAGTGGGTCCACGGTCCCATTGGCTGATGAGACATGTCAATTACTGTAGGAATATAGCTCGAGCCTCCCCATATAATTTATTATTGAGGATGCTTCTGTGTCGAGAAGAATTCTCCATTCACGAAGGTTTGTGATCATTACACCCAGGGTGATAGCTCTAGACGTATGTGGAGGAGTTGAGAATAGGTTTGGATGTGTTGCCACTTATTTACTTCATTTGGTTTGATATGATTTTGTTTTTTTGTTCGTGGTTCAAATTTAGCAGAGTTGGAATTGACGCACTCATTTTTTAGTGGATAAAGTAGGGCCACTCCGCTACGGCAAGAATGGACATAGACAGGGTTACGGTCTCCTGTTTAACAAGGAAGTGAGTTGTACGGCTACTTGAAAATTAGTCCCTCTTTTGTGTTTGGTTAACTAGAGGCGTCCCACGTTATCACGTGTTTACGTATTTAATGACGGCCCGTCAGGAATCAGTAACGCCGGCTCGTTGAGATGACGGACGCTGAAGGAGCACAGTGTCGGTGAAAAGGACTTATAACACACGTAAGTTTAGATTGTTAGTGCCCCTTAGTCTGAGAGACGTAGCAGAGTTTTTAGACTGATAGACTACCCGGACATTTGCATGACAGGTGGTTTGTTTTTGTTTTTGTTTGTTGGTTCTAGTGATTGAAAATTGCTCGAAGGAATCGAAGAGACCCAGAATTCCTGAGAAGATACAAGTGCCGAGGTTTGGTGCCTAATAATTGTAGTAGCCATGACATAGTGTCCTGTTTGATGCACAGGGGATACTTCATAGATGTTCTCTCCCGTATATAGGAGCTTCCAACAGACGTGTGGGACCGGAGTATAAATCGACCTTGTAATTCACGAGACCAGGTTGCCTCATTAGAACCCACAGGTATTTTGGCCCCCACACGGGCCAGGACCCGTTTATCTTAGGTCTCCACGGTGATGCCTTTCACTACAGTCGGAGGTGGTGTACAGAAGGGGTACAGGACCCCGCGTGTGTTTCACATCTTCTGGTTGGGGTCTGTGGCGTCTTGAACCATGTCTTTCATGTTGCTTCAGTTTTAAGTGCATGTTTTTCTTCATGCATAAGTGCGCGTTTTGAGCATTCACTGTGACACTTATTAAGCATATAAGTAGGATTCTTCATCTACTAGCCTGCATGATTTACGTTTTGTTTCTTATTTTATTTATGTTTTTATAAATGGCTTGGAGGTCATGTTCACGCATCCCCGTTGATTCTCCTCTTCTAACAGCACTGTCTGGGCAAATAAGGGATAGAACACAGCGCAAATAGACAAAAAGTACAATATAGGTTTTTAAAGTTTACTTTAGCGTTATTATTTTTGTAGATCATATCCCTGTCCTGAGGAAGCCATAACGAAAGTAGAAGGCTGAAACGCGAACGCGTCGACACCTTGACAAAGGAGGAGTCCACTGTATTGTGGAATAAATACATAAATTGTATTGGCATTACAAAATAAGAGGAAATACTATATCTGTGTATTGCTGATAGGACTACCCCCGGTTGTAGCACTACGCAATGTTAAGTGCACACATGTTTGATGGAATGAGCTAATAGGGAAAGGATTTTTGATTGAATTACTTTGTATATGAGTTTGTATATATGTGCTGTAGTGTAAATATAAATTGTTTCGTATTAGATGTATTGACTAAACTGTGTTACATTATGTGTTTGGATGTTCACCGATAGATATTTGTGCCTGTATTATAATCATTTAATTTTGTCAGAAGAAATTGATTTTTTGCCGAGGTAATTAATAAACACTTGTGCAGAAAGTAAACATGATCTATCCCTCTATACCATTTGTATATATACCGTAGATGTTCCCTTGCCCAGGTATAGGAGGGTCATTTGGGCAAACCCCTAATTATTTTGATTGTAGTTCCAGATCGTGGAGGCATCAATGGAGGCATCAATGAAGAAGGCCCTGTGCCTTGTTTTTACTTTTCCTGGGCTTCTTCATCTCTAGTGTAATTGTATCACCTGACCGTGACAGACCAGGGTCTGTGGAGAGAGGCATTTCATTAAACAGCACTTTTGTGGAACACCCACATTGGCTTCCAGGTGCACCAGAGTACTAGAGCAGGGAGAGAAAGGAAGGCCAGTAGAGAGGCGGTGGCCTTGCAAAAAAGGTTTAACTTTACTTATGAGTGAACTCGACCATGTGCTTGACAGGAGAGGACCTTTAGCAATGTTTCAGGGGTTTATGACGAGCTGAGAGAAACAGTGAGATGAGCCCTAAGAGTGAACCAAACTTAGTCAAAACTGATGTTCCACCCCTCGCCCGTCTCGCAGCGTGATGGCCTGTTCATTCTCAGGCCGGTTCTCTGGGCATTGGACTCAGGGTATTATGATTCCTTGTGACAAGTGTTGTCTGTTCTCTTTAGACCTAAGGAGCCGGACACTGGTGCAGAGCTCAGTGAACAGATTGTAAAGAATCCCTCAGGACACAGTGAATCCTCATGACAAGTGTTGTCTGTTCTCTTTAGACCTAAGGAGCCGGAGACCGGTGCAGAGCTCAGTGAACCGATTGTCAAGAATCCCTCAGGGCACGTTGAATCCTCGTGACAAGTGTTGCCTGTTATCTTTAGACCTAAGGAGCTGGACTCCGGTGCAGAGCTCAGTGAACCGATTGTCAAGAATCCCTCAGGACACGTTGAATCCTCGTGACAAGTGTTGTCTGTTCTCTTTAGACCTAAGGAGCCGGAGACCGGTGCAGAGCTCAGTGAACCGATTGTCAAGAATCCCTCAGGACACGTTGAATCCTCGTGACAAGTGTTGCCTGTTATCTTTAGACCTAAGGAGCTGGACACCGGTGCAGAGCTCAGTGAACCGATTGTCAAGAATCTCTCAGGGCACGTTGAATCCTCGTGACAAGTGTTGTCTGTTCTCTTTAGACCTAAGGAGCTGGACACTGGTGCAGAGCTTAGTGAACTGATTGTCAAGAATCCCTCAGGACACGTTGAATCCTCGTGACAAGTGTTGTCTGTTATCCTTAGACCTAAGGAACTGGACACCGGTGCAGAGCTCAGTGAACCGATTGTCAAGAATCTCTCACGGCGTGGTGAATCCTCGTGACGAGCGCTGTCTGTTATCTTTAGACTTAAGGAGCTGGGCACTGGTGCAGAGCTCAGTGAACTGATTGTCAAGAATCTCTCAGGGCGTGGTGAATCCTTGTGACAAGTGTTGTCTGTTCTCTTTAGACCTAAGGAGCTGGACACCGGTGCAGAGCTCAGTGAACCAATTGTCAAGAATCTCTCAGGGCACGGTGAATCCTCGTGACAAGTGTTGTCTGTTATCTTTAGACCTAAGGTGCAGAGCTCAGTGAACCGATTGTCAAGAATCTCTCAGGGCACGTTGAATCCTCGTGACAAGTGCTGTCTGTTATCTTTAGACCGAAGGAGCTGGAAGAAACTCTCAGGACGTGCTGAATCCTCGTGACAAGTGTTGTCTGTTATCCTTAGACCTAAGGAACTGGACACCGGTGCAGAGCTCAGTGAACCGATTGTCAAGAATCTCTCAGGGCACGGTGAATCCTTGTGACAAGTGTTGTCTGTTCTCTTTAGACCTAAGGAGCTGGACACTGGTGCAGAGCTTAGTGAACTGATTGTCAAGAATCCCTCAGGACACGTTGAATCCTCGTGACAAGTGTTGTCTGTTATCTTTAGACCTAAGGAGCTGGACACCGGTGCAGAGCTCAGTGAACTGATTGTCAAGAATCTCTCAGGGCATGGTGAATCCTCGTGACAAGTGTTGTCTGTTATCCTTAGACCTAAGGAACTGGACACCGGTGCAGAGCTCAGTGAACCGATTGTCAAGAATCTTTCAGGGCACGGTGAATCCTTGTGACAAGTGTTGTCTGTTCTCTTTAGACCTGAGGAGCTGGACACTGGTGCAGAGCTTAGTGAACTGATTGTCAAGAATCCCTCAGGACACGTTGAATCCTCGTGACAAGTGTTGTCTGTTATCTTTAGACCTAAGGAGCTGGACACCGGTGCAGAGCTCAGTGAATTGATTGTCAAGAATCTCTCAGGACACAGTGAATCCTTGTGACAAGTGTTGTATGTTATCTTTATATTGGAGGGGCTTGATGCTAATGCAGAGAACAGTGAACCGATTGTCAACAAATACGGTCACTAAGCCTTCAAGGAAGACACGCACAGCTGGTCTCGGGGTTTCTGGTCACTGGGTCTTCAAGGAAGGCACGCACAACTGGGACTATAGGTTCTGGTCACTGGGTCTTCAAGGAAGGCACACACAGCTGTGCTCGGGGGTTCTGGTCACTGTGTCTTGAAGGAAGGCACACACAGCTGGGCTCGGGGTTTCTGCTCCCTGGGTCTTCAAGGAAGGCACGCACAGCTGGTCTTGGGGTTTTGGTCACTGGGTCTTCAAGGAAGACACACAAAGACACACAACTGGGCTGAGATGTTCTGGTCACTGGGTCTTCAAGGAAGGCACACACAGCTGGGCTCGGGATTTCTGGTCAATGGGTCTTCTAGGAAAGCACACACAGCTGGGCTTGGGGGTTCTGGTCACTGGGTCTTCAAGGAAGGTACACACAGCTGGGCTCGGGGTTTCTGTTCACTGGATCTTCAGAGAAGGCACACATAGCTGAGCTTAGTGGATTCTGGTCACTGCGTCTTCAAGGAAGGCACACACAGCTGGGCTTGGTGGATTCTGATCACTGGGTCTTGAAGGAAGGCACACACAGCTGAGCTTGGTGGATTCTGGTCACTGGGTCTTCAAGGAAGGCGCACACAGCTGACCTTGGTGGATTCTGGTCACTGGGACTTTAAGGAAGGCACTCACAGCTGGGCGTGGTGGATTCTGGTAACTGGGCCTTTAAGGAAGGCACTCACAGCTGGGCGTGGTGGATTCTGGTAACTGGGTCTTTAAGGAAGGCACTCACAGCTGGGTTTGGTGGATTCTGGTAACTGGGTCTTTAAGGAAGGCAAACACAGCTGAGCTTTGTGGATTCTGGTCACTGGGTCTTCCAGGAAAGCATACACAGCTGGGCTCGGGTGTTCTGGTCACTGGGTCTTCAAGGAAGGTACACACAGCTGCTCTCGGGGGTTCTGGTCACTGGGTCTTCAAGTAAGGTACACACAGCTGAGCTCTGGGGTTCTGGTCACTGGGTCTTCAAGAAAGGCACCCACATCTTTCATCAGGATTTCTGATCACTGGGTCTTCAAGGAAGGCACACACAGCTGAGCTTGGTGGATTCTGGTCACCAGGTCTTTAAGGAAGGCACGCACAGCTGGTCTTGGGGTTTCTGGTCACTGGGTCTTCCAGGAAGGCACACACAGCTGAGCTTGGTGGATTCTGGTCACCAGGTCTTTAAGGAAGGCACGCACAGCTGGTCTTGGGGTTTCTGGTCACTGGGTCTTCCAGGAAGGCACACACAGCGGGGCTCGGGGGTTCTGGTCACTGGGTCTTCCAGGAAGGCACGCACAGCTGGTCTCGAGGATTCTGGTCACTGAGTCTTCCAGGAAGGTACACACAGCTGGGCTCAGAGGTTCTGGTCACTGGGTGTTCAAGGAAGGTTCACACAGCTGGGCTCGGGGGTTCTGGTCACTGGGTCTTCAAGGAAGGCACACACAGCTGGGCTCGAGGATTCTGGTCACTGGGTCTTCCAGGAAGGCACGCACAGCTGGGCCCGGAAGTTCTGGTCACTGGGTTTGGGGTGGTCCTCTGCACTTTCATCAGTGCGGTCTCTTCTCATGTACAGCAATGGCACGCTTGCCGATAAGTCAAGAATCTGTCTCAGGGTCCTGAGGATACAATGTGGTGTTCTGGTCCAGTTCTTCTTCTGTGCTGGTGATCTACTTGCAGTTAAGGATTCCATCACACACACAGCACTACATGCAGTGCATGCTTTTTTCTCTCAAACACCAGCGCAAGATTCCATCACACAAATAACCCGGCACAGCAGACTGTGGATGATTTCTTCCCTTCACACAACTTTGGAAGATTCCCTCACACACAAAACTGGCACAACGGAGACAGTGCATGCTTTCTTCCCTCACACAATAGTGCAAGATTCCATCACACAAAAAGCTGGCACGACACAGGCATTGCATTCTTTATTCACTCACAAAAAAGTGATTATTCCATCACACACAAAACTGTCACAACAGGCAGTGCATGCATTCCTCCCTCACAGAATAGTGTAAGATTCCCTCACACACAAAACTGGCACAACAGGCAGTGCATGCTTTCTTCCCTCATACAACAGTGCAATATTCCATCACACACAAAACTGGCACAGCAGGCAGTGCATGCATTCCTCTCTCACAGAACAGCGTAAGATTCCCTCACACACAAAACTGACACAACAGGCAGTGCATGTTTTCCCCCCTGCACAACAGTGCAAGATGCCATCTCACACAAAACGGGCACAACACAGGCAGTGCATGCTTTCTTCCCTCGTACAACATTGCAAGATTCCATCAAACACAAAACTGGCATAGTAGGCAGTGCATGTTGTTCCCTCATACAGCAGTGCAAGATTCCATCACACACAAAACTGGCACAGCACAGACAGTGCATGCTTTCTTCCCTCATCCAACAGTGCAAGATTCCATCACACACAAAACTGGCACAGCACAGACAGTGCATGCTTTCTTCCCTCATCCAACAGTGCAAGATTCCATCACACACAAAACTGGCACAGAAGGCAGTGCATGCTTTTTTCCCCTCACAGAATAGTGCAAGATTCCGTCACACACAAAACGGTCACAACAGGCAGTGCATGCCTTCTTTCTACCAAAGGAAATGATGGACGGAGTGTTGAACATTGCAAGCACTCACCCCCAGTCAACTGATCTGGGTTTGATCCATCACCGTTCTTTAGCCCACTCTGCCACCCCAGTTTAGACCTGGCCATATGCAAATCAGTCTGACCCTGTGCCTCATGGAAACAGTCCAGCCCGAACTGCCAACTGGGGTGGCAGAGTGGGCTAAAGAACGGTGGTGGATTAAACCCAGATCAGTTGACTGGGGGTGAGTGCTTGCAATGTTCAACACTCCGTCCATCATTTCCTTTGGTTTTTGCTTTGTTCGCCATAAGTTGGCAGGGTATGCTCAGATGTGAGTCCCTTGCTCACTTTGCCACTGGATTCAAGCAAGCCTGGCTGAAGACGGCTGAAATGCCGGAAACCGGTCCTAGGAAGCTTGTTTCCGGTCCAGGGAAGACATGGCTTGGCAGTTCGGGCTGGACACAAAATTGGCACTACTGGCAGTGCATGTTTTCCTCCCTCACACAACAGTGCAAGATTCCATCCCATGCAAAACTTGCACAACACATGCAATGCATTCTTTCTTCCCACATACAATAGTTTGCAGGTCATGCAGCAGCAGGGCAAGCTTCCCTGTCAGTCTTACTGTGGCTGCTCTAGGCCACTCTGCTCTCATGCCATGTCCACCCTGCTGCTCTTTCAGTCTATCGCACATATTGCTGTCATTCTCTTATGGAGCAGCTATCATTCATGTTGTGCTCACCCCCATCGTGAGTGAGTGGAGATATGTGCCACGGAGTCTGTCGCAGCAGCTCCCCCTAAGGGTGCAGGACAAGGAATGTTCTCGCCTCAGTTCCTGTTAGGGTAGGTATCACAGTAAGTGTGGAGAGGAGTGACCCACAAACACTCTGGGCCTCCAGACAGGGCTGTCCATGCAGAGAAAGACTCAGCAAACACCCAGGCTGGAAAGGTCCTCAAGCATCCTGTCCAAGAACATCCGGGAGCCAAAGCTGTGCCCTCCCTCTCCACCTAGAGGGGCCCTGTGAAGCATGGGGAGAGGATGTAGCCTAACGGATAGAGTGGTCGACCTTGAAACTGGGGAACCAGGTTTCAGTCTCGGCAACCACGCTCAACATCCTGTGATTCTGGGCAAATCACTTAATCTCCCCGTGCCTAACAAAAAATATGAATGTGTCCATCCGTAACGAACCTCGTGCTCATGTAAAGCGCTCTGATACCCGATGTCTTAGGGTCTAATTTGCGCTATATACAACTTAAAAAAACATTTAGCACTTCTGGGGCACTCTCAAATTTGATAGATATGGATATCGGGAGACCAGCAGATAGAATTATGTTCACAATATCTGTAACCAAATCTCCTGGTAGTATCGTAAACAAAGCACATGAGGGACTATCTCTCTGTCCTTCGCTGACCTCTAAGCACTAGTACAGCTACACGTCCGCAGAGGCGTGATGAGAGCACTCACTGCCAGTCATGCATGCACAACACCAAAACACTACCTGGTGAGGCCACAGTAAGCTTCCCAGATGTTCCAAGAGACACCACAACACACTGTAAGCTTCAGCAACAGCGCCCAGATGCCCTAGGGGTGACAGAGTTGTGCTTTACAAATGCTGTTTGATTGATTGATTGAACCATCCAATCTCTCTCTCTCCTTGACATTCCAATGGAAGCATCCAATCCC
This sequence comes from Triturus cristatus, assembly GCF_964204655.1. Taxonomy (NCBI): domain Eukaryota; kingdom Metazoa; phylum Chordata; class Amphibia; order Caudata; family Salamandridae; genus Triturus; species Triturus cristatus. The sequence goes on from NC_140595.1 coordinate 812,176,376, forward strand.
TCTCTCTCCTTGACATTCCAATTGAAGCATCCAATCTCTCTCTCCTTGACATTCCAATTCACGCCCATGAGTAGAGAGGCACTAAAGGACGCAGGAACAACTCTGGTCATCGGGCGTCCCACCAAAACATCCCTCACAGAGGCCACTCCCCAAACACACCACTCTAGCTGAGCACATCCGGTGGCCAAAGCGCCGAAGTGCCTCATCAGGGGGATGAAGCACTATATAAATGCAATTACAAGACACCATCATGCAGTGCATCAAGGTGGCGGACGGGATTTGGAGGTTGTTGTTTGACACCTGGTTTCAGTGTCATTGAGTTAAATGCCAGGTCAGATGAAGGGAAGGAAGTAAAAGGCAGGAGGATGCAAGAGAGGGGAGAGGAAACAGAGAGGCAGCAACAGGAAACAGCAACATTTATACCTTGGACGGATTCAGATGAAGGACATGGGAAGCGAGTGAGCACAAGGGCATGGGGTGGGTGAAATGATAGCCCAGAAGTAATCAACAACCAGAGGAGAAAGACAAAACAGTAAGTAGAAGACGGTACTACGGGAAGGGATCAAAGAGCAGACGTGGGTGATGATTTCCTGAGCCCCGGGCAGAATGACATTCCCAGGGCTAATCACAAAGGTAACCTACATCTACAATTAAATTACAGATGTAAGTTTACATTTTTGAGTAACTTTACTACTTAGGGCTATTCCTCATTTTTTAGTGTAAAGTTAATCAAGAGGGTAGGCTTATATGATGACTGCACCCATTGAAACAGTGTCTGGGGCCAAATTTATATTACTACAACCAAAATGGAGCAGTAAAAATTCTAGCGCCACACATGGCCAACAATTGATACTGCTGCACCCTCCCATAGAAAAGACGAGATGAAGAGGTAAAATTCCACCATAATAGTTTGAAAACAAAAGTCTTAAAAAACAAACAGATTTATCCAAACAGTTTTAAAGACAGTCAGCAAGATAAATCCAATTGTTTTATAAATCCGGTTGATGCCAGTTGTGTTTGAAATTTGAAACATAGTGTGCAATACATCAACAAATTGTGTTAGAAATTTGGTCTATAGAATATGCTGGATCTCGGATGCAGAGTGGGTTCTTTGGAGTTGAGATGTTTGAGGTTAAATGCACCTTTCTTGAAAGGGATTGAAAAAAATCACCTTCAGTAGGTACTGTCTGTCCACAATACATCTCAAGTTCTTACTATTATTCCATGAGCGTCTTTCTTCAATCCACAGGCACTGTAATTGGAAGATTTAAAAGTTCTGGCAACCAATGGGAGTGTGTTTTGCTAAATAAATGAAAGAACTGATAACATCAGACCCCCAGGGGAGATAAGCATTGAGAAAGGCGAATTCTCGCCGAAACGCGTCTGCTTGGCACAATAAAAGGGCTGTGGAATCCGCAGTGTGCTCCTGAATGTTCCTATTGGAGCGTTGTTGTTGGAAATATATATATATAATTATTTGAATATTACTTTTAAACATAACTTAAACAATTATGATAAAAGTTTTAAATAACCTTTTTTAAATTAGTAATAAATACAACTTTAATTTATAAAATAGATATGTATTAAAAAATAAAATGTTATGTATTAAATTAATGTAAATTATTTTTTTAAGTTACATTTATTTTTAAATTAAACATATAATGAAAGTATTTTATCATAAAACCATTTTTAATATTTTGTATATATATAATTTGAACACTAAATTAATATATAGTTTTAAAAAAATCGAAATAAATGAATTTATTTTAAAATTGTTTCCTATAGGATTCAGCTTGGGCATAATTTAATTATGCTTGAGTAATTTCAGTAATTCCACGTTACTTTTTGATGCAGAATTACTGATAATAATGCAATTGCTCCTTCTTGCGTAAAAAGAGTATTTTGAGGAAAGACAATCCTGCGGCGAGAGCACATTTAGCGCCAGTTAACAGCCGCTCGCACTCGCAATTTGTTTTCTGCTGAATTGAGAGCAAAATGCATCCTTGCGTCCATTTTAGCTCAAAAGTGAATTTTATGCAAAGAAAATTGTGCTAATGCCAAAAGTAAGTGGTGGGGGGGGGTCCCACACCACAAGCACATTTAACGCTATTTATTAGATCAAAATGTAGCGACACGCAGTGGTATGTGTTGCTGTTTTGCGACCGAAATGCGGTCACAAGACATTCACATTTTACCACCTACTTCAAGTAACCAATTTGCAAACCAGACATGAACCTTTGTGAGTGGTTGTAAAACATTTTACAAGCGGAGGCAGAGGTGTCACTGACTTTTCATTTTCCTTTTTTGAAACACATCTTGTTTTCCTTTAAGGAAAATGGGCTGCATTAAAAAAAATGCATTACACTCGTAGGTTTGTGAATGGCATTTTGTAGTAAGTACTACTTTATGTACTACAAAATGCAGGCAGCGCTACATGCACTTAAGAATTAGTTATTTAAGATGAGTGACAATTTAGACAGAGATAGACTGGCAACAGAGTTATTTGACAACCTATGCAAAGGGAGCACTATCACTGATGCAGTTAGAAGTAGTAACCAACAAAAAAATGAGGGGTTACGAGATAAAATGTATTAAGTTAGAGAGACTGAAACGTTTTGAGATGTCTAAATGGTGGGACGGAGCAACCTTGAAGCAATATGTAAAGCTTAATAGAATTCCAAGGGGTCTCCGCTCGCAAATAATACCCACATATGACGATCTTGACGATCTATTGGAAGTTTGGGAAAAGGAATTAACATCCAGTTCGATTAAACTGATTGAGATCTTGATAGAAAATGCGGATCGGAAAGTGAAAAAGTTACAAATTGAGATTGCGCAGTTAGAGGGTGAGATTTCAGACCTTAATTTGCCAGAGCCTACAGCGAAAAATTATGAAATCCTAAAAGGAGTTTTATCTAATCATCAAAATGAAATAAAACAAAGCAAAGCTTGGAAATTAAAGCAGGATGAGGTTGATTATAACAGCAGGAGAGTGTTTACTTTCGCAAAGAAATATGATTATCTTATGCAGGCAGACAAAAATAAGCAACTGCTTGAACCTTTATCTACCAGTTCGAGCAGTACTTCTTTGAGTACCATCCCGACGAGTGGCAGTGACGCAGAAAGTGCATCTGGCTCAACTCGTTAGACAATTACACCCTTTGGGGAACTCCTCCTTTTTACAAGAAGAGAATCACATAAAGAGGGGGAACAGGGAGCAGGCAAAAAGAACAGGCATTACAAAAAAACAAGAAGGGGGAAGAAAGAAGGCAGCAGGGGGAGACAGGGCAGATATGAAAACACGATCCTGGGACAAGAAGGAATTAACTCAGTGGGTAGTAAAGAGGTGGAGGTGGTGAACTTATCGGATTGTGTACTTTCTGAGGATATGACCTCTTTGCTTAAGAAGGGCTTAGGGTTTTGTCCAATTCATAAGGGTGACATTTGTGACATAAAGATTGATTTGTTCAGATTTATAAGACGGCTAAAACTGAAAAAACACTTTGCATTGAATCCCAAGCAAAATAAAGAGACAACATTTCAAATGTATAATTCAGTGTCTAATTCATTAACCATTGAGGAGATCCAGGACACGGTCACCCTTCTCTCCATCACTGAGCTGGAGGAGGATCCAGTGACTATTGCTAAAGTTTTGGAAGACCTAGATATTAGGCCAGATCTGACAATATCCAGTGGATTACAGAATAAGTCTAAATGGTCTCCAAACGTAACCAGTGGTAACAATGTGGAAATATTTCACAATTTAGTCATCAAAGACTTAGAGAATAGCCCTAGAAGGATGCCCTCAGGGGGCCATCTACAGGACAATCTGACAACAAAAGAAAGGCAGGCTTTGAATTCACTATTGGAGGGCACAGAACTGATTATCCGGAAAGCGGATAAAGGAGGGAATATAGTGTTGATGAATAGAGCCGATTACGAGCAGGAGATTTATTCTCAATTAAATGACACACAATGCTATGAAAGAGTCATTCACAATCCTATATTCTCACTTACTAACACTATTAATGGATATTTAAAGATATGGCATGACAAATGTCTTCTTGATGAAGATGAGTATATGTATCTGAAAGTAAATCGTCCAAGATACCCTTGTTTATATACGTTGCCGAAAATCCACAAGGACCTCCCTTTTCCACCAGGGAGGCCAATAGCGTCAGGGATTGGGGGACCAACAGAACGCTTATCACAATTTGGGATATATTTTTACAATCGATAGTGACCAACCTGCCGTCATATATTAAGGACACACGACATATACTGAATATAATGAGTGACATTACATGGGACCCAGGGATGATACTAGTGACTCTTGATGTAGTCTCCCTTTACACCAGTATTAAAAACGAGTTAGGTATGAAGTCACTGAATAATTTTTTATCGAAGAGACCAGCTAGCCGTTGGGAGCACACGCAAATGTTATTGGCCATGACTGAGCTAATACTGTCTAACAATTTCTTTTTATTTCAAGATGAATGGTTCAAACAAACCCAAGGTGTAGCTATGGGCTCCAGATTTACACCAGCCTACGCCAATCTATTTATGGGTTGGCTGGAGGAGGTGATTATCTGGGGCTCAGCAGGCAGCCGTTGGCATGAACATATCCTGTATTGGGGAAGGTTCATCGATGACTGCCTCATGATATGGACAGGAACTGAATTATTATTACCAGATTTTTTTAACTATCTGAGTGATAATTACATAAATATTAGGTTCACCACTTACTACAGTACTACAAATGTGATATTCTTAGATGGGAAACTATATGTTAGCAATAACTGTATTCAGAGTGACGTTTATCGTAAACCGACCTCCTGTAATGCCATTTTGCATGCGAAAAGTGCTCATCCCCGGCATCAGATAAAAGCAATTCCTTTTGGGGAGATGAGTAGAGCTAGGCGAAACTGTAGCGAGGACTCACAGTTTGAAGAATGTACTTCTGATATGGAGAAAAGGTTTATTCAGAGGGGTTACAGCAAACACGATATACACATGGCCAAAAACAGGGCATTAAAAACCAAACACATGTCCACCTTAACTCCTTCAGTGCCCATGACAAGATGGTCTCGTCATGGAGCGCGGTTGCGCTGTGCCCATGACGAGACTATCTCGTCATGAACCCCGCCCGCTAATGAAAGGGCCGGCACAGGGCGGGGAAAGGGCGGGGCACTGAAGGGGTTAAAACCTACATAGGACATTGCACAGACAACATCACCTATTAGGATGATAACTGATTTTACACCTATTAGTGGTACATTAAGAAGAAGTATGTGCAAACATTGGCACATCTTGAAAATGGATAGCACTCTAGCAGATTATCTAACGGAGCGACCTCAAATAACATTTTGGAGAGGTAGAACTCTTGGCTCCTTACTAAGTCCTAGTTATCCATTGAATAAACAATCACAGACATGGTTGACTCGACATTCAAAGGGCTTTTACAAGTGGGGCCATTGTGGAATGTGCAGATGTGCTAAAGATAAGACTAGAGAATTTCAGGTCAAGAATAGCAAAGTGTATACTATACTGACTAACATAAACTGTAGCACAAAGTATGTGGTATACATTATCGAATGTAAATGTACCAAAATATATGTGGGGAGTACTGTGAGCACTAAAAGAGCGTGTTAGTGAACACTTACGGGCAATAAAGCAGAATGACATAAGATACCCAATTGCAGAGCACGTACACAACTGCACAGCTAAACAAAACTTTCAAGCTATTTGGTATTGAACATGTCAAACTTGATCCACGAGGTGGTAATAGAGAGCTTAAGCTGCGTAGGACAGAGGCAAGGTGGATCATGCGTCTGAGGGCCATGGAGGACGGCCTTAATTTTGATCAAGAACTACAATACTTTCTAGGTGACTGAGAGCTTGAATCAATAATAAATGCCATCGAAAATATACCCTGATTAAACTTAGGACCACATTTGTATGTGATCGAACCAAAAAACGCTATATTTTCCCTCTGGTTGCGAATACCATGAGTAGTGTATGAGTCCTTTATGATTCTCTTTGATATTGATTTCGTGGACTCACGTTATAACCTGCAATGAATATTGGATAATCTTATAATGTATCTCTATATGAATCTCATTTTTAATGGTGACGGATGGATATATGGCACGGTCTGGAAGTTAAGTTTAATTTTAGCACTGCAACCGTGGTGCTATAATTTGCACATAACAGTAGATCAATGGATTCAATAGTAGTGAAATTTGGTTGCGAGGATATGTAGAATGTCGGTAATTAAACACCACGAGCTCATTTACACACAGTGTGTTAAATATAATTAATTTTTTAATACTGCATTTAATCTCGTTTAGTGCCCGGTATTATAGATTTGGTTTGGAACATTGATTTGAATAACTCATAGGGTTGTATACTCATATCCACCACACTAAGATGGCGCAGACTGAAAGCAGACCGCGGATTAGACCTATTTCACTGTTGGATTCACATTACTTTAACGATGAACCCGGAAGCCTCGGTGACTACGCCTGTATTCGGGTGGAGTTACAGCAGGAGAAGGTATGTATTGACAGAGCACACGTAATATATTGAAATTCGTTTGAAATACAGTTTTTGGCTGAAGCCTACATACTTTATATTACTGTTTGTTTTAGGTGCCAGATACTTTGGGGACCTAACATTTGGAAATACGGATCACGACGATAATGAACGCCATGTTTAGTGAGATACAGGAGCAAAGTTAAAATCACGGTATGACTTAGTGGAGTTTATTCCTTTTTTCGGTAATAATATATTGGCGAGTGATACTTCTAGAGTGATGCTGCGTGTGTTAGGAAAAGGAAAATAGTAGAACTTGACATCTCTCACGTTTTATGGGAATGAAATATGGTTAGCCTGTGGTGTTACATATTATTCTGTAATCTTTGTAGGAGCGACGTATTGCATTTTACTGCTGGTTGAAACAATAAGAGATTTATCTGGACTTACTTGGCGAAATATTTGGGATATTTTATTATTTGGACAAGTGCGTTATTTGATGTAAGGGAAATCAGTTAACAATTTTAGAAACTGTCTGACACTAGTGCAAGAACTCGTTTTGGTTATTTGTGGTTTCTGGTTAAATTTTAACACATCATATTACTCCTTAGGATTTTGAATACTCACCTTAAAGAAAATGGATTTTGATTTATCAAGAGGATGAAATTTAATAATCAGTGTATTACCTTTATTGAGGTAAGATTCATTGACCAGAGAGTGTGGCCGTTTGAGATCAAAACAGGTGCCATGAAAGACCGTTGCCTTGTGTTCTAAGTATCTTTCAACCTTGACTTCACAGAGTCTCATTGAAAAGAAACCACAAGGTATTTTCTCAGCCGAAGGTATTTTAGCTTGAGGTCACAAGGGTTGCGTACATATAAAATTGCACCATGTTTGATGTCATGATTCAAGTGTAATAACCACAAAATCACGGTATTATTTTTTTTATTTATTTATTTTTTTTTAAACCGTTTTGCAATCTCAAGAATATACAAGTATGGGCCTACAACCTTCCGGCCGGCCGCTAGAATGACAGGAGCATATGACATACGTTCAGAAACACTTGGCGTTGCAGAGAAGCAAAATCAGGAGGTATCAACGTCGTGGGCCACATCACTCTGACCCCACAATACGGTTTCATTTTATACAAACAACACGAAAAACCACACCCGCAAGGCAACCCGCAATCGAAAGTAACAGCACGTGCTCCCCGAATGGGGGACCCCAGCCATCCACAGGAGTCTAAAGAGGGGAAGGGGAACAGATCGAGGACTGGGGGACCTCTGTGCCCGGGGCTAAGGAAAGGAGTCAACTAAGGGGACGGGGCTGGTGAGGCAGCAGGCCGCAGTGGTGGCGCGCAGATACCCCCGCGGTAGGCATTCCAGGGGCCCCATACTTTCACCCATGCCCCAGGCTTACCCCTCGCCACATACACCACCATTTCTCGGAACATGCACCAATCCATGTGTTCTTTCCAGGCCGATACCGCCGGGGGCCTCTGGGATCCCCACAGTTGAGCAATGTCACGCTTAGCTATCATATATCCCAGAGTCACCCATCGCGTCTGCGGAACCGAGTAGTCAGTTGGTTCCCACACATTCAGTAGGCATCTCCTCGCTTCAGGCAGCAGCGCGACATGCGTAACCACTCGCAGGACCTCATGCACACCACGCCAGAATCGCTCCACCTTCGGGCATTCCCACAAAATATGCAAAAAAGTCGCCAAAGCACCACATCCACGCTTACACAACCCATCCTCAGCATAGCCCATACGCAGAAGCCTTGGCCCCGTCAGGTAAACCCGGTGGAGTATCTTAAGCTGGACGAAGCGAAGGCAAGCCGGTATGGCCACCTCCTTCGGAGAGGCCACCGCGGAAATCCAGTCCTCGTCGTCCGACTCCAGCCCATCGGCAACCCAAGCCTCGCGGAGGCCAGTCAGCAAGCCCGAGCGGTCATTAATCAATTTTTTGTAAATAAGGGAGATCGTGCTGTCCGGAACGTGGCCATCCAGCACTCTATCCTCCAGGGGGGAAGACTCCGGGATGGAGGCGACGTCTGGGAAGACGGAGCCCAGTGCGTGACGGACCTGCAAGTACCGAAAGTATTCACTGCCCTGCAGCTGAAACTCCGTCTGCAGCGTCTCGAATGTTTTAAAGCCCCCCCTCGTCCAGAGATCCCCCACTTTACTGATGCCTATCGTGTCCCACTTCTCGAAGCCCTTCGAGGTCCACAGGGAGCCCAATCTCTCAGACGCGTACAACGGTGATGCCCGGGTCAAACGGTCCTTCCACCCCATAGCTGCAGTAGCCGCGTGCCATACTCGCACCATGACACGCGTAGGTCCCGTCAGGCGGGGGTCGGGCGCGCCAGAGTAGAGCGCTCGATTATAGTCACCACCAGGCAGGAGCATCTTGTCCATTTCAAATGCCGGGTTTAAGGCGGGCCCGTAAAGGCCATGATTAATTGCAGCTAGCTGGGAGGCCCAGTAATACCGTTTAATATCTGGGAGGGCAATCCCCCCGTCGTACCATGGGAGCGTCAACTTCGCCAGGGCAATACGCGGCCTCCCGTCCCAGAACAGGCGGCGCTGTAGACTCTCCACCTCACGGAAGTAGCGCGCCGGGACTAAATCCATAGTGTTCTGGAGAGCGTACAGGAAGCGTGGCAACGACATCATCTTAAACAATGCCGCCCGGCCGAGCGGCGAAAGCGGCAGGCGCCGCCAGCGCGCGACGTCCTCCTTCAAGCGCTGGAGGGGGGGAAGCAAATTCCGCTCGTAGCGGGCCTCCGGGTCCAGAGTAATATAAACACCCAGGTACCGAAACCCCTGAGAGGCAATCTGGATCGGGCAGTCCCGCGGGAGGACGGGAGCCTCCCCGGAAAGCACATACACACATGATTTAGCCCAGTTGATGACAAGGCCTGAGTTGCGGCCGAATGAGCGCAAAACATCAACCAGGACAATCAGTGATTTACGCGGGGAGGCTAGGTACAAAAGGATATCGTCAGCGTATAGGGACACGCGGTCCTCATACTCGGGGGTCCAACGGAGACCACGGATGGAAGGGTGCCACCGCAGCCACTCCGCCAGGGGTTCCAAAGCCAGCGCGAACAGGAGCGGCGACAAGGGGCAGCCCTGTCGCGTGCCCCGTCCCAGCTCGAATGGGACCGATACTCTTCCATTCACCACCACCTGCGCCAATGGGCCCGAATACAACAATTTGACCCAGCTGATGAACCCCGGGCCAAATCCAAACTTCGCCAGCATCGCCCAGATGTATGGCCACTCGAGCGTGTCAAACGCCATGGTGGCGTCTAAGGACGCCAATATGGCCGGCTCCCGCACAAACGGGACACGCGCGAGCACCCCGTGCAAGCGCCGCAGATTAAGGGCCGTGTTGCGATGGGGAATAAAGCCGGACTGGTCTTGGTGGACCAGATCGCCCACCACGCCGACCAGCCGGTTGGCTAGCACCTTGGCGAGGATTTTGGGCTCCGCATTCAAGAGCGAGATAGGCCGATAGGATGTAACCCGGTCTCGGGGTCTCCCTTCCTTGTGGATCACCACGATTGTAGCCAGACGCTGGTCCTGCGGGAGGGAGCCCAGCGAGTGGGCCGCCAGAAACATCGCGCGGAGGTGGGGTGCCAGTACATCCGGTCGCAGCTTGTACAACTCGATAGGGATGCCGTTCGGGCCCATGGCCTTGCCGGATGCGACCGAGCGTATGGCGAGGGCAATTTCGTCGGAGGTAGGAGCGGCATCTAACGACACCCTGTCCTCCACCGAAAGGGAAGGCAGCGCGATATCCCTAAGCAGGGCATGGGAATCCTCCTCCGAGCAGGGAGAAGCCGGGGAATACACCTCGCGGAAATGATCCGCGAAACAAGAGACAATGTCTTCTGGCTCGGTAACACGCACACCATCCATCCTCTCAATCAGCGGGACCACACGACTCGCTCTCTCCTTTTTATCCAACCATGCAAGCAGTTTACCAGCCTTGTCACCCACATCATACAGTCGCCCCTGTTGCTCTCTATAGAGGCCCCTGGCCGCCTCCGTGACGAGGGCCCTATAGGCCGCCTGCTTAAGTTGTAGGACATGTAGTGCAGCATCCGTCACCCCACCCTCTAGATCACCCTCCAATTCAGCAATTTCGGCCTCCACCCGGGTCACCTCCTCCTGCTCGCGCCTCCGGGCATGGGAGATAAAGGAGAGGGCCTCCCCTCTAAGAACTGTCTTGAAGGCTTCCCACAGGGAGATAGCCGAAGGGACGGACCCCACATTCTCATCGAAATACCGCTGCAAGGATTTAATCAAATCAGCGCGAATGGTGGGGTCGCGCAGGTACCAGGCATTGATTGGAGCTACCCTGCCCTCCCCCCTCGGGAAGACATCAACGTGTAACAGGAGCGGGGAGTGATCTGAAATACCCCGCGCCAAATGGCGCACCTCTCCTACCCTCCCAACATAGGCCGCAGGGACAAGGACATAATCAAGCCGTGAGAGGCTACCATGGGCACCCGAGTGGTAAGTGTACTGCAGCTGCGTGGGATGTTTTAAGCGCCAGCAGTCCACCAATCCCAGTGTATCTAAGAAGCCGGACAGCCACGCCTGCGCCCGGGGGAGGTCCCTAGGGGGGTGACGATCCACGGTCCCAGAAACCACCGCATTGAAGTCCCCCCCAACCACCAGAAGCCCCCCCGGGAGGTCAAGGAGGAGGCGCCCCAGGTCCGCAAAAGTGGTAGACTGTAATCCCGGTGGGACGTACACTGATACAAAGACAACTACTTTGCCCTCCATTCTCCCCACTAAGACAGTGTAGCGTCCCCTCTCATCATGGCGCACCTCGTCTATTTCCAACGGGAGCGAGTTCTTCACCATGATGCCCACCCCCCGTGAGCCCGACGTGAAGCCCGAGTGGGCCACCAAGCGATAGCCACGCCGATTCATGGCACAAAAGGAATTACCAATAAGGTGTGTCTCCTGCAGAAAGACCACATCTGGCGAAAGTCGTTTCAAATACTGCAGGACCACACCTCGCTTGATCCTATCCCCCAGTCCATTAACGTTCCAGGACAATAAAATCAGGTCCCTACCCCCCATCACATACAGAAGCCATCATTCGTCCCCCCGAGAGCACCTTAAAAACACCAATACAATAAAGGGTTTGCCTTGCGGTAAAAACGAACAACACCCCACCCCAACCCACCCATCCCAACAGAACTCCCCCCTCCCTGCACCCCTGCATGAGCCCGAACAGCCCCCCCAAAGTGCAGTGTGCCTGTCGCCCCATAAGTGATGAAACTAACTAGTCCCCCAGAGGAGGAGGGAGAGCCCCCAAGAGACCCCGTACTACCTCCACAGGAGGGGAACTAACACGAACAGTCAAAAGTGACGATAATGTTGTCCAGAGCGAGGCCTACTATTAGTCCCTCAGTCCTGATCCGGCGAGCCCTCCCCTCCAACCGCGCCACCCCCACCCCCCCGGCCCCGATCCCCGGGCAAAGAGTCCAACCAGTCCCCGGCCGCTTCGGGACGATCAAAAAAGTGCGTGCGACCGTCCACCTCCACTCGCAACTTAGCTGGAAAAAGCATCGCATACTTGAGGTTCAGGTCCCGTAGACGACGTTTGACTCCGAGAAAGCCAAGTCTCTGCTTCTGGACCGCTGGGGTGAAGTCAGGATAGAAGTTTACGTCCATATTGTCAAGTCTGACCGGTCCTTGTAGCCTAGAAGTCTGCAGGATAGCGTCTCTGTCCCGAAAGTTGAAAATCCGGGCAATGAGAGGCCTCGGAGGGGCTCCGGCCTTAGGTCTTCCTCCGGGAACCCTGTGGGCACGTTCCACCGCAAAGAATTTACTCAGCCCCCGGGGCTGGAGATGGGTGAGAATCAGGTCCTCCACAAACAGGTCCGCCGCCGCCTCCTCACGTCCCTCTGGCACCCCGACAATGCGGACATTGTTCCTCCGGGCCCGACCCTCGGAATCCTCCAGTCGACGATCCATCAGGGCGCTCGCCTGGCCAAGCCGGCGCACCTCCTTTTGGAGGGCCGCCACGTCCGTTGTGAGGCCCGAGGTGGTGTGGGCCAAAGAATCGACCCGGTCATTGGTCTTGGATAAGTCGGCCCTCACCAGGCCAACATCCACGTGGACCAAGTCAATCTTCTGCGCCAGTGTGTCAAAGCGCTGGTCCACCGAGGCCTTCATCTCGGCGATAGCGCCCATGACATCCCGCAGGGTCAGATCCGCGGGCAGAGCAGGAGCATCAGTCGGGCCCTCAGGGGACCTATGCGGCACCTCGGGAGATCCCTTCTGGAGGGTGTAGCGGTCCATGCTGTTGGACTGATGGGCTGCGCCACGGCGGGTCGATTTCACCTTTGCCCGGTCGCCATCTTGCTTTGTGGACATGGTTTCAGTCCCCAAATCGTGCCAATCACCTCGGAAAAGGCCGACAAACCAGTTCACGGGCTCCGGGGGGGGGCAACCACAGGTCCGCAGAACGGATCACAGCCGGCGGGCCAGCAGGGCACCCCAACAAGGCCCCACCACCGCACACCGCCCCGCAACCCAACCTCGCCTACGCAGCAAGGAGGGTGCAAAAGCGAAAGTGAAAGTGCGGGGCACGCGAGTCGCCCAGCCCTGCCCGCCGCTGTTGATCACTTTGTCTCCGGATCGCCCCGCAACTCCAATCCGGGGGGCCGGCGTGGAGAAGGCCGCAAACCTCAATCGGTGCTCCCGCCGGTGTCCGAGGTCCAATTTGGAAACGGAAAACGGGTGACGCCTCAGCTCGGGCTCACCAACACAGTCCCCTCATCTAGGACAGGATATTGTCAGGATTTATGTAGGAGGTCACGGAGGTCCTCGGGAGCCTCGCACCTACGCCGTCATCTTGGTTGCGCGCTAGGCTCCTCCCCCAATCACGGTATTATTAATAACGATGTCATTATGCATGATGTGAGATTTCATAATGATTAACCCTGGGCGTAGTTCGCGAAGTAGCACTTTGCGAAGCTACGCAAAGTGCAGTTCGCACTACGCGAGCTACGCGTAGCACTTTGCGAACTGCGTAGTACCTTGTTCGCACTGTGCCAGATGTCGATTTCAATGATTGCACAGTGCGGACACGCAACCGGCACTGTGCAATCATTGAAAATGGCATCTTGCACAGTGCGAGCTGTAGTTTTCTGCTGCTCGAGTAGATTTTTACTCGAGCGGCAGCTTTCTCAACGCGAACTGGTAGTTTCTCGTCGCGAGCATACGCGACCACTCGCAATGAGAAACCTGACCTCCTCGCGTTGGGAATCTCGCAATTTACGTAGTGCGAAGTAGCGCAAACTTCGCAAACTACGCGAGCGTAGCGTAGTGCTTTGCCCAGGCTTAATAATGATATTAATGAAGATTAATATTGCTAATACTGAGAAATATACAAGTTATATTTTGTTTGGATTGTGTGCCAATAATTTTCAATTGGCTACATTTGTTAGTCTATGTGCTGATGAATTAATATACTTTGTACTTACATTGTTCAAACTCTATGTTTTGAATAGCCCTTTGCACTGGGTGCAACTATTGGGTTTCTTGGGATTATGTGAACTTTAATGTGAATGATATTACAACCTCGTACTTTGTATTAATTCCTGCCCTGAGGAAGTCGTAAGGTTACTGCCTATTATGACGAAACGCGTTGGCATAAGGGATTGGAGGATCTGTGGAAATTAAAGAGAAGAAAACAAGAACCCAACCTATTAATTTGTGCTTTATTGTTTGACTACTGTCTTTTCTATTGTATTAATCACAAGTGCTCTGATAAATTGTGAATAGTTTAATCAATCCTAGATTGAGCTTTGGGGAGTTAGGGTGTTTTCTCTCCCTTTTGGATGCACCGTATACTTTTGAGCCTTAGTAAACACAAGTGTGAATACTGTATGAGTGCCTATATACCCTCTACACCCAATTTCAGCGATTTTTTTACTACAAAATGTAGTTTGTGAATCTGGCCCATCCACACTTAGACACTCCCTTAGTCCAAATACCAAGGCCACTTTGAGGACATTTCTTTGTTACTTTTTGGAGCCCTCTTGTGGTTGGGCCATGAAGCAGCGGCATTCAGGTGCCTTAATGCAGACCCAACCTTGACGACCTTCGAGAAAAGAGTAAGGGTGGGCGTAGTGGGGCTACGTGAAGCAGCACGTAGTGTGCCCAAATCTACGCACACTACGCGCTTCGCGTAGCCCCACTACGTGCCACCCACCTCCCACCCGCCATTCTTTTAAATAATATAAGCAATGAAAAATAAAGTAAAGTAAGTCGACTTACCCGTAAGCGCGGCGTCTCGGGGGCTCCCTCTTTCAGTTTCTAATTTCTTCTGGCAAATGCGCATGCGCGGACGCCCGCGCATGCGCATTTCTCGTGAGAAATGCGCATGCGCGGGTGTCCGCGCATGCGCATTTGCCAGAAGAAATTAGAAACAGAAAGAGGGAGCCCCGGAGACGCCGCGCTTACGGGTAAGTCGACTTACTTTACTTTATTTTTCATTGCTCATATTATTTAAAAGAAGGGCGGGCGGGAGGTGGGTGGCGGGTGGCAAGCAGCTACGCTTCGCCCTCGGCGTGTGCGTAGCGCTGCCCTGCTTCGCCTACTTCGGAAAGTGCGAAGCAGGCAGCGCTACGTACACTACGTGGGCGAAGCGTAGTGCTACACCCGGGGTTAGAAAAGAGCATATTTCTGCAAGGGTATCCAAGGAAAGGAAGTGAGACATCCAGGCTGCGACTTAGGACTGGATTTAGAGCTTGGCAGATGGGTTACTCACAGGATAACATGGGATTTTTAGTTATATATCAGCGGATGGGATATCCGTAACCGTTGTGACGGAGTAACCTGTCCACCAAGATCTAAACCAGGCCCAGAGAATTCGTTTTTTAGGTTAACTTAGTACCTAGTTAAGGAAGAGAAGCATGGCATCCATATGTTCAGGTGATACCCGGATATTCGGATTGTGGTGACCGAGCAAACGTTCTTTTCTGTAGATGAATGATTTTTTAAATGAAAATGCATTGCAAACATTCTTTCCCAACTTACTGCAACTACTACCCCAAATTCACCCTTTAATCTGTCTCCTTCTTTCGCCAGGTGTGGGGCTGTATAAACAACTACCTAAAGACCTCTCCAGGAAGTGTTCCCTCAATGGGTAAGGTTTGCATCCTGTTTACATCGCTGGAGTTAAATCTTGTGGCCCATTCAATTTTCACTGTTTGATACGTGTCTGTAGGAGAGCACGCAGGTGTTTACTCCCTCAAGCCCTGAAGGTGCACAAAGGCTGTATTTACTCCCTCAAGCCCTTAAGATGCACAAAGCACAAAGGCTGTATTTACTCCCTCAAGCGTTGAAGGTGCACAAAGGATGTATTTAGTCCCGCAAGCGCTGAAGGTACACAAAGGCTGTATTTACTCCCTCAGGTGCTGAAGGTGCACAAAGGCTGTATTTACTTCCTCAAGCCCTGAAGGTGCACAAAGGCTGTATTTCCTCCCTCAAGCCCTGAAGGTGCACAAAGGCTGTATTTACTCCCTCAAGCGCTGGAGGTGCACAAAGGCTGTATTTACTTCCTCAAGAGTTGAAGGTGGATAAAGGCTGCATCTACTTCCTCAAGGGTTGAAGGTGTACAAAGGCTGTATTTACTTCCTCAAGCGTTGAAGGTGCACAAAGGCTGTATATACTTCCTCAAGCGTTGAAGGTGCACAAAGGCTGTATTTACTTCCTCAAGCGTTGAAAGTGTACAAAGGCTGTATTTACTTCCTGAAGCATTGAAGGTGCACAAAGGCTGTATTTACTTCCTCAAGTGTTGAAAGTGCACAAAGGCTGTATTTACTTCCTCAAGCGTTGAAAGTGCACAAAGGCTGTATTTTCTCCCTCAAGCATTGAAGGTGGATAAAGGCTGCATTTACTTCCTCAAGCGTTGACAGTGCCCAAAGGCTGTATTTACTTCCTCAAGCGTTGAAGGTGGATAAAGGCTGCATTTACTTCCTCAAGCGTTGAAGGTGCACAAAGGCTGTATTTACTTCCTCAAGCATTGAAGGTGCACAAAGTCTGTATTTACTTCCTCAAGCGTTGAAGGTGTACAAAGGCTGTATTTACTTCCTCAAGCGTTGAAGGTGGATAAAAGCTGCATCTACTTCCTCAAGCGTTGAAGGTGCACAAAGGCTGTATTTACTTCCTCAAGCATTGAAAGTGCACAAAGGCTGTATTTACTTCCTCAAGCATTGATGGTGCACAAAGGCTGTATTTACTTCCTTAAGTGTTGAAAGTGCACAAAGGCTGTATTTACTTTCTCAAGCGTTGAAGGTGCACAAAGGCTGTATTTACTTCCTCAAGTGTTAAAGGTGCACAAAGGCTGTATTTACTTCCTCAAGAGTTGAAGGTGCACAAAGGCTGTATTTACTTCCTCAAGCGTTGAAGGTGCACAAAGGCTGTATTTACTTCCTCAAGCGCTGAAGGTGCACAAAGGCTGTATTTACTTCCTCAAGCCCTGAAGGTGCACAAAGGCCGTGTTTCCTCCCTCAAGCCCTGAAGGTGCACAAAGGTTGTATTTACTTCCTCAAGCGCTGAAGGTGCACAAAGGCTGCATTTACTTCCTCGAGCGTTGAAGGTGCACAAAGGCTGTATTTACTTCCTCAAGTGTTAAAGGTGCACAAAGGCTGTATTTACTCTCTCAAGCATTGAAGGTGCACAAAGGTTGTATTTACTTCCTCAAGCGCTGAAGGTGCACAAAGGCTGTATTTACTTCCTCAAGAGTTAAAGGTGCACAAAGGCTGTATTTACTCTCTCAAGCATTGAAGGTGCACAAAGGCTGTATTTACTTCCTCAAGCCCTAAAGGTGCACAAAGGCTGTATTTACGTCCTCAAACCCTGAAGGTGCACAAAGGCTGTATTTCTTCCCTCCAGCCCTGAAGGTGCACAAAGGCTGTATTTACTCCCTCAAGCGCTGAAGGTGCAAAAAGGCTGTATTTACTTCCTCAAGCGTAGAAGGTGGACAAAGGCTGCATTTACTTCCTCGAGCGTTGAAGGTGCACAAAGGCTGGATTTACTTCCTCAAGTGTTAAAGGTGCATAAAGGCTGTATTTACTCCCTCAAGCGTTGAAGGTGCACAAATGCTGTATTTACTCTCTCAAGCATTGAAGGTGCACAAAGGCTGTATTTACTCCCTCAAGCGCTGAAGGTGCAAAAAGGTTGTATTTACTTCCTCAAGCGTAGAAGGTGGACAAAGGCTTCATTTACTTCCTCGAGCGTTGAAGGTGCACAAAGGCTGTATTTACTTCCTCAAGTGTTAAAGGTGCATAAAGGCTGTATTTACTCCCTCAAGCGTTAAAGGTGCACAAATGCTGAATTTACTCCCTCAAGCGTTGAAGGTGCACAAATGCTGTATTTGCTCACTCAAGCGTTGAAGGTGCAAAAAGGCTGTATTTACTCCCTCAAGCGTTGAAGGTGTACAAGGGCTGTATTTACTCCCTCGAGTGTTGAAGGTGCACAAATGCTGTATTTGCTCACTCAAGCGTTGAAGGTGTACAAAGACTGTATTTACTCCCTCGAATGTTGAAGGTGTACAAGGGCTGTATTTACTCCCTCGAGTGTTGAAGGTGCACAAAGGCTGTATTTACTCCCTCGAGTGTTGAAGGTGTACAAGGGCTGTGTTTACTCCCTTGGGTGTTAGGGTGGACTCAGGGCTATAATGAACTCGTAGGTTTTGGGACTGTAGAAAGCACTAGATGTACAGATCAGGTGTAAAAGTAGTAAATTGACCCCCCAGGCGTTGGCATGGCACACATGGCCTTTAATTGCTGATATAACACACAGTCAGCCTTTCTCCCCAAATGTCTGCAGAGCACACAGGGGCGAAGTGACCCCTCCAGGTTATTCATAGAGTGTGTCTTGTCCCAGTCATTCCCCCTTTGGCCCTTCTCGCAGCAGTGGTGATCAGCACTCGGGCCCAAGGGGTTCATGCTCACAGGCCCTTCCATATAGAGAAAAATAAGGGCTCACTGGGGCCTCAATCCCAATAAAAAAGCAATATGTCTTCAGTCCTTAGAGACACAACAACAGCTGTCCAAGTCACTGGAGAAACAGGCAGGTGATCAATTCAGTGCTTACTTTTATCATTATTACGCATTTTGTGCTGTTTAAGAAAGAGCCAGTGCTCACACTTGAAGCTATTGTCAACAGACCTAGATAGACTCCTCATATACTGTAAAAAATGAGTCATATGTTTTTTCCAGTGTGATGCACGATTGTTTCACCTTTCTATCACCTCTCACCCACCACAGCCCTCTTCGCTGAAGTGTGAGCATTGGAGCTTTCTTAAACAACAAAAACATCCGTAATAATGATAAAGTGCTTTTTTTATTGGGAGTGAACCATTGTTTTTCTTCATATATAGCATTACCCCGGGTTCTCTAAATTTCTGGGCTTACCCTAATACTACAGGCCCTTACATTGCACTCTCAACTTTTGAGGACACGGCGTTCAGCACCCTAATACTTCCTCCAAATTACTGCAAGCTAGTAAGTTTAGTGGGGAAACTAGGACCTCTTCAGCGGTGTATGAGGGAACCAGGACCTTTCCAGTGGTGTATGAGGGAGCTACGAGGTCTTGAGTGGTGTATGAGGGAGCTAGGACCTCTCCAGTGGTGTATGAGGGACCTAGGACATCTCCAGTGGTGTATGAGGGAACTAGGGCATCTCCAGTGGTGTATGTGGTAGCTAGGACCTCTCCAGTGGTGTATGAGGGAGCTAGGACCTCTCCAGTGGTGTATGAGGGAACAATGCCATCTATAGTGGTGTATGAGGGAGCTAGGACCTCTCCAGTTGTGTATGAGGGAGCTAGGACCTCTCTATTGGTGTATGAGGGAGCTAGGACATCTCCAATGGTGTATGAGGGAGCTAGGACCTCTCCAGTGGTGCATGAGGGAGCTAGGACCTCTCTATTGGTGCATGAGGGAGCGAGGACCTCTCCAGTGGTGTATGAGGGAACTACGACCTCTCCAGTAGTGTATGGAGGAACTAGGGCATCTCCATTGGTCTATGAGGGAACTAGGACATCTCCAGTGGTGTATGAGGGAGCTTGGATAACTCCTGTGGTGTATGAGGGAGCTAGGGCCTCTCCAGTGGTGTATGAGGGAGCTAGGACCTCTCCAGTGGTGCATGAGGGAACAAGGACACCTCCAGTGGTGTATGAGGAAACTAGGACCTCTCCAGTGGTGTACGAGGGAGCTAGGACCTCTCCAGTGGTACACGAGGGACCTATTACATCTCCAGTGGTATATGAGGGACCTAGGACCTCTCCAGTGGTGTATGAGGGATCTCGGACCTCTCCAGTGGTGGATGAGGGACCTAGGACCTCTCCAGTGGTGTATGAGGTTACTAGGATATCTCCAGTGGTGTATGAGGGAACTAGGACATCTCCAGTGGTGTATGAGGGAACTAGGATATCTCCAGTGGTGTATGAGGGAACTAGGACATCTCCAGTGGTGTATGAGGAAACTAGGACCTCTCCAGTGGTGTATGAGGGAGCTAGGACCTCTCCAGTGGTACACGAGGGACCTATTACATCTCCAGTGGTATATGAGGGACCTAGGACCTCTCCAGTGGTGTATGAGGGATCTCGGACCTCTCCAGTGGTGGATGAGGGACCTAGGACCTCTCCCGTGGTGTATGAGGTTACTAGGATATCTCCAGTGGTGTATGAGGGACCTAGGACCTCTCCAGTGGTGTATGAGGGAACTAGGATATCTCCAGTGGTGTATGAGGGAACTAGGACATCTCCAGTGGTGTATGATGGAACTAGGACCTCTCTAGTGGTATATGAGGGAACTAGGACCTCTCCAGTGGTATATGAGGGTCCTCCCCTAAGAACATTTTGGAAAACAAAATGGAGCCAAACGATATGATCTACAACCTAACGTTCCAAACATACCGCTAAAATCCTTAGGTTTTCCAAATAGTGCAGCAGGGGAACTTACTAAATATGCCAAACTTTTAGTGCCTCCCACAGTACACCACCCTCCTATCAACAGGTGCATAAGATGCGCCCCTTGGGAGGTGGATGCAGGGATCCCAAGGAGCGCACACTTAGCTCCTGGAGATGGGTGAAGTAACATACTGTCCCCACCTACAGGGGGGAGCCCTTCCCCTGCTTCATGCTGAGGCCAGCCAGCCTCCTATGAAAGTTCACTAATGTGCAAACCTTTAGAATGTGTGCCTGTGCAGAGGACAGTGCACTTTTAGTATAATCAGTTGCTCTGTCCTAGATTGCACCATATGCGGGTGCTGTGGAGCAAACCGTGACAGTGCGCCTGATGTGTAATTCTGGCCCAATTTACAGCTACTACCATGATGCCACTGTCCAAATTGCCCCAGTATGTAAAGCACCACGGCCAGACCAGTGTCCAGACTGCAGGGAATGCGAATCACCACAGAATTCCTGTTCCCATGTTTTCTCAAGTATGCACAGTACCACGGCTGGGTTGGTTTCTACAGTGACCCACAGTGTAAAGAACCTCGCCCAAACCAGAATCCACCTTGCTAGAATATGTGACCAAAGCCAGGCCAGGATCACATCTCCACAGTATGCTAAGTACCACAGCCAGGCCAGGATAACATCTGCACAGCATGCAAAGTACCACAGCAAGGCCAGGATAACATCTGCAGAGCATGCAAAGTACCACAGCAAGGCCAGGATCACATCTCCACAGCATGCAAAGTGCCACAGCCAGGCCAGGATCACATCTCCACAGCATGCAAAGTGCCACAGCCAGGCCAGGATCACATCTCCACAGCATGCAAAGTGCCACAGCCAGGCCAGGATCACATCTCCACAGCATGCTAAGTACCACAGCAAGGTCAGCTCCCCATTCATGTTAGGCACCATAGCTAGGCTAGTATTACAACACCCTGGCACACAGATTATAATAACTGTGCCAGTTTCAGCACCGCCCAAGTATGTCAAGCATCACAGCCAACTTAGATTCTGGAAAGTAGGATCAAATGGTGGCTGGGACCTTGAAGCACGCGGAGTGGCGCTGCTTAGTACATATGTGCATAGGAAAGTAAGCATCATGTTAGTCGAAGCATGCTGTAAACCCTCTTCGTGAAGGAAGCTGTAAACCCTCTTCATGAAGGAAGCTGTAAACCCTCTTCGTGAAGGAAGCTGTAAACCCCCTTTGTGAAGGAAGCTGTAAACCCTCTTTGTGAAGGAAGCTCTAAACCCTCTTTGTGAAGTAAACTATAAACCCTCTTCGTGAAGGAAGCTGTAAACCCTCTTCGTGAAGGAAGCGGTAACTTCGTGAAGGAAGCTATAAACCCTCTTTGTGAAGGAAGCTGTAAACCCTCTTCGTGAAGAAAGCTGTAAACCCTCTTCGTGAAGGAAGCTATAAACCCTCTTCGTGAAGGAAGCTGTAAACCCTCTTCGTGAACGAAGCTGTAAACCCTCTTCATGAACGAAGCTGTAAACCCTCTTTGTGAACGAAGCTGTAAACCCTCTTTGTGAAGGAAGCTGTAAACCCTCTTTGTGAAGGAAGCTGTAAACCCTCTTTGTGAAGGAAGCTGTAAACCCTCTTCGTGAAGGAAGCTGTAAACCCTCTTCGTGAAGGAAGCTGTAAACCCTCTTCGTGAAGGAAGCTTTAACTTCGTGAAGGAAGCTGTAACTTCGTGAAGGAAGCTATAAACCCTCTTTGTGAAGGAAGCTGTAAACCCTCTTTTTGAAGGAAGCTGTAAACCCTCAAGGAAGCTGTAAACCCTCTTTGTGAAGGAAGCTGTAAACCCTCTTGGTGAAGGAAGCTGTCACCTCTCTTCGTGAAGGAAGCTATAAACCCTCTTTGTGAAGGAAGCTGTAAACCCTCTTCGTGAAGGAAGCTGTAAACCCTCTTCGTGAAGGAAGCTGTAACTTCGTGAAGGAAGCTGTAACTTCGTGAAGGAAGCTATAAACCCTCTTTGTGAAGGAAGCTGTAAACCCTCTTTTTGAAGGTAGCTGTAAACCCTCAAGGAAGCTGTAAACCCTCTTTGTGAAGGAAGCTGTAAACCCTCTTGGTGAAGGAAGCTGTCACCCCTCTTCGTGAAGGAAGCTATAAACCCTCTTCGTGAAGGAAGCTGTAAACCCTCTTCGTGAAGGAAGCTGTAACTTCGTGAAGGAAGCTGTAAACCCTCTTCGTGAAGGAAGCTATTAACCCTCTTCGTGAAGGAAGCTGTAAACCCTCTTCGTGAAGGAAGCTGTAAACCCTCTTCGTGAAGGAAGCTGTAACTTCGTGAAGGAAGCTATAAACCCTCTTCGTGAAGGAAGCTATAAACCCTC
Source organism: Triturus cristatus (assembly GCF_964204655.1). Taxonomy (NCBI): domain Eukaryota; kingdom Metazoa; phylum Chordata; class Amphibia; order Caudata; family Salamandridae; genus Triturus; species Triturus cristatus. The sequence continues at coordinate 812,199,243 of NC_140595.1, forward strand.
TTCGTAAAGGAAGCTGTAAACCCTCTTCGTGAAGGAAGCTATAAACCCTCTTCGTGAAGGAAGCTGTAAACTCTCTTCGTGAAGGAAGCTGTAAACCCTCTTCGTGAAGGAAGCTGTCACCCCTCTTCGTGAAGGAAGCTATAAACCCTCTTCGTGAAGGAAGCTGTAAACCCTCTTCGTGAAGGAAGCTGTAAACCCTCTTCGTGAAGGAAGCTGTAAACCCTCTTCGTGAAGGAAGCTATAAACCCTCTTCGTAAAGGAAGCTGTAAACCCTCTTCGTGAAGGAAGCTGTAAACCCTCTTCGTGAAGGAAGCTGTAAACCCTCCGTGTGAAGGAAGCTATAAACCCTCTTCGAGAAAGGAAGTACCTCTGTAAGTGGAACAATTGTTTCTCGAGGTACTTTCTTGGTTGGGAGGGCTCTAGAATAGGACACCACACTGCAGATTTCCATTGGGCAAGAAACAGATCTGGAATAAAATACAGTTTCACTGGGATCTGGGTTTGGACTACGAGGCCCAATTCTGGAGCATGAGATGAATCTTGATCTGGAGGAGATGAAGGCGTGGGGGGGATTCTGTCATCCGAGGGGTCAGTGGAGGCCATCAGTCAAATGTACTTGTATGTCATCCGCACAGGTGGGCTCTCATTTTTCCCCCCACATGGTCCTGTAAGCGGAAGGAATTAGGGGTCAATGTTGGGGGGCCATGTCAGTGTCTTGCGAGCTGTGCTCGATGCTTCATTTATCTGACTGGAAGATGCTGATCTGGTAGATGCTCTTGGCTACAGTAAGGAACAGCTGTACCAAGAGTAAGGCACTGTAGTTCCTGCTGGTATTTGCAGCCTCCTCAGGAGGAAACCTGACTGCACCCCCAGCTCCGCTGGGGACTCCCCTCCTACCCCCTAGCAACCCCCTGCAGTCTCTTCTGTGACTTTGTTTTATAATGCGTTGGCATCATGATGCCCTAACAGTACTGGGCTGTCAAACAGCACGTGGAGGCTTTGGAGCTGCGGTCTGAAAAGCTGCTACAGAACCACCTCTGCCCATGGTGGACGACGTCCCGCCAGCTGACGGAAGCCGCCGAGGTCCACATCCATCACAGCATCGCCGTTCCCTTCTCTGGAAGATCCTACAAGATGAGCTGCGCCTCTTCTCTTTTTTTGATAACCAAATGTTACTATATTTAGTGGTACAAGCATCATCCACTGAGATACAGTTACCAGTAGGTAACATCTCTGGGTCACAGAGAGATATTCTTAAACAACAGATTTCTTAAGGCGGTATCCCAGGGTACTCCCACCACCTCCCCCTTATTCTGTCTTGTTTTTTGGGACATCCTCTTGCCTCGTATATCGGTTTCTCTTTGTGTGCGCACCAGTCAATTTCCCTCCATCACAGCTGCAGCCAGGGGGGTGAAGGCTGCAGCTAGGGGGCTACAGGTTGTAGCCAGGGGAGTGTAGGATGCAACCAGGGTGGCGCTCGCCAATTTACTGTTGGCGAGCACGAGCGAGGAAAAAGCTCTTCTGCACTAAGCGGAGCGTGGTTTTCTGCACTCCCCGAAACCCCGCGGAGCACGTAGTGCAAAAAACTCCACAATCTCCACTAATGGAGCAGAGTTCACCGTCCAGGCCTAGCCCTCTCAACCAAGGGATGGAGCCTGGCGACAGGATCAGGCAGAGAGTCTGCACATTTTTGGGGGAAGATGTGTCTGTAGTTGCTGAAACGCTGATGTTGCATTCATCTGCATCTTCCCAGGGGGTAGCCCCGGGTGCTTACCCTTCTTCCTCCTCCTCGTCTTCCACATCATCCACTGTTGTCAGCGTCTGTTTGCGGGAGCACCAGGCCTTTGGACCGAGGCAGGTGGTGAAATAGTGGCGGTGATGGCGCTTGTGTGGGTGCTCGTAGCTGCAGTGGCGAGAGATTCGGAGGTTGAGGCCACTGGTGGATCCCGGTACGACCAGTGGATCTGTGGTTATGGTCACAGCGAGGAACTCCATAATGCCAGGTGCATCCTTCTGGGTCATGCAAATATGGAGGGGAGGGGTCATCCTCCAAGTAGTTGTGCCCATTATATGTGCTTCTTGCTCTGCCTAATCACTGTTTTGGTTCTTCATGTGTAACTGCGTTGGGCTATTGGCAGGCGTATGAGTTCACTCGTCCTTCCCTTCATTCTCAGCCTCGGAATCTAAGGTTTGTGGCGAGGGTTCGGCAAACACCTTCCTACGATGGTCTGGTAGTAAAGGACTTTTGCACCCACCAGGGAGGTTATTCGCTTTCTTGCTCTTTGCACAGGTTCTTTCTTCATTGTCCATGATGAAGTTGTCAACAGGGACCTTGTTGAAGAGATGACCAATGACTGAACCGTTGTTAGTGGCCCGTACCGGCAAACCGTGTCGATGACGAAGGTACAACCGATAATGCAGGCATCGTCAACATGGTACAGGATCTGAAGAAATCAATGCCATTGAGGAAGCAGTGACAACCTTGCCCATAAGTGAGGCTGATGGAAAGAAATGGATGACGACGAAGAAGCTGCCAACGGAGCAGACGCCGATGAGCAGAGTGCGACAGGTGCTGTTGTTGATGATGTTGTAAATGTGAAAGTTTAAGCCTTTTCTTTCCCTTCTGAAGAGTTTTTGGTCAACCTTTGTCTGTCTTGATACAGTCTGGTGAGGCTTCATTGCGACAGAGGAAACATTTATTTATTATTTATTTATTATTTTAATTTATAGGGCGCAACAGCTACCCAAAAAGGGTTTCCCGGCGCCAAGCGGACTAGGTGTAGCTAATAGAAGGCAGTAATAGAAGGAGTTACTGGTTAAATAACCAGGTCTTGAGTGATTTGCGGAAGCGTGTGTAAACAGTCTCTTAGCGTATGGCGAGAGGAAGGGTGTTCCACAGTGATGGACTTAGGTAAGTGAAAGATCTTCCCCCCATCCTGGATAGTTTGAACCTAGGTACTGTGAAATATCCGAGAAGAATCCGCTTTTACAAACATCTGTGACTTTGAAAAGTACAAACTATCCGTTTGTGCCTTTGTTGAGGGTGGAGCACTGCTCTGAGAGTCATCCCAGAGGATGGAGGGAAGTTGAGGCAACTTTTTCATTTCCTCTGCATTTTACCAGAAGATGTGCAACTTATCTTGGACTCTTTGGCTTTATACTGGGGGTACATAAGGGTGAACCCTCTAGAGTTTCTTTTGGCCACAGCTTTTACATGGTCTGAGAAGAGCCTTTTTGGGAAACTCAGCCATCATCAGAAGAGTCTCATCCCATCCAGGAGGTACAGAGGGATAGGAGTGTCCCAGAGTAGGAGATATATAAACCAAATATACAGGAGCAGCACTCCGAGTAGGGACTTCCGTCACAAAACAGCATGCAGTAAACATCTCAGGGATGGTGGCTTCTGGGGAAGTGGAGTTTGGTGCCGCCTCCCCTCACTGGCCGGATTGTTTCAAATAGTTGAGTATGCTGCAAAATCTTGCTATTTAAAGCCTTCCGGAAATGCTGAAATTATCCACTGCTAGTGTCCATCATGGTGTGTCCATCATGGTGGGAATCTCGGTGCAACGAGGAAGCAGAATTAAAGCTTGTAATTCTGGGAAAGATCCAATTTTAGAGACATATTAAAATATCAAAGCACGCACGACAATGATGAAGGGTCGAGGGAAGAGGGCAGCGCCCTCTCAGACTCCAGATCTCAGTGGGACCCTTGCATTGGCGTTTCACCCCGTGTTACCCGTTCTTTTGGACAAATGGGAGGTGAAGTACCTCGGAGCGCGCGTCCATGCACAAGCCCCATCCTTGGGGAAGGTTCAGTATGTTGCACACTTGTCAGTCCTACTCCTAATGTCCCATGCGCTGTAGCTCCATCACAAGGGGGCACTGCAGGCTCCGCGCAAAGGGCTGCGGATGTGTGAACGGGAGCCCATCATGGACCATCCGGACCGAAGGAAGCTGGAAGTCTATGATTCAATGCATGAGACTGCATTGTGCACTCACCCCAGCAGATACTGTGAGTGTCAATGCAGAGGTACAGCGGGAGCATCTTATAAGACAGGGGTACTGGCCAGGACTGTCCTGTTATCCCCGATGTTTGAAGTGTTATGTTATGTTATGTTATTCGTGATTTATACAGCGCACTGCTACTCCAAAGAGTGTCCCGGCGCTACAAGAGACCACAGACAACCAACCAAAACGAAAAGACGCCCCAAGTCGCCGCCCTGGAGAGAAAAAAGGAGGAGAACTAAAGCTGAAAAAGCCACGTCTTCAGGTTTCGTCTGAAGGTCAAAAGATTAGAACTTTGACGTAGAGAGATGGGGAGGCCATTCCAGAGACGAGACGCCATGACCTGAAATGATCTTCCTCCAACCCGTGTAAGCCTGAATTTTGGGATTAAAGTCAGGGACTGGGAGGAGGATCTTAAAAAACGTTGAGGCGTCTAAGGCTGAAGTCTTTCCCGTAAGTACGGGGCCCCTATCCCATGGAGGGCATTAAAAACCAAAACCAGAGCCTTAAAATAAATTATTTTTTTCACTGGGAGCCAGTGGAGTGAAGACAACAGATGAGAAGTATGCGTTCTGGCCTTGGTTAAAAAAAAAAACAACAACAAAAAAATGTCTGCATTAAGTCATAGTTTCATGTAAGTGTAATGGCTTCTCTTGAAGGCATTCGCTTCACAAAAACAAGTGTGCACTGCTTACTCCTAATGTCCGGTCCCTGTGCCAGCTGTTGGAGATTGGCCACGTTTGTGTAGTTTGAGGTCTGCCCAGCAGTGCAGTCGGTGGTCCGAGTTGCCTGCTGCATGTTTCCGGGGTTTCCATCATACATAGTTCGATGAGTTCCCATGTTCTGAGATGTTTGGGTGCTGTGGTATAGTCCATCTCAAGAATGAGTGACTATTTCTATTTCAGTGAACTGCTGATAAATGATTTGGGTGTTAAAGGGGTGTAGCTAGGGGGCTTCTGCAGTAGTATATCAACAGGAACACATTGCAGAGTCTGAGCTAACTCGCAGGGAGGTTTTCGACCAATACTACAAAAAAAAACTGAAATATTCTTGTCTGGAAATTTTCCTTTTAGTCACCGACCTTTTGAAGCCTAAAATGATATATGCGGTTTTGAAAGGAGGTGATGGCACATTACAGTCAGTAGAAAGTAAGGATTTGATATAATTGATTAAATTCTGGCTAGACAGTAGCCAAACATGGCAGCATCTTGCCCTATCATTGGCAGAGCGATGACCACCATGGCCACATCCTTAAAGCTGGTTGACTCTCGGCCGCTTTATAATGCTACCTAATATCAGAATAGATTACAACGGTAATTGGGAATTCATGTGAGTCGTCTACAAATCTATGACCTGAAGGTAGGGAAGGTAGTAAGATACCTGAAAGAGGTCCATTACCAGGCCAGGAACAACTCATAAGTTTATCGGAATGGTTATTGATCAAGGCAAACACTGTTCATCAACCTTTTCAGTAACCCCGGGTGGAGCTTGCGGAGTGCAGCTACGTGGAGTTCCACGGAGTTGGGGGGGAAACTCCGTGGAACTCTGCTCAACTCTGCTCTGCCACCCGCATCCACTCCGCCTAAATTAAAAAGCTACTACACGTAATTTAAAAAGAATAAAAGTCACTTACCTTATTGCGGCGTCCCCGGGCTGCCCTCCTCCTCCTCGCCGTACATCTTGCACGAACTCCGCATGCCCAATTTAGTGGGGGGGGAGGGCTGGCAAACTCCGCTGCGGAGTCTGAGTTTTTTCCCCTACCCCCGCGTTCTCAGTGGAGCGCGGAGTAGGGAAATCTCCGCAGAGTCAGCTGGTGGAGCAGAGTTCTTCGCCCGCTCCTACTTTTCACCCTTTGTATATCTTTGTCCAAAAGTATGCTTCAGCAGGTGTGTAGAGTCACAATATTTAAGCTAGTCGATATGGTATGTCTCACTTTAGATGAATACAAACACCCAAATTTCACCTACTTTGCCCCCCGTATGAGATGAATTGCCATTCCTGTTTTCATAGGGCCAATAAGACCAGTGTTTGCGACATTCGCCAGCATTATTTAATAATAATATGGGTCAGATCGCCTTGCTTGGTTACACCAATGTGCTTTTACTGCAGGTGTGTTGTCCTGTTTGATATTGCTAACGCACAGAAAACATGCTTTATCCTTCTAATGCTTCCCTTTCTCCCTAGATAAAGGAGTCAATCACAAGGCAGCCAAGAATCAATCTCCAGAAACTATCAACAACGAAGACTGTGGCACTAAGGGCTCAGACCCTCCAGCGAAGCGAAGACCAGTCCCCACGAACCTCGTCCTGGAGGGTGGCATCCGTAAGAGGCAAACAAGAGTACAAGGGAACCATGGTGCAGACTGCACCCCAGCTCTTGGGGCGAAACCTCCAGTTCACATCCAGGGCACAGACGACGAGAAGGCCAACAGGTGTCATCTTGTGGGGGGACGTGAAGAACGCCGGAACCTCCGCCGCCGGAACCTCCAGGACGGAGCTAGCCGACACAACTCAGGCTTTTTTTACAAAGAGAGTCACAGAAGAACGGAGTGGAAATCACAGAACCCGGTGGCGATGATAAATGTGCCATCACAGCAAGGGTGGCAAGGATCAATGCAACAGGTTTATGATACACAGAACATTCATGGAGATACCACCGGAGGAACGAGTTCAGTTTTACAAACCTCAATGGAATGGCCAAACCCAGCCTCTTTAATGGACCCAAGACCTCTGGTAAACCATTCAGATTACATGGCCCAGATGTACCCAGGAGACCCCAGAATTCCTACAGCCTTGGCCAAGCCTAGACCTTCCATTGTCCAATCAACTCTGACACCCAAGACAGGAGCTTTGGACCAAATGGCCCAGACAGACTGTGCAGATCAAGCAAATATGACAGACCTGACAGGCCCAACACTTTCCACCAAATGTCTGAACCCAAGACCTCAGAGGAACCCTGCACATCCAAGGAATCATGTGGATCCAATGCCTACAATGAGCGAGCCAGACACCCGACTTCAGGCAGACTGGTCAGATGCAAGACTTTTGGAGACATTTTCAGACCCCAAAGGGCAGGAGGAGATGTCAGATTCCAGACTCCATATGATCCAGTCAGACCAGAGCCACAAGATGGGGTGTTCAGAGCTCCACCTCCAGAATGGATGGATAGGCCACAGGATTCCGAAGGACTGCACTGACGCAAAATTCACATTATATGAATCAGACCCCACAGCCCCTGCAATATCCCGCAGACCTCAAACAGAACACCTGCTATCCCAGCCTGGGACCTTAGGGCTGCCCTACAACATTGACCAGAGACTTCCTCTCAGTTCATACACCACAGAAGTCAGCGCACTGGCACAGAAACCCCGGGTACACTCCAACTCAGCCTACAACATAGGCGAGGTCTCCCTCCATGCAGGGCGGCCACTGCTGCCTCACCATCTGACCCCAGATCTGGGCTCCACCCCTGATCTACACTCCCACACCACTAACACAGCAGAGCATCGAACCAGACATCACTCTGAGATGACAACGCCAGCACGTGCGTCCTCCATCCCCCGAAACAGGAGTGTCCATTATGACCATTCAAGAGGTGGTAGATACCTTCAGGAATGTCCACTTCCTGAGCACCCGGTAGGACATATTTCAAACACCGCTCACATATCAAATGAGTTGAAATCTGCTCCTTCTCATGAGCCTGAAGCATCCATCCACTCGGTGAACAAGCAGGAGGGATTCACCTACGGTCACAACTCTGTCATTAACACCTCTGACCCCAAGAATGCATCCATGCTTCACCATCCAAACATCACCCTGAACAGCTCGGATACAGGAACCGGGCGCGTGCTATATGACGCACGTGCCACAAGGTTACAGTCCAAAGAGCAGGGCGAAGTCAAGGATCATACCAGGCACATCCTGGAGAAGGAGACAGTGCACCCCACCACTCAACAGACGTTCCTTCTCTACACAAACAACATGGCCTCCAGAGACGGCAATCAGGTGTCTTTGGGACCCAGACTACCACCGGCTATCATCGCCCGGTCTCACTACACCCAGGTGCCCAAAGGCAGCCTGCATTAGATGCCAGGGCTGCAGGCTCACCAACCAGCCAACATGTTGGATAACTTCTACAATATTGTGGTATGCACACATATATTAGACTCAATTAAATATCTCTGGGTCCCCCTGATTTGAAAACGCATATAAAATAAAGGCTACCAAAATGATCATAATGTTGGGTTCTTCTGAAGGGTCCTGAACATTCAGGGCCAAAATCACAAAGGTATACGTGCACCCAACAGTAGTTTGGGTCGCTGAAACGGCAGCGTCTTACAAGGGCTAAATCCAATTAATGATTCACATAATCAGGGCTGAAGAGTTTCTGTCAGGACCAGAGGTGAGGATTACGCTAAATCTTTTCTCACTTGTATTAACATAGTAGCCAAAAACGAAATTCGCCATTAACATGGCCCAACGTGGTCGCCTCCAGACCAAATATCTGCAGAAGCGTTCCTCCATCTTCTGAAACATCTCCTTTCTTTGCTGCTCAACAACTCTGAGATATGTGCATTTGTATTATCTGTTCTGAGATTTTCTAACTGAACGTGTTCACTCTGTGTTGCACTTGTGCCAGTGGGCATGGGTGATTTCCAGGTGACACGGCCATGCCTTTCATATCCGGCTGCATCCCTTATTCAACAATCTTGGCCATTGCGAATGGTTCCAACATACTGGTCTGCTTGGGGGAGCTAGACACACAGGTACCTGGAAAGGGGTCTGTATCCCGAGTTGTCAGCTTTAATGTATTTGTTGTATTTTCTGTCTGCACTGGCTTAAAAGATGTCTGGCTTTTAAAAGGATAAACTCTCCCTGCTGTGCACGTTTTGCAGGACATTTATGGGAGGCATATGAGTGGGGCCCATGCTTTAGTTTGAAAAGTTACTGAAAGGAGTAAAACTGCATAATAACTCTGAAGCCTAAAAATGATATGAGATGCTAATAGAGTCTGAGATCTTTGTAGAGATGTTCTGCCAATGGGACTCGTTCAATTTCTCAGAATTTCAGTGGAATGTTCATCAAAGTGGCCATTTCACTGTGTGTCATTTCGTGATGGAGTGATGGATGTGAGGAACATGTGTTTGTCTTTCAGGATATTTACCCCAGATGGGGTAACTTTTACTATTACCAGGAGGATGAGATTCAACAGCCCCTTCATTTCCTGGCCCACTTTACCAGACAGCCAGAGGTTTGTGAGGAAAGATGCTTTAAGGTATATGAAGATGTGACACGGGCGTTGAGACCAGCAGTTCCTAGGCACTTAGGGCCTGGTTACGAGTTTGCCGGTCCATCAGACCGACGAGCCCGTGGTGGCAGTCCTTAGACCGCCACAGGACATCCGCAACCGCCGGGGATCATGGAGGCCATTAGGAGTTCCTCATCATCCCAGTTTTCATGGTGGTGAGGCTGCCATGAAAACTGTGGTGGCGAGGCAACATAGGGGCCCCTATAGGGCCCCCTGTTGCCTCAGGGCCATGGCGTGCCTGCAGGGGGCACATGCTGTGCCCCGTGTGTGCAGTCACCCCTTTTCCTGGACAGCATGGACTTTACAGCCCATGCCGTGCAGGAATGGGCTTTGGTACTCCCATTGCAGTGCCTTTTTAATAGGCACCGCCGTGGAAATGCCAAAGGACCAGCTGCCAGACCATGAGATTACTCTTAATATGACGGGCAGCCGGCGGTCGGATTTGGCAGTCTTAGAGTGGTGGCCCAATCCAAGACCGCCAAACTCATAATCAGGCCCTTAGGTATTTCCTTAATTAAGTTGTCCATCCCAGTTTCGTCACCCACTGCAGCTAGATGTGTTAGATGGTTTGTGAATGAGCTCGGTATTGACACTTAGGGTCATTATTTGTTTTTTTCTGTTCGGTGGCGGAGAGAAAAAATGGCATCAGACCATCCACTGTAAATAGGGAGGTCTGATGTCCTTACTGGGGGAGCCGTACTGCGTTAGACCATTGGAGTCCGTTTTTCAATGGACACACCACTGTTGGAAATCTGTCGGTCTGTCTAACTCATAATTGAGCAGACGTTCCAACGGTTTGGCAGACAGGGTACTCAGACACAAATGTGACAAGACCTGGTACGGCAAACCCTAAATAAGACCCTTAGATACTGTTAGGGAGGTAAGCGGCCCCAAAGTGTTACTGGTGAATGGGGTAGACCAGAGTCGGTCATTTTTCTGTGTACATGGATAAACAGGTTTGCATTTAAAATCATTTTAATTAATGCCTGTGGGCAGCAGCGGCCGGCACAGGTTATCGCGGTGAGACGGGGCAGGGTGAGGGGGGGGGGGGGGGGAGTTGACAGACAACGGAATAGATATTATTTATTTATGTAACTATACCTATTCCATTGTCTGTCGACTTCCCCCCTCTCCCACCCCGCCCACCGCGTTTACCTGTGCCGGCTACCACTGCCTGCAGCAGAGGTATTGCCATTGACTGAAATAGCATAATCTCTGCCTCTGATGCTATCATAGAATGAAACATTTCCTAGCTACGGAGAAAGTACGTTTTGATTCTGCGGTGGACACAGAGGAGGGGTGTATACCATCACATAGAAACAGTTGGGTGCTTCTGTCATATCTTCCCAACCAGAGGATAATCTTATTATATAGTTATGTCAAGAGTGTGGATAATATAGTTTAAGAGTTTAGTCGGTTGGTGGTATGGAAGTGATTTGGCAATAGGTTGTTGTTTTTTAGGTCTGGCTTTGGAGGCAGCTTGGAGCTGCTTCGCCAGACTATTGTTTTTCCAACAGTCACTTTTGAAATACTGCAAAAATCCTACGCTCATTGTACACAACCAGTTAAATTAGTTCATTTTCCTTCAGAGGCAAAGCTGGTCCAAAGTGTGTTTTTCAATTCATTTATTTTTTATTATAACTCAAACACCAACTGTTTTCTTCTTAAAAATGCTGTTCTAAAGTGTTTAGGAGGCATTGTAACATTTTAGATGAAATCAAATTGAGGACTTTGTTATCTGGTGATATATTCTTGCCTCCTTCACAATAATAGAAGCATGGCACAGCTAAAAGGCCTTTTATTTGAAACCATTATATAAGAAAATGGCCACATTCATGAATGTTTTTTTTTTATTTAAAATGTTTATTTCAAGCATATAAAACCATGTTTAGGTGGCACAAGTTTTTTTCCCTTTATTTGTGTGGCTCGTGCTTGCAATAAAAAAGTTATGTAATCATTGTAACTCCTTTCCACGGTCAGACCTATTAACTTTGTCAATCCTTGTTTTAGTTTGGGAACAGGACCAAAAGCAAGGGTAATATTTGACACTGTCTCAGAGGTGGTGGCTAAACATAGCCCCTTTGGTGTGAAGAAAATAGTTCCAGAAGTTGGAGGTATTTGAACCAGCATTGCCATTATGGGTCATGTAAAAGTGGAGAAAGATTTAGCATATTCGTTACCTCCATGTCCTTAACAGAATCTAAACTATTGTTGTGATATCTAGGACATCTGTAATTCTCCCCAAGGGAATAGAAATAATTCAACTTAAAAATCCACCAGTGCTGTTGGATCTTATGTGTAAGTAAATGTTTTCATGGGGGAGGGTGTCAGCGCTGCAGACAGGAGCACACACAGAAGGGCATGAGAACCCACAAACCAAACACACACCCACAAACTCAAAAGTGAGTTTGTGGGGGTTCATAGAGCTCTTGCAGTTAGATAACCACCCTGGAAATGGTTGGACATTAGGGCTTTAGCACAAAAGTCTAGCAATTGCATAGCCTGTGATTTGCAAAAAAAAGGGGGTTTGCGACCACAAAGTAAAAAAAAAAAAAAAAAGGATGTAGTATTTTTGTTATGTACCAAAACCCTTTTATGAGTTTGAAACGTCCTGGCACATTGAAGGGGTTTTGTGACCCATTACAAATTGGAAAATGGGGGAGAAGAGAAAGGAGACCCACCCCCCCCTCCTACTTGAATATTTCAATGCTTTTCGGCCACAATTTCACAAACCACTGATCATGCACCGACACCTCGAAGATTGTAGGGTCTGATTTGCAAACGGAAAGTTATCCATTTGCGACAGTTTCCTATTGGGAATGGTGTCCGGCGGCCTCTGGAGGCGCAGGCCGTGCAGGCTTCCTGCGCTGTGCTCCCAAACAGGAAGCACGCGGCCTGGTTTAGAGTCCGGCAGAAGCACATTATATCCTATAGCACTTGCAATAAGGCGGACAGGATATCCGTCAGGTTTGTGAGGGAGTAACCCATCCACCCAACTTGAAATCAAGCTCAAAATGTAATAAAGGCATCACCTACCCATTGAACAGACACACACTGCTTTTACAAACAGGTTTCTCATTTGGAAAGCAAATGCAACAACGGCCATCTGTTGTCCCTTGCAGGCCACCATCCCTGCATGCTGAGCCATTCACAGAGGGATTCATATCATGACTCGACTCATGCCTCTTCACTATGCTGGTTGTCCTGGCACCCCCTGCAAAGGTACACTTAGCAAAGCAACCACAATGGCCACCTGGACAGCAGGTTACCTGACTGGCTGGCATATGGATTACAAGATGGCGTGGAAAACTGTGAGGATCGTAAAAATCGGATATTTTCAAATGTAAGCTAAAAATAACTATAAGATAAAGACATGTAAAAGGGATTTCACCATAATGTATACTATTAATATTATTTATTTAAGGTTATTAGTGAATTTCCAGGTTAACGAAGAATACTGAGGGTGAGTGTTGTTTATGTGTCATCTTGGGCCCTTGCGGAAACTATAAAAAGTACAAATAGATGGTATTTTTGTCTGAGAAAGGTGGCAACCATATGGTACTTAAAAAGCATCGCAAATTGCACGCTCATTTGCAAACCAGGCTATGTGCAAACTGCAAAGGGCCTTTGCACATCGGACCCCTTGTTCTCTCAAGAGTAAATGTATGCCGCTCGTGTAGCGGAAGAACTGTGGACAGTGTTTCTGGCCGTTCTAGGGGCACAAACAGCAGCGGAGCCCTTTCCAAGACCCTCTGCGTGGCCTGGGAGCATTTCGGCTCGGTCACCTCGGCTGGGGGAGTGCCTTAGACGCCACCTGCACAGGGAGCGGGACTGCGAGGTCCAGAAGTGCTTGCGCCGTCCACCGCGCGCACCTGGTTCCTCTTCCCGCCCCCTTCTTTCCTCCTCTACTTTAACCCCGCCTTGAACGCGTACGCGGGACGCGCGCGGACGAGGAAGCGGGCGAAGACCGGGCAAAGAGCGGGCCGTTCCCCCCCTCTAACGCTGTCCCTGTCTCAAGGCTCTTCTCCATACCCCATCAGCCTGCGGCTTTGACTGTTCCTCTCGCCATGGCTACTAGAGTATCCAGGAGTAAGGCTGCCCAACAGTGCTCTAGCACACTGGAAACATTCTTTCCAAAGACCAGTGCTGCGGCTAGCAAAGGTCGCACAGTATCAGACACTCTCCATGAGGTAAATTTAGAAAACGTGTCAGTTTCAGTGGTCCCCTCGGACTCTTCTTCCATCGATGTCAGTACTCCAATACCCTTTGACGCCACCCATCTATCTCTCATGGATAGTATTGATCAGACAATCGAGACAGTCCTTCAACAACTTAGGACTCCGTCTAATCTACTGAGGGATAGCGAGTCTCTGCGTCCCTCGGGGGTGGTGGAGACCACTCCGTATATGAACTGTGCGGAAATGTCTAAGGCGCAGGACGAAGGGCAAGTTGCAGCGCCAACAGATCCCGTAGGCAGTAGAGTGGACCATCCTCCGAAAAGGAAAAGGTCAAGGAAACTTAGAGGGGCAAAAAGGGCCAAAGTGGATAAAACCAACCCAACATTAGATGTTAGCTCAGACATTCCGGCTTCTCCCGTGGTTACTTCCCCGGGAATTGGGTCTGATCAATCAGACTCGCCATTAGCCACAGTGGTACCTGGGTGTTCTGGCCCGTTCATATTCGGTGGAAATCCTCCAAATGCGACAGAGGCTCTAATTGGCTCTTTTAGGGACATCCTTAGGAGCCTGTTGGAGCCCCTGTCTGTAAAATTGGATTCCATAGCTGCTAGACTCAGGGCTATAGAAGACGCACATAACAGGAATAGTCCTAGCAGGGGGTTGGGTCCAAGTGCACAGACGGCTCCCCGGGATTCTGTAGGGAATAGACCACCTACTGCTGGAACAAGCATACAGGCCCCGGCTGGGGCACAACACAGTGTTACAGGTAGTCATGCTCCCCCACTGCCCTCTTTACAAATGGCTAGGCCCCCTGTCCCTGCACCTAGAAGATCTAAGCAACCAACACTACCCCTTCCAACGAGTGGGGGGCGAGTTAACAATGAACATACTGGTCGCCCCACTAGCCCCAACACTAGGCGCAGGGCGGTTAATCTGCCCCCTGAGGCTGTGCCTTACACAGCGATTATGGTGGGAGTTCCTGAGCTCACTGGTGACACCAGAGAGCCACAGGACTCACTCCGTAATAAGGTAGTTAGCTGGCTTAATATTAACAGGCCCCTTCCTTCTAACATCAAAGGTGATGTGTTGATGGTCAGAAGGATCCCATGGATCGGAATCACCCCCAAAAACAGGGTAGGGGACTGTATCATAATTAGTTTTAAAAGCCCACTGGTTGCCCCTTACATTTGCAACTGGCTGGTAAGGCCGGATAAGTCCAACATAGAATTAGTGTCCCTCTCACACTTCTACCCAAATGTTTCCAATTTAGTAGTGGGGAGGGAACAGAGTTGGACCAGAGTGGGCTTCGCCGTAGATGGTTCACGGTACAGACCCAAGCACAACACACTGCCCGCCCTTGGCAATTTTGTCCTTCAGAATAGATTCTCCTGCCTGGACCTAGTAGATTGACCAATAAGGGGGGACATTCCACAACACCCAGTAAATTTTGCCTATGGGTCTACACTCAGGGGGGAAGGTACATTTGTTCCCGTAAATGAAAAAAGGGCCCTGGCCCCTGCAAATGATGGGGGGACCGCCCTGGGAAGCATCCAAGTTTTAGATGAGGATCCACCAAACACATCAACTGTTCTTAAAACGCAATTGGAGGAGCTTGTTGAATTACCCACCCAGTCGCCCATTACTACTGGTTTGGGTGACCTGGGTAATTCTGCACATGACATCCCGTCTGCACTAAGTGAAGCAGGTCCCCAATTCCAAGGTCCAGGCCTGACTATCCTTTCCTGGAATGTAGCTGGTATCTCAAGTAAGGTGGATACCCCGGAGTGGGAAACTTTGGTCAGTAAAAGTGACATCCTCCTCTTCCAGGAGACATGGGCTAGGGCACCACAGCTTAGGAGGGGATATGATATTTTTGAAATCCCGGCAAAGTCGAATGGGAGAGGGAGACCCTCGGGAGGTTTAGCAATCTGGGTGGCGAGCCACATTGGATGTCAGGTGGATAGAATGGACACACTTTCACCGGACATTCAGTGTGTGCTCCTCAGATGGCCTGGTAAAAGTACATGGGCTATTGTTAACGTCTACTCTCGACCAGTCGCTGTGGGTAAGGAATCCCCCACCCTAGTTGATCTTTCATCTTTTCTAGGGCAATTGCCAGGAGACCTGAAAATAGTGATGGGAGGAGATTTCAACTGCCACTTTGAACCCCTGGAAGGTCTATTGGAGGGTGCCTTTACTGCCGAGGATGACCACTGGGGAGTCCCACCTTCCTCCTCACCTCACCCCAAAGCTTGGTCTCCGTTGGCAGTACAACTTACCTCTCTCACTCTGAACTTTGCACTGAGGGCGTGTAACGGACGCACCCCCTCTGACACTCCTTCGGTGTGTACTTTCAATAAAAAGGGCCATGAGTCAAGGTTGGACTACATTTTTATAGATATTTCCCTGTGGCCCAAAGTTCAAGATTTTAGAGTGATCCCGAGGACAGACAGTGACCACAATTCCCTTTTGTTGGAGATCCAGCACCCAGCCCCTGATATAGGGCTGCTAACTACCGATTCTGGAGTCGACCAGGGAGACATACTTCTCACTACAAGCAGGCGCCGAGTGAAATGGGGGAAGCTAGTTGATAAAGAAGAAGCTTTAAAAAACCTCTATGGCATAGCACTCCCCAGGCTCCAGGAGGTGGATGCTCTCATTAACCAATCTAGACCCTCAGACTACAATGAGAGACTATTTGACATTCACCAGGCCTTAGTGAGGGACCTTGCAGATGTCTTCAATCCGGCCTTACCCACTAGAAGGAAAAAGACTCGTGCTCCGACTTGGTATACCTCCACTTGCAGGAAAACTAAGTCTGAGCTTCTTTCCGCAATTAAAGAGGGTAGCGATAAGGTGAAGATTGCAGCCCTTAGGAGGGGGTACAAGTTAGTACTGGCCAACGCAAGGGCAGAGTGGGATTGGAATCACTGGCATGAACTGTCTGAAGCCCTCAAATCCAAAGACTCTAGAAAATTTTGGGCTCTGGTAAACAATGGAACAGGGGATCTGCTATCCGCAGTAGAACCCAATATTGCCCCCTCTATTTGGGAGGCCCACTTTGGGACACTATATCAAGAAACCACTCTCTGGTCGGAAGGGATGGTGGTGGAGTCCCCCTGCCTGCCAGATGTGGCCTTGGAATTTTCCTTGGGGGAGGTGAAGCTAGCACTGGAGCGCCTAGCGCTGGGGAAGGCACCGGGGTTGGATAAGCTACCCGGTGATTTGTTCAGATACCATCCTGACATTTGGGCCCCGTACTTTCTTGTTCTTTTTAATGCTATTTTGGGAGGTATGGCGGTCCCTTCCTCTTGGTTAGGGGCTGAAATAGTTCCGATTTACAAGAAAGGGTCCCCTTTGAGTCCGGCAAATTACAGGCCTATTAGCCTGATAGATGTTCCCCAAAAGCTTTTTGCGCGCCTTATTTTGAACCATCTATTAGACTGGGTGGAGGAAAATGACATCATGAGTCCCCTGCAGGCAGGCTTCAGGAAAAACACGTCGACCATGGACCAGATCTTCCGCCTCGTTCTCCTCTACTGGAAGACGGTGAGGATCGAGGGCGGGAGATTGTACATGGTCTTCGTGGATCTGAGGTCAGCCTTTGACCTAGTCCCGCGCAGGAAACTTTGGGAGGTGCTGGAAAAGCTAGGAATTCCCCCCCAGCTACTTAACATCCTGGCCAGGCTGCATGAGAACAACTATGCGCAAGTCAGGTGTGGGAAAGATGGCAAACTTTCATCCAGGTTTCCTGTTCGTCGAGGTGTGAGGCAGGGTTGTGTCTTGGCACCGACCCTGTTTTGCTTATTCATTAATAACGTCATCTCACACCTGGAAAACGTCAAGGACAACGACGCCCCTTGTTTGGCAGGTAGGAAGGTACCGGCAATCATGTTTGCCGACGATACCCTCCTCCTTTCAAAATCCCCCATGGGGATCCAGAGGATCCTGGATGGATTTGGTCTTTTCTGTCATCAGCATGGGTTGGAGGTGAACACAGAAAAGACCAAGTTCATGATCTTCAACCCACCAACCAAAACTAGGCCCAATCCCACCCTGGGGACCGCCAGCCTTGAGAGGGTGTCCACCTTTATATATCTGGGGGTAACACTGCAGGAAAATTTAGCATGGGACCGACAGATAGTACGAGCTAAGGCCAAATTATCCCAACTGTCGGGTGCAATCCTGAAAGTGGCTAATACTTCTTCCTTCAAGCCCATAAGCCCGGCCCTTGAAACTTATAAGACCCAGGCCAAGGCTGCGGCCATGTATGGCAGTGAGCTATGGGGATATAAAGCGGTGAAGGGCTTATCAACAGTGGAAAATAGTTTTCTAAGGCGCCTTCTAGCCCTTCCAAGTGCCACGCCACTTCAGCCTCTGAGAATGGACATGGGTCTCCCCCCTATTGCAGAGGAGCTTGTGTCAAAACCAGTGAAATTCTGGCACAGGCTCTGGTCTACGGACGAACTTCATCATTATAGGGAGGATCTCACCCATGTCATGAGTTTAAACTGCAGCGGCAAAATCCCCTGGCTCACCTTTGTGGAAAATGAACTGTCTGCCATCAATCTCCGTGTCCTGTGGGAGGACCCCGCGCAAGGTTGTCAAACAATCTCGCGCAAAGCCCTGGCACAAATCTATAAAGCCAGGTCCCTTGCTCACTTGATGGACGCTCAAAATAGCGGCACCCTAACTTTGCGATTTTTAGAATCCAAAAATTCTTATGCTTTTGAACCTTTTATGGATTTTATCTTTCCCATCCTGGCGAGGAAACTGTATGTTCAATGGAGGCTTAGCACACTACCTATTAATTCATACACCTCTAAGTGGTCAAATGGGGGCGATAAAACATGTCCCTGCTGTAACAACCATGTGGAAGATGACCCCCACATCTTGTTTGTGTGCCCTGCATACCAAAGGCCCAGAAAATACTGGATAGCACCGCTCTGTAAGAACCTGGGGTTCAGAGAGTATGCACAGGCATACAGGATTCTGAAAACTAGCACCCTGGGCCACATTGTGTTCGCTGTTTCCAAATTCCTTATGGCCATATGGTTGATCAGAAAGAAAAAATCGTCTGAAGCCCCTTGAACTTTTTAATGAACTTTCTAAATGCAATTTTAAATCACTCCTCGCTGGGAGAGCCGACTTTATTTAAATGTGTTTTAAAATAATGTTTTTAATGTTTGTAATGTTTGCATTGCATCTTTTATGGTCTATATGGCCGAAATAAAGAATTTTTGGAATTGGAATTGGTATGTTTACGGGGGGGGGGGGGGGGAGGAGGTGGAATACTCATGGAAAAAAATTACTCAAATGAGAAACAAAAATACATAGTTATTCAGTGTAAATGGAACTAAGAGTAAGAACTGCACTCGTCCCTATATTTCCATATAATTTAATAACTACACATGTTAGAATCCATTGTAAACCGAAGCTGCTGCTGAGTCCCAAAATCACCCTTGGATTTCTTTGCAAACTCCATGAAATTCAGAAATTTCGTATAAATATGAATATTAGGGGCGTACATTTCACACATTAAATTAAAGGCATGAGATGAAGTGTAACTTTCACACATATTAAAGGTGCAAGAATGAGTGTATATTTCACATAAATTGAAGGCGTAAGATTAAGTGCGTAAATGATCAGCTATCAGGGCGGAAGGGTTAAAGAACCGGGCCTCTGGATGGGATCAATAGAAAATATGGAGAGACAATTTAAAAAGGCAAACTGGAGCATTACCTCTCTGATATTGCTATGGGTGGCTTACAATCTTTGAACAAGCATTGGAAAAGCCACTAGGTCTCATCTATGAGGCCTATTGGCTTTGGCAAGTATTTTTAGCCATACTGTACAGCAGCGCAGATGAAAATAATGTTTAAAAAAAAGGGCACTCTGGTGCAGCCATTGCATCATGTTGTAGGGGCATGTAAACAGAGGAGCAGGAGTCTGCAAAACGAGGCAGGTATTATTTTTCTTTCATTTAAAAATCTGAGATGGAGTAGTAAATAAAAAGTTACACAAACTGCTCTTTTTAGGTCTTCTAAATTGGTGCTTCTGCGGTCGGTTATGAGACATACTGCTCCCATGCAGTGAACTCAGAGCTCACACTTGCTTACCATTGGTTAGCTTCACTGTCACTCTCATTTGCTGGCTGCTTATTCGGCAGCTTCCGTGGGCGTTCCTTCCTCCTTTGGCGTTTGTCCTCTCCTGGAGAATTTCCCCATTACTCGTGTCCTTCCACTGCCTCCTTTTCACAAGGTGCATTAGCACTATATCAAAAAAGTGCATTATCTCTATACCAAAAAAGCACATTTTGTGCAACATTTTATTTACTAATCCATTTTGGTTTGGTAAATAAAAAGAAAAAAGCTTGCCTCATTTTGTAGATGTGTGCATCCATGTCGGTGCTTACCTTGAAAATGGTATGATGGCCGTGTCATAGTGATTTTTTTCACAATATTTTCAGACATGCTGCACAGAAGTCACCCTACTGGCATGGCTAAAAGCCATTGCCAAAGCCACTCACAGACGAGACATATGGCTTTGCCAATGCTATTTCTACATATCGCTATTAGAGTTTTTTTATATAGCGCTAGTCGTTTAATTTTTTTTAAAGCAAATGGGGGAGGGCTCTGGGAGCGGGTAGCAGATGCGACAACACATAGGAAGGGAGGTTGGGAGAGAAGGATACCGGTGGGTGGAGAGAAGGACAAGCTAGAGACAATGCGGAAGCGCACGGACATCAGAGGGTGGAATTGGGAAGCACACGGATAACAGAGGATGGGCAGGCGAGGAAGCACGCAGATAGCAGAGGGTGGGATGGCAGTATGGGGAAGCATACAGACAGTAATGGGTCCATGCTCCAGAGGAGGGACAAACATCAGAAGAGGAAGGAAAGCCCATGGAAGGTGATGAAAAAGATGCAAGCAAACAAAAGGGACAATAAAGCCAACCAATGGTAAGCAGTGGGCTGGGGTTCTAAGCCCACTATAAGCAAACTGTCTTAGGAGAGACCTAAAAATATGTTTGATTCACCTCGTAATGAGCATGCTGCTCAGCCCTGCAGGCCAGGAAGCATGGCAGGGGCTCTCGGGTGGCTATGGGCATGCTGTTCAGCCCTGCAGGTCAGGAAGCACGGCATGGGCTTTCAGGTGGCTATGGCATGCTGCTCAGCTCTGCAGGTCTGGAAGCATGCCAGGGGCTCTCAGGTGGCAATGGGCATGCTGTTCAGCCCTGCAGGTCAGGAAGCACGGCATGGGCTTTCAGGTGGCTTTGGGCATGCTGCTCAGCTCTGCAGGTCAGGAAGCATGCCATGGGCTGTCAGATGGGTATGGGCATACTGCGGAGCTCTCCAGGTCAGGAGCATGCCAGGGGCTCTCAGGTGGCAATGGGCATGCTGCTCAGCTCTGCAGGTCAGCAAGCATGGCATGGGCTGTCAGGTGACTTTGGGAATGCTGCTCAGCTCTGCAGGTCAGGAAGCACGGCAGGGGCTCTCAAGTGGCAATGGGCATGATGCTCAGCTCTGCAGGTCAGAAAGCATGGCACTGGCTCTCATGTGGCTATGGGCATGCTGCTCAGCTCTTCAGGTCAGGAAGCATGGCAGGGGATCTCAGGTGGCTATGGGCATGCTGTTCAGCTCTGCAGGTCAGAAAGCATGACCCTGGCTCTCATGTGGCTATGGGCATGCTGTTCAGCCCTGCAGGTCAGGAAGCATGGCAGGGGATCTCAGGTGGCTATGGGCATGCTGTTCAGCTCTGCAGGTCAGGCAGCACAGCAGGGGCTCTCAGATGGGTATGGGCATACTGCGCAGTTCTGCAGGCCAGGAAGCACGGCAATGGCTCTCAGGTGGCTATGGGCATGCCGCTCTGCAGGTCAGGAAGCATGGCAGGGGCTCTCAAATGGCAATGGGCATGCTACTCTGCAGGTCAGGAAGCATGGCAGGGGCTCTCAGGTGGCAATGGGCATGCTGCTCGGCTCTGCAGGTCAGGAAGCACTACAGGGGCTATCAGATGGGTATGGGCATACTGCTCAGCTCTCTAGGTCAGGAAGCATGGCAGGGCCTCTCAGGTGGCTATGGGCATGCTGCTCAGCTGTGCAGGTCAATAAACATGGCATGGACTCTCAGGTGGCTATGGGCATGCTGCTCAGGTCTGCAGGTCAGGAAGCATGGCATGGGCTCTCAGGTGGCTGTGGGCATGCTGTTCAGCTTTGCAGGTCAATAAACATGGCAGGGTCTCTCAGGTGGCTATGGGTATGCTGCTCAGCTGTGCAGGTCAGGAAGCATGGTAGGGGCTCTCGGGTGGGGTATGCTGCTGAGCTCTGCAAGTCAGGAAGCATGGCAGGGGCTCTCGGGTGGCTATGGGCATGCTGTTCAGCTCTGCAGGTCAGGAAGGACGGCAGGAGCTCTCAAGTGGCTATGGGCATGCTGTTCAGCTCTGCAGGTCAGGAAGGACGGCAGGAGCTCTCAAGTGGCTATGGGCATGCTGTTCTGCTCTGCAGGTCAGGAAGGATGGCAGGAGCTCTCAAGTGGCTATGGGCATGCTGTTCTGCTCTGCAGGTCAGGAAGGATGGCAGGAGCTCTCAAGTGGCTATGGGCATGCTGTTCTGCTCTGCAGGTCAGGAAGGACGGCAGGAGCTCTCAAGTGGCTATGGGCATGCTGTTCAGCTCTGCAGGTCAGGAAGGACGGCAGGAGCTCTCAAGTGGCTATGGGCATGCTGTTCAGCTCTGCAGGTCAGGAAGGATGGCAGGAGCTCTCAAGTGGCTATGGGCATGCTGTTCAGCTCTGCAGGTCAGGAAGGATGGCAGGTGCTCTCAAGTGGCTATGGGCAGGCTCTTTCCCTTTTATCCGCTGACTGTCTATCTAGGTTGTGAGTTGTTCACTTGAACAGTACATCTGGGCAGTAAGCTCCTTAGCATAGTGCCACTGGAAACCCCATCAAGAGTGCCATGGCTAGGCCTCGGTTTCCTGTAGCTAGATTAACTATCGGCCTTTGTATTTTCTTTAAATGTGCATAACTATGGGCATGGGATGGGCACTGCAAATCCTCCGTATATGAGAACCTCATGGCCTTCTCCTTCCCTTTGTCTTCCAAGTCAGAGGTGGGAAAGGTAAATAGAAGTGAAGTGAACCCTTCCTGTGGCCTTGGCATGGTGAGGGGTAGGTGCCCAAGCTCAGCTGCGGCAGCGGCAGGTAAGAGGGGTGGGACAGTGGGGCCAGGTGAGGGGGGATTTCGAGAGACGACCACGAGGGGAAATTAATTATTTATTTTCCCTCGTGGTCGTCTCTCAAAATCCCCCCTCACCTGGCCCCACCGCTCTTACCTGCAGCGGCCGCGGCTGCCCAAGCAGGTCTAAAAGCCCAAGCTGGGCTGGTGAACTGTCTATAACTGGCCCCTTTGAACCTCCAACATAGTATGCCACTTTCTTTGTCCCAGTTTAAGACTGTTTCAGTTTATAATTTATTGCACAGTTAATTAAAACCAATGCGATACAATAACACATAATAAAATTCATTAAAATCTACAGCATAAATAATTCGTCTGTGTAAGTTAAATCAATGTCCTGTTTTACTGAGTTAATCATGGATCAATTTTTGGTAGTTTTTTTTCTACTACTTTTAAAAATTTCACAAATCTACAGCTCAGCTGAGGGTCCTGTGCTGAAAAGCAGGTTAGCACTGCATTCCTTCGTGTGCGTACCCCCTGTAGAATGAGATGGCGTTTCAGCAGGAGCTTCCTTTCTTCGTGCAGTTCCTCACACGAGCATAGCAGGTGCAGCATGTCTTCTGCCCCTTTGCCGCATAACCTGCATAATGTGCCTGCTTTCGATCTCAGCCAGTGAGGAAGATGTAGGATGCATGGTAACAAGCCCAATCTATATCTTAAAAAGCACAGTTTGATTTTTTTTGTGTAACCTAGGGCAAGGTAAGGCTGGGAGGCTTGTGTCAGGTATGTATTTAATACCATCCAAGCATGAGATCTTTTTGATAGGATGGCTTTATCCTGAACCCATGACTGTAGCTTGATCGATTTTTTCACCAATTTGTTGAGTGTTTTATGATCTACAGGGGACGTCCAGAGCCCTGCCAGCCCGGTGTTCCTTATGCTTTTTTCCAGGTATTTTGCAGCTGGTGAGTTTTGGGTCTGCTCTAGCTCTTTCCATAGATATTCGTTCAGCGTCCCTTCGGTCGTTTTTCTTACTTTATCCCAGGAGCAGATATATGCCCCCTGTCGTGCCAGTAACTGTGACCGAATTCCAAACTCCAGTCTGATCTGTGCTGGGGAGGATCGCCTTGGGAGGCTGAAGATGATTCTGTATGCCGACACGATTGTGCTGTCAAGTATAACGGCATCTCTGCCTCGATGGACCTCACTCCCGTATGTTAGTGTTGGTAACAGTTTGGCGCGTATAACATGTAATAAGGGGGACAGAGAAGGGCCGGAGAGGTTGTTATTTAATGTTTTTAAGGCAATTGCCAGAACAGTGCCTTTGCCTCTTATGCTAGCCCTTTGATCGCTAAAATGGCCGCCACTGTCAATCTTCACGCCTAGATATTTATACGACGAGGTGTCTTTGATTCGGGTGTTTTTCCAGAACCACAAGAAAACTTTCTTCTTTTTGTTGTTACTGATTGTCATTGTTTGCGTTTTCTCGAGGTTCACTGTTAAATCATTTAACTCAGAATATCTCTGGGTCGTATTCAGAAGATTTTGAAGCCCAACTCTTGTGTGGCTTATTAACACCAGGTCGTCTGCATATAAGAGGCATGGTAAATTGAGGCCTCCTAATTTTGGCGAGTGGGAATTGCAGTTGTTTAGTAGGGGCACCAAGTCCCCCAGGAACAGGTTGAACAATGTGGGGGCCAGCACGCAGCCCTGTTTGAGGCCGTTATTAGTTTGTATCCGCCTTGACAACATTGAGCCGTCCCCCACCTTGATCTGAATCCAAGTGTCTGTATGTAGATTAATTAGCAGCTCCAACAAGCCTTTTGGGATACCCCAATCATTGAGTTTTGACCATAGTAGGTTGCGATTAATGTTATCGAATGCTGCTTTATAGTCTATATAGCAGAGGTGCAGAGGCAATTTTTTTGTCTCTGCCTTGTCAATAAGCATGCCCATCGTCAGTATGTTTGTTGTCGTCCCCACTAATTTAACAAAGCCTGTTTGATTGACAGGTATGAGAGATTTCATCGTAGCCCATTCTTTTAGTTCTTCCAAAATTAGACCTGCGAAGTACTTCGCATCGTTATCGATTAGGGCAACTAACCGATAATTTTGAGGAAGGCCCCTATCCCCTGCTTTGTGTATGGGGGCAATAATGGATCCCTTCCAAGTATCTAGCAAGATGTTTGTGTGTCTGATCTCCCGAAAGAGAGGTTCAAGTGCCGCTGCCCAGTAATCCATATCTTGTTTGAAGAGGACGGGCGGGATCCCGTTTGGACCCGGCGCGCCTTCCCTTCTACCTTTCTTTATTTGCCGCTTTATTATGGGTACCAAGGAAATATAATCTGCGTCTCCCGCCGTGTCCTGATCAATTGGGCACCATTGTAGCCTATTGCCGTCGTCCTGGGTTCGCACAGGAAAAGGATTGTTCATGTTCTGAGGTGCCAACAGATCTCGGTTAAAATGGTTTTTGAGATATGCTGCCCAAATTTCCTCTGTGATGTTTGATGATATCTCCGGTTTTGCAGGGTACGTTAATGAATTTATTGTTTTCCAAAACCTCGCACCATCATTCTTTTTTATGTCCTCATGAAGGGTTGCCCAGAGTTGTTCCTCTAAGGTTCTATTTGCTTCCCACTTAAGTTTTTTTAATGAGGCTTTTAGTTCAGAGAGTTGATACAGCATCCTTTTGTTGTTGTGATCCTGCTGTACTATTCTCCTTAACTTGGAGATTGAATATTTTGTTTCTTTAATTTTCACTCTGTGTGATTGGGGAAGGGTGCCCAACTTATTTGTCCTTGTGCGCAGTTTAGATTTTGTTGCATATTGCCCCAAGGTGGTAGTGAACTGCACCCATTTCACTACTTCATTAGGGCCCATGCGCTCCAAATAATGTTGTTTTGCCAGTCCAGTCAAAAGTTCGCCCATTGCGGTCGAATACTTGATCTTTTTAAAATTTTCGGTATAAATGGACTCTTTGGGGGCTGTCGAATGCTCGTAACTTGGCTTAGCAAGGTCCATAATGATTTCCTGAGGGCAGTGATCGCTATCAGTTTGGATCCCAATCTGATAGGATATTACGAATTGGAAAAGTGGGAGTAACATGAAGGTATAATCTAGCGTGCTGTTCGCTTTTTTTGAATGAAAAGTTGAAGCTGGCGGGTCGTCCCCTGCAAACCTGCCGTTTAATGCCCTTATGTTGAAGTTTTCTACTGCCTCCAGTACCTTCTTTCCCAATTTTGATTGAGTGCCTATTAGTGGCTTGCTTTGTTGTGGTAGTGCCCAGAATGTATTTTGTGCCGTAGTACCTTCCTCTTGTGTTGTTCCCATAAGATTGAGGTTGAAATCCCCAGTGAGTACTAAATTCCCTGTTTTTTCCCCCGTAATACACTCTTCAATATATGCATATAACTCCCTCGCTGCTTTTTTCTTTCCTTTGGGGTGAATATAAGCGTTAACCAAAATGCAGTTATTAGTTGTTTTGCCTTGTCCTGTTGTCAAAGTCAGGTTAACTGCGAGTGCAGCTGTCGCCGAGTGCCCGGTTTCTTTGGCCATCGCAAAGCTGGTTGTAGCTACATATGTTACCAAACCTCCTCTTAAGTGACCATACTTAGCTAAGCTCTTTGCGCCGGAGAAGAAACGTAGGTATCCTTGCAGATGTGGGGGCTCGGCAAGCCAGGTTTCTTGTAGCGCTATTAGATCAAAAGATCGAATGTAAGCTATAAAGTCTGGGTCAAGCATTTTGGATGCTTGGCCATTTATGTTCCAGGAACATAAGCGCAATTGGTCCTGCAAGTTCTCCGTTATTGGACACTGCACTTGTCAATTGCTGTTTGTTATGGTTCTCACAAACCGTCTTTGTTCCTGCCACCCGTTAGGAGCTTGTCTTCCCTGTCGTACTCCGAGAGTGAGTTCGCTCGACCCGTTGCTGCCAGTACGGCTTGGCCCGACAGCACCCCTGAGAACCGAGATTTTGTTACCTTCTGTATGCACCCTCGGATTCGGGTTTCTCTCAGAGCACAGTACATCCGGGTATCGTGGCTTTGTGAAGGGCTTCAGCGTGATGCCCCAGTTTTTAAAGGTCTCAGATTCCAGTTTAAGACTGGACACATTGTACTGTGCTGTTCCAAAGGGACTTGGATCTGGAAGAGGTGGTCCTTCTTTCTTAGGGAGGCCTGGAAACCTTTACTCCATGATGCATAGTTAAAGTCCATGACTCTTAGTTAAAGTGCACGCCCTCCCAAAACCGGTCATTCTGTGAACTTCCTGGCCCGAGGGCTTCCCTTCTTTCTGGGTGTGAGATCCCCTAGCCAGGAGTAATGTCAGTGCACTTAGGGCACTAGAAGCCAGATGCACAAGAATTAGGAATTGCGATGTCCAACTTGGGATTCTTGCCGAATCACAATTTGGAAATCGCAATTCCTAACGTACTACAATCTTAGGGCCATATGTTCAAAGCATTTTTTGCAGTTGTAAATAGACAAATTTGAAGAATCGACCCATTTCCAACAACAAAAATGCCTTTTCATATGTACAAAGCACAAATTGCAATTCGGTAACTGTTACCAACTCACAATTTGTATTTAGGGATTCGGTATTTGGAAGGCGTGCTTGGGGTGTCCCTTCCATATACAGAATCACAGTGGTATGTATGAATGTTTTGCGACTGCATTCTGGTATTAATTTTTTTACGAACACCTCAAAGGTGGTGGTAACCATTTCCAAATGGGAAGGGATCAACACTGCACCCTATTCCCTTTGTGAATGTTGAAAACAAATACTTTTTAAGAGCAGGCAGTGGTCCCACGGACCACTGCCTACCCTTAAAAACATTAAACCTAAACATTTCATTTTTCCTGTAAGGAAAATGAGCTACATTAAAAAAAAATATACTGCTTTATTAAAAAGCAATCACAGAAATGGTGGTCTGCTGACCCCAACAGCCACCCTGCCTGTGATGGCTGCAATTCTAATGGGTCACAAACTGCATCTAGAGACCTACCTCATTAATATTCATGAGGTAGGTCGGATTGACTTTCTAACTATTCATCCATACATGCACATATGGGACTTTATATAATACAACTTTAGGTCTCAATCCCAAACTTCATTGTACAACTCTGATCTCCCAAATAACACTTTCTAGACTCTTCCCTCCTCTCTCCCTCATTAAATCCAACTAACAGACTCGCCTGTCCACTGCTCCAATTAACATCTTATATTTCCGTACATCAATCCACCACTAATCCATTTTGGATTCCGGAGTAGCGTGCAACTCGTCAAAAAGCACTTCAATGCCTTGTCAGGGGTAGTACGCGCTATATAAATACAAGTACAATCTGCGATCCTCTAGCAATTGCTATTTAAAAGATGAACGTTTTCTTATATCAGGAATAACAATTTCCTAATTGCGAACTATTTGCGACCTCAAAAATGCTTTGTACATCTAGCCCAATGTTCCTTGCAAGCAGACATCAAGTGACAGAAGTGCAGTATGGAGCACTATACTAAAACAAACATTGCCAAATCCAATAGGTCTCGCCTTTTGAACCTATTGGCTTTGCCAATGATGTCTGGAGTGGGCACAGGAGGGAGAGAGTAACACAGAGAGCAGGGGGCAGGAGGGAGACAAACAAGGGACAGAGCGACACAGAGAACAGGGGGGAGGAGCGAGACACACAAGGGACAGAACAACACAGAGAGCAGGGGACAGGAGGGAGACACATAAGGGACAGAGCAACACAGATTAAGGGGCAGGAGGGAAACACACAAGGAACAGAGCGACACAGAGAGCAGGGGGCAGGAGAGAGACACGCAAGGGACAGACCAACACAGAAAGCAGGGGGCAGGAGGAAGACACACATTGGACTGAGCAACACTGAGAGAAGGGGACAGGAGGGAAACACACAAGGGACAGAGCAACACAGAGAGAAGGGGACAGGAGGGAGACACACAAGGGACAGAGCAACACAGAGAGAAGGGGACAGGAGGGAGACACACAAGGGACAGAGCAACACAGAGCGCAGAGGGGGAGGAGGGAAACATACAAGGGACAGAGCAAGACAGAGAGCAGGAGGCAGGAGGGAGACACACAAGGAACAGAGCGATGCAGGGGGCAGGAGGGAGACACAAAGGACAGAGCAACACAGAAAGCAGGGGGCAGGAGGGAGACACACAAGGGACAGAGCAACACAGAAAGCAGGGGGCAGGAGGAAGACACACATCGGAGTGAGCAAGACAGAGCCTGGAGTTGTTTTCAGAGTTGGGGAAGAAACCCATGAGGTTAAGATCAACATGGAGGAGTGAGTTTACAGAGAGACGCACACGAGAGGGAGAGCCTGGATGTTTTTTAGGGAGGGAGCACATGATGGAGGGTGCAGCAAGGGGCAGGAGTGAGTTTGCAGGGGAGAAGCACGTGAGGGAGATGGCATCACGGAGAGCAGCAGAGGGAAGCAGTTGAGGCAGAGAACTATGCAGAGCACGGAGCAGAGGGTGTTTTCTTGGAGGGTAACACATGAGGAATAGAGCAACGTGGAGCACATGGAAGAGGGGGCTTGCATGGAGAAGTGCATGAGCGAAAGAGAAGCACATTGAGGGTCAGAAGGAGCAGCACAGAGTGTGAGGGTGTTCTGCAGATAAGAAAAGTGCACAAGGGAGCATCACGGAGCGTGGGGGTGTTTTGCAGATGGGAAAAGCACACAAGGGAAGGAGCAACACTGAGTGGGAGCAGGCAAACAACACAAAGGAAAGAGCAACAGGGGCCAGGGTAGTCTTCGGGAGAGAAGCACACAATGCAGAGAGCAACACAGAGCGATTGGTGGTGGATCTGCTGTGGGAGAAGCACGAGGGAGAGCAACACAGAGAGCAGGGGATGTTTTGCGGGTAGAAGCACACGAGGAAGAGAACAGTAAGGAGCACAGTGGTGATGGGAAGCACATGAAGAAGAGAGCAACAAGGAGTGCGGGGAGAGAGTATTGTGGGGGGAAAGCACAAATGGGAGGGAGCTGGGATCCACATGCACTCTTGTGGAGTGTTCAAACTAAAAGAAGAAATGAGAAGAAATAAAAAGTACAAGCATTTGAAATGCAATCGGCCTCGCATTTGTGAAAGTTAGAGCTATTGGCATTGTAAACTATAATGTTTTTTACCCATTTTGTTTGTTTGTAATGGAGTAACGTAACCGGTAAAACAGCTGACTTTGGAACTGATGAACTAAGTTTTAGTTTTATGATTGATTAACCATCTTGTGCTTTATGTAAATTACATTTTTTGTTCTTATTAATGGGAATTTCTCAGGTAGTTGGTTCATAAAACCAAAATAAAGAAATAAAGAAGCAAAAACAGCAGCAGTGAAGTCACCCACTCACTAGTAAGGAAGAACGGGGGCAGAAGAGGGACATTAATAGGGGGTAATGTGCATTGTAACATGTGCCGAGGTGTGCACTTTGCAACAGGACACACTACATGAGGGGCGCGTGCACTAGAAATCTGTTGGATACGAGGGCAGTCATTCACTGATGTGCCGAGAGGTGCACTATTGGTCATACGTGAGGGTGGCACTCACTGCAGGGCAAGGAACAGTGAAATGAGGAAGAAGGAGGGCACACGGAGCACTTCACGTACCTCCTGTTAGTAATAAAACAAGCATATGGTGTGTTCTGGTATTAGTAACACACTTAATGAAAGTTAACGTGCAGCAGGTGTGTAAGCCACACAAAACATTTATGTGGCTTGACATTTCGTGACACCAGTGGCTTGTTCTATATGACTGCAGTTACTCACAGTGTGGCGTGGCCGCCAGTCCTACTACTCTGTTGGTGGCACCGTATGCTCCTGATGAGGAAAGTATGGGGCGTAGTAAGCAGATACAACATTCCCACCTCATGGCCCTGATTGGACGGATTGTACCACTTAGGTTATGTGCCTCTGAACGGAATACATTCCACCCTATAATGGGTGGAAAGTGAAGGAATAAACCGAGAGAAATTTTGCATAATGTTTGTAATCAATCATATGTATTATTTTATATTTAGAAAGCTGTTTGATTTATGTTTGAAGAGGCTCCTCCCGAGTTCACTTTAACAATGGAGTGGTCCGTAATGCACGGTGTTTGCAGAGGCTCCTCCCGTGTTTGTTTAAGTAAAGGAGCGGTTAGTTGTGCACAGTGTGAGCACGCCATAGGTAAAATAAACAAGTAAGGAAAGCAGGAGGAGGAGCATGATGAGGCATAGAAAGGCGAAAGACGTGGCTCATTCAACTATAAGGAGCGTGGGTCTCCTCCACACTCGTCATTACAAAGGGCACTACGTAGTAAGGGCGGGACAGGGCTGCTCCGTTAGCGAGCATGGGAAGCGAAGTGATCCCAACTGAAGTTAAAAAGAAAAAGCATTTACAATGCAATGGTCTCGGCATTGGTAAAGTTAGAGCTATTGGCATTGCTCATGACATTATTTTTGTTTATGTTTTTGTTTTTAAACATTTAAAGAAACGGCATTGTCATGAGCAATGCCAATAGCTCTAACTTTAACAATGCAGAGACCGTTGCATTGTAAATGCTTGTTTGGTACTCTACGGCAGGAAGGCAAGATACCAGAGAAACCTGGATTTGTTATCTGCCATGGAAGATGGACAATCGACCCATTGCCACCTTGCCCAGAGTGGGAGAACAGAATCCAAGGTTCATTGCAGGGCACCTGGCTATTCGTTGTAGAGGGTTATGATGGCATTCAGAGCCATCGAGGAGAGTAGGCATCTTACATTTTCAGGTCATTTCATCCACTACAGCTCTAAGCCACCGTTTAAAGAGCGGCCCTTGCAGGGGCATCCGACATCTTGTCAGCAACAGTCGAAAGACGGGCAAGGCCCTGGCTGCAGAGGAGACTGTAAAGGGACCCAAGCTGCAGACCCCCCAGGATGCGCATCATCACAAGGGAAGCTCACTTCCTGCACTGGTGAATCAAACACAGGAAGGACCCCGCCACCCAGGTTTAATCCCCCCAGCTTACAGCGCTTTATAAACTACAGTAAAACACATAAAGAAAACAGGGGAGGTGATGTCCCAGCAGAGCGCCCTATAAAGCTTTCAGTTACACAGAGGAGGGACGGGCTTCAGTACAAACGCCATTTACAGCCCTTTAAGTGGCTCTCTCTTTTACAGCCCTGTGCATTACAGGGAGGGGCTGGGGTCTGCCTCCTGTAACAACCTCATGACTTACATACAGGTTTCTGTTTTTACTCTGCACAGATAATGCAAAGCTTTGTTCAGTCAATCATCCTACAAAAACACACAAAATAAACACCATCACACAAATGCACTTTCAACCTTCGTAGAGAGTTAAAACATCTGCATACTTGACAAGATGTACAGCGCATCAGTCAAGGGAAAAGCAACTATCTACATTCATGATACATGACATCGGTCTTAAATCCAATACTGAACCTCGAATAAACTACAAACCACCACCTTAGACCGCACAAACGTTATTCATTTCTTGCGTGTATTCCGGCGGAGGGGGCCCCCATTCAGCCTGAGGCCTATGTATATCTGGTAGATATCTGGATTATGGTCATCCTGCAGGAGGTGTGGGGGACATCATTTACCGTTATGCCACTGGTTCTCATGACTGCATTGCTTCTTTTTAATATATTAAATAGGTCTATTTCACCACCTCCAAAGGCCAGTCATTACCGGGACAGTTTACTCTTGTGACTTACTTTTTTTTCAGAAAGTCTTTATTAGGATTTTGTGCAAACAGTAAGATTCAGCCGAGAAAATACAAAGGTCTCACCCTAGTTGAGGACCTGGTGACATCTAATCAGAACAGCGCAAGTGAGGCTGATGGGAGAACACGTAACAGGAATCCATAATTATAACGCAGCAGCAAACAGTTCAGTCCAATCTATAAAGTTTTCAAAGCTCATTAAAGATCCATAAGCGTTCTTTAAATGCAGGAACAATGTACTTCGTTGCAATTCCAGGATAGCATTCAAGAGGCCATGGGGCGTTAAGGTTATTGTACGCAGATGCTTTATGATGCCACCATACATAGTCAAAGGAGCGCGCCAAATTACAACAAATGACCTTCAAATTGGCTTGTTCCCACTGGAAATACAAGAATGATAAAACCTATAGGTCTTGCCTTACAGACCTATTGGATTTGGCAATTATTTTTGACAGTGCTGTACAGTGTTGGCAGCTGACGCTATGCGGCATTTTTATTAATACATTAAAAAAATTGATGTGCTCGGCGAGGCAAGTTATTGCGACATGCATGATTATACATGTGCGTGCATTACAAAATAGCGTGTTTTTTTAGTGGACAGATCTGCGATGCACTGGTAAATGTAAAAAAAGTTGCAATAGTAGGGCGAAAGTGCGTTGTGTTGTTTGGGGGGTGGGGAGTGAGCTGGCCAGGGTGGGAGCAACACAGAGCGGGATGGAGCAAAAAACGCACTCTGGGTAGAACAACGCAGGGGAGACGGATAAGACAATGAGCAAACACACGGGGGGAATAGATGGGACAGCAACATGGATCCGTTGAGGGTGAGTAAAACAGGTGATGCATACATGCCACTATACCAGATTCAGACGGGAGACTCCCAAATTTCGAAGCCAAACAATTACTTTTTTGGGCTGTCTTCCAAGTTCTGCCTGAAATTAACCTCTGCTTCAATAGAAGTCAATGAGGAAAATACACTCCCTGATATTCTTTTCATAATCCCCCATTTTCAATTTCTAAAATGTTGGCATGTATGGTAACGGGAGACCAACGCCCACAGATGGGGAGAAGCAGAGGGGGCACCAAAAAGGCAGATGGGACAGCAACACGTTGCGGTACGGGTTAGAGAGAAGCAGACAGTGGAGAGTAACACAGAGGTGGTGGGAGCGAAGCAATAGAGGGAGAGAGAGCTAGAAGTGGAGAGAGAGCTGAAAAAGACCGGGGCAGAACTCTAGCATCAGTGCTCCCCCGCGGTGCTAAAAAGCAGTACGCTTAGAGTGGAGGGGCGGCTGGGTGATTGCTGGTTAAAGGGAACGGGGCGAACAATAAAACATCCTGTCGGTCAAGTACGTGCGCTTGACCACGGTGTACACTAATACATTTTTTTTTTAAACGCATCTCGTGCCCCATGACCAATATTCGTTCACGGATACCATTGTCAGTAGTCTCTGCAGCGTGCGTAATTAGCCTAGAAGTACTGGGAAAACCGCCCCCAAAACTACTCGAGCACAGGCTATAGGCCTAGAGCATCCTCCATTTTCCTGTGATACGCCGCTGCGCTTAAGTACCCCCCCTCTACCAGGCGCGCCTCACCTTGTTTGTTTTCGTTCAGTTGCCGCTCATTATCTCCTGCAAAAAAAGAGGCGGTATGAGGGCGAGTCCGCCCGCCCCGCAAATCTTAACAGCCAATCATGTACCGCACTGAAGAAGGCAACCACTGAGGATAAGCTGTAACATTTGCGGCCAATCAAAAACAAAAATTGCGAGCAAAATAAACCAATCAACGGAGCAGTCTTCGCTCCACGCCACTGACGATATGTTCTACGCGCTAGTTACGTAGAGGCAGTCGTGAGGCTATACATACGCACATATAAAAATGTTTAAAATATAAATAGACCTTAATGTCCAGCTTGACAAAATACAACAACAAGCACGCACCTAATGAGAAGATCGCGACCTGGCAATTAACAAATGCGTCCGGACGCCGGGACACCACCGCCTTTCTCCGAGGCACAGCAGAAAATGCCTCGGAGAAAGGGAGTGTCCTTTTCGGATTGGGGGGCGTGTTTTGCTGTTGTCTCCTCCCTGAGACTTCTCGCAAAAAACACGCCCCCGATCCGAAAAGGACGGGGCAGGATTAGAGTGACGGGACCTCTTCTCCAATGGCTGGCCAGCATTTACTAGGCCAGCCAATGGAGAACAGGGAAGAAGAGGGGCGGGTTCAAGCCCCTCTTCACCCAAGTCATTATGTCTCGCGAGCGAGACTGCGCAAGCGCAGCCATCGCTAGCCGAGACCTAAAAATCTGTTACGGTCAGGCACGAGGGAGAGTGCTGCTCTGTTAGTGAGCAAAGTCACTGCATACACAAAAGATAACAAGCATTTACAATGCAATGGTCTCGGCATTGGTAAAGTTAGAGCTATTGGCATTGCTCATGACATTATTTTTGTTTATGTTTTTGTTTTTAAAACATTTAAAGAAACGGCATTGTCATGAGCAATGCCAATAGCTCTAACTTTAACAATGACGAGACCGTTGCATTGTAAATGCTTGTTATTATTACAAATCTGAAGTTGTCGATCACAGCTCCGCCGCGACTGTTAATGAACTGTGTGATCTTGCGCAGGCTACAACGAATTGTTGGAATAAACTCTGCCCCGGACAGGTCTAAGCGCGTGTTCTTTAAAGGCCGCTTAGCATTGCTGAAAATACCTGCTGCTCTTCCAAAGCGTGGTGCCAAAAATCACACTTCTGACCTTTCCCCCAAAGTTAACATGTTCCTTCGCACAAACACGTTCGTTTTAAATGCCTCAGGTGTGGCTTGAGGGGGTCGAGCTCGGTTTAGGGTCACCTGCGCTGCCCTTTCCCTTGTCAAAAAGTTTACATTCCATTAGAGGTAATAGTGCGGAGGAGCAGAGCAGATTAAAGAGGGGGGGGGAGAGAACACATTTATTTCACTTACATCTCCTCGTGTTCGTGCAAGTTCAGACAGGGAAAACTTCAAAATACCTCGTTCACTTTAGGGTGATGTATGTTTTTTGGACATGTTAAGATGTTCACAGATTTTCATTAAAAAAAAAAAATACTGCCCGTCAATCTACAGAGCAGGCCACAAAGCCTCAGCCAGTTTGCAAATCCCCACCTTGCCCAGGAGGAACGCATGGTTAGGAACGGAAAACTAGAATTTCAGTGACCCATCCACCGACTAGCACCTCTGATGTCCAAAGCCTCGATTTACTCCCCAGTCCAGAGTCAGGGGACCATAAGCACCCCTAAAGCCTGGTGGGCTTCTAGGAAGGCGCAGGTAAGAACCAATGTGTTGATCAACGTTATTGGTTTGGAAAGATTTAAAACGTTTGATTCGCAACACATTTCTCCAAAACTTAGCCCCCGATACCAACCAAGCAATGCGAGAGGTCGCGATTCGCGTACTTGCGCCTCTCGTTTGGCGAGCCTAGGCCTATTTTTGGTCCAATCTGAGCCTAATTTGAGAAATCAAACATACATCGATAGTATATATGGCTATTTCTGGGAGTTTAAATGCAGTCCTAATGCTGAGGCGAGGCGTGGCGAAAGCTATTGTATACAGAATTGACAGGCTACAGAGTTCGGGCAGGTAAAAACTGCGGGACAAAGTATGAAAAGGCAGACGACATCACTGTAGGCGCCTTAAAATACAGAATTTAAACCAAGCTTCAGGGAGACAACGGCAAGGAAGTGTTTTCGCTCATTTTTCAACGCTATATATTTCTTTCTCTTAACAGGTTACCTTCTTGACGAGAATAATATTCACGAAGACGATTACAAACATTTCAGATAAACATTACAGCGTGTCACGTTTATATTAATTTCATGGAGGCATTGACGTCAAAATCCACATTAAAAAAAAAAAATCTGAGAGACACTGACAGGCCAGGTGTAAAGAAACCGAGGACACGCCCTCAAATTGGATAAGACTTGGGCGGCTATTTGTAAAATTGCTGGTGGCGTTGTGCTACCTCACACCAGGCAAACTGGCCCCTTTGGGGCGGAAAGAAGTCACACTCACAGGTTGGCAAGCCCAGCCTTCCGGACAGCGGAGGAGATGGCTTTCACAGCCGTGCAGAGGGAGTTGAGCAGCTGGGTCAGCTCTCCTGTCCCCTTGGCTTTCCTGCCCTCCTCCATCACAAACCGGGTCAGGGTGATGACATTGGTGTCGAAGGGAGCCTGGTCCGACATGGCTGTCCCGGAGTAAGAAGCGAGAGTCAGGGGACGGGTGAGGAGTAGGGTTTACAAACTGCCGCCGACTCGCACAATAGTGAATTGAAGTAGAAGAACACACCCCTTTGACATAAGGAAGCTTAACCACGCCCCCCATCCGTAAATCACACAAAATACATCCTGGTCGAGAACTTCAGCAGCGGAGGGAGTGTCGGTGGGCCGTGGCGTGGGAAGGTTTCCCGTTTACGTGCAAAGAAACACGAGAAGATGAGCTGGAAGTCGGGGAGAGGCAAAATGTTGTACTCCTCTTCTGATTGGCTGCAGTGTACTAAACGTAATTTCTTCCGGTCCCGTCTCCTAAGCCACGAGGAAAGAGCTTTAACAAGGGGGAAAGGCGTCCAAAGCACGGTGCGGATCCCGATAGCAAAACAAGGAGATCAGGTGAGGGAGCAACGCCGGGACACCACCGCCTTTCTCCGAGGCACAGCAGAAAATGCCTCGGAGAAACGCCACGTCCTTTTCGGATTTGGGGGCGTGTTTTGCTGTTGTCTCCTCCCTGAGACTTCTCGCAAAAAACACGCCCCCCGATCCGAAAAGGACGGGGCTTCAACGGAGTGACTGGACCTCTTCTCGAGTGGCTGGCCAGCATTTAAGAGGCCAGCCAATGGAGAACAGGAGAGAAGAGGGGCGGGTGCAAGCCCCTCTTCTCAAAGTCATTAAATCTCGGAGCGAGACTGCGCAAGCGCAGCCTTCGCAGCCGAGACCTAAAAATGAAGCATTACGGTCGGGGAAGTGGACGAGCGCTGCTCCGTGAGTGAACCGTCACCGCTTACACAAAAGAAACAAGCCAGTTAAATAAAATAACTAAAAAAATAACAATAAAAGAATGATAACAATTAAAAACAAATGGATGCAGATGGAAGCGCAGAGGACCAATGTAACATTGAAACATTGGGGAAAAAAAGCATCAACTGGCCAAAAGACGACTGCTGCAGGGGCTGTGTGCACTAGGAGAAGGGGGGGGGGAGGGCTTATAAAGTGATAATAACATGAAGCAGAAGCAGAATGATAAAGGGGCGGAGGGCCAAAGGCATGAAAAGAATAAAGATAATGAAGTTCTCAGGAACAGGAGATAACAAGGCAAGTGTAAGTACACTGTACTTTAGTGGTGCTGCTGCGCTTTGGAATGAAGTGAGCTATCGGCTGCAGGAACGAGACAGGAGACAGAAAAGAAAAACAATGCTGGAATGGACCAATCCTAAGCAGGAGGCGGGAATAAAGTGGTTTTATTGATTACAGCATGCGCGCTGAAGCTAGACCTAAAAAATGAGCGGTGGGAGGATACATTCAGCCAAGCAACAGAATGGCAAAGAAGCTATGCTAAAGTAGAGACAAACACAAGATGGGAAAAGGAAAGACATTGAGCAAGAAGTAAGCAAATAGAAGTGAAAATACAACCAACCAATAGTAGGCAACGGGTGGGCTCTAAGCCCAATGAACATTCTTGGTAAGCCCACAATAGCCCTTACACAACTAGACAGCTTGCGCTGACTGGTAGGCGAGAACTAAACAAGTTACTGTGACAGACAGTTTCCAACTCTGCCTGGACACACATGCACACAAGCACGGGGTATGCGCACGTGACAACACAGACACCGAATCCTCTGGGTGTCTCCCACCACCTGCCTCTCTTGACTTCTTACCTTTTAACGGGCCTTTAAGCCCTTCAGACACCGCCCCACACCTCCCATGCAACGCCAGCACCAAGGTCCAAGTTCAGCACAGACATATGTGCCCAAGAAAAAGTAGGTTAAAGTTTGAGGCGCAGGCGCAGCCACACAATACCCACGCTCCTTCCTAGCACAATACCACTGCTGCGTCCCTGCCAGGCTTTTTGTCTCCGATCATTGAGTAATGAGGTACATTAACCACCAGCATCATTCTGGCCTCTCCTGGTCCTTGGCTCCCCCAGTGCTTACCTACCTGGATTCACCTACCTGGATTTACCTCAGTCGCAGGTTTGTTGGTTGGCTTGCTCTCTCGAGTGCCTCAGTCTGCTTACTGTGTGCTGAAAGTTCATGTTTTCTCTCGTTCACCACTGAACACGTTTTTGAACAATACTGACCACTGATGCCCTTTATTATTTTATTTTAACTTATGTTTTGTGCATCATGTGAGAAGTTGGCCTGGTATATGCTGTCCACTAATTATAGTGGGCACCTTGCACCAGTCCAAACAACCCTTATTGATGATTAGGTTAAAGACAATCTTTATAGAAAGCTATTCTAGTGGTAGCTGTGGAGAGCAGCCTTCAGGCTAAGTCTCGAAGGAATGTAAAGCTGCTTGGTTTACCAGATCAGAACCTCCTGAATAATCAAATGAAAGGAGAACCACACAAGATATATATAAAATATATGTATTTATTACTAAACACGCTCTACTAACCTCTTTATGAGATCAGAGCACAAAGCACACAATATTAAATCAATAAAACAATAGTAAATAGCACAATACACAGCGGACTCCAAGGGGAGACCGAACCATATACTAAGAAAGTGGTATAACAATCCTGACTTCACTAGACACAGTGCCTAGAGCACGTACAATCGCTGGAACCCCAAGGAACCACCCAAAGTAGTGACACAGGGGACCCACGGAGGACGGGTGCAGTGTAAGAACACAGACGCCAGTTCCGTGAAACTCTATGGGAAAGTCACGGTTGGAAAATTACAGTTTAAGGACACTTCGGAAGAGGACTTCAAGCAAACCCTTTGGAACATAGAAGATTCTCAGGCCAGCACCCTTGTGAGTATTGAGGTACCCGTGTTACCTATCCCTGAGGAGCCAGGTGCATAGGGGTCAAGTGGTGTCGGAAACCCTCGTCGTTTTCAATAGCGTGATGCGAAGAAGTGCTGCTGCCGGGAAGATGAAAAGTGTCCGGTGGAATCCAAGCCTGGATCCGAGGTGAGAAGAACCTGAAAGCAGAGGTGACAGAGTCTAGGTCACTTCAGGGTGACCAGGGACTCAGTAGACGAATGCTCACCGATGTCGGGTGCTTCAGGTGAGAAGATAGGACGCTTGACTCTGCAGCCACGGGGACCAGGAGACGTCGACAATGACCAAAGTCCGAAGGTGAGCTGTCCCACGAAGGATGTCAAGTGCTGGGTGGTCAGTGTCCATATCGAACACCAACAAGCCTTGGCAACTGCAACACACGCAGGCAGAGGAAACAGGTTACGGTGAGGACCAGCAAGGTCCTGGGGACTCTCCAAGCAATGGAGAGTCAGGGCACATCTGGAGCAACCAGGAAAGCCCAAGGAAAGTCAAAGTTACCTACACAGGGACCCACAGGCCAACAGACCAGGGATCACAAAGGAACCTCGAGCTGAATCAGGAAATACCAGCCCACGAAACACTTGTGGAGTGTAGGCCGGAAATCTTCAGTGGAAATACTGCGCGGGGTCAGGACTACACGTAGCCAAAAGCACAGCCCCAGGGATCGCCAAAAAGCATATGCTGCTGCAAAAGTACACGGTGCATAGGGGTTCGGGTTGCACGGTCCCCACGAGGGATACTGGTCTCAGAATTGCTGAGAGGTCAGATCAACCTTAGTGACGCTTGGGAACCCACATCCTGTGTTGCAGAAATCTTTGAAGTCCTCAGGAGGTTGGGAGATGCAAACCGGTCAGATGCGTTAAGGTGCCTGCTGCTGCAGGGGAGTAACTCCTTTACTCCAAGGGAGATTCTCCATTCGTCCAGTGAAGTGTAGATCGTTGAAGTCCTTGGTTTCTGTAGCAGAGTTTAATTCAGGTAAAATCTAAAGTCCTGTAGTCAGGGTTCCTACTTTATACCCAAGGAAGGTGTGGGACAAACTCTGGGGACCCACCTATGGGGGTGGCTACACCCATGTCCTTTGTCCAGTTTCACGCCAAAGCAGTAGCAAATGGCTCTTGCAACCAGTTTGAACTGGACTATGCACAGGAACACCAAATGTGCCCCCAGTGCAGGCTTTCAAACACTTTCAGAGGGCACCCACCCAGCTCCAATATACTAAGTCCTGTCTGGGAGGTGGTCACACCTCCCTGTGACAGGAAAATTATTGTCTAGCCTTCTCCTGCTCGAGCTCAGCTCAGCAGCAGGAGGGCAGACTCGTTTCTGTGGCTAGCAGCATCCATTTTGTGATGCCCAGGTCGAGAAAACTGGTACCGGGTGTACCGGTGTTTCACATAAGTCCCTCTAGAAGGGTGGAATCATACCTCCCCCACCAGTTAGTGGCGGGGAGGTATGATTCCAAGGTATTTGACACCAAACAGCCATTTTTAAAGTTACCATTTACCGCAGGGTTATAATGCACTTAAATATAAATGGGCGGCTGCATAACAAACAACCCTGGAAAATAGGTTCCGAAGGCTGTAGAGGGGCTCTGCTCATGCAGGGGCACCCTCTCACATAAAACCCAGCACCCTGCCTTCAGAATTGATAAGGCCTGCCTTGGGGTAACTGATAGGTTTATATGTGCAGTGATTTAGAATAGATATAGGTAACCTACATCTAAGTAAGGGGTGTATGCACCACCTTACACAGGCTACAGTAGCAGACCTGTGGTGTCATTTTGAAGGGCCTCTCAGGGGTGGCACAATACATGCATCAGCCCCTGGAAGGCCTCTGGGGTACCTATGCCCTAGGTACATGGTGAACCATATACTAGAGACTGATAAGGGTACCCCAGTATACAATCTGGAGTGTACCTAAAGCACTTGCAATCAATTTAGAGGAGAAAGCAGCTAGACTGGGGTCCTGGATAGCAGGATCCCAGTCAGCCTAAGTCGAAAACAGTGAAACAACAGCAACAAGCATTGGCATAGCCAATAGGTCTCGCCTTTGGGACCTTATAAGTGTTTAGCCATGGAACAGTTGCATAACTAAATGCTTATAAGGTCCCAAAAGCGAAACCTATTGGCTATGCAAATCGACCATGCGGCCGCGAAAGTAAAAGTGATTGGGATCAGGATCAAACATCAAAGCGGCCGTGCGGCCGCTAAAGTGAAGGTAATCGCGGTAAAGAGCAGCGCGCGCGCCTGCGCACATGCACTGTAGCTCTAGGCTGGCCTGGTAGCACTTTTTGGAGCCCTCTCAATAAGTCTCGCCAGACCAGCGCATGCGCTGGGTCAGGCGAGACCTAAAAAGGGGGGGGTAACCATAAGAAGCAGATCCTACTCTCCTACACATCATATTTGCAACTTACTCAGATGCTGGACATTGTGTTACGTCTGCCCACTGGATGCTTGCGTTGGTATCCTTCATAATGCTTTTTGACTAATCCTTCTTTCTTAAAGAGGACCCTTAATTGATATTTTATGGCCTATAACTCAAGCATGTCATTTACACGGAACTACAAATCCCAGCATGCAAAGTTTTTATGAACGACAGCTCCAAGTAAACACCGTACCCACAGAACTTAAACTCTCAGTGTACATAATCACGAGGACTACAACTCCAAGCATTCGAAGAGTTACAGCTTCCATTGAGTGTTTTGTGAAACTGCAACTCCCAGAATACACAGCGCTCTGGTGCGTGACCTAAATATGGCCACGCCCAGTCCCAAGAAGGCAGACGGGCGACGGCTCTCTGGGAGTACAGTCCGCATATTACCCAGTCCTGGTGTGTGCAAGAAGCAGCACCGCTGCACGTGAGTCCCCCCCAGTGTGAAAGGCATTAAGAAACACACCACAGTAACAGACCAGTAGTAACCCTGCCCGGCTACTCACGCCCTCGGCCTGTGCCTCCCCCCGCCGTGGGACAATAAAGGGCTCTGTGTGTGCTACTGGGGCGGGCTGTCCGCCCCTCCTCTCTCACAGGGCAGAGGTCCAGGCCCTCTGGGGGCAGAGGGAGGGGGAACCTACAGGAGACTAATCTCTGCTTAAGGAAAGGGGCAGGGCCGCTGGCACTGCCCCCTGCTGCCCTCACGTCTGCAAATAGACCAGAGGAGGAGCGCGCACACGGGAGAGTCACCTGCCTGCACCGTGCCTTCCTCTCAACCTAGCGCCTCCTCCACAGGAGATCCGCTCGGAGCACTGTGGCACGCCCCTCTCAGCGTAGTACCTCCTCTACACAAGATTCCCTCGTAGCACTGTGGAATAGCCCTCTCAACCTAGCGCCTACTCCTACACTGGAGATTTTCCCGTAGCACTGTGGCGCGCCCCTCTTAGCGTAGTGCCTCTTCTACAGGAGATCCCCTCGTAGCACTGTGGCACAGGCATACACTACCCGCGTTACCACCAGACCTCTACCCAGGCACCCCAAGGGAAGCCCCTCTCCTCCTGCAGCCCCGAGGAGACTCCGCCAGCCCTTCTCTCCCCCACACTTCTCTCCTTACGCCACAGGAGACTCCCCCAGCCCTTCTCTCCTCCCCTTACCCCCAGGGGACTCCCCAGCCCTCCCCTTGACCTGGGCCAGCCCTGGAAGCACACACCTGCCAGGCTGCGCCTTTCCGGGCCGCCAGGATCCATTTCCTGCTGTTGGAAACTTGTCTTTTAATCCCCATCGGCTTCAGGTCTAAAAGTCCTAATGTAGTTTTTAGAAGATAAAAAAAAAAAAAAGACGCTCCTGGACATCAGCGCCCGGGACGGTGCATCCCGGTTCTTCCGGGGTCCAAAGGCTGCGGTTAGATGGTGTCTGCGCCCGGGCGGGGTTCGCCGCCGACCCTCACTGGAGTGGGGGTGCCTCGCCCCCGAATGTCTCCGCGGATCTCCCCGCTGCACCTGCTGCTCAGCAGAATGGGGGCGCTACAGGTAGGTGCGTGCTGGTGGCCGTCTCTCCCAGAGACATCGGCTCAGATTGTGTGGTTCCGGAAGGGCGGGAGGTGTCACATGAGTGTGGCTGTGTGTAAAACCCTCTGCACTTGTGACGTGTGACTCCGTCGCTGTTTTCTGTCACACGTTTATATATAGTTGCATCGTTTTAAAGTCTCTTTGGAGCAATTCGTTCATTGCTGTTTTGAGTTTGTATTTCCAAAGCGAAGCACTGACTGCGGTTTAGTTTCCCAACTTGTTACCGTCCGACATAAAAATACCAGCCATGATGGTAAAATGCTGGCCAGTTGGTAAACCTACCGCTGCTACGTGGACACAACCGTGACGACGTTTCAATCAATCAAAACGTTTTAAGCGCGCTACTCGCCTGTAAGGGTCTCAAGGCGCCGGGGGTGGTGGGGGGAATGCAGCTTCTGTCAGTCGGAGAGCCAGGTCTTGAGGGTCTTCCTGGATGTGCAGGGTGGGGGGCGCCTGATGTCGATCGGCAGCTCGGTCCAGGTCTTGGCCGCGATGTAGGAGAAGGTTCTTCCACCTGTTCTTGCTCTGCGGATGCGTGGAGGTTTGGCGAGGTCGGCGTATCGGAGGTTCCTCTTGGGTTCGGTGGTTGAGGGGGTCCGGTGTTGTGAAGGCATTTGTAGGCGTGGGTGCATATCTTGAAGGTGAC
The DNA here is from genome assembly GCF_964204655.1 of Triturus cristatus. NCBI lineage: Eukaryota > Metazoa > Chordata > Amphibia > Caudata > Salamandridae > Triturus > Triturus cristatus. Next base: position 812,243,295 of record NC_140595.1, read on the forward strand.
TCTTCTCGACGGGGAGCCAGTGGAGGTTCTGCTGGTGTTGGGTGATGTGATCCCGGCGTAGAGAGTGTTTCCGTACTCCAGTCTGCTGGTTATGAGTGCGTGGGTGACACTCTCCCTTGACTCGGGGGTGGGGGTTTATCCATTTGAAGGTCTTGCGGAGGTTGTTGAAGCAGGTGGAGGCGGCAGCGTTGACCTGTCGGGCAATGGAGAGGGAGATGTTGAGTACGATGCCGAGGTTTCGGTCATGGGGATGGGGGGCTGCCGAGTGCGGTGGGCCACCAGGTGTTGTCCCATGCAGAGGGGGAGGGTCCGAGGACGAGGATCTCTGTCTTCTCCCAGTTGAGCTTCAGGCAGCTGCTGCTCATCCAGGCTGCGACGTCCCTCATTCCTTCTTGGAAGTTGAGGCTGGGGGTGATGGGGTCCTTAGTGAGGGAGAGGATGAGCTGGGTGTCGTCAGCGTAGGATACTATGCTGACTCCGCGCTGTCTGACGATGGCGGCGAGGCTGGCCATGTAGATGTTGAAGAGCGTGGGGCTGAGCGGCGATCCTTGGGGTACTCCTCAGTTGATTTCCGTGGGTTCGGAGAGGAAGGACGGCAGTCTGATTCTTTGGGTTCTGCCGGTTAGGAAGGAGCGGAGGCAGTCGAGGGCGGTTCCCTGTATGCCTGCGTCATTATGTCTGGTGGTGTGGGTGCGGAGGGAGATGGTGTCGAACGCTGCAGAGAGGTCGAGTACGATCAGGGCTGCGGTATGTCCTTGGTTGAGGAGGGTGCGGATGTCGTCTGTGGCGGCAAAAAGCGTGGTCTTGGTGCTGTGGTTGCTGCAGAATCCGGATTGGGAGGGGTCGAGGATGGAGTTTTCTTCGATGAATTTTGTTAGTTGGGCGTTGACGGTCTTCTCTGTGACTTTGGCCACAAAGGGAAGGTGGGAGATGGGCCGGTAGTTCTTGAGGTCCGTGGGATCTGCTGAGGGCTTCTTGTGTAGGGGTCTGACCTCTGCGCATTTCCAATCGTCAGGGAAAGATGCCAGTTTCGAAGGTGGGGTTGATGGTGCGTCACAGTTCCGGGGCATGGCGGCTCTGTGGAAGATGTGGGTGGGTCCATGGGGGCTCCTGAGTGGATGTCTTTCATGGTCGACGCAGTGTCTTCAGTGTTGACTGGGGTCACGTAGGAGATGGTGGGCTGGGCGACGTTGCTGGAGGTGGGGGTGGTTTCGGAGTCAGGTGTCTGGTCGGTGAAGTTGTCGTAAAGGCCTTTGACTTTCAGATGGAAGTAGGAGCCGAGCTTGTTGCAGAGGTCCTGGGAGGGGCTGATGTCCGTGGATTCGCTGGGGGGTTTGGTGAATTCCTGGATGACGCAGAAGAGTTCTTGGAGTTGCTGGAGTTGGCGAGGATCTTGTTCTGGAGATAGGTCCTTTTGGTGGATCGGATGCGCTGGTGGTAGTCTGTCATGGCGTTCTTGTAGGCAGTGTGATCTTCTGAGGTTTTGCTGTTTCTCCACTTCTTCTCGAGACGTCTAGAGGTGCGTCTGGATGCCATGCGGCCTTCCTGAGGTGCTGTTTGTCGGGGTTAAGTAGGGGCGCGTGCTCCTCTGCACAGTTGGTGATCCATCCATGGAATTGTTTGGCTGCGATGTTGGTTGAGGTGGTGGGGGCAGCACGGTTGAGGGTGGAGTTGAGTTGCTACTCAGTGACTGTGCTCCAGTTTCTTCGTTGAGGGCGGGGTGCAGGTTTGGGCTGCGTGGGTTTGTTGACGAGGAAGTGTACGCAGTGGTGGTCTGTCCATGGAGGTTGCGTGGTGTGGCTGAAACGGATGTTGTTCCCACCTGCGAAAAGGGAGTCGAGGGTGTGTCCTGCCTTGTGGGTAGGGGCGTCGATGAGCTGTTTCAGTCCGATGTTGGCGAGGTTGTCCAGGAGGGTGGTGGAGTTGGGGTTGTCGAGGTGGAAGTTCAGGTCTCTGATGAGCATGGAGGCAATGGCGTGGGGTGCAATGAGGTCCGCGATGGCGATGGTCATGGCGAATGAAGCACAAGGTCCTGGGGGTCTGTATGCGAGGGTACCGCGCAGGGACTATCTGGGAGTGAAGGTGTTCTTTGGTGGAGGAGGGGTTGCTCGTGGTGGAGGTGGAGAGTCGGAGGGAGCTCTTGTGCGCAATGGCGAGTCCTCCTCCTGGGCGGTGTGGGCGGTCCTTCCTCCGTATCTTGTATCTGTCAGGGATGTTGGGGGCAGGGTAGGCGTTGGTCGAGGTTTCTGTGTAGAAGGTGATGTCGCGAGAGGGTGTCGAGGAGGTCCCAGATCTCTACGCCGTGTTTGTGCAGGGAGCACACGTTGAGGAGGATGCATGTAGGAGAGTGGCATCGACTGCATAGTTGCCCCCAACTTTTTGCTGATGTTTTGACTGTTTTCTGACTCTAGCCAGGCTTTGGCCCTGCCATCCAGGACCCCAGACTATCTGCTTCCTCTCTAAACTGATGTGAGTACCCTAGGTACATATCAATTGGATACTGAGGACACCCTATCAGCCCTTTGTAGATGGTACCCAGGGCATGGGTCCCTCAGAGGCCTACCAGCGGCTGCAGCACTTATTGTACCACCCCTGGGACAGCCATACAAACTGACACCGCCAGACCACTACTGTAGTCTGGGTAAGGTGGTGCTTGCACCCCTAACAGGGATATAGGTATCCTGTATCCCACTTAAATACAACAAATATATCCTCATAGGTCACCCCTAAGGCAGGCCTTGCTAATCCTACAAGGCAGGGTGCTGAGATATGTGTGAGGGGGAACCCCTACTTAGTAGGGCCCCTCTGCAACCTTCGTAAAACTATTGCTGGGTTGTTTGCAGTGTAGCCATACCATATACTCTTAAGCGTATTATAAGTAATCACGATAGCGTGATAACTTGAGAGTGGCTGCACAGAACCATGTTGTGTTTGGTGTCAAACATGTAGGAATCATACCCCCAATCCAGCCATGGGAGTGAGGGCATGATTCCCCCCTGCTAGAGGGGCGATATGGGAAAAGCGGCAGATTTTAGACCCCAATTTAAAAGTGCACGTAGTACAAAATGGATGCTACCCGCCACCCACACAGCTCTGGCCGCCTGTTGCTGGGCAGAACTCCAGCCACGGCAGCTGGACAATAGGGATCTTGTTGCAGGGAGGTGCTCCCACCTCCCCAGACAGACTATGTGGACTGGAACTGGGTGAGTGCACCATAGGATGTCTTTCAGACTTGCACTTAGGCTTCTCCAGTGCCTACTTCTGCATACACCGGCTCAAACCGGTTCAGGGGCATCCTGTCCCCTGCCCAGGCAGGAAAACACACAAAGGGGAGAGGGTGTAGCCACCCTTTCCTGCCTGAACTCCCATTGGTGGGCTCTGATTCAGACACTCCCCTAATCCCTGGAAAAAGGTGTGTACAGGGTCCCCAGAACCTCAGATTAATATTGGACTTCACAGACTTGAACCTTCGACTTGCTGCCGCTCAGCTGAATGAAGAAATCTCCCTTGGGGTAAAGGAGTTACCCCCCTGCTTGGCAGGCACCTGAAACACTGCAAGTGACCCAGTTGGAACTCCGCTGCTCCTACGGACATCGAAGACTTCTGCCTACCTTGAGGTGGGTTTCCAAGCATCACAGAGGCCAGTGACTGTGCACAGCAAAGCTCAGCACTGTGGACCCCGTGGGTGCCGAGATCCCCAGGACACCGGCCACCTCTTGCACACGACCCCGACCAGTGGGGAAGTTGTGCTTTGGCCCATTATTGAGCCAACCTCTCAGCATCATCTGTGCCAAAGATCAACGCCCTAGCCCGCTCCGGCGACCCGTGAGCGCATCTTTACGCACGCCAAATTGCTGCCTCCCGCGGTCCCTTGTCTCTCGACTGGTGGGCCCTAGCGGAGGTCAATCTTCACTTTAAAGGGCTCCCCTGGTTGCTCCAGGCCTGCTCTACAGTCTCCTCACCGGAGACCTTGCTCGGACCTCGTGGGTCTGCACCGTAGCTGTTTTGTGATCCTTGCGTGGGTTGCGGTTGCCAAGGCTTAGTGGATCCAATCCGGACACTAACACCGCAGCGGCCTTCATCCTTCGTGGGACAGTCACCCTCCAGAAGCTGACCTTCCTTGAAGCCTCCAGGACCCCGTGGCTGCCGATCCAAGCTACCCATCTTCCACCTGGAAGCACCCGACATTGAAGGGCTCTTTCTCCTGAGCCCCCTGGTCACTGTGCCGTGACCCAGACTCTGTCCCCTCTGCTTTCAGGTCCTTACCTTCAAGATCTACATCTTCAATCTGCACGACATCGACGACACTTCATGCCAGCAGCAGTTCTTCACCTTTTTCCATTGAAAATGAGATTGCGACCCGACATCGAAAACGACCTATGCACCCGGCTTCCCTGGGGCAGGTAACAGTGGTACCTCGGTACTGTCGTGGGTGTGGGCCCTCCAAGAGCTTAACTCTAAGCTGCTGAACTTGAACTCCTGCTAGAAGTGTTTAGATTCTTGCAATTTCCAACCGCAACATTCTCCATAGGGTTTAATAGAGATCCCGATAGTAGTTTATACCACTGCACGCGTCTCCCTTGGGTCCCCTTCCTCACTACCTTGGATGGTTTCGTAAGGGGCCAGCGACCCTAAGTGCCCTAAGCACTGTATGTAGAATTGTCGTGGTTCTTATACCACTTTTTTAATATATGGTTTTGTCCCCCCCTGGGGCCCTATGATTCCAGTGCTATTTATTGTAACTATCAATGCTTGTTTGAATTGTATCTCTACCTCCAGTTTCATAAAGAGACTAGTGGGATTATTCTTAGAATAAATACATATATTTTATATATACCTGTATGGACTACTCTTTCATTTGGTTATTCAAGAGGTTATCTATGGTAAAACAATAAGCTTAACACTCCTTCAAGACTTAGCCTGAAGGCTGCTCTCCACAGCTACCACTAGGATAGCTTTCTTTAAAGGTTGTCTTAAACCTATCATCAATAGGAGTCGAATTGGACTGGTGCAAGGTGTCCCCTATAACTAGTGGACAGCATATGCCAGGCCAACTTCTCACATTGGTGTGCAGCGGTTGGATTCAAGCTTGCCATTGTTTTACCAGATAACAAATTGAATTTCTAAAGTGAAAGCCACTTTGGTACTAACGGTACATATAAATTTAGCTTAGAATACAATAAGTTCTACTGAACTTGGAGTTGTGTGTAGAGGGCTTAGCACACCTTGACTACAACTCAAGAAAGGGTTTAGAAGTCAACACCTAGTGTAGGTACATGCAACAATCCACTACACTAGAAATGTCTTCAGGATCAGGAGCCCATAAGGCCCTGGAAGGACCTTCAAAGGTCCCAGTCGACAGGTATGACAATCTCACTTTTGCTGAGCTTAGGGAGATGTGCACTGCTAGACATTTGAACACAACCAAAGGTGCCAACACTCAACGTCTCAGAGAAATTCTGCTCATTGCAGACTTCAAGCAGACTTTAGTGTCTGATGGGGTACACAGGTTGGGTGGGCATCCCACAGAAGAGGACACCCAGGTGGTGGACTCTGATGAGGACCAGGAAGAGGAAAATGAACTTGACCTGGATGAACCAGACCACTCACAACATGGAGGTGATGGCCCAAGGGGCACTCCCTCCATCCCTAATGGGAGAGTGGTGGATCCAAACAGAAGGGACAGATCCCCCTCAGAGGAAACTAACCATTCTAAGAGATCCACAAGGACCTCTGCCTCTTCTCAGAGAAGAGAGTCCTCCCAAGAGAGGAACAGCAGACTGATCCAGTTTGAGCAAGCTAAGCTTCAGCTCAGGAGAGAACAGTTAGCATTAGACAGGGAGTCCCTGGAGCTTCAGAAAGCTTCAAGAAAGTGGGGTCTAGAGACCCCTGGTGGCAGTAATAATACCCCTAGAGTTAGAGAGAAAGCTCCTGCCAACAGGAACCTGCATAAGATTGTGCCCCCCTATCAGTCAGGGGATGACATCCATAAATGGATCACTGCACTTGAAAGGGCCTGTAAAGTTCAAAGGGTCCCAGTAGTTCAGTGGGCAGCAATCTTATGGCTCTCCTTTGCTGACAAAGGAAGAGACAAGCTCCTCACTGTAAGAGAAGAGAATGCTGATGATGATTATATCTTGAGAAATGCTTTGATAGATGGGTTTGGTCTAACCACTGATCAATATAGGTTAAAGTTCAGAGCTACCCAGAAAGCACAAAATCAAGATTGGGTAGACTTTGTAGATTGTGCTACCAAGGCTCTGGACGGTTGGTTAAATGGCAGTAAAGTAAATGATTACCAAGGATTGTACAATCTCATCATGAGGGAGCAGATCCTTAATAACTGTCAGAATCAGCTATTGCATCGGCACCTGGTGGACTCAGATCTGACCTCTCCCCAAGAATTGGGAAAGAAGGCAGACAAATGGGTCAGAACCAGGATCAAGCAAAAGGTCCAGCCCTTGGGGGTGCAACTAAAAAGGAAGATGCCAAAACCTCTGAGAAGGGTGGGGAAAAGGGAAAAGACCAGCAGTCTTCAACAGGTCCCCAAAAAGCAGCATCTGATAATTCCCAATCCAACAAAGCTAAACAGCCAAGGAAGCCATGGTGTAAAATCTGTAAGCAGAAAACCCATTGGACTTCAGACTGTAATAAGGCCAAAGACTCCACAAGTACCACTACACCTGCCCCTGTTAAATGGTAGCGGCAGTTTCAGTCGATAACCTTTCAAGTATTTGCCCGGCGGTAATCGCCTCTTATACCACTCGATAATTTACCAATGAAAGAGGCAGGCGCCGGAGACTGGAAGGCAGGAAACAAAGTTTTATTCCGTCGGAGCAGAACACATCAGATCAGACAGCAAGGTATCGTCACGAGGTGCTCTAACTGCATCTCTGAGACCTAGTCTCTTATACACTGGTTTATTGCTTTATTACACATAGTACATTCTTGAGATTCCCTTGATGCATGGGGGAATATCCCCTGAAGCCCCGGTTCAGATCCGATCCCATACATGGATACAGTAGAAGTTCCCACCCCACCCACAGTAGGAGATGGCTATTGCGCAGCAGGGTATTCCGTCAATTCCCGGGGGTGTGTGTGACCGGTCGGGTCTCAGGGGGTAGGGGCTTTGATCTACTGTAATCCCTTTGATGTGGGGTGTTTCCCTTACAGTAGGGGCAATAAACTGCATCCGCAGGGCTAGGTGATGGCCTGGGACCAGTTCAGACAATGGGGCGCAGAGGAAGGGGGTTATCAAAGGAGAGGCATGACCATGTATGGGATGTCGGTCGGATGTGGTTCCGTAGCAGGGTCGCGCAGAAGGAGAGAGTTTATGGCCTGTATGAGAGAGCGGGGGTGGCCAGCGCGCAGGGGATGATCGCAGCGCCAGGGGAAAGCGCTGGCGATCGAGAGTGAGCGGGGAGAGAGAGTGGGGTGCCTAAAATGGCGGCCGTGCATTCGCTATGCGTGGCGCTGGGGAGAGGCAAGATGGCGCAGATAATGTTCAGTTTGCACGCTAAATTTCCACACCCCTAAGGCACCTGTTCCCCCTAGTCCAGCTATAGGTGGTGGTACACAGAACAATTGTATAGTATGGTTTACCCTGGGATCTGGAGAGGACTCTGGCCTAGTCAGAATGCCTACTCAGGCTGTGTTGGTTTGTGATGGGGACCTGTCCCTATTTGTGAGCCCCAGTGGTCTGGGCAAATACAAACAACAGCCTAGAATAAATGGAAGGGAGTCTCTAGCATACAGGGGCTAGTGTCACCATGGTGACTAAGGACCTTGTGGACCCTAGCCAAATTATACTTGGAGAAACTTACCAGGTGACCAATGCGAGCAATGTCAGTACTAACCATGCTCTGGCAGTTGTTAACTTCTCTTGGGGAGGGGTAACTGGCCTAAAGAAGGTTGTGGTGAGTGCAGACCTACCAGTAGAATGTTTGCTAGGGAATGATTTGGAGACCTCTGCATGGGCTGAGGTGGAGCTGACTACTCATGCAGCAATGCTGGGTATCCCTGCAGAAGTGTTTGCCCGGACAAGGACAAAAGCTAAGCTGACAGAAACTGAACAGGCCTTGGATCCTGGAAAAATGGACCAAGGACCTTCCAAGAGGAGGAGTAGCAGGGGTAAGGCAGTGCCTTCCCCCCAGGATCAGTCTGAAGAGACTCTTGTAGCAGAATAGGATCTGACACCTGAAGAAGGAACTGTCTCAGATGAACTTGAACCTGATCAGGTTGAGTTTTTGGGGACAGGGGGACCTTCTAGGGCAGACTTGAGCCTGGAGCAGCAGAGCTGCCCCACTCTTGAACCCCTCAGACAGCAGGCTGCTGCTAAGGCTGCTGGGAATGCTGGTGAAACCCATAAAATATATTGGGATGATGGACTCCTTTACTCTGAGGGTCGAGACCCCAAGCCTGGTGCAGCCAGGAGGTTGGTCATACCTCAGAAGTTTAGGGGTTTCCTGCTCACGCTAGCCCATGATATTCCCTTAGCAGGACACCTAGGCCAAAATAAGACTTGGGACAGACCTGTCCCTCATTTTCATTGGCCTCAGATGAGTGAGGACTGTAAGAGCTTTTGTAGCTCTTGCATTACCTGCCAGGCCAGTGGCAAGGCAGGTAAGTCCACAAAGGCCCCCCTGATACCACTACCTGTGGTGGGGGTTCCCTTTGAACGGGTAGGGATTGACATTGTTGGTCCCCTTGACCCACCAACAGCATCTGGGCACAGGTTTATACTGGTGGTAGTGGATTATGCCACCAGGTACCTAGAAGCTAATCCCCTTAGAACCATCACAGCACCTGTGGTGGCAAGAGCCCTCCTGGGAATCTTTTCCAGGGTGGGTTTCCCTAAGGAGGTTTTGTCTGACCGAGGTACAAACTTTGAGTAGTTACCTCAAGGCAATGTGGAAGGAGTGTGGTGTTAACTACAGGTTCACCACCCCTTATCACCCTCAATGCAATGGGCTTGTTGAGAGATTTAACAAGACCCTAAAGGGTATGATCAAAGGGCTCCCTAAAAAGCTTAGGCGAAAATGGGATGTTCTTCTGCCCTGCCTTCTCTTTGCATACAGGGAGGTGCCACAGAAGGAGGTCGGTTACAGCCCTTTTTAACTTTTTTGTTTGGTCACCCTGTCAGAGGGCCACTCTGTCTAGTGAAGGAGGGATGGGAGTTACCTCTCAAGCCCCCTAAACAGGATATTGGGGACTATGTAGTTGGTCTCCACTCCCGGATGGCTGAGTACATGAAGAAGGCGACAAAAAACCTTGTGGCAAGTCAGGAATTGCAAAAAGCCTGGCATGACCAAAAGGCTGTACTGGTGGTGTACCAGCCAGGACAGAAGGTATGGGTGTTGGAGCCAGTGACCCCAGCAGCCCTCCAAGACAAATGGAGTGGACCCCATACCATATTGGAACAGAAGGGAGAGGTCACCTAATTGGTGGACCTTGGCACTCCCAGAAGTCCCCACAGGGTACTTCATGTAAACAGACTGAAACCATATGTGGACAGGGCTGACATGGGCTTGCTCATAGCAACGGATGAGGGACAGGAGGAGGAGAGTGACCCTCTCCCAGACCTGCTCTCTCACAACCCTGATGATGGGTCAGTAGATGGTGTAGCCTTGGCAGGCAGCCTCACTGCCCAGCAACAGTCTGACTGCAGACAAGTTCTCCAGTCATTCAGGCATATGTTTTCACTGACTCCAAGTCAGAGCACCTGGTGCACTCATGAAGTGGACACTGGGGACAGTCTGCCTGTGAAGAATAAGATCTACAGGCAACCTGACCATGTCAGGGACTGCATAAGGACAGTCATCCAAAAGATGTTGGAATTGGGAGTTATTGAGCCCTCCGACAGCCCTTTGGCTAGCCCAGTAGTCCTGGTACCCAAACCTCACACCCAAGATGGCAAGAGAGAGATGATGTTCTGTGTAGACTACAGAGGACTCAATGCAGTCACTAGGACTGATGCACATCCCATTCCCAGAGCAGATGAGCTCATAGATAAATTGGCCTCAGCCAAATATCTGAGCACATTTGATCTGACAGCTGGCTACTGGCAGATAAGGTTAGCTGAATCTGCAAAAGCCCAAACTGCATTTTATACCCCTGGTGGGCACTATCAATTTATTGTAATGCCCTTTGGTTTGAAAAATGCACCTGCCACTTTTCAAAGGTTGGTGAACCAAGTCCTCTCAGGCCTGGATGACTTTAGTGCAGCATATCTAGATGATATTGCTGTCTTCAGCTCCACCTGGGAAGATCACCTGATCCACCTGAGGAACGTTTTGGAAGCCCTGCAAAAGGCAGGACTCACTATCAAGGCTACTAAGTGCCAGATAGGGCAGAGTCAGGTTGTGTACCTGGGTCACCTTGTAGGTGGAGGCCAGTTTCAACCACTACAGAGCAAAATCCAGACCATCATGGACTGGGTTGCTCCAACCACCCAGACTCCGGTCCGAGCTTTCTTAGGCCTGACTGGTTATTACAGAAGATTTGTAAAGGGATATGGATCCATTGTGACCCCCTTAAATGACTTAACCTCTAAGAGGATGCCCAAGAAAGTTCAGTGGACTGTCAGCTGTCAGAAAGCTTTTGATGACCTAAAACAGGCCATGTGCTCTGCTCCAGTGATCCAAAGCCCCAACTACTCCAAAGAATTCATAGTTCAAACTGATGCATCTGAGGTGGGGGTAGGTGCTGTATTATCACAACTGAATGAAGAGGGCCAGGATCAACCAGTAGCTTTTATTAGCAGAAGGTTGATCCCCAGAGAGAAACGTTGGTCAGCTATTGAGAGGGAGGCCTTTGCTGTGGTCTGGGCCTTGAAGAAGCCGAGGCCATACTTGTGTGGCACTCACTTCATTGTTCAAACCGACCATAAGCCCCTCCTATGGCTAAAACAGATGAAGGGTGAAAACCCCAAACTACTCAGGTGGCCCATTTCCCTACAGGGGATGGACTATACAGTGGAACATAGACCTGGGAGCAACCATGCCAATGCAGATGGCCTCTCCAGATATTTCCACTTAGAACATGAAGACTCAGATGGTCAAGGTTAGTTTAATGTCCCTGCGTTTGGGGGGGGGGGGGGGTTATGTAGGAGAGTGGCATCGACTGCATAGTTGCCCCCAACTTTTTACTGATGTTTTGACTGTTTTCTGACTCTAGCCAGGCTGTGGCCCTGCCATCCAGGACCCCAGCCTATCTGCTTCCTCTCTAAACTGATGTGAGTACCCTAGGTACATATCAATTGGGTACTGAGGACACCCTATCAGCCCCTTGTAGATGGTACCCTAGGTACCTAGGGCATGGGTCCCTCAGAGGCCTACCAGGGGCTGCAGCACTTATTGTGCCACCCCTGGGACCGCCATACAAACTGACACCGCCAGACCACTACTGTAGTCTGGGTAAGGTGGTGCTTTCACCCCTTACAGGGATATAGGTATCCTGTATCCCACTTAATACAACACCTATATCCTCATAGGTCACCCCTAAGGCAGGCCTTGCTAATCCTCCAAGGCAGGGTGCTGAGATATGTGTGAGGGGGAACCCCTACCTGAGTAGGGCCCCTCTGCAACCTTCGTAAAACTATTGCTGGGTTGTTTGCAGTGCAGCCATACCATATACTTGTAACCGCATTATAAGTAATCGCGATAGCGTGATAACTTGAGTGGCTGCACAGAACCATGTCGTGTTTGGTGTCAAACATGTAGGAATCATACCCCCAATCTAACCATGGGAGTGAGGGCATGATTCCCCCCTGCTAGAGGGGCGATATGGTAAAAGCGGCAGATTTTAGACCCCAATTTAAAAGTGCACACGTAGTACAAAATGGATGCTACCCGCCACCCACACGACTCTGGCTGCCTGTTGCTGGGCAGATCTCCAGCCACGGCAGCTGGACAATAGGGATCTTGTTGCAGGGAGGTGCTCCCACCTCCCCGGACAGACTATGTGGATTGGAACTGGGTGGGTGCACCATAGGATGTCTTTCAGACTTGCACATAGGCTTCTCCAGTGCCTACTTCTGCATACACCGCCTCAAACCGGTTCAGGGGCATCCTGTCCCCTGCCCAGGCAGGAAAACACACAGAGGAGAGGGTGTAGCCACCCTTTCCTGCCTGAACTCTCATTGGTGGGCTCTGATTTAGACACTCCCCTAATCCTTAAATAAAGGTGGGTGCAGGGTCCCCAGAGCCTCAGATTAATATTGAACTTCACAGACTTGAACCTTCGACTTGCTGCCGCACAGCTGAATGAAGAAATCTCCCTTGGCGTAAAGGAGTTACCCCCCTGCTTGGCAGGCACCTGAAACACTGCAAGTGACCCGGTTGGAACTCCGCTGCTCCTACGGACATCGAAGACTTCTGCCTACCTTGAGGTGGGTTTCCAAGCATCCCAGAGGCCAGTGAGTGTGCTCAGCAAAGATCAGCACCGTGGACCCCGTGGGTGCCGAGATCCCCAATACCCCAGGACACCGGCCACCTCTTGCACAGCACACGACCCCGACCAGTGGGCAAGTTGTGCTTTGGCCCATTATTGAGCCAACCTCTCAGCATCATCTGTGCCAAAGATCGATGCCCTAGCCCGCTCCGGCGACCCGTGGGCGCATCTTTACGCACGCAAAATTGCTGCATCCCGCAGTCCCTTGTCTCTCGACTGGTGGGCGCTAGCGGAGGTCAATCTTCACTTGAAAGGGCTCCCCTGGTTGCTCCACGCCTGCTCTACAGTCTCCTCGCTGGAGACCTTGCTCAGACATCGTGGGTCTGCACCGTAGCTGTTTTGTGATCCTTGCGTGGGTTGCGGTTGCCAAGGCTTAGTGGATCCAATCCGGACACTAACACTGCAGCGGCCTTCATCCTTCGTGGGACAGTCGCCCTCCAGAAGCTGACCTTCCTTGAAGCCTCCTGGACCCTGTGGCTGCTGATCCAAGCTACCCATCTTCCACCTGGAAGCACCCAACATTGAAGGGCTCTTTCACCTGAGCCCCCTGGTCACTGTGCCGTGACCCAGACTCTGTCCCCTCTGCTTTCAGGTCCTTCTCTTCAAGATCTACATCTTCAATCTGCACGACCTCGACGACGCATCACGCCAGCAGCAGTCCTTCACCTTTTTCCATTGAAAACGAGATTGCGACCCGACATCGAAAACGACCTATGCACCCGGCTTCCCTGGGGCAGGTAACAGTGGTACCTCGGTACTGTCATAGGTGTGGGCCCTCCAAGAGCTTAACTCTAAGCTGCTGAACTTGAACTCCTGCTAGAAGTGTCTAGATATTTGCAATTTCCAACCGTGGCATTCTCCATAGGGTTTAATAGAGATCTCGACAGTAGTTTATACCACTGCACGCGTCTCCCGTGGGCCCCTTTCCTCACTACCTTGGGTGGTTTCGTAAGGGGACAGCGACCCTAAGTGCCCTAGGCACGGTCAGCAGAATTGTCTTGGTTCTTATACCACTTTTTTAATATATGGTTTGGTCCCCCCCTGGGACCCTATGATTCCAGTGCTATTTATTGTAACTATCAATGCTTGTTTGAATTGTATCTTTACCTCCAGTTTCATAAAGAGACTAGTGGGATTATTCTTAGAATAAATACATATATTTTATATATATACCTGTGTGGACTACTCTTTCATTTGGTCATTCAAGAGGTTATCCATGGTAAAACAATAAGCTTAACACTCCTTCAAGACTTGGCCGCTCTCCACAGCTACCACTAGGATAGCTTTCTTTAAAGGTGGTCTTTAACCTATCGCCTTAAGAGTCGAATTGGACTGGTGCAAGGTGGCCACTATAACTAGTGACCAGCATATGCCAGGCCAACTTCTCACAATGCATTTCAGGGCTTCTGTAGTTTTTGCATCCGGCAAAGGGGTGGTGACCATGGGGGTGCGTTTCCTCTCTGCAGTGGTGGGTGTCTTTGAAGTAGTGAGTGCAGGGGCCAAAGTTTTCTTATGGGTCCGCCTCCGGCTGCAGAATACCAAGGGTGCCTTGTGGTGATGTCACCCCATGCCTCTTCTAACCCCTGCACCTCTTGTCTCTGTGACTCATGAATACCAAGGGCGCCTATTCTCGGTTCCATCTCGTGCCCCTTTATTCTACCTCCCCTGCACTTCTTGTCTCTGTGACTCATGAATACCAAGGGTGCCTAGTCTCGATTCCATCTCATGCCTCTTCTAACCCCCTGCTACTCTTGTCTCTCTGAATACCAAGGCCGCCTAGTCTCGATTCCACCTCAGGTCTCTTCTTCTAACCCTCACTTCCTGTCTCTTTAACTTCCTGTCTCTGTATTTCACGAATACCAAGGGTGCCTAGTCTCAATTCCATCTCATGTCCATATCTTCTACCCCCCTGCACTTTTGTCTCTGTATTTCATGAATACCAAGGTCGCCCATTCTCAAATCCATCTCATGCCTTTTTCTTCTACCCCCCTGCACTTCTTGTCTCTGTAACTCATGAATACCAAGGGTGCCCAGTCTCAATTCCATCTCATGCCCTCTCTTCTAACTCCCCAAGAGTGCCTATTATGGATTCCACGTCATGCCTCTTTTTCGAACTCCCCTGCACTTCTTGTCTCTGTATCTCATGAACACCAAGGGTGCCTATACTCGATTCCATCTCGTGCCCCTTTCTTCTACCCCCTACACAAATCTGCCTAGTCTCGGATCCACCTCAGGCCTCTTCGTCTACCCTCACACTTCCTGTATAGCCATCTCATGAGTACAGAGATGGCCTAGTCTTGATTCCATCTCATGTCTCTTTTTTTCTAACTCTCCTGCACTTCTTGTCTCTGTATTTCATGAATGCCAAGGGTGCCTAGTCTCAATTCCATCTCATGCCCCCTGCACTTCTTGTCTCTGTATCTCATGAATACAAAGGTTGCCTCGTGGTGACGCCACCCCATGCCTCTTTCTTCTAACCCCTGCACTTCTTGTCTCTGTATCTCATGAAGTCCAAGGGTGCCTAATCTTGAGCCCATCTCATTTTTCCTTCTACCTACACCTCTTGTCTCTGTAGCTCATGAACACGTCTGCCTCAGGAGCTCATCTAGACATATTCCTTCCCTTTGCATGTGCTCTGTATTTACAGTGTGGAAAGTAATGCGACAAGTACCAGAATGTAGAGTAAAGACAGGACTGTGTGAACTATTCGTCCCGGGTGTAGAACCGGTTCCTCTGCTCTTCGCGGTGCATTACAGAGAGGATTGTTACCAGGTGACGCCGTGATACCAGTGACGCCATGTTGCCAGGGACGCCACGTTTTCCGTACTCGACTTCCTGTAAAACCGTTTGTAATCGTGAACTTTAGTCCAACTGGTTCATTTGCGGTGCAGCAGGAACACGCCTGCAGGACGTGTTAGGAGGGAAACTGAAAGGCCACTTGGTGCTACCTAATGACCTTGCGTTACCAAGGAGACACAGGTGTTTGCCCAGGATCACACTGTGGGCTGCAGAGGACTCGTTGCGCAACAGGTGGACGGTTTAAGTGAATATTGAGCATGTTGGTTCCGTATAAAACCCTTCAATTTGAAAGTCCTGATGCCTTTAGATCAAATTTACCAGGTTACCCCCCACCCCCACCCCACCCCACATATCATCGACGACTTGACATCGCAGCCCATTTTCAAACCATTGTAATCCAGACCCTGAGCCCGAATAGTAATTGAGATGAGCCAGGCCTACATGTCCCAGAAAGCAGTGCGTTGAATGGGTACCCAGCGCCAGAAGGCGGTGTTCAGGGATTCAAGGGTATCCTTTCTGTTCATCTGACTGCGGCAGTTGTGCGGGACTCGAGGGTAGTTTGACAACCCTTGTCCATGGAGCCACAGGAGCGAGGGGCGGCTCCAGGCTCATGGGCTGCTAAGGACGTCTTTCAAGTAAATAAATAAATAAATCCGTATTTGTAAAGCGCGAACTACTCACCCCTACGGGTCTCAAGGCGGTGGGGGCCGTCGTGGAAATTAAGTGAGCTATTGCCCAGAGTCACATGGTGCTGAGCTGAGCTGCCGCCGGAGCCGGGGATCGAACCCTGAACCCTGTGCTCCGAAGTCTCTCCACGTCTTTCAAGTGGAGCAGTTCACTCCCTCTAGGTGGGTGATTTGGGCGAGACTGCTTCAATCAGTCAAGACTTGCAATAAACACATGTCCAGGCGGTGTTATTCCTTTAAGAATAGACGATGCTTTATTTATGTAACATCTCTGCGTCTTCCTGCGCATCACGTGGTGTTCTCGTCCTGGAGTGCCCAGCTCAGCAGGATTGTTATATATGAACAGCCTTGGGACGGGGCAGCAGCTTCACCTGTCCAGGGAGGAGCAGGGGGGACTCTTTGGTGCGACCACGGAAAAGTCCCAGGTTCTCGTAAGAGCATCTGAGGCTTGTGTCGGCACCTGGCGACTGGCCATTGGTTGGCTGAGCTGGAGCAGCAGAAGTGTTCATTCGAAGGCTCATAGTGCCTTGGCATTCACATTAGGGGGGTGGTAGTCACCCATGCTAAAAGGAGTACCGCTTACCACCCATGGCGCACTGCGACTTGCCACTGACTTCAACAATGTAAATGTCCTGATTTTGCCAGATCTTTCCGCAGCGTTTGACCTGCCGACCACGCAGCGCGTCTGGTCCGTTTTAGTGTCTGTGCTATTTCAGGCCCAGAATAGGACTGTTTCTCCTCTTCCAAAGAATGACGTTAGTCTCTCTCCTCTTCGAGTACATGGTACCCCGATGCGTAGTCCCCCAGGGATCTACACCCTCTCACTAACCCACCAATCGTGACCTTCAGCCTTTGTCCTCCCTTGCACACTCTTGAGGGTTCCAACTTCTCTCACATCCACATTGTAGTTAAATTCTTTTTCTGTTGGACGACCATCTAGTAACCGTCTGGTAGAAGTGAAGGATTGGCTGGACAGACGTTGGTTAAAGCTGATTGGACATGACTGAGATGATGGTTCCGGGCAGGAGTGCCTTTCTAAGGAGCTCTAGTCGCCTGGCCCTCAGATTTGTGTCCTCGTCCCACACCTGTGGCGAGAGCCCTGGGTGCTTCGCAGGTCTCTTCAGGTGGGGTTGCCACATCTTCGGCTACCCTGCGTTCGATTGGCCCTGTGAGGTATTATGGCCTCGATATGCTCCAGACTCTATTGCTGCCCTTCTACTCTGCCTCTAAATGCCCCTTCCCCATGGGCTGCAAATTATTCGGGATCGGGCAGATTTTCTTCTCACCTCGGCCTTGTTGTTTTATTGTGCATCCCCTATCCTAAAATGACTCCCTATGCCCGCCAGGGTAGCGTTGGAAGTCTGGTTCACAAACCCTCAGTTCTCTTCCGGCCTTTGTTTTTCTGCAGAGGGTGAGGGCTTCCTCCGCTGTGGGCTCTCTTCGACTCTCCACCCAAATGATTCCTCATGTCTCCATTTCAGAAGCTTAAGTGCCCACTTCAAGGCTGCGGCACGCTCTCCCCTTAGAGCCACGCACCACCGAATCCCATCGGCTCTTCAGGAAAAAAATCAAAACTTGCCCAACTTTTCTGCTCCATCCTGATGTAGCTGCTGTCTGTCAGCGCCAAGAGACGTCTTGTGGTGGCGCGCTCTATGAGTCGTCTTTGAGATTGCTTTGTGACGGGCATCTGCCAGCCATAGCTGTTGTGCGACATCATTTATCGGTCCTGACGTTTTATATGATGGTGCATTGTATGCTGGCACTTTCGGGCCCACACACTCCACGAGTAACACAACTACCACCTCAAGAGCCCAACGTCATGTTGAGTAGAAGGCCAGGACTGGTTGAAAGAGACGCTCATCACATGAAGGCCGTTGGTCCCTCTGGTCGCGTCATATTCACATCTACTCGCACGTTGTCGATGTAATGATTTAAAAAAAATAGCTTTTTTTAGTGTACTGTGAAGGGAACACACGGGAAATGCGGTAACTCGCAGCATCGCTCTACTAGCCAATGGAATCGTCCAGGCCGTTGGACGCCTACCAGACTGATCTCTGTGTAACCTGCTTGTCTCTGCCTTAAATCCTCTCCGGGCTAGCTCCGCCTTGCAACCCCCTGAGATGCCAGGTGAATGCAGAGGGCACCGGTTCGTTTCAGGCTGAAGACTATTGTTCCTATGGTCATAGAAACCACCCGCCTCCTGCATTTTGGTAGAGTTGCCCGATCAATGCCACCTCAGGCGCTACCTAGGGGCCCTTCTGAGGACCCCTCAGACACCAGCATCCTTGCTTCAGCAGTCTCAAATACATCCCACGACGAAGTACAGACACTGTCGTCATGTTATTTAAAACTCAATCTGCCATAAGTCGCACTAAAAACGTCACAGGCACCATTACCACATACAAGCTTTACTAGTCGGACTTACAATGTCTTGCCCCCCTAAAACTGTCCATGCTCGTGGGTCAACATAAAGTCCCCCAGCAGAAGAGCCCATTCCACGGCGTCACTTCTGACACTCAAGCAAGGCTACGTTGCCCTGGTGATTGCAGGTGCCTGGACTCGTGCCATCACCCCGACGCGCGGTTTCAGGGCTCGCGCCCCCAGATCTACACTCTATTAAACCAAAGCCCTGCACATCCTGATAGAGAGAGAAGTCCTCAGATGCAAACTAGGTGTCAACAAGTGAGAAACGAAGTGATGCAAACAAGTGCAAGATGACCTCACAAGACAGAAATCTCTCCCATACTTAAAGCAACTATTTCCAAACCTCGAACAGGCGTAGAGGCATCTTCAAGCGGGTAAACACGTATCACGCAGATTCCCGACACCGTTGATCCCTAACTCGATCAACAAGTGCAGCCAATCGTTTATTTTTTATTTATTTTGTTATTTTTTATACAAATTGGTAAAAGGCACCATTTTGACAACATAAAGAGAGCTTCCGCTCTTCAACCTGTCCCTCCAACCAACACACCAAAGTGCACTTCCTTTAAAATGAGCTTGCAAAAACCCTTTTTGACATAGACTCCTAAAGCTAGCACACGTGCACTATAGTCTGCCATGAAGTGCTGTGAAGTAGCTCTGTGGCCAAGCACTTTCACGCCTCCTGAACAATCGATGCTTCCTTCACACTAGGTATCTTTCCTAACACATTTTACCTGCGCAACTCCACTCTGTTTCTGAAAAAGCAAACCTTGACAACCTCACCAACTAGAGACCAGTACACACGCATTCCTCAGGACGATATTTGAGAAACTAGCCCCCATCCAATTTTAAGACCAAATTACATTGCCCTCCACCGCGTCTACCAGTCCAGTTTCAGGCGATGCTGCATCCGAGACCGCCGCTGCCCCGGTTATAGACTGAACCCTTTTCTCGTCACAGATGATGGTACCCACCACCTCTTGGTCCAGCTTGGTCTCTTATTTGCATTCACTACTACTGAATATCCCGCCTGGGCACTTTACTGGCTCTGTGTATTTGTTTCTCAGCCCAGTGGCATCTCCAGACTTGAGTCACAGGAGGAGTCCCTAAAGGACCCTTTCACTCACCTCTGGTCTTAAAGCTATACATTTAAGAATTTCTCCGGGCTTTCGAGTCTCTCGAGTCAACCACAGCTTCTGCAGTATGTAAATGACAAACCACTCCATAGGAAAGCTCCAAGAATAAGAACGCATCATCTCAAATACTCATTGCATACTGGATGTCAAGTGTCTGCCCCCCACTGAACCCAACCAAGACCAAGTCCATCCTCCTCGCCAGCGGCACCAACCACCGCCAGATGGAAAACTGGTCCTTCAGCATGAAGCTGGGCGGATTCTTGGCACATCGCATCATGACAGTGACCAGTCCCCAAAGCTTATTTCCACGGTAAATAATTTTAAACATCCTCATAATAGCCATAATTTCTGCACATTTAAAAACCCACCTTTTCACATTGGTTTTACGAGCTTACAGCTGTGGCATCCCTGACTCCCGGGTCCTATTGTTTGAGGCCAAGAACAGCAAGTTTTCATGTTTATTTTGGCCTCTGGACCAGTAGACTCGACCGCCTGCAGCATAGACCCCTTGGCCGTCGACTCCATCACATACCATAGTGTGGATCTATCGTAGGTGATGGTCTGCCTTCAAGGCCAGTTTTTATATCCACGTGTGCAGGTGAGTAGTGCAAACTTGTGTATAAGATTCACTAGTGCAAATACTTTACTGTTAGAGGGGGTGCTCTATGGAAATGCAGTGGGCTTAGCAAGCATCACTGACAGTAAAAAAACATGTTTACAAGTTTGCAAAATGTTACCCCTGGGCAGCCCGAGTTTGGGGGCGGCGGCGGCCTCCCCTCTCCCGCTCTTACTTGCCGCCGGCGCGGGGCGGCAGGGGCCACAGGTCCAGCTATGCCCACTGGGTCCACAAGGGCTGATCGACAGCTTCAATCCGCATCATTGGGGCAATTGAACGTACAGTGCAGTTAGTGTAGGGGATAATTCGTTTTGCATTTTTTTTTTTTATATATATAAATTAATTTTATTGCATTCTTTTCGATTTTAAATGGAACGATTTGTCTGTTTGTACTGGAATCGCAAATGTTCTTATATATGTTTTGATGATGAAACAAATGTTTCGAACTTTCACATTTGGAATTTGGAGACAGCCCGTCACCATCTAACTGGGTATGCAATCCACAGGCAAATTTAGAATTATTTAACTGTAAAACCTTAATAAAATCTAATTTCGAGCCAGTCCTGTCACTGACGAGAACCTATTTTAGGCAGATGTAAATAATATGCTGGGGAGGGGGGGGGGGGGGGGGTGGTTGTGCAGTCGGTGACCCTTTGCCCCAGGCTGTACACTGGGATGGGTGTGAGCAAAATGTGTATGATAATTTAAACGATCAATAGATGAAGTCCGCTGAGTTAAAGTCCCTTTGTGTATGTATTTTATGAATGAATTCTTTGGAAACAAAGTCTGAGACAGCCCAAGCTGTCTGAAAGGGAAGACCTAGAACAGATTACTAATGAAGAAAAATGGGTTATGAAAATACATTAGGAGCGCAGTTCTTAAAGAGAGTTACAAAATATGTCGGTGTGTTGGTGCAGATTCTTGAGTTTTGGGAATTCACAAGACCTTCCATAATAACCTGGAAACCGTACTCCTGGCAAACTTTTGTCAGTTCCATTTTCAGGTAGCAAATCTACACATGTATAGTTGCTCCTGCTCCGATCTGCTGAGCGAGTGCATGTTCACGTTCCCTACTCTCCTTTTTTTCTCACCCTGGAAAGTGTTCTACTCCTGCCCTTGTTGGGCGTGCATTTCCAACCTTCTCTAGAGAGACTTCTTTTAATCGGACAGCATCCTTTCCTTGTGTATCTGCAGAGCGTCCCTACCCCACCTCCCACCCCAGACCAAGTCCTTGGATGTCCCAGAACTGGAATCCTTAGTAACTGGCATAGCTCAGATTGAGGGAGCTCTTAATGCCCCACCCTTTCAATATTGAAGGGAACATGCAGAATGGATACAGCTGTTGAACGCAAGGAAGGTCTCCCCGGGACCCCAGGGAAAGGGCATCCCACTTACCAGAGAATTTGTCTGTCTGTTTCTGTTCTTCTTGTCTGGTTCTTCCTCTTAAGAGAAACCCTCAAATCCCCACTCGCTTCCAACATGGAAACATTTTGGTGGAAACCACTCCTAGTTCTTAGGCTGGCGAGATGCCTCGGTGAGTTCAGTGGTTCTCCCGTCAATTCCAGCAAGACCAGCTCTGCCCTAAATCCTTCCAGAGTTGGTAAATTGAATTTAACATTGTATGATAACTATTATTTTGATCACTTATAAAATGAAGAATTACACTATGGAATTCAGTACATAAACAAGTTATTATGAGTACCCCTGCTTTGATCCCCATCTGGGGGTTCTCTTCGGCCTACAACACGGCTCTAAAGACCGGTTTTGAACCTAGCGGCGGTGCCCGGGATCTTAACACCAACTTGTTCTCTGCAGCGTATCAAAACTCATTCATTAACTTGAGTTGACCACCTTGTGACACATGCATCTTCATTTGCCGGCCAGTCCCCCTTCCCATTGATGCCTCATTTTTGCTCTGCACCTCAACAATATCCCTGGTTTCTTGTTTTTTGGCAGAGCAATATTTGGCATGTTGGCAGTTCATCTAGTCAGCTGTGACTGCCTCTTCCTACCACCCGCCTCAGAGCCCCTGCCAATGCCCATTTCTACTCTGCTTCTCTTCCTATCCTTTCTATAAACACACACACCCCGGTTCTGTAGCTTCCACATACCCACACATACAGGCTTACCTTTATTTAACAACAGTGCCACAAATCCTAAACTTCTAGAGAAAACAAAGCAGCTGTTGTAAATGGTATGCGTCTACTGGGAAACCGGCCAGGCTTCTTGGACAAGCCCTTGCACTTGTGCAGTGTCTCAAGTATGCTACTTTAAAAAGAAATAAATAAAGAAAACCTGTTTCTTGTGCCTGAAGCATCGGATATCTTCAGGTTTCTCCGAATACTCTCTGTTTCTTTGACCAGCCGCTGAACATCTTCCAAGAAGACGAAAGGCCATGCATCTTCCATTGTCATGAATTGCACGCATCAACCCATGGAAAATAGATTGCCACAGAAGAAATATGGCCATTAGGCCAATATTAATGTTTTTAAATGAAATGAATCATGCTGAATAGGAAAGTTGTGGGATGCACATTGTGCTACTAACGTTTTACCATGTTCCTATATAATTTGGTTTATATTTGGGCGAGGATGACTGTCAACTCAAATAGCCTATTTCAGTCATCGTACACTGACACACATGCATGACCCTCCCATTTGTTTCTTTGCCAAAACTATTGGGGACAACAAGTCACTCGATTAAGTGTGCTCTCCCATATCATGTCTGCAGATGTCATACATTATCTGTAGCTCACTTTTAATTTGAATAGGCTACAATTTCAAAGTAAGATATTAAGATTGTATGTCGTGTTAAAAAAGCCTTTGTAATTCACCCAAAAAAGTAAAGGGTAATGTGGACTTATACATAGTTCTTCTATTAAAAAAAATAACTAATTTAAAAAAAAAAAAAAATATATATATATATATATATATATATATATATATATATATATATATATATAATCACCAATGGTAACTTGAGCTGCTTATGACTGCACATATTACATCTCTGATTCTTAAATCTACAGCAGTGCAATTATACTTATGTACGTTACATATAACTGATTAATTTCAGGTTTTTTTTGTGTGTTTTGTTTAAAACTCTGGGTTCTTTTATTATTAGAAGACCTACGTATAAGTCCACCATCCACTTTAACCTTAGTGTTTTTTCTCAGTGAATTTCTTAAGTTTCTTTTAACATAAGTTAAAATATTAGTACTTTACCTGTGTGTGTATCTATACATTTGGTTTTACATGCGTGTTTCTTTTGTATATGTCCATTCATTTGCTTGACGGCAATTGCCTCTTTTGTTACTGTGTTAGTGTTAGTATCTAGCCTTGCACTAGGACAGGTTCTATGTGATTGAACGAGTGATTAGTCGTTCACGGATCCTTCCCTCTTGTTCTCCCCTCCCACAGGAGCAGTTCCAATAAATTTCTGTGCCAACATGCAGGCATTTTGGCAAAAAGCCTCGCACTACAGGAGCGTCTGAACGTGAGGTACCACCTCAGGCCTGTGGCATGGCTTCCTCTGGGACAGCAGCAATAAATTCCAAGCCTGCACTGGCCCGGCCGCTGACGGACCTAGATTTCCGCTCAGCGGCACGCATCGAAGACCTCAACAAGTTGGTCCAAGAGTTCGGCAAGCATGAGATGCGCGACTATGACGATCAGCGGGCGCTGGAGGTTCACAGTGCCAAGGACTTTGTCTTCTCCATGCTGGGTAAGCCACACCCAATCTACTCAGTTCTGCCAACTCAATTCTTGGTATCTGATTGGGTTCTTTAGTTTTCATTATGTGGTTATATGCATGACCTTCTTCTTGGCTTTGTTGCTTCTTTTCCTTCCGACCCTTCTGTTGCTTCTTTTCCTTCCTTCCCTTCTGTTGCTTCTTTTCCTTCCCACCCTTCTGTTGCTTCTTTTTCTCCTTCCCTTCTGTTGCTTCTTTTCCTTCCCACCCTTCTGTTGCTTCTTTTTCTCCTTCCCTTCTGTTGCTTCTTTTCCTTCCCACCCTTCTGTTGCTTCTTTTTCTCCTTCCCTTCTGTTGCTTCTTTTCCTTCCCACCCTTCTGTTGCTTCTTTTCCTTCCCACTCTTCTGTTGCTTCTTTTCCTTCCCACCCTTCCGTTGCTTCTTTTCCTTCCCTCCCTTCCGTTGCTTCTTTTCCTTCCTTCCCTTCCGTTGCTTCTTTTCCTTCCTTCCCTTCCGTTGCTTCTTTTCCTTCCCACCCTTCCGTTGCTTCTTTTCCTTCCCTCCCTTCCATTGCTTCTTTTCCTTCCCTCCCTTCTGTTGCTTCTTTTCCTTCCTACCCTTCCGTTGCTTCTTTTCCTTCCTTCCCTTCCGTTGCTTCTTTTCCTTCCTACCCTTCTGTTGCTTCTTTTCCTTCCCACCCTTCTGTTGCTTCTTTTTCTCCTTCCCTTCTGTTGCTTCTTTTTCTCCTTCCCTTCTGTTGCTTCTTTTCCTTCCTTCCCTTCCGTTGCTTCTTTTCCTTCCTTCCCTTCCGTTGCTTCTTTTCCTTCCTTCCCTTGCTTCTTTTCCTTCCTACCCTTCCGTTGCTTCTTTTCCTTCCTACCCTTCCGTTGCTTCTTTTCCTTCCCACCCTTCTGTTGCTTCTTTTCCTTCCTTCCCTTCCGTTGCTTCTTTTCCTTCCTACCCTTCCGTTGCTTCTTTTCCTTCCCACCCTTCTGTTGCTTCTTTTCCTTCCTTCCCTTCCGTTGCTTCTTTTCCTTCCTTCCCTTCCGTTGCTTCTTTTCCTTCCCACCCTTCCGTTGCTTCTTTTCCTTCCTACCCTTCCGTTGCTTCTTTTCCTTCCTACCCTTCCGTTGCTTCTTTTCCTTCCCACCCTTCCGTTGCTTCTTTTCCTTCCTTCCCTTCCGTTGCTTCTTTTCCTTCCTACCCTTCCGTTGCTTCTTTTCCTTCCTACCCTTCCGTTGCTTCTTTTCCTTCCCACCCTTCTGTTGCTTCTTTTCCTTCCTTCCCTTCCGTTGCTTCTTTTCCTTCCTACCCTTCCGTTGCTTCTTTTCCTTCCCACCCTTCTGTTGCTTCTTTTCCTTCCTTCCCTTCCGTTGCTTCTTTTCCTTCCCACCCTTCTGTTGCTTCTTTTCCTTCCTTCCCTTCCGTTGCTTCTTTTCCTTCCTTCCCTTCCGTTGCTTCTTTTCCTTCCTACCCTTCCGTTGCTTCTTTTCCTTCCCACCCTTCTGTTGCTTCTTTTCCTTCCCACCCTTCCGTTGCTTCTTTTCCTTCCTTCCCTTCCGTTGCTTCTTTTCCTTCCTACCCTTCTGTTGCTTCTTTTCCTTCCTTCCCTTCTGTTGCTTCTTTTCCTTCCTTCCCTTCCGTTGCTTCTTTTCCTTCCCTCCCTTCCGTTGCTTCTTTTCCTTCCTACCCTTCCGTTGCTTCTTTTCCTTCCTACCCTTCTGTTGCTTCTTTTCCTTCCTACCCTTCTGTTGCTTCTTTTCCTTCCTACCCTTCTGTTGCTTCTTTTCCTTCCCACCCTTCTGTCGCTTCTTTCCCTCGCCATGGAAAGACTGTCGGAATGGGACATCATAATCCCTATGGTGGTGCCTGCTCAGGCACCGCCTCTGTTGTAGGGTTTATGATCCAACTGACTGGCTCCTTGAGCCTGCCGGAAATGTTGGTCGGTCCCTCGACCGCAACGGTCGGACTGACCTCATCCTAATGCGGCAGTCGGACCATTATGCTGGATGGTGGTTAGAACGCCACCGACAGCCTGTCGTTGGTGGTCCGACCGCCATCCTAATCAGGCCCTTGGTTCTGAATCCAGTGACGAGGGGATACCATTGAAGTCACCTGTAAAAATGGGTCACCTAGAATTGATGATATAACTATTGCATGTATGACCACAATTAGGAAACGATGTTGTTCTCAGGGCCTTTGACGCATTCTAACATCCTCAGTGGGATGCAGGCACGTTTTTCCACAAATCACAGTTGAGGACACAGCCATAGATTACAGTAGAGCAGTGCAAGCTTTTGGGAAAGAGCTAATGTCAGAAACAGTTGCAGTGCAGGAATTTAAAGGGGATCATGGTTCTAGGACTGGCCAGATGGGTGCAGAGTTACAGTATCACAAGAAATTTAGTTAAGTACCAACTTGCAAGATATTTTTTTTACTTAAGGGGCTTAGAGCCCTTTGCTTACCATTGGTTGACTTATTCGATCTCACTTCTTTGCTTCTCTTTGGTCAGCATGTGCCGACTCCACTTCCTGTTCATGTGTTTGTCTCTATCCTGGAGCATGGCCCAAGTACTGCCTCCCTTATCCCAGTGTCCTCCCACTGCTCTCTGCTTTCAGAGGTACTTTTTTTCCCCTTTTACTTGCAACCCGTTCCTTCTTCCCCCTCCTGCATTTCTACTCCTGCTTCCACCGGCCTGCTGCATTGTTGCATGTGCGGTCTGCCCCTCCCCTGTGGTTGCATCCCATCCTCCTCCCTCTTCATTACTTACCCCTCCTGTCCTGCCAGAAAAAAAGTGCTAAAAAGTTACAACAATGGGTGTTAAGATGATTCAAACTGCACTGCATGCCCTGCTCTGCGTGGCCTTTTTGGTGCTGTCTTCATGCGGGGCCAAAACAGTGAACTTAACTCAGACATAAGATAATTCAACTTTTTTGTGTGAAAGCAGACAATAATCCCATAATAAGAAAGCAGATCATTGCCCCGCCTGATCAGCGCTGTGCGTGTCATAGCACTTTTTCACCCTAACTTTCAGCTGTGCTGCTGTACAACATGGCTACGAGAAACTGACAAAGCTTATAGCTGTCCTGTAGGGTGACTTATTGGCTTTGCCAATGCTTGTTGTACACTGCAAGTCAAGATAGTGTTTTGCAGCAGCTCTGGGATGCTCAAAGAGAGAGGTGGTGTTTTTCTTTCAGGGAGCACAGGCGTAGCCCCTCAGGGCACTGAACAGGAAGAGGAGGTCCCAGATGTGGGCGGTCTTTGCATCACTGGTTCAATCTAATTCCACCACTGTGTCTCCACCTCTGCGCAGTGGCATAAACAGTGCAAAGGCGTGTTTGTCCCCCCCGTGTGAAGGCTCACCCAGAAACCGTGCTCTGAAGCGACAGTGCCAGGTAATCTCAAACATGGGGACCTGACCTCTAATTACGGGCTAAAATACACTATTGCCTTCTACGCGGAAGACCTGTTGCTTTTTCTGGGCAATGCACAGGAAGATTTACGAGATGCTAAGACGGTGATGGGTGAATTCAGAGAACTGTCAGGGCTGAAGATTAACTGGCGTATGTCCAAATTGTTTCCGTTGACGGCTGCCGGGGTCCCTTTGGCGGAACTGGGGGCACCCACGTGGGAACCCAACTGCTTGGATTATTTGGGGGTGAAACTTTATCATACCCAAACTGACATATTTGAGGGTAATTTGGGTAAGGCCCTGAGATCCTTAAAGACAAGCATGGGATTTTGGAGTGGAATTCCGCTTTCATTAGTTGGGAGAGTGGCTCTCCCGAAAATGGTGGCGCTCCCAAGATTTTTATACTTTGTTTACAACACTTCCAATATGGATACCGCCGAAATGGCATGCGGACTTACACTCTATATTTATGTTGTTTAAATGGGGCACAGGTCGACACAGGAGGGAGGGCTCGCGGTCCCGGACTTTGAGCAATACTATCTGGCGGCCCAACTTCAATGGGTGGCAAGGTGGATAGGTGACCTCCAATCTACGACCCGAGAAATAGACCCTTGTGCTCCAGACCTTGGACTTCTGTGGAAGTTGTTGTTGGGTAAGGGCGGGGACACACCTGAGGATACTGAATTGGTCATGATAGCCAGGAGATGCTGGAGACGAGTTCTCCTAAAAACAAAGACCATATTCCCATACTCACCTGACCTTCCCCTGATGGCATTGCGGGTGCTACCTTGTGGAACAAGATGGATAGGACTGGAAGATTTTGAAACAGCAGGAGTAACAAGAATAGGCG
This sequence comes from Triturus cristatus, assembly GCF_964204655.1. Classification (NCBI taxonomy): domain Eukaryota; kingdom Metazoa; phylum Chordata; class Amphibia; order Caudata; family Salamandridae; genus Triturus; species Triturus cristatus. The sequence goes on from NC_140595.1 coordinate 812,271,358, forward strand.
AACTGTACAGCGGGGGAGAATTCATGCCATTTGAGGACCTCAGAGAGCTATGAGCTGCCAATGGGGCATTTTTTGTTACCCGCTGGACTAGGGGCAGCAATTAGAGCACACTGGAAACTGGGACCCGCTGAACCACCTACACATGCCACTTGGGCACTGGGGGTGGTAGAACTAAACCAGTCACAGGCCTATATGCGGCACTCAGTAGAGACTCGACGCAGCCACTGTCCAAATTTTGGAATAGCTGGGTAGAGGACCAGAATACCGCTATAGACAATAAATCCTGGGAAAATATATTCGAGGGGATCCCCAAGTCCTCAAGAAATGCCAGATTCCGTCAAATTAACTTCTCCATACTGCACAGAGCCTACCTCACTCCCGGGAAGATCAACACGTTTTTCCAGAGGGATGATGCGAAATGCCTGAGATGAGGGGAGGTGGGTGCGGAATTACTCCACATGTTGTGGACATGCCCTGAATTGCAGGAGTTTTGGGAAGAAGTAACAACCACTATTAGGGAGACAATAGATCGGCGATCCTGCCCACTGCCTATTGGGATTGTTCCCACACAATGCTAAGAATTGGGTTACCAGTCGATTTCAGGATCTAGCGCTAACCCTCGCGAATAAGGAGACATTGGAAATCCCCAGAGAGACCAAAAAAGCCTCTCTTGGAGGGCCGAATTAGAAAAATAAGTGGACTGTGAGGGTAGGGTTCTTCTCAGATATGCCAAGAAAGGGATTCGTGCAAAAACAACAATTGATGGACAGAATGCAGAACAATGTCATACATTCACCCCAGTACAGAGATCTGGGCCTAAATCCATCGTTTTTTTTGCTCACCATGCCATTCCAGTTTGGACCCAGCCATATGTAAATCAGTCTTGACCCTGTGCCTCATGGGAACAGTCCAGCCCGAACTGCCAAGCCAGGTCCTCCCTGGACTGGAAACAAGCATCCTAGGACCGGTTTCGGGGTTTCACACCTCTTCAGCCAGGATAGCTTGATTCCAGTGGCATGGAGAGCACGGGACCGACGTCTGGGCATACCCGTCCCACTCGGGGTGACAAATGCAAAAACAACAGTTGATGGGCAGAATGCAGAATAGCCTATAAGAGCCTGGTCTAACCTGGGGGGCGAACGACCCCTACCGGGAGGTCCCCACGGGGGACACCAGAGCCACAGGTAGAGGGGGGGAGAAGTAGGCCTGTAGAGAAGAACCACTAGCGCGTCCCTACACTGGAATCTGGCGGAGGAGGGGCCGGAGGAGGGAGGGGGGTGGAAGAGGGGAATTAGGTCATGACGATCTATTTAGTTACAATTTGGGATAGCCACGCATATGGAATGGATGTTGGAGTCTGCTGGGGGCGGGGGGGGTGGGTGTTGATAGTGGTGGGTAATAAAGGAATGTGTTACTGAGATGGGGATGTGTAAAATTAGATATGAAAATCGAATAAATATGAAGCAGCTTTGAATGTTGATAAGCACTATTGAAGAATGAATGCAACATCGCAACGGAATGTATATTAAATGTGATTTTCGAAACCCCCATAAAATAAGTTTAAAAAACTGAAAATGGGGCCCTGACCTGTGCCTTACGGATCAGCCAGGACCCTGTTCAGCCTCTTTGCCTCCCTCCTGTGGCCGGGGTTCAGTCTCCCAGCCACCTCCAAATACACAGTGGGGAGGAAGAGGCGGGCATGGTGCCACGGAGATGCTCGTATGTGTGCCCCCGCCCACCAGCGGCCTCCAAACACCTGCCACGAACAGTCCAGCTGTGGTACTCTCCCTTGATTCTCGCATGGCCTTGTGGGTAGAAGGGTGGCAGAAGGGCCTGTCCCCTCTGCACACTGTACTGATGAAGGAATCCCCGGGAGCACCATGGTGCTTTCGCCCCCCGCCCCGGTCCAGGAGAGTCCCTCTCTACTGGCATGCCACTGCCCACCCCCGCACCGCTCCTGTGAGTGAGTGTGGCTGTTTCTGCAGCTGCGGTGGGTGAATGGAGTGGGAGGCGGGGAGTAGGCCTGAGCAGGTACAACGGACTACTTTAATTTCTTTTTGTCCCCAGGTTGGGTCCCTCCGCTCAAATTCCACCCTGATGGAAGCTGGGGTGCCCCAGGGCTGCCCGCCCCCACCTTGCCTCCGTTGTGTCTGCTTCCCTCTCTTCCGTCCACTCAGCCCCTTCAAGGTCACGATCAAGCCGTATGCTGACGACACCCAAAATGTACATTAAAATTCTTTGGACTCGTGACACTTATCGACCCGCAGAGGCGGCTGCAGCAGCACCGAGCGGGATGACCTCTGCCCGGTGCGAGTCCAGTGCATCAGAGCGAACCTCGTTTTCTGCACCCTAAGGGGGTGCCCTGCCCTCTAAGGGGGTGTACTGCGCTGTCGAGCATCGCTTGGGGTTCGGCGCCCCCGCATGCCACCTTCTGAGCTTCGACAACGATTCCAAATAACGTCAAACGCAGTTGGTGACTTAGCAACTTTAGAAAACAGTCCTAGCACATACAACAGATGAGTGTTTCTCGCCTCCCGTGAGCCCTTGCGTCATTATGGCCTGTGCCTAGAAGCTGTCTCGGCTAAGAGCTTTACAAATGTAACTACTACGTTTTTTTTAGCATGATTTCCCCGGGGTTCAGTTACAACACATACGTCGCTCCTCTGCAGTGCTGCACGTTTTTTTTTCTAGATATTGTCTCAAAGCACTACATTGGTACTGCAGCGTTCCTAATCTATGAAAAAATGTTTGTGAGATTAATAAAAATAATCTAATGTGATCTCTTTAACAGTACAGAAAATAGATCCACGTATTTCGTGAAGAAATCGACTCGAGAGAGTCTGGTAAGGGGTACTTTCATGTTTGAATGAGTGGTAGCATTTTGTTATCGCCCATCCTGTTCCGATGGTCTACACAAAACCTAACCAAAAGCAGGAAGCTTCAGCTTTTTCATGAAGTTCAAGAGCAGTTTTGAAAGGTTAGTGCATTCCAAAGGGAGGATTCTTGCACAGACCAGCATTGAAAATAACAATGCCTTGTGGTCTCACTATTGGCTTTGGCAACGCACGATGTTTTAAAATGTGCTTGCATTGGCAAAGCCAGTAGGGGTCACAGACCTTCTTAAAACTATAGAAGACATTGTTTTATGTACTCTGAAGATGGCTGCCACATTGTGTGTCGCAACATAAAGTAACCACGCTACACAGAACAGTGGCCATCTTTAAAGTACAGAAATAAAACGCAGGATGCAACTTCGCAACGCGGTGGCGAGCATGGAAATATAGGAAACCATGTTTTCATATATTAAGGTGGCCTCCGTGGTGTGTGACACGATGGATGACTCAACCTGGTGGCCATCTTGAAAGTACAGAAATTCATATGTGTTAGTAGACTGATGTGGTGGGGGAGGTTCGTGGACCACGGAAGCATGGGAAGTGTGTACTCAGCGGGATCAGGAAATACACTCCAGAGATTGCGAACTATCATAGTTAAACAGAAAAGCAGTTCCATGAGGTCGGCAATAGAAGTGGTACCACTGGCAGGAGTTATTAGGTCCTTTGGCTTGCAGCTCACCTCCTACGCTGACGACATGCAAATAGTGCTGATGTTGACTAAGGGAGGTGAGAAGGAAATGGGGGAACGCTTCCATGGCTGTATGAGCGCAATATCAGTCTGGATGTCTTCTAACTGTTTAAAACTCACCTCCAGCAAGACCGAGGTCTTAAAGTTCGGAAATAATCCACAGGTGTGGACACCAGAGTGGTCCCACACCCACTAGGAAAGCCAAAAACCTTGGGGTATTAGTGGACAATAAACTCACCATGGGTGATCAAGTAAGCATGGTGATTTCAGCCTGCTTTATGGTTCGTAGAATAATAACGAAAATTAAGATCTTCTTGACCGAGAACAATCTCAAGATGGTGGTCATGGCCCTCATAATGTCGCATTTGGATTATTGTAATAGACTATATCTTAACGTGCAAAAACAACATACGAATAGGCTCCAATTAGTCCAAAACCCAGCGGCCAGACTGCTGTCGGGAACGCCTAAATTTGTTTCTGTGAAAGAAGATCTTAAACTACACTGGCTCCCTGTAAAACAAAGAACCCGCTTCAAGGCACTTTGTACCGTCTTTAAGGCCATCAACGGAACTGGTCCCAAGTTTCTTAGGCATAAGTTCCAATGTTATGTGCCAGGCAGAATGTTACGATCGACCAGTGCCAAACAAGTGCAAGTCCCCACATTTAAAAAAGTCAATTGGGGAGGCAGGAGCCTCTAGAGCTTGGAACGAGCTTCCCTTCTCTCTTAAGAATGCCCCGGATCTCCTTTCCTTTCGGAAGGGCTTGAAGACTTGACTCTTCTCTCAGTAGCGCTCATTCAATCTCCCCAGGTAACCCGTACTTAGCGCCAGGACACCCCAGGGTAATCGCGCCCTCTATACGTGCAAATAACATAACTGTAGTTACAACAACCCTTAGGGCGCCTCTAATACGGCCATGGACCTGTCCTCCCTGACGAAGGAAAATACTATGCAGCCCAGTGGTACCTTGCAGCAGGTGGGGAAGGGTGATCATTGTGCCTGGGTACCCCGCCACCACCGTCAACCTGGAGGATGATCTGGACACGGGCGACCCCCCACGAGGAAGCACCTCGGATGAGTCCAGCACAACGTACTTCAATGTTCATGTAATTGTTTTTCTAGAATTGTCAATGCCACCATTCGTGCATGTTTATTAACTGTTGGGGATGTCTTTGGCGAGTTGGGGTTGCTGAAGTGGGAGGAGGGTTAAGTTTATTTGTTCAGTTATGGTATACCCTCACAAACATACACAATGTTCCAGCTCACACACCCCGGTTGACATACAGCGTGAGCACCGACACCACATTATGACACGGTTAGATGACAGTATAAACTTTATTACATGGCATGTGAGAGGCCTCAATAACCCCCCAAAGGTTAGCTTAGTATTTAAATTTTTAGACGGACATAATACACATGTGACCTTTTTGCAAGAGAAACGCGTACATAAGCGCTCGGATGGCGCCGTAGTCGCACGGTGGGCAATATTTCGATTAGCCTCTTTGTATTCCACATCCAGCTGTTGATTAGGCGTGGGATCCCTTTTGCACTCACGTCCCACCAGGTGGATGATATGGGCAGACTTTTAATTGCAAGGGGCAGCTGGCAGGTACTGATGTCACCGATAGTTAATACCTAGGCACCAAACATAGATGATCCTGAGCTGTTTTCAGATATCTGGAGACGATTGCACACCATTTTACCTACACACATTATTTGGGGAGGAGATTTGAATATGTATTTGAATCCTGTAATGGACTGCTCATCAGATACGGAGTGGCGGGACAAATAGAAAACCAAGATACTACTAGGTGGGATGGATAAATACTTTCTGGAGTATGCCTGGTGATTGAGACACCCGACGAAGAGGGAGGGTACATTTGTTTCCCCGGTCCATGGAACTTGGTCGAGACTGGACTACTGGCCACTCTCTACTGAGATGTGCCAATGGGTGGATGAAGTACGACACCTCCTAGGACACTGTCTGATCACGCACCGGTCCTATTGCGACTGGAGGTACCAAATGTAGCCCCTGCACCGTTTGTCTGGTCTACCACCCAGCGGCGCCCCTCCACACAGCCTTTAAAGAGGAGGTGCGCAAGGCAATAATAGAATATTTAGCATTAAACACGGGCTCGGTACCTAGCCAAGGCTCACTGTGGTAAGCTTTTAAAATTACAATAAGAGGGAATTGTATAAGCACACAAACGGGAGAACTGAAATGCATCAGAACACAATTAAACAAGGCTGAGGATAAGCTACACTCTTTAGAAAGACAATATGAACGTCACCTAACGGATGCTATTTCAGCGGTCGAATAATGAGTCTCTGGCAGATCAAGAGGCACGCTTTGTCGAAACGTCATGTGGCTTACGTGTATGGTAAGGGTGGGAGGCCTGGGCATAGCCTTGCACAAAAGCTGAAATCGCAGAAGGGTACAGAGTCTACAGTGCACATAATGGGCCAAGGAGATACAGCGTGCTATTCTAATTTAGAGATACTCCAGGCATTCAAACAATTCTATGTAGGCCTATACGGACCAAAAAACACAGCATTGTTGGTTGCATTGAGCCATTCTCTTGAGGAAGTGACTCTGGCATGGCTGTCGCCGGGACAAAGGGAGTACCTAACACAGCCAGTGACAGTTGACGAGGTGAGGGAGGCGATCCGCACATTGCCCAATGGCAAGGCTCCTGGATTGGACGACTCCACCGGGGAATTTTTATAAAGAATACTCTGACCGACTAGCCCCACCCCTGCACGCAGTCTACGAGGAGGCGTATGACAGTGGTGTGTTGCCATCCTCGTTAAAAGAGGCACTCGTAATAACATTGCTGAAGGCTGAAAAGGTGCCGGAGAGGTGTGAATCTTATAGGCCCCTATCTCTCATAAATGAATCACAGGGACTTGGACAAGAAAGTCATCCAATTATGAGTAAGGGGCTGACCGAAAGCCCACTCCGTGGAGTGTTGTATACAATGCTGCCGGCAACAGATGGGTGAAGTTTACATGTATGACCAGGTGTCATTAGGGACTAGAAGCGTAACCTGCTCTTTGTTCCGTGACTCCTAGTTTGGAAGCGGGTGTGTAAATTAGGCAGAGAGGTGAGGGCCAGATGATGATAATCACTTGAGCTCCAGATTTATGATTTTTTGAGTTATTTACCACTTATGACCAATAATGGGGACACTGACCCAGGGCAACCATATAAACGTATACAAAATGCCCATGTTTATGAAATCGCCCCATCTGCAGCCGGTCTATCACGCCTGTATAAAGACTGCAGAGTCGATCTTGGTAGTACCTCAAAGAGTAAAAGCACCATGCAGAGGCTCTTAAACTTAATCCAAGCCTTGTATCTGTGCCAGTGGAGGGAGCTGTGAGCCTCTGAGATGTAACCCCCTTTATAGGCTACAGATATTACCAACTGCTGCATTTTAAGCCACCTGTAATCCCTGTAGCATATTCTGTGATAGGCCGGAGTCGCACACGCTGCTGGAATCCATGCAGGGGTGATTGGAAACTCTAACCACTAAGGCTTGTTTCTTCAAGAATCGAAGAAGATGTGGTTTGTGTTCCCCCTGGCACACACACCCCAATAACCTGAGTGATCACACCAGCCATACATAATTCATTTATCAAGCATCCTCATATGGGTAATAACTCTACAGGTAAAAAATGAAATATGATCTAATAATGTTTCATGGAGAGGAGAGCTAAAAAATACTGACACCGCATTCCTGATTCAAATCCTCATTGACCATTGGACCAGAGAATCGCCTGCACCCCAAATCACATTTATTCGCAGCACGTATGATGTCACTTTTTATTTAAAAAAATAGGGAGTAGTTGTGAGATCACTGGTAGGCGTCAAAAATGTTTTGGCTTCATAAATCTTTAAAGTCAAGCCTTCCTCAGGATACAGAAATATAAAACCCCCTCCTGAATGGAAATATGCACAGATTGTATCTAAAAACAATTAAATACGTATTCACAAGAAACCTTTTGGGTTGAACATTTTTGGCAAATCCTGCCTGTTGCATACATCTGCTCCCACCTCAAAGCTGCAGTCAGTGGCCTCTGAAATTCGGGACTCCAAATAAAAAATCCTTACTCCAGCAAGTAACGCAAGCTTTCTTTTTGCGTTCCAATGTTTGTTGCTGTACTGCGCATGGCCAAAGAGGAGACCAGAATAATGTGAAGCCTGTTGGCCGAAATCCATTTAGCCCCAGAAGTAACCGCGCGAAAACAAGATCTAATCGAAAATTCTATCTTGAAATGCTTCTGGTGTATATGAATAAAAGCTGGTTTGTCTGTGAAGAATTAACATTGTTGTCTGCATGGATGATGTACAAGGTACTGATGACCAAACCTAAATCTTTGTTCACTACTGTAACAGGTGGTCATTCTCTGTGTGTAATATTCCAGTTGATAGAAGAACCCCTTAATAGGCATGTGTGTTTTGGAAAATGCATTCAGTGTGTCAGAGTGTTTACGCGTTTCTCTGTCCTGAAGAAGGCTTGGGAAACCAAACATGACATTGATAGGGACCACTGCCATTTCACAAAACGTTTTTTTATTTTTTTTATTTAATGCAACATAGTGTTGTAAATTGTCAGCATGTGGTTGATTTGGCTTTGGTTGATGGTACTTCTGGGTCATGAATAGTGAGTGAGCATGAGGGAGGGATGTTTGGTATTTTAACATTTTTGACTGTGCTGTAGGCAAGCCTTGATTCGTAAACTTGTTTTTGTATCCCTACTGGGGATTTTGCTAAACAAGTTATTGTTGTAGCCGTCTCTCGAGTGGATGTCTGATTGATAGAGGTAAGATCAAGAGGTTGCGCTCGATCTGGCGTTGACGAGCGGAGGCCACTTTCCAACAAGTTGATGAAGTTCCTGTTATGTATCTGTAAGAAGACTTGGGCTACTGGCAAAGCGTATCACAGGTTGTTGACGCTTGTCAATTCTGGCACCTCCAGTGCTCCCACTGATGGGCATTCTTGCTGCCCCCCATGGTAGTGATACCCCCTATTTTCACAAGTTTGCTGCTCTTGCAACAGTTGCTGGTACTTTCTTGAGCAGTAGCGCTGCACCCTTTTAGCCTCTGTTAAGAGTTTGCGTGGTCTGGACCCCTTCTCCCACATTGCAGGAGATGTTCATGGCTGCTGCTCCAAGGGCTATCTTGTGGTACAGGTCCACACCCTGTCATTCACGTTGTATTACGCGAACAGACCTTGGGTTAAGAGAAGCCGGGCAGATAATATTTTGAACCAGTGGGGTGTATTTCAAGACTTGTGGGGCCGTGGGGGGCTTTAGGTTGGAGCTCCGAGGTGGCACTGACCTCAGCCTGTCTGCCCACCTGTAAGTTTATGCTTTGTGTGCAGAGCCGCAAGCATCCCACCCCCTTTAGATAGATCCATGGACCAGCCGTGCATGGGGGAGAGTCCTGGTGAGCCGCATACAATATGACTTTGTTACTCTCCACACTTTCCTCAGGCTTCATGACCTTCCAGTTTACGAAAGATTTTAGATATGTATGTATTTTGGGGGGGCGGTGGTGTGTGTGTGTGTGTGTTTGTTTGTTTGTTTGTTTGTGTTGTTTTTGTTGTTTTTTTTTGGTTCGGTTTGTTTTTTGGTTCAAACCTCCTGTCTGCAGAACCACCAGGCACGGACCTCAGTCAAACTCACAAGAAGACTTTAAACAGCGAAGTCTTGTGTAGTTTATTAAAAGTAAACCACAGGATTAAACCGGCATAATTCCCTCCATGACGCGTTTCGCTCGCCACACGCGAGCTTGATCACATGATATGCCATGCATCCAGGGAACTTATTAAAAAAACTAAATGTGCACTAATAACTGTAAAAAACAACCTCAGCAAGAAAGTGGACATGGTAAACAGACTACAAACAATGGAAATAGCAGCACAGTAAGACACTATTGATGTAGAAATACGAATCCCTTTACAACATTACTAGCAATATGCAAAATGTAAATGTATAATGTCTGTAAAATTACAGCATTAAAATGATTCATATAAATATACATCTATAAAGTGCAAATGCATATTACATAAAGGAAACCGGTAATAACATGTCATACCGGCATACAGTGCCTCATGATTTACATGTGCAAATAGGCAAAATTCTCAGAAAGTGGCTGATCGACTTGTAACAATGCCGTAGAGAGCATGTTACAAAACACATTGGTATAGTATATATGTAGTAGCCACCTACTGCGTATGAATGCACAAACTCCCATTTAAATAAAATCCTATGATTTGGGGCAAAGAAGTGCCAATATACGATAGGACTGGGAGAATGGCATATAAAAACGATGCTAAAATTACAGTTACATATGAGAAATAGACATAGTCCAATAATACGGATATAAAGTGCTAGTGCAAATACACACACACATATATTTATTCACTGGAAAAAACAAAGGTTAAAGTGATGTTATAGTTAGGTGAAATTTTCTGTTTTAAACTCTTAAAAACCAGTGAAATTCACCAGTTATATTTATCTCAAGTGACTACAACTAGTACCCTATGGTAACTATAACTCACGCCTGAGTCATGCACACTGATATTATCGATGACGTCAAAGATGCTGTCATGAGTGATGTAATATCCAGGGTAATTAGCAGTGCCCGGCGAGGGCGCAAGTTATAGTTACTTGAGATGTCTTGTAAGTAACTTGTCTTTCTCTGACACGATTGTAGACCTGATGGAGAATGGGTAGGGGGGGGGCGGTGGCAGATCATGCAACAAAGCCCCTCATTTAAATGTTTAGATGCCTGTGGGAGATGGTGGATCTGTGACACCCTTTAATATTTTTGTACTTCTTGGGTTCAGGTGGGAGAGGACTCTTAAGGCATCCAATTATTTGTTCTAACATCAGAGGGCCTTTGACTATAGCCAGGCTATCTTCAGCATTTCAGACACATGTGGACCATAATGTCACAGGGGAAAGTATATGATGTATGCACCTGTTGGGGCACCATTGCTCGCGGTGAAAATCTTCATTTTTACTGCTACCAGGCAAGACTACTGTTCAGACAGGCTTTTGTGATCGAGGTCAAAACCATGGAAGTTCAGCACCAAAGGTGCAGAGTCAGGAAAAGGCTTCTAGGTGAAACCAGAATTGGCAAAGCCACTTCGTCTCTATTTAAATAATCAGTTTCCAACCTACTAGCTTTGCCAGTGATTGTTTACCATGGCATAGTTTATAATAAATATATCCGAAATTACTTTGAGGTGGCCACGCCTCATAAGCATCCATCTGCTCTCACTGGTGGACATTTTTGAATGGATTTCACCCTAAAGTATTAAAAGATGGCGGCCTGCCGTGTGTCCACACACAGGTAATCCTATTTAAATGTATTTATGGAAAGAATACCTTTCAAAGATGGCTGCCTGCGTCACGTGTGTGTGTTCACACACTGGCAATTAATCCTATTTAAATGCCTTTATGGAAAGAATACCTTTCAAAGATGGCTGCCTGCGTGCAGGTGTCCACACACGGGCAATCGATCCTATTTAAATGCCTTTATGGAAAAATACCAGTCAAAGAGGGCTGCCCGGTTGATGTTGGATTTACGAAATAAATTATACAAGCATTGGCTATATCGACGTGCTGGTTGGTAAGGGGTTGAAGAAAGAGTGTGTGGGCCACAAGGCGAACAGGGGACTTTGAAGTGGGTAGGAATAGTGCAGGCCATGGCAACCAGAGCAGGTGTGAAGCAGGGAAAGAGAAAAAGGGCAACGGAGAGTGAGGGAGCCGCTGCAAAGAAAATAGTCCCTCGTGCACAGTAATGCGTGCACTCCACTGGAGGCAGAATGACGCAGAAACAGATGACTGAATGAGGTGAAAGCCAATCGCAAGAGGGCTGATCGGGATATGTGATTGACAATGTCACACACCAATGGCTGTAACAGGAAGAACACAAGCCAATGGTTTGAAGTGGCTGATCCAAAGCCCACGCTGGGCATATGGGTATTATATGCAATAGTCTGTTGACAACAAACAACTTAAGCTGTGTGTGGTCGAGACCTAGAAATCATGCGGGTAGTGACGCTAGAGTCCTGATGGATTTGTATACCTTGTTTCTTCAAATAATACTTCTCATGCCCCCCGCTTCTACTCTTTCTCCCCTAATCAAACCTCAACACTCTGACTTCTCTGTGGCTTTACCTTCCCCTCTTTCCACAGTGCATCTCATCCTCCCTTCTCCTGTCCTTTTTATAATTTCCATTTATTTTGTTCCTCTTATCTCTGCCTTCTCTAACCAGGTCTTTACTTCTCTGATCTTCTGTCACCTTCTCAGTCCTTCTTAACTCATTCCTGTTTCCCCATCATCATGACGCTAGCTCTTCTCTTTGTCTCCTCAGGCCTGGTGCAGAAGCTGGACCACAGACTCCCGGTTGCCAATGAGTACCTGCTTCTGTCGGGCGGCATCCGCGAGGGTGTGCTCGACATGGACCCCGACCAGCTGGGGGACTATTCCCGAGGTACCGACTATGACCTGGACTTCACCCTGCTGGTACCTGCCTTGAAGCTGCACGATCGTAACCAACCGGTCACACTGGACATGCGCCAGTCCTTGCCCTGCCATACCTGGCTCAGCTTACACCTCTTTGATGCGACCATCATTGAGCGTTGGCGGGAACTCTGCTGTGAGGAGGGGATGGACCCGCCGGGTAGTGGGGCCCTCTACTTCTCGCCCACCAAGGTGGCTGATTGGTTCTTCCGCTCAGTGTCCTCTGTGCTGGAAGACATCCGCCAGAACCCCCAACGTGGGATGCCAAGGGCAGTGCGTGCAGAGCAGAATGGCCAGTTGACCACTGTAATCCTCACCGCTGGCTCTAGCCGCATTCTGTATGACCTGGTGCCGGTGGTGTCCTTCAAGGGGTGGCCAGCAGTAGCCCAGGGCTGGTTGTCAGAGAACCACTTCTGGGACGGGAAGATCACAGAGGAAGAGGTGATTGGTGGCTTCTACTTAGTGCCATCTTGTTCTCGTGGTGGGCTCGCGACACACGAGTGGCGCCTGGCATTCTCGCGCAGCGAGGTGCAGCTGAAGAAGTGTATCCCATCTCCGCTGCTGCACGCCTTCCAGGCTTGCAAGGCCATCATTGTCAAACTGCTCTCCAGGCCCCGGGCCATCAGCCCCTACCATCTCAGGACCATCATGCTCTGGGCCTGTGACCGTCTCCCCACCAGCTACCTGCTGGAACCACAGAACACGGCCCACTTCCTGCTTGGCCTGGTGGATGACCTGAACTACTGTCTGCTCAACAAGTGCTGTCCAAACTTCTTCCTCCCACAGTGCAATATGTTTGAGCACCTCTCTGACGAGACTGCCATATTGTTGGCCCGCAAGTTGTCCTCTGTGCGGGCCGAGCCAGCCGAGCACCTCAGCACCGCCATTGAGCATGCCAAGGCCGCAGGCAAGCTGCACGGTGCCGGGGTGCTGCCGGCGGCTCTAGCAGCTGAAGGCGCGCCACCTGTCATGGCGGAGGAGAACGGGCTGGCCCGAAAGATCAAACAGTTGGTGACAGAGAATCAGGGGAAGTCAATTTCGGTGTTCCTGAACCCAGATGACGTCACAAGGCCACACTTCCGCATCAACGACAAGTTCTTCTGAGCTGACAGTGGATTGGTTAACTGTAGATAAGGGGGCAATGGAACATTCTTTTCTGCAATACCCTCTGTTGAATCTACCCTACTTTACAATATGATCTTATTGCCAAAATAAATTAAAAAAGGTAACTTTAATAGGTTCGTGTGAACCAAATGTTTTTTGAAAAAAGTGAATTAGTTTTACTTTTCAATTTCCATAGACTTAATAAAGTGATAAATACTACAAAGGAGCAGAACCGATGTGCTGGGCCCACTTCCTCTATCGTTTCTTTAAAAGTTGCAATTTGTGAGCGATGCAATATTACGCCTTGTTCCGACAGTGTCCTACTGTCCCAGGAGCACACAGTGATGCAGCTGGTGCACCGCGCCTTCTAACCCGTCTGTGGTACTGACGATGCGTCAGTTGTATTGGGAGGTGCTGGTGGTCGGCTCTCAAGGGGTCTCTCAGAGGGGGCGCTTACACCGGAATCCTTGAAGGGGTTTGAATGTTACAGCAGTAAGAGCTGTATTGCATGGTTTGTGTAACCAGCAGCAGAAACCATGTGGTCCTCAGACGTCATGGCTTCTGAAAGGTTTGGTTCATATTCTAGATGCCTACGTCACAGGACCTCCTTGAAATCACTTGTCTTCCTGAACAGTGGAGGGACTCCGAGGCAGTCTGTGGAGGCCTACGGTGTTAGTCCTCACTGTGGGTTGGGAGTGGTGGGTGTGTGACGATGGGCTTAGAAGATGGCTTCATGTTCTGTAGCCTTATATGGGTGTCTGAGTTGGGAAGCGTGCAACAAACCAGCTTTGTCTTAGATGGTGTAAGGTAGGGGTCGCTCTGTACAGGGGCCTTTCACAAGGGTGGGGATGCCTTTAACTAGGCTAGCAGGACACATTATCTCCTGCTGTGATGTCACATGCTTTGGAGGCCAGTGCTGGACCATCCTTGAAGTCCTACTGAGAAGCCTTCAGCCGGGAAGGGTCCCTGCACCCAACTACTGACCATCCCTTCCAAGGGCCAGGCAAGCAGTGACCGCCCCCAGACTCCTTGCACACTGGTGGTCAAGCACCGCTCACCACAGTACAGAACTACAAGGTGACCCTATTCTTACACCACTGACTCTCCTGCAGCTCTGCTGACTCCTCTAGAGGCGGGAATGTGTTACTGCACCCAGACAACAGACTTTCCTTCCCAGGAGCCAAGCGCAACTTCTCTTGATGCTCAAGTGCATGACTCCAGAGTGCAGACTCCTAGCAACGCTATCCAGCTAAGATTGGACATAGAGCCCGCGCACGTGGTCGGATTGGTAACGCGGACACTCTGGAAATGGGGCAAGGGCCGGTAGCCGAGTTCTAGCTGTGGGCTGCTTTTTTGGACATCCTGGGAACTGTCTGTGCCATTATGATGTTGCCAGCGGCCCAGTGGGTGCTTGAGTGGTCTTTCTAGAGGCATATGGGCAGAGGTATCATTCCCTTTCTCTTGCTTGGCCGGCCCATTAAGGTATGCTGATTGAGTGGGGGCAGTGGCCTGAGTGGAAGTGGTCTCCCGTGCATTCATGTGTGGCTCAGCAGTGTGAAGTAATCTGTGCATTTTTTTTTTATCGAAGTGAATTTAATAAAACATGCCCCCACCCACTTTCTTTTCATATAACTTTGCTGAAGCAGTGTTATGCAAATGTGGGCCACTTTTTTTTGGTGTGCCCAGCCCGATTTTTGATCCCAATCTAAACCTGCCCACGCACCCAAACACCTCTCCCCCTAACTTTTGGACTCCCCTAAACTAAGCAAAGGCTATCTCCTTGAGATAGGGTGGGTGAGGACAGGACAGGACAGGCCAGGCCAGGGGCGTGAATACAAGGGTTGTGGACACACTCTGCCTGGTGTTCAGACCATGAGGACCGCCATCTTGCTGTGGTGTCTCTATGCCGCGGCCGCGCCGTCCAATCAGAAAGCTCAAATGAGTGAGAACCGTGCACACTGCAGTCCAGAGCCGGGGCGGGTGCAAAGCCGCCCCACATACTACACTTGAATGATTTTATGTCACAATATTGACAAAGCCTTCTGCGACTGGGGCTTCTCTGTGGTGTTAGACTCGAGTTGGTGCCAGGTCTAAGTATCGCTACGCTCTCAAGATCAACTAGAACTGATGACTAACCCTGCATTTTAACTAGACACTTCAGACGCCAAAGCGGACGAACTGCCATCGACAACTAGCACTGCAGCTTAACCAGGGACTTGGGCATTAGTAAAGAATAATTTAACTTATTAACTAGAGCAAACACTTGAGTAGTCACTCCAAATGCCAGTACAGAGCAGCTAGAATTGATGCCCTACCCAAAAACCAAACCTAGCTCTCCAGACAACAGAACTGATCAACTACCTAACCAGGGCCTCCGGACAGCTCTACAGGTTAGCTGGAACGGATAACTATTACTACGTTAAACTATTCTTCTGACACGGGTGCAGGTTAATTAGAATTGACAACACTGCTTTATTACATCAAACAAACCAATAGAAAGCAGGGTCTAAGGGAAAATTATTTTAATGACCTGCCCAAGTCCTAATCCCCTCTTCAAACTAAATACACACACAAAAAGAGAACTGGGGGTCAACAACAGAAGCACATAAAGAGATGAACGCAAAGGTTAGTGAACAGTCGTAATACCACACAGGCATTCAGAGCAGAGCAAGGATTACCATCAATCTACCTCTCAAAGTAGAGCATGGGTATGAATCAATCAAGCTCTAATGATCAATATTATCATTTGGTCATCCGTCAAGAGTGGAAGGTCCGTCCCTTGATCATAAGGACTGCCTTGCTGGCAAGCTCTGTTGCTCAAAGTAAATGCCGTTGCGGGACCATGCAAGAAGCAGAAGAAGGTATGCTCATGTCCATAATAAAGGAATCCTATGTGGTGCAGTGCAAAAAAGATATATTTGTGAAAGAGATTTTAAAAGGGTTGTGTGGAGAGACAAACTACTCTGAATGATACAACCCTCCTCACATCTAGTAAAAACGGTGCAGAAAAAACTATAGCAGTAATCCCAAGTGACTGCTATTTTTAGGTCATAGCAGTAATCCCAAGTGACTGCTATTTTTAGGTCGACATGTTTCAGCCACCAGGGGGAATTCCCCACGGCTTTCTTCAGGACCTATCTAAGTCACACCAAGCTACTGTCCGTCGTTACCTCTGGACTGTGCTGAGTCAGGGGGAGAGGTCTCAGACGGACAGAGCGGGGCCTCATAAACCTGAGACAGGTTCCAGGGAGGTGAGGTTTGATCCTTTATCATGACGGGTGACGATTGCACCCTTTGATTGGAGGATGAGTACAAAGTGAGGTTGTATCGTTTATCCAACCCCAATTACTGCTATGACCTAAAAATAGCAGTCACTTGGGATTGCTGCTATAGTTTTTTCTGCACCGTTTTTACTAGATGTGAGGAGGGTTGTATCATTCAGAGTAGTTTGTCTCTCCACACAACCTTTTTAAAATCTCTTTCACAAATATATCTTTTTTGCACTGCACCACATAGGATTCCTTTATTATGGACATGAGCATACCTTCTTCTGCTTCTTGCATGGTCCCGCAACGGCATTTACTTTGAGCAACAGAGCTTGCCAGCAAGGCAGTCCTTATGATCAAGGGACGGACCTTCCACTCTTGGCGGAGGACCAAATGATAATATTGATCATTAGAGCTTGATTGATTCATACCCATGCTCTACTTTGAGAGTTAGATTGATGGTAATCCTTGCTCTGCTCTGAATGCCTGTGTGGTATTACGACTGTTCACTAACCTTTGCGTTCATCTCTTTATGTGCTTTTGTTGTTGACCCCCAGTTCTCTTTTTGTGTGTGTAACACTGCTTTATTACCAGATGTCAGGAGCAGTTAAGCCATTATCTCTGCTCGTGGGATGGTCTAAATGCCATTCGCCTCCCGTTCCGAGTGTTCAATTACAATTTTTTTTGCCAATACACCACGTGTCATTTCAT
The DNA here is from genome assembly GCF_964204655.1 of Triturus cristatus. Lineage (NCBI taxonomy): Eukaryota > Metazoa > Chordata > Amphibia > Caudata > Salamandridae > Triturus > Triturus cristatus. Next base: position 812,288,561 of record NC_140595.1, read on the forward strand.
CTTGAAAGAAGAAAAATGACAGGGGCCCTGGGTCAGTGATCACTTTCATAACCATAAAAGTCCTCATTGTAGCTTTTCTCGACGGGGCCCAGTGGGTATAGAATGGCACAAGCACTCAGTGCATTTGTAAACACATCACTGTTCTCTTTTCTTATTTCTTTTCTTCACCTCTTAACAATTTGGACACTTTTTCTTCCTTTATGGTTATGAAAGTTACCAATGATGATAGCGTGGGCAGACTGGTGAGTACCAACCTGCAGCTCCCGGGGTGATGCGTACGTGAGGTGCTCTCTGACCTTGCACACATTTTTACTAAAAGCTGCTCACAAGATGAAACGACACCTGGACACTCGGAACGGAAGTGAGTGGCCTTTAGACCATCCCACGAGCAGAGACAATGTCTTAACTGCTCCTGTCATCCGGTAATAAAGCCGTGTTCGTAATTAATCAGGTTTTGTGGATTTATAAGTGAATGAGTGGGGGACCCTGATTAATATTCCCCCTCATGCTCCCTTTTTTGTATAATAAATATAATTGATTACCTGCTATTACAATATAATATTTACTCGAGCCTTTCTTTGAGTGAAACGGGTTGAGTCCTGCTTCATAGCGCTGCTTTGTGAGCTAGGCCATAACTTCGCACGGTTGCTAATAGTTGGCCAGATGCTGCTGACATACTGTGGGAGAATTAATCGTGTATGTCTAGTGTTAGCACTTATGTGCGGATGTCAGATATGTGCAATAACCGAGACATAACTAGGTACTTTTAAGCCTAGCTCAGCCATAGGTAACTTTGCTAGTATTAACCGCCTAGTGAACTCGAGCACTAGATTCGTTCATTGTGAGAAACCTGCATCCCAGCTAGAACCAGCTGTAACTGAGAAGACGCCCCCTACTACCCTTCCCGTGGCCCCTGACCTCAATAGACGGACCCTGGTAACCAGCAGTGGCTCTTGGCCCTTACGTCTGACATCATTACGGTTAACTAGTACTGCTGTTCAACGCTGCAGCGCGATGAGGCTCACCAGCCCACCCTTACGAAGCGTTGCTCTTCCACGGGCATAACTCGGTCTATTAAAGAAAATAAACTCTCGTCTGAAGTTCTCTGGTGCCACCTGCTGCTCACTGGTATGATTGCAGCGCACCTGTTGCTGAGCTGACGTTGCCACGCATAGCCAAGCCGGCGCCCGACTGTGTATGTTTATGCCCACACTGGAGCCTGGCTGACTGGCATTCCGGGCAGACGAGGAGGGCTAAGCAGCTGTCTTAAGCAGTGTGTGCACAGGGGTTACTGGAAACGCAGAGCTCTCTGACTACACCGTGTCAGGGGGTCAGTTGCGCCTTCTGACCCGTCATTTTGTATTTTCGTTCTTGCAGGTTTTCATTTTAGTGCATGACTGCAAGTCCAAGAATGCAAAACGTAAACCAGCACTGCATGGTCTGCTCATCCTGGCTATCAATCAATCAATCGGGGATTTGTGAAGCGCACTACTCGCCCGTGAGGGTCTCAAGGCGCTGGGGGGTTGGAACAGCTCTGTCTCGTCGAAGAGCCAGGTCTTGAAGCTTTTCCTGAATGCTTGCAGTGTGGGGGATCGTCTGATGCTGAGGGGAGTTCGTTCCAGGTCTTGGCTGTGATGTAGGCGAAGGCTCTGCTATGTGGGGTTCCCTGATAATGAGAGGGCGATTTCATCAGACTATAGCGCTGTACCAGACCTGTCGTGAATACACGATTTTCACGATTAGTGAAACTGTAATATGTCCATTTAATGTTCGCAGCTGTATCGCTAGAGGATTTGGGAAAAGGGGGCAGCCATTGTTGTGGCTTAACCTGCTGCCCCTGTCCGCCATCTTGCAAGCCCCACTTTGTAATCTGTGCAATAAATCTATTTATACTGGGGTTTAGACTTTGTACATGGGGAGATCTATTTTGGTATGTTCATGTATTTAAAGATTCTGATTTTATTAAAGATACTTTTAGAGGCCTTTTCTGTACTGTGCGTATTCTCTTGAACTACAAGCCTTTCCGGATCTGGGAAGATAGTGCGCGTGCAGACACTTCTCCCCCGAGTCAGGGAAGGTGCATTTCAAGTGCCCACCCGTTCAGTCACTGGTCTCCCTGCTGGACAAGCCATGAAGGTACAGGGACTTCATGCTTGCGCTGGTCTATCTCCAGAAGGGAGTTCTGAGTAATCTAAAAAAAAAAAAGGACTGCATTGATTTCCGTGCAATCCAGCAGTCTGTCTAATATTAACCGGGTCTGGTGGCTCAGTGGACTAATGCGTCCACTGCAGGGGCCTGTGTTCAACCTCATGGTCACAGTTTCAAATCTCGGCAGGTCCACTCAGCCTTTCATCCATCTGAGGTTGATAAAATGAGTACCATTGAGTTGGGTAACAACAAACATCTGTTATTCAGCGCCAAGATACCCGTAGTGGTGCACGTGCGCCTTACAAATGCACATGTTATGTTTTGTCTGTCAAGGGAACTCAAAACTCCTAGGGGAATATGTACAAGGAAGTGGCGGAGTATGTCGTTAGCCTCCTTGGCTTAACGACACGCTCCGCCACTTCTGAAACGCAAGGCTGCACCATATTTACAAGGATGTGGTGCAGCCTTGCGTTTCCCCCTGCAATGGCGCTAAGTTTAGCAACTTAGCACCAACGCAGGCACCATTGGACCAGAGTGCTAGGGTATTTGCGTGCAGGGGAGGATTGTTTGTGTAGGAAGGTGTCCCTTCCTGCACATAAACCATCCTAAAAAGCCATCCTGTCACTTTAATGTGTGCTGCTTCATGCATTTTTTTAAAGGTTTGTTTATGGACAGGAAGGGACACCTTCCTGTACATAAACTAACCATGACATTTGCCTTGTGCAGCACACATGGAAAAAGCAAAAACGAGGAGAAATAATGCATTTCTCCTCGTTTTGCCAACTTAAGACCAGCGTTTTCCTGGTCTTACTTTTGGCGCTGCTTCCTATGTACGCCACCCTTGTACATAGGGGCAGTGTCAAATACAATGGGTGTTGCGGTGGAACGCCCACCATAACACCCACTGCACGCCCCTTTCACGCTAACCATGCTGTGAAAGGGGGTCTTATGTAAAAGGCAGCGTTAAGCCACTTTATGTGGCTTAATGATGCCTTGTACATAAGGCGCAACCCCTATCGCCTCCACAACGCCGGTAAAAGTGACGTTGTGGTGGCGATAGGGGCTTGTACATATCCACCCTAGTATCTTGGTTCAACGTTGGTAGCATTTTTGTTAATAGTCCTACACATGTGATGAATAAACCTTGAATCTCTGCACAAGGTCGTTTGGGCAGAGCAAAAACTAAATAACAGGATGGTATGTTGGTCAACAATTCGAGAAAAGTCCAACCAAAGCCATTACGATATAAGAAAGTCTATTTCAGCAAAATGGTAGAATGTGCAGTACTATGGTGGTAGCACAATGCGTATCATTCCCACCCGTTTAACAATGCAGGCAGAAGGTACACAAGATGGGAAGGTCCATGAGCTGGGCTTCAATCAGCAGTGCACAAGGCAGGTAGTCCCCAGCGCAGGGGCATCAGCAGTCGAGAGGGCAGGTAGACCCAAGCCCAGGGACGTCAGCAGTAGAGTGGGCAGGTAGACCCAAACGCGGGGGCACCAACAGTAGAGAGGGCAGGTAGAACCAAGCGCAGGGGGGGCTGGCAGTAGAGAGGGCAGGTAGAACCAAGCTCTGGGTCATCAGCAGTAGAGAGGGCAGGTAGACCCAGTCTCAGGGGTGTCAGCAGTAGGGCAGGCAGGTAGACCCATGCGTAGCAGCAGAGAGGCCAGATAGACCAACATGTGGTGGCAGAGAGGCCAGGTAGACCCACATGTGGGGGCATCAGCAGTAGAGAGGGAAGGTAGGCCACCACGCGTAGCGGCGGCAGGTAGACCCCCTCACGTAGCGGCATCGGCAGCAGCAGAGAGGGCAGGTAGACCCTCACATGCAGGGGCGTCGGCAGCAGAGAGGGCAGGTAGACCCCAGCGCAGGGGCCTTGGCAGCAGAGAGGGCAGGTAGACCCCAGCGCAGGGGCATCAGTACTGGAGAGGGCCAGTAGACCCAAGCGCAGGGGCGTCAGCAATGGAGAGGGCAGGTAGACTCAAGCGCAAAGGCCTCAGCAGTCGAGAGGGTACGTAGATCCAACTGCAGGAGTGTCAGTTGTAGAGCGGGCAGGTAGGCCCAAGCCAGGGGCATCAGCAGTAGAGGGAGCAGGTAGACCCAAGCGTGGGGGGTCAGCGGTAGAGGACAGGTAGACCCAAGCTCAGGGGCGTCAGCAGTAGAGCAGGCAGCTAGACCCCAGCACAGGGGCATCGGCAGCAGCAGAGAGGGCAGGTAGACGCCCCACACGCAGGGGCGTCGGCAGCAGAGAGGGCAGGTAGACCTATACGTGCAGGGGCATCGGCAGCAGAGGGGGCAGGTAGACCCAAGCGCAGGGGCCTCAGCCGTATAGAGGAAATGTAGACCCAAGCCCCTGGGTATCTGCAGACAAGAGGGCAGGTAGATCCAATCGGGCATGTCAGCAGTAAAGAAAGCAGGTAGACCCAGGCACAGGGGCGTCAGAAGTAGAGAGTGCAGGTAGGACGAAGCACAGGGGAATCATCAGTAGAGGGGGCAGGTAGACCCAACTGCTGGGTCGTTAGCAGTAGAGAGGGCAGGTAGACCCATGCGCAGGGGCGTCTGCAGTAGAGAGGGGTTGTAGACCCACGGATGGGGGCGTCTGCAGCAGAGGGCAGGTAGACCCAAGTGCAGGGCCATCAGCATTGGAGAGGGCAGGTAGATCCAACTGCAGGAGTGTCAATAGTATAGAGGGCAGGTAGACCCAAGCCAGGGGCATCAGTAGTAGAGGCAGCAGGTAGACCCAAGTGCAGGGGAAGTCAGCAGTGGAGGGCAGGTAGACCCCATTGCAGGGGTGTCAGCAGTAGAGAGGGCAGGTAGATCCAAGCGCTGGGGTGTTACCAGTTGAGAGGGCAGGTAGACCCAAGCGCAGGGGCCTCAGTTGTAGAGGGGGCAGGTAGACCCAAGCCCCTGGGTATCAGCAGACAATAGGGTAGGTAGACCCAATCGGGCATGTCAGCAGTAGAGAGGGCAGGTAGACCCATGCACAGGGGCGTCAGAAGTAGAGAGCGCAGGTAGGACCAAGCACAGGAATCATCAGTAGAGGGGGCAGGTAGACCCAACTGCTGGGGCGTTAGCAGTAGAGGGGGCAGGAAGACCCAAGCACAGGGGCGTCCGCAGTAGAGAGGGCAGGTAGACCTTATCGAGGGCAGGTAGACCTTATTGAGGGCACGGCAGTAGTAGAGAGGGCAGTTAGACCCAAGTGCAGGGGCGTTGGCAGTAGCGACGGCTGGTAGATCTAAGTGCAGGGGTGTCAGCAGTTGAGAGGGCAGGTAGACCCACGCACAGGGGCGTCCCCAGCAGAGAGGGCAGGTAGACCCATGCACAGGGGCGTCCCCAGCAGAGAGGGCAGGTAGACCCATGCACAGGGGCGTCCCCAGCAGAGGGCAGGTAGACCCAAGCGCTAAAACATCGGAAGGTAGACCTAAGCGAAGGGGTGTCGGCAGGTAGACCATGCACAGGGGCATCATCAGAAGAGAGGGCAGCTATACCCATGCACAGGGGCTTCAGCAGGTGACAGGGCAGGTAGACCCAAGCCAGGGGCGTCTGCTGTCAAGACGGCAGGTAGACCAAAGCGTAGAGGCATCAGCAGTGGAGAGGGCAGTTATACCCATGCACAGGAGCTTCCCCAGCAGAGAGGGCAGGTAGACCCATGCACAGGGGCATCCCCAACAGAGAGGGCAGGTAGACCCATGCACAGGGGCGTCCCCAGCAGAGAAGGCAGGTAGACTCATCCACAGAAGCTTCAGCAGTAGACCGGCTAGGTAGACTCAAGCCATGGGCGTCCTCAGCAGAGAGGGCAGGTAGACCCAAGCGTAGGGGTGTCAGTGGTAGAGAGGGCAGGTAGACCCAAGCGCAGGGGTGTCAGCAGGCGAGAGGGCAGGTAGACCCATGCATGAGGGCATCAGCAGTACAGAGGGCAGGGAGACCCAAGCGCGGGGACATTACCAGTAGAGAGGCAGGTAGACACAATCGCGGGCATGGCAGTAGTAGAGAGGGCAGGTAGGCCTAATCCAGGTGCATCAGCAGATGAGAGGGCAGGTAGACCAAAGCACAGGAGCGTTACCAGTCGAGAGGGCAGGTAGACCGAAGTGCAGGGGCGTCCGCAGCCGACAGGCCAGGTAAACCCGAGTGTAGGGGCATTAGCAGTGGAGAAGGCAGTTAGACCCATGCACAGGGGCGTCCCCAGCAGAGAGGGCAGGTAGACCCATGCACAGAAGCTTCAGCAGTAGACAGGCTAGGTAGACTCAAGCCATGGGCGTCCTCAGCAGAGAGGGCAGGTAGACCCAAGCGTAGGGGTGTCAGCAGTAGAGAGGGCAGGTAGACCCAAGCGCAGGGGTGTCAGCAGGCGAGAGGGCAGGTAGACCCAAGCATGAGGGCATCAGCAGTACAGAGGGCAGGTAGACCCAAGCACGGGGTGTCAGTGGTAGAGAGGGCAGGTAGACCCAAGCACTAGAGAGGGCAGGTATATCGCAGTGCAGGGGCATCAGCAGTAGAGAAGGAAGGTAGACCCAAGTGCAGGGGTGTCAGCAGATGAGGGCAGGTAGACCCAAGCACAGGGGCATCAGCAGTAGAGAGGCAGGTAGACAAAATCGCGGGCATGGCAGTAGTAGAGAGGGCAGGTAGGCCTAAGCCAGGTGCATCAGCAGAGGAGAGGGCAGGTAGACCGAAGTGCAGGGGCGTTACTAGTCGAGAGGGCAGGTAGACCTAAGCGCAGGGGCATCAGCAGTAGAGATGGCAGGTAGACCCATGCACAGGGGTGTCAGCAGTAGATAGGGCAGGTAGACCCAAGCCAGGGGCATCCACAGCCGACAGGGCAGGTAGACCCAAGCGCAGGGGTGTCAGCAGTGGAGAGGGCAGGTAGGTCCAAGCACAGGGGCATCAGCATTTGAGAGGGCAGGTAGAGCCCAGCGTAGGGGCATCAGTATTCGAGAAGGCAGGTAGACCTAAGCGCAGGGGCGTCCGCAGTAGAGAGGGCAGGTAGATCCAACTGCAGGGGCGTCAGCAGTAGAGAGGGCAGGTAGACCCAAGTGCAGGGGCATCAGCATGCATGGGGAGGGCAGGTAGACCCAAGCGCTGCAGCATCTGCTGTCGAGAGGGCAGGTAGACCCAAGCACAGGGGCATCAGCAGTAGAAAGGGCAGGTAGACCCAAGCCCAGGTGTGTCAGCAGTGGAGAGGGCAGGTAGACCGAAGCCCAGGGGTGTCAGCAGATTAGAGGGCAGGTAGACCCAAGCAAAGGTGCGTCGGCAGTAGAGTGCAGTTAGACCCAAGCGCAGGGGCATCAGCAGTAGAGGGGGCAGGTAGACCCAAGCGCAGGGGCGTCAGCAGTAGAGTGCAGTTAGACCCAAGCGCAGGGGCGTCAGCAGTAGAGGGGCCAGGTAGACCCAAGCGCAGGGGCGTCAGCCGTAGAGGAGACAGGTCGACACAAGCGCAGGGGGCATCAGCAGTAGAGAGGGCAGGTAGACCCAAGCATGGGGGCATCAGCAGTAGAGAGGGCAGGTAGACCCGCGCGTGGGGGCTGTCAGCCGTTGACCGGGCAGGTAAACCCACGCATGTGGGCGTCAGCAGTAGAGAGAGCATGTAGATCCAAGCGCAGGGTCGTCGGCGGTAGAGAGGGCAGGTAGACCCAAGCACTAAAACATCGGCAGGTAGACCCAAGCGCAGGGGCGTCGGCAGGTAGACCTATGCACAGGGGCGTCCCCAGCAGAGAGGGCAGGTAGACCCATGCACAGAAGCTTCAGCAGTAGACCGGCTAGGTAGACTCAAGCCATGGGTGTCCTCAGCAGAGAGGGCAGGTAGACCCAAGCGTAGGGGTGTCAGCAGTAGAGAGGGCAGGTAGACCCAAGCGTAGGGGTGTCAGCAGTCGAGAGGGCAGATTAGACCCAAGCGCAGGGGTGTCAGCAGGCGAGAGGGCAGGTAGACCCATGCATAATGGCATCAGCAGTACAGAGGGCAGGGAGACCCAAGCGCGGGGTGTCAGTCGTAGAGAGGGCAGGTAGATCGCAGTGCAGGGGCATCAGCAGTAGAGAAGGAAGGGAGACCCAAGCACAGGGGCATCAGCAGTAGAGAGGGCAGGTAGACCCAAGCGCAGAGGAGTCAGCAGTAGAGAGGCAGGTAGACAAAATCACGGGCATGGCAGTAGTAGAGAGGGCAGGTAGGCCTAAGCCAGGTGCATCAGCAGATGAGAGGGCAGGTAGACCGAAGTGCAGGGGCGTTACTAGTCGAGAGGGCAGGTAGACCGAAGTGCAGGGGCGTTACTAGTCGAGAGGGCAGGTAGACCCAAGCGCAGGGGCATCAGCAGTAGAGATGGCAGGTAGACCCATGCACAGGGGTGTCAGCAGTAGATAGGGCAGGTAGACCCAAGCCAGGGGCATCCGCAGCCGACAGGGCAGGTAGACCCAAGTGCCGGGGTGTCAGCAGACGAGAGGGCAGGTAGACCTAAGCACAGGGGCTCCTCATCAGGGATTCTGAATGGTTTTCTGGGTGGCTCGATCTTCTGACAAGAGGGCATGTCTGGTGACAACACACCTTGTGGTAGTCGTCTTCCACGCGGCAGCCTTTCATGCGGGACAATGGGTAGGTGCTATGATCAGTACGCAGCCACTTGGCAGGACCAAGAGTGCAGGCCGGGTGTCTGTAAGCGTCCACTGCATCCTTGCAGCATCTCATAGAGATAAGTCTGAGTGGTTTTGTACATCCCCTGAAGTTAGGTTTCTGAGAGTGGAATCGCCCTTCTCCTCCCCATGGGCCATGGCACCGAGCAGCACCATTCTGATCAAAATGGCATCTTCTGAGGTTTTGTGTCCTTATGGCTCCTAGAGTGAGGCAGATACACAGACGAAGCAGTTTATAATAAAGGGGTACAGTGATTACTCGAGAGCACCAGTCACGTGCACCTCCAAATCTGAAGGAAGGCCATGTTGGGTGGGCTAAAGCGGGCGCTGAATACTCCCTTCATCACAAGGACCACCTTCTCGCAGCAAGCCTCTGTCTGGAATCCCATCCCTTCAAAGCACCTTCTCGCAGAGCCAAAGGCACCATGTCAACTGTGGATTTAGAATACATCTAGCAGGGTCTTCCACGGATGGTGGCCTCCAGGAGCTACACATGTGCAATATGGAACCCACACCGTGTACAGAGCAATGATGGGTTGCCATCAACCAAAGATACAATTATAGAGATTGTCCAGAATGAAGAGCGGTCATTCAAGAGCTTGCAGGGTCGCTGAAGGAGTGTCTTTGACTCTACATCAGTATTGATTACATTGGTACCCCGCCCCCTATTTGGGTCTTTCACCTGATTAAATACAATTATAGAAAGTTAGCAGCCAATGGCAACCTAATGCTTAGTTCTTTCTCTCTGACATGCCCTTTTCCCAGGTTAAGGGAGCCTTCAAAGCCTCGTCTTCCTCCGAAAAGGCTCAATGTTGTAATGTGGCAAGTCTTCTCGACCGTGTGTCCAGGTGGATGTCTCAGTTACGCTGCTCTGTTAAAGCGTGACTTCGCACTGGTAGAGCCCAGCGCCGAAGCTTCAGGTCTTCATTGTTTGCGCTGTCTGGTTTGCTAACGACATCTTGGGGACATTCAGAGAGCTTCCCTGGGAATGCCTTCTGCCTGTTGCTTACCATTGGCTTTGTGGCTTGTAACTCACATTTGCTTGCTTTCTACTTGCTGCCTTTACTTGTTTGAGGCGGTCCAGCTTGCTTGTCTCTTTCCTAAACTCTATTTACTGTATTCTTCCACCAGTACTGGATTTCTGTAAACAGGCCTTTAAATATTGTTCTTCTCTTGCCACATTTACATTCAAAGACCGAGATCAAATGTCTGTCAAGCTTTCTCTTCTGAGGGAGCTTGGTGTCTACTTTTTTTCTCAGACTTCAAAGTGAGAGGATTTATGTGACAGTCATGCTGGCTACGCGGGGTGTACTGTATGATGTTTTTTTTTCTGGCATAAAACTAAATGTAAATGTCTGTGGATTACCTGTGCAGATATTTCAGAATATGGAATGCACAAATGAAGCCCATTTCTGGTAATTCTGAAGTGTGGTGGAACAAATATTTTAATATTATCAAAACAAATCAACACACTGATGACATTTCCACACGTTATTGTTTATGCGCTGTGTACTTTTATCAGTAAAACTGTATGTCTGTGCAAATGTAATGGTCATTTCAATTGAAGATGTGTTGTCTATAATGGCAGTGCGCTAATACACCATGCATACTCCACTTTACCCCACTCCCCCTTCTCCGCTCCGCTCCGCTCCACTCCACACTACTACCCTATACTGTGCTCCACTCCACATCACTGCACTTTACTCTGCACCACTCCACGCCACATCACTCGACGCCTCTCTACTCTACTGTGCACAACTACACTTGTTGCCACTGCACTGTGCACCAATCCCCTCAGCACCATTGTAATCTACGACACTCTACATCACTGTGCATTAAGCCACTTCACTTTAAAACACTGTACTCTATGCCACTGCACGCCACTTTATTTCACTGTACGCTACTCCACTTTCCACCACTGCAATCTGCTCTGTGCCACTCCACTCGACCCGTTGCACTTTTCGCCACTCTATTCTACACCTCTGCACCTTATGCCACTCCACTCTTTGCCAATGCACTCTACACCACTTTGCTCAAAACAAATACACTCTGCGCCTCTGCACTCTAAACCAATCTATTCTGCAGCAGTGTACTGTACGCCACTATACTCTGCAACACTCTAAGCCACTGCACTCTATGCCACTTGACTGTAGTCTGAAACACTCTACATCACTGCACCCTGCACCACTCTATTCCATTCTACACCACTCCACTCTGTCACTGCAATCTATGTTGTGCCGCTCCACTCAACCCCACTGCACTCTTCGCCACTTTTTTCTATGCCACTGCACTCTGCACCGTACGGCACTGTACTCTACAACAATGTACTATGCAACAGACCTCTATGCCACTCTACGCCACTTTATGCCACTGCACTCTACTCTGCACCATTCTACTCAATTCTACTGCACTCTATGCCAATGAACTCTACACCATTGTACTCTATGCCACTACACTCTATGTAATCTACTTTATGCCTCTCTAATCTACTGTGCATCACTGCACTCTGGAGCTGCACTCTACGCCACTTCACTCTACGCTTGTCCGCTCTGCACCTCTTTACTCCATGCCAGTGAACTCTTCCCCACTGTACTATGTACCATTGCACTCTTTGCCATTGCACCACTGTACTCCGCACCACTTTACGTCAATGCACCCTACGTCAATGCACTCTAAGGCACTGCTCTCTGACACACTACTCTACAAGACAGCACTCTCTGCCACTGAACTCAATGCCACTCTACTCTGCACCACTGCTATCTATGCCACTGCACTCTACTCTGCAGCACTCTACGCCACTCTACTCTACACCATGCAACTCTGCATCACTCCTCTCTACTCTAAGCTATTCCGGACCACCGCACTCAAAGCCACTGCACTGTACACCACTCTACTTTATGCCACTACACTCTTCGCCGCTCTACACCACTGCACTCCACCCTGCACCACTCCACTCGTCTTTATTCTACTCTGAAACATCCTACTCCACGCCACTGCACTCTACACCGCCATACTGTACTTTGCGCCACACCACTCTAAGCCATTGCACTGTACACCACTGCAATCTACTCTGCACAACTCTACATCATTGCACTCTGTCAATGGGCTTTACAACACTTTACTCCAAACCAATGCACTCTATGCCAATCTACTCTGCACCACTGGTCTGTGCATCACTATACTCTGCCACCCTAAACTAATGCACTCTACACCATTGCACTCTATGGCACTTCACTGTACTCTGAAACACTCTACCCCACTGCATTCTACACCACTCCACTCTCCACCACTGCAGTCTATGCTGTACCACTCTTTGCCACTCTATTCTACGCCGCTGCACTCTACACCCCTTTACTCAAACCAATACACTCTATGGCAGTCTACTTGGCACTATACTCTGAGACACTCTACGTCACTGCACGCTATGCCACTCTACACCACTGCGCTCTACCACAGACCTCTATGCCACTTTTCGTCACTTTATGCCACTGCACTCTACTCTATGCCCCTCTACTGCACTCTGTCAATGTACTTTACACCAGTTGCCACTACACTCTATGCAATCCACTTATGCCACTCTAATCTACTGTGCAATCCTGGCACTGCACTCTACACCACTGCAATCTATGCTGTACCGCTCCACTCCACTGTAATCTTCGCCACTCTATTCTAAGCCACTGCACTCTACACCACTTTACTCGAACCAATACACTATGCCACTACACTCTGCGCCAATATACTCTGCACCACTAGACTCTACACCACAGCAATCAACACAATTGCACTCAATGACACTCTATGCCACTGCACTCAATGACACTCTACTCTGCAACACTGTACTCTGCCACAGAACTCTATGCCACTCTACTCTGTGCACTGTATGCAACTGCACTCTACTCTGCATCACTCTACGCCAATGAACTCTGCACCATTATACACAACACTCTATACATTCCACTCTATGCCAATCTAATCTACTGTGCACCACTGCACTCTGAAACTGCACTCTATGCCACCTCACTCTACGCCTCTCTACACCACTCTACTCCATGCCAGTGCACTCTCCCCCACTTTACTATGTACCGTTGCACTCTTTGCCACTGTACTCTGCATCACTCTACACCAATGCACTCTACTACACTGCACTCTGACACACTACTCTGCAAGACTGCACTCTCTGCCACTGATTTAAACGCAACTCTACTCTGCACCACTGCACTCTATGCCACACCGCTCCAGCCCAGCCAACTCTACACCATGTGACTCCGTATCACCCCACTCTAATCTGTTCTGAACAACCGCATTCCACGCCACTGCCCTCTACACCACTCTAATTTATGCCACTGCACTCTATGCCACTCTACCCTGCGCCACTCTACTCCTCTTCATTCTACTCTGAAACAGTCTACTCTATGCCACTGCACTTTGTCACCATACTCTACTCTGTGCCATGACACTCTATGCCATTGCACTGCAATATACTCTGCACCACTCTACACCATTGCACTTTACATCAATGGACTCTACACCACTTTACACCCAACTGTTGCACTCTGTCAATCTACTCTGCATCACTGCACTTTACGCCACTTCACTCTAGTCCAGTCTACTACTCTCCACTATTATTCTACTCTCTGATGCTCTACTCCATTAAACTCTACTCCACGCCACTGTACTCTATTCTATGCCACTACACTCCATTCCATTCCACTACACTCTACTTCACTGTATTCCACTTTATCGCACTCTATTCCACTTTTTTTTAAAGTTTAATAAAGCTTTATTGGAATGTAATACAAATGTACAGAAATATTTTGTTTCTCAAAAAAGTAATACATGAATAGAGTAATACAAAGAGAATGCCTACAATAAACAATGCTAAATGTAAAGGGAAATATATTGTATAATAAACTTACTGAAATAATATTATTGATCTGTTCTTATAGACTGCATTTTTATATTTTGATTAAAAAGAAAGAGGGAAACAGAAGAAGAAAATAAAGAAAGAGAACAAAAAAAGGAAAGAAAGAAGAAAAGAGAGAAGAGAAGAATATATGTATTAAGATATGCATTAGAAATCAGAGTATATCGTAAATAAAATTTATGTCCAATAAAAAACGTATTACTTCTATTCATTTCACATCATGTGTTTAACTTATCACATATAATAACAATTGTATAATAAACTGTATATTATAAACATAGGGGGAAAAACAATCATGGGGGTTGAAAAACCAATGAGGAATGCTTAGAGGGTGTGTATGTTTTGTTTAAATAACCAGTGAGTGGAGACCAAAACATGTCTTTATTGAGCATCTGTAATGTGGAAGTCGCTGATGCCGTATCAGATCTATGATGAGAACAAAGCAGGTTCCACCAGCCACTAACAGTGACATTTTTAGCATTCTTCCAATTGGATACAATGACTTAGGAAGCGATGGCAAGTAGCAGATCCACAAATCTACCTAGCTTTGAATGAGTTGGCCAGGGACGTGAGGAACTACCCAAAAAATGCTTTTGATATCAAAGGGAAAGTTAATAGAGCAACTAGTGGACATCATCTTATAAACTTGAACTCAAAAGGCTGTAATTGGAGGACAATAAAAAAACATATGTAGATAGGTGCCAGTTTGAGTGTTGCAAGACCAGCATTTATTGGAAAGAGTAGGGTTGTACTTTTGCAGTGAAAGTGGAGTGATATATAATCTATTATAAAAATAGAAAGTCAGATTCCCACATGAACTTGATTTTAGATTTGGAACGAGAAGATGTAGTATAGAGCAAATATATATATATATATATATATATATATATATATATATATATATATATAGCCTTAAGAGAAGATGACAATCCAATTGGCTCCGGAGATGGAGAACAAGTGGAAGGATGTGAATAATTCAGATTGGAGATATTTTGTAGGAGAGCACCTTCAAGGGATTCGTATTTATTAGCAGGAGCGGAGGAGAGACCAAATTTAGATTGGATTTCGGGATATGAAAGAGGAGCCATATCACACATTAATTGCTTAGCTTGAATTATGCCTTTAGTTACCCATTGTTTCCAGCAAATAGTACGATTCGAAATGTTGATGAGTTTGTTATGCCAAATAGAAGATTCTAAAAAAATCATGCACCGGGGAAGGGAAATATCTAAGAACACGAGAAACTAACATAGTAGAGTATTTAATAGTTGGAACAGAAAATGCTTAAGGAGGATTGGGGAAGTATGCTAAGGAAGAAAGAGGAAAGGGTGATATAAGCAAATTTTCCAATTTATTCCATATATTATTAGGTAAGGAGTCCGCATCTCTGATGCAGGGCAAAATCTGTTTTTAAAGAAAAAGCAGTATGATATTGCTGGAAATTAGGAAAACCTACACCTCCCAACTCTTTGGGTTTATAAAGAGAAGCTAAGCATTACAGTAGCGGTAGCTATACCTGCTATGTTCCATTTGACAACAAAAACTGGGGTGCTCGAGGTTCCTGAGAGTTGACGTTTACAATGCCTACTGACCTGTCCCTTTCCTATCTTATTTCAACACTAAACTCTCAATCAATCAATCAAGGAATTTATAACGCGCACTACTCACCCGGAAGGGTCTCAAGGCGCTGGGGGAGGGGGTCTGCTACTGCTCGAACAGCCAGGTCTTAAGCTGTTTCCTGAAGGCGAGGTGGTCCTGGGTCAGCCGCAGGTGGACGGGCAGGGAGTTCCATGTCTTAGCCGCCAGGTAGGAGAAGGATCTTCCTCCGGCGGTGGCTCTCTGGATGCGAGGGACGACGGCGAGGGCGAGGTACGCGGATCGTAGCTGTCGGGTGGGCGTGTAGAAGGTCAGGCGGTCGTTGAGGTACCTTGGGCCCAGGTCGTGGAGGGATTTGTGTGCGTGGGTGAGGAGTCTGAACGTGATCCTCTTGTTGACAGGGAGCCAGTGCAGGTCTCTTGGGTGGTTCGAGATGTGGCTGCGTCGGGGGGCGTCCAGGATGAGACGGGCGGAGGCGTTCTGGATACGCTGAAGTCTTTTCTGAAGCTTGGCTGTTGTACCGGCGTAGAGGGTGTTTCCGTAGTCTAGTCTGCTGGTGACGAGGGCCTGGGTGACAGTCTTCCTGGTCTCAGTCGGGATCCATCTGAAGATCTTGCGGAGCATGCGGAGGTTGTGGAAGCAAGATGAGGAGACGGCGTTGACTTGTCTGGTCATCGACAGGGAGGAGTCCAGGATGACGCCCAAGTTGCGTGCGTGGTCCGTTGGCTTGGGTGCGGTGCCCAGGGCCGGGGGCCACCAGGAGTCGTCCCATGCAGAGGGCGATGGTCCCAGGATGAGGACTTCTGCCTTTTCCTCCATTCTTCTCTTTCTCTCTTACACATACAAATTGTAGGGGACAATTACTCATGTACCAAAGTAAGAAATTTTTTGGTGCCAATCTGGTCTTACCCTACAACAACGATTGTTGAATGCATCTGTTTATAATGTTCAATAATAAAAAAATAAAAAATAAAGAGAAGCTAAGGAAATGCATGGCTTTTTCCCATTCCATAAAAATCCAGAAATCAGTCTCCTTAGTAGCTTAAAATATCTTTGGGGAACTTTGATAGATAGCATGGATAAATAAAAATTAATGACAGGCAAAAACATCATCTTTACCGTGGCTAATCTGCCCCACCAAGACAAATATAGAGGTTACCATTTTCCAGTCATTTGACTAATTCTATCTTGAAGATCATCAAAATTAATCTGTATAGTCTTAACCAGGGAAGTAGAATATTTGATTCCTAAACATTTAACAAATTGTGGAGACCATTTAAATCTAGTGTCTTTAAACATGTCTTTTAAACAAAATTGCAAACAACTTATAACCAGATAACTTCGAATAACATGATAAAATGTTAGTAAAGACCGTTATGGAAGTTTCTGGATCAGAAACATAAAGGATCACATCATCAGTAGGCTTGGGTGGTAAATTCCGTTCAGTTTGCGGAATTTGCGGAATTTGGGTTATTTAGTGTTCTGCGGAGAACGCGGAAATGCCAAAAATTCCGCGATCCGCCGCTTCGTGGAATTTTTTGCTTGTTCGCGCTTTCAAAATGTGTGTTCGCGAGATATTTCCCCCCGAGCACACAAACAGCATTCGTGAACAGGAAAAAAGCATTGCGAACGGGCGGAGCAAGCAATTCCGCGTGTTCGCGGAGATTTTTTACCGTTTCGCGGAGCTTTGCGTAGCGCGACTATGCAAATTCCGCCCACCCCTAATCATGAACGTACGCAGTGAATTTAAATTCAGTAGCTCTAAATCGGAAGCCATGAAACTCAGAAGAACGTCGTAATGTATGCAGAAAAGGTTCTAAAGTTAAAACCAAAAGCAAAGGAGACAAAGGGCAACTGGTACCTTGGAAAAGCGGGAAATATGAGGATTGTAAACCATTTAAAAAACAGAAGTCATCGGGGTAGAGTATAATATAGCAATATATTTAAGGAAATTTGGACTAAACCCATGCCACCTGAGGGCCCGCATCATAAATTCCCAGTTGACACGATCAAAAGCCTTTTCGGCATCCAAGGATATAGCAGCCATAGGCGTCTTATTAGTAGAGGCCATGTGCAAAATATCTAAAAAAAAGTCTAGAGTTATCGGTCATTTGCTTTCCTTTAATAAATCCAGTCTATTCAAATCTAACCATATCAGGAATAAGAGGAGAGATCCTAACAAATAAAATCTTAGCGAAAAATTTGAAATCTAAATTAATGAGGGAAATAGGTCGATAATTGCCACATGAGGAAGGATCTTTATCTTTTTGGGGGATTAGACCAATCATAGCCTTCAGGAAAGTGCCCCGAGCTTCTTTCTGAGAGAAAAAATATTTGTATAAAGTAAGTAAATGGGGAAGAAGAAGATGTGAAAAACAAGAATAGAATCAACCGAAAATCCATCCGGACCAGGTGCTTTATCCTTTGGTAAAGACTTAAGAGCTGATTTTAGCTCGAAAGTGAGATTGGCTCATTTAAAAAAGAGAGATCCTCTACCTGCTGTTGCTTGGGTGGCAGAGAATGAACGTAGATAGCCAGTTCCTCATCCGTAGGGGAGTGATCTGGTGTACATAAATTTGTGTAGAAATCAGAGAAACATTTTAGGATTTTTGAGTTTTTAAAATGAGAATTCCCGCTCTCATCCACCACCTTAACTATTTTGGACTTCTGAGATTTAAGTTTCAGATAGTTAGCAAGTAGTTCTCGGATTTATTACGCCCTCAATAGAACTTAGAATTAATTTTCAGTAATGTTCCAGCAGCTTCTTCCATTGATTTCTTGTTAAATTCGAATTTAGCACACATTAAGGGGCCGATTCCGATCCGGGTCGGAAAGCACTCCGACCGAGCCGGATCCGGAGTGTTTTCCGACCGAGCCGGAGTCCTGCAGTCCGACCGAGCGAGTACGATGCGGCCGTATGCTGCCGGACTCGGTTCGGTCGGACTCCCATAGAGGTCAATGGGAGCCAGTCGTATGACGCGTACATGGGCTCCCATTGACTGAATGGGTACGTCGCAGTCAAGTGCACCCCCTACAGTGGGTACGCGACGGTGCCATCCACACCGTACATGCCTGTGTTGGGGAGACCCAGGGGTCTCCCCTGGTGTCCGAGTCGTAGGGCTGCGGGAGACAGGGGGTCCGACAGCGACCACCAAAGGCAACCACCCGGACGATTTGCGAGCTGGACACTCCGGCTCGCACAGGCTGTCCGACGTGTGCATCGTACTGGCTCGGTCATGAATCGCATCCATTGCACGCCACGGTTAGCTTACGACTGAGACGTACGGAGCGGTTCGGACTCGGAAACGACTCGGTCGGTGAATTTCATGTAGCTCGCACCGTACTTGCTCGCTCGTACAGCTGTACGAGTCAGCCGGAAAACACGCGTACGACTTGTAGTTTTTCTGGCCGGATCACGTTCGGTGCCCTTCCGATCCGGATTGGAATCAGCCCCTAAGAGCTGTAACGCGTCCTCCCTTTTGGTTGTGAAATGTTCATGCTCCAATTGTTTAATAGAGGGAAATAATAAAGAAGTTTGATGGCTTTCTTCTTTTTAGCCGAGACGTAATTAATGATATATCCTTGGGCTGATGCCTTAAACGCATCCCAAATGGTATGAAAGGGAATGTCAGATGTAAGGTTATGTAAAAAATAGTCTTGGATAAAATATTCAAAAAATTTTAACAAGATCTTAATCTTTTAGGAGACTATTATTAATTCGCCATCGACTTGATTTAGAGGTTTTGGGTAATCTATCAAGATCAATTATAACTAGGGTGTGATCTGAAATTGGTGTTAATCCAATTTCAACATGAATAAGTGTAGGAACTAAAGGAGGGGAGAGGAATACATAATCAATTCTGGATTGTGATTTGTGAGTGGGTGAGAAGAAGGTGAATACTAGTGTACCCAGAGAGTACAGTCTCCAGGCATCAACCAACTCTCTGGAATGAATAAATCTTGTGAATGTTTTCTACATCTTATTAGGAATTTATTTGACCTGTGTCTTTCTATCCAGAAAGGGGTCTACAACCTGATTGAAATCTCCTCCGACTATAAGGTTTGCATTCGGGCAGGACATAGTTGACATCTGAGTCCAAAATTTCACATTAACCCCAGTGGGTCCATAAACATTTAAAAAAGACAAAAGGTGTGTTGTGGATGGTAGCATGTAATAGTAACCAGCGCCCCTCCGTCTCTCTTTCTCAATTACAAAAGGAAGGGATTTATGTACCAGAGCAACAACACCATTTTTATGTTTGAGGGCTGGAGAGCAGTATACCTGACCAACCCAGTTCCTACGCAATGAATTAAGATCTTTGTCGAGTAAATGCGTTTCCTGTAATAGAGTGATATTGCATTTAAGATGGGATAAATGAGTAACCACTTGCTGCTTCTTTGTAGGATTCCGTAAGCCTTTGACATTCCAGGAAATAACCTTCAAATTATTAACCTTTGTAAGAAGATAGTATACATATTGAATAACAAGACACATATACAGAAAGAGATATTTCAATCAGTAAGCTAACGTTTGTATACAAAGATAAGCTATGTTTCATACTAAATCATAAAACTCATAAAGAAGTATTATCAAAACAGTTAAACAACTAGAAATACTTAACTCTGACAATAGCATAACAATATCATTTGAAAAAAAACTATAATGCCTAGTAAGCTCAAAGAAGAAGAAAGTAAAAGAAAGGGAAGAGTGAAAAGAAAGAGAGAAAGGAGAGATGGGAATATAAGAGAGGAGAATGAATCTGATAGAAATGAAGAAGATGACAGAAAGCCAAAGAGCTACTGTCATAGAAAGAATAAAACACATCCAGTGTGAGAAAAAAATACTGAAGGGGTGGAGAACCGCAAGTATTGAAGATGGACAACAAACCAAAATCAAAAGAGGCAAATAACAATACTAACAAAGACTTTCATTATAACAATGAAAAAAGAAGATAGACTATATAAAATGGACAGCAGTCGATCAAATGGATGAAAAACAAAAAAAGATACAGCTAAATCAACATATGAGATCAGACAGTATGCAAGTGGGAAGTCTGGGAAGGGTGGCACTTAGGGAACAACACACCAGGGAAAGAATCCAAATGAGACAACATGTATCTGCGAGAAAAAAAAAGACAAAAGTCAGATGAATATATATTAAAACAAGGTAGGCTGGAATCAGTGCCTATGCTTTAAATACTGTAGAACGATATATAGTTTCAATTGATACTGGAAGAGTAAAATAAATTGGAGAAAGAAAATCAAAATACAAGTATGTCAGTAGACAGAGACATAAAAGAAGAAGTTCTAGGTCTTTCCGATGTCCATTAATTCACCCTTGTGTCGATGAATAAATTGTCTGAGGTCGTCTGGATATTCAAACGAAAAAGTTTGTTCTTTATAGGTAACCCTAAAGAAACAAGGATGTACCAGACCATATCTCGCATTCATGGATCTTAGAGTAGGGCGAAAGGAAAGAAACTCCTTCCGACGGGCAGCAGTTGCACGCGCTACATCCTGTGAGATAAAGACCCTCTGACCGGAACATAATATCTGCTTTCTTTGCTTGGCCACCGATAAAACCATAAGTAATTCGGTGTATTCCAAAAAAAGCACTATTATCCCTCTGGGGTTACCAGAACTCGAGGTGGCTACTGGTTTAGGTCCGATTTGGTGAGCTCTCTGTATTTTGAGGTGTGATCCTTTAAGGCCCACCAGTTTAGGAATATGTATCCCCAAAAAGGCAAGCACGTCAGACCCTTCCGCTCCTTCCGGTATACCATAAATTCGGAGATTGTTGCATCTATTATGATTTTCTAAATCTTCTGTCTGTCGCTTCAAGAGCAATATCTCTTTTTCCATGCCAACCACCTTATCTGTAACATCTTGTACTTCAACAATCTGCTGTTCAACACTTGATTCTCTAGACTCCAAGGATGAACCGGACGAAAGTCGGTGCCCTCCTTTTGAGTATAAGTCGAATTTGACACCATTTGTATCATTGACACCAGACTTTTATATTGGCTGTCCCTGTGGCAGATATTGTTGTTAAAATGTTGGTTATCAAGCCATTCGTGCCTAATGATAGCCAAGCTCCATTATAAGACATATATTGGACACCTTTATATATCTGGGAATTTTTGGGAAAATATTTAATATAGAAATATGCGGCTATATGGACATATAAATATTTTAAATCAAGGGTGGTCGGTGTGCCACCATCTTGCCCTGAAGAAGTCCTAAGTCGACCGGACGAAACGCGTCGGCTGATGAAGGAAAAGCAATACCGCTATTGATTAAAATGAAACAATAAAAATGGAAGATTGAAATGTTAAGAACAGAATCTACTCTCATTATCCTTGCATGACCATGGACTCTGATTTCATTGTTGTGGATGTTTTGCGGTGCTTAAAACCATATTTGCGATTGTTTGTATTGTATCTCCTTCAGTGGGGAGGTACCCCTGGGCAGGGGGTCCCTTTGGTTTCTATAGCACGCTATTCATCATTTTTATTCTATAGGTGATTAAAGGTACAGGTGTTGCCATGTGTGTATGGTCCACTGATCTTTGTTTTTGTATTGAC
The DNA here is from genome assembly GCF_964204655.1 of Triturus cristatus. Classification (NCBI taxonomy): domain Eukaryota; kingdom Metazoa; phylum Chordata; class Amphibia; order Caudata; family Salamandridae; genus Triturus; species Triturus cristatus. The sequence continues at coordinate 812,310,425 of NC_140595.1, forward strand.
TCTAGACTCCAAGGTGGACCATTTTTCTTCAATGCACTGAAGCGTTACGTTAGTTTCCATCACAAAAGGCTTCAAATGTTTGATCTCTTCCATGAAGTCCTAAAATGTCAGAGGTAGATGAGACTTCGTAGGGGACATAGGATCCTTTTTTTGTCTTTTTGTAGAAGTATTTGTGTCTTTGCTTACAACTGGCATGGTGGTAGAAGAAGCAACAGTCTTCTGACTGACAGACATAAGAGGCCTCCATAAGAAACTCAAAAAACAAGGCTAGAGTAAGAGCGCAACAACACCTTGTCAGAGTGTGACTTTCAAAATTATCTGAAGACAACAGGCTGCAAGGAATGGAGCTGAGAGTGTTAGCTCACACGGAAAACCACTTATACACAAAGAGCAAGTCGAATTCCAAAAATACTCCCAGTAGCTCTTAGTAGCACTACTTAAAAATGATGAGTGGCCAGTGTGTAAGCGCGAGTCTGCAGAGTAAATTGTATTGCAGGTGCCTCCTCAGCATTAGATAAAAAACATGACCTCCCAGGTAATTAGAGGTATGACGAGACTGTTATGAGGCATGAGGTAACCATAGGTAGGGCCAATAATGCCTCCGTTGTCTTGAGGAAGTAGAAATATTCAAAGCGACCGGGCGAACAATCCGACTCCGTCGCGCTATTTCTTAAACAAAATGGCGGCCGCAACCAACAGGAACTGAGGCACGGAATGCAGGAGAACCAAAGTAAGGTAAAAACGGCTAGAATTTAGCCCCAAAAAAAAAATACCTGCTCTCCCTGCGTCTGCGACCCCAGACCTCCGCAGCATTCCTCTGCTAAGGATCGGCTCCCGCCTTTGTTTTGAGAAAGCCTACGGCGACTCACGGAGCTTCACATATCGGCAGCCATCATGCGGGCGGCTCGTGCGCCCCTCACTCTATTCAAGTTTGACACTACTCCATTCTACTACATTCCATGCCACATTACTCCACTCTGACACATTACTCTACCCCACTCTATGCCACTCCACAACACTCTACTCCACACCATTCCAATCTCCTATACTACTCCACTCTGACAATCTACTCCACTCTACGTCACTCCACCCTACAATACTCTAATCAATACCCTTTACATCACCCCACTTTGATCTACAGTCTACACCACAACACTCTTTGCTACTCCACAACATTCTGCTCCACTCTGACACTCTACTCCACTGAACTCTGCTCCACTCAGTCTTTATCCTTCCACTCTACCACACTCTACTCCATCCACAACACTCTACAGCACTCCACTCTATGTAACTCCATGACACTCCACTTCTCTCCATGCCACTCAACTCTACTCTCAACCTCTCAGCTCTACTCTCCACCACTCTACCCCACCCCACAGCTCTCCACTCTCCTTCACTCCACTAACCTTTAGCCATGCTGAACAGCAGCCATGCTGGTGTACAACATAGCTAAAACATTGGCAAAACGTATAGCTCTTAGATAGGCGAGACCTATTGGCTTTGCCAGTGATTGCTTTTTTCCCAGTCTACCAAACAGAAAGGTCTCTTCGTCACTGAAGAACTTATCACTATGGCTCTTGTCTTTGTTGCGCGTACCTTTACTGCATTTCCAGTAGAAGAGACCGCTCTTTAGCCTCCATGACCAATTACGGAGCCATCCTCGTCTCCTGGCTTTGAAACACTTGCTTGAGCTCTCAAGCCCAACTTGAGGGAAACATCCTTTACCATCAAGGCAGAACCATGACCAGCCTTTACAAAACAGTCACTGCCCCGACTGCGACGTTACCGTGCAAGACGGTACAACAACTTGCTTCAGGGGGAGGGGGGCGCTGGTCTTTGGAATAGTATAAATAACTATACCAATTCCAGTGTGTGTATTGGTAGGGACGGTGTTGCACTTAATATCCAACACTGTATTCCCTAAAGTCGTTGTAATGACTTGTGTGGTAAATTCATGCGTGGTTCCGTTATACATCCCCAACTTGATAATTAGTAGTTTCCACCCTAACACTCCCCTCCCGTAGGTTGGTTTGATCAACTCCTGTGACTAGTCTTTTACAGTAGCATCCCCTGATATTGCACAGCTGTGAGCCATTTTGGACTGGTGCTGATGTTGAGGAACAATAACTCTCTGCAATATAGGCAGAATATGAAGTATGCATTTATTAGTGATAACATAAAATATATGAACAAACAGTGGACCAGCGGTTCCTATGGCTGATGTCAAAACTTAGTGAGCCTCTGAGGACAGGACCATCACATGTAGGCCTGGGCGGTAAATTCCGTTCCGCTCGTGGAATTTACATTTGGATAATTTTGCGTTCCCCGGAGAACGCAAAATTGCCCAAAATTCTGCGTTTCGTGTTTTTCGCTGAATTTTTTCCTTGTTCGCAAGCTATTTCTGCCCGAGCACACAAACAGCATTCGCGAACAGGAAAAAAGCATTGCGAGCAAGCAATTCCATGTGTTGACAGAATTTCTGCGTGCTCGCGGAGATTTTTTACCATTTTGCATAGCACGACTACACAAATTTCGCCCACCCCTAATCACATGTTTATAGATCGCAGAGTGACCGTATCCTAATAGCAGTAGTGTTTTGGTAAGTATCACACAAGTTTCACAGGTGCTTCTGCATGAAAGGAGTCTACATCTCCTACGAGCTGCCATGGCCTTCAATTTTTTTTCACATCTTGGCTACTTTTCCTGGTATTCTTACCAAGTATATGCCTGCCTCTCCTCAAGCTAATTGCACATCCATTTCTCAAAGTAGCCACCATGATTTGACTTAGTTCACTTTACACAAAAATGATGTGCAACATGTAGGATTGACAAGCACCAGGAGAACTGGGAACAAACTATCTGTAGTAATTACCAAGCACCTATTGACACTCTTAACCTCCTACAAGGGTTTTGGGTGAGTGCAGATTCTGAGGATCTTCACTATTGATTCCAGCCTGCGACACTGCCATCTACACAGCTGATTCAGTGGTGGAAGAACTTGCACGTGTCGAGGGGCAGCTCAAGGCTTTACCTGTTCCTGGCTTATTCCTTAGATGTCTAGTTCAGTCAGCGAGCCCTGTCTGAAGTCAGTGATGCAACCGCTTCTGGCACTTCCAGTAAGTAAATTGTGTGTTAAGCACTGCCCTCTCACACCAAAATTCTCTCAAATCTAGATACTGCTCAATGCGAGTCTTGCTGAATGCATGCAAACTTGTTAGAGTGGCCTGAAAGATGGAGCATCATTATCCTCTTTGCACTTAAAGAGTAACACTGCCATTGCTGGTCCTAAGTTCAGTTGCGAAAGGAAGTGGGTTCTGCGTGGGGCTAGCTACCCCACCATGTAAAAAATTCCTAGCTACAGAAACGTCGACCAAAAGACATCCTGGCCTTGGAGATAGCAGGATCTCCTTCATGGAGAGCTATGACGCTTTGTGGTGAAAGCCAGAGATCCCCGGAAGCCAAAAAGCCAAATCCATCTGCTTTCACCCAAGACCATCAGCAACAGGCCATGTACTGTGAGGACCATGTATGAGACAGGCAAGATAGCCCAAGTGCCAGGAGTGATGAAAAAATACAACCTTGCTCTGCTTGGCATCGGCGATACTAGATGGACACAGTCCTGACAGAAAAGACTGGCTCCAGGAGGAATGCTGCAGTGTTCTGGATGCAAGGAAGAGAACACCTCACATACTCAGGGAGTAGCATTGATGCTAATGCCAGCAGCCCACAGAGCTCTAATTGGAAGGGAAGCCCCCTGTCCCAGAATCATCACAGCGACCTTCCACACAAAGAAAAAGAGCATCAACATGAATTTTATCCAGTGCTATGCACCTACAAATGACAGCAAAGAAGAGAAATAAAATAAAAGAACAGTTTTATAAGAGACTCAAGTCCACCCCGGAGAAATGCCTTGAAAAAGACCACCATACCGATGGGGCATCTCAATGCCAAGATTGGAAGTGACAACACTGGCCAGCCATGGCACTGGCGGCATGAACAAGAATGGTGAAATGCTTACAGATCTCTGTGCCCTGAAGACTGGTGAGAGGCGCTAGTGTATTTATACACAAAAGAATACACAAGGCAGCATGAGTGTCACCAGAACATTCAACAGAGAATCCTATCGACCGTGTCTGCATTGCGAAGACGTTCTGGAGGTCCCTGCTGGATGTGAGAGTGATGGGAGAAGCGGGCGTGGCATCAGACCATCACCATGTCATGGCCAGGCTAAAGCTGAAGAAAGCATGGAAACAAAGACCGCCCCTCCCTAAATCGCTAGGTGCCCTTTAATTCCCAGTGACAAAATACAGACCTGGGAATTCCAGAGTTGTTCGTAAGTATTGCATGAAGGAATTCTAGTGAGAAAGAAAGAATGACAAGAACTTCATACACTGGATCATAGATCACAGCGGTATTTGCCTTTGTCCTGAAGAACGTTGGGTGCTCCCTACTGGGCAGAAAAGTAACTGGCTGAAACATGTAAACCTATCACAAGATGCAGAATAGCTAATATTCTCCAATAGCATTTGATGCTTTTTATTTTATTTTAAATGTACCCTTAAAATAAAACTTTCTTTACAAGGGTTTCCTTTGGTAATTTTAACCATTTAGATCCCCAGACCAAAAAATGATATCTAAGCGCTTCTACTACAAAAGCTGTTGAGCCCGTCCGGAATTATTCACTCTCCGGGCGTGGACTCGATGATGAAGCAGGCCACAACGCATTCCTTGTGGGTGATGGTCCTTTTTGAAAAGACTTTGGGTCTTTCTTGAAGGGGTAGACTTAGTAACCTCAATCCCAATACAAAATGCGAAGTGGGTCGCACACCGCTCGTCATACTAGCAAATAGCCCCATAGGATTCTGGAGAATGTAGTGACAGCGGCGGGTACACCTATGCCACGAGTAAAAAGTTTAAAATGCCATCCCTGGACACGTGTTTCGAGGTAATTGCCTCTCGTCAGCAGGGAGCAGGTACGTATGCGGGGTGCTGTAGACTGCCAAAAATTATCAGGTATAGTACCTCTCACGGCGCGCGGGTGCGGGATCCGGGCTCGTCAACCCATAGCTCAGGGAGCTTTAAATACAAAATGCGAAGTGGGTCGCACACCGCTCGTCATACTAGCAAATAGCCCCATAGGATTCTGGAGAATGTAGTGACAGCGGCGGGTACACCTATGCCACGAGTAAAAAGTTTAAAATGCCATCCCTGGACACGTGTTTCGAGGTAATTGCCTCTCGTCAGCAGGGAGCAGGTACGTATGCGGGGTGCTGTAGACTGCCAAAAATTATCAGGTATAGTACCTCTCACGGCGCGCGGGTGCGGGATCCGGGCTCGTCAACCCATAGCTCAGGGAGCTTTAAATACAAAATGCGAAGTGGGTCGCACACCGCTCGTCATACTAGCAAATAGCCCCATAGGGTTCTGGAGAATGTAGTGACAGCGGCGGGTACACCTATGCCACGAGTAAAAAGTTTAAAATGCCATCCCTGGACACGTGTTTCGAGGTAATTGCCTCTCGTCAGCAGGGAGCAGGTACGTATGCGGGGTGCTGTAGACTGCCAAAAATTATCAGGTATAGTACCTCTCACGGCGCGCGGGTGCGGGATCCGGGCTCGTCAACCCATAGCTCAGGGAGCTTTAAATACAAAATGCGAAGTGGGTCGCACACCGCTCGTCATACTAGCAAATAGCCCCATAGGATTCTGGAGAATGTAGTGACAGCGGCGGGTACACCTATGCCACGAGTAAAAAGTTTAAAATGCCATCCCTGGACACGTGTTTCGAGGTAATTGCCTCTCGTCAGCAGGGAGCAGGTACGTATGCGGGGTGCTGTAGACTGCCAAAAATTATCAGGTATAGTACCTCTCACGGCGCGCGGGTGCGGGATCCGGGCTCGTCAACCCTGCTCCCTGCTGACGAGAGGCAATTACCTCGAAACCTGCTCCCTGCTGACGAGAGGCAATTACCTCGAAACACGTGTCCAGGGATGGCATTTTAAACTTTACACTCGTGGCATAGGTGTACCCGCCGCTGTCACTACATTCTCCAGAATCCTATGGGGCTATTTGCTAGTATGACGAGCGGTGTGCGACCCACTTCGCATTTTGTATTTAAAGCTCCCTGAGCTATTGGGTTGACGAGCCCGGATCCCGCACCCGCGCGCCTTGAGAGGTACTATACCTGATTTTATTTTTTGGCAGTCTACTTGGCACCCCGCATACGGTCCTGCTCCCTGCTGACGAGAGGCAATTACCTCGAAACACGTGTCCAGGGATGGCATTTTAAACTTTACACTCGTGGCATAGGTGTACCCGCCGCTGTCACTACATTCTCCAGAATCCTATGGGGCTATTTGCTAGTATGACGAGCGGTGTGCGACCCACTTCGCATTTTGTATTTAAAGCTCCCTGAGCTATTGGGTTGACGAGCCCGGATCCCGCACCCGCGCGCCTTGAGAGGTACTATACCTGATTTTATTTTTTGGCAGTCTACTTGGCACCCCGCATACGGTCCTGCTCCCTGCTGACGAGAGGCAATTACCTCGAAACACGTGTCCAGGGATGGCATTTTAAACTTTACACTCGTGGCATAGGTGTACCCGCCGCTGTCACTACATTCTCCAGAATCCTATGGGGCTATTTGCTAGTATGACGAGCGGTGTGCGACCCACTTCGCATTTTGTATTTAAAGCTCCCTGAGCTATTGGGTTGACGAGCCCGGATCCCGCACCCGCGCGCCTTGAGAGGTACTATACCTGATTTTATTTTTTGGCAGTCTACTTGGCACCCCGCATACGGTCCTGCTCCCTGCTGACGAGAGGCAATTACCTCGAAACACGTGTCCAGGGATGGCATTTTAAACTTTACACTCGTGGCATAGGTGTACCCGCCGCTGTCACTACATTCTCCAGAATCCTATGGGGCTATTTGCTAGTATGACGAGCGGTGTGCGACCCACTTCGCATTTTGTATTTAAAGCTCCCTGAGCTATTGGGTTGACGAGCCCGGATCCCGCACCCGCGCGCCTTGAGAGGTACTATACCTGATTTTATTTTTTGGCAGTCTACTTGGCACCCCGCATACGGTCCTGCTCCCTGCTGACGAGAGGCAATTACCTCGAAACACGTGTCCAGGGATGGCATTTTAAACTTTACACTCGTGGCATAGGTGTACCCGCCGCTGTCACTACATTCTCCAGAATCCTATGGGGCTATTTGCTAGTATGACGAGCGGTGTGCGACCCACTTCGCATTTTGTATTTAAAGCTCCCTGAGCTATTGGGTTGACGAGCCCGGATCCCGCACCCGCGCGCCTTGAGAGGTACTATACCTGATTTTATTTTTTGGCAGTCTACTTGGCACCCCGCATACGGTCCTGCTCCCTGCTGACGAGAGGCAATTACCTCGAAACACGTGTCCAGGGATGGCATTTTAAACTTTACACTCGTGGCATAGGTGTACCCGCCGCTGTCACTACATTCTCCAGAATCCTATGGGGCTATTTGCTAGTATGACGAGCGGTGTGCGACCCACTTCGCATTTTGTATTTAAAGCTCCCTGAGCTATTGGGTTGACGAGCCCGGATCCCGCACCCGCGCGCCTTGAGAGGTACTATACCTGATTTTATTTTTTGGCAGTCTACTTGGCACCCCGCATACGGTCCTGCTCCCTGCTGACGAGAGGCAATTACCTCGAAACACTTGTCCAGGGATGGCATTTTAAACTTTACACTCGTGGCATAGGTGTACCCGCCGCTGTCACTACATTCTCCAGAATCCTATGGGGCTATTTGCTAGTATGACGAGCGGTGTGCGACCCACTTCGCATTTTGTATTTAAAGCTCCCTGAGCTATTGGGTTGACGAGCCCGGATCCCGCACCCGCGCGCCTTGAGAGGTACTATACCTGATTTTATTTTTTGGCAGTCTACTTGGCACCCCGCATACGGTCCTGCTCCCTGCTGACGAGAGGCAATTACCTCGAAACACGTGTCCAGGGATGGCATTTTAAACTTTACACTCGTGGCATAGGTGTACCCGCCGCTGTCACTACATTCTCCAGAATCCTATGGGGCTATTTGCTAGTATGACGAGCGGTGTGCGACCCACTTCGCATTTTGTATTTAAAGCTCCCTGAGCTATTGGGTTGACGAGCCCGGATCCCGCACCCGCGCGCCTTGAGAGGTACTATACCTGATTTTATTTTTTGGCAGTCTACTTGGCACCCCGCATACGGTCCTGCTCCCTGCTGACGAGAGGCAATTACCTCGAAACACGTGTCCAGGGATGGCATTTTAAACTTTACACTCGTGGCATAGGTGTACCCGCCGCTGTCACTACATTCTCCAGAATCCTATGGGGCTATTTGCTAGTATGACGAGCGGTGTGCGACCCACTTCGCATTTTGTATTTAAAGCTCCCTGAGCTATTGGGTTGACGAGCCCGGATCCCGCACCCGCGCGCCTTGAGAGGTACTATACCTGATTTTATTTTTTGGCAGTCTACTTGGCACCCCGCATACGGTCCTGCTCCCTGCTGACGAGAGGCAATTACCTCGAAACACGTGTCCAGGGATGGCATTTTAAACTTTACACTCGTGGCATAGGTGTACCCGCCGCTGTCACTACATTCTCCAGAATCCTATGGGGCTATTTGCTAGTATGACGAGCGGTGTGCGACCCACTTCGCATTTTGTATTTAAAGCTCCCTGAGCTATTGGGTTGACGAGCCCGGATCCCGCACCCGCGCGCCTTGAGAGGTACTATACCTGATTTTATTTTTTGGCAGTCTACTTGGCACCCCGCATACGGTCCTGCTCCCTGCTGACGAGAGGCAATTACCTCGAAACACGTGTCCAGGGATGGCATTTTAAACTTTACACTCGTGGCATAGGTGTACCCGCCGCTGTCACTACATTCTCCAGAATCCTATGGGGCTATTTGCTAGTATGACGAGCGGTGTGCGACCCACTTCGCATTTTGTATTTAACAATCCCAATACAGTAGACCGTCTCTTTTTACATTTTCTGATACCAATCAAATGTGCCATGAAATCTTATAGTAAATAGAAAGGCAATAGTAACAAACTCCGTGTAAGCCTGAGTACAAATCTATGGGTTCGCACCTGCAGAAGTTTGTTTTGTTAGAAAAAAGTACTTGACAAAGGGCATGGAATCACTTTTTAGGTCTTGCCTAGCGTTGCAGCGCACATGCGCTGACCGCTCTGCAAGACATATTGTGAGAGAGGACATTTCAAAAGGGGACTTGAAGCCCCGCCCCTCATTTTCATTAGATGGCATCATCGACGCATCGTTTATGGTAAACGGTGGCCTCCCATTGAAAATGAGGGTTCTTTGTTACCACACTTTCGCCTTTTGGGACAGCCCATCTGGACTGGATCGTTTGCTTCATGGCTCTTGTGAAGTAATTTCTTATCTAAAGTAGGCGTGTTATCTAAACAAGCCGTGAAGCAAAGGATCCAGTCCGGATGGGCCGTCCTAAAAGGAGGAAGGGCTGCAGGCAGGCACAACGCGCATGGCGCCGGCTGCCGCCACTATCCCGGCTCCCTCTGTCTGCTGGAATGCGTCTATTTTTGGAATCCGGTCTCAGGGGAGGGTCGGCGCAGCCTCCTTGTTGATTTCCGCGGGGGGGAGTGATGGGTGAGCCACTTGCGAAGCGCTTCTCTTTCATACGAGGGGAACGCGGATGCTATCTGAGGAATGTTGCCTTTTGAATTACAGGCCCGGGCCTTTAATGGCCCAAGCAGTTTATGCTCTAGAAACACTGTTTTCGGTTCAGGGTCAGACAACTTCTCGTTAGTGAGCTCACAATACACATTGTTTTTTTGCGTTCTGCCCACCAAAGGTTAGGCTCCCTTGTCTCCAGGCATTGATTGGTTGGTCATACAGTGACGTCCTTTGGAAGACTCTACCGCTGCTTTTGCTTTTTAGCTAAATAAAACGATTGGTTATGTATAAGCACGTGACCCCAAAACCCCACCCAACCGACAGCTAGTCTCTCAGCCACAGGCAGTGGTTGGCTGAAAATAGTGTCATGTGTCTCGGATGCCCCACCCAGTCAGCTGTGCGTGTCTCGGCCTCAAGCAGTGAGCGGAAGATGGCGAAGACTTACGACTATCTGTTCAAGTTACTGCTGATAGGTGACAGCGGGGTCGGGAAAACATTCCTGCTTTTCCGCTTCAGCGAAGACGCCTTCAATACTACCTTCATCTCCACTATCAGTGAGCCTAGGGCGCAGCAAAGTAAATGGGAACAGTGTGTGTATTAGGGTGGGGCCCGAGTGTTTGGGACAGTGGGGTTTAGGGGCACTAAGATGACGGTGGTATGGAAGTTGTGAAATGGTAGGAAGGCAAGGGAAGAGGGGCTTATAAGGCTACACTGGTGGAAGGGTCCATGCTAAGCGGATTCTATGGTTAAGGGATGGAGACTTGTGTATCACGAAGGGCCAATGTGTATAGGGTGTGGGAGGACATGTGTATTCAGTGCAGGGGTCAGAGCGCAGTAGGCCGTGGGTCCATAATGTTGTGCTGGGCTGAGCTTCGGGAGCCCTTTGGGGTTAGTGTCGCAGTAATGTTGAGTGTGTTGTAACATTATACTGCAGGGCTGTCTGCACCTGTCATGTTATTTGCACGGTTCCTATATCGTTGCGTTTTTGTCCATAAGATTATCAATGTTTAGACAATAAAACCTCATCATTTTTCATTGTATGGGGTATAGGTGGGGTATAGATGAGATACTTTAGCTATTGGAGATTAACTCCTTACCCTATAGGGCCCATCTTAGTTACTCTTGCACCCTCTCCGATAACCTTATAGAGGCTTAAACCATGTTGATGGTGATAAAATTACAGGTTATATGTGAAGTGGGTTAATGTTACTTGTGCATATTTCGGTTCGAGAGCATGCAGTCAGTTTAGAACAATATAAATTCATATTTATTATGTTTGTAGTGATGTGAACACCTAAATCATGCTTTTGCAAAGCCATTAGTCCTGCCGATAATGTGCTAAGACCCTTACCATTAGTACACCTCTGAGTCACAGGGAATGGAACCAGCAGGAGTGAACAGAAATTGCTGAAATTACACACTCATACAGTTCACTTCAAGCACTCTAACGGAGGTGAGAAAATAGTCGCTTGTCCCTGCGCACCTAGCTCCTCTCATCGCGTGTCCCTGCTCACCAAGTTCCTCTCACTGCCTGTCCCTGCGCACCAAGCTCCTCTCACCGCCTGTCTCTGTGCGCCCAGCTCCTCTCACTGCATGTGCGCACCAAGTTCCTCTCACTTCTGTCCCTGCGCACCAAGCTCCTCTTACTGCCTGTCCCTACGCACCAAGCTCCTCTCACTTTGGTCCCTACGCACCAAGCTCCTCTCACTTCGGTCCCTATGCACCAAGTTGCTCTCACTGTCTGTCCCTGCTCACCAAGCTCCTCTCACTACCTGTCCCTGCGCACCATCCTCCTCTCACTGCCTGTCCCTGCGCACCAAGCTCCTCTCACTTCTGTCCGTGTGCACAAAGCTCTTCTCTCTGCCTGTTCACATAGACTAGACTTCTATCACTGACTGTCCATGCAGACCAGCCCCTCTCACTGCCTGTCCATGTGCAGCATGCTCTTCCTACTGCCTGTACTGTACATATCACACCTATATCTGCAGTAATAATGATCTCACACCAATATCGGAAGTAATGGTAACAGCACACCTATAGCTGCAGTGACAGTAATCTCACACCTGTAACTGCAGTCATAGTAACAATACATGGGTATATGTACTATCCACTCAAAGTCCTTATTCCAAAATGAGTGTGTATTAACATTTTTAATGCATTATATTAATGTGATAAAAAAAAACACATTAATAATAGCCAGTACCATTTACAATACAAAACTCACACTAGTACAAATGCAATGCAATAGATTTCGTAGTTACAACAAAGTGAGCTATTGCCGTTTTGCATTACACCATTTGATTAATGCTTCACGAAGGGAAAAAAAACAAATACATTTACAATGCCAATAGCTCAAAATAATGTCACTGCGAGAGCTATTGCATTTGTAAGTGCTTGTTCACAAGAGCAGTCTATCAATTGTAAGGTAAATTATAATGGGTGTTGTACCTCGCTATGGTCACTAGAGGGCGCGCTTTCCACAGATAACTGCGGCGGAGCCAGTGTTTGGTCTCCTGCAGGGCTCCGGTGAAAGGACCGGTTGCTCTTCAGGCTGGGGGTGGAGAGCTGCTGTCCAGACGTCTGTCTGTCCACTGTCCATATCTTGGACGGAAACCCCATGGGGAGCGTGCAGCACAGCGACCCTCCGTGCCCTTTGTCTGTGACTGAGCACTGATGGAGACTGCAAAACCAAAGTTCTGACGTGTGAAACCTCCTCTCCTCTGCATCTACTCTGCAACAAACCTTTGTAAATGACATGCGCTTGATCTCAGCATCCAGAGTCAACGTCTGCTTCTGCCTCTCGTAGAGGTGTTTGCTGGTAACACAGGACAGCTCAGTGCAAGGAGGGGCGGTGCACCTGCTGCGACGGCTGGTAACGCAGGACAGCCCAATGCAAGGAGTGGCGGTGCACCTGCTGCGGCGGTCTCTGTGTCCTTCAGGTCGGGGTTCAAATCTGAGCTGAACCGCAATACGTGCTCGGTGAGGGGAGCACGCGACTAAAAATTGTGTGTCAGTATTAACCTGTTTCAATCACGTGTTCAACATTTAAAATCAAGTGAGAAAAGCATTATACTAAAATTCTGTATTCTTCAAATCTTAAATTGAAACCTAGTAGAAGATCTTGGTGGGACGAGCCTCATCTCGCTCCTGTTCCATCCTGGAAAAGAGATGTTAATTACGTATTCGCTGAGCAATAAAGGTACATTCTAGGAAAATGACCCTGTTCTTCTAATCTGCATGGCTTTGGGGGCTCTTTTAGACCAGGGCTGTAACAGGACTTCCGCCCAAAGATGGCGGCCTGTCCGCCCTTTCCTGTATTTCGTCAGCACCCTATTGAAATGGCAATGGAATATTCGAGAACATATTGCGGAGCCGCCCTTGAACATGCCATCCTACCGCGGGACACCGCCGAAAATTGTACTAAGAAACAAGGGAACCTCAATGACAAAATTTTGGAAGAGGAAAATGGGAGATTTAAAAAAAGAATCGGAAGAATATATGGGCATATAATCAAGCACGGCATTAAAATTATCGCCGCTTTAGCTGCAGAAAACTGCCGCTAAAGCGGCGATAATGGGCTTGATAACATGCCGCAGAGAATTCCAATAGAAGCCCATGTTGACACCAGATGGGCTTGATAATATGCCGCAGAGAATTCCAATAGAAGCCCATGTTGACACCAGAATATGAGTTTCTATGGGAATTCTCAAGGGCATATTATCAAGCCCATTATCGCCGCTTTAGCTGCACTTTTCTGCTGCTAAAGCGGCGATAATTTTAATGCTGTTTCTTGATAATATGCCCCGTATTTTTCCCACACCCTTCCTGACTACTAAAATATGGGCTGACAGAAGACGATAGATGTCCTAGATGCGGGGCTGGGGATGCGGGGTTCTTGTACTTGTCATTGGAATGCCCCGGAATACGAGAGTTCTGGAGGAGGGTATACCTAGCGTTAACGAAAATGTTGGACCTCCTGTTCCAGAAACTCCACTAGTTGCACTTCTGGGTTACGATAGAGACATCAAGAAAGCAGGACGTAAACTGGCAGCCATAGGACTGCTACTAGCAAAGCGCAGAATAGCCGTGCGTTGGATTCGCGGTCCGCTTCCTAAGATATCAGAATGGTACACAGACTTGGCTTTTTGTGCCACGCACTCCGACAACTACCATGCCCTCTTTCCTACAAAATGCAGACCCAAAGATATATGGGGCCCGTACAGGTCGTTCATGGTACAAAATGACGATGTCATGACAGAACAAGATCGGGAGGGGGTGGGATGATGTTTCATAAACTGTATAAATATTGCAGAAGCATACTAACTAAAGAGATGGGTTTATAGATGTACCTTTGCTGCCTTGGTAACATAACGAATGCAATATCAATGTATAGATGCTTAGATATGGGACGCTGGGGTTGTATTACAGAAATAATCAACAAAACGGTACATGTACTGGCAATGTTAATGTTCTATATTTGCACTGTGATACTTGTCTGACTGTGTACACAAAAAAACTTAGAAACAAAAGAAAAACATAAAAATAATGTATTCCTCCCATTGACTTCTGTTACGGCCTGCATCAGGTCCATTGACGTGTATGGGACTTGCAAGCACGCTGCTGCTGCAGGATCGGATATCAGAAATTCAAATATACGTGTTTTCCAAACCTGTCAGGAGGAGCACACTCGCTATGGCAGGCAGAGAAAGTGTGACACAAATGTTGTGCACTTGATTTCATGAGCATGCTACTGACAGTGCATAAACCAAGTCACACAAGACCAGTCCCTGCAGTGTGAAGCCTGCTGAGGAATTGTGTGTTTTCATGCAGGAACCGGGAGGCAGGAGATTAGCCTTGAAATCGGTAGTCTTCTGCTTGAACCGGGAGGCAGGAGATTAGCCTTGAAATCGGTAGTCTCCCGCTTGAACCGGGAGGCAGGAGATTAGCCTTGAAATCGGTAGTCTCCCGCTTGAACCGGGAGGCAGGAGATTAGCCTTGAAATCGGTAGTCTCCCGCTTGAACCGGGAGGCAGGAGATTAGCCTTGAAATCGGTAGTCTCCCGCTTGAACCGGGAGGCAGGAGATTAGCCTTGAAATCGGTAGTCTCCCGCTTGAACCGGGAGGCAGGAGATTAGCCTTGAAATCGGTAGTCTCCCGCTTGAATCGGGAGTCAGGAGATTAGCATTGAAATCGGTAGTCTCCTGCTTGAACCGGGAGGCAGGAGATTAGCCTTGAAATAGGTAGTCTCCCGCTTGAATCGGGAGGGTTGGCATCAGGCGCACAACACCCATTGGGCTCACCGGGCTTCACCCCCCCCCCCCCCCGTCGTGTGTGACAGCCCGGCTGAGACAGCCTCGCGGGCTGGCGTCCGTCTAATTGCAGCCGCACCAGAGTACTTCACGGGTCTTTAAAAGACCATTTACTCGTTAATGAGGCTTTTGTTGTGTTTTCACCCCTTCTTACAGGCATTCTGCCTATGGCTGGAAGACTTAGCCCCCCCCCCCCCCCCCGAAATCTTTTTCAGCCCCCCCCCGAAATTTGGCTCTAGTTGCCTGCCTGGTTGGCATGTATGGAGCCCCAGACTCGTCAGCGACCTTGAGTAGTCACAGTATATCAGAACAGTGTTCCTGGACACCCAATGTCAGCAGCCTTATGTAATGAATGGTTGTTTATTTGTAACAAAAGGAAAATGATATGAAAAAGTAAAATCGAACTTATTACCGACACACAGTGGGGGAGGTGAGAAAACATGCTCGGGGCTCTCTTTTAGGTGATATACACGTGAGAGTAGTGGTCAAAGTGCATATCCAAAACAAGAACAGCACGGCCAGGAACAACATTTTTGAAGATTTTGAAAACAAAAAAAAGGGACATTTTGCAAACAGAACAAGGACTACAATTTTACATCAACCGAGGGGCGCAGAATGACTTAAATGAGAGCGCCCATCAACACAGAAACACAGTCTGAGACACTATGAAAGTAAATCAAATGCACATTTTACACCCAGCTTCATGTGTGTCAATTAAATTGCTTTCTGATAAGACCTGCAAACTCGTCCTGTTTTGAAAAACATAAAAACGTGCCTCCCTCTATTTTCAGTCGACCCTCTGTGAAAACTGGGGCATGTGCTTAATTTGCCGAAGTCAGCTGGGACAGCTGGTGAAAAACCAGGACTGTTCCGGGAGATCTGGGATGCCGGGTCACCCTACCGGCACATCTCTGTTTTTGGCAGCATGAGGTCATGGAAAGGCAGCCTTGCGAGGCATGCTAGTGTTTTACTGAACTACCTGCAGGTGTCCCTAGTGTGCTTGAAGAACCACCTGCTCTCGCCTCCAGGGACCTCCTGTGTCTTCTTGACGTTTTCCATTGCACCTGGCACCCACCCACACTGCAGAGAGCACCTGACTGGGCAGTTCGGACTGGACTCTTCCTATCGGAGCAGGGTCAAGACTGATTTGCATATGGCTGTTTCTAATCTGAGGTAACATGGTGAGCAAAAGAACAGTGGTTTGGAATGCTGCCCGGGCAATTGCCAGTGGTTAGACTTATTGCAAGCATCTTCCGATCACCTTGTGTGTGTTTGGCCACCCACCATGCTTCAAATCTGCCGTGGTCCTACCTCTTTCAAAGCAACCTCCAATGCCGACCCTTCCAACTACTGCTCAGTGTCTATCGAATACCGGACACATTGGTTTGCAGACATCTCACGCCATCATCGAACAATGGACTCGGTGCTCTGCACCAGGATTCCATTAGCTGCACTGAACAGAAGCTAGACTCTCACTTGTTGCAAACTTTATCATCTCTGCTTCGTTTATCCATCCTAATCCTTGTAGACATGTCCAATTTCATCCACAATTCTGATTAGCCTTTCGCTCTGTCCTTTCTCTACTCACAAGACATTGCGGCTTAGAGCACAGAGGGCTCAGCACACATCGTTTGGACTTCTCTTTCACAGCCATCCAGGATTCCATGGTGTTCACAGCTACCATACTTCCCGAGGCTGTCCCTCAAGGCTCTGTCTGTGGCCCTATCTTCTCACCCTCTCTATTTCACCTCCACTGGGGTCACAGCACTTCTTTTGAGTTCATGTCTCATGAACAACGCAGTCACCTCCGCCTGCTTACCAAACCCTTCACATGCTCCGAAAGATCATCAGATGGCTTCCCGTCAACACGGGAAAGCTGTCACTCAAGCCCAAGTCACCAGCTGGCTAGAGTACGGCAACGCACTCTATGCAGGACTCACCACCCAACTAAAGAGACTCCAGACAATACAAACAGACCCACATCACCCTTCACCTCAGGAACCTCCACTGGCTACCCATCCAGAAAAGATGCCAATTCAAGATGCTGACACATTCCACAACCAAGGACCTGCATACATGAACCACCGTCTGCCTTCCTCATGCACACTCCCCTCACCTGCCGAAGCAACAGCCGAGAACGTTCCTTTTCCTACCTCGCCACCAAGTCCTGGAACAACCTTCCCCTGCATCTCTGAACATCACCCTCCCTCTCTGAATTCAGAATGTAACTCAAGACCTGGCTATACAACTAATCCCAGCAAGAACCCAGCGCCTGGATACCCTCCGGGCGATTAGCAGCGCTTTACAAATCTGAGTTGATTAATTGAGGTTATGAAGACAATGCCTACATCCTTTTGTCATTTCCTAGTTTCTCGCCCCCTACACCTGCGAACATACCTCTCTCACTGCCACCGGTCACTGGATGGCTTAACAGCCCCTCATGCCAAACTCTATTAAAAATGAGGTCCTATGTTTACCCTTTTTATATTACGTAACTGACTGTGTTTACTTTACCCTCCCCTGATACCCTGACATATGCCTCACCCTCTATAAAACCTGGGGCCTCTTTTCAGCCCATCCATGAAACAGGACTCCTTCAATTTCAAACACTGAACATGTATGCAATCTGCCACAAATGAGCTAAGACACTTCCTGGTGCTGAGCAGACTGGATTACTATAGGAGCCGCCACCAGTGCACCTTCACCCACTAGACAAGGCGCTAAACTTTGCAATCAC
Organism: Triturus cristatus; assembly: GCF_964204655.1. Taxonomy (NCBI): domain Eukaryota; kingdom Metazoa; phylum Chordata; class Amphibia; order Caudata; family Salamandridae; genus Triturus; species Triturus cristatus. The sequence continues at coordinate 812,328,154 of NC_140595.1, forward strand.
ATCCCTGTACAGCCTTCCTGGGTATACTCCCGCCGCGTCACTCCACCAAAAAGCTGGCCATAGACAAGCTTCTGATGCTTGCAGTGGCCCCAGGGCATGTTTAAACTGGGTGGGGCGCAACCCCAGCCCTGCATTTCATAGTGCGAGCAAGTGTAGGTGGTGAGTCCCGTGGACTCCACGGGTAGTTTAGGGGGTTGTCCTTCCAAGAAAAGTTTGAAAAAACAGGTTGAAAAAGTGCATTTTAGAGCACATTTGTCACAAAGTCTGCCAGAAATCCATAGGCTTTGAAAGTTAAATCACGACAATTTAGAAAAATAAGCTTGAACCACAAACAAGTTAATCCATTTCATGAGAACAACCAGTTTCGTACTGAAATACAACTTTTTCATGGATGTATGTTGGAACCCCAAATGCATTTCCCACGCATGCCTTTACTCCGCAGTCACTACCCTGACTGCAACGTCACCATGCGTTCCTTTACCACGTAATTAGTTACAATAACTTGTCTTAGGGGGGCGCTGGACATTGGAATAGTATACATTACTATACCAACTCCAGTCAGTGTATCAGTATGGAAGGAGTTGGACTTAAAATCCAACACCTGTCCTACAACGCGCCCCTAAGTCATTGTCATGACTTGTGTGGTAAAGGAACGCATGGTGATATCACAGTCGGGGTAGTGACTGCATTGTAAAGGCAGGTCGCGGTTTTGCCTTCATGGTAAAGGATGTTTTCCCTTTTTCATATATAATAAATACGTGTTTGGTGCCCAAACTTCAAGTTATCATTTCCATCTCAAGTACTGTACAATGGTAGATTGTTTGGAATACCCATGTAGCACTATCTCATGCCATTGCGGGTCCAACTGAACCAGCCAAACAAGCTAGTAGCCAGGGGCGTAATACAGGCCCCCGCATACCCCGCAGTGCGGGGGCCCAAAGCTCCATGAGCCCCCTCAGCACTGCACTTCGGCCGGGGAGCTCCTGATAGAGTCCGGAGGGGGCCCCTCCACGTACCTTGCAGGGGGGGCCCCACTCAATTATCGTTACGCCACTGCTAGTAACTCCAGTGCCTTGAGGCCCTCAAGTGGGATTTGCAGCACTTTATAAATCCTGATTGATTGATTGATAATAATTACCATTCTAATATGCCAAGGCAAGCGTTGTGCCCAGGGCAGGTACCACCATGCCACAGATGGTTCCTAAAATGCCAAGAATTACCACCACTGTGCAGGGGCAGCTTTTTGCCAAGTGTGGGCACCTCCTTGCCCTGGATGACCCCAAAGTTCTAAGAGTCACCACCACTGTGGAGGGGCAGCTATTGCCCAGTGCCTCTGCTCTGCTCAAAAGGGTGCTGCTGCCCTGTGGAGAACCACCCTGGAATTACCGCAGCGTTGCTGCAAGGGTTTCGCTGGAGGATCAGGGACATCTTAAGGATTTTGGGGGCCCTGGGCCAAACATATTTTGGGGGCCCCTGTTCTGAAGTGCTTTAAATTGATGATCTAATTTAAGGTCTTTTATGCCCTCTTTGGCCTGGTCCCTGACAGTGCACAGGTGCACTCGCCCAAGTTTGAAAGGTGTGTTTTCAATACTGTAATACATCAGCAGGTCAGTAATATTACTGGAATAATCTCTGGGACACTTTCCCATTTCTCTCATGTGAGGCCCTGTTAGGTTCTAAAAGAAACTTTTTTATGGGTGTGTTGCATGAAACATAAACACAACATTTATCTGCAAAATGCCTGTAATAGACTCACACTTCGCCCAAATTAAAAAGAAATGAATGGGAAACAGTAATTAAAACAATCTGTTTAGTAATTATTCAAGGCCACCAGAGCAGACTCTCTGCAGAACAGAGTTGGCTGTATTAGGGGGCCCCCTGAAAGGCTGGGGCCCTGGGCCAGAGCCCACTTTGCCCATGCCTTAAAACGTCTCTGTGGAGGATACGATGTCTTTTGACAGTCAAGTCACTGCAGCGGCAAGAAAAGGCTCCCGACTGCTCAGGATGCGGAGTAGAATCTTGTCCTATCGCCAGAGTCGAAACAAAACGGTTATTCAGGCCCTGACCATATAACCAGACTAGAATTGGGCAATGCCTTGTATCTCGGAGTCACTCAGGGATGGATGAAAAGTCTCCAGAGAGCGCCAAACTCTGCGGCTCGCCTTCTTCTGGATTTGCCGAAGCGGGCGTCTGTTGGGGCCGCTCTCAGGAAGTGACACTGGCCGCATCTTCAGCAGAGAGCATCTTTGAAGCGTTGTGCTAGGGTCACCAGGCTGTTGCTGACAAAGGGCCGGGAAACCTTCAGGCGCTGGTGAAACCGTGTGTCCCCTCAGAGAATCTAGGATCCGCGGGGGCGTGGCTGGTGGCTGTTCCACAGGTAAAGGAAGTGCGCTCGGCGCCAAAGCTGCGGAACGCCTTGCCCTCAGCGGGACGTGAGGGGCGGTCGGAAGATCTTTTTAGGATTTTCAGATCAGGATGCTTTAGAATTTGAAAGGGATAGGCAGGGTGTGGTGATCTGCTTCCAGCGCTGAGACACCTGGCATTGAGGTATCCATGCGCTTTAGAAATCGTATTATTATTATTTTAAGGGCTGGTAGAGCTCGGTGATCACGCGTGCACCAGAAGGGCTGATTTCTGCAATCCTTTTGCTTTCTTCAAATACCCTACTGAAGATCTGTTGACCCCCTCCCCCCTCGACTTCCAGGAACACTTTCAAACAAACCGCCTGTCACTGCAGCCGGGGGCAGGCTGCACATCTGTGACCCACTTTCATAGGGAGCCTGCCTCAGAGAGCCCACCTCTACCTCCTTTCATTTGTCTGACAAGAAACTGTGTTAACAAAAGCAAAACGCAGCTGTCTTTTATTCCGGGGGTGCACCTGGGATGCTGCTCCTGTGTGCGTCAGCCTCACAATCCAACGCACACACTAAGACACTTACCACACACAAACACACACACACAAGCACCCCCCATTTGGCGGAATGTTTTTCCTCTTTGTTTCTTTCCTTCTGCTCTGGTGCCTGAATGTGAGCCTTGGTCAGAGCTCTGAGAAGCAGAGCTGCGTTAGAGTGCTGTGAAGCTGGCATGGCTCCGTTAGAGTGCTGTGAACCCTGCATGAAGCCTGAACGTGGGCCTTGCCACAGGTCAGAGCTCTGAGAAGCAGAGCTCCGTTAGAGTGCTGTGAAGCTGGCATGGCTCCGTTAGAGTGCTGTGAACCCTGCACGAAGAATGAACGTGGGCCTTGCCACTGGTCGGAGCTCTGAGAAGCAGAGCTGCTTTAGAGTGCTGTGAACCCTGCATGACGCCTGAATGTGAGCCTTGCCCCTGGTCAGAGCTCTGAGAAGCAGAGCTGCTTTAGAGTGCTGTAAACCCTGCATGAAGCCTGAATGTGGGCCTTGCCACTGGTCAGAGCTCTGAGAAGCAGAGCTCCGTTAGAGTGCTGTGAAGCCGGCAGAGCTCCGTGAGTGCTGTGAACCCTGCATGAAGCCTGAATGTGGGCCTTGCCACAGGTCAGAGCTCTGAGAAGCAGAGCTCCGTTAGAGTGCTGTGAAGCTGGCATGGCTCCGTTAGAGTGCTGTGAACCCTGCACGAAGCCTGAACGTGGGCCTTGCCACTGGTCGGAGCTCTGAGAAGCAGAGCTGCTTTAGAGTGCTGTGAACCCTGCATGACGCCTGAATGTGAGCCTTGCCACTTGTCAGAGCTCTGATAAGCAGACCTGCTGTAGAGTGTTGTGAACCCTGCATGAAGCCTGAATGTGGGCCTTGTCACTGGTCAGAGCTCTGAAATGCAGAGCTCCGTTAGAGTGCTGTGAAGCCGGCAGAGCTCCGTTAAAGTGCTGTGAACCCTGCATGAAGCCTGAATGTGGGCCTTGCCACTGGTCAGAGCTCTCAGAAGCAGAGCTCCGTTAGAGTGCTGTGAACCCTGCATGAAGCCTGAACGTGGGCCTTGCCACTGGTCAGAGCTCTGAGAAGCAGAGCTGCGTTAGAGTGCTGTGAAGCCTGCATAGAGCCTGAACGTGGGCTTTGCCACTGGTCAGAGCTCTGAGAAGCAGAGCTCCGTTAGAGTGCTGTGAGCCCTGCATGAAGCCTGAACGTGGGCCTTGCCACTGGTCAGAGCTCTGATAAGCAGACCTACTGTAGAGTGTTGTGAACCCTGCATGAAGCCTGAACGTGGGCCTTGCCACTGGTCAGAGCTCTGAGAAGCAGAGCTGCGTTAGAGTGCTGTGAACCCTGCATGAAGCCTGAACGTGGGCTTTGCCACTGGTCAGAGCTCTGAGAAGCAGAGCTCCGTTAGAGTGCTGTGAAGCTGGCATGGCTGCGTTAGAGTGCTGTGAACCCTGCATGAAGCCTGAACGTGGGCCTTGCCACTGGTCAGAGCTCTGAGAAGCAGAGCTCCGTTAGAGTGCTGTGAAGCCTGCATGAAGCCTGAACGTGGGCCTTGCCACTGGTCAGAGCTCTCAGAAGCAGAGCTGCGTTAGAGTGCTGTGAAGCTGGCATGGCTCCGTTAGAGTGCTGTGAAGCCTGCATGAAGCCTGAATGTGGGCCTTGCCACTGGTCAGAGCTCTGAGAAGCAGAGCTCCGTTAGAGTGCTTTGAAGCTGGCATGGCTCCGTTAGAGTGCTTTGAAGCTGGCATGGCTCCGTTAGAGTGCTCTGAAGCCTGCATGAAGCCTGAATGTGGGCCTTGCCACTGGTCAGAGCTCTGAGAAGCAGAGCTCCGTTAGAGTGCTGTGAAGCCGACAGAGCTGCTTTAGAGTGCTGTGAACCCTGCATGAAGCCTGAACGTGGGCCTTGCCACTGGTCAGAGCTCTGAGAAGCAGAGCTGGTTTAGAGTGCTGTGAACCCTACATGAAGCCTGAATGTGGGCTTTGCTACTGGTCAGAGCTCTGAGAAGCAGAGCTCCGTTAGAGTGCTGTGAACCCTGCATGAAGCCTGAACGTGGGCCTTGCCACTGGTCAGAACTCTGAGAAGCAGAGCTCCGTTAGAGTGCTGTGAAGCTGGCATGGCTGCATTAGAGTGCTGTGAACCCTGCATGAAGCCTGAATGTGGGCCTTGCCCCTGGTCAGAGCTCTGAGAAGCAGAGCTGCGTTAGAGTGCTGTGAAGCCTGCATGGAGCCTGAATGTGGGCTTTGCCACTGGTCAGAGCTCTGAGAAGCAGAGCTCCGTTAGAGTGCTGTGAAGCCTGCATGGAGCCTGAACGTGGGCTTTGCCACTGGTCAGAGCTCTGAGAAGCAGAGCTCCGTTAGAGTGCTGTGAAGCCTGCATGGAGCCTGAATGTGGGCCTTGCCACTGGTCAGAGCTCTGAGAAGCAGAGCTCCGTTAGAGTGCTGTGAAGCCTGCATGGAGCCTGAACGTGGGCCTTGCCACTGGTCAGAACTCTGAGAAGCAGAGCTCCGTTAGAGTGCTGTGAAGCTGGCATGGCTGCATTAGAGTGCTGTGAACCCTGCATGAAGCCTGAATGTGGGCCTTGCCCCTGGTCAGAGCTCTGAGAAGCAGAGCTGCGTTAGAGTGCTGTGAAGCCTGCATGGAGCCTGAATGTGGGCTTTGCCACTGGTCAGAGCTCTGAGAAGCAGAGCTCCGTTAGAGTGCTGTGAAGCCTGCATGGAGCCTGAACGTGGGCTTTGCCACTGGTCAGAGCTCTGAGAAGCAGAGCTCCGTTAGAGTGCTGTGAAGCCTGCATGGAGCCTGAATGTGGGCCTTGCCACTGGTCAGAGCTCTGAGAAGCAGAGCTCCGTTAGAGTGCTGTGAAGCCTGCATGGAGCCTGAACGTGGGCTTTGCCACTGGTCAGAGCTCTGAGAAGCAGAGCTCCGTTAGAGTGCTGTGAAGCCTGCATGGAGCCTGAACGTGGGCCTTGCCACTGGTCAGAGCTCTGAGAAGCAGAGCTGCGTTAGAGTGCTGTGAAGCTGGCATGGCTGCGTTAGAGTGCTGTGAACCCTGCATGAAGCCTGAATGTGGGCCTTGCCCCTGGTCAGAGCTCTGAGAAGCAGAGCTGCGTTAGAGTGCTATGAAGCCTGTATGAAGGCGCCCCCCTCTGCTCCAGAACCTAGTTTGTCAGCTCTCTACATGTACAAACTGAACATGACAGCCTGGGCGAGTTCTCATTGCGAACCAAGATAAGAGCAGTTTGTACAGATTGTATGACGTTACAACGCATGTCATTACCCCGCATGCCGTTGCAGCGCAAATCTTTACCCCGTCTTGCTGTCGGGGGTGCGCTGGAAGTTGGAATAGTTTAATTTTCTATTCCAACTCCAGTGTGTGCAACAGTAGGGAAGGTGTTGGCGTTAAATCCAACACCTTCTACCCCCTGCTGCCCACCTTTGGTGTTGAAGCGACATGAGGGGTAATGGCATGCGTTGTACCGCTTGAGGTGTACGGATGTTTCCCGTTTGTATAATGAGTTCTGCTCTCACTTTGAGTGAGTTCATACGTCAGGCTCTCGCAGTCACGGTGATAGTATAGGGGGGGCAGAGCCCAACCGCCCGATGCCTTACAGCCCATAATATAATGCATGATAACCGTGTTCGGCTGTTTGCACCCAAACTTCTCTGCGCTATTTCCAGGTTTTGATCCTTCGACCTCCCAGGGCTTCCCTCCTACCAGGCATCCCTCCAGGAACTTCAATGTTGGTAGTTGGAAAAGTGTTAAAATGTCTTCTGTTGCTACTGTAAAGCCCTCAGTGATGAACTGCCCACTCACACAAAGCCCCTGCAATCATGTCTATGGTATGTATGCCTGTATGTCTCCTTGTACATACATGTGTAATGAGATGTCTGTCGGCCTTCACACATGATATCCATATAGTTAGTGCAAACAATGCACAATAAAATGGATCAATTTAAATCAATAAGTTAGCTTTATTCAAGCATTAAATATGATCATAAATCTCGATCTTAACCACTACTGCTTTATGTACAACGTTTCTGCATTAAATGTTTCTGATGCTAAATAAATAAAAAGAATGCCATGAAGAGAAAACACCCAGCACGCTAGGGACGCATATTATGTTGGCACTGGACATGTATGTACCTCCTTATTGGGGTACGTAGCCTCAACCCCTACATGGCGCTGGTGGTTTCACCATGCTGGATGGGCACGGTTAATGTGGCACCACTCAATAATTTTCCCCTAAAGTGGCTCTTGCTGTGGCATCCGTAGTCCTGCAGAGTTGTGTGGGTGGCGGGGCGGTGGGGTCAGTAGTCCTATCATGGCTGTTGCTACCTCTAAGTAAGGCAGACCGTCCTCTGCTGGTGGCCTGGGGTGTCTCCGTGTGGAGTTTAATACACCGATCCTTCAAAGCTTTAAATTGCGATTCCCCTATTACCATGACTAGAGAATCTGGATTTCATTAAAGACACAGAGGCTAACATTATGCATAAAAAATACATTAAAAAAAGTAGGTTTACCAATTTGATTTAATGTGGCTTTATATATATCTTTTCTTACCGGCTGTTTAAAGCTAGACCCCCCCCCCCCCCACCCTTTAATTCCTTATCTTTCTAATCATATAAATAAAATAAAACAAAGAGGGAGCATAACACTTTTACTTTAATACATCCTATAATATATATATAAAAAAAAAGAGAGAGATAGGAAATAATAAAATCTGACAGACATCTCACTATGTCTGACATTGAATCTTATGATGCTAGCGCGTCTTTTCCCTAATATGGATAATCGGGCATTTAAAAATTTGATACATAAAGAAATGAAATCCTGTATGTTAGAGACTTTGTCCAAGGTTGTGGCTTCTAAAAGATCACTTCCCTCTGATCAAGATGATTTTATTGAAAACCAACATAACCCAAACAATGAAGATCTCATTGAAATCAGGGGGAAAAGACTTTAAACAAGTAAGAATATTGTTCAAACAACCCACAAGAGCACGGGAGGTCCTAGCACCTCAAGTTTTATGGGAGGTCATCGCTTTAAATCTAGCCCTTGGTCTGTGCTGCAGCCTCTGAAAGTGGAAACACGACTTGGGAACATGGAAAGTTTACTATCCTGAGATAATATGTGTTCTTGTGTATGAACTTCCCGTGAGTGACAGTGCAGGATACAGCCAAAGACCTGCGGAAGTCTTGAAGTCTGCTTCGCCGCCTGCGAGCCACTGACAAACCGTATATCACCTGGATACCATTTGTTCGATAAAGTTTTAGAGCCATTCATTCCTCTAAATGATCCTATTAGTATTCGTTTTTTTATTTTTTTATTAGTAGTTCTTCTGAAGCTCTGAATACCACTTTCCCATGGGCCTTAGGAGGGACCGATATTGAGGTCAAAGATAAGATCAATCTCGCAATCAATCAAGCAGAATTTGCAGAGCGCTTCTTATGACCCCTGAGGGTATCCAGGCACTAAGATCTTGCTGATCTCAGTTGAAAAGTCAGGTCTTGTGTAACCTTGTGAATTCTGCAAGAGAGGGCACTGTTAGTGCGTGGAGGGGTAGCTGGCCGGTGACGAGGGCTTGAGTGACGTTTTTCTGGTGTCGACAGGGACCCATCTGAAGATTTTTCAGAGCATGCGTGGGGTGTGCAATCAGACTGAAGAAACTGCGCTGATATGATGCTGCATGGTGAGTTTGCTGTCCAGGATGATGCTGAGGTTGCGGGCATGCTCACTTGGTGTGGGTTCAAGTTTGGAGACCCACCAGGTGTCATGCCATGAGAAGGTCTTGTTGTCGAAGACCAGTACTTCCATTTTGTTTAGCTTCAGGCAGTTGGTTCTCATCCAGTCGACGAAACTTGTCATGGTATTGTAGAAGATGGTTCTAGTAGTGAAGGGGTTTTCTGAGAGCGATAAGATGACCTGGGTGTCGTCAGCGTAGGACATGATATTAAGTCCATGGGTCCTGACGATGTCGGCCAGGGGTGTCATGTAGGTGTTGAACAAGGTGGGGCTGAGGGATGAGCCTTGGGAGACGCCACAGATGATGCTCTTGGGCTCCAGGGTGAAGGGTACTAGGCAGATTCACAGGGTGCATCCTGTTAGAAAGGATGCAGTCCATTTGAGGGCATCTCCCTTTATGCCAACGTGGTGGAGTCTTTTTGACAAGAGTGTGGTGGGATACAGTATCAAACACGGCTGGGAGGTCGATGAGGATTAGGGCTGCTTTTTCACCCTGGTCGAAGAGGGCTTTGATGTCAGTGGTGGCGGCGCACAGGGCTGTCTTGGTGCTGTGGTTGGTGTGGAAGCTGGATTGGGAGGCGTCGAGCAGGTTGTTTCTTGCTAGGTGCTCGGTGAGCTGGTGGTTGACGGCCTTTTTGAGGACTTTGGCAGGGAACAGGAGCAACAAGATGGGGTCAGTAGCTTTGAGTTAGCTGCAGTAAGTGAAAGGTTTCTTCAGGAGGGTCTGACCTCTGCGTTAATCCATTCATCAGGGAAGGCGGCCTTTGTGATGGAAGCATTGACGATGGAGGTGAGTTTGCGCCGGATTTCTTTGTTTTAGAGGAGAAGTTGTGGTGGGGACAGTGGTCCGCGGGTGCTCCGGAGTGGATGGAGGTCATGATGGCTATGATGTTTTTTGTGGTGAGTAGATTCCATGTGGTGAACGGGTGGCTGTGGGTGGTGTCTGTTGGTGAGAGGAGGTTCTCGAGGTTGATGGGTTGGGGTTCGGAGATTCTGTAGATGGTGGGTATCTTGTTGGGGAAGTAGTACACCCGTGTTTGGCAGAGTTCCTGGGTAGGGAGGCTTGTGTTATCAGTGGCTGATGGGCAGGAGACTCTCTGACGCTGCTGAAGAGTTCCTTGCTTCGATGCAGTCTATCATGGCATTTCTTTTCATATCCTAGAGGTGTTGGTGGTATATGTTGAGGTACCACTTGAAGGCAGTTCGATCTGTGGGATCGCTGCTGGTGCACCATCGTCTTTCTAGTTGCTTGCAGTTGCACCTGCTGTTCCTGAGGTCTGGTGTATACCAACTGGCTTCTTTGGTGGATCTGCTGGTTTTAGCCGTCCTCATGGGGGGGTGACTCTGGAAGAAGTTCGGTTAGTAGAGACAGGTCTGACCATAGACCTTAAAGATGAAGAATGACTATCATGACCATTGCGACCTCTACTCTGAAGATAGGACACATTGTGGTGTTCTCTACAATGGAGGCAGTTTACGTAATGGCTCCCTCTAAATGGAGACAATATACGTTGTTGTGCCTTTTTTGATGTAGAAAGTATACATCATGACAACCTCTACAATGGAGACAGTATACATTGTGGTGCCTTTTTCAGTGGAGACAATATATGTCATGGCGTCTTCTACGATGGAGACAGGCTATGTCATGGTGTCTTCTACGATGGAGACATGATATGTCATGACGTCCTCTATGATGGAGACAGTATATGTCATAGCGTCCTCTATGATAGAGACAGTATATGTCATGGCGTCTTCTACGATGGAGATATGATATGTCATGGCGTCCTCTACGATGGAGAGAGTATATGTCATGGTGTCCTCTACGATAGAGACAGGATATGTCATGGCGTCTTCCATGATGGAGACAGTATATGTCATGGCGTCCTCTACGATGGAGAGAGTATATGTCATGGCGTCCTCTATGATGGAGACAGGATATGTCATGGCGTCTTCTATGATGGAGACAGTATATGTCATGGCGTCCTCTACGATGGAGAGAGTATATGTCATGGCGTCCTCTATGATGGAGACAGGATATGTCATGACATCTTCTATGATGGAGACGGGATATGTCATAGCGTCTTCTACGATGGCGACATGATATGTCATGACGTCCTCTATGATGGAGATAGTATATGTCAAGGCGTCCTCTATGATAGAGATAGTATATGCCATGGCGTCCTCTGCGATGGCGAGAGTATATGTCATGGCGTCCTCTACGATGGAGAGAGTATATGTCATGGCGTCCTCTATGATGGAGACAGGATATGTCATGACATCTTCTATGATGGAGACGGGATATGTCATAGCGTCTTCTACGATGGCGACATGATATGTCATGACGTCCTCTATGATGGAGATAGTATATGTCAAGGCGTCCTCTATGATAGAGATAGTATATGTCATGGCGTCCTCTACGATGGAGACAGTATATGTCATGGCGTCCTCTATGATAGAGACGGTATATGTCATGGCGTCCTCTATGATAGAGACAGTATATGCCATGGCGTCCTCTACGATGGAGACTGCATATGTCATGGCGTCCTCTACGATGGAGAGAGTATATGTCATGGCGTCCTCTACGATGCAGACAGTATACACTGGAAGAGCCTTAAAGAAGAAGGAAGGCATCACCTGGCTGTGTCCTTGACCATATTGTCTACAGATAGATTTACTAACTGTAGATGTTTGACCATCACACGAAGGAGCCTGAATAAAGCAGGACGGCACATTTCCTGATTTAAGTGGAAATCGGACTTTCAGAATAAAGGGAAGGGATAACTTATAGCATTTTCTTGTCAGTAGCAAAAGCTATGCACTGATCTACAGCAGAGGAGGCCTGATGCTTACTGGCTTCGCGATCCCAGGTAATTGGTGTAAAAAAAAACTTTTTCATAGCACGTTTCAGCGCTTCAGAAGCAACGCTTCTCGTTCCGCATTAAGATCTGAAACTGGATGGGTTTCCATGAGATAGGATGTTAACCAAGATACTCAGCAAAGTTGTGCTCAGTCCCAGAATCCAACACAAACACTGTTGTTGAAAGACCAGCTCTGATGCAAGGGTCGATGGTTGCACCTCTTTCTGATGGAAGAGTGGTCCTCTCCTGAGACTGTAGCATGGGGCGGGGGGAATCCCTCCTAGCAGATCTAAGAACCTAGACCCCAGCACGGTGCGAGAGAACCCTACCTGAAACAGAAGGTCACCACAGGGCTCAAGTGCATCCTACAGTGAGCACGCGCCCTTACCCCTAGAAGCAGCTCGCTGGTGGGTGTTCACCTGGAGGTGAAGACCATTCATAAAAAGGGTCCACCATCTACTAAAGAGAAGGGATGTAACCTGCAGGTGAACTTTCTGTTGGTATGAGAGTGGGTGAGTTCTGAGAGTATCTGGCTGAACACTGTATATCCCTCCCAGGCGAATGACCAAAAGCACAATGTCAGTTCTCAGAGTATTTTACTCAACACTTACTATCCCTCCCCGGTGAGTGATCAAAAGCACGATGCCAGTTCTCCTTGATGGCGGCTTAAAGATCCTACCCTTCCCTGGCGAGTGATCAAAAGCAGAGTGTTAGTTCTCCGAGTAACTGGCTGAGCATTGTATATCACTCCCAGGTGAGTGACCAAAAGCATAGTGTCAGTTCTTAGATTATCCGGCAGGATGTTCTATAACCCTGCCAAGCGAGTGATCAAAAGCACAATGTTTTTGGAGAAAGACATGGTCCACATTAGGGGTGGGCATAACTTGTGTAATTCTCTGTAGCGTAATGACACTTGTTAGAATGGGGAACCTCTGGTTGGCACAGGTAGGTACTTGTGACAAGCAGTGGTCCCTTCTTCTATTCAGGGCGAGAGAATTACCCCTTCAGAACAACCCCTGCTCACCCTATAGGTAGTGTGGCGCGAGCAGTCAGGGCTAAACTTCAGGGCGCTGTCGGTTAAGCATTTAGAATAACACACAGTAAATCGCAACGATCCCCCACAAACGGACACCAGGCGTAAGTTGTATCAAAAATACGGATGCTTTATATAAAAGATTCTTTGTTACGCAGGCATGTACAAGACCATCAATAACGGTTGCGAAATGGAAGCCACAAGATGATAATTAGGCACTGTTCTTGTCTTTGGTAACTTATTCGATCACGAGCGCTTCACAGGGCTCGGTTGAGTCGGTCCAGTCACGATGATGCGCAGTGCACCCGGGGTACAGTGATACGGGGAAATCAGAACGTTGCGGACCCCGAGTCCGATAGAGAGTTCACTGTACCTGGGAACGTGCGCTGTGCTTGGACGAGTCTTCGGGGGAGATGCAGGTTCTGCACCTCGCGGGTCTCCGGATCAAGAATTCAGCGGGCGGCTCTCGGTAGACAGGTGCGGCCCAGGGCCTCCGACACGGACTGTGCGGGAGGTCACTGCGGAGGGCGGCACGGTCAGACTCAGGCTGGGAGGTGAAGCGGGGCGGCCGGATACGTTACGACGTACGGGCAGACGTCCGAGGCTTGGTTTCACTTCCCAATTATAAATCCGGCGGGAGGGCGAGAGGGCACCAGGCACGCTCCAGTGGCAGGCAGGTGACAGGGAAGCGGGGCGGCCGGACTCGATGGGTCCAGAGCGACTCAGGTAGAGCGGGGCTCTGGGCGAGGGGAGGCGGCCAGGCTTCTGGGTGTCACGGCCCGAGGAGGGGTGGCAAGGTGCGCAGAGCACTCCGGCGGGAGAAAGCACATGGCTCGAGTTCTCAGACGAGCGGAGACACGGTGAACCCACTGGTCCTGGGGTTCAGTTCAGGGGGCAAGCTCTTCTTCCAAGCCCTTGGAGATAGTTGAAGAACAAAGTGCAAAAAGTCTCTTTCAGTCATTTTCCTCTCCTTCCTCAGCAAGGCACCTACTGCAGGCCAATCCCCTAGGTCAGGGAAAGTTACTCCTCCTTCAGCTTTTTCCAGGTCCTTCTAGTCGGGCAGAGTTCCTTCGTGGTTCAATCTGGATCTGATTTCTTAGGAGCCAGGCTCCTACTTTTATACAGTGATTCTTTTGTTCTTTAGCGCCAGGGGGCCTGGGCCTGGCTCAGTCCAGTTCTGGAGTACTTTGTTTTGGTGACTCTGCTCTTTCCTTTCAGCAGCAGGGCAGAGACATCAGCCGCTCCACAGGGGGCGGAGCCGGCTTCGTGGTGGCAGAGCACAGGTCTATTCAAGAGTCAGGGTGTACTCCTCCCACCCATCCTGGTGTAATCTCTCTACCCACCACCTGGCAGCCAACCTGTCTCCTGGAATCCCCCAGCCCTGCTCCTGTACTGTTGCTAGGCAGAACACACACCCACAGCAGAGGCGGACTGAGATGGTTAGGCACGCAAAGGCTAACTTTCTAAAAGTAGCATTTGCCAACCCAGGATATTAAAATAACTTTTACTAAAAGATGTATTTTATTATCCCGAGTTCAGGCATACTAAACATGACTTTCTACCATGCTCTCTGAGTCCACTGGGGTCACAGCGTGTAGCGATCCCAGCAGCCCATTCTGGCCTATGGAGAGCAGGTAGCCTTCAATAGTGAAAAACGAAAATGGCTGTAATTCACTATTAAGACATGCCACACACATCAGGGCATGTCCTACCTTATGCCTACAATGCACCCTGCGCTTAGGCCTACCAGAGGGGTGACTAACATGTAGTTAAGGGAAGGTTTAGGGACTGGCAAGTGGGGACACTTGCTCGGTCAGCGCGACGGTACCAGACCGCGCGCAGGTTCTGCATTGGCAGATCCTAGACACATTTTACCCCGCTGCTTCGGTGGGTGGCACAATCAGTGCTGCAAGCCCACTAGCAGCATTTGGATATACAAGCCCTTGGCACCCCTGGTGCACTCTACTAGGGACTGATAGTAAACCAAATATGCCAAACGTGGAAGTCAATTCACATAATACATTTTACCATCGGGAGCACTTGCACTGTGGCACTGGATGGCAGTGGCACAGTGCCCTGAGCAGCTAACACCAACACAAAAACACATTGAGGCACAGATAAAAATGGAAGGGTGACCCACGCCAATGGTGCCAGGTCTAACACGTGTCCCCTCCAGCTGAAAAGTGGGGAGAACTACCCTACCCCAGGGAGTTCTTCATCACTAAGGCGGAAAAACCTGGACAGACCGTCAGCGTTGGCGTGATCTGTGCCAGGGCGATGCTCCACCGTAAAGTCCATACCCTGTAGGGAGATGGACCACCTCAACAGTTTTGGGTTCTCACCCCTCATTTGCATCAACCATCTGAGGGGCCTGTGGTCGGTCTGAACTCGGAAGTGAGACCCAAACAAGTAGGGTCTTAGCTTCTTCAGCGCCCAGACCACAGCAAATGCTTCTCGTTCTATCGCACTCCACCTTTGTTCCCGGGGAAGTAGCCTCCTGCTAATAAAGGCTACGGGTTGGTCAAAGTCCTCCTCAGTGATCTGTGAGAGAACAGCCCCTACACCATGCTCTGATGCATCCGTCTGCACCAGGAACTCTTTGGAGAAGTCAGGAGCCAAGAGCACGGGCGCCGTGCACATGGCAGTTTTCAGGGTGTCGAAGGCTTTCTGACAGGTGTCAGTCCATAGCACTTTCCTGGGCTGCTTCTTCGAAGTCAGCTCTGTCAAGGGGGCAACGATGCTGCCATACCCCTTGACAAACCTCCTGTAGTACCCTGTGAGTCCTAAAAAGGCCCTCACCTCCGTCTGGGTCTTTGGGGGCTCCCAAGCCAGGATGGTTTCAACTTTGGGTTGGAGGGGCGCCACCTGGCCGCTCCCCACTTGGTGTCCCAAGTACACCACTGAACCCTGCCCGATCTGACACTTGCTTGCCTTGATCGTGAGGCCTGCCTTGCGCAGCGCCATCAACACTTCCCAGAGATGTTGCAGGTGTTCTTTCCATGTGCCGCTGAACACTGCGATGTCATCCAGGTAGGCGGCACTGAACTCGGTCAGCCCAGCCAACACCTGGTTGACCAACCTCTGGAAGGTGGCAGGGGCATTCTTCATTCCAAAGGGCATCACTCGGAACTGGTAATGCCCATCTGGTGTAGAGAATGCGGACCTCTCTTTGGCCCCATCAGTTAAGGCGATCTGCCAGTACCCAGACGTTAAATCAAACGTGCTGAGGTACCGTGCAGCCCCTAACCGATCGATGAGCTCATCGGCTCTGGGGATGGGGTGCGCGTCAGTCTTCGTGACTGAGTTGAGTCCTCGGTAGTCCACACAGAACCGGAGTTTGGGCGTGGCACCCGGCGCTGCAGCCTTTGGGACCAAGACCACTGGGCTGGCCCAAGGACTGCTGGAGGACTCAACCACCCCTAGAGCAAGCATCTTTGAGACCTCCTCTTTGATGCAGGCTCTGACCCTGTCAGTTACCCGGTAGGCTTTGTGCTTCACAGGTAAGCTGTCTCCTGTATCCACATCATGGACGCACCAATTTGTGATACCAGGAACCAGGGAGAACAGGTCAGGAAACTGCCCCAGCAGCTGGCGGCAGTCACCCTGTTGCTCAGGGGTCAGGGTGGGTGAGAGGTTAACTCCATCCACTGACCCGTCTCGCTCTGAGGCTACCAAGAGGTCAGGAAGAGGCTCGGACTCCTCTTCCGTCCCATCATCGGTGGCCAAGAGCATGCCCACTTCGGACCTCTCCAAGTGGGGCTTCAGTCGATTGACATGTAGGACCCTTAAGGAGTTCCTAGGAGACCGCAAGTTCACCAGGTAGGTGACAGAACTCTTGCGCTCCACAATCTCAAAGGGTCCTGTCCACTTGTCCTGGAGTGCACAAGGCTCCACAGGGGCCAGGACCCACACTTTTTGACCAGGTTGAAGCTCAACCAGAGTGGCATTCTGGTCGTACCACCGCTTCATTTCCTCCTGGCTGGCTTCCAGGTTTGCCTCAGCAAGTTGCCTGAAACGCCTAGTCTGGTTCCGGAAAGCCAGCATGTAACTGTATACATTCTGGGGAGGTTTCCTGGGAGAATGCTCCCAGCCTTCCTTGACCAGACTAAGAGGTCCTCGTACTGGGTGGCCGTACAAAAGCTCAAAGGGACTGAACCCTAGAGACTTTTGCGGCACCTGGCGGTACGCAAAGAGAAGGCATGGTAAGAGGACGTCCCACTTACGCCTCATGGGTTCCTCGAGGCCCATAATCATGCCCTTCAGGGTTCGGTTGAAGCGCTCAACCAACCTGTTTCCTTGGGGATGGTAAAGAGTGGTGAACTTGTAGGTCACACCACACTCTTGCCAAAGGGACTTCATATATTTCAATATGAAGTTGGTCCCCCTGTCAGACACCACCTCTAGAGGGAATCCTACTCGTGAGAAAATTCCCATCAGTGCCCGTCCCACCACGGGGGCCGTCACTGTCCTCAGAGGGATGGCTTCAGGGTACCGGGTGGCATGGTCCACCAAGACCAGGATAAACCTGTTGCCCATGGCTGTCTTGGGGTCCAGTGGCCCCACAATGTCAATCCCCACCCGCTGGAATGGGGTACTGACCACAGGGAAAGGTTGGAGTGGAGCTCTCAGCTTCCTTCCACTCTTGCCACTTGCCTGGCAAGTCTGGCATGTCCTGCAGTGAGTGTCAGAACTCCTGCACATTTGGGGCCAATAAAAGTGGGTGACAAGCCTTTCAAAGGTCTTGTCCTGCCCCAAATGTCCTGCTAACGGTACGTCGTGAGCCAGCCCCAGTAGGAAGGCTCTGAACTTCTGGGGTACCACCAGCGCACGGGCTGACCCAGGTTCAGCAACCTTAGGCTCTGAGTATAGGAGGTCGTTCTCCCAGTAGATCAAGTGAGTTCCGGACGGATCACCATTGGCCTGGGCTGCAGCCTGCTGCCGCATACCCTCTAGAGAGGGGCACTCTTTCTGCTCCCTGCAGAATTCCTCCCTGGTGGGGCCTCCTTCTTGCTGCCAATGGGTCAGCTCAGGCAGGTCCCCCAGTTCGGCTATCTGTTCCCCGGTAGGCTCCAGGGCATTCCCCTCAAGGTCTGCTTCCTCCTGGGCCGTGGGAACTTCAGGAGCCGGTCTCCCGTGCCTCCCTCGCCCTCTCTCTAAGGCCGGTTCCTGGGACCTCTCCCTCAGGCTCCAGGGTTCCTTCAACACCCCTACTGGCTGCCATTGACCGGGTGGTCACGCACGCCCAATCAGGTAAGCCCACCATCCGCAGGTGAGTTGTCTTCTCCACCTTTTCCCAAGGGGAGCTCTCCAAATCGTTACCTAGGAGACAATCAACAGGCATGGCCTCTCTCACAGCCACTTGCAGAGTACCAGAGACCCCCCCCCACTCAAAGGGAACCTGAGCCATTGGACACTCACTCTCTGTGTTGTCGGCGTTGACAACACGGCAGAATGCGTGTGGGACAACCTGCTCTTGAGACACCTGGTGTTGCTTGACAGCAGTCACACTGGCTCCTGTATCTCTAAGAGCCCCCACCCTCTTGCCATTTATGGTCACCCACTGCCCATACTTTTGAGTATTGGGGGGCAGTTGGGCCTCAGCGACCATCTCACTGTCTCCTAATGAGACTAGGGTCATCTGTACGGGATCCCCCGCCCCTTGGACATCTACCTCCCTCCCCAAGGCTACACTATTCACCTGCTTGGGGGGTGGAGCACCAGAGGGTGCTGGTTTACCATACAAGGGGCACTTGGGATCCATGGAAATGTGCCCCAGGTTGTTACACTTGTAACATCTGAGGGGCCCTCTTTGAACAGGGTTACCTGTCGGGGCCCCGGTCTGCTTCGGGGGTGGGGGTGGCTGAGAACCTTTCCCTTGGTTCCCTTGGGAATTACTTTGGGGCCCTCTGTAGAACTCCCTCTGTTTACCCTTGTCCCCCCCACTCTTCTGCTGGGGACCCTGAACACCCTTGGCGGGGCCCCCCACGGGACCCTTGTGGACCCTGGTGCTGATCCAGCGGTCCGCCTCCTCAGCAAGCTTCCTAGGGTTAGTCAGCTTGCTATCGATCAGGTGCTGGCGTAGCTCAGGAAAACAATTATCCAACAAGTGCTCCCATGCAATTAAATCAAACAGCCCTTGGTAATCATTCACTTTGCTACCCTTCACCCAACCATCCAGCGCTCTGCAAAAAAAGGTCACATATTCTACATAAGTGGTACCAGGTTTCTTGGTGCAATCCCTAAATCTCTGTCTGTATAATTCAGGAGTTAACCCATACCTCGTCATAACAGCCTCCTTCATGTGTGGATAGGATGTTTTGACCTCAGAGGGGAGATCCAGCAGTGTGTCCCGCCCTTCACTCAGGAACCTTCCCCACAACCCCGCTCCCCAATCTTTCTCAGGGACCCGGTGGGAGGACATAGCTACTTCATAGGCCCTGAACCACTGCCCAATATCATCCTGCTTATAATATTCTTTGACTGCATCTTTAGGAATGTGCACCCTTGACTCCTGGCCTTGAGATCCAACTCCCTCATTTTTACCTTATGCTCCATGGCCAGTTTTTGCCTTTCCATCTCCATTCGCAGTTTTGCCATCTCCACTTCATGTGCTCGTGCAGCATTCCTGTCGGCGATCTCTTCTGGCGACAGGCCTCTGCTAGGCTCGGGAACACCTTCTGGGGGTATCACCTCCCGGGCATTCTCTGGGAACTTTGATTTGTGCCAGGCTCTCAGCGCTTTTACGTACTGATCCTTGGTGGTTAGTCCGCTTTGCTTAATTCTGTACTTGGAGAGATATCCTTTCAAGACATCATTGGTGCACTTCCTCAGTGTGTCTTGCTCCCAATCGATGTCATCAACTCCAGAGAATATAGAGGACGCTCCGCCTCCACCGACTGAGCTAGGCATGGTTTCTTAAAGTGGAGATTCTTCTTTAGCAACAACTGTCAATCAATCTGTGGCTGCGTTATAGGTCTGCTCTACGTGGTGATCAATAATTCACTGTATGTAAATCATAAATGCAAATTCGAAATCCCACCGCTGCCACCAATGTTAGAATGGGGAACCTCTGGTTGGCACAGGTAGGTACTTGTGACAAGCAGTGGTCCCTTCTTCTATTCAGGGCGAGAGAATTACCCCTTCAGAACAACCCCTGCTCACCCTATAGGTAGTGTGGCGCGAGCAGTCAGGGCTAAACTTCAGGGCGCTGTCGGTTAAGCATTTAGAATAACACACAGTAAATCGCAACGATCCCCCACAAACGGACACCAGGCGTAAGTTGTATCAAAAATACGGATGCTTTATATAAAAGATTCTTTGTTACGCAGGCATGTACAAGACCATCAATAACGGTTGCGAAATGGAAGCCACAAGATGATAATTAGGCACTGTTCTTGTCTTTGGTAACTTATTCGATCACGAGCGCTTCACAGGGCTCGGTTGAGTCGGTCCAGTCACGATGATGCGCAGTGCACCCGGGGTACAGTGATACGGGGAAATCATAACGTTGCGGACCCCGAGTCCGATAGAGAGTTCACTGTACCTGGGAACGTGCGCTGTGCTTGGACGAGTCTTCGGGGGAGATGCAGGTTCTGCACCTCGCGGGTCTCCGGATCAAGAATTCAGCGGGCGGCTCTCGGTAGACAGGTGCGGCCCAGGGCCTCCGACACGGACTGTGCGGGAGGTCACTGCGGAGGGCGGCACGGTCAGACTCAGGCTGGGAGGTGAAGCGGGGCGGCCGGATACGTTACGACGTACGGGCGGCCGTCCGAGGCTTGGTTTCACTTCCCAATTAGAAATCCGGCGGGAGGGCGAGAGGGCACCAGGCACGCTCCAGTGGCAGGCAGGTGACAGGGAAGCGGGGCGGCCAGACTCGATGGGTCCAGAGCGACTCAGCACATGGCTCGAGTTCTCAGACGAGCGGAGACACGGTGAACCCACTGGTCCTGGGGTTCAGTTCAGGGGGCAAGCTCTTCTTCCAAGCCCTTGGAGATAGTTGAAGAACAAAGTGCAAAAAGTCTCTTTCAGTCTTTTTCCTCTCCTTCCTCAGCAAGGCACCTACTGCAGGCCAATCCCCTAGGTCAGGGAAAGTTACTCCTCCTTCAGCTTTTTCCAGGTCCTTCTAGTCGGGCAGAGTTCCTTCGTGGTTCAATCTGGATCTGATTTCTTAGGAGCCAGGCTCCTACTTTTATACAGTGATTCTTTTGTTCTTTAGCGCCGGGGGGCCTGGGCCTGGCTCAGTCCAGTTCTTGAGTACTTTGTTTTGGTGACTCTGCTCTTTCCTTTCAACAGCAGGGCAGAGACATCAGCCACTCCACAGGGGGCGGAGCCGGCTTCGTGGTGGCAGAGCACAGGTCTATTCAAGAGTCAGGGTGTACTCCTCCCACCCATCCTGGTGTAATCTCTCTACCCACCACCTGGCAGCCAACCTGTCTCCTGGAATCCCCCAGCCCTGCTCCTGTACTGTTGCTAGGCAGAACACACACCCACAGCAGAGGCAGACTGAGATGGTTAGGCATGCAAAGGCTAACTTTCTAAAAGTAGCATTTGCCAACCCAGGATATTAAAATAACCTTTACTAAAAGATGTATTTTATTATCCCGAGTTCAGGCATACTAAACATGACTTTCTACCATGCTCTCTGAGTCCACTGGGGTCACAGCGTGTAGCGATCCCAGCAGCCCATTCTGGCCTATGGAGAGCAGGTAGCCTTCAATAGTGAAAAACGAAAATGGCTGTAATTCACTATTAAGACATGCCACACACATCAGGGCATGTCCTACCTTATGCCTACAATGCACCCTGCGCTTAGGCCTACCAGAGGGGTGACTAACATGTAGTTAAGGGAAGGTTTAGGGACTGGCAAGTGGGGACACTTGCTCGGTCAGCGCGACGGTACCAGACCGCGCGCAGGTTCTGCAGTGGCAGATCCTAGACACATTTTACCCCGCTGCTTCGGTGGGTGGCACAATCAGTGCTGCAAGCCCACTAGCAGCATTTGGATATACAAGCCCTTGGCACCCCTGGTGCACTCTACTAGGGACTGATAGTAAACCAAATATGCCAAATGTGGAAGTCAATTCACATATTACATTTTACCATCGGGAGCACTTGCACTGTGGCACTGGATGGTAGTGGCACAGTGCCCTGAGCAGCTAACACCAACACAAAAACACATTGAGGCACAGACAAAAATGGAAGGGTGACCCACGCCAATGGTGCCAGGTCTAACAACACTAAATTACAGCAAGATTATATTCAAATACGTGAGGAGCGTAACCCTGCATTTACCGGTCTCCCGTCCAAAATGGACCAGAGGCTGCATTTTACGCTAAGGAAATTGCTCTGAATGCAACAGAACACGAACAGCAGCCGCCACTTGTGCTCTGTTCCTGGGCTCTTGCGTAGACATTTTGCACAAAATTACATGAACGTAATTGCGTAATTTTGGGTAATTTTCTATCATAAAAGTAACACAAGATTACTGAAGCTACTCCGCTAATCCAGTGTAATTAAAATTTCACGCATGCTTAATTTGCAGTTACCCCTGTTCTGCCATGTTTGTTGGCCTAAGACATTGTGGTGATGTTTTCTATTAAAACTAAGACAAAGGTGGAATATCAGAAAAAACAGAAATCCTGCTTGAATCTATGGCACCCTGAGTGCTGCTGGTTCTCTTGGAATGCAGATAGAAATCACAAAAGAAGGGACCCAGCTGCATAAGGAGGAATTTTAATAATGGAAATTGAAGGGCACAGACTTTCAAATCTCAAAGGGGAATGCATAATTTGGTCTTCCTTGGGAGATCAGGAGGTGGGGTCTCGCTGCCCCTGAAACCGAGCTCAGGGTGGTCTTGGAGGACAGTTTCTATCTTCAGTATTTTGTCAGGTGTGGTTGAGTGGCCCTCGTCTGCGGGTGCATTGTGAGGCCAGTCAGTCCTCCCCTGCCACTGAGAGTAACCCATTTTCAGGCCTACTGCTGTCATTTGGGTTAATCTCTAGTTGGCGCCCCAAGGCTGCTTCCTTTCCTCGACTTATGGTAGTACCGGCCCTGCTCACTGAAGTCTGGTCCATCAGACGCAGGCGCTACAGAGCGTACACCTGTGGCTGTTCTCTAACAGCCCATTGGATGTCATAGCATGAGATGTCTGGTGGAGACAGACCTATCAATGGGTTAGAATTCATTCTGGAGGGTGGGGGCCACCACAGCACTCTGCAACAACCATGAAGAGACATCTCTGAGACGGTACCAGGGGGCATGACTCCCCTTCCACTGACATCCCAGGGTCCAATAAAGGCCAGTAAATACAAAGCACAGCATAGAGCGCCTTGAGGGGAAGCAGCCATGACTGTACATTCATCCTAGCAGAGTGTGTGAATACCCTGGACCCTGAGAAAGGCTGGCACTGCTGCCACAACCTCAGTGGAAACCATGAGCAGCAGAACTGCAGTGCCCCCCCAGCACGGGCTGACGTATTAATACAGAGAACAGGATTCCCTAGTACAGGCCCTGCTCTTCAGGATTGATCTGAGCAGGCAGGAAATACGCCCTACTCAGACCAGGGAGTCTGTGGGGTTTCTCCAGCTCGACTGCTCAATGCAGCTGGGCTGGACAAAAACCTAAGTGCGCATGTGTGTTTTGGTCGGCTGGAGAAAACCAGCCAAGGCAATCAATAAAAACTTCTCAGATGGTAAATTATGCACTATGGTAACACCCGCTATTGAGAGCAATCACCCCCTCACTACAACCAAGGCCTTGACTGAATTTATTCCTCCACCAACAGAGTATACCACAATCCTATTAAACACCACCACCTCGGGCTCACCAGATGATCCATGCCCGCCAAACATAACTAAACTAGAAGCAGAAATCATTGCATCTAAATTAACACCTATTTATCAAAGTATGTGCGAAACAGGAATTTTTCCCAAAGATTTGGAAAAAGGCAGTTTTGATCCCTCTCCTAAAAAAAGCCTCTCTTGATCACAAAGACCTGTGCAACTATCGTCCAATCTCCCATCTCCCATTAGCAGCCAAAATGGCGGAAACATTTCTCAACAAACAATTGGTTTCTTTCATTGAGACCAAATAACTTCTGGACAGAACACAATTTGTGTTCTGGACGGGCCACAGCAAGGAGACAGCACTGCTCAAGGCAACCGAAGAGATCAGGCAAGTTCCAGATCAAGGAAGGGGGGCCGCCCTGATCCTGCTAGATCTCTCAGCGGCTTTTGACACCGTCAATCATAAATTACTATCAAGTCGCCTAACGACCTGTGGAATCACAAGTCAGGCGCGGAACTTACTAAAGTCCTATTTAACGGATCCAGAGCAAGTAGTGAAGTCAGAGAACTCTACATCTCACTCGTTCACCCTGCCATGTGGAGTCCCGCAGGGATCTTCGCTGAGCCCTACTCTTTTTAACATTTATGTTTCCCTTTTAGCAGATTTGATAAGAAATTTTCGATTTTCACTTACATCCTATGCTGACGATACCCAAATTGTTATCTCCGTAGGGAAAAATAATGATAACACAGGAAACAGATTTCAGAACTGCTGATAGCTGTCCACGATTGGATGGATAAAAGTTGCCTCAAACTGAACTCAGAAAAAACAGAGGTCCTAATGTTTGTATCAGAATCACATTTCAGGGGTCCTTCAGCCTGGCCAACCATTATGAGTCCAATTCCTCTTCAAGGACAAGGCGCGAAACCTGCGGGTGATTATTGTTACCAAACTAGACTTTACAGATCATGCAAATAAAATCACTTCTTCTACATTTAACACACTCAGAATACTTTAAAAAGTCCTTCCTTTCGAACTGCCAATCTACAAAAAACATTAGTTAACACGCTAATCTGTCTAAAATAGATTACTGTAACAGTCTGCTTCTGACCACCCATAAGTATAATTTAAACAAACTTCAGGTCCTGTAAAATGCTGCATTTAGGCTCTTATTGAAAATCCCCAAATTCTGTTCAGTTGCCCAAAACCTGAAAGATCTGCCCTGGCTTCCTGTCAAGCAAAGAATAACCTCTACGGTGTTGTGTTTGACGTATAAGGCAGTTCATGATCTTGGTCTTGATTTCTTGAATCAAAGTTTTAAACAGTATGTCCCTGTTAGAAAGCTTTGATCAGCCACTGCCAACCTATTGGTACAGCCCAGATAAAAAAAGTACGATGGGGCGGAAAGAGCATTGTGCTGGCAGCATCCAAAGTATGGAATACACTTCATCTTTGCATAAAAAACGAATCCAATCTCCTTATGTTCAGGAAGGCTGTAAAGACCTGGCTGTTCAAATCCTGGTAACTCTCACGACAGCCCTGGCTGACACTCGCAGTTGATACATTACAGCGCTTAGACGCCTCAGGGCAATAATGCGCCATACAAATACAGTTAACATAACATAACATATGCGCACCTAGGTAGTGGAGTGCACATCGCACTCCTCCTCCTATTGCCCCGCCCTCCCTTTGTAAGCTGGCTCAGAGCCGGAAAATGAAAAAAAAACAATGGCATTGTTTATTTTTCATTTACTGGCTCTGAGCCAGGCAGTGGGGCGACGCTCCTCCGCCATTGCGTAGGAGCCGCCCCTGCCTGCTGTTGCTACAATCAAAAAGTGAGGAACCCTATTCCAGTCTGTCAGGCACCTTCCCTCCTCCACCTCACAAAAGAGCTCAAACCCTGTTCCTAAAACAAAATAATCACAGTGGAACCTACTGGTGACTAGACACCTCAGATAAATGCTCCTCTTCCCACAACTTCTCTCATCCGACGAGCTTCTCCCAACCAAATGGTCTGCTCCGGCACTCCTCCTAGGCGCTTGGTTCACTCTGTCTGTTTTTCTCTATCCTTCACCACATCTCTCTTCCGTCTTTTCCTCCCTTCCCCTCTATTTTACCTTGACCCACTTTCTCTCCTTTACCATTATTATTGTCTCTCCCTTTCTTCCTATAGCATATTCATTTTTAGGTCAAGCTTGGGCAGGTTTGTATTCAGGTTTGGACTTGAAGCACCGCTCATTTTCCGCCCATCTTTTCAATTGGCTCCTGTTACTGCCCTTTCTAAATCATTGCTTTTGATTGGTGAATAGGCTTAGTAGTCCCTCCTTAGTACCCCGTTGCCTACATTTGTAACCTCCCATGAGGACTGGACTTTTAACTTGTGTTGTTACACGGTCTGTTTTATCTACAGTCTGTGAGCACTATTTTCTTTAATGATTTTCCCCTATTGCAGGCACAAAGTGCTTTCCTGCAAGGGTGCCCAGTTTGTCTCTGGCCGCCTCGCTACGGTTTCAACACTGAGCCCACTTTTGCCTTTTTATTACCTATAGGGCCAACTAGACAAAAGTGACAAACAAATTTTTTTTTTTGTAAAAGTGCTCCATACCCACGCTTTCACTTTAATGGCGGCAGCGCAAGTTTCTTTAGACGAGCTGTATCTAAAGAAAGGACAGTGGCCTCCCTTAACGGGAAAGCGCGGCATGGGGCGCTTTTACAAAAGAAAATGTGTTTGTCAACTTGACAAACAAATTTTTTTTTTTTTGTAAAAGTGCCCCATACCGGGCTTTCACTTTAGTGGTGGCCTCACACCTTTCTTTAGACGAGCTGCATCTAAAAAAAGGGGCGTGGCCGCCATTCAAGTGAAAGTGCTGCATGGGACGCTTTTACAAGCATTTGCAAGGCCATAGGTCTCACATTTGCGAGATTTAGAGCTATTGGCATTGTAAATGACCATGCCTTTTATTTATCTGTTTTAAAAACCAACACATAAACAAAAAGCATTGTCATTTACAATGCCAATAGCTCTAAATCTCGCAAATGCGAGACCTATGGCCTTGCAAATGCTTGCTTCTTCTTTCTGCTGCTTTCTCCTGTCTTTTTCCTCCCCTACCTTTCTTACATTGTTTACATGTCTCTTCTATCTCTCCCTCCCTCCGATATGTACTGCACTCTCCTCTCTCCTACTCTGTCTTTGTCCCTCCTTTTCACCACCTCCTCCTGCTCTACTCAGCCTGAAGTGCTGGGGTGATGGGGTCACACCGGTCTAAGTGTCGAACTTGTCTTGTTGAGGGGTTGTAGATCGTTGTGACCTGTGGATTGGGTGTTGAGCGGCTCCACTGTAGAGGGCATTGGCGTGGTTAAGATGTGGCTGCATTACAGTTAAAGTGGCCTGCATCAGGAGGAACTCCCAGATGAAGAAACACATGTGGTAGCATACTCAGGTATAGATGGCAACTATGGTCACATAGTTAAGCTGTGTTTGAAGGGGACGGTGGAACCCATAGAAAATCTTCACTTTGGTCGAGGGGGGTGGACACGGTCCAAGTTCCTGAGGCCATGCAAAGATTGTGTTGTAATTATGCCATGGCCCACAGGTGAGAATTTCTATTCAGTTTTATTTATTTATTTTAGTTGCAGTTTTTGTACAGCGCTGCTAAGCACCCTTTGATGGCATCAGAGCGCTTTTCAGTGTGGGTATATGATGAAGGGAGAGGCGAGGCACTTTATAGCACCCAAGCTGGGCCAGGTGTTAGGAAACCTGTCTGTCCACTGGCACATGGGGAGAGCTCCTGTGGAACACACTCCAAGCAGGAAAACAAACTTCTCAACAACAGGAGTCCCAAGGGACAGGGGGAAGAGGCTTAGTGCCCTCTGGTGCCTGACTATTGACTGGACTTTACATGTGAGGAAGACCGTCATGGAGACTATATCATTGGGATGAATGTCGCGCTCAAGAAATACAAATACAAAACTAATAACAAAACAACGATGAGGGTCACGATTCGGTATGCACTGGTGAGATATTTCTTAAACAGTCCAATGATATTTATCTGAATTAAGACGCTCAACTTCCTGTGGCCCACCGTCCAGACCAATGACGTGCCAAAATAAAAGAATAACAGAAGGAGCTCCTTCTGTTATTCTTTAACAAATCCAAAAATATCTCAATTTCAGGGTGAAGGAGTGAGTCTGGATGGATCTACTGAATTTATGGTTCACATTTTTCAGCCTCACTTGGTAGAAAGACAGCCTCACAGACAGGGGTCTAAGACATACACAGATGGATCGCCAGAGTCTCTGTACCTGCACGGTTGAGTTGACAGTGTGCTCTGGGTGGTGGACCTGAGGCCGCCGGTGAGATCGCAAGGGGCAAAGAAGTTCAGTGCCTGGCCACGGAGCCCCTGGCGCGGGAGGCAAAGTGACATACATCACGCCTTTTCTTTTACTGGTAGACAATGAAGGGATTTAAGGGCCAGTATGATTTGTTCATGCCAGTTTAAGGCAAACAGTAGGAAAGCTGCATAGTTGTGAGCTATGGGTTTGTAGATATGTTTAGTTAGATACTCATATACACTGTATTATGGGCCAGATGTACTAACATTAGGAATATTGACTTCTTAGTTGTGATTTACCTAGTTTCGCAATTATAAGTCGGTATTCGTAATGTATGAAACTCTTTTTCGTAATGTATGAAACTCTTTCAGTTTCATTTAGGGATTCCTTGCGGGCTACAAATTGACCTACCTCATGAATATTAATGAGATACGTTGCAATTTGCGACCCATTAGGAATCGTAGCAATCACAAGGATGGTGGCCGCCTGGGGTCAAAAGACCACCATGCCTGTGATTGCTTTAACTTATTTGCATGTACTATTATAGTACAGAAATGTCTAATTATTTGTGATGACGTACTCCTTGCTCACTTGATATATATTCATTCATTGTGACATTTACAGAAGAGGACAGTGACATTGCACAGATGTGCAGGAGAGCTCACGTGTTACTGTTATCACTATACCCCACAGGTCATGGGGATCATTTACCCAAATATGGCTGAGAATTATTTTACAAAGCTCACGTGAGAGTCTCTCTGGGAGAGAGGAGCCTCAGACAGCCCAGAATTTATTTTGGGGCAAACAGTCTGTGCCAAGGCCACGCTTTCTCACTTGCTGCCTGGCTGAGAGCATCGACAGAAAATAGACACACCGAGAGCATAGACAAAAAAGAGACACACTGAGAGCATCGACAAAAAAAGAGACACACTGAGAGCATAGACAAAAAAGAGACACACTGAGAGCATCAACAGAAAATAGACACACCGAGAGCATAGACAAAAAAGAGACACACTGAGAGCATAGACAAAAAAGAGACACACTGAGAGCATCAACAGAAAATAGACACACCGAGAGCATAGACAAAAAAGAGACACACTGAGAACATCGACAAAAAGGAGACACTGAGAGCATCGACAAAAAATAGAACCACTGAGAGCATAGACAACAAAGAGACACACTGACAGCATCTACAGGAAAGAGACACACTGAGAGCATCAACAGAAAAGAGACACATTGAGAGCATCGAGGATCATTGACAAAAAAGAGACATAGCGAGAGCATCGACAGAAAAAAGTCACACTGAGAGCATTGACAAAAACGAGGCACTGAGAGCATCGACAAAAAAAGAGACACACTGAGAGCATCGACAGAAAAGAGACGCAGACTGCCCTTGCCCACGGGTAAGAAAAAGAACTGAAAGTTTATGAATGGTGAGCAGGTGTTCGTTTGTGCCATTTGCAAAGTGAGGTTAATTTGTTGTGATGACTATCCAGCAATTAAAGCTGCAATTACAAGTGCTATATGAATGTCTTTATTTTTAAGCAGTCCCCCTTACTATGTGTTTATTTCAATGGGAGGGACAGGCTGGTTAGACACTGAATTCCACTTGAAAACATCATTGCAAACAAAAGAAAATCTAGGTTCCAGCTCAAAAATGTCTTTATCCAATGACTGTTCTAGTTTCTTTCGGAGCTGATCATCTGATGGTCAGGGGCGTAGGAGACACTAAGGGGCTCATTTATGAACCCCTGCGTCACTTTTGCACCACCAGTGCGTCACTTTTTGTGACGTACCAGTGGCGTAAAACATGCGCCATGTCGCACCATATTTACGAAGTGACGCATCTAGGTAGATGCGTCACTTCGTAAACCCCTGTGCTACGTTATACCTGCGCCAGGTATAATGTATGCAGGGTGGGCGTACCCCCGCAAGAAAGGGTCGTAGGAGTGGGGCAGCGAAATCTATGAGATTTCGCTGCGCCACTACTAGGATGTCAATGCGTCAAAACCTTACGCCTGCCTCATGGCAGGCGTATGGGTGACGCAGGCCCTTTCACATGGGGCTTGCCCCATGTGAAAGGAACATTGCTGGAGTTGCGTCAGGCTTCCGACACAACTCCAGCAATGCGCCACTTTTTGCCCTGACAGATACGTCAGTTATACTGACATATGTGTCCTTCCTTGCGACATGATGCGTCATATTATAAATATGACGCATCATTGGTGTCGCAAGGAGGGCGCACTGAGAAGTGACGCATCGCTGCTTTCACGCAGCGATGCGTTACTTCTCATAAATGAGGCCCTACATTTCTGGGGGGGACAGGGATAACCTAATAGACTTTCCAGTGACCTTATACAAATCACCAGTAGCGTGAGACCGTACGCACGTTAAAAGAATACAATCACATCCTTTTGAAGTGAAATATTCTAAAAGACAGGAATGTAGTCACAGTTTGTAAGTGTGCTTTATTGGTATTTACATTCACAAAGTAATTAGACCAAATGTGAAAAATCATGTATATTTTTTTTATAGTGCTACTCATATTACACTCACACTCAGTTCTGTGGGTTCTTTGCAGCAGTCACATTAACTCTCCACACTACTTTACAATTAGCTAAAACTTCCACTAGACAAAATTCCAAACTCTCAAAAGTAAGAACATTAATCATCAGAGTTATCTTGACATTTTTATTGTTGTCTGAAATGTGCCTGATGCACAAGGAAGTTCATGTGCTTTTAAAACAAAAATTATTTTTAAACACAGCACCCCCCACCAAAGTCAATGCCAGGTGCACCGCTCGCACCACCCGAAAGACAGTCCGGCTCCCAGCAATGGGCAGGACAAGCATTTCCAGAAATGGGATCAGAGCTAACCTCATAGCCATTACATGAGGAAAAAGATCTATGTAAGTGGTGTGCGGTATGATACTTCTCACCAAATTCCAGCAAACAAAATAATTTAACATATTTCTTGTAGATGATTTATGGGAGAGTAGGCTTCTCCCCTGATATTTTTGAAATTGTTTGAATCAAATTTCCAAAAAGCTGCAAACCCTTATAGGGAATTCATTAAATATTCCAGTACTTTCATGGTGCACCAGGGAAGCCGGGCCTTTCCTAGGAGTAGATCACTTTTTTTTCAAATGTCTTAAGTCAAAAATAATTTCCACTATACCAAGGTCATCATTTTTTCAAGGGTGAGCCCCTTCTGCCAAGGAGTACATTCAATATGACAGTGCATGAAGTTTACCATGGATACTTCAGCCACAGTCATGGGTACCTCTAAAAATTCCCTCCGTTATACAAGGGTCAGCATTTTCCATTGACACCCCCTATACAATGAGTACAGGAAATCTTATGAAAAGAGTTACCTCAAAGATCAGTTCCAACACTTTGCTTTGGATCCACCCCATTTACTAAGACTTACATGCATCATGGCAGGGCCTTCGGCCAGGTGCGGTGGCGCATGTTCTGTGTCCCTGCTGCTGGGTATGACTGGGTTAGCGGCTTTCTCAGTTAGACAGTTTGAGTCTCCACAGCCAATGATTGTGTCTTAATAGAAGCATGTCAGCGCCTGCAGTCTGCCATAGGTAACACCTCCCATCCATATGCTGTTAGTGTCCTTGTCTATAAGGCAAGAATAACCTCGCGTGTGCCAGACCAGCATCACACTTGAATGCATAACAAACATACACTCACACACACACACATTCTCTCACAGAGACATTCTCCCTATATTTCTTGCCGTCTTTTGTACAATTGTACTCTGTCACACTCACACACAGACACACTGCTACTCACACTTCCATTAGTCAATTTACTTTTTTGTGTTAGAAAAGCTTACCCTGCTGTTTCTGCTACTCCTGCTCTGCCTTTTAGTGATACTTAATAAACACATAGGGGCATATTTACAAGGCGGCGATAGTAAATTATCGCCGCTTTTGCGGCCGTTTTTGGCCGAATAGCGGCGATAATTTTATCGCCTAATTAGCACGGTCACGCTAAAGCGTGAAACCTTGCATTAGTGCACCTATTCTTAACGCCCAGCTTTGCATCTCTAATGAGATGCAAAGTGGGCGTTCCTGACCTGAAATGACATTTCTCCTATCAAGCCCCACGCTATGAAGCATAGCGGCAGGAAAAGTAGCGATAACCCCTGTTATCGCTACTTTCCTTACGCCTGCTTCAGGACTGACTTAGCCATGATATCCTATGGAAGGTGGATATCATGGCTACGTTTGTGAGTCCCTATCAGCAAGCTAACGCCACATTTCGTGAGATTATCGCTGGTTTTCCAGCGATAATCTCACGTCAGGCAGTTAGCGCTAGGATTTTCATCGTTTTTGAGATAAGCGTTGCTAATAGCATGCTATCTCAGCGATAAAAATCTACGCTAGCCGGCGATAATTATCCTAGCGCTAAGTGCGCTTAGCGATAATTATCGCCGGTTGTTGTTAATATGCCCCTTATTCCCTATACGCTTTTCAAAAATAATAAAATATTCAATCAATCAATCAGGGAATTGTAAGCGCGCTACTCACCTGTGAGGGTCTCAAGGTGCTGGGGAGGGGGTCCGCAGATCTATTAAGCCGAAGAGCCTGGTCTTGAGGGTCTTCCTGGAGGGGTTCAGGGAGGGGGCGCGTCTGATGTCTGCCGGTAGCTCGTTCCAGGTCTTGGCTGCAATGTGAGATGAAGGTTCTTCCGCCTGCTCTGGCTCTGTGGATGCGCGGGGTGTCGGCCACTGCGAGGTTGGAAGATCGGAGGTTTCTTTTTGGTATGTGGAAGTTGATTCTGTCGTTGAGGTATTTGGATACGTTGTTGTGTAGGCATTTGTAAGCGTGAGTGAGGATTTTGAAAGTGACTCTTTTCTCCACGGGGAGCCAGTGGAGACTTGGTAGGTGTTGGCTGATGTGTTCGTGTTGGGGGATGTCAAGGACGAGTCTGGCGGCGGTGTTCTGTATTGTCTGGAGTTTGCGGAGTAGGGAATTGTTGATGCCGGCGTAGAGTGCGTTTCCATAGTCCAGTCTGGTCTTGCTGAGGATGCTGAGGGTGTTAAAGCAGCTGGAGGTGCTGGCATTGACCTGTCGGTTTATGGTGATAATTGATGAGTCGAGTACGATGCCAAGGTTCTTGGCATGGTCTGAGGGGGTAGGTGGGCTTCCGAGGGCAGTCGGCCACCAGGTGCTGTCCCATGCAGAAGGGGTGGTACAGAGGACGAGGACTTCTGTCTTCTCGGCGTTGAGCTTTAGGCAGCTGTTGGTCATCCAGACTGTGAAGTCTTGCATTCTCTTCTGGAAGTTGAGCTTGGCAGTGGTGGGGTCTTTGGTGAGGGAGAGGATGAGCTGGGTGTCGTCAACGTAGGATACGATGTTGAGGCCGTGTTGTCAGACGATGGCTGAGAGGGGGGCCATGTAGATGTTGAAGAGGGTGGGGCTCAGGGATGAACCCTGTGGGACTCTGCAGGTGATTTTTATGGGGTCGGAGAGGAAGGGTGGGAGTCTGAACCTTTGGCTTCTTCCAGTGAGGAATGATCGGAGCCAGTCCAGGGCTGTTCCTTGTATTCCTGTGTTGTGTAGTCTGGCAACTAGTGTGCGGTGGGAGACGGTGTCAAAGGCCGCTGATAGGTCGAGTAGGGCGGTCTCTGTGCTGTGGTTGCTTTGGAATCCGGATTCGGACGGGTCGAGGATGGCGTTCTCTTAAATGAATCGTTTCACTTTCCTGTTGACTGTTTTCTCTGCGAAGGAGAGGAACGAGATGGGCCGATAGTTATTGAGGTCGGTGGGGTCAGCTGTGGGCTTCTTGAGCAGGGGTCTGACTTCTGCGCGCTTCCAGTCATCCGGGAAAGTGCCTGTTTTGAAGGTGGTGTTGATGGTGCGTTGTAGTTCGGGTGCGATGGCGGCTGCGGCTCTGTGGTAGATGTGAGGGGGGCAGGGTTCGGTGGGGGACCCCGAGTGGATGCTTTTCATGGTTGAGGTGGTGTCTTCGGCCATGATCGTTGTCCAGTTGGAGATGGTGGGCTGGCTGGTGTTTCTGGGGGGCTAGGGGCTGTCAGTGGCGCCTGGTGGATGGTCGATGATGTTGTCGTAGAGGTTTTTGATCTTGAGGTGGAAATAGGTTTCAAGCTTGTCGCAGAGGTCTTGTGATAGGGTGATGTCTATGGCTTCGCTGCATGGGTTGGCGAATTCTTAATTGACACTGAAAAGTTCCTTGGAGTTGGTGGAGTTGGCCAGGATTTTGTTGTGGATGAAGTTCCTCTTGGGGGCTCTGATCTGGTTGTGGTAGTCCGCCAGGGCGTCCTTGTAGGTGGTGTGGTTTTAGGTTGTCTTGGTGCTTCTCCAGTTCTTCTACAGGCGTCTGCAGGTGCGTCTGGCTTCTTGGAGAGCGGTGGTGAACCAGGTGGCTTTCCTGGGGCGTTGTCTGTCGGGGTTGCATAGCGGGGCGAGCTCGTCTGGGCAGTTGGAGATCCAGGTGTGCAGTTCTTTGGCAGCGTTGTTTGCGTCGGGTGCCCAGGTGTGGTTGTCTCGGATGAGGGTGGAGTTAAGTTGCTCGTCGGTAACCTTGCTCCAGTTCCTTTGTGGTGGGCGTGGGGCTGGTTTGAGTGGCTTGGATTTGTTGACGGCGAAGTGTACGCAGTGGTGGTCGGTCCACTGTGACTGCGTTGTGTGGCTGAATTGGACGCTGTTTCCTGCCGCGAAGATGGGGTCGAGGGTGTGTCCTGCTCTGTGGGTCGGTGTGTTGACGAGTTGTTTAAGTCTGATGCTGGCGAGGTTATCACGAAGAATAGTGGAGTTGGGGTCACTGGGGTTGTCGAGGTGGAAGTTCAGGTCTCCAATGTGTATGTAGTTTGCTGAGGCGATGGCGTGGGGTGCGATGAAGTCAGTGATGGTGGTAGTGAAGTGTGTTCGGGGGCCGGGGGGTCTGTAGATGAGGGTTCCTCAGAGTGTGGCTTTGGGAGTGGTCTGGATCTGGAAGTGCAGGTGTTCAGCGGGGAGAAAGGTTTCGCTGGAGGTGGTGAGGCGGAGGGTGCTCTTGTGGGCGATGGCGAGGCCCCCTCCTAGGTGGTTGGGGCGGTGTTTCCTTTGGATCTTTTATCCGTCTGGGATGGCGGTGCTAATATCGGGGTCAGAGGATGCATTGGTCCAGGTCTCTGTGAAGAAGACGATGTCGGGGGAGAGAGAGTCGAGTAGGTTCCAGATTTCCATGGCATGTTTGTGTACGGACCGTACATTGAGGAGGATGCATTTTAGGGTGTCGCTGGTGCTGGCGTCGGCGGTGTTGGAGACGGGGTTGCGGTGAGGGTCTGGCGGCAGTGGAGGCAGGAGAACTGGCCATGGGTCGTGTTCGGCATCTCTAAGTCTTCCAGGGTAGAGTGCGAGGAGGGTGGTGATGTTGTAGAATTGGGTAGTGGGAGGTCCAGGGTTCCTGGAGCTGGCCTCAGTTGGGTCGCGGATGGGCGCAGACGGGCTTGCCTTTGGCGCGCCCGCTGCGTGCGTCCGCTGCGCGACTGCGCAGCAGCTGCCATTAAGTAGGGGAGGTGGGAGGGTGGAGAGGCTGGGAGGCGGGAGCGGGGGAATTCCAAGGGGGAGGGGCCGCTGGGGCAGCAGCGGCGAAAAGAACAGGCAGGCATGACAAAATAAAAACAGTCTTGGAATTAGAGCAAGACACAGATGGGCACAAAAACAGTGGCACAACAGGGAAAAATTAAGAAAAAAATACGGCTGAGAAAGGTTACGGTGGTTCCAGGCACTCTGGTCCCAGTTGGAGTGGGCAGCAGGCGCAGGAGCAGGCAGCAGCCTCAAACCTCCCAAGGAGGAGGTCAGGGTCTGGAGGCAAGAGACAGCACAGCGGAGCTGCGGGGTGAGACTGGACCTAGACCGAGGGTCGGAGGTCTTACTCCATATTGTCATGTCAATGTTTGTTACAAGTGTGATGTTAATGAAAAGTGCACTTCCTTAAAATAGATGTACAGGGCCTATATTTGGTTTCACATGTGGATCAAACAGTTACAATATTGGAAATGAAGAAATCCATGTTCTAACATGTAATATCACAGCATTCAACTGGCCTTATGAAATGCTTGACTTCTTCGGCAACCATGGATTTTTATCAAGTAACACTTTGCATTTTTGGGTTTTTCAGACCCAACTTGCAATGTAAAAAAAAATAAAGCATTGTGGTAAATGGAAAGCCAGGAATGGCTAAAGGTGCCACACAATCCTCAATCCAGCACCATACCCCAAAGCCTTAAACCTAGCCTCCCTCCTTGTGCCATCCCACATTCTCATTCCACTCTCCCCTCTTGCACCAGCCCCGTTGTTGAAGATGGAATTAAGTATTTGGCAAACAAAAGAAGGAGCGTGCCCTCTGAGGTCAAATGATACCTCCAGGTTAAAGAGAGGTGTACTGAAAGGGACAATCCTTTAGTTTGGTTAAAGACCCCTCACTCACCAACCTAGTTGGTGACATGCTTCATCATCGGGGTCCCACCCAGAGGCCGAGTGCCATCTGGGTGTGCTGCGACACCTGATTACAGTGGAGCTGGTGTTATTTGTGTGTGCAAGTGATTGTAGTGTTTTAAAATTTGGTCAAGTTTTTAACTCTGTAAAAAATTATTTAATCATAGAGCACTTGATCAATGTTAAAAGAGTAAATGGGGATACCCTATAGGGTTAAATTGGCCCGTGGTATCTAGCAATAAAGTGTAAGGTGAGTGAAAAAAATATATATATGTGGTTGGTCATATATATAAAAAGAGGTCTACATGTTTCAACCCTGGTGGAAAAAGTCTCCAGGTTTTCTTCAGGACCGGATGTGATGGTGCTAACCAGGGTGGTATACACGCGCTAAGGTGTACCCTGCCCTTGGTTAGGAGTAAAAAATTCCTACTGAAAATCCAGTGGGAATAAGCTGGTAATGCGGGGAGAAAGTGCCTCGAGAATGCCGAGAGCACGGACAGAAAATTCACCTTCAATATAGGCGAAATAGCTGATCTACCTATTCACTATATTGAAGGTGAATTTTCTGTCCGTGCTCTCGGCATTCTCGAGGCACTTTCTCCCCGCATTACCAGCTTATTCCCACTGGATTTTCAGTAGGAATTTTTTACTCCTAACCAAGGGCAGGGTACACCTTAGCGCGTGTATACCACCCTGGTTAGCACCATCACATCCGGTCCTGAAGAAAACCTGGAGACTTTTTCCACCAGGGTTGAAACATGTAGACCTCTTTTTATATATATGACCAACGACATATATATATTTTTTTCACTCACCTTACACTTTATTGCTAGATACCACGGGCCAATTTAACCCTATAGGGTATCCCCATTTACTCTTTTAACATTGATCAAGTGCTCTATGATTAAATAATTTTTTACAGAGTTAAAAACTTGACCAAATTTTAAAACACTACAATCACTTGCACACACAAATAACACCAGCTCCACTGTAATCAGGTGTCGCAGCACACCCAGATGGCACTCGGCCTCTGGGTGGGACCCCGATGATGAAGCATGTCACCAACTAGGTTGGTGAGTGAGGGGTCTTTAACCAAACTAAAGGATTGTCCCTTTCAGTACACCTCTCTTTAACCTGGAGGTATCATTTGACCTCAGAGGGCACGCTCCTTCTTTTGTTTGCCAAATATTTGTCCAAGGGGAATAGGAGTACCCCCCAAAAAAACCCTTTCTCTCCCATTGTTTTTGATGGAATTAAGTAGGCATCTTGTACCAAGGAAAGAGGAGGTATTCTGTAAGTGCTTTTGTAGAAATATGTGTAGATTCATAAGAGTTGTGTAATTTTTATATGTGCAGAGTAAGAGGTGTGCTTATATAAGTGTTGGGTGATGGTGAAGAGTGAATGCAGCATGAGTGGTGCAAGTGTAGGGTGAACAATATGCACATGTGATTGTCAGGTGAGCTGCATGAATGCAATCTGAGAGGAGGGCCCATGTGAGTATCAGGTGAGAGGAGTGAATGCAGGGTGGTATGAGTGGTGTAAATGCAGGGTGAGTGGTGTGCCTGTGTGTGGTGCACAATGAACGGCGAGAGTGAAGGGTCATCTGTGAGAGTGACTTGTGAGTGCATGGTGAGGGGAGTTAGTGCAGAGTGAGTGATGTGCCCCTACGAGGTCCCACAAACTATTGTCCCTGTGTGCAGGAAGGATGAACAGAGTGCCTGTATGAATGCAGGCTGAGAGGTTTGTCTGTGTGAGTGCAGGCTGGGAGGAGGAAGTGCAGGGTGAGTGGTGTGACTCCAGGGTAAGTGCTGTGCTTGTTTGTGTGGTGTGAGTGCATGGTGAGTATTGCCCATGTGAGTGAAGATGTGCGGGAAGATGTGAGTGAAGGGTGAGCTGTGTGAGTGACAGGAGTGCCTATGTGAGTGCACAGTGAGCAATGTGACAGTGTGAGAGTAGGGTGAGTGATGTGACATGTTTGGGTATGGGTGATAGTGCAGAGTGGGAGGAATGAATGTAAGGTGAGAAGTGTGCTTGTTTGAGTGAAATGGCAAAGTGAGCAGTGAGAGTGATAGGTGAGTAAGGTGTCACCATGTCACCAGGGGCGCAACTAGACCCGAACTTCAGGGGGGGAGGC
The DNA here is from genome assembly GCF_964204655.1 of Triturus cristatus. Taxonomy (NCBI): domain Eukaryota; kingdom Metazoa; phylum Chordata; class Amphibia; order Caudata; family Salamandridae; genus Triturus; species Triturus cristatus. The sequence continues at coordinate 812,366,381 of NC_140595.1, forward strand.
TAACACTCCTAGCCAGGGCTGGCCCTAGCACTGGTCGCAGATGGTGCAACAGTCTTTTTTGGCGACCCCTACCCCATTTTCTCCTTCTCCATGAATTCCCTCACTACCATTCACCAACAACGCACCTCATCTCTCTATAGCACCTTTCTGACAAACATTTAATTTTTTGGTAGTGCTACTCATAGTTTACTCACACTCAGTTCTGTGATCTGCATGGTACACGTTCTTTGTAGCAGGCAGACTAACCCTCTGCACTGTGTGGGTGGCAAGAGTGCCGATGGGAGTGCACGGTGATCAATGCAATAGTGTGAGATTAGGGTAAGAGGAGTGACTGCAGGGTGAGTGAGCTGACATATGAATTTGGGTGCAGATGTAAGTGCAGAGTGGGACGAATGAATGTATGGTTAGCGATGGGCTTGTCTGAGTGAGATGGCAGATTGAGCAGTGAGGGGGACAGGTGAGTGAAGTGTCACATGAGTGCAGGGTGAGTAGTGTGCTTCTGTGACTGCAGGGTGAGGAATAGGGTGAACAGCACAAGTGCATTGTGATTGTAGAGTGATGACTGTGAGTATAGGGTGAGGGGTGAATGGTGTGAGTGCCTGGTGATCTGTGTGAGTGCATTGTGATCACTGTGAGTGCAGGGTGAGCGTGAAAGTGAAGGGCAAGAATGAGGAGTGAGTTGTCTGAATGCAGGGTTCATTGAATCATTTCCAGACACTTGAAGTAACTCAGCATGTTATTGACAGCGGCATAGGGTTTCAGATATAAGTTAAACTGTTGCTATTATGGCATTATTAGGGGATCGAGGGTGGAGGAAATAAATAATATGCTGATCCTGCAGCAAACTTACGGTCTTGTGATTAGGGTTGCCAGCTCATTATTTTGATGTCCCAGACGGTACAAAAATAAACAATCACTTAAAGCCGTATTTTCATTACTTATCTGTGCATACTAGAAAGCACTTTTAATTGTGTTCTAGGGCTGCCTGAATGATCCATGACTGATAATTAAAGGGAACAAAGACAGAAAAGTCACATTACACATGAATACATATTTTTATATTTATAACCCTATTTAGTGTGAAGACGAGGCCTCTGCAGGGACTTTAAACAACACATGGCTGGCATTTTTCTTTTGGCAGCCCTACTTTATATTCCTTGTCATGAAATGGATTCTCACACTACGGCAGTAAATGTAAAATACAAATGTAAGGAATAGGCAGAGTGGGAGCCAAGGGGGTACTGGAACCAGAAAAAAAAAACGATGCCTCGGTAACCAGTTTACAAAGGTATGTAAATATGCAAATGGTCTTTAAAGACCCATGAAAAACTCGGGCATGCTGGAGATCAAGCCCCAGACACTGCCCAGCCGAGCCCACAGCAACTCGAGCTGCAGTAGCTCAGGCTGAGACACATGACGTGGGGCCTGAAGCCCTTCTAGCCCTATGGCCGTTGCCCGCCTGAGTGTCACATGAGTGCAGGGTGAGTGGTGGGCGTGTGTAAGTGCAAGGTGAAAAAAGTGAGTGCATGGTGAGTGGTGTGAGTGCAGTTCAATCACTGTGAGCGCAGGGTGAGCGGTGTGCTGATGTGAGAGCAGGGTAAGAGGAGGGTGAACAGTGTGAGTGTAGGGTAACAGCAGGAGTGCAGTGGGATCACTGTGAGTGCAGGGTGAGCGGTGTGCTAATGTGAGAGCAGGGTAAGAGGAGGGTGAACAGTGTGAGTGTAGGGTACCAGCGGGAGTGCAGTGTGATCACTGTGAGTGCAGGGTGAGCGGTGTGCTGATGTGAGAGCAGGGTAAGAGGAGGGTGAACAGTGTGAGTGTAGGGCACCAGCGGGAGTGCAGTGTGATCGCTGTGAGTGCAGGGTGAGCGGTGTGCTGATGTGAGAGCAGGGTAAGAGGAGGGTGAACAGTGTGAGTGTAGGGTACCAGCGGGAGTGCAGTGTGATCACTGTGAGTGCAGGGTGAGCGGTGTGCTGATGTGAGAGCAGGGTAAGAGGAGGGTGAACAGTGTGAGTGTAGGGTACCAGCGGGAGTGCAGTGTGATCACTGTGAGTGTAGGGTGAGCGGTGTGCTGATGTGAGAGCAGGGTAAGAGGAGGGTGAACAGTGTGAGTGTAGGGTAACAGCAGGAGTGCAGTGGGATCACTGTGAGTGCAGGGTGAGCGGTGTGCTGATGTGAGAGCAGGGTAAGAGGAGGGTGAACAGTGTGAGTGTAGGGTACCAGCGGGAGTGCAGTGTGATCACTGTGAGTGCAGGGTGAGCGGTGTGCTGATGTGAGAGCAGGGTAAGAGGAGGGTGAACAGTGTGAGTGTAGGGTAACAGCAGGAGTGCAGTGGGATCACTGTGAGTGCAGGGTGAGCGGTGTGCTGATGTCAGAGCAGGGTAAGAGGAGGGTGAACAGTGTGAGTGTAGGGTACCAGCGGGAGTGCAGTGTGATCACTGTGAGTGCAGGGTGAGCGGTGTGCTGATGTGAGAGCAGGGTAAGAGGAGGGTGAACAGTGTGAGTGTAGGGTAACAGCAGGAGTGCAGTGGGATCACTGTGAGTGCAGGGTGAGCGGTGTGCTGATGTGAGAGCAGGGTAAGAGGAGGGTGAACAGTGTGAGTGTAGGGTACCAGCGGGAGTGCAGTGTGATCACTGTGAGTGTAGGGTGAGCGGTGTGCTGATGTGAGAGCAGGGTAAGAGGAGGGTGAACGGTGTGAGTGTAGGGCACCAGCGGGAGTGCAGTGTGATCGCTGTGAGTGCAGGGTGAGCGGTGTGCTGATGTGAGAGCAGGGTAAGAGGAGGGTGAACAGTGTGAGTGTAGGGCACCAGCGGGAGTGCAGTGTGATCGCTGTGAGTGCAGGGTGAGCGGTGTGCTGATGTGAGAGCAGGGTAAGAGGAGGGTGAACAGTGTGAGTGTAGGGCACCAGCGGGAGTGCAGTGTGATCGCTGTGAGTGCAGGGTGAGCGGTGTGCTGATGTGAGAGCAGGGTAAGAGGAGGGTGACCAGTGTGAGTGTAGGGTACCAGCGGGAGTGCAGTGTGATCACTGTGAGTGTAGCATGAGCGGTGAAAGTAACAAGTCAGTGGAGAGTCATGTGCATGAAGGGTGAGCGGTGTGCTCGTGTGAATGCAGGGTAGGAGGAGGGTAAATAGCGTGAGTGCGGGGTGAGCGTGAAAGTGATGGGTGAGTGATGAGAATGAGGAGTGAGTTGTCTGAATGCAGGGTGCATACCCAGAGACCTGGAGTAATTGCACTGACGGCTGACGTAGGGCTTCCAATATGTTAAACTACTGCTATTATGGAATCAATCGGGGATGGAGAGAGCAGGAAATAAATATTGTCCTGATCCTGCACTAAACTTTCAGTCTCCTACATTGGGTTGCCAGCTGATCGGATTTCTACCGGCAACACCGGTATTTACAAATGAGTACAAAAATAAGCACAATCACCTGAAGGCGGTATTTTTAGCACTTATCTGTGCCTACTTCAAACAGCAAATACCAATAGAAAGCACTTTTAAATGTATCTAGGGCGGCATTAATGATCCAGGACTAGTTACAGTTTAGGTTTCATGAAACAAAAGGCAACCAAGACCGAAAAGCAATGTTACAAATGAATACAGACCATTTTATTTACAGGCCGGTAGTTTTCTTTTGGAAAGGCGGCATCCCTACTCGTGAGATACCTTTTCACTAAATGCATTCTCCCACAGTGGTAGGAAAAATAAAATACAAATGTGAGGAATGGGCAGAGTGCGGACCCCGGGGGCACTGGAACCAGTGAACAAAACAAACAATTCCTCCTCAACCAGTTCCAAAGGGATGTACATAGCCTTTTAAAGACCTGTGAAAAACTTGGGTGTGGCAGAGGTAAGACTCCAGACCATCCGAGATCCCAGCAGCTCGAGCTGCAGCACACAAGGGGGGGGGGTAAAGCCCCTTTAGCCCTATGGGTGTTGCACTCCTGATCACAGGTAGCTGGAGGCAGGTCACAGGTCAAGTTCAGGGCGTTATACGTGGCGCTTTCGCGCTAACGGGCCTGTGAATCACAGAACGGAGAGGGGAAATTCTTTTGTCCCCTCGTCCTCCCACCCATGTCCCCCGCGGCCTCCACTCCAAAATCTGGGGGGATATATCCCCCGCATCCCCCACACTTCCTACGCCCATGACTGCAGTTATATTTTAAAAGCTCCTGCAAGTAGATTGTACATTAACATCTTCCATGCTCATGACGTCTCCCGGCCGTCATGAGTCACGATGGGCATGTGCGGACGACTGCCGGGAGACGTCATGACCACGCCCGTGATTGGAATGTCCAGCACTGCGGCGAAATTTGCGCCGCAGTGAAGAGGTTAAAAAACAGACGTTCTGAAATTGAAACGGGCTATTAGAAATCATGTCTTTAGTTCCATGTTTACAATCCGTATATTTTGGGGGTGCCGGTGTCCCGGTCCCCAGACCGAGTACTGATCTTCGGTGACGTGCATCAGGTTTGAACATGGCTGCCGCCCTCGTGTGTATCTCTATTAACGTATTTCATGGGGCTCATAAACCGCGGTTGCGGTGCTGCCATATTTCTCTGCTCCTTTGTTTTCCACCGAGAGGGCACAGCTCGCGCCAGGGCCAGGCTGGCCTGTAGGGCAGTCAGGCAGTGCCCAGTGGGCTGGTCCCACACATCAGTGTTTTTGACGTTTTTTTTTAGCAGTTTGTAGGCCTGTACTGTGGTTTGGTGGGCTGGTTTTTACTGTTGATTTCCCTGATATTAAAACAAACATTGCCTGCAGCAAGTGCAAATTTAATCATTCGCCCAAACCTTGCAAAACACTTATACAGCATGTCTTTGGAAGTTCAGAACTGCCTCAATTTGTAAATATGGTTCACTAATTCACTAGTAGAGGCCACATTTATTTTGTTGCCCGGGACTATTTTCTGTCCCACTCCAATCAGGACTGAAGCATCTGCAGGTTTATGGTGTAAAATGTTACTGTGCTTAGGATGTGTAGGACCAGAGCTCTGCTGGATGCAAGGTAGGGGTGGGCGGAATTTGCGAAATTCACTTTCGCAAATTATCGCGAAAATATTAAAAATCTCCGCAAACGCGCGGAAATATCCCGAAGATGCGGAAGTTTTTTTCCCGCCCGTTTGCGGTATTTTCTGCGTGGTCACGGCTTACCCATGCGGTTGCTCGCGGGCGCGGCCATCTTGTTTTCACTTGTCTCGCGGTGCATGATCGCGAGAAGAAAGACGTGATCGCGTGACGCTTGACGTTACTGCGGGCGCGAACTGTCGCGAGACAGCGCAAATGGCTACCAACAATCCAACATCTCGTGGAGAACGCGACCGGATTGGTAAAACTTTTCGGCGAACGCGGGGATTCAGGTAAGGCGATCGCGCGCGCGCGAGAATGTATTATTTTACAGCACGAGCAAGAAAGAAATTATCGCTAAGCTGTGGAATGCGGAAATGTTGACATTTATTTTGCGCTTACCGCGGAACGCGAAAATGCCAAATTATCGCAATTTCCGCGAACGGAATTTTGGCCCAGGCCTAATGCAAGGTCACCTGTGCGTGGGGTGAGCAGGAGTTTGAGCTCTGGGCACACAACCCTTCTTGGCTGAGTGCATGTTGAAAGACACTCATTTACGTTAGTGTCCTGGACGTTCCTACTTTCTGGTGACAAGCCGATTTATGAGTGAATATGGGTACGAAATGAGCCATTTCTGGTAGCGCACAACATACCGTTTCGTTGGGCATCTTTGCTATTCTCTATATATTAGATACTCTTGTTTATCAGCAGTGTTTGCAGGATATAATGTGAGTAAGAGTACAATGCTGTCCAGTATGTGATCCAGCGGATTACTCCAGTAGTTTGCTCCTGAGGGCTGGTACACGTTGCCAGTAGATGAGTGGAGAGGCTCTTTCCCTCATGGTGTTGTTTGTCTGGTGTATCGATGGGTGGGTTCCATTATAGGTGATGTGCATGTCTGCAGGTTCGTTGGTGATTTTTAACCTATACATCTTTGAGTGGGTGCTTGCCGTGCACAGGTAAGGGTAGGTGTATATTTTATGCTCTTTGTGATTTGAATTAGCATATTTTCCTTTGCAGAAATTATGCGAAATGTCTAAAAAATCACTGAAATTATGCAAAATCCCGGCTTTATCCTTTTGCATTGTTTTTTTTAACAAAATGTTTCCTTTGTTTTTGGCACAAGAACACATTTCACACTGAAAAAAAGCTACATTGCTCCTGACACCAGCAACAGTAGCTCACTTTAGGGTCCTTCGCTCTCTTCCTGTGCTCCTGTCATAGGGTTTTTACCCAATTGATGTTTCAGTTATGCAACGTGGCGCAACCTCAGGCCTTTTCGTTTAACAGTAGTAAAGGAAAATGCCAGAATTCACGCGAGATTATGTTTACGTAAATGAAATTCCATCCTAGCCTAATTGAGATCCAATTGTGATCTTATTCTAACTAATCTGATTTATGTTATGTTTTTATGTTGTGGGTATATATGTTTTGTAGTCTATATGACCCTTTGGTGGTCTTTCTGTTGTGTGGCACTTTAGTGTTTAGATTGTCAGATCACATTATTGCTTTTGTCTTTTACGTTCTTTTTTGTGAATGTTCAGGTGGTGGTGTGTCCTGGATTATTGTTGTGTTTGTGATGCAAGTGTCTATGACGGAATAAAAGGCATTGGCCGCCTAAGTTATATTAGTGTCGGTTAGGAGAGAGTTGAATAGTGTGGCGAAGGGCCTGTCTGCCTTTAGGATTGCTATAAATAAACTCCTTGGGAATTGTTCCTGGCTCTGGCATCTCACACGTGAAACGTGGAGCCTGGTCATTTCACTGGCAAACAATTAAGGCTGGGATGTGATCAGGGGCTAAACTGCACTGGAGAGAGCTGACCCAGGGGATACTGAATCCAGTGAACAAAACAAACAAAGCCTCCCTAACCATTTCCAAAGGGATGTAAATGGTATTTTAAAGACCTGTGAAAACCTCGCCCTGCCAACATCACAGCAGCCAAGGTGCCAGGGCTGAAACGGTACTGACAACAAATTGGGCAACCCAATAGACCCCTGGAGGCTTGGGTAAATCAAAATCAAGATAAGGTAAACGTGCCTACAAGGGATTTTTTTTTACAACAAAGAAAATCTTCTTGACTCAAATAAATAAATCTGTAAAGCCCTCATTAGTGGCTCCAGGCAAGCAAATTAACAAAATCAATTATATTCATTCAAAGCGAATATATCGACAGAGGAAAGCAAGAAGGGTGTATACTTTAAGGATACAAATTAATGCAAAAAAATTCTGTTTATGAGTAAGGGTACAAAATACAACTCACATAAATATAGAAGTAACTGACATAGATTATCTTCACGGCAAACTGTTTTCTCATGAACACTTTTGTTATAGCCCATTTTAAATATATTCAAATGAGGAGAACATCATTAAATATACAATGAACATTGCCAGAAAGATCATTTATACAAGAAAATGGGTGGAATTGTCGACGTTTCGGTCTTGTATTGTGCTACTGTCTATAAGACCATCTTCAGGACAAAATGTTCTTATGTGGACTGAAGACCTTAGATCAATGGATGAACGTAATCTGATTTTCAAAGCATCTAAATAATGATGCACAGAGATGGAGCAAACAAAGGCCTCCAAACATTTAGACTATTATCATGACGGCAATCCAAATAACTATGCTCACCACACGTATATCATAGGAAATAGTATGAGTCTCCCCCTTTGAAATCCTACGGGTGATGTCAGGATGGGAACACAATCGATTGAATCAACTTTGAATCCGCCACATCGGGAGTCCGTCACTGATCGGATCTCGATTAGGGTCAAACGGTGGCAGCGTAGCTGCCTGCCCATATCACCCTTCGCTCGGACCTCACAGGTAGGTCCTTCTCGGTCCTCTCTGGGGTCTTACAGCCCCATCCAGCACCCCCTGCCCCCCCTCCACCACGAAGCCTCTAGATAAAAGAATGCCACTGTCCTTCCCAGGCCCTTCCCTGTCTTCAGCCACCTGCCAGGGATGCTCCTGTCTCCTATCTCCAACAGAGGGCTTCATCTCATGCTCGCCTTCCTGAGCAGTAAAGTTACAAGTTGTGCCTCTGCTGGGATTTCTGTAGCAGCTGTGGTCCTCCCTTTTGGTACGAAGAGGCTTCAACAAAAGGGCATGTTAGGCCAGCTCCCTCACACCTTGCTGCCTTTGCAGTGATTTTCTAACTGAAAAAGCCTTCTTCTTTCTACCCGCTTCTCTGCATTAAAGAGTCAGGGTAGCTCCAGCCCAGAGTTGTGCTAGAAGCACATTGTTACAGACGCCTCTGTGCATCTCAGGCGCTAGCTTGGCAGATTCTGCCGGGGCAGCATCCTCGGTGCGGTAATATTGGTTATGAGAACGGCCCAGTGTTCCTCGGCCATATATCATTATTGGTTTAATAACACAGTGACATTCTTTTACCAAGAGACTTCCGGGGGGGCCTGGGGAGCTGGATGGGGCTGTAAAACTCCGGGCCATTACTCTTCTGATGAACGCCTCAGCTGACGTGCTTTTCTAAGACAGTAAATAATGACCGTGAAATACCCTCCTAAAAGAGGTTTACAGCCTTCTGGGGCCCAGGAGGTCGATTAAGAGCCCAGCCTCCCTCCCTTGTCTGCCCCCCTTGTTTCAGCGTCCCGGTGGTGCCCCTGCTGTGCCTGCCAAGCCAGAGTGTCCTCTCCCACCAGCAGATGGAGGGAGTGGGCCTTCCTGGAACCATCAGCGCACCTGCACCTGAGCTAGGAGACGCGGAACCGAGCACTGAACCCCCGCACGTGCACCTGAGCTACAGTACGCTGAACCGGACCCTGGACCTCTGCTCGTGCACCTGAGCTATGTGGCACTGAACCGAGCCCTGATCCTCCATGCGTGCCCCTGAGCAAGGGGATGCCGAACCGAGCCCTGAACCTCAGCTCGTGCACCTGAGATAGCCCTGAACCGAGCCTTGAAAATACTGCGCGTGCACCTCAGCTATGTGGCACTGAACCGAGTCCCGAGCCCCTGCGCGTGCACCTGAGCTAGAGGACGCAGATCTGAGCCTTTTGAACCTCCACTTGTGCACCTGAGCTAGGGGACGCTGAAAGGAGCCCTGAACCTCAGCGCATGCACCTGAGCTAGGATACGCTGAGCCAAGCCCTGAACTACTGCGCGTGCATCTGAGCTAGGGGGACACTGAACCGAGCCCTGAACCACTACGTGTGCACCTGAGCCACGGCTAAACTGAGACCTGAACCTCAGCTCGTGCACCTGAGCTAGGTGGCACCGAACTGAGCCCTCCACCTCCACGCATGCACCTGAGCTAGGTGGCACTGAACTGAGCCTTGCACCTCTGCACGTGCACCTGAGCTAGGGGACGCAGATTCATTCCCTGAACCTCCACGGGTGCACCTGAGCTAGGTGGCACTGAACTGAGCCCCGCACCACCACGCATGCACCTGAGCTAGGTGGCATTGAACTGAGCCCTGCACCTCCACGCATTCACCTGGGCTAGGTGGCACTGAACTGAGCCTTGCACCACCGTGCGTGCACCTGAGCTAGGTGGCACTGAACCAAGCCCTGAACCACCGCACGTGCACCTGAGCTAGGGCTGAACCGAGCCCTACACCTCTGCACGTGCACCTGAGCTAGGTGGCACTGAACTGAGCCCCGCACCTCCATGCATGCACCTGAGATAGGTGGCACTAAACTGAGCCCTGCACCTCCACGCATGCACCTGGGTTAGGTGGCACTGTACTGAGCCCTGCACCTCCACGCATGCACCTGGGCTAGGTGGCACTGTACTGAGCCCTACACCTCCACGCATGCACCTGGGCTAGGGTTGAACCGAGCCCTACACCTCTGCACGTGACCTGAGCTAGGGGACGCAGAATCATTCCCTGAACCTCCACAGGTGCACCTGAGATAGGTGGCACTAAACTGAGCCCTGCACCTCCACGCATGCACCTGGGCTAGGAGACACTGAACTGAGCCCTGCACCTCCACGCATGCACCTGGGCTAGGTGGCACTGAACTGAGCCCTCCACGCATGCACCTGGGCTAGGTGGCACTGAACTGAGCCTTGCACCACCATGCGTGCACCTGAGGTATATGGAACTGAACCAAGCCCTGAGCCACCGCACGTGAACCTGAGCTAGGGCTGAACCGAGCCCTACACCTCTGCACGTGCACCTGAGCTAGGAGACACTGAACCGAGCCCTGAACATCAGCGCCGGCAACTGAGCTAGGGTACGCTGAACCTAGCCCTGAACCTCTGCATGTGCACCTGAGCTAGGTTGCACTGTACTGAGCACTGCACCTTCACGTGTGCACCTGAGCTAGGCGACACTGAAGTAAGCCCTGAACCTCCTCACGTGCACCTGAGCTATGGGGCGCTGAACCGAGCGTTGTTCATCTACGCGTGCACCTGAGCTAGGGGACGCTGAACCGAGACCTTAACCTCTGTGTGTGCACCTGAGCTAGGTGGCACTTAACAGAGCACTACACCTTCACGCATGCACCTGAGCTATGTGACACTGAAGCGAGTCCTGACCCCCACGCATGCACCTGAGCTAGGGGACAGTGAACTAAGCAGTGCACCTGCGTGAGTGCTCCTGAGCTAGGCGACACTAAACTGAGCACTGAACCTCTGTGCGCGCACCTGAGCAAGAGGACACTGAACTGAGCAATGAACCTCTGTGCGTGCACCTGAGCTAGGCAACACTGAACTAAGCACTGCACCTGCCTGTGTGCACCTGAGCTAGGCGACACTGAACTGAGCACTGAACCTCTGCGCGCGCACCTGAGCTAGGCAACACTGAATCTGGCACTGAACTTCTGCGCGCGCACCTGAGCTAGGCGACACTGTACTGAGCACTGAACCTCTGCGCGTGCACCTGAGCTAGGCAACACTGTACTGAGCACTGAACCTCTGCACGTGCACCTGAGCTAGTTGGCACGGAACCGAGCCCTGAACCCCTGTGGATGCACCGGAGATATGTGGCATAGAACCGAGCCCTGAACCTCTGCGCGTGCTAAGGGACACTGAACCGGGCACTCCGCCTTGCATCTAAAGACCTGACACCTCACACAACCAATTCTACCTTTGCTGATCTTGCTGGGTCATCTAGTAATCCTACTGTGGCTGTACTTAGCAGGAAGATATAACGCAGACTGAGCCGCACAATTATTGTGTGTTATCTCTTGTTGATGTTCTACCCTACACCACTGCCCAAGGGAACGCCTTGACTCTTCTTCGACCCTGCTATCCTTTGAGAGTTAAACCCTTGAAAGAAGCATGTGTCACCTCCGTGAGGTCAGGTAGAGTCTGCCTCCTGTGGTTCCAGAAACAATAAGCATTGCTAGTTGTCACCAGGATTCACAGCTGCAACAGACCCTGGAGAACTGGCCTCACATTCATCTTCACTCCGAGATGGCCACAGAGGGCATGTCTTCTGCCATGACATGACATGCAGTGACTCACAGGGTTCACCTCAACAGAGCTGGGATTTAGAAGCTAGAGATGAGGAGGTTGTGCTCTGGGATCTTGATCCCAGAGCTAGCTCACTCCTCGCTTGTCCATGCGCGATGCCTAAGCGCCATCTCAAGTGACCATCAATGAGGATCTACCTTGCTGCCAGGCGCGCAACACCCATTGGACTCAAAGGGCTTCAGCCCCCCCCCCCGTCGTGTGTGGCAGCCCGGGATGAGACACCTTCCCGGGCAAAAAACGCAGCCGCACCCGAGCACTTCACACGTCTTTAAAAGACCATTTGCATGTTAATGAGGCCTCGCTGTTGTTTCACCCCTTCTAAGAGCCCCTGCAGCTCCACTCTGCCTATTGCTTAAAGTTCAACCCCCCCCGAAATTTTTGCTCAGCCCCCCCCCCCCCGAAATTTGGCTCTAGTTGCGCCTCTGCTTGCTGCTGTTGCAGAGAGCGAGCCAGGCGGCACGCAGCGGTGCTAGGGAGGGTCCCACCGGTACTCTGCCTGGCATCCCTTCAGGGGATGCTTCCACTGCTGCTCCACTATCTTTTTTGCCTCTGGTCGAGAAGAAGCCACAGGTCCATTACGGAGCGGTTCCTGCTTCGCGTCTCCTCTTTTTACCTGTGTCCACGCGGTGGTGTTACTCTCTACGTCATATCCTGCTGAAAGGTCAAAGAGCACTAGGCAGCTCCTGCAATCCAGAGGGGTGAGGACCAACTCTCTGGGGTACAGCACTGCTGTCTCTGTTCCCCTCAAATACCTAAAGTCTGACTGTTGCTGGTGGAGTAAGTGATTTTGCTCCATTTTTAGGTCTCGGCTCGAAGGCTGCGCTTGCGCAGTCTCGGTCCGAGATTTAATGACTTGGAGAAGAGGGGCTTGAACCCGCCCCTCTTCTCCCCTGTTCTCCATTGTCTGGCCTCTTGAATGCTGGCCAGCCATTAGAGAAGAGGTCCGTCACTCCGAACAGGCCCCGTCCTTTTCGGATTCGGGGGCGTGTTTTTACCAACTTTTCTAATTATCCCCTCCAGCCAATGGCAAGAGGAGAGAAAAGGAAAACACGCCCCCGAATCCGAAAACGCCACTGCGTTTCTCCGAGGCATTTATGCTTCGCCTCGGAGAAAGGCAGTGGTGTGCTTGTTCCCTCTTGTCTTGGTTTCCTCCTCAAACCCACCAGTTTGCACTGCACTTTTGTTCCCTTTGCAAGCCCTAATTAATTGGGTGCCAAATTTCATCCCTGATCAGATTAAGGAAAACTGACTCATCCTCGGGTTAACGTCTCCTGACCCCCGATGACCCGGATCCCGTCTGAATCCTGATCAAGCACTTCCCAGTGGCATCTTTCAAAAACGTTTCTATAAAGTAAAATAAACGAGCCCTTAACATTCCCGCCGTAGCTCGTCTTTGTCCGTGAGTAGAAACCAGGCTCCGAGCTGACCTTGCATCACGTGCCGGAGGTGTGTGGGATCAGAAGGGACAGGCCTGCCTGGGAGAACCCCCGCGAGCCCGGGTCCACTGATGGAATTTAAAGTGAGCCTTTAGGACCTGGTGGGGCCGGGCTTACCGGCCCAGCTGTCAGGGGGTGTTCGAAGCGCGGGTACCAAGCAGGCATGCCTAGTGTTAAGGGGAGGCATTTAAATGGACCAAGAGGCCACCATGAGCTGTCGGCGTGATAGGCGAGTCTCTAAGTGCACTTTAAGGCAGTGCTGATAAAAGCAGCACTTGTCAGCAATTTCAGGGGAGTGAAGTTTGGCACTACAAACCTGCACAAGCCAAAAAGTGCTGCCTTAATCCAAAGGCGCACGTCTTTGTTTGCAGTTAGTTACTTAAACGAAAAGATGTCACTTTAGCATCCATCAGTCTGGAAGAAACTCCGTCTATAATCCTGTGTGCTTCCAGAAGACCTTCCCTCTCCAGAGACGTTTAAGAGTATGCTGTTGGAAATAGTTACATTTTTTGGGCGAATACCTCTTGCATAGAGATGAGACTTCCTTCTGGGTGGACATATTGCTGTTGTTCAATGCCAGAAGGTCAAAACTGAGCCGCCAAGACGTCTACATAATGGCAGGAAGTCCTGCCTCAATACAGGAAGTGCTACCTAGGAAAACGTTGTAGTAACCAGCATTAAGTTCAGAACTATTCAGAGAGAAATGTATTCTCCCTTTTTAGGTCGAGCCTACCAGTCAGCTGTCTCGTTGCAAAAGACCCTTTGTAAGCTAACCAAGAACTTACAGGAGTCTACAGTTTGGCCATTGGGTACCATTGGTTGGCATTATTGTCACTCTCAATTGTTTGCTTCTTATTCAGTGGCTTTCCATGTCCCAGCTCGTCCATCCTGTGTATGTCCCTCCTCTGGAGAATAGTCTCTTTACCATCTCCCTGATTGTCTGCCTTCTATCCATCCCTACTCACTTTTAGGGAGCAATTTATTTTTCTTTTTTTAAGTACTGCTTGAGAGTGCATGTGTTTTCCAGCTTTCTCCTTGCCTCCCTATGTGCTCCCCTCAAATGCCCACCCTCTCACTTCGTGTTTCTCTCATGTGTACATTTCCGTACATTTCACCCTAATTTCCCTGTGATTCATGTTGTTCCTGCCCCATATGCTTCTGCCCCACCCCCCATGTTGCTGTCACTTTTACATGTTGCTCGTTCTCTTGTGTGTGTCCCCCGTGCCCTCCATGTTTTGCTCTCCTTCCCCGCGCCCTGTATTTTTCTCTCCAGGTGTGCATGCCACCCTGGCACCTGTGTTGCTCTCTCCCTTTTCTGATGTTTTTTCCCTCCTTGCCCCACCCGCTCCCCCATTCGCTCCTCTGGTCTGTTGCCCTTCCATCCTGCTGTTTTTTAAATGAGCTTTCTTGCTAAAATATTTTTAAATTGTTTTATTTACCAATCCAAATGTCGAACTCCATCCTCTGCCATTCCACTAGCAAGCATGCTGTCTGACTCACCCAAACACACACTTCATTACACATGCATGTTCCAGAGGAATGATGTGACTGACAGAAGTGGTCCAGTCATTGTGCACTATTTATTTATTTATCAGAGGATTCTTCGCAGCGTTGGGAAAAAAAACAGTGCTGCAGAACATCACCAAAAGGCATTGGCAAAGCCAATAGCCCCCAAAGGCCAAACTCATGCTTGCTTAACTCTCTTTTATTATTATTATTATTGTTAATATTATTATTATTTATAAAATGCCCCAGGTTAGCCCTGTAAAAATAGGAAAAAACTAGGACACCGTATTAGAAATTAAAAAATGTTTTTACATCATAGCATCCCTTAAAACAAGTAGCAATTCGGTTCTAAGAGTAAAATGTAGACTGCTGTAGTTCTCAGCACTGGAGCACTGCCTGCACACAAATAGCTGTCAAGTTTTCGGTTTACCTATGTGGGACATTTTTTTGTTTTTACTACACGTATGTTTGACATCTCAGTATCTTTTGAGTGGGACTTTGAAGGATTCTCTATAGTCAGGAGAACCAAGCAGTTATGATCATGTGATAAATATGAGAGATTACCCTTTTGCATTGCTGTTGTCTCACAACTGCCTTAAAACTGCTGGCACACCAGGTAGTTCACCTGTGCTTTTACCTAACACAGCCTGGGGCACCTAGGAACTGAGGCACCTAAGTGCGCTTCCCACTGTGCATTGCTGGCCCACATGCGGTGGAGATTGAACCAGGATGAAAGTTTAGTGACTTTCACTTTCTGTCACAAATAACCACAGCAACAGTCAGTGAGTAGACGTATGCATCCCCTGACCATCACTCATGGACCTTCAATGGCCGTTTGTGAGTAACTTGGCCAAGCGGCCGTAGGTGAACAAGGGAATGAAGGGACCATGCTGTGTATGTGGCAGAGGGCAGGCCTAGGGTCTTCACTAACATAGGGTAACAGTGGAAAACCCTACTTTCTGGGCAGGAAGTGCTACAACTGGGGCCATTATCCTCATCTTAGTATCAGTGTGTTGAAGGAAGTTCCACCTATGGACTTCAGCTTTAGTATTCGCACAAGGAATTAGAGGATCCTATATTACCACTTATGTCTGAACCAGGCCTCATGACAACTGGACTACCAGGAGGCTTGATGTGCAGACCTGGAAACTTCACGACAGCCTCCCTCCATCCTCCTCCCTCTCCCTTTGGTATCTTCTTCCTCACCACCTCAGCACCTATCACCCCATAGGGGTGATCAGTTCACGCTTTATAAATACCAGGTTATTATTATGCATACTGACCCCCAGTTAACCCTAGGTTACATAGCCAAGCAGGGAAGGCAGCACCAAAGTATGAGCGAGAACAGCTGGTGCAGCGCTGTGCTGCGTGTAGCTATCTCTAGGGTCAGACTATCCTGGCAGTATTGCTGCCTCAATGTGGGATCAGGCAATAGCCCTGTGGCAGGATGGAAGAAGTGTCTTTTAAACGAGGTGCACCCAGGTAGGGCATAGGAGGGACAAGGAGCGCTTGAAACAATATAGTGATCAACCCAGCACTACATGTCCTACTCATTGGAGGGAAGCACTTGTTCTTCTCTACCCTTCATTCTGTCTTTTCCCCATGTTATGCACTCTCATCCTTACCAGCTTTTCCTTCTCTCTGTCGCCTCTCTTGCATTCCTTCCAACCGAGCCATCATGCCACATAACTCCTATCAGCATGATTTCATTCAGCGCCACACAGTTCCACGCAACGCCATTCCATTCCACACACTACCATTCTACACCACACAATTCGACAACACACCTCATAATTCAACTCAACAACACATATACACAACACACCACATACATCCAATCCACGCCACAGAATACCACATAATCCTATCAAATTCAACAACACACCACGTAGTTAAACTCCACCATACCACTACACAACACAAAATACCATTCCACATAATTCCACTCCGTAACACAGAATCCCAGGCAAGGTTTTAAAAACATAAACAAAATAATGTCATGAGCAATGCCAATAGCTCTAACTTTAACAATGCCGAGACCATTGCATTGTAAATGCTTGTTCTTGTTGTTGTCTTGCTGCGGAGGGGTCCAGGTCTGCCATTGGTTGGCTGGTGTCTCTTGGTTTGCTGAGGATGTTTTCATAGTGGGCCCAATTATTTCTTGCATTAGTGTCTGGTAAAGATGTTTTTTCTATTGAGGCATTCATCTGGCTCGTGATGACTGGAGCGGGTGTTGTGTGGCAGACGGACATGGTACCCCTGGCAGGCTGGACATTTTCATCTACACCACAGTCCTTGCCACCTGCTCATCCATGGAGTGAAGGGTGTATTTAAAGTCCGCTGCATGGGTGGAGCACTGGGTGGCATAGGGTGGAGTTGCCTGATTGTTACTGATGGAAATGCATTCTATTCCTGTCTTAGATTTTAAGTACATTTGGAGGTCATTAGAGTGTTGTTGCTCGTGCATAGTTGTCGTTTTTCATCTTTCCCATGTGTGATTGCTCTTGGAAAATGCTTGTTTGTTCTGTGCTTTGCTGACGTTTCTGGTGAAGTGTGCAATTATTGGGTGGCTTTCTGATCCTCCCTCCTGCGGTTCTTGAAACTGACCCTATTGTGCCTCTTGCAACTGACTCTAGTGTGTGTTGTGCCGCTGTCTCTCAGGGGTGTTGTGCCGCTGTCTCGCAGGGGTGTTGTGTCGCTGTCTCTCAGGGGTGTTGTGCCGCTGTCTCTCAGGGGTGTTGTGTCGCTGTCTCTCAGGGGTGTTGTGCCGCTGTCTCTCAGGGGTGTTGTGCCGCTGTCTCGTAGGGGTGTTGTGCCGCTGTCTCGCAGGGGTGTTGTGCCGCTGTCTCTCAGGGGTGTTGTGCCGCTGTCTCTCAGGGGTGTTGTGCCGCTGTCTCGCAGGGGTGTTGTGCCGCTGTCTCTCAGGGGTGTTGTGTCGCTGTCTCTCAGGGGTGTTGTGTCGCTGTCTCTCAGGGGTGTTGTGCCGTTGTCTCTCAGGGGTGTTGTGTCGCTGTCTCTCAGGGGTGTTGTGCCGCTGTCTCGCAGGGGTGTTGTGTCGCTGTCGCTCAGGGGTGTTGTGCCGCTGTCTCTCAGGGGTGTTGTGCCACTGTCTCTCAGGGGTGTTGTGCCGCTGTCTCTCAGGGGTGTTGTGTCGCTGTCTCTCAGGGGTGTTGTGTCGCTGTCTCTCAGGGGTGTTGTGTCGCTGTCTCTCAGAGGTTTTGTGCCGCTGTCTCTCAGGGGTGTTGTGTCGCTGTCTCTCGTGTGTGCTGTCTCTCGGGTGTGTGCGCTGTCTGTCAGGGATGTGTTGTGCCGCTGTTCCAGGGGTGTGTGTCGCTGTCTCTCAGGGGTGTTGTGCGCTGTCTCTCAGGGGTGTTTGTGCCGCTGTCTCTCAGGGGTGTTGTGCCGCTGTCTCTCAGAGTGTGTTGTGTCGCTGTCTCTCAGGGGTGTTGTGCCGCTGTCTCTCAGGGTGTTGTGTCGCTGTCTCTCAGGGGTGTTGTGCCGCTGTCTCTCAGGGGTGTTGTGCCGCTGTCTCTCAGGGGTGTTGTGCCGTGTCTCTCAGGGGTGTTGTGCCGCTGTCTCTCAGGGGTGTTGTGTCGCTGTCTCTCAGGGGTGTTGTGCCGCTGTCTCTCAGGGGTGTTGTGTCGCTGTCTCTCAGGGGTGTTGTGTCGCTGTCTCTCAGGGGTGTTGTGCCGCTGTCTCTCAGGGGTGTTGTGTCGCTGTCTCTCAGGGGTGTTGTGCCGCTGTCTCTCAGGGGTGTTGTGTCGCTGTCTCTCAGGGGTGTTGTGCCGCTGTCTCTCATGTGCCTCTGTCTCGCAGGGGTGTTGTGTCGCTGTCTCTCAGGGGTGTTGTGCCGCTGGCTCTCAGGGGTGTTGTGTCGCTGTCTCTCAGGGGTGTTGTGTCGCTGTCTCTCAGGGTGTTGTGTCGCTGTCTCTCAGGGGTGTTGTGCCGCTGTCTCTCAGGGGTGTTGTGCCGCTGTCTCTCAGGGGTGTTGTGCCGCTGTCTCTCAGGGGTGTTGTGCCGCTCTCAGGGGTGTTGTGCGCTGTCTCTCAGGGGTGTTGTGCCGCTGTCTCTCAGGGTGTTGTGTCGCTGTCTCTCAGGGGTGTTGTGCCGCTGTCTCTCAGGGGTGTTGTGCCGCTGTCTCTCAGGGGTGTTGTGCCGCTGTCTCTCAGGGGTGTTGTGTCGCTGTCTCTCAGGGGTGTTGTGCCGCTGTCTCTCAGGGGTGTTGTGCCGCTGTCTCTCAGGGGTGTTGTGCCGCTGTCTCTCAGGGGTGTTGTGCCGCTGTCTCTCAGGGGTGTTGTGCCGCTGTCTCTCAGGGGTGTTGTGCCGCTGTCTCTCAGGGGTGTTGTGCCGCTGTCTCTCAGGGGTGTTGTGCCGCTGTCTCTCAGGGTGTTGTGCCGCTGTCTCTCAGGGGTGTTGTGTCGCTGTCTCTCAGGGGTGTTGTGCCGCTGTCTCTCAGGGGTGTTGTGCCGCTGTCTCTCAGGGGTGTTGTGCCGCTGTCTCTCAGGGGTGTTGTGTCGCTGTCTCTCAGGGGTGTTGTGCCGCTGTCTCTCTGGTGCTCTCAGGGGTGTTGTGTCGCTGTCTCTCAGAGGTTTTGTGCCGCGGTCTCTCAGGGGTGTTGTGTCGCTGTCTCTCAGGGGTGTGTGTCGCTGTCCTCTCAGGGGTGTTGTGCCGCTGTCTCTCAGGGGTGTTGTGCCGCTGTCTCAGGGGTGTTGTGTTGCTGTCTCTCAGGGGTGTTGTGCCGCTGTCTCTCAGGGGTGTTGTGTCGCTGTCTCAGGGGTGGGTGTGCGCTGTCTCTCAGGTGTGTTGTGCCGCTGTCTCTCAGGGGTGTTGTGTCGCTGTCTCTCAGGGGTGTTGTGCCGCTGTCTCTCAGAGGTGTTGTGCCGCTGTCTCTCAGGGGTGTTGTGTCGCTGTCTCTCAGGGGTGTTGTGCCGCTGTCTCGCAGGGGTGTTGTGCCGCTGTCTCTCAGGGGTGTTGTGGCCGCTGTCTCTCAGGGGTGTTGTGCCGCTGTCTCTCAGGGGTGTTGTGTCGCTGTCTCTCAGGGGTGTGTGCCGCTGTCCTCAGAGGTGTGTGCCGCTGTCTCTCAGGGGTGTTGTGTCGCTGTCTCTCAGGGGTGTTGTGCCGCTGTCTCGCAGGGGTGTTGTGCCGCTGTCTCTCAGGGGTGTTGTGCCGCTGTCTCTCAGGGGTGTTGTGTCGCTGTCTCTCAGGGGTGTTGTGTCGCTGTCTCTCAGGGGTGTTGTGTCGCTGTCTCTCAGGGTGTTGTGCCGCTGTCTCGCAGGGGTGTTGTGCCGCTGTCTCTCAGGGGTGTTGTGCCGCTGTCTCTCAGGGGTGTTGTGTCGCTGTCTCTCAGGGTGTTGTGTCGCTGTCTCTCAGGGGTGTTGTGCCGCTGTCTCTCAGGGGTGTTGTGCCGCTGTCTCTCAGGGGTGTTGTGTCGCTGTCTCTCAGGGGTGTTGTGTCGCTGTCTCTCAGGGGTGTTGTGCCGCTGTCTCTCAGGGGTGTTGTGTCGCTGTCTCTCAGGGGTGTTGTGTCGCTGTCTCTCAGGGGTGTTGTGTCGCTGTCTCTCAGGGGTGTTGTGCCGCTGTCTCTCAGAGGTGTTGTGCCGCTGTCTCTCAGGGGTGTGTGTCGCTGTCTCTCAGGGGTGTTGTGTCGCTGTCTCGCAGGGGTGTTGTGCCGCTGTCTCTCAGGGGTGTTGTGCCGCTGTCTCTCAGGGGTGTTGTGTTGCTGTCTCTCAGGGGTGTTGTGTCGCTGTCTCTCAGGGGTGTTGTGTCGCTGTCTCTCAGGGGTGTTGTGCCGCTGTCTCGCAGGGGTGTTGTGCCGCTGTCTCTCAGGGGTGTTGTGTCGCTGTCTCTCAGGGGTGTTGTGTCGCTGTCTCTCAGGGGTGTTGTGCCGCTGTCTCGCAGGGGTGTTGTGCCGCTGTCTCTCAGGGGTGTTGTGCCGCTGTCTCTCAGGGGTGTTGTGTCGCTGTCTCTCAGGGGTGTTGTGTCGCTGTCTCTCAGGGGTGTTGTGTCGCTGTCTCGCAGGGGTGTTGTGCCGCTGTCTCTCAGGGGTGTTGTGCCGCTGTCTCTCAGGGGTGTTGTGTCGCTGTCTCTCAGGGGTGTTGTGTCGCTGTCTCTCAGGGGTGTTGTGTCGCTGTCTCTCAGGGGTGTTGTGCCGCTGTCTCTCAGGGGTGTTGTGTCGCTGTCTCTCAGGGGTGCTGTGCCGCTGTCTCTCAGGGGTACTGTGCCGCTGTCTCTCAGGGGTGTTGTGTCGCTGTCTCTCAGGGGTGTTGTGTCGCTGTCTCTCAGGGGTGTTGTGCCGCTGTCTCTCAGGGGTGTTGTGCCGCTGTCTCTCAGGGGTGTTGTGTCGCTGTCTCTCAGGGGTGTTGTGTCGCTGTCTCTCAGGGGTGTTGTGCCGCTGTCTCTCAGGGGTGTTGTGTTGCTGTCTCTCAGGGGTGTTGTGCCGCTGTCTCTCAGGGGTGTTGTGTCGCTGTCTCTCAGGGGTGTTGTGTCGCTGTCTCTCAGGGGTGTTGTGCCGCTGTCCTCTCAGGGGTGTTGTGTCGCTGTCTCTCAGGGGTGTTGTGTCGCTGTCTCTCAGGGGTGTTGTGCCGCTGTCTCTCAGGGGTGTTGTGTCGCTGTCTCTCAGGGGTGTTGTGCCGCTGTCTCTCAGGGGTGTTGTGCCGCTGTCTCTCAGGGGTGTTGTGCCGCTGTCTCTCAGGGGTGTTGTGTTGCTGTCTCTCAGGGGTGTTGTGCCGCTGTCTCTCAGGGGTGTTGTGCCGCTGTCTCTCAGGGGTGTTGTGAAGCTGTCTCTCAGGGGTGTTGTGCCGCTGTCTCTCAGGGGTGTTGTGTCGCTGTCTCTCAGGGGTGTTGTGTCGCTGTCTCTCAGGGGTGTTGTGTCGCTGTCTCTCAGGGGTGTTGTGCCGCTGTCTCTCAGGGGTGTTGTGTTGCTGTCTCTCAGGGGTGTTGTGCCGCTGTCTCTCAGGGGTGTTGTGCTGCTGTCTCTCAGGGGTGGGTGTTGTGCTGTGTCTCTCAGGGGTGGGTGTTGTGACGCTGTCTCTCAGGGGTGGGTGTTGTGCCGCTGTCTCTCAGAGGTGTTGTGCCACTGTCTCTCAGGGGTGTTGTGCCGCTGTCTCTCAGGGGTGTTGTGTCGCTGTCTCTCAGGGGTGTTGTGCCGCTGTCTCTCAGGGGTGTTGTGTCGCTGTCTCTCAGGGGTGTTGTGTCGCTGTCTCTCAGGGGTGTTGTGTCGCTGTCTCTCAGGGGTGTTGTGCCGCTGTCTCTCAGGGGTGTTGTGTTGCTGTCTCTCAGGGGTGTTGTGCCGCTGTCTCTCAGGGGTGTTGTGCCGCTGTCTCTCAGGGGTGGGTGTTGTGCTGTGTCTCTCAGGGGTGGGTGTTGTGACGCTGTCTCTCAGGGGTGGGTGTTGTGCCGCTGTCTCTCAGAGGTGTTGTGCCACTGTCTCTCAGGGGTGTTGTGCCGCTGTCTCTCAGGGGTGTTGTGTCGCTGTCTCTCAGGGGTGTTGTGCCGCTGTCTCTCAGGGGTGTTGTGCCGCTGTCTCTCAGGGGTGTTGTGCCGCTGTCTCTCAGGGGTGTTGTGCCGCTGTCTCTCAGGGGTGTTGTGTCGCTGTCTCTCAGGGGTGTTGTGCCGCTGTCTCGCAGGGGTGTTGTGCCGCTGTCTCTCAGGGGTGTTGTGCCGCTGTCTCTCAGGGGTGTTGTGTTGCTGTCTCTCAGGGGTGTTGTGTCGCTGTCTCTCAGGGGTGTTGTGTCGCTGTCTCTCAGGGGTGTTGTGCCGCTGTCTCGCAGGGGTGTTGTGCCGCTGTCTCTCAGGGGTGTTGTGTCGCTGTCTCTCAGGGGTGTTGTGTCGCTGTCTCTCAGGGGTGTTGTGCCGCTGTCTCGCAGGGGTGTTGTGCCGCTGTCTCTCAGGGGTGTTGTGCCGCTGTCTCTCAGGGGTGTTGTGTCGCTGTCTCTCAGGGGTGTTGTGTCGCTGTCTCTCAGGGGTGTTGTGTCGCTGTCTCGCAGGGGTGTTGTGCCGCTGTCTCTCAGGGGTGTTGTGCCGCTGTCTCTCAGGGGTGTTGTGTCGCTGTCTCTCAGGGGTGTTGTGTCGCTGTCTCTCAGGGGTGTTGAGCCGCTGTCTCTCAGGGGTGTTGTGTCGCTGTCTCTCAGGGGTGCTGTGCCGCTGTCTCTCAGGGGTACTGTGCCGCTGTCTCTCAGGGGTGTTGTGTCGCTGTCTCTCAGGGGTGTTGTGTCGCTGTCTCTCAGGGGTGTTGTGCCGCTGTCTCTCAGGGGTGTTGTGCCGCTGTCTCTCAGGGGTGTTGTGTCGCTGTCTCTCAGGGGTGTTGTGTCGCTGTCTCTCAGGGGTGTTGTGTCGCTGTCTCTCAGGGGTGTTGTGTCGCTGTCTCTCAGGGGTGTTGTGTCGCTGTCTCTCAGGGGTGTTGTGTCGCTGTCTCTCAGGGGTGTTGTGCCGCTGTCTCTCAGGGGTGTTGTGTCGCTGTCTCTCAGGGGTGTTGTGTCGCTGTCTCTCAGGGGTGTTGTGTCGCTGTCTCTCAGGGGTGTTGTGTCGCTGTCTCTCAGGGGTGTTGTGTCGCTGTCTCTCAGGGGTGTTGTGTCGCTGTCTCTCAGGGGTGTTGTGCCGCTGTCTCTCAGGGGTGTTGTGTCGCTGTCTCTCAGGGGTGTTGTGCCGCTGTCTCTCAGGGGTGTTGTGCCGCTGTCTCTCAGGGGTGTTGTGCCGCTGTCTCTCAGGGGTGTTGTGTTGCTGTCTCTCAGGGGTGTTGTGCCGCTGTCTCTCAGGGGTGTTGTGCCGCTGTCTCTCAGGGGTGTTGTGAAGCTGTCTCTCAGGGGTGTTGTGCCGCTGTCTCTCAGGGGTGTTGTGTCGCTGTCTCTCAGGGGTGTTGTGTCGCTGTCTCTCAGGGGTGTTGTGTCGCTGTCTCTCAGGGGTGTTGTGCCGCTGTCTCTCAGGGGTGTTGTGTTGCTGTCTCTCAGGGGTGTTGTGCCGCTGTCTCTCAGGGGTGTTGTGCCGCTGTCTCTCAGGGGTGGGTGTTGTGCTGTGTCTCTCAGGGGTGGGTGTTGTGACGCTGTCTCTCAGGGGTGGGTGTTGTGCCGCTGTCTCTCAGAGGTGTTGTGCCACTGTCTCTCAGGGGTGTTGTGCCGCTGTCTCTCAGGGGTGTTGTGTCGCTGTCTCTCAGGGGTGTTGTGCCGCTGTCTCTCAGGGGTGTTGTGTCGCTGTCTCTCAGGGGTGTTGTGTCGCTGTCTCTCAGGGGTGTTGTGTCGCTGTCTCTCAGGGGTGTTGTGCCGCTGTCTCTCAGGGGTGTTGTGTTGCTGTCTCTCAGGGGTGTTGTGCCGCTGTCTCTCAGGGGTGTTGTGCCGCTGTCTCTCAGGGGTGGGTGTTGTGCTGTGTCTCTCAGGGGTGGGTGTTGTGACGCTGTCTCTCAGGGGTGGGTGTTGTGCCGCTGTCTCTCAGAGGTGTTGTGCCACTGTCTCTCAGGGGTGTTGTGCCGCTGTCTCTCAGGGGTGTTGTGTCGCTGTCTCTCAGGGGTGTTGTGCCGCTGTCTCTCAGGGGTGTTGTGCCGCTGTCTCTCAGGGGTGTTGTGCCGCTGTCTCTCAGGGGTGTTGTGCCGCTGTCTCTCAGGGGTGTTGTGTCGCTGTCTCTCAGGGGTGTTGTGTCGCTGTCTCTCAGGGGTGTTGTGTCGCTGTCTCTCAGGGGTGTTGTGTCGCTGTCTCTCAGGGGTGTTGTGCCGCTGTCTCTCAGGGGTGTTGTGTCGCTGTCTCTCAGGGGTGTTGTGCCGCTGTCTCTCAGGGGTGTTGTGCCGCTGTCTCTCAGGGGTGTTGTGCCGCTGTCTCTCAGGGGTGTTGTGTCGCTGTCTCTCAGGGGTGTTGTGTCGCTGTCTCTCAGGGGTGTTGTGTCGCTGTCTCTCAGGGGTGTTGTGTCGCTGTCTCTCAGGGGTGTTGTGTCGCTGTCTCTCAGGGGTGTTGTGTCGCTGTCTCTCAGGGGTGTTGTGTCGCTGTCTCTCAGGGGTGTTGTGTCGCTGTCTCTCAGGGGTGTTGTGCCGCTGTCTCTCAGGGGTGTTGTGTCGCTGTCTCTCAGGGGTGTTGTGCCGCTGTCTCTCAGGGGTGTTGTGCCGCTGTCTCTCAGGGGTGTTGTGCCGCTGTCTCTCAGGGGTGTTGTGTCGCTGTCTCTCAGGGGTCTTGTGTCGCTGTCTCTCAGGGGTCTTGTGTCGCTGTCTCTCAGGGGTGTTGTGTCGCTGTCTCTCAGGGGTGTTGTGTCGCTGTCTCTCAGGGGTGTTGTGTCGCTGTCTCTCAGGGGTGTTGTGTCGCTGTCTCTCAGGGGTGTTGTGTCGCTGTCTCTCAGGGGTGTTGTGCCGCTGTCTCTCAGGGGTGTTGTGCCGCTGTCTCTCAGGGGTGTTGTGCCGCTGTCTCTCAGGGGTGTTGTGTCGCTGTCTCTCAGGGGTGTTGTGTCGCTGTCTCTCAGGGGTGTTGTGCCGCTGTCTCTCAGGGGTGTTGTGTCGCTGTCTCTCAGGGGTGTTGTGTCGCTGTCTCTCAGGGGTGTTGTGCCGCTGTCTCTCAGGGGTGTTGTGCCGCTGTCTCTCAGGGGTGTTGTGCCGCTGTCTCTCAGGGGTGTTGTGTCGCTGTCTCTCAGGGGTGTTGTGTCGCTGTCTCTCAGGGGTGTTGTGTCGCTGTCTCTCAGGGGTGTTGTGCCGCTGTCTCTCAGGGGTGTTGTGTCGCTGTCTCTCAGGGGTGTTGCCTGCTGATTGATTGACTTGGCCTGCATTCGGTTTTCTTGATCCACGTGACTCCATCTAATCAGAAAAGGTGAGACATATACAACAGGGGAGAGTTTCTAGCAAGCCCTCCACCCCCCGTCCTACATATTCGGCAGGTTGGTTCTCATTTGTAGGTCTTTCAGGCCTCTGTGGGACTGCCCATGTGTCTGTCTTCCTGCAGAGACCAGGCTGTCCAACAGGGGCTGAGGGATGGAAGCTGATTAGGGCATGAACAGAGGATCATTGCACTGGTTTACAAGTGTAGTTTATTGATGTTCAATTAATTACAATCGTTACATCTTGAGCAGAGCGTAGAAGGGAAATAAAAAATAGTACAAACACACAGTCGTGCAGTCGACGGAAAGCACTGCCCGCAAAATAAAACTCACAGCAGCGAGGCCCGTGCGATGATCTATGACTCAAAAAAGAGCATTGTGCTTTCACTGGTAAAACATGGGTTTAGAATCAAGTCTATAATTCATATTACTTTAAAATGCACACTCTCTTTTCAAACTTAAAATGTCACCTCAACACTGGACCGTGACATGACAAGTCAGTGTCGGTCAATCCTGTATGGTGATTCTTGCTGCTTATAATTGTCCTTCATGCCGGTATTGTCATCAATATGTTCCTGGACGTCAGTGCTCACCATGGATTTTTCAGCTTTTCTGTTACTGATTTCATTAATTTTATAAAGCGCCCAGATAACTGGCAGGACTCTCCTTATAGGCAGGTAAACACAGCAGCCGCACATGATTGTATGTTTAAAATTTGAAATACGGTCGGACTCAGTGGCACCTTTGGGATTTCAGGATTTCACATATGCAGTTTACACGCCTTCGAGTTTCTTCTGTTTCGCCGCACCGTCTGCACGGTGTGTCGGCACCCCCTCGCCTCGCCCCTACCAGTAACCTCTTCGGGGTACCAGCCTGAAATGCATTCTCATAAGGGCATACATACTGTGATAGGGGAGCGGCGAGCACAGATAGTCGGGAAGGGTACCAAGATGATAAAGTTTTGCAGCCCAGCTGCCGTGACGTTTGGTTTTTAAATCCCTTAAATCCACTTCCCATGAGATTATTTTAGCTCGCTTTAAGAGCAATTTTACAATCATTCTTGATGGAAAGCTGCTTTTTAGTAAATCTTCTGCACTTGGGTCTTACTTGAAGATTCTAACAGCGGACCCCATGTGGAGCTGGCTGACTGGAACTTCTCCCGAAGCAGATGTTTCATTGTGCCCATCGGGGCCATTTGCAGTATTCTGCAGTAAGTTATAAATGTTGCCCCGAGGGCTAAATCCTGCTTTAATAGTTGAAATTCTAGCCTTATTCGTGACTGGCGAGTGCAGTCTGGAAGAGCAGAGATGCCTGGCTGTTTATCTAGCCACTGGTGGAGATTATCTTTGAACATCATTGTAAGTCAGGGCCGGCACCACCTTGGCTGCCATCACCATTAGGATGGCCTCTGTATTTGTCACACTTCTTTCAAGCTGTCCCATCTTAAAGGTCAGATGTTTTGCAGTTGTTCTCAAGGCACCCAGCTGGGCATTCTTGCCCCCTCTACCAACCAGTGTAATACTGTGGTACTTAAAGCTTGCTGTTCTTTCCAATCTTTTGCCTCCAATTGCTAGAGGCCATTTTTAATTAGACGTCTGCCACAGATCATTGTTAGGTCTCGCCTGACCCAGCGCATGCGCAGCTCTGGCGAGACTTATTGAGAGGGCTCCAAAAAGTGCTACCAGGCCAGCCTAGAGCTACAGTGCATGTGCGCGGGCACGCGCGTCGTGCTTTACTGCGATTACTTTCACTTTCGCGGCCGCAGGGCCGCTTGGCTTAGCCAATAGGTCTCGCTTTTGGGACCTTATAAGTATTTAGTTATGCAACTGTTGCATGGCTAAACACTTATAAGGTCCCAAAGACAAGACCTATTGGCTATGCCAATGCAAATTTTTGTTTTGTTCAGGCTGATGGTAATTTCATTTGCTATGCAATATTCTTCCAATGCATCCAGTGATCTTTGAACACAAATGTGAGTCTTGTCGAGGATTGCCATGTCGTCTGCATATTGCAGGATTAGTATTTTCTGCTTTATCGGACGGGGTGGGCAAATCCTTGGAACTGCTGGTCTTCCAGGTCTGCCATGTAAAGGTTGAAAAGCAGCGGGGCTAATATGCAGCCCTGTTTCTGCCCTTTGTTAGTGGAGATTGTTTCTGACGTCGCGCAGTTTGCTGTTAATTTGGCTCTGACCCATGTGTTGCTGTATAATGATATGATTGCAATTAGAAGATGTGATGGTACGTGCCACTTTTTTAACTTTTCCCATAGCCAAATCTGGGTATATTGTCGAAAGCGTTGGTAAAATCGATGAAAGCTGTGTTTAACGGAAGGGCCTTGGGTCTCATCGCTTCCTCAATCAAGCATGTAAGCATAAGGAGATTATCCTCTATGTAACATTGTTTTTGAAAACCTTTTTGAAACCATGGTATAATTTTTTTTCCTCATAAGCCCACCTTTCCACTTCTTCATGCAGTAGATTGGCATAGCACTTCCCTTCGACATCGAGAAGTGCTATCATTCAGCAATTTCCGGGTGAGGTTCTATCCCCTTTTTTGTATATAGGCACTAGGGTTGAGTCCCTCCAACTTCCCAGGACGATTTCCATACTTCGGCATACCGAGGATAGCTGGGTTAAAGTGGGTGTCCCCATGCTCAAATAGGCTTTTAATAGTGCTGCAGGTAGTCAGTTGGGCCCAAGTGCCCCGGCCGATCTCATAGTCTTTAGAGCTGCCTCGACTTTTCTTATGGGCGGACACACATTACTCCCAGTTGATGGTGCTACAGAGACCTTTTCCTGCACCCCAGGCGGTCCTTTGTGGTGTCTGGTTACCCGCTTGTCGAGCCTCGGGTTGATGCCCATTGAGGATCTCACCAGATGTAATAAGTGAGCTGTTGTCTTCGATATAACGTTGCCTGAGTATGTTATCACAACTGGGGGAGTCCACTCCTAGGCCAGTTGTGGAGCAGTAAATTCCAACACCTTCCCTACTGTTGCGCACACTGGAGTTGGAATAGTAAATGATACTATTCCTAAGTTCAGCGTGCCCTCTACAGCAAGTCGTTGAAATGACTTGCGATGTAATGGATCACGTAGAAACAATGCGGTCGTTGTAACGACCGTCTTGAAATGGAATAAGTTGTGAAAGCATTCGTTGTAGATGGCCATATTCCCTTGGTGGCCTTTATCCCCCCTGGAAGAGTCTCCCCTTTTTGTACCGACAATATTTGGGCAAGGGAAGCTGAGTGAGCGGTTCCTGTTTGTAGGGTAGTTTGTTCCTGACTTTCACTCATCATTTTTTTTGTGTTCAGACAGCCTTCGCTCTTTGATCTTTTTCTGCTCGCTTCCGGCCTCTCTGGGCTGCCCCACCCCATCTGTAATATCAATTCTTCATATCACAAATTTTCAGAAAAAGAAGCATTTATTTCTCATTCCATCCCAATGCATTTAGGGCTGGTATAGCCAGCCCTTCGTCAGGGGGTAACCAATGTTAATGTTAATGTCAAAAGCATTTATAGAGCATGTGGTTACCCGAAGGCTTCCCAGCGCTAGGCAGATGGACTGATGGAACGATTGCGAGCAGGGAAGGGCTTAGTTACAGTTCGTGAACATCCAAGTTTTCAAGTTTTTTCTAAATGTTGCCGCAGCAACCGTGAATCTGATCTCCCACGGGAGTGAATTCCACAACTTGGGCGCGAGGTGGGAAAAAGCTCTCCCCCCCCCCCCATCTGGCCCTTGTTACTTTGGTGGTTTTTAGCAGGCACTCGGAGCCGGACCTCAGACATCTGCTGGGAAGATGTAGGCACAGCAGATTCCTAATCTTACTGGGCCCTTTGTTGTTTATAGCTCTGTGTGTTAGGCAGAGTGCTTTAAACTTCATTTTCGCCTCAATCGGGAGCCAATGTAGGTTCCTAGGATGAGCCACTGCTGATTCTTTCATAGGAATTTGACACAGAAGTCTGACTGCTGCGTTCTGGACTACCTGCAACTTATTGATAACATATTTAGGTGAGCCTAAGAAGAACGAGTTGCCGTAATCCAGCCGTGAGGTAACCAAGGAATGAATGACCATTTTCCTTAGCTGTATAGGGATGAGCCCGAGGATCTTACGGAGCATTCTTAGAAGCCCAAAGCAAGTGCCTGCCACCTTCCTTGCATGGGTCTCCAAGCTCAGCTCCGTATCCAACCAAAAGCCCAGATTCTTAATGGTTGTTTTGGGAACGGGGGCATTCCCTAAGCAGCGTGGCCAACTTACTAGGGGCCTAGATATTCCTGCATTCCCTGGGATCATCAATTCGGTCTTACTTCTGTTTAATTTTAAACTTGTTCCAGACAGGGGGCCAGCTGACCTACCTCCTTGTTGTTCCTCGGGTCCAGTGACACCACCAATTGGGTGTCGTCAGCATAGGAGATAATGGAGATGCCATAAACCTGCACAATGTCAGCCAGTGGCTGCATGTAAACATTGAATAATGTTGGGCTTAGTGACGAGCCCTGTGGTTCGCCGCAGGTCAATTGCTTTCTATCAGAAAGGAAATTGGCCTCCATAACCTGGAAGGACCTCTCCTCCAGGAAGGATCTTAGCCATTCCAATGCTTTACCCTGGATGCCCATTTGCCTTAGCCTGTGTGCCAGCAGCCCATAGTCCACCATATTGAATGCTGCACTCAGGTCCAACAGAAGTATCGCAGCTGATCCCCCCTGATCAAGAGTCATCTCTAATTCTTCTGTTACTACTAGTCGGGCGGATTCCGTGCTGTACTGTGGGCGAAATCCAATCCGTGCAGGATGTAACCGGAGATGATCTTCCAAGAATTGCGACAGGATTTTGTTGACATGCTTCTCCAAGGTTTTGCTGATAAATGGGAGCAATGAAATTGGGCGGAAGTTCTCTGGTAGTGCTGCGTCAAGTTAGATTTCTTTAGCAGCGGCTTAACTATTGCCTGTTTCCAGGCAGCGGGGACTCTGCCTGTTTGGAGGGAGAGATTTAGCATGTCTACTATTGAAGGCAAAAGGACCTCCATGACCTTTGCCCGAATGTATGGGTTGCTGAATCTAGGGGACAGAGCCTGATCTAATTCCCTTGATGATTAATTGGGCCATGACAATGGTCAAATCTGGGAAGTGGGAAAGGGCAGGAGTTACGCCACCTGCTGACCCAGTGCTGGTATGGCTGGGTTGTGCAGCTTCCCCTGCAGGAAGCTGTGGATGTCTACTACCTTTTTATGAAGCTAGGTCGCTAGTGTGTTACACTTCTCCTTTGAGGCTTGGTGGCAACAGGTATCTAGAGTGATTGAGGTTAGCAATTTTACCACTCTGAATAACTCTTTAGAGGAGTTCTGTGCCTGTGTGATCTTTCTGTTCAAAGAACTCTGCTTGAGCTTCCCTGATTTTCATATGGTAAGTTCTTATCGCTTGTCTATACTTCTCTTTGAGTCGGGGGTCAAAGTCCTTTCTCCAGTCCCTTTCCAGTTTTTTACAAACTTTCTTCAGGAATGCTAGCTGGTCATTAAACCAGAGAGACTTTTTAGCCCGGGTGGTAGGTTTGACACTCTTGAAAGGGACGGCCTCCTCCAGTGACCGGAGGACCCACCTATCCAATTATCGTAGGCTTCGTCGATACCTCCAGAAACATTGAAGCCAGAGGATTTCAAGGCTTCAACCCAGACTTCTGCTCTCAGTTTAACCCAGTTTCTCAGTTGGGGTGCTGAGTCCGACTTGATAGATCGGGTTTGAGACTTTTCGGCTTCCCTCTTCCCCAGGGTGATAGTGATTAGATGGTGATCTGACCACGGTACAGGGGTCTGGAGGCGTATTGATATTTTAGGGTCGTTGGATATCACTGGGTCAAGTATGTGCCCTTTGAGGTGTGTGGCCGATGTTATGAGCTGAGAGAGAGCAAGACTCTCTAGTTCCTGCTCCAGCCTTACCACATTAGGGCTGCTATGGTCACCAAAATGCAAATTCAGGTCCCTTAAAATAGTGATGAACACTTTCTTCATCAAAAGGCTGGAGACTGTCTCTATAAATCCCTCTAAAAACTCTGCCTCGGGCCCAGGTGGCCCGTAGACTAACAGCCCAGAGAAAGTATGGGTTGGTGAGAAGCTGATGGAGAACTGCCCGCATTCACAGTCGGGGATGGGGAGAGGTTGAAAGCTACATTTAAACCCTTCCCTAATCACGATCACAAATCCTCCTCCCACCTTTCCCGTTCGGTTGAGATTGTGCATATAAAAATTCTGCGACAGTGCCATCACAATATCTGGGGCTGAATTATCATTAAGCCACGTCTCCGTAATAAATGGGGCATCAAAGTTACCCTCCTCTAGCAGCATACGAATTTGCACTTTGTGCTTGGGTAGTGAGCGGCTGTTAATGAGGCCCAGAGTCAAGAGGGTCTTATCTGGTGTAATCTTAGATCCCTCAAGAATACTGTGCCCTCCAGTGTATATCGAGTAATTACAGAGTTTACATCTCTGTGGTTTATCAATATGACACTCCAACAACCCCTTTTCTTCCCTGCAAGGTACCTGTGTAGCTGCCAGTGAAAGCAGCTGATCTCTGGAGTAATGAATTTTTAGGTCTCGCCTGACCCAGCGCATGCGCTGGTCTCGCGAGACTTATTGAGAGGGCTCCAAAAAGTGCTACCAGGCCAGCCTAGAGCTACAGTGCATGTGCGCGGGCGCGCGCGCCACGCTTTACCGCGATTACTTTCACTTTCGCGGCCGCAGGGCCGCTTGGCATAGCCAATAGGTCTTGCTTTT
The DNA here is from genome assembly GCF_964204655.1 of Triturus cristatus. Taxonomy (NCBI): domain Eukaryota; kingdom Metazoa; phylum Chordata; class Amphibia; order Caudata; family Salamandridae; genus Triturus; species Triturus cristatus. Next base: position 812,398,370 of record NC_140595.1, read on the forward strand.
GGGACCTTATAAGTATTTAGTTATGCAACTGTTGCATGGCTAAACACTTATAAGGTCCCAAAGGCGAGACCTATTGGCTATGCCAATGCTTTTTTATATTTGTGCAGGGTTCCTGGCCCCGGTCGGGCACGGATGGACTTGCCTTTAGCATGCCAGTAGCGTGCCCGCTGAGCGTGTCTGCTACGCACCCGCTTTCCCGCTGCCATTTGAAGCATGGGATGTTTGGCCACTAGACCGCTAACTTCAGGTGCTGCAAGCAACTCGGTGGTAGAGAGGGGCAACACTACCTCTCCACCACGCAACTCTCCCACTCTATGGTTCCTTGGGCCCCTCCTCCCAACGCTCAGTGCTTCAGACGGCGCTCTTGCTCTCAGGTAGGTGTGCCCACTTGTGTGGCCCTTTTTTCCCCAACTTAAGACACCTATTAGCTTTTAAAACGTATCTAGCAGGTATTTAGCACAACTTAAAACAAATAATTAACCTTTCTGTAGGAGTAAGTAAACATGGAGCCTCTCACAGTCCTGCTCGCTCTCGTTACAGTCCGCTCCAATGGGATTTTGTGATCGAAAAAGATGCGTATAAATTGGGGGGTATGACGAATACCCAATACCACCATTGAAATTTGATCAACGACTCTTGATTTACAGTTATGAACTATATACAATCCCTTCCATAGAGACACAAGGGAACGAACCCCCGTTGGGGAACGCTGCTTTTTCTTAAACATTCCAATATGTCATCTTACTTGGACAAAATGACCACTCCTACTGCTGGCGACATGCTTCGTGGTAGGGTCCTGTCCATGTTTAGGGGCACATATGTGTCTGAGGGGGCTCAACCAAGTTGGGAGCCATCATAGATGTTGTACTAAATAGCGGGTGGTATAAGACGAATATTGTTAAATTAAACTGGCAAGTCACCCAAATAATTATATGGAGGGTGCCATAGATAAGATTAAAAACCAAATAAGAGAGGATGTTTTGGAATCACTATTTTGTTTCGCGATACCCTGTGAATATGTATAAGTCGGTGGCTGGGAGGACGCAATAGCGAACCGATAAGGATCCCCCCTCTCTCCCTCCCTTGTGGATGGTGTAAAGTGCGCATGCCCAGCCCAATCACATGTACCTTTCATTCTGCCCTTAAAGCCAACTGAAGGGGAGGAGTGTGCCATCCGTTGCCTTGTGCCATGGGTGCCACTCCACGGCGGAGCTGCCCAGTGCCATGCACTGCAGCCTTTCAGGCAGGACACAAAGGTGCACCCACTTTTCAAGTTGTGGATGTTCAGCTACTCAGTTCCCGACAACACCTGCCCATTTAAAGCGCTGTCAGCAGCAGGTAAACCCTTTACTGTTCCACTCCTGTTCTCTCTGCAGCTGGGGCCAAGTCTGTGGAGGACACCAGGGGCTCCTGGCTGCCTGGAGCTCATCTGGCCTTTACAAATCTCAATAAGGGAAGGAGAGAGAGAGGTGATGGGCACTGTAGAGCGGCGAGTGATGCACACTGACTGGCCTCTCTGAACAGACACAATGAAGGGAGGGAGAGGATAAAAGGAACAAACCATACTGGTTGCTGGGCATCGAAAAGCAGCGACGAGCTGCCAAAAACAGGCGTACACCCCCTCCAGCCATGAGACTTTGTCTATACCTAGAGCAGAGGTTCCCAACCTGGGGTGCCCGCATCCCAGGGGGGGCGAGATGGCATTTCAGGGGGTGTGACAAAGAGGGAAATTGTGTACTGTATGCATAATATGAATCCGGCGAGACATTTGTGGGGGATGAGAACATTAATGAAACATTTCCTAGGGGTGCTGGGCCTAGAAAATGTTGGGGACCCCTGAGCTAGAGCGTGTGGAAGCACGTTCGTGATGTGCCTCATTGTAAACAGTGGCATCCCAGATGGGATTGAACGGCATCCAGTGTGTATGCAAGTCACATTATCGTTTTTGCATTTGTCAAATCAAGCTTTGCAGTGCAGTTGGAGTAAAATCTTAGATTGCTTTTCTCTTCATCCTTTGGTACATCATCAATGTTTAATTGCTTTAATAAAGTTGCAATATTGTTTGTGGCGTCATCTAAACCTACAAGCGCTCTCAAACGTGGGTACCAAGGGTGCACTTGGATAATCCTGGTGCATGTCCATGCCCAGGTCTTTCCTTTCCTTGCATCTCCTGTGTCTCTTTACCTCTTCCTTCTTCTATGTCATGCAGGCATTTGTTCTTGCTGCCTTTCCTTTTTTGCCTCTCTCTGCAAGCCCCTCTTTCCTTTTTTCATCCCGCCCTTTGCCACCTTCCACTATGCCTTTTGTCATTTAGGGGTCTTCAGGGGTCACAGCTGCGACCCCTGGCTTCCCCTTGCCACCCCTGGAACTGCTTTTGCGACCCTTGTCTCAGAGGTGGCAAAATCAGTGCCTGGGAAACAGGGGCAGCTCTTCCTAATGGACGCTGGTTCGAGCTCCACTTGCCTGGTTTCTGTAAAAAAAATTATTATACAAATAGTGAATAATATTATTCACTATTAATGTAATAAAATACAGAGTACATTGCTGGAATATGATCCTATCTGGAAGCCAAGGAAAATAAAAAATGCTGTTGAATGTATGTTGTATGCATGCTTGCAGTGAGAGTGTGTTATGTGCACGAGAGTGTGTGAATGTGTTAGTATGTGTAAGCATGTGTGTGAAGGAAGTGACCCGATTAGGGCCACCCAGGTCACTCGCGACCACCTCTCAGCCTCCCTCACAAATGAAGAGTCGGTCAGACAGTAGAGAATACAAATCAAAGATATTTATTGAAAGCACACTTGAGTGGAGTCCGGTCTGACCAGCCTCCTTAGATTGCTGCAGAGGGACTGCCTTCTATCAACCGGACAATGTATAATGTACATTTCCAGGATCACTAAAGACACCCCCAGACTGGAAATTTCCAGTTGGTAGCTAGTGAAAAATGGAGATGCAGAAGGATGGGCTGCAATCCCAGGACCGGGTACATGTTATCTCAGAGTCAAGGTTACTCGGCCTGTGCCCGCCGCTCTAAGCGTGGGAGCAGGCCTATCTAGTGAGAAAGGTATGCAATGACAAAAACAGTCTATTTATTAGCACAGCAAAGTTCAACCTTGGAGAAATACAAATAAGAGGGAAAGAAAAAAAAATACAGCAGCTGCTTTCACTGAGGCAGACAAACGAGTGAGACAGAAATTAATTTCGGTCATGGCTCAAAATGGCGGCTCAACTTAAAATGGTGCCGCAAATGCTAACTTTACATCGAGCAATACACTAGCAGAATTAATGCATAACATTTACATTTCAACATGTGTGTGAGTCAAAGTAAAGGTCAAATGGCATGCGATGACACTTCCGCTACCCTTGACATTTTGGTGAATTGACTTCCATGCCTCTGCCCTACTGTCCCCTCATTCTCAGTCTCTTTTATCTTCTCTGTCCGCTTGTCACTCTTTCTCCCCTCTAAACTGTCTCTCTCTGCTTCACTTTTTATATAGAGATATTGATTGTTTCTCTCCTCGCACACCACACCTCACCTTCTTTCCTTTTGCCCTCCTCATGCTTCTTTTCTCCCCATCACTTTTCTCTCCTTTCTCTCTCTACCCTCTAAATCCCACTACTTTTCCATCACTTTTTACTCACATGTCAGATTCTCTATTCCTAAGCCTTTCTTTCCTCATCTCACTTTCTTCACTTTTGTGCTCTCTTGTCCTTTCTCTCAGTTCTGAGCCCCCAGCCCCTCTTTTTTTCTACTCCCATTTTCTTACTTTACATTTGCACTCTGAATTTTATTTCCACTGTGTTCCATTCACTCGCCTCTTCTTCTTCTCTCCACACCTCCTTCACCTTGACCCCCTCTGATTCCATCCTCATGTCTCACCCTGTTTAATCCTCTCACCATCTTCCTTTCTATGTCTCTCCTTTATTCCTGCTCCTCTTTGTTGTGAGTCTTTATCTTGCTTCCTTCCTCTCTCTCCATTCTTCTTCTCGTACGCCCTTATCTTATCTTATCTTATTGTTTTGGTAAAGCGCTACAGCTGCCCCAGCAATGGGGCGTCCCGGCGCTGGAACCCAGATCAGATCCTAAGCGTGGAAAGTCCATGGACAGAAAAGGGGTTACAGGCAAGGGAATAGAAAAGTCTTCACTGCTTTCCGGAAAGCTGATAAGTTGTCTATCGAGCGAATATGATGTGGTAGTTCATTCCACATCTTGGCTCCCAGGAACCTAAAGGAGCGGCCGCCCATGCGGCAGAGTTTTATGCGTGGGACGCATAGAAGGTTTTGGTTGGAAGATCTTAGGTTCCGTGACGGCGCGTAGGGAGTGAGAAGGGGTTGAAGCAGAGGGGGGGTATTGAGTTTGAGGATTTTGAAGGTCATAATGAGGGTCTTGAACTTGATTCTGGAGTCAACAGGGAGCCAGTGCAGTTTTCTGATGGTCGCTCTGGCTGAGCATCTGCGGGGAAGGCCGACCAAAGTTCTAGCCGCAGAGTTCTGCACGCGCTGGAGTCGTGCTAACTCACATTTGTTGGCACCAAGAAGGAGCACATTGGCATAGTCTAGGCGCGAGAGGATGGTGGCTTGTATGATGAGTTGGCGGGTCTTTGCGTCGAAGAAGCCTAGTATGTGGCTGAGGCTTCTCAGTAGGCCAATGCAGGTGCCGGCAACTTTTTTGGTGTGGGTTCGGAAGTTGAGTGAGTCGTCCATCCAGACACCCAAGTTTTTTACTAGGGTTTTGGGGGGAGGGATGGTACCAAGGGAGGACGGCCACCAGTGCTCATTCCAAAGGCTGGTGTTTTTGCCAAGGAGAAGCACCTCTGTTTTTCCGCCATTAAGTTGTAAACAGTTCGTTGTCATCCATTGGGCGACCGCAGATAGTCCGTTTTTAAAATTTGAGGAAAAGTTGGAAGGACCATCTGAGAGAGCGATGGCCAGTTGTGTATCGTCAGCATACGATACTAATGTCAAGCCCCATTCTTTGGTCACTGCCGCCAGAGGCTGAACATAAAGATTAAAAAGAGAGGGGCTTAACGCGGAGCCCTGCGGGACTCCCTGTTCAATAGGGTGGGGTTTGGATAGAAAGGGGGGGGCAGAGACTCGAAAAGACCTGTTCTCGAGAAAGGATCTGAACCACTCCAAGGCATGTCCAGTTACTCCAAAAGTCTCCAGACGATTAAGAAGGATGACATGGGATACCGTGTCAAATGCCGCGCTGAGATCCAGAAGGATCAGTGCAGCACTTTGACCGGTATCTAAAATCGTGCGGAGGTGCTCTGTGGTGGCTAAGAGAGCAGACTCAGTGCTATGGCCTGGTCTGAACCCATTTTGTGATGGGTCCAGAATGTTGTTTTTGACCATATGCTGGGATAGAGTGCTGTTGACATGCGCTTCAGCGAGTTTGGATAGCCATGGGAGCAGGGAGATTGGACGAAAATTCTCCGGTTTGGATGGATCTAGGGTGGGTTTCTTGATGATAGGCGAGACCCACGCTTGCTTCCAGGCAGAAGGTACACACGCTGAAGTGAATGAGAGGTTCAGGATGGCGGTTAATGCCGGTAGGAGGAAGTTGAGTGACTCTAGGAATTGAGCCGGGCGCATGGGGTCTGCGGGGGAGCCAGATTTGACTTTATTGCAAAGTCTGATGGAGGTGTCTTTGGAGATTTCTGGGATGTAGGTCAAGGTCGAGTAGCTAGGAGAGACAGAAGGATTGCTGATAGTACTAGGGACATGCTGGGGGAAGGAGGTGTAGATATTCCGTACCTTGTCAACGAAGAACTTGGCAAGTTCTTCGCATTGTTGCTCAGAGGAAATAGTAGGGAGGGGTGTTTTGTTGCTCTGCAGTTCTTGTACAAGTTTAAAGATTTCCTTAGCGGGGGTGGGACTAGATTCGATTTTGTCGGCGTAGAAAGCGGTCCGTGCAGCACGGATGGCTTTGTGATAGGTTTTCTGTAACAGAAGGTATTTAGCTTTGTCTTCTTTGTTATATTCCCTACGCCAGAGGCGTTCTGCCTTTTTGCACTCTTTCCGTAGATTTTTGAGTGTGTCGTTGTACCAGGGGTTAGATGGAGAGTTACGACCCTTTGTCCATTTTGCTGGGATGAGGCTGTCTAGTCCGCCTGAGATCCACTCATGAAACATGCTGTAGTTAGCGTTGATGTCAGAGTTGTTGTCAAGGTGGAAGTCCCCTAGGGTCTTGTGAAAGTCCTCTTGAGACAGTTTATGCCATGGTCTTTTTAGTCGGCTGGTCGGTGCCGTGTTGAGCCTGCTTTTGTTGACCGGTATGGCCAGTTTAATAAGGGAGTGATCTGTCCATCCCATAGGAAGGGGTGGCTCTGAGGTGAGTTCTTCTAAGTTTGAAAAAACTGGGTCTAGGATGTGCGCAGCTAGGTGAGTTGGAGTGGAGATGAGGGGGTTGAGTTGCAGTGCGGAGAGGTCTGCAAGGAGTGTTTTGATCGTAGGGTCATTAAGTAGATCAAAATGAAGATTAAGGTCTCCCAGAATGGTAAAATTGGGGCTTTTGGTTATTAGAAAGGTTGTTGACTCAAGGAGGGCCTCAATGAATTTTGAAGAGGGGCCAGGTGGGCGGTAGATGTAGAGACCCGACACGGTGAAGTTAGGATTTATGAAGATTTTGAAATGGGCGCATTCGGAGTCTGACAGATCTCCCTTGACAAAAGAACAGAAGAGCGTTTTTTTGTGGATTATAGCGAGACCACCACCTCTTCCCTCTCTGTTGATGGTCGACATCAAATAGTCGTCTGGTAGCGTAAGGTTGGGAATGGTGGAGGTACCATCGCGAAGCCATGTTTCGCAGAGGAAGAGGATATCTGGATTTTCATCCAGGATTAGGGTATTAACTTCAAGGTGATGTTTGGCTAGTGATCTAACATTGAGGTGAAATATCGTGATGGAGGTTGTTTTGTCCGAACCTAAGAGCTGTCGAATGGCGTGGGGTTTAGTAGTGGAGAAATTGCAAGTTTGGCATTTCAGGCAGGTGACACCGGGCTTACCTGTAATGTTAACGCAAGTTCTTCCGGGGTTCCAGCTATGAAGTGTCTCACTATCGTAGGCAAGGGGCGGTGACGGGGAAAGTCCAGGGGGTCTGGCGAAAGGCGATGACTTGGCGATGACGGGCGCAGACGGGCTTGCCTTTGGCGCGCCTTCGGTGCGCTGACGGCGCGCCCGCTGCGCCCGTCCGCTGCGCGTCCGATGGTTGCACATTTTTAAGGGTGAGGAAAGGGGCGGTGGGCGTCGCCTAGGGTAGGCGTGGCCTCGTGTCCTCGCCGTCAATGGCGGCAGGCAAGTGCTTCTGCCAAGTTTTTGTTGCAGCGAGATGCGCTGTTAAGGGGTTTCTGTCTCTCGTGTCTGGAGAAGCCAGGCAGGTGAGTGGGGTTTAAAAGCAATTATTACAGCGAAGGGTGACACAGAAAATACAATATGTGTTAAAAAAGGTGGACTCCCGGCTTCCGCCTCAGGAGTAATCAGGTTCTGTTTCTGTGGCGCTGTGAGCGGCGTTTTATACTGGATTGGGCGGTGGGCGTCGCCTAGGGTAGGCGTGGCCTCGTGTCCTCGCCGTCAATGGCGGCAGGCAAGTGCTTCTGCCAAGTTTTTGTTGCAGCGAGATACGCTGTTAAGGGGTTTCTGTCCCTCGTGTCTGGAGAAGCCAGGCAGGTGAGTGGGGTTTAAAAGCAATTATTACAGCGAAGGGTGACACAGAAAATACAATATGTGTTAAAAAAGGTGGACTCCCGGCTTCCGCCTCAGGAGTAATCAGGTTCTGTTTCTGTGGCGCTGTGAGCGGCGTTTTATACTGGATTGGGCGGTGGGCGTCGCCTAGGGTAGGCGTGGCCTCGTGTCCTCGCCGTCAATGGCGGCAGGCAAGTGCTTCTGCCAAGTTTTTGTTGCAGCGAGATGCGCTGTTAAGGGGTTTCTGTCCCTCGTGTCTGGAGAAGCCAGGCAGGTGAGTGGGGTTTAAAAGCAATTATTACAGCGAAGGGTGACACAGAAAATACAATATGTGTTAAAAAAGGTGGACTCCCGGCTTCCGCCTCAGGAGTAATCAGGTTCTGTTTCTGTGGCGCTGTGAGCGGCGTTTTATACTGGATTGGGCGGTGGGCGTCGCCTAGGGTAGGCGTGGCCTCGTGTCCTCGCCGTCAATGGCGGCAGGCAAGTGCTTCTGCCAAGTTTTTGTTGCAGCGAGATGCGCTGTTAAGGGGTTTCTGTCCCTCGTGTCTGGAGAAGCCAGGCAGGTGAGTGGGGTTTAAAAGCAATTATTACAGCGAAGGGTGACACAGAAAATACAATATGTGTTAAAAAAGGTGGACTCCCGGCTTCCGCCTCAGGAGTAATCAGGTGAACCTGAGGCCATCCGTACAACCCCTAACCGAGTCAGGTGGGCACAGCAGACCCCCCAGGCCCTCTCACCTGGAACCTAATCTGACCCGTGAGATGGTGAGCTGCATGTAGGCAGGGGAGCAAGCCAGAGCCGCTGACCCACATTACAGGGTGCGCGCTCTGCCCGAAAATGTCTCCTGTTGGAGCCATTTGCCTGGCTTAGAGAGTGCCTGCCTGGTGCCAGTGGGCTCACTGACTGGCACTAATCCTAACACTGTTCCTAGCTGGCTGTGCAAGGAGAGGCCCAAACCTCAAATCATCTGATAAGTTTTTTGCCAGGGGCAGTGACCTGTTGTGGGTCTGGTAAAGATTGGGTGTAGACGACCTACCCTGCCTATCCTGAGAAGCCCAGACTGGGCCTTGTGGTTGGACTTATGACATGCTTCTGGGTGCCCAGTGCCTTTGGATGAAGACCTGTTTGAGGGCTTTGGCCCCAATGTGTATGCAGTGCGGGGGGGGCAGAAATTATTCTCTCTGAGGGACTGATCATTGGACGCATTTGCTCCCAAGCAGGCCAGCTCAATTCACTTCTCTACTGTGCCCCATCACCTCTTCCTTTCACTTAGTGAGAGTTTGACGGGGGCAGCGCCCCCTTTGCTGGCACTATGGGCAAGGGAGACCAGAGGCAGGCAATGCCTGTATTTGACCAGAATAAACCACATTGACAAAGAGCTTCTGTAGTGCTGTCTGAGTCAGCAACGACGGATCCCTTGTGGCTCCTGATGGACTCCATAGAAGTGTGATGTAAGCGTTAAAGCGCTGTGAAGTGAATGCAGGTTTAGACTGTTGAGTTTGCGGTTACACGCAGAGGAACAAAGACGTGTTATACTAAGGTCCGTGTGTGTGTAGTCATTGGCGTGTACCCGGGCTGGGGAGGATGCTACAGCATCCACACGTGAGCCTACAAAGAGGGCAGCAGAGATGAGGCTGTCAGCCCCAGGACAGACACTGGGGCTCTTTGCTAGAATTTAAGGCTAATCTCAAATCCATTGACAACAAGAAAGACTCTGTAATGTCCCAAGTTGATTGCCATAGAAAAGGATTTTTGTCAAAATGTTAAGATGGCTGGGGCAGAGTGGAGAACTTCTGACTTGGAGAACGATTCTACAATACTACATAAAATACTGTCGAAAATGAAGAAAGTAGTCTGCGCCATTACCGCTAAAAATTACGATTTTTGGTGCACTCACACCGCAGTAACATAAGGATTATTGGAATGGCAGGATCACCAAATATGGGACGCCCGGACACCTTTGTACAAAATTTACTGTCCAAGTTGATTGGCAGGGATGGCTTCTCTGAGACATTCGTGGGGGAACAAGCACGCCCGTCGCTTTCTTGGCAGTAGACCTTCCGAAATCATTGCCAGACTCTTCAACTTTTGGGACGAGACACAGCCCTTCGGCTGGTGAGAAGTGACCGCTGCAGTACCCTAGCCATATTCTCAGACTTCACAGGAGGCCAGGTACACGTTTACAGCGGTGAGCCGTACTCTGCGGGCCAAGGATATCAAATTTGTCATTTTGTAATCAGCCAGAAGAAAAGTCGACTTTGATGGGAAAACAAACATACAGAGGAGTTGCAGACACCGAGTTCTGCAAGAAATACATCAGTTTTAGAAAATGGCTGCCGCAGCCTGAGGGACCACCATCTGCCTGAGAGGGTCGACCTTCTGTCGCGAACACAAGGGATGTCCCCACTGGACTTCAAAATCCTGGAAACTGTTGAATCTACGATCCTGGGCATGGGGATAGTAGAATTGAGATTTGGGGTGGGTGAAGGGAGGGAGACTTTGACAGCCATTGATGACATAGCCAAGGAACTTGTGAAGTATTATAAATTACTCTACACCTCATGTGCTGCCGTATCTGGTGACCATACTGTAGCGTATTTAGATGAGATGGCCCTGGTTTGGCTAGAGGACAGCCATGGAAGTTTTTAAATGAATCGGTCTCATTTCAAGAGATTAAAGCCGCCACTGAGAGTTTAGCAAGATGTAAAACGCTGGGTTCCAATGGCTTGAACTCCGATGTTTATAAAATTGATCAAAATATATTAGCTTCACAATTAATGGAGGTCTAGCCATAGGCACTAAGGAAAGGTGTACTGCCCCTTTCTATGAAAGTTTATTATCACAGTAGCCTTATCCTAGCAAATGTGTGCCTTACAGTCCCATGTCCTTGCTCAGTTTAGACAATAGGATCCTGGCAAAGGTCATTGCAAATCGCCTGTCCCTGTTGACGGAGGGTGTCATCCTCCCTGTGCAATCGGGATTGGTTCCCCACAGATATACAGCAGTTAACTTGCATACACTGATTGTGGCATCACAACAACTGAACCCTGAACTAGATGCTGCCACGTTTCTTCTGGATGCCGAAAAAGCATTTGATACGTTAGAGTGGCATTTTTTAATGGCAATGTTGTGACACACTGGCATTGTTGCATACTTTATACAGGTGTTGGTATATTCCAAACCAGTGGCCAGAGTCTGTGCAAATGGTTTGACCTCAGATACATACAAGGTGTAATAGACAGAGCTGCCTGCTGTATCCTCTACTTTTTTTTTTTACTGCTGATGGACCCGTTGACTGGTCAGTTGCACGAACGGATTATGCACAGAGGGCTAAACTTTCATTTGGTCAGCAAAAAATACAGTTGTTCACAAGGAACTCATTACAACAACAAAATGCGAAATATGCAAGAAGTATTAATTTCTCGAGCCAAAATTAGTATAAAATTAGAGTAAGTAAGTGTATCATTCTAGCGATATAATTTCATTGATTGTAGTAATTAATCGACCTCAGGAGAGAAAAAGCCCACAAACAACAGCGCTTCTGTTGTGCCCACCTCAGCCGAAAATGGGCGTATATTTATTTGCAATAAAAGTAGGTAGAAAAATAGAATTCTGCTGTGTATTCACACAATATACAAGATCATATCAAAGGTGACTCATGTGCCCCAGTGTAGTGACCATAACCAACAGTGAAGTAGTTTGCAGTGACAATAGAAAAAAGAAGCGATTGGTTATTAGAATGATAAGGCTGTAGGATTATACAGTCTCACTGTGCGATACAGTAACATAGGAATATACACTCTTCCCACACGATATAGTAACATAGGATTATACACTCTTACTGTGCGATACAGTGATATAGGATTATACACTCTTCCCCGCGATACAGTAACATAGGATTATACACTCTTACTGCATGATACAGTAACATAGGATTTACACCCTTCCCACGCGATACAGTAACATAGGATTATACACTCTTCCCGCACGATACAGTAACATAGGATTATACACTCTTACTGCATGATACAGTAACATAGGATTTACACTCTTCCCACGCGATACAGTAACATAGGATTATACACTCTCACTATGCGATACAGTAACATAGGAATATACACTCTTCCCACACGATATAGTAACATAGAATTATACACTCTTACTGTGCGATACAGTGATATAGGATTATACACTCTTCCCCGCGATACAGTAACATAGGATTATACACTCTTCCCGCGCAATACAGTAACATAGGATTATACACTCTTACTGCATGATACAGTAACATAGGATTTACACTCTTCCCACGCGATACAGTAACATAGGACTATACACTCTTCCTGCGTGATACAGTAACATATGATTATACACTCTTACTGCACGATACAGTAACATAGGATTTATACTCTTCCCACGCGAGACAGTAACATAGGATTATACACTCTTACTGCATGATACAGTAACATAGGATTTATACTCTTCCCACGCGAGACAGTAACATAGGATTATACACTCTTCCCGCACGATACAGTAACATAGGATTATACACTCTTACTGCACGATACAGTAACATAGGATTTACACTCTTCCATGTAATACAGTAACATAGGATATACACTCTTCCCACGCGATACAGTAACATAGTACTATGCATTCTTACTGCACGATAAAGTAACATAGGATTATACACTCTTCCTGCACAATACAGTAACATAGGATTATACACTCTTATTGCACGATACAGTAACATAGGGTTAGACACTCATACTGCACGATACAGTAACATAGGATTATACACTCTTCCTGCACGATACAGTTACATAGGATTATACACTCTTACTGCACGATATAGTAAAATAGGATTATACACTCTTCCCGCACGATACAGTAACATAGGATTATACACTCATACTGCACGATACAGTAACATAGGATTATACACTCTTCCCATGCGATACAGTAACATAGGATTATACACTCTTACTACACTATACAGTAACATAGGATTATACACTCTTACTGCACGACACAGTAACATAGGATTATACACTCTTCCCGCGCGATACAGTAACATAGGATTATACACTCTTACTGCACGATACAGTAACAGGATTATACACTCTTACTGCACAATACAGTAACATAGGATTATACACTCTTACAGCATGATACAGTAACATAGGATTATACACTCTTCTCATGCGATACAGTAACATAGGATATACACTCTTTTCACGCGATACAGTAACATAGGCTTTACACTCTTCCCACATGGTACAGTAACATAGGACTTTACACACTTCCCGCGCGATACAGTAACATAGGATTATACACTCTTACTGCACGATACAGTAACATAGGATTTACACTCTTACTGCACGATACAGTAACATAGGATTTGTTGGACAGGCCACACGAAGGGCTTGCTCCCTCCCCGCACGACAGGGCCCGAGCTCCGGCCCACCAGGCATAACCCACGAAAAGCACCTGTACCCCGTCTCCCGACGGACCTTCTGCCCTCGGACCTCTACTCATCACGGGGCCCAGCCCCACCGGCTCCCCCGGCCGGTTCAAGCCGCCATCTTGGGCCCTGCACCACGAGGCCGCGTGGCCCCGGCCCGACCCTAACCCCGGGCCTGGCCGGCCCCGACATCCCGGCACCACCCTCCACCCAGGAGGTGAGCGGACCACTTGGCAGGTCAATGGGAGAACGAAGTGTCAAGAACTCTTCCCCCGCCAGGTGCCGATCGCCTCCAGCTCCCCCAGGCGCTGGCTCCACCCCCTGCTGGGTGTCTGGACACCTTCATCCCGGGCTCTCCGACCTCCAAGTGCGAGGGTCCGGACATCAAAGGGCGCCTGCCCTATAACTGGGGCAACTCCGGAGCAGGAAGGCAGTTGTATCCTGGAGTCGAGAGACACCGAGAGAACTCAGCCTTGACGGACTACTGGCGCTGCCATAGCCCGCTCTTGTGAACCATCGTCCTGCCTGCTGGCGCTGCCGCGGCCTTCTGCAACATCCATCCTCGTCGGGACCTGCTGGCGCTGCCGCGGCCCGTTGTAACGACCATCCTCGTCGGGACCTGCTGGCGCTGCCGCGGCCCGTTGTAACGACCATCCTCACCGGGACCTGCTGGCGCTGCCGCGGACCGTACATCGACCATCTTTCCGGGACCTGCTGGCGCTGCCGCGGACCGTGTACCGACCATCTCAACCGGGACCTGCTGGCGCTGCCGCGGCCCGTACCAACTAAGCCACCAAGCTCGAGGATTGTGAGCTAGTCATCATCGCATCCGAACTACCTGACTGGTAGACAGACTGTCCCGCTACCCCTTACCCTGCTTTGAGAGACTTGAATCGAGGGGACCCCTGAGTCCAGACCTCCTTGTACCATTCAACCGTACCTTAAGAAGTGCTATAAAGAACACTGAACCTTATCCGTGTGTGGTATCTGTCTGTGGGGGGGGAAGTTACTTGTCTGTACGATCGCTGGAGACGGCTCTCCCCGGAGACCTCTCCTCCTGACCCCGGCCGACCCTCCCGGTCCATCTACCCTTTCTAACATTGGTGGCCAGCGGCGCGATCCGAATCAACGCGTAATCGTACAGAGAGTAGCTCACCCCACGACAAAAACACGATGTCAGCCAAAGATAGCAGCTCCACCGAGAATTTCCAAATGGATAAATTAGAAGAATACAACCACCGCGAACTGAGACAATTCTGCATAGAACTTGGCATTGCTACCACCGGCCTGAGTACCAAGGATGATCTAAAGCACGCCCTAGAGTCGTGGACAGAAACTGGGGTCGCCGGACCCTCCGACCAAAGCAGCATCACACCAGAGGGGAACGCCACGGCTCCCGAGGAGCGGGGAACGGGCCTCTCGCAGGAGGAGATCCGAGAAAGAGAAAGAACCAGATTGCACGAGTTGGAAATGGCACGACTCAAGATGGATGGGGAACTCAAGTTAGCTGAACAGAAACTCAACCTCGAGCATATGCGGCTCCGAGATGAACGAGAAGAGAAGCAGAGACAGAGAGAGCTGGAGGAGAAAAAAATAACGCTCGAGCACGAGCGCCAACTAGCGGAGATAGAACTTCGGAAACAAAATAAAGAACTGGGGGTGCCTGAGCGACCACACACCCCGGGGCCAATCGAGAAAAAAGTCCACATCCCCAAGGATGTTGTCCGCGAGTATGTCCGAGAAGACGACATACAACAGTGGTTTAAAGCCTACGAGATCGCCATGACCTCCCACCGGATCGACCGGAGTGATTGGGGAGCCGGACTTTGGGGGAGGTTTATCAACGAGGGTCGCGATGCCCTACTGCAGCTCCCAGATCACCAAATGTCGTCCTACGACCACATGAAGGCTGCCCTCCTCACCCGCTACGGCCTCACACCCGAGATGTACCGCCAGAGGTTCAGAGATTGCACCCGGATCCCAGGTACAACTTGGGTAGAATACGTGAACTATTTCAGCCGGGCCTTCGAGGGTTGGATAAAGGGGAGCCATGTCACCACTTACGAACAACTCTTTAACCTTATGGTATGGGAGCACCTGTCGAACAACTGTTTCGTCGAGCTCAGGCAGCACCTCCTCGACAGTAAGCTGACTGACCCTCGGCAGCTCGCCGCCGAAGCTGACCGATGGGAAAGCACCCGAGTGAGGAGGAGGGGGCCAGGGGCGAGGGAGAGACGCCTTGCCAGCAACACCCGTGGCCAGCACCCCGCCTCCGGCCGGCCGGGGCAACCCCCCGTGGCGTCCTGGGGTCCGAGCCAACGTCACGTGCCACCGATGCCAGCGAGTCGGCCACTACGCCAATGACCCGAGCTGCCCGCAGAACCAAACACCCAAGCCCCGCCAGGTAGCTGCCGCCGCCCTGGGGGAAGAGCGATTATCGGAGGAACCAGAAGAGTATGAGCCGGCCCAGCAAGAGTGGGAACCGGCCGCCATGGTCCTGGCGTGCTTAGGGGGAAGAGACATGGTCCCGCGGGCTCCCCTACCCGCTAACACCAGGAAATACCGTCAGTGGGTGACCATTAATGGACAGCGAGCCGAGGCCTTGCGTGACACAGGCGCCAGTGTGACGGCCGTCCGCTGTCACCTGGTGAAGCCCGAGCAGATCCTGCCGAACATTCTCTGCCCCGTCCGCTCGGCAGACAACTCTGAGAGTATGTGTCAAATGGCCTGCGTCCCATTCGAATGGGGAGGGGTCTCCGGCCTGTTGAAGGTGACGGTCCGGGACGATGCCCCCGTGGACTGCCTCCTGGGGAATGACCTCGAGAGTTCCCCGTGGGCCACCGTTGAGAGAAGAGAGCACCTGGGGATGCTGGGCCTCCCGGACTGGGCCTGCATAACCACCCGGTCCATGGCCGCCCGTGCCGTCCCCCGATCAGAAGAACCGGAATGGCCAGCACCTCCGCCCCCGGTCGCCCCAGTAGAAGACAACGACGAGGCCAGCCTCCCAGACCCGACGACCGAAGGGGACGCGCAACCCCAGGACCTTCCTGACCTGGCTCAGTGGCGTCAAGAAGGGGGGCCCACCCAAGAACAGTTCCGCCAGGAACAAAAGACCTGTCCCTCCCTCGAGGGACTCCGCCAACAAGCCAGCGCCCAGAACGCAGGGGACTCCACCGGAACTCACTGGGTCTACTGGGATAACGACCTGCTATACAGCGAGCAAAGAATCGCCGAGCTGGGGGCCGGTCGAGTACTGGTGGTACCTCTCCGCTTCAGAGACTTTCTGCTCAACCTGGCCCACGATGTCCCCCTGGCTGGACACCTGGGCCAGGACAAAACGTACAGCCGCCTAGTGACCCACTTTTTCTGGCCGAAAATGAGGAACGACGTCCTGAACCACTGCCGATCTTGCCCCACGTGCCAAGCCAGCGGGAAGAGTGGTCGGAAGCTGAAAGCCCCTCTGCAACCCTTCCCTGTGGTCACCACCCCGTTCGAGAGGGTGGGGATAGACATTGTGGGGCCTCTGGACCCCCGCACGGCACAAGGACACAGGTTCATCTTAGTACTGGTGGACCATGCCACCCGCTACCCCGAGGCGGTGCTCCTACGGACCGTGACAGCTCCGGTGGTTGGCCGGGCCCTAATGGGGATCTTCTCCCGGGTAGGCTTCCCCCGAGAAGTCGTCAGCGACCGAGGCACGAACTTTATATCGAAATACATGAAGTCCCTCTGGCAACAATGCGGGGTCACCTACAGATTCACGACCCCCTATCACCCCCAAGGGAACGGACTAGTGGAGCGTTTTAACCGCACTCTCAAGGGGATGATTGGGGGATTGGAAGAGCCCCTCCGTCGCCAGTGGGATGTACTACTCCCGTGCCTCCTCTTCGCCTACCGAGAAGTTCCCCAGAAGTCCCTCGGTTTTAGCCCTTTCGAACTCCTGTACGGGCACCCTGTGCGAGGGCCCCTCAGCCTAGTAAAAGAAGGTTGGGAGATGGCCCCCCTAAAGACCCCTCCAGACGTCTTCAAATACATCCTGGCCCTACGCAATCAGACCCGGCGCTTCAGAGAGATGGCCAAGGCGAACCTCGAGGCCAGCCAGGAGGACATGAAGAGGTGGTATGATCACAATGCCTCCTCCGTTGAGTTCGAGCCTGGACAACAAGTATGGGTGATGTCCCCCACCGAACCATGTGCCTTGCAAGATAAGTGGACGGGGCCCTTCAAAGTGGTCGAGCGCAAAAGCCCCGTCACTTACCTCATCGACCTGGGGACCTCCCGGAACCCCCTTCGGGTCCTCCACACCAACCGACTCAAACCACACTTTGTGCGCTCAGAACTCAGCCTCCTGATGGCTACGGACAGTGGGGCAGAGGAAGACTCCGAACCCCTCCCGGATCTTCTGAAGACTCAGGAGAATGACGGCTCCGTGGACGGGGTCCGGCTCTCTGACGCCCTCACTTCGGAGCAACGCCAGGGCTGCCGGAACCTCCTGCTGCAGTTCGCTACCCTGTTCTCCCTCACCCCCGGGGTCACCCCTTGGTGTTTGCACGACGTGGACACCGGGGACAGTCCCCCTGTCCGACACCGGGCCTACCGCGTACCAGATCGGGTACGGGCCTGCATACAGGAGGAAGTGGCCAAGATGCTCACAATCGGGGTCATCGAGCCCTCGGACAGTCCCTGGGCCAGTCCGGTTGTATTGGTTCCCAAAGCCGCTGCCCCCGGCACCGCACCTGAACTGAGATTCTGCGTCGACTACCGGGGCTTGAACGCTGTCACCCGGACCGACGCTCATCCGATTCCCCGAGCAGACGAGCTGATCGACCGGCTGGGGGCCGCCCGCTACCTTAGTATCTTCGACCTAACAGCGGGCTACTGGCAGATCGGCCTCACACCCAGGGCTCAGGAACGGTCAGCCTTCTCTACCCCCGATGGCCACTACCAATTCAAGGTCATGCCCTTCGGCATGAAGAATGCCCCCGCCATGTTTCAACGCCTCGTGAACCAGGTCTTGGCGGGGCTCGAAGAGTTCAGCGCTGCCTACCTGGACGATATCGCTGTATACAGCCGCCACTGGCCCGACCACCTCCGTCACCTCCAAGAGGTCCTACAGGCCCTCCAGCGGGCCGGCCTCACAATCAAGGCCGGCAAGTGCCAAATTGGCCAAGGGTCTGTGACCTACCTTGGGCACCAAGTGGGAAGCGGGCTGGTGGCCCCGCTACAACTTAAGATTGCTGCCATCCAGTCCTGGCAGCCCCCCGTCACCCAGACCGAGGTCCGAGCCTTCTTGGGGCTCACCGGCTACTACCGGCGGTTCGTGAAGGACTACGGCAGCATCGTGGGGCCCCTCACGGGTCTCACGTCCAAGAACCAGCCGAAGCGGATTAACTGGACCCCCGATTGTCAAGCGGCCTTCGAGAAGCTGAAGGCCGCCCTGTGCACCGCCCCTGTGCTCCAGGCCCCCGATTACAGTCGGGAATTCGTGGTCCAGACCGACGCCTCCGACCACGGCATCGGAGCCGTCCTTTCTCAGTTAAACCCCGAAGGTCATGACCAGCCGGTGGCCTTCATCAGTCGACGTCTCCTGGCCCGAGAACAGCGCTGGAGCACCATCGAGAGGGAGGCCTTCGCAGTGGTGTGGGCCCTCAAAAAGCTCCGGCCCTATCTCTTCGGTACCCACTTCCGGGTACAAACCGACCATCGACCCCTGCAGTGGCTGAGGCAGATGCGGGGGGAGAACCCAAAACTCTTGCGCTGGTCCATTTCCCTGAAGGGAATGGACTTCACTGTGGAGCACCGACCAGGCCAAGACCACGCCAACGCGGATGGCCTGTCCCGCTTTTTCCGCCTCGACGAAGAGAGTCCCCAAGGAGATGGGTGACTCTCCCCGCCTTCAGCTGGGGGGGACGCATGTTGGACAGGCCACACGAAGGGCTTGCTCCCTCCCCGCACGACAGGGCCCGAGCTCCGGCCCACCAGGCATAACCCACGAAAAGCACCTGTACCCCGTCTCCCGACGGACCTTCTGCCCTCGGACCTCTACTCATCACGGGGCCCAGCCCCACCGGCTCCCCCGGCCGGTTCAAGCCGCCATCTTGGGCCCTGCACCACGAGGCCGCGTGGCCCCGGCCCGACCCTAACCCCGGGCCTGGCCGGCCCCGACATCCCGGCACCACCCTCCACCCAGGAGGTGAGCGGACCACTTGGCAGGTCAATGGGAGAACGAAGTGTCAAGAACTCTTCCCCCGCCAGGTGCCGATCGCCTCCAGCTCCCCCAGGCGCTGGCTCCACCCCCTGCTGGGTGTCTGGACACCTTCATCCCGGGCCCTCCGACCTCCAAGTGCGAGGGTCCGGACATCAAAGGGCGCCTGCCCTATAACTGGGGCAACTCCGGAGCAGGAAGGCAGTTGTATCCTGGAGTCGAGAGACACCGAGAGAACTCAGCCTTGACGGACTACTGGCGCTGCCATAGCCCGCTCTTGTGAACCATCGTCCTGCCTGCTGGCGCTGCCGCGGCCTTCTGCAACATCCATCCTCGTCGGGACCTGCTGGCGCTGCCGCGGCCCGTTGTAACGACCATCCTCGTCGGGACCTGCTGGCGCTGCCGCGGCCCGTTGTAACGACCATCCTCACCGGGACCTGCTGGCGCTGCCGCGGACCGTACATCGACCATCTTTCCGGGACCTGCTGGCGCTGCCGCGGACCGTGTACCGACCATCTCAACCGGGACCTGCTGGCGCTGCCGCGGCCCGTACCAACTAAGCCACCAAGCTCGAGGATTGTGAGCTAGTCATCATCGCATCCGAACTACCTGACTGGTAGACAGACTGTCCCGCTACCCCTTACCCTGCTTTGAGAGACTTGAATCGAGGGGACCCCTGAGTCCAGACCTCCTTGTACCATTCAACCGTACCTTAAGAAGTGCCTATAAAGAACACTGAACCTTATCCGTGTGTGGTATCTGTCTGTGGGGGGGGAAGTTACTTGTCTGTACGATCGCTGGAGACGGCTCTCCCCGGAGACCTCTCCTCCTGACCCCGGCCGACCCTCCCGGTCCATCTACCCTTTCTAACAGGATTACACACTCTTCTTGCTTGTTAAAGTCACATAGGATTATACACTCTTCCTGCGCAGGATAGGATACAATGGCCAGACAGGTTTTGAAACTGGGCATTAAGAGAAGATGGACATGTCCGGAGGCAAGTTCATTCTACTGTCCTTCACTTGGTGCCCAGAATGGGTTTGGAGGGGACAATGGCATGTTATTGGTACATGTATGGTCACTCGACATCACCCAAGAGCAACTGATGATTCGTATTGTCACTAATTTATTCTATTGCAAGTTTCTGCATCAAAAAATAATACATTAATAAAGAAAAAACTATGGCTGAGTCCTTGTGGATTTTAGTTAAATAATTATCATTTGTCTCTTTTTTTTAACCATTTCTGAAAATGTTGTGTACAATTGAATGGGCCTGAATGAGCCAGTAATGGATCATGAATCCAAGGTTGTTGGAAAAGGGGCCCGCAACACATGGTTGGACGAAGGCCCCCAAAATCCTTGGGATGCCCCGTGATCAGTGCTGGGTTAAACCCTGTGGAGGCCCCCTAGGCAGTCAAAATGTCGAGGGCCTCCCTCGCAAATTATCTCCCAATATGTTTTTAATTTTACCAACCAACAATTTTAATAAACTTTATTACATTAATATGGCATTTTCTCTATAGAGTCTTTAATGTACATTTTTCGTTTCTTTGAGTTGATTCATTTTTTTCTATCTTTTGGAAACAATTTAAGAATGCTTGATTGTAATTTACTTTCAACATCAAATCAATATTATTTTGATCCATTGTTGTGGGGCCCCTAAAAGGAGAGGGGCCCAAAGGCCAGTGCCTACTTTGCCTATTTGGTAATCCAGAACAGCCCATGGTGGGGCTAAGAGATTGAAGCCCCAGGCAAAACCCTGAGCCGGTCATAACAAGAGTAAACACACTAACTGCAAGAAGGCCTCCAGCCCCCATCTTTCATTCACAGGCACTTGAAGCCCCTGCTTACAAGCAAGCCACCTGTGCCCAGGCCTGTGCAGTACATTCTGTTCCGCTCGCGGAATTTGCAGAATTTTGGGTAATTTTGCGTTCCGCAGAGAACGCGGAATTGCCAAAAATTCCACAATCCGCGACTTTGCAGAATTTTTTCCTTGTTCGCGCTTTCAAAATGCGTGTTCGTGAGACATTTTCCCCCAAACACGCAAACAGCGTTCGCAAACAGGAAAAAAGCATTGCGAACGGGTGGAACAAGCAATTCCGTGTGTTTGCGGAACTTTTGCGTGCTCGCTGAGATTTTTTACCATTTTGCGGAGCTTTGCATAGCGGGACTACGCAAATTCCGCCCACCCCTACCTGTGACGTCCCTACTCTCTGTGAGTCCAGTTGGATAAAGTGCCGGAGTTGCCGTGTTGCATGTGATCATCAGCGCCTCTTGTGATCCTGGGCACGAGCAGGCAGACAGGGGCCGCCTGTGCTGTGTCCTGCTCTCCTTCCGGTACAGGGCTCACTCATTTCGTCTTTTTATATCGGTCTCTTTCCATCCTCCTCCTCCGCCTGTGTCTCACATATTTCTTAAAATGTCGCTTGGTGACCACCTCTTCGTCTCGCTCTCCGTTGCTCAGGCCTCCCCCCGGCTACTTCATGCCCCCTCTCTCTACCTGTAACCCCTGGAAGTGCCTGGCAGGCACTGCAATCCAAAGGCGAGCGCGGCCTCTCCTCCAAGTGCCACCCGCAGCCATCAGCTCATTAATCTGTGTTAGGGAGCCCTGTATTTTTAGGTTCAATGTCACCTTGGGAAGGGAGGGAAGAGATGGCGAGCGGGGCAGAGACAGGATGCGGTGCTGAAGGTGTGCTGGGGGGGGGGGGGGGGGGGCGAGAAGTGATGGAGCGGTGCCAGAGCGCCCTGTCCCCGCCCTCAGAGAGGCAGCATGAAGTGCCTGGAGACAGAGGCAGCGCCTCAGAGACAGACAAGATGGCCGCCTCCCCTCCCCGCCCAGCTGTGGGTGGGTCACTGAGGAGAGGTGAAAGCGCTCAAACGTGGTCAATGAGT
The DNA here is from genome assembly GCF_964204655.1 of Triturus cristatus. Taxonomy (NCBI): domain Eukaryota; kingdom Metazoa; phylum Chordata; class Amphibia; order Caudata; family Salamandridae; genus Triturus; species Triturus cristatus. Next base: position 812,420,612 of record NC_140595.1, read on the forward strand.
GCGCAGGTGGGCCTCAGCTAGGGTGGTCAGAAAACCAATGAGCCGTTCAGCAAACATAGAACTCGGCCAACAATTCTGCAAGGGTCGATGGGCTCAAATTAGAAACGGACACCCTCACCAGAATAAAAAACAAGGGAAATTAGGAAGAAAAGGGCATTAAAAGCAACTTTACACACTATATCACCTGTGTTAACTAAATCTCTTTGTCCTAGGGGCTGCAAAATAATTATGCACTGTTATGCTATGTTACAATGAATTCTATAGCTCACGGGGGGGCTTCCTGGCGCTAGTAACAGGTAGGACGGCGGCAGTGCAAAAGAAAAGAAAGCTAGATTTAGGAGGATAACAACCAGGGGCCATATGTAGGAAGCCAAATTGCGATCGCAAATGCTGAAATTCGCCAAATTTCGGCGTTTGCGATCGCAATTTGGGCAGTGTGCTATGTAGCACACAAAAACCCACACGCAAAATAAGGAATCGCAAAATTTGCGATTCCTTATTTTGCTAATGCATTTAAGGAATCCCAAATTGCGATTCCTTAAATGCAATGTAGGAAGCACCCAAGTTGTGCAATTTTGGCTTAAGGAATCGCATATTACCACCAACCTCAGGTTGGTGGTAATTTGCGATTTCCTTGAAAAATGCACTTTTTTGCATTTCTCAAAGTGCCATGTGGCGCACATACGTGCCCTTAGCGCATGTATGTGCGCCACATGTGCACACATGTTTATTTCAGGGGTGCAAAAGGGTGTCCTATTGACACCCTTGAAACCTTGAAATTGCATTCTCAATTTGCGATTCTCTAATTGAGAATCGCAAATTGAGAATGTCTTCCTATTCATTCCTATGGGCCTTCTAGCCCATAGGAATGAATGGCAAGGTATTCCTTATTTGCGAATCTCAATTTGGGATTCGCAAATAAGGAATAGGTGGGAATCGCAAAATATTTTGCTAATCCTACCTACATTCCGTTTTGCAATTCTCTAATTGCGATTCCCTAAAAATTGCAATTAGAGAATCGCAAAACACGTTTTACCTACATATGGCCCCAGGTCTTTAATTGCTTCCGAAAACTTAAGTGGTTTTGAATCTTTCTTAGGTAGGCAGCATAGAGTTCCACAGGGATGGGGCCAGGACTCAAAGAGAACCTCCGCTCTTCTGTGACGGGGTATCGAGGCCAGATTCAAGTCTGCAGAGCGCAAGGCTGTCATGGGAGAACACATAGTAAGTTGCCTCCCTCTGTGTTCATGCTGCTCGCCTCAAAAACCAGGACATATGATAAACGTATTCAAATTTGACAGGACATATGGTGAAAAACCAGGACTGTCCAAGCAAATCCAAGACACATGGGCACCCTAGCCACAGCACATGGGTACGATGCCAAAGTCAGCCTCCAGGTCAGCTGTCAAGAGCCCTTCGGTAGGTGGAGGAGAAAGGCTAAACTGGGTTTTATGTCCTCTGGGATGAGTTCTAGGGGCACCTCCCTGGAGGAAGAGAAGAAATGATGGGCCTGGCACACAAACGTCACTTTGTTGTACGTTTTGTTGTGCTACAAAACATGTTACAAAGTGCTAATCACAATCTACGTGCCGTGTTTACCTATACTTATGTGTGCAGAGTCTCCACATGCTTAAATAGGCGTTTTAGTAGTAAATGTGGGTGGGACCCCAGGAGAGTGGCTTTTAAAAGGGGGAGATTTACTCCAAAAGGGGGTGGGATTAGGGGAAAGTAAGAGGGGTTTAAGTAGGGCGAGGGAGGGATTTAGAAATGGACGTCACCCACTCATACAAGAGTAAGCGTAAGCCAATTGCAATACTCAGGGGATAAAGATATGTAACTTACACTTTTGTAGTAAATATACACTCTGAGTTTGTGAATACCAAAAAGTAGCAAACTTACTCCAATGTGTACATTACTCAAAAGTGTAAGATACCTTTGTGAATCAAGCCCTTTGAGTACTGCCAGTCAGAGGATAAAAACATGGACTGGATTTTGTGCCTCTGGAATGGACTCTGGGATGCAGGCTCTGGAAAGAGGAACATATCTCAAGCGAGTTTCTGAGCCCAGTGGAATAAACTCAGGCGGTGCTTAATTTGTAAAGGAATAAGTGATGGGGCTCAAAGTTTAGCTCAGGAGACTGCAGCCAGCGCTGTCTAAGGTCGGGGTGCAGAGTACCAAGTCTGCGTAGTCTAAATTCCAACTGATGCCTCTTTATTTCACCATCAGACATTCCCTGTCTCTTTATATCACTCCTGCAGGTTCGTTTTCATCCCTCCTTTCTTTGTCACTGTTATTCCGTCTTTATCTTCCTCCTTCTTTGCACCTCTTTTCTTTAGCTCTGTTTTGTTCTGGATCAAAGTCTGTTGAGGAAAAATGAGAGCTTGTCCCCAAAAATGAAAGTTGATGGGCCGCACCTGCAGCCACTGGCTTTAATTAAGTACTGGACTCAGGGTGCTGCAAGCCACGGAAGGAGGTAGATCTCAAGCTAATTTTTGAGCCCAGTGCAATGGTATCCTGGGGGCAAGTCCTGGAAGTAGGCAAATATCTCAGCGGGGGTTCTGAGCCCAGAGGAATCGACTCTGGCGGGCAGACTTTGGAAGCAGGTAAGTAATGCAAGCGAGGTTCTGAGCCCAATGGAATAGACATGGTGCTGCAGGTCCTGGAAGAAGGTAACTTGAGCGAGTTTCAGAGCCAGTGGAATCGAATCTGGCGGGCAGGCCTCGGAAGCAGGTAAAAAATGCAAGTGAGTTTCCATGCCCAATGGAATGGGCTGCTGCAGGCCTTGGGATGAGGTAAATATCCTGAGTGACCATCACTGCGCAACTCTAGGAGTTCATCGAAGTGACCCACGTCCTGGACACCTCCCAATCCGGATTCTGAAACAACCACAGGACAGAGGCTGCACTACTCGCCACCACCGACGACATCCGCACTCTCCTCGACCAGGGCGAGACCGCAGTCCTCAATCTACTAGACCTCTCAGCTGCCTTCGACACCATCTCTCACCGCACCCTAATCACAAGACTCCACGACGCTGGCATCTGCAACAAGGCTTTGGACTGGATACACTCCTTTCTCACTGGCCGAGTCAGGCTACCACCGTTCCTCTCAGAACCCACGGAGCTCAGCTGTGGAGTACCTCAGGGCTCCTCCCTGAGACACACCCTCTTTAACATCTACATGTCAACCCTTGCAGCCATCATCAGAAGCCACAGACTTAACATCATCTCCCACGCCGACGACATCCAGCTGATCCTCTCCCTTACCAATGAACCCACAGCCACCAGAACCAACTTCCACAGCAGCATGAAGGTCGTTACTACCTGGATGAAAGACAGCTGCCTCAAGCGAAACTCGGACAAGACCGAAATACTCATCCTGGGACCCACCCCTTCAGCCTAGGACGACATCTGGTGGCCTGCAGCTCTGGGAACCCCCCCCCCCCCCCCCACTCCGATGGACCATGCATGCAGCCTCTGCATCATACTAGACTCATCACTCAATGTGAACCACCAAATCAATGCAGCTCTCCTCAGCCTGCTTCCACACGCTACGCCTGCTCCAAAAGACTTTTAAATGGATCCCCACAGAATCCAGAAAGATGGTCACCCAGGCACTCATCACCAGCAGCCTTGACTACGGCAATGCACTCTACGCCGGTGTCACCCAGAAACAGCTCAAGAAACTGCAGAATGTCCAAAAAGCCGCAGCCATAATGGTTCTCGACATCCCCCACTGCAGCCGTATCATGCAACACTGCCACAGCTCCACTGGCTCACAGTCAACAAGACAATCACTTTCAAGCTCCTCACTCACGCCTACAAAGCTGTACATGACAAAGGACCAGCGTACCTGAACCACTGCATCACCTTCCACATACCCGCCAGGAAACTCCGATCCTCCCAACTCCCCCTCGCCTCTGTCCCCAGGATCCACAAGACCAGAACCGGAGGATGGTCATTCTCCTACCTCGCTGCCAAGACCAAGAACTCCCTGCCCTTCCATCTCAGGCAATCCCCGTCGCTGACCCAATTCAGGAAGGACCTCAAGACCCGGCTCTTCCAATGATCCTCCACCCAGTCTGACCAGCAGCCCCCCTCCCTCAGCGCCTTGGGACCCTCACGGGTGAGTAACCGTGCTTTACAAGCCCCTCATTGATTGATTGATTGACCTTCTGAGTCCAGTGTTATGTGTTAGTGAAACCTGTATTTTTAGGTTCAAGGTCACATTGGAACGGGAGAGAAGAGATGGGAGAGCGGGCAGAGACAGAATGCAGCGGCGAAGGTGTGCTGGAGAGGGAGGCAGCATGAGAAGTGATGGAGCGGTGTCAGAGCGCCCTGTCCCCGCCCTCACTGAGGCAGCACGGAAGTGCCTGGAGCGGCAGATCTTCAGGGGCAGACAAGATAGCCGCTTCCCCCTCCTGCCCAGCCGTGGGTTGCTTGGGCGAGATGTAAGTGCTCATAGGGGGTCAGGCCCTGAGAGGAGGTAGATAGCTCAAGGGAATTTCTCAGCCCAAAGGAGGTAAATATCTCAATGGGGTACACCAGTAAAATGACATTATGACTCACTGTTCATCTTCATTACTCCAAGTCATAGTCCGCCTTACCCATTCCTCACATGTTGAGGTGATCCTGCCTTAGACTGAGCCTTTGCCACACTCTAGGATCTGTGATCCTAGATTTCTAAGAATATCTTCTATTTTTATGAACTGGTTCATAAAGACGCCCACCCCTGCCACATATCCTGTATATTCCTTGGGGCAGATTTACAAGCCCCTTGCGAGACATTTATGCCGCCGTTGCGTCACTTCTGTGACGCAGCGGCAGCGTAAACCATGCGCAATGTTGCGCCTTATTTACAACGTGACGCATCTAGGGAGATGCGTCACGTTGTAAAGCCCTGCGCTACATTAAACCTGCGTCAGGTTTAATGTATGCAGGGTGGGCGTTCCGTCGCAAGGAAGCCCCGTAAAAGTGACGCAGTGAAATCTACAAGATTTCACTGAGCCACTTTTCCGACACTGCTGCGTCAAAACTCTGCGCCTGCTTGAAGCAGGCGTGAGGCATGACGCAGCATGTTCAGTATGGGCAGCCCCTGAGCATTGCTGGAGTTGCGTCGTGCTTGCGACACGACTCCAGCAATACGCCACCCTTATGCCGTCAGATGCGTCACGCATCTGTTTATCCTTGCGCCACGATGCGCTGCATTGTAAATGTGGAGCATCTGTGGTGGCGCAAGGGTAAACTTGCGTGACGCATCTTTCCTGGCGCATCCCTGATGATTTGCAGGGATGCGCCAGGAAACATAAATCTGCCCCCTTGACTTTTTTAGGTCTCGCCTGAGACAGCGCTTTAGCGCTGCTCTGGCGAGACTTATAGTAAGCGAGTTTGGGAAGTGCAAACAGTGGCTTTTCAGGCCTCCAAATACAGTGCATGTGCCCCGGGCGCGCGCACCATTTGGCAGCCTGAAAAGCACTGCCTGATCACTTGCTTTGATGTCCTCAGTGAGCTGCGCGGGCCACTGAGGACATCAAAGGGCACACCATTTGCCACCCCCTTGTTTTTTCCTTTGATCCCTATCTTTCCCTTCCTCAATCTCACCCTCTCCCTGCCTTTTACAACTGCGGCCCGCACCACTGCGCCCGCCCCCACTCCCCCCTCCCACTCCCTCCTCGTCAGCTTCAGTGCACTCTTGTTCTCTGTCTCCCAAACATCCTCCAGCAAGATGCCATGGCTGGTTTCACTTTCTTTGTTTAATCACTGTGGCCTTTTATTTACCCCTCCCACCTGCCAAACAGCATCCAGCAGCATTCACCATGGCTTTTTATTTATGTAATAGAGCGCCCGTAATGCTAGTTCATGATAAGCAGTGACCATGTGCGTGATGTGCGTGTAAGAGAGAGAACAAGGTGGGGTTGGTATCCGAGCAAAGAAGTATTTCCGTTTATTCGCTCGGGTGTGGCATAAAGTCCACATTTTACTTCTAGCAAAGATTATCTGATGCACTCATTCGCCAGCAACCACGTATTCAATATCAATTTAACATCAACAAGTTTTGTAAAGTGCGTCTAATCGCCCCCAAGGGTAACCAGGCGCTGAGGCTGCTGCGGTGGGGGTTTCAGTTGAACAGTCAGGTCTCGAGTCTTTTCCAGTCCTGAGCTTTCGTTTAATAATGTGATGCATTGTGGGAGCCGTAGTCCTGCCTCACTGGAGTTGCACCAGTGGGATTAACAGATCTGCTAACAGTGATTTATAAAGTGAAAGGGCTGGGGCACAAGCCCCAGTGTTGCAGTTACTGGCGGCCTCGTGGGGCAGCACGTGGTGCACTAGTTAAAAGCCGGGCGCTTAACAGTGGTGGTGTAAGCGCACCAGCTAATGGCACCAAGCTGTAGGTTGAGAATGTGATCTGAAATAGCGGACTCTATTCTGCCTTTCTGTGTGTCTCTAGACCCATGTTGTGCTGGTAAATGGTATTATATTCAGTGTTTAACCCATTAGCAGTGAGATGCTTGTATTTCATGTACTGCTGCATGCCTCACACTGCTGCATGCCTCACACTGCTGCATGCCTCACACTGCTGCATGCCTCACACTGCTGCACGCCACACACTACTGCACGCCTCACACTGCTGCACGCCACACACTGCTGCACGGCGCACACTGCTACACAACACTGCTACACAAAACACTGCTGCACGCCACACACTGCTGCACGCCACACACTGCTGCAGGCTGCACAATGCTACACGAAACACTGCTGCACGGCACACACTGCTGCACAGCACACACTGCTGCACGCTGCACGCCACACACTGCTGCACACTGCTGCATTACTCACTGCTGCATGCTGCACGACACTGCTGCACGCCACACACTGCTGCACGCCACACACTGCTGCACGCCACACACTGCTGCATGCCACACACTGCTGCACGCCACACACTGCTGCACGCCGCACACTTCTGCAAGCCACACACTGCTGCACGCCGCACACTGCTGTATGCTGCACACTGCTACACGAAACATTGCTGCACGCCACACACTACTACTGCTGCACGCCACACACTACAGCACGCCACACACTGCTTCGCACACTGCTGCATTACACAGCTGCATGCCTCACACTGCTGCACGCCTCACACTGCTGCACGCCTCACACTGCTGCACGCCTCACACTGCTGCACGCCTCACACTGCTGCACGCCTCCCACTGCTGCACGCCGCACAATGCTACACGGCACACACTGTTGCACGCCGCACACTGCTGCATGCCGCACACTGCTGCACGCAGCACACTGCTGCACGCTGCACACTGCTGCACGCCGCTGCATGCCTCAAACTGCTGCACGCCTCACACTGCTGCACCCCTCACACTGCTGCACGCCTCACACTGCTGCACGCCTCACACTGCTGCACGCCATACTGTTGCACGCCTCACACTGCTGCATGCCTCACACTGCTACACAAAACACTGCTGCATGCCTCACACTGCTGCACGCCACACACTGCTGCACGCCGCACACTGCTGCACGCCGCACAATGCTACACGAAAAACACTGCTGCACGCCACACACTGCTGCATGGCACACACTGCTGCACACTGCTGCATTACTCACTGCTGCATGTTGCACGACACTGCTGCACGCCTCACACTGCTGCACGCCGCACACTGCTGCACGCCGCACACTGCTGCATGCCGCACACTGCTGCATGCCACACACTACTGCACGAAACAATGCTGCACGCCACACACTGCTGCACGAAACACTGCTGCACGCCACACACTGCTGCACACTGCTGCACGACACTGCTGCACGACACTGCTGCATGCTGCCCGACACTGCTGCATGCTGCCCAACACTGCTGCATGCTGCCCGACACTGCTGCATGCTGCCCGACACTGCTGCATGCTGCCCGACACTGCTGCATACTGCACGACACTGCTGCATGCTGCACGACACTGCTGCACGCCGCACACTGCTGCACACCGCTGCACGCCACACAGTGCTGCATGCCTCACACTGCTACACAAAACATTGCTGCACGCCACACACTGCTACTGCTGCACGCCGCACACTACCGCACGCCACACACTGCTTCGCACACTGCTGCACGCCTCACACTGCTGCACGCCTCACACTGCTGCACGCCTCACACTGCTGCACGCCTCACACTGCTGCACGCCTCCCACTGCTGCACGCCTCCCACTGCTGCACGCCGCACAATGCTACACAAAACACTGCTGCACGGCACACACTGCTGCACACTGCTGCACGCAGCACACTGTTGCACGCCGCACACTGCTGCACGCCGCACACTGCTGCACACTGCTGCACGCAGCACACTGCTGCACGCCGCACACTGCTGCACGCCGCTGCATGCCGCTGCACGCCACACACTGCTGCATGCCTCACACTGCTGCATGCCTCACAGCTGCACGCCTCACACTGCTGCACACCTCACACTGCTGCACGCTTCACACTGCTGCATGCCTTACACTGCTGCACGCCTCACACTGCTGCACGCCTCACACTGCTGCACGCCATACTGTTGCACGCCTCACACTGCTGCACGCCTCCAACTGCTGCATGCCTCACACTGCTACACAAAACACTGCTGCATGCCACACACTGCTGCACGCCGCACACTGCTGCATGCCGCACCGCACACTGCTGCATGCCTCACACTGCTACACAAAACACTGCTGCACACCTCACACTGCTGCACGCCACACACTGCTGCACGCCGCACACTGCTGCACGCCGCACAATGCTACACGAAAAACACTGCTGCACGCCACACACTGCTGCATTACTCACTGCTGCATGTTGCACGACACTGCTGCACGCCTCACACTGCTGCACGCCTCACACTGCTGCACGCCGCACACTGCTGCATGCCTCACACTCCTGCACGCCGCACAATGCTACACGAAAAACACTGCTGCACGCCACACACTGCTGCATTACTCACTGCTGCATGTTGCACGACACTGCTGCACGCCGCACACTGCTGCACGCCGCACACTGCTGCACGCCGCACACTGCTGCATGCCTCACACTGCTGCACGCCTCACACTGCTGCATGCCGCACACTGCTGCACGCTGCACACTGCTGCATGCCGCACACTGCTGCACGCCGCACACTGCTGCATGCCGCACACTGCTGCACGCCGCACACTGCTGCATGCCGTACACTGCTGCACGCCGCACACTACTGCACGAAACACTGCTGCACGCCACACACTGCTGCACGACACTGCTGCACACTGCTGCACGACACTGCTGCACACTGCTGCACAACACTGCTGCACACTGCTGCACGACACTGCTGCACAACACTGCTGCACGCTGCACGACACTGCTGCACGCTGCACGACACTGCTGCATGCTGCACGACACTGCTGCATGCTGCACGACACTGCTGCATGCTGCACGACACTGCTGCACACTGCACACTGCTGCACGCCGCTGCACGCCACACAGTGCTGCATGCCTCACACTGCTGCACGCCACACACTGCTGCACGCCACACACTGCTGCATGCCACACACTGCTGTACTCCACACACTGCTGCACTCCACACACTGCTTTTAGGCGAGTTTATGCTACTGACATTGTAAATGACAATGCCTTTTATTTGTTTTAAAACCAAAACATAAATAAAAGGCATTGTAATTTTGCAATGCCAATAGCTCAAACTCTTATAAATGCGAGACCTATTGCATTGCTAATGCTTGTTATTCTTTATTGCTGGCGCAATGATGGGAGGGGGGATGTGGACCTGGATGAGGAGGCCTACGAACCAGGGTTATGGAGAATACCGGTAAGTAATTATGTCATCACCCCCTCATCTCCTTCCTCCTCATCCCAGTCCTTACTAGCTGAGGGTTTATCAAGCTTAAATAAACTTGTACCCACAATCCACTGCTGCAGTCACCAATCTTTTTATGTTATCAACAATTAACTAATTGCTGACTTTAAAACAGTGGGATTCAAATTACACTAAGCATTATCTGACAACTCCAATCCATAGTGCGTAGTAAATGTTTGATGAGACGACCATGACGCTGCGCTGCATATCTCCTGCGTAGATGACCCTCCCAGTTCCGCCCACGAGGCTGGCGCAGACCTCAGGGATCTCGGCTGAATAGCTGCTGGAGCAGATTCCCCTTGCGTTCTATAAGAGTGGGAGATCACCTACAGATTGTCTGTGAGGTACCTTATTCCCCTCAATTGCTTTACCATAAGAGATACACAGTGCCTTCGAAAGTCTGAAATCCTTGGTACATTCTAGATAAACGGACAAGGTCCACATGACATCCAAGGAAGAAGGAATTAGCGAGCGCTCATCAGAGTGCAAGATTGGGAGGACAATTCCCTGTGACAAATGAAACTGTGAATTCACTTTGGTAATGAATTTAGGGTCCAACCTAAGAACTACCATTGTCAGGGAAAAACCTTAAGTAGGGGTAGGAATTGTGTAACTCATCCAGTTCTCGTGACCTCGTTGCCGAAGTGATGGCAATTAGGAATGCTGAGTTTGCAGACAGACACCCCAGACCAGCTTTTAGGGGTTCAAATGGAGAATGTTGTAATCCTCTCCAGAGGTCCCAAGGTGGAGACTGAAAAGGCATTGATGGCTTCTTCAACATAAAGCTATTTAAGAAACTAAGCACAAGACGGGTAACCTTTACTCAGCCCTGAGCTGATCTTAGCGCTTTTATAGGTGCCAACTGGGAGGATAAGGGAGAGGGTGCTAAGCCTTTACAGAAATCCTTCTCTATGAAATTCCAACGCCTCAAAGGGGTCTACCGATAGAGGATCAAATCCTGTGGAAAAGCACCACTTTTGGAATGACGTCCAATGTTTTTTGGGAAATTAAAGCCAAAGGTCTTGACGCCTGAGGTGCAGATTTACAAGCCCCGTGCGCCACTTTTGTGCCGCCGTTGTGTCACTTTTGTGAAGCAGCGGCGGCACAAAGCTAGCGCTATGCTGCGACAGATTTACAACGTGACGCATCTAAGGGAGATGCGTCACGTTGTAAAGCCCTGCGCCACATTAAACCCGCGTCAGGTTTAATGTATGCAGGGTGGGCGTTACGTCGGAAAAAGCCTCGGAAAAGTGACGCAGTGAAATCTACAAGATTTCACGCAGTCACTTTTCCGACGCTGGTGCATCAAATCCTTACGCCTGCTTCAAGCAGGCGTAAGGCGTGGCGCACCTTGTTAGGGATAGGGGAGGTTGGAACAGTGCTGGAGTTGCGTCACGCTTGAGACACAATGTCAGCACTACGCCAACCTTACGCCATCAGATGCGTCACGCATCTGCTTGTCCTTGCGCCAAGATGCACTGCATTGTAAATGCGGCGCATCTGTGGTGGCGCAAGGGCAAACTTGCGTGAGGCATCTTCCCTGGCGCATCCCTGCTGATTTGCAGGGATGCGCCAGGGAACATAAAGCTGCCCCTAAATGTCCCTGGCCACCAGCTTTGAACACACCTACCCTCTCAGGTTCCGTACCATCAGCCTGAGATGTCAATGCTGTATTTTCGACAAGAGAGGAAACTGTAAAAGTGAGGGATGTAGATCAAATTGGAGATAAACTCCTTTGGACAAGGACACTAGAAGCGAGAACCACGGTCGTCAGGGCCAAAATAGTGAGACTAGCCTCACCGATATCCTCTCTTCCTCAATCTTTCAAAGCACCTTCAGGAGAAGGGGAATCGATGGAAAGGCGTACAGAAGTCCCTTGGGGCCAGCTACTCATAGGGCATGCCCAGCCCAAGTTTGTGGCCCCATATCTAATAATGTACAGAAACCCAGGAGCATCACCTTCTGCTGTAATGCAAAGACATCTTTCTTCGGGCTCCGTACTGTGCACATATTTTGCTAAATTTCTGGTGAGACAGATGATACATCACTGATGACAGAAGATTCTGGCTTAGACTGTCTGCATGGAAATTCAGCCGACCCTGGATGTAAACTGCTGTTAGTGCCAAAAGGTGTTTCTGGGCCTGAGCAAATATCTGTGCTGCCCTGTCGGTTCAGATAGGACCTTGTGACTTAATTATCTGTACTGACTACCACATTTCAGCCTTCCAACTGGAGATTGAAAGCATGTAAAGCCATCCACACTACTGCTAACTCTCTCCAGTTGGATGCGTGTAAACCCTTCTTTCTCTGCCAGCACTCTAGTCTCTCCTGGTCTCCCAGTGTTGCTCCTAAGCCCCAAGAGCAGGATTCCATGGTCAGTTGTTTCGGCAGAGGAATGCCGAGCGGGACTCCCTTCAAGAGAGTGTCTTCCTGCAACCACCATGCTAATGCAGCTCAGATCTGAGGGGTTTGTGGACCTAGGTGTTTGAATTTATGTAAGTTTAGTGACCAATGTTGTAGGAGATACTTTATGAGCAGTTTCAGCTGAAAGCGTGCCGACGGGACTGCAGCCGTACTTGCTGCCAGCAGACATTGCACTCTAAACCACCCCCTGGCCATCACCCAAGACTGGCCAACTAGGGAGGAGACCCAATAAAAGGCTTGCTCTGAGCAGGCTGAAGGTGCGACTTCTGGTAGTTGATGATGAATCATAACCGCTGTAGACTCCGTGGTCACCTTCTCCATATCTTTCTGAGCTCTAAGGAGAGAAGAAGCAGACAACAGCCATCCATCAAGATATGGAAATATTACTACTCCAGATAGTTACAGGTATGCTACAACAGGTGCCAGTACCTTTGTGAAGGCTCTGGGTGAGGTCACTAGGCCGAAAGGAAGAGCGCAGAACTGCCAGTGCTTGTTTCCTAATAAAAAACACAGAAACATTGCACTTTATGGGTGAAGAGGCACATGGAGATAGGCATCCTGAAAGTCTAGAGTCACAAAAAAGTTGCCTTCTACTACTAAGCGAATGATTGACAGCAGTGAACTATCCGAAATGTCTCTACTTAGACAAACTTGTTTAGGGCTTTGAGTTCCAAGACAAGCCAATATTTGCCGCCCACCTTTGGAACTTGGAAGAAAGTTAAGTAGAATCCAATTCTTTGCTGGACCTTTGGTACCAGAATTACTGCACCTTTCACTGTTAGGGTTGAACTCCCAGTAACATTGATTGTCTCTTTGTTTCACCATCTGGTAATGCGAGAGACAGAAAACGACCCGCGGAATACCGTGGGAGAAAGGAATGTAGCATCCATCCTTTACAACGCTGCGGACCCCAGCATCCGAAACACATTCCTCTCCTTGATGGACAGACAGACTTAGTCTTGCCCCAACCCCTGCACAGTCATTCCCGAGACTTATCTTGATCTGGGGAAGTACTGGGTGAGGACTACCTTGGCAAACGCAGCCCCACGGCCGCAGACTTGACCACAATACGGATGCTTGTCCTGAGATCTTTGTGGCTGCTGCTTAAATATCACATGTTTCTGGCCCGGGAATAGTTTGATGGGTTTTAGAATTTATTTTCTTCTGCAGCTTTCTGAAGCATAGCATTTATTTCAGAACCAAATAACTTCACACCTGTAAAAGGTAACTTTATATCATGGGTCTTTGAGCTGAATCCAGTTTCCAAGGTTTCATGCACAGGAATGAGCGCCCCGCTATCGCTGCTCCGGCTGAAGATGCTGCAGCCCACAATCCATCAAACAATAAATCTGATAGAAATTGTGTGAGAAGCTCCATTTTAGGGAGGACTTAGTAAGGATCCGTGCTTTCCCAAAGGCAGTCCTAAAACTGCTGGAAATCTTTCAAGAAAACCTGTGTAGCATATGCTACACGCACATTTACGCAGAGGGCAAAGTTAGAAGCAGCAAACGATATTTCAAATGTGGACTCCCCTTTCTGTGTATTTCATGGACTGCCCTAGTGTCATGGGTATGCCCAGATGTGGGTTCCCGGCTCGCTGTGTCACTGGAACCAAGCTGTACCTGGCTGATGAGCCCATAACTAGGGTAAAACCGGTCCAGGATGCTTGTTTCTGGTCCAGGGAGGACCTGATTGGCAGTTCAAGCTGGACTGGTCCCATGAGGAACAGGGTCAAGACTGATTTGCATATGGCCATATATGAACTGGGGTTTTAAAGTGAGTTAAAGAACGATGATGGATTCAACCCAGATCTGTGACTGGGAGTGAGTGTTTGAAAAGTTTCAGCACTCCGTCCATCATCTCCCTGTGTTTGCTTTGTTCCACGAAGTTGGCAGGGTATGCCCAGACGTGGGTTACTTGTTCACTATGCCACTGGATTCCAGCTAGCCTGGCCGATGAGGAGTGTTACCCCGAAACCACTCCCAGGATGCTTGTTTCCGGTCCAGGTAAGACCTGGTTGGCATTTCAGGCTGCACTGTTCCCATGAGGAGCAGGATCAAGACTGTTTTACATATGGCTGGGTCCAAACTCAGGTGGCATGGTGAGCAAAAGAACGCTGGGTGGAATGCTACCCCAGGTGGTTGCCGGTGGTTAGACAGTGGTTAGACAAATTGCAAGCATTTCTCCTACCACCTTTGTGTGTTTCCCTTTTATATCACAACGTCTAATAAAGATACTTCTGAGTCCAAGAATTACGTTGAAGCCATTGAAGCAAGAATAGCGTTCTCTCTAGACGTGTGCGGAAATTCAACTTCAACATCTTGAGAGCATCTCTTATTTAGGAAATTCCGAATGGATATTGAGTCTATGTCCTTCCATTATCTCAAAATAATCCGTTTGATGACCTCATGCAGGGGCAAATCTCCCACCTGAACTGGCTGTATTGTGAATAACACCCCTCTTCCTCCTGCGGCTTCTCTTAAGAGCCCAGGACCTCTCTAATATGCCTCAAGAAGTCACGAAGTTGGAGGGTTTTAATATATTTGCCCTTTAAATCCCCCCACCCCGGATCCTCTTCATGCTTTTTTCTCCGCCTCTTAGCATGAGGCTCGGCGAGGGCAAAATCTACTGTTCTTCAATAAGGGACTCGGGTTAGCTCCTGAGATTTTCAGTATTTCCTGGCCTCTTCCTCTTGTGCCGGCTCCATATTGTGCCATTTAGAGACCACTTTCCTCCCTTCCATAACTATCAGAGAGATACACCCATGATGCAATACTGCAGCATCTTTACATAGAGCATTGCCACTTACAACTAACTGGCTGACCTGTGCAAACAGGAAGTATAAACAATTCCTGCTGCTTCCTCGCCTGTGCCCAGTGCTCCAACCTACCCTGGCGCGGAGTCGAGATACCTCGCTTTGGTCCAATCACCAACGCTCAAGAAGCTTCCGAGCCCAGCGCATGAGCAAGGAACGCTCAAGAAGCTCCCGAGCCCAGCGCATGAGCAAGGAACGCTCAAGAAGCTCCCGAGCCCAGCGCATGAGCAAGGAACGCTCAAGAAGCTCCCGAGCCCAGCGCATGAGCAAGGAACGCTCAAGAAGCTCCCGAGCCCAGCGCATGAGCAAGGAGAGGCGCTTAGACTAACCAGCAGGGCATCTTAACAGCATTATAAGCCCCCGGGCAAAGCAGTGCACTGGGCGCCGCCTACACAACCACTCACAGGAATAAAAATGTTTAACAGAAAATTAGTGTTAAATTCTGATGTGCATGGGGCCTCTATGCTCGCGGCAACAGCCCATAGTGCCCATGCGTTAAGATGGCATTGCTGACCAGGCGTCCTGGGTTTGCTCAGACAGTTGTGGGTTTTAAGCATCTGTCCCGGCAGCTTTTGACAAATTTCGCTCGTGCCCAGGTTTTTAGAGAAGGTCGAAAAAAGGGCGGGTTTTTTGTGAGCTCAAAGGCAGGACGAGTTAGCAGCTCCTAGCAGAACACAATTTAATTACCATCCACGAGGCTGGGTTCAGAAGTTGTTTTTAATTTTGTTCCTTAGTTCCTCTTTTGCCTGTGTTTATGTGTCAATGCGCGCTGTCATTTAAGTCATTTTGCACCACTTGTCTGATGTAAAAGTGCATACATTCTTATATGTTTGCTAAAAGTCCTGGTTCTTGGTTTTTAAAATCTGATCAACCAGTCTTGTAGCTTAATTAAGTTTTACCATATTAGCACTTACCTGGTTACAAGTGGGAGCACAAACTAATTATAAATGTAGTGAACAAAAATATGTGGCTTAACTTGGTCAGAGACAAAGAAACACAGCAAGTGTTAGCGGGGGAGAGACGTCTATATGAGTCAGTTCATAAACATAGAAGATATACTTAGAAATCTAGGATTGCAGATCCTATAGACCCTGCCTGAGGTGGGACCCTAAGTGTAGAGGGCCATCCGGCCTCTGCAATACATTGTGTTCGCATCTCACCTCCAGGGCCGGGTGCGGTCCGAGGGGATAAATAAAGGGCAGAGTGACCGAGTGACCGTTCGAGGTCTCTCCGCTATCACCCGTTCACGGCATCCAAGCATTGTCACTGTCAGCGCTACGCACCCAAGGTCGCTCCGCGTGCCGATACCGGAGCAGGCTCTACCGTAAGGGCTGGGACGAGGACGTCAGAGAAGATGGAGACAATGGACTCTAGGGGTTATATCTAAAAATAAATGGTGCAGCACGGCGCTGCAAGCAATTTAGCGGCGCCGCGCTGCATTATTTCTAAAAACGCATGGATGCCCCATATTGACAAGTATACGGTACGCCCCTGTGTTTCCCTTGCGTCAATGCTAAAAAAGTGGCCATGCGCCAATGCAGACACCCTTGACCAGTGGTGCAAGTGGGCCTGCGTTGCAGGGATGATTGTTTATGTGCAGGAAGGGACACCTTCCTGCACATAAACAATCCTTACATGCAGTTTGCTCCTTCAATGTGTGCCTCAAAATGCAGCACTCATGGAAAGAGCAAAACACGAGGAGAAATAAAAATAATTCTCCTCGTTGCACCACTTTAGCGTCTGCTTTTGAGTGGCGTTAGTTTTTGGAGCTGCCTCAGATTAACCGATCCTTGTAAATCTGGGGCTGCGTCAAACAGCAATGGGTGTTACATTGGAACGCGCACAGCAGCACCCATTGCACGCCCCTTTCACGCAAAGTGATGTATGAAACGGTGCTGCGGGTCCTGTAGGGAGGGCGCGATCTCAAGCGAGTTTCTGAGCCCAGTGGAATGGACGCGCGAGCCTTCCCCACCCCTTGTCGATTACAGTGACTGTCGGCCTGCCCTGGGCCTCTGAGCCCAGTGGAATGGACGCGCGAGCCTTCCCCGCCCCTTGTCGATTACAGTGACTGTCGGCCTGCCCTGGGCCTCTGAGCCCAGTGGAATGGACGCGCGAGCCTTCCCCGCCCCTTGTCGATTACAGTGACTGTCGGCCTGCCCTGGGCCTCTGAGTCTGTGAGAATGCAGATTTCCAGGGTGTTTAAATATATCCCTCTAATGTTCGTGTTAATCAAGCGTTTCCATTATTGTCAGGAATGGAATCTGAAGCACAAAGAGAATGGGTGGTTTGCCCAAGATCACACAGTTTGGTTAAGGAGCGAAGGAGGTCCAACACTGACATTGGCTCTAACAGATCTAGTTGGGTTCTGGGCGGGGCCCCAGCTCCTGTGAGATGGCCGCCTGCCCCTGTGGCCAGTCTGGCCATGGTTCTGAGAGGACAGTACTTTACTGGACACTGGCCCAGTCTCTCCAGCAGGGCCCGCTCCAGACAGAGCCACCAGGGCCGGGGAGAGGAGGGGGCCCGGGGCCCCACAGACCGTGGCGGGAGATCCTGCAGCGGATGAAGGGCTCAGAGTGTTGCAGGCCGGGCAGCTGGCGCGGGCCATTAGCGGCTCCTTGTCTGAGCACAATTTATGGGACAGGCCTGGCAGCGAGGGAAGGCGGCGGAAACACGGGGCTTTAATCATGTAATGAAATAATTGTGCTAATCAACACCCATCTGTTAGAGGCGACACTTTCACTGCCTCTGCGTCTGGACTCTCGGCGCTCAGTCCCAGCTCTCTTTCCGCTCCATACCCCACGCTGCCCCAGTCCCCCCTGTTCTGTGTCCCTGCACACTCACTGGCTCCGCACTGCTCTCTCTGCCTCCCTGTCCTCTCACTCTGTATGCCTGCACACTCACTGGCTCCTCACTGCTCTCTCTGTCTGCCTGTCCCATCACTCTGTGTCTCTTCACTCTCACTGGCTCCTCGCTGCCCCCTGCCCCCTCTGCTCTGTGTACCTTCACTCTCACTGGGTCCTCTCTGCCCTCTCTACCTGCCTGCCCACTCTGCTCTGTATCCCTTCACACTCACTCGGTCCTCACTGCCCTCTGCCTCCCTGTCCGCTCTGCTCTGGGTCTATTCACTTTTACTGGCTCCTCACTGCCCTCGGACTCCCTGTCCCCTCTCCTCTCTGTCCCTTCACTCTCACTGGGTCCTCGGAGTCCTCTGCCTCCCTGTCCCCACTGCTCAATCTCCCTTCACACTCACTGGCTCCTCACTGCCCTCTCTGCATCCCTGTCCCCTCTGTGTCCCTTCACTCTCACTGGGGCCTCACCACCCTCTGCCTCCCTGTCCCCTCTGCTCTCAGTCTCTTCACTCTCACTGGCTCATCACTGCCCTCTGCCTCCCTGCCCCCTCTGCTCTGTGTCCCTGCACTCCTACTGGGTCCTCTCAGCCCTCTGCCTCCCTGTCCCCACTGCTAATGTCCCTTCACACTCACTGGGTCCTCACTGCCCTCTCTGCAACCCAGTCCCCTCTGTTTTGTATCCCTTCACTCTCACTGGCTCCTCACTGCCCTCTGCCTCCCTGTCCCCGCTGTCCCTTCACTCTCACTGGCTCCTCACTGTCCTCTGCCTCCCTGTCCCCGCTGTCCCTTCACTCTCACTGGGTCCTCTCCGCCCTCTGCTTCCCTGTCCCCTCTGCTCTCTGTCCCTTCACTCTCACTGGGTCCTCGGAGTCCTCTGCCTCCCTGTCCCCACTGTTCAATGACCCTTCACACTCACTGGCTCCTCACTGCCCCCTCTGCATCCCTGTCCCCTCTGTGTACCTTCACTCTCACTGGGGCCTCGCCACCCTCTGCCTCCCTGTCCCCTCTGCTCTCCGTCCCTTCACTCTCACTGGCTCATCACTGCCCTCTGCCTCCCTGTCCCCTCTGCTCTGTGTCCCTTCACACTCACCGGCTCCTCACTGCCCTCTCTACCTGCCCCCTCTGTTCTGTGTCTCTTCACTCTCACTGGCTCCTCACTGCCCTCTCTGCATCCCTGTCCCCTCTGTTTTGTATCCCTGCAATCTCACTCGGTCCACTCTGCCCTCTGCCTGCCTGTCCCCTCACTCTGTGTCCCTTCATTCTCACTGGGTCCTCTCTGCTCTCTGCCTCCCTGTCCCATCTGCTGCTCTGTGTCCCTTCCCACTCACTGGCTCCTCACTGCCCTCTCTGCCTGCCCCCTCTGTTCTGTATCCCTTCACTCTTACTGGCTCCTCACTGCCCTCTGCCTGCCTCCCTGTCCTCTCTACTCTGTGGACCTGCACTCTCACTGGCTCCTCGCTGCCCTCTGCATCCCTGTCCCCTCTGCTCTGTATCCCTTCACTCTCACATTGCCTATTGGCATCCACTTGGAGCCAAATTACCTGACTTTTCGAAAGCATCTAAAAACTTACCTGTTTCCCTAATACTGTTTTAGTTGAAGCTGCACCGCCATTAGCGCTGGGATGCCCACGGGTAGCCATGCGCTTTACAAACGCCTATTCATTCATTCATTCATTCATTCACTGGGGTCTCTCCGCCCTCTGCCTCCATGCCCCCTCTGCTCTGTGTCCCTTCACTCTCACTGGGCCCTCTCTGCCCTCTCTACCTGCCTACCCCCTCTGCTCTGTGTCCCTGCACTCCTACTGGGTCCTCTCCGCCCTCTGCCTCCCTGTCCCCTCTGCTCAATGTCCCTTCACACTCACTGGCTCCTCACTGCCCTCTCTGCCTGCCCCCTCTGTTCTGTATCCCTTCACTCTCACTGGCTCCTCACTGCCCTCTCTGCATCCCTGTCCCCTCTGTATCCCTTCACTCTCACTGGCTCCTACATATATATAGTCCACTATTAATGACAGAATGCAAGGAGAGGGCAGCCCCAACTGTTCCTGGCTCTGATTCTGCCACCTCTGAGGCCAGGGGTCTCAAAGACAGTGCAAGGAGTAGCAAGGGGGCAAGCCAGGGGTCGCAGCTGCGACACGTGGTGACCCCTAAATGACGTCCATGGTTCTTGCACCCCATGTCTGATCCATTTCCGCCCCCTGTCAGCGGAATTTAGTTTCATGGCTGTGTTAGCTTTCTCCCTGGTGCACCATGCCGGAGTGTTCATGTTCTGTGTGAAACTACAGAGGTTCGATTGTCATGTTATAGGACACAGCACTCAGCAGTGTGGGGGCTGAAGAGGTGCGAGAGATGCACGGTTTATGGTTTTCAATAAGCTGACAGCTCGGTGTTTCTCATGACCCTAATCTTGTTAGCTGGTCACTGCCCTGCGATGTCCGACCTGACACTTTGCTTAGAGTCTGTTTCCTCTGTACCCACACTGACCCATATGAGTGGTATTAGTTCAGGGTCAAGATGCCTCAAACAGGCCACCCTCTTGGGAGTAACTTGGACTCAGCGAGGGAAAGGTGGCCTAAGTTACGAAGAAGGGACCCGGAAGACTGGTGCCTTCAACCTACCATGGCACTGAATGCGCAAGGAGAGAGCTTCACCACCACAGTAAAGTCTCCATGGTGAGATGGATCAACTCTGGTCAGCAGGTGTCCAAAAGGGCCGGTAATACCCCCACAGTGCACACCTGTGGGGCAAATCCGCAGAACACAGTACATGCTGCAGACCAGGGGAGGACGAATGTGTGAAACTACACAACAGGATGAACTGTCCCCCAACATGGGGACGTCAACTAAGCACAAGTCACCACCGAACCGTAATCTATTTGAGAGCAGCACCGGTTATGGACCCTTGCCCCCGACATCCTCCGTCACTTCCAATTGGCCGCTATTAAACTGCAACGCCCCTGGTCTCAGCATGTCTGGGTAGCCCGCAAATGCCTCGCCCAGACCTTTCAACTGAAGCGCTGTTGGACATGTCCTTCCTAGGGGAACATACACAAAACCTTTTGATTTTTTAGTCCTCCTAGTCTTTGCCTACTCTCTGTTTGTGACCCTAGAAATTGGGGCATATTGGAAGGTCCGAGCACCCTCCCTACACAGATCGGCAGTGGGGTGCTCGCATGATTGGGTTGTGTCATAGTCAAGGGTGCCCTATGAAAAGGTACACCATGTACCCAGGGCGGGTACGGCAATTGCGAGTAGGGGAATGTGGCACTGATCATGCCCCATGGGACTCGCCTGCCCAATATGTCTCCTACTCAGGCTGGCATCTCCACTGGTGAGCCAACCCGGAGGGGGCCTCCCCTCCCACCTGAGCAGCCCTAGGGTACGGCCCAAGGGGTGAAGCCCGGGGTAGGCAAGTAGCCAGGTGGGGGCCCGAGCGTCACCACTGCCCGAACTGGGGAGAGCCCCTAGGTGGGTTCCCCGTACCTTGGAGGTCGGTTCCCTTCAATGGGACACCTCCTGGGGTTGTTAAGGCCCCTTAGCGGTGGTAGGGCCGGAGCCCTTCCTTACTGGTGGTACAGTGTGGAAGTGCGCGCTTCCTTCCTAACACTCGTAGGAAGCGGATCTTAGCTGAGGGGGTGAAACGGATCGACAGCCTGGCATGACAAATGGTGGATGCACTGGCACCAAGGTTGTGCTGGGCCTGGGTCTAGCCGGATAGTGCCTATGAGCCTGAGGTCTTGCGCCAGTGATGTTTCTAGGCCCCCGCCACCAGCCTGCCAAGACGGGATGGTGTGCACGTTGGTACCAAGGAAGTGCTTAGCATGAATCCAGACGGCCGTTGACGGCTGGATAGCGCACAGACAACACGAATGTCCTGGAGACCCGGGCCGCCAGTCTGCCACTGCAAGGCAATGTGAGGGCTGCTTCTCATGTGGAGACGCAAAGCTCTGGGCCCTTTCCCACTGTCTGGCAGCGTGAAAGTGCACGCATCCTTCCGACACATGCTAGGAAGTGGTGTGGACATGATGTTTGTAAACGTGGGCCAGGCCTGCCTTTGCAGCCTGGGTGCGCACTTGGACTGCTTGTGTGATTTACCTAGTGTCCAACCTGCTATTGCACGCCGGTGTGCGCACCCACATGAACTATGCATTTAAACATGTGTCCGACCAGCTATGGAAGGTCTGTGAGAGCGCCCTTGCTTGCCGACTCCAGCTGGCCTGTAGCAAACCCAGTCCAGCCAAAGGGGGGGGGATTCACCTCCACTCAGATGCAAAGTGAAGGGTTGGGCCGGCATCCACAGGTGTTCATTGCCCAGGTAGTACAGAAAACCCACAAGGGTTTCCCTACTGAGGAGGCTTGCTCTTCCCTGAAGTTAGCATGGGGAAGGGGTCGCCTGTATTTCAAGCTGCAATAATGGAGTGCAGTGGCGCAACCTTGTGATGTTTCCTATAATTGGATTCTCTAGGCCAAACCGGTTCCAGTGGTAAGGGTGGGCTTGGCATATCTTGCGTGGAAATGTCACAAATGGAAAGTGGTCATCTCTATGCATCAAACTCTTTGTGTGCCATGGTGGTTTGTGCAAATTAACACTGGAGGCCGGGGGAGCACATGTGGGCATTCCCCAGCAACAGCCATAGACCTTTGCAGTTCCGGGCTGGCTACCGGGCGTTTTGGCATGCTGCCGAGCTGGGGGCTGATGTCACTGCGGTGGCGGCTAATTTCGTTGATGGAGACCTGCGTGTGCTTCAAAATAAACAAAGCAAAATGAATTTCGTTCAGCACACCCAGGTCCCCATCACCGAAATCAGCCCCCAGCTCGGCAGCATGCCAAAACGCCCGGTAGCCAGTCCGGCCCTGGACCTTTGGGCATGAAATCGAGATAGCCGACCTCTGCAATTTCCCGGCCTGGCAGAATATATCGGGGGCAGACATTGCAGCACCTGGCCTCTGGGGCCAGATCATGGCCCCCATAAATTTAGAGATCTGCATTCTGTGGCTTCATGGCAGAAGGACAGAAGATTTAGGGGACACATCTGTGGTTCGAACCTTCCCCTAACTTCAAAGGCCTTATAGGGTATAACTACCCAGTGCCACCCCACTGAGGGGAGAGAACCGCTTGTAGAGATGCAGGACCGGGGAGCCTGCACTGTGTGGTGCATACTGCCAGGGAACTCTGTTGTGCACATGGGGGATAACTGCCCAGGGAAAGGACCACGTGCTTTCCTGAATAGTGGCTGGTGTGGGTTGATGACCTGCTGATGTGTGGCACCCTGAAGTGGGCTCCTAAGGACCAATTGGCTGGTCTCCTTTACGCTCTGAGGTCTCAGGGATGTAAAAAATATCCTACGAGGGGCCCACACCATCTACCCGTGACATCTGGAGAGCGGTGCCTTCTGAGTAATGTGGCCTGCTGGAAGCTGGACAGCATGGTGTGAGCTTGGGACTACAGAATTGTGCCTGGAGACTAGAGTGCCGAGTGCAGAGCTCAAGACATTGCCCGGAAATACAGCAAAGTGGTTCCTCTACTGCAGGGAACCCGGCACCCATAAGTGTCTTGGTGGTGGTGAGCGGGTTCACCGGTTGCAGGATCCAAAGTGGCCTGTGTCGCGGACTCTGGCGCTTTTCTCTCGTGTACCACGCCGACTGCATTCTCATTGTGTGCGGTGTCCGATTCACAGGTTGCGACCCTCGGAGGTGGGGGAAGCACTCAGTGCAGAGTCTTATTCTACCTCATGAGGCACTGCTGAACTTGCTTCTGTTTGTGTGTCTGGAATCGTCTGGTGCAACCAATATCAATGTGTACCAGACATAGTGCCTCATTTCCTGGGAGGTACGGCATTGCAACTCTACTTCATATCACCTTAAGTGTCTGGTACGACTCATCTTGTCGTGCTCCAAACCCTGTGCCAAGATTGCGGGGGCATTACATGGATCAAAGTGTACCAGACAGGGTGCCTCCTCAAGCTGAGAGGCTCCCCTGTGTGCTGTTCCCCAATCGCTGTTTATTCCCTCACTGGCCCCATCACGGTGGACCAACTACCCTCTCCCCATCTGGCCCTTCGAAGACTTCATGGTGCCAGGTAGGAGTGAGAGAAATTGACTAGGCTGGATTCCTCTGAGAGGGTTTGAGAGCAAGTCAAGAGACTGCGTGACCCCTCTATGCTCTGCTATAGGTGCACAACAGCATTCATTGTCTAGGGATTATTCCTTCCATTGTCATTTGTCAGCTGCACCTCACACATGAGTGATGTCACGTGATGCACATAAAGCAAGCAGTTTCATCTGTACGTTGTTGTTTTTGCTTTTTCTTATCCTTCCTGAGTGTACAGTCAGTCGCCGTGAAAGTTTATGTTGCTGTGACTTTTCAATTTACGAATAGATTTACACTGTATTGTTAATTATTTATAAAAGGGAGTAACCAGTGACCACACTAAATGATATTGTGTTTGTTTGTACTACTAATTGAACAGCAACAATGCCACCTTTCACTGCTTATTTTCTCTTAGGTGCACAAGACAAGAGACAACATAGCCCAGAGTACTGCCAGAAAGAAGGCCTGTGCACAGAGTGACACGTGAGTGACCCACATATCACAGACATCCCTTCAACTTTGTGAAGCTAAGTGACACTGCTAACTGACACCTTCAAGATGGCCCCAAAGAAAAACTGCTATCAAGCAAGTGGACAGTGAGAAGAAGAGGGAGCTTTCCACCATCAACACCACCACTTGTATGTCTCCCCAGATGTTTTTTGGAAAACAAAAAACTGGGCATGCCGCAACGGCCTCTGGGTAGCAAGCAAATCAGTGGACCCACCCCAATCTAGGCCCAAGCCTATGTCTGTCACAGAGGCAGCCAATCTAATCACGACAACGCCGACAAGCAGTGATGTTGAAATTGACTTATCTCTATCGCAAAGTAGCACCCAATCTTTACAGGAAACTCAGAGAAGTGGTCAACAACAAGAACAACAGCCACAGCCACTTCCGGGGGGGATGTGTCAGTGGCACCACAGTGCCAACCACAGACAGCTGCCATATTTGCAAAGTCCTGGCAGCAACCTACATACACAACCACCTCAGTAGAAGCAGGTACTGCAGAGAGTCAAACGTCAAAACGCCCACCTAACACCAGTTCATCCGATAGAATCAGAATGTTGAGCTCCCCAGTTTGGGACTTCTTTTTGGTTAGCCAGAAGGAGGCGAACACTGCCATATGCTCCCTTTGTGGAGCAAGTGTTAGTCAGAGTAAGCTTGGTACAAACTATGGTACCGGAGGCCAGACAACCCATTTGAGAAAGCACCATACAATCCATTGGGAGGCACACTTTAGCGGCCAAAAAAACGCAATTGTTGTTCGTGAAGGGGGTAAAAGCCAGCTGGGCCGGGAATTCGAATCTAATCCGATCACGTTGGAAGGTGAAAAAGAAGAAGACATCTTCGTTACGCAAAGCAGCCCTCTCCCCAGCAGTGAAACTAGTATCGTCCACATCAGTAACATCGCAATGGCACAAGACTCAGGTCGAGACACCAAGGCAACAGAGGACAGTGACAGCTCTGCTGAAAAGCACATTGAACCTACCAGCCCATGCTCTCAAGAAGTCACCTACACCAGTGGCATGAGGTAAGAAAAAAATTCAGGCTACTTTTCCTGCCATGTTTAGGCCGGAGGGGCAGTATGAACGCAACCACCCAACGGCACGTTTGTGCAACGCAAAGCTGGCTAAAATGTTAGCACTGCCTCTCCTCCCTTTTACTTTTGTGGAAGGGGTGGGTTTTCTTGAATTTGTGGCAGCCATCTGCTCGAAATTGAAGGTTCCCAGCCGATCCTATTTCGCCAGAGTTGCTGTCCCAGCGCTACATCACGACGTGCTGGAATTGCTTGGCAAGCTTTGCAGTAGAGTGCTGTTCATAGTATCCACCTGACAACAGACATGTGCACCAGTTGCCAATCAGCTGATTACATGTGCATCACTGCACACTGGATCTCTTTTGTGGGGGCTAGAGAAAAAAATATCTGCAGCTGTTGATACTACTGAGATTTTTAATGCTGCTCTGAAGCATGCAACTGTAGCCATGTTTGCCATGGAGAACTCCCATAAAGCTGCAAGCATTTGGCAGACTTTAACAACAAGGTTTTTGAATGGCTGCGACCAAGAGGGCCTAAGAGTGGATTTGATGCCACGGACAATGCCAGTAATTTAGTTAAGGCCTTGGCTGATGGTGGATATTTCAGGGTCCTGTGTCTGGCGCACTGCATCAACATCATTGTACAGGGCTTTCTCAAAAAAGAACCAAGTAAGCAACTTACTGTTCACCTGCAGAAGAATCTGCACTCATTTCAGCCATTCAGTGAAAGAATGGAAACAGCTGAAGGTCATTCAGCGTGATAATAGAATGCCAGTTAAAGCACTCACACAGGAGGTGCCAACACGCTGGAACTGGACTTATTACATGCTTGAAAGCCTGTTTGAGCAGTACAGACCTATCAATGAATATGTCATGCAAAGAGGGGTTGCAGCTGAGAAAGGCATTATCATTGAGATGGACTAATGGGGCCTAGTCAAATGCCTGACAGGAATGCTGGTTCCTTAACCATGATCAAAATGAATCAGCACTTTATGCCACCAGATTACTCCATACCTGAAGTACCACAGGAGGAAGATGAGGGAATCCCAGGTCATGGAAGTAATGTGTTAGATGACCTACTTCTGGGTGACCCACCAGAGTTTGAGGACAAGCTCTACATCCCTGACTACTAGGCTTGGCTAACAACCACCATTGAACTTTCTCTCTCAGTCTCTAGTCTATCGCCAATCTGCTTTCTTACTTTCTTTGACGCCAAAAAAACAAGCATTTTCAATGCAATAGGTCTCGCATTTGCGAGAGTTTAAGCAATTGGCATTGTAATTGACAATGCCGATAGCTCAAACTCTCGCAAATGTGAGCCCACTTTCATAGTAGCCACGCCCCTTTCTTTAGATGCTGTCACCGTATTCAGGTTACAGTGAGCAGCGTCTAAAGAAAAGGGCGTGGGCAACAAAGTAAGAAAGTTACTGGAGTGCGGCCGCTAAAATGAAAACGGACCGCTCTATAAATTCAATAAATATAGAAGCGTTGCTGTAAATTAAATAAAAAAGCGCTGCTGTAAATTAAATAAAGCCGCAAATTAAATAACTAAGTGTGGCTGCTAAAGTGAAAGCGGACCGTACTGCAAATTAAATAAATAAAGAAGTGTGGTCTCTAAAGTGAAAGAGGACCGAGCTACAAATTTTAAAATAAATACATTAATAATAACAATATAAAAGTGAGCGGCGTGCTGCGACATTGTATTTGAAATAGAGGAAGCTCATAAAAGAAAATAGTGCTCACCAACTAGATAAAGCAGACCGTGTAACACGACAAGTCAAAAGTCCAGTACTTATGGGAGGTTACCAAAGCAGAGAAGGGGGTACCAAGGAGGGACTAGTAAGCCTATTCACGAATGAAAAGTAACAATTTTGAAAGGACTGTAACAGGACCCAATTGAAAAGATGGGCGCGAAATAGGCGGAACTTTTATTCCATATCTCAGTACAGCATGCCTCGCAGCGCATGCGCTGCCCAGGCTCGACCTAAGATATAGCTACTAGGGAACATTATTATTTTCTTTATTATTTGTTTGTGTCAGGTTGACCAATGTATCCCCACCGTCTTACTCTTAGACACATTTTATTGCCAGATTGGAGTTGTAACTGTGTGCAGTGAAAAAGTCCCAACTGCCCCCCTCACTCCCAATTCCCCCAAGCCGGGCAGTGGATGGAGAATAGAAACAAATGTGTGCCTGCGTCCAACCCTGGGCCGCGACTATCTATTCTTTCCTACCCTAGAGGGACTGCCCCACATCTGACATTATGATTCGATATACACTGGCCATTCTCTGCTTCGTGAACAAATGGACCTGCACTCTGTAATGCACCAGGAATCGATCACGGTGAGCACACCGTAAGAACAGGTAAATGGCATGCATTGCACGCTGAGTGATTGTTTGTTGTGAACTTGTTGTGATGTGTCATCATGTGTGTTGAGAAGAGATGATTCATTTGGTGGCAGGCAGTGTGACACTGGGTGTTTGTTTATCTGTAACTATTTCGCTTAAAATGTGTTAGAGATGATTTACGATGTTGGTGGCCTACGACAGCTGATCAATAATTTTCCCCTGAAGGTTCTTTTTTTCCTTGCCCCTTTGATAGAGAGCGAGATTCCATCACCGGGTCCACTCCACAGTCCACACTGCTTTGTTTTATTGTTTTCTGCTTTATACTCCTCAAACAGTCAGACCTGACCAGTCCCTTAGATAACGCAAACACAAATCTAGTCTACACAAAAAACAACTCAATCTTTCCCTTCTTGTTGTGCAACAACAAAATTGTACTCCAGGCCGATCTATTGCAGTTAAGTCAGGACTCGGGACACAGTTGGTACGGAGTTGGACACCATACTCGGAGTCAGACTCAGGAAGATCAGAGATGATGGAATGACTCAGGGCATGGGGGTGACTACTTCAAGAACTGCCACCAGAAGACAATGAAAGTTTTCAAATTCACTGAAACCAACCAATTTCATTTGGTGATGACTTTGAATTGGCCTAAAGGTAAACAACAGACCTCACAACTCTGTGTAGTGGTGGTGAGTGATACTGGTGCTTTGATTTTTACTTGATTGGGAAAATGCTATATTGTTGGGTGTATGTTTGCTCAGTGCTGTCTGGTTCAAAATCTAAGCTAAGTGTTGGTTGGGTGGGAGGCCTGTTGTTGAAGGTAACTGGAAATAGACATTTAGCCATGCTGCCTCTGAGTCTTCTTGTTGCACTCCGAGTGCAGTTTAACTTTTCTACTTGACTCTTCAATGTCATTTTTGTTTTTCAATTTACAGGCTCTTTACCCTGCGCCGAACTGGAAAAACAATATGACATACTCACACTTACCTTACCAAACCGCATCCGCCAGGCACCCAAGATTGACAGACAGTGCAAGAGGGCTAATGCAACT
The DNA here is from genome assembly GCF_964204655.1 of Triturus cristatus. Taxonomy (NCBI): domain Eukaryota; kingdom Metazoa; phylum Chordata; class Amphibia; order Caudata; family Salamandridae; genus Triturus; species Triturus cristatus. The sequence goes on from NC_140595.1 coordinate 812,449,593, forward strand.
CCCAATTTCACAATACAGTATCATTTTTTCTCTTTAAGCCAATAGAACTGTGTGCGTTGTTTATGTTTGCTTACTTGAGTCCTACAGATATTTTAATTTTATTTGCTATCTTTCAAAGCTCGGTACAACAGAGCATAATGTAACTTGGGTCTCTCTGGGGGCGGACGGTCAATTTGATTTGGTTTCCCTGTTCTACTCATCATCATTCCTCCATTTCCTTTTCCTCCTTTAACTGATTTATGATGGTCGGCTGCTAAGATGAATGTTGTGCTTGAGTAGTGTTTGTCTTTGTCAAACCTTTCCCTCAAATCCTCCTTCCCATCCATTCATCGAACCCCTAACCCTCTTTCCCCGGGCCGTTTGATTTATTGAGGTGTGACTAAATTAATTTTACACCAATAATTGATCACACACTTGGTGGGGCGGATGTGGTGAAAGCAACACCAAATCAAGGCAGGGCAAGAATCTTCTTCAGCTCTAATTATAGCCCACACTGGCAATATTGTATATATTTAGATTACCCGCCCATGCACAGTATTGAATTTTTTTTCAGAGGAACATAATTCATAATTGCCAGCATCATCATCCTTCCGGCACTGTATTGGCTGCGTCAAAGGTTACACTTGTCCACTTCATAGCTCGAGTCAACTTCATTTTGTAACTTTTACTAGCTCACCATTCTGATTATTGTAATTTAGCATTGCTTATCATATTTTCTCTATGGGGTCTCTACTTCTTGTGTACTAGTAGTCTAGTCTCCCTCTGGTGACTGTCTAATTTTTTTGGTAAAGCTTGCATAGAAAATGGCATTAACTCATTTTTCAATTTAATTAGTCCCCTGTGATGAATATTCCTCATTCTACAGTCTGAGTTAAGCTAGGAGGGAGCGGGACCTCACTGCTGGATCTGGTGCTTTCACTAGTATTCAACGACTAGTGCACTACCATGCTCCTACTGTCTACTACCACCACCATGGCATCTTGGGACACCATGCAGCCATTGCATTGTCTAATCACAGGTAAGAGAAGAACTGTGGGGGATTCATTGTTGAGCTGCAATAATCTATGTACAATGGAAATTCACACACCCACACCCCCTCCGAGTCCTTAGGGGTTAATATAGTTGTAGACTGCAGAGACTAGGAGGAGAGAGAAGTAGAACAGGTGAGGGTACCATATAACTATTTGTTGGTGTTAAACTATCAGCAGATTTAAAAAACTGGCTCTGGGCCTGCGGCAAAGGAAGCAGTGCGAAGTAAAACTGTAAACCCCCCAAAAAAAATTTAAATCATATGTACAACTATAAAAAATTATTTCCCTAACACATATAAACTAGAAAACCCCCAACACCTGGCCCACCCCTCTCCCTAACCCCAACCAATGTCCAAAGGAAGCTTAGAAAGAAATTCCAAAAACATAATTGTCCATAAATAAATAAGATAAAACCGCCAAAATACCCCAACTCCCACATCCCCAGCCTCTCCCCAATAAGTCCCACCCATCAAACAAATGATTAAAAAAAGGGGCAGGAGAAGCCTTGCGGCTGGCCAGGAGTTTCCTCTCCAATCGGTCAAAATGCTCCTCCATCCCGGCTTAAGGCGCACCATCCTCTATAGAGTCTATAAGGGAGAGCAGCAGTGGTTGAATGGTGGCGGGTGGCTGCCTGACCATGGCGCTGGACTATCGGAGGCACTGCCACCTGGCTGGGGCCCGGGGCATTTGAGGCTGCAGCTGCTGCCACCTCCTCCTCGGCCACCAGCCACTGGTATTCAGCCTTGATGGCCTCCAGCTTCCTTTGTCACATCCTAGCTGCTACCTCCTGCCTGTTGGGTTGTTGTGAAGATGATGGTTTGGCAGGAGTAGCTACATCAAGAAAGACAAAAGACAAATTGTAACCAATACTCTTAGTAAAACAGTAACACATAAAATTATATAGTGGCACAGCAGCACTAGCAGTACTTAACATTTGCTGGTATCCTCGATTCCTCTGCCCATTAGATTTTAATGTGATTAGAGTTTCAGGCATTAAGCACTATGGAGTATACAAGTATTCTTCGTCTCTCTCTTGTTTAGCTAAATTAATGTAGGCATGCCAGCTCAGCTTGTGCCCTAGACAGACATGCTTGTGTTGCGTTACTTTGCTACTGTCTGCATGTGGGGCAGCTGTACTAGACAATTATCTCTTTTCCTATCATGGCCATGCTCTGTTAAATGCCTCAATTTCATCCTGACTACAACAAGGCAGAGGAATATTTACTAATATATGAATGATATACGTCACATGAGGTACCTCTATTGTAACCATGCAGCAGATAGGTGACCCAAGGCTGTCACTGGCCAAACACCATGGGTAGGGACTCGGAGGGAGGTGATTGATGATGATGGGTGGGTACATAATATATGTTTTGCTCGAAAACTACTGTGAGTCAAGGGAGTAGTATGAAATACCACATCAAAACTTTAAATCAAAAACCTTGATTAAAAAAACAGTCCTTGTTCACTCATCTTCCCTGGGATTTTTCCATTCTTCATTGCATTGTTCTTCTAGTATTTTTTATTTTTCACCCTTGGCTTTGCTTCTCAGTCACCGTTTAATTTTACATTCTCTGCATCCAGTTTTTACCTATGAATGCCATCCAAACATCCATCCAAACGCGGCTCTCATTCTCAACAAACCATTCACCACCATACATTTGTCATTTAACCACCCATGCATCCTTGCTTTGACCCATCGAAGGATTCCTTTCACCCATACACCTTCACCCACTCAGGCAGTCATCCTTTCACCTTTCATCCATCCTTCACCCACCCATGCATCCTATCAGCCACCTATAGTATATGCATCCTTTCACCCACGCATCCTTCTCTGCCAGTCATATTACATTTCACCCGTCCTTCCTCCTTCTAGCCTTCTTTCCCTTTTCCATCAACCCATCAAGGTCTGACTCTTCAAGAACCTTTCTCTGCTGAGTTCAACATAGACAAGGCCATTAGTTACTCAACTCCCGCTGTATATGCTAAGTAAAGAGGGGTGTCTTCAACTGTTCACAAGTCTCAACAGTCCAGTGTACACCCTTGCAGGGAGTATATAAATTGTCAATAAGCAAGCAGTATGACTTACCACCGCCCACCACTGCTGCTGGCTCACTCCCTGCAGCTGCTGCATCTGCTTCCTGGATGGCCCTGCCGTCACCGCTGGCCCCGGCACTGGCGGTTGGTGCGGCTAGAAAAAACATTACACATTTTTTAGATGCCATGTTTGCCTTCCCCTATTTTACTTTTTTTTAGCAAAATTGAAAATACATACACCACACACATCACTATAATTCGGATACAGACAGTACGTTCTATCAAAAATATCGAGTTGGGCATTTTCTTGGTGGCAATTTTTGAAAAGCCTCTCAAGAAGACAACCTGTAAAGGACTAAACTGAGTGGCTAGAGCTATTAATGAATCTGAATTTTTGAAAAGAAATAAGAGTGGCCAAATGGACGGACATAAGGTCTTCTTGGTTGGCAAATGCAATAGGACCGTCCTTCTCCTCCTCCTCATACTTCCTTCCAGCCATGGTGCACAGTAACCACTTCACCATCAACTGCTGCTAATAATACGAGGCCTAGATAAGAAGACTCAACTTTGGGGTGTCCAACGTGACCATGCCACCCTCTTGTTTAACTGATTGAGCAATGATGGCATGAGAAAGTAAAATAAAGCCTACGCATCTCAACAATCATGCATAGAATACCTTACTTGGGCTTACTATCTGCACGGCAGAGTAGTAGTACTAGTACTAGTAGTAGTAAGTGACCATGACCAATGGGTTCTCTGAGTCTCACAGTACCACCACTAGGCAGTCCACAAAATGTATAAGGGGAGAGGGAAAGCTGACTGAACAACCAGAAGAAAGGAATCTACAGACAGACTAGTACAGACAGAGACACTTTGAGGTAAAATACAGACACTAGATATATAAAATAACTTAGTAAATAGGATATTGCAGGGATAACTTGAATTTTGAAACAGATAGATCGAAGAGGATTTGGGGGAAAAATATTATTAGGAAATGGGTAGAAATAAATAGTTCTAAAGAAGGAGCAGTAAAAGTTAGGAAAATATACATTAATATTAACAACAGGAGGACATACCGGGGCCAACAGAGCTATTAGACGAGGACCATTCTTGGGAAGCACCTCCAGCACCCGCACCCACCTTGGACGACCTCGTCTTGTCCCTGGATGCTGATGTAATACATAATTAATGAGAGAAAAAATGATTGGTGGTAAATAAATAATATTAAATAATCTCTCTAAAAAGATTTTTTGACAGGTAACGGCAATTGCAATAACAGTGACCTTTCCTAAATTCGATCGAATAGTGCCAGACAAGTATCACGATCGCGGACCATCCTATCTTTATTCCACATTCCCTGAACCTACCTAGCCCACCGATTGCAAAAACTTTGGTGTAAATTCCAATGAATGATATTCCAATCTCATTCGCAATCATTCTCAACCACCTTTGGCGGGTCAATTAATTAAGTCTATATTTTGTCTTTAAATGCATGGATATACGCATGCATGCATACACCAAATTGGTTGGTTGCTTGCCATTCACTGTACAAGCTACAAAAAAGGTTCTAACTAAGAACTGAAATTAGAGGATGTGCACCGCTAAATTACTAATACTAACTACCACTATCTTAGTGACAGAACAAAGGAAAGGAGTCTCTCTCTAGTCTGCATTACTTAAGTTCTTACATAATCAGCTTAAGCGAGCGCACAAAGTCGCATACAAGTATGATTAGGTTACGCCGAGCACCTGTCTAGAATAATGATCGCATAATATAAGATTTGTAAACTTAACTTGCCTGCATGTGAGCAGCATGATTGCTATGTAGGAAAAAAATATTAACAATAGTATAGAACATACAAGTAATAACAATATTAATGATTAGCTACTCCCAGAGCCCCGCAACCTCAACCCCTAGTAGGTCCTGCAGGTCCTTCCCTCGGTCCAAGATGCCAGACCACCAGTGCGTCAGCTGATTGTGGGTGCGCCTGACCCCAGAGCAGCAATACACTGCCCGGTGAACCCTCGCCCAGCGCTGCTGGTGCTCCCGGAGCCCGTATCCAGACTGAGGCCTGCCGCCTGCTGCCAGGCTGGAGGGAAGGTGGCGCACCCCGTCCAGCCTGCGCAAGGAAGGCGGCTCTTGGTTGGCACCTTTTTTGTGGCACGCTTCTCTGCCATGATGCTGGGGGGGGGTGGAAAACAAAGTGTAGGAAGCATAAAAAATAACAGGAAGAAGAGGGAAGGAGGTAAAAAAATTAGGGCGGAAGTAGAGAGAGAAACAGTACAAAACTCACAAAAAAGTAGAATCAAACGCAAAATACACACTAAGGAAGACAGAGGGAAAGATAATAAATAAAAAAGATCAGAAAAAAAGTTCTGGATACCAAGCATTGAAAGGATTAAGAAGGATTCCAAAAGTAGGCCCTAGCATCATAACAGAGAAAAAAACAAGATGGCCATGCTCATGCACGACCGCGTGGTGTGGTTTGTGTGATATTTCTGCCCAAACACGCAATCCACGTTGCCGTACGGCGGAAACGTCATGCGAACAGGCAGGACAAGCAACTACGCCAGCTCGCAGCACTCCGAGTATCGCGGCGGAGTTTTTTTTGCCATTTTGCATAGTTCCGCATACCAAGGCCACACGCACTTTGCCCAGGCTTAACCAAGACCCCCTTTGTTTAAGTCTACCTCTTGTTTATGCTTACTGCCTATCCCCACCTGGTTTTCAGGGACACAGATGAGGTGTGACCTCAGTCATGAGCGTCCTTGTGTCCGAAGGGAGGAGCTGGTGGACATCCATCTGGGGTGTCTGGGACAGTGGGGGTAAATTGGAGGGTGGCTGGAGACTTGGAGCCACGGGATCTGCAGAGTGTTATCTATTGACTAGGGGTCGATGAAGAATTACACTCCGCTGGTGGAGTACGCAGAGTTTTGCCCACTCCGCTCTCAACGTGGAGTGTGGAGTTGAGCAAAACTCAGCGAACTGACGTGGAGCATAGTTTTTTTATCTTGAGCGGCTCGCCATCGTTAAGTTGGCAAGCGATCGCGAGAAAAAATCACACGCTAGACCTCCTCCCAGCGATACTTCTCAACGCAGGTGGAAGTAGCAGGTTGCAACTGCTCGCGTTGAGAAATCTGCCACTTGATTTGAGAAATCTGCCACTCGAGTAGAATGTCTACTTGAGTGGCCGAAAGCAGCAGCGCCCTCTGGCGCGGCGTGTAGTGACATTTGCGCTGATTTTATAGCACAGTACAAACTCCCAGTGCTTAAAATCTGTGCAATCAGCGCAGCTTAACAGACTCCGCCACAAGTGGAACTCCGCGGAACATGGCTGAGTTATTCCTGCACTACGCAGAGTTCCGCAGAGTATAACTCTGCAATCTCCACCCAGGCCTACCATTGACCTGCTTGTTATCAGTGGCACCGCAATATGGTGCTTATGAGTGTGAAAGTGCCTTTACGGACCCGCTGGTACCTGTCGCATTGTGTAGCGGTGCAAAGTGAGTGTTAGTGTGCGGGGGTTACCGTCTGTGGACAGCCTATGCTTCATTACACTGGTTGGCAGTGTTGGTTTATACAGTATCTTGCCAAAAGCACTTTACCTCTCAACAGTGGGTTTATCCACGTGCCTCGTCTCGGGGCGCTGTTAAAACTGTTATAATTCTGTGTATGCACATATTACTTATTTTGTTGTAGCCAAGGGTGCACTCATTAGCCGTGTGAAATTGTATGATTAGGGTTGTTAGGGTGGGCTGACAACGTGTCGAACCTCATAAGGGTGCTGTGTGGGGTTTAGAATTGGACTTTTCCCAAGTGTGCATGTTATCGAGATCTGATCAACATGAATTGAGCATAGTTCTGCTAGTGATATTGCCAAGCGTGATTTATGTGCAGAACTCCATGATATTCATGTTACATTGTTTTATGTGAGTGTTGAATATAAATGACATTTCTTGATGTCAAGTGTGAAGTCTCTCATTTGTGCCGAGCAGAATATTTATTGTGTTTGCGTGCTGTGCTCTTGCTTTACACATTGCTTCTGAGGGACGCCTGACTGCTCAGTGCCAAGCTACCCAAGGGTAAGCAAGAGTTGTACAGTGTGAATAATCACCTGTCCTTGATGGGAAGCGGTGCGCTCTGCTTGGCTGGGCCATCCAGACAGTGTTGGTTCCAACATGCGCCATGCACAGCCATATGCTCCTGCGATTCTCCTCCAGGGCCTACCAAGATTCCACAGGTCCTTTACGGCTGGAGTGTAAGGGGCCTGGGAAGATTGCTTGGATCGTGGAGGATAATAAGCCCAGGATTCTTGCTAAGAATCATAAAGGGAATTCCTTTTTCCCAATACTCTCCTCAACTCTTTGCGAAGTTTCCTTAGTTTGTCCCCTGGTAGTTTTAATTCTGCTCTTACTGTATCTACAATGAATCCCAGGAATTGTGTTTCCCGGTTGGGCACCAGGCATGATTTTTTCTTGTTTATTACAAAACCCAGGTATTCTAGTAAGTGTATGATGAGGTTTGTATGGTGAGAGAGTACTGATTTGGACTGAGCCATTAGCAGAATGTCATCCAAGTATATTATCAGTCTTACACCTGTTTCCCTTAGCCAGACCGTTACGAGTCGAAGTACCTTGGTGATGCACCAAGGGGCTGACGATAGTCCAAAAGGGAGACTGCAAAATTCTTAGAGTTTACCTTCCCAAGTGAATTGGAGACATTTCTGGTGAGGACCTCATGTTGGAACGGTCAGGTATGCTTCCTTTAGGTCTAGTCTTGTTAGTTAGTCCCCTTTTCTCAGTATGTCCTTTAGGAGATGAAATTCTTCCATCTTGAAATGGTGATATGTTACCCATTGGTTCAGTTCCTTCATGTTTATTACTGGTCCTAATCCTTTGTCCTTCTCTACCAGGAATACGAGGAAGATATTGCTGACAAAGCCCAAGACCGAGGCCTGTTTTATTGCACCTTTCTTTAGTAACTCCTTTACTTCCTGAAATACCAACTTCTTGTCCTTCTCCGAGAAAATGATTTCCTTTGGTCTCTTCACTTGGGTAGGGGTATTCGTCAATTCTATGTTGTATCCCCTGACCGTGTTTAAAACCCACGTATCATGTGTCACTGGATTCCAGTTCCCACAGCATTGGGCCAGCCTGCCTTCCACCTTTGTAGGTGTACCTGAAAGGTCTTTGTAGATTCTTACCTGTAGAGAATCCTCTTGGTTTGTGTTCGCCCCTGAAGGATCTGCCTTGACTACGTTGTCTTTGTGGGTAGAAGGGTTGCTGGTTGATGAAAGTTGATTGGGGGAATCTTGTGCACGGCCCAAGTAGGGTCTTGTTGAGGTTTGGCCACAGCCGGGGAACCGACCCTGCATTCTCCCGGCCCTGCCAAAAACCCTATCTTGGAATACCCTTTTAATGTCTTTTGTGATTTCTGACTAGAATTAAAGGCTCAGAGGTATTGGGCCATTTTTTTTATAAATTCATCTCCAAGGAGGAGCCCTTGGGTGTTGCGACCCCCATCTATGTTAGCCAGTTCTATTAGTTTGGGGCCTATTTTTAGTAGGACGCCTTTCCTTCTCTCATTAGAAATTGCTGTGTTTACGTTCCCTAAAAGACAAACACATCTTTGGACCCATCGGGGAAGTTCCTTGGGATCGATTAGTGTATCGCGCAGGTAGCCTGCCTCTGCCATTTTGAAGATTTTGGTTAGTTGGCCGGAGATGTCGAGTAATCAGTCCTGGCAGGATTTCAGTCCCTTCTGGATCCCTTTCCTAGGGTCTTTACTACCCTTAGCTAAGAATGTCACCACTTTGGGGTCTAGTTCTGGGGGCATGGCCACCTTATCAGGGATGGAGGGTCTTGGGCATTCCAACCGTAGTCTGGCTCTTACTTCTTTGGGGATTTCCTTTCTTAGCCAGAAGGAGCTGTATTCCCCGACATATTGCGAGGGTGTCCACTCTGGGGATAAGGGGTGTTTGATCATTAAGGGGTCGAACATATCTTCCCCAAAAGGGTTCATAATGCCCATTTTAGAGCCTGAGGCCTTCATTGCCTTGTCGGAAGTTCCCATTCCCTTTGGGTCTGCCATCTTCTCGATATCAGTATCGAATTGGGAGGAACACAATAGTTTGATTTCAGGTTCTGCAGTGTCGTCAGTGTCAATGGGAATGGGAATCTCAGGTCCTGTTTCTTGCCCATCTGTGTTGTCCAAGGCACTGCTCTTGTCACCGCCCAGGGTATGGGAAAATCCCCTTTGGGAGCTCTTTGACTTTTTTGCCCCTTTTTGAAGGCTCCCTGCAGCTGTCCTTTTCCTCAGGGCCTTGTTTGCCACACCTGATACTTCACCCTGACATACATGCCAACATTTCAGAAGAGCAAAGTGGGAGATTTAAAAAAAAAAATAATCGGGAGAATGTGGCCTTGAATTGGATTACTGTCCTGTATGGGCGTTGGCGGTGAGCTGCTGCAGGATCCAACATTTGAAACGCAAATGCACGTTTTTTTCTTACCTTTCAGAAGCATGGAGCACAATGGCAGGCAGAGAGAGGGTGATGCAAGTGTTCTGCACTCACTGGCCTGGCAGTGCATACACCCCCCCCCCCCCCTCCACCTGTGCGGCAGCCCAGGCACACACAGTACCCAGGCCCCGAGTACTTCACATGTCTTTAAAAGACCATTCGCTTGTTAATGGGGCTTTGTTGGTTTTTCACCCCTTCTAGAGCCTCTGCATCGCCACTCTGACTATTGCTGAAAGAATTAGCAGTGACACAATACCAAGCCCTGTCAGCTGAAACCCCGAGGAATCGGGTTTTTGCTCGCAGGAATCGGGAGGCGGGAGACCAGCCTTGAAATCGATAGTCTCCCGTCTGAATTGGGAGGGTTGGCATGTCTGTCCTGATGTGAGCATGAGGTGGGCCATGCTTTTTTGAGAGGCTTTCTAATTTTCTGTTTATGGTGTCATCCAGGGACCCTATTACTCTGTCCTGGGCTCTATTTACCATTTGTTCTATTTTATCCTCCATATTTTCCTCTAGAGGAGCTATAGACATGGGTTATTTAAACTATAATGTGGGAAGACGCAAGGATAATTATTTAGGGGCTATCAGAGAGATCTGGTCTTCTGAGGTGATCAGCTGTTTGGTGGTTTGGCAGAGAAAAGAGGAACTGTCAAGTTGAAACTATCACCGTAGCTTGATGTGGTGACCAAACATTAACAAGCATTGCCATAGCCAATAGGTCTCACCTTTGGGACCTTATAAGTGTTTAGTTATGCAACAGTTGATTTTGCACCAATGATATTGTGCTGTATAACTAAATACTTATAAGGTCCCAAAAGCGAGACCTATTGGCTATGTCAATGCTTGTTGATTCCTTGTCTTGCGGTGAATCGTAGAGAATGTGCGTAAGAACCATGTTGTCGTCCAGTATGTTGTCTCTGCCCCAGTCTTGCTTTACACTCGATGGTCCTGTGAAAAGTGGGACTGGACGAAAGGACAGACTCAGTAGTGATTTCAGAAGTTACAGTGGGATGCAGTGTAAATTGCAGTGAATCGATTTGCAGCCCTGACGCCCTGCTGTGCCTGTGGCAGATGCACTGTGTAATATATTTAATGCACAATTCCCTGTAGCATTTGCTAAACAACATCAATGTTATAACGAGTTACATAAACATAAATTACAATTCACTGTCATGTAAGTAAAAAAATGACCTTCCTGTAGCTAAAATGAAGGTAGTTCCCCGTATGCCAAGACAGAAGTCATGCAAATGCAGATTTGCTCACCCGCAGCTTTTTTGTTTGCATTGATTCTGTAGTGAAATACCTTATGAAGATTTTGGGGAGGGCTGAAATTTGCGGATTTTTCTTTTTTGTAGCTTTGCGAAAATGCAGGGACATAACACATAATTATGCAAACTGAAAATCTGTTGTGCTGCACTAACTTTTAGCACTACACTACGTCCCTGTGCCAATTTTTGGCACAAGGTATTTTAAAAAAGCTTGTGTTGGAAACACTTTTATGTTTGAATTATCTTTTAACTTTGGAATAAGATATTCATGACGAACTATCAGATAGGTTGCAATCAAGAATATATTAGCACTTTGTGTATTTTTTTGCTGATTGGTGCCACAGAGTCAGCAGTGGTGTCAAGGCTTACCTGTTGTAGACAACTCAAGTCTTTGTGAATCCAACGAAGCGCAGTTCAGTTTAGGTGAAGAAAAACAGGTTAAACAAGCAGGAAGTGGGATAAGGGAGGGGGTGGCAAATGATGAGCACTTTCGCGGCCGCTTTGATGTTCTCAGTGGCCGTGCGGCTCGCTCAGAACATCAAAGCGCCCGCAAAAGTGATCAGGCAGGCTGACAAATGGTGCGTGCGCCCGGCGCACATGCACTGTATTTGGAGGCCTGAAAAGCCACTAGTCTGCACTTCCAAATCCCGCTTACTAAAACTCTCACCAGAGCAGCGCTAAAGCGCTGGCTCAGGCGAGACCTAAAAATGGATGACTTATTCTGTTGGTATGTATTTTCTGAAACTGCTAAAATGGCGGTCGATACGTATGTGTTGTGCGTGATCACCTCTTTATGGTCTTTCCTCTAAGGCTGTAGCAGTGTCTCTTCCTGTGTTTCTGTTTTGTTTTTGTTTATTTAACTAACAGTGAGGTCTCGTCAGTCGCTCCGCGCCATCTTGGGACTACCCTCTAATTTGTCAGCGGGGTGGGGGAGGCCACACTAGTTTCACTCACTCCGCGCCCCTGTTGCTAGGCTCATTGTGTGCAGCCCCAGGCTCAGGAGTTCGGCACCCGAAGACAGCAGGAGCTCGGTTCCCGGAGGACGCGGTTCCCCAGGTAACACAACTTTTAAATCAAAGCCGGTCACATTTTTTACGTGAATTGGTGTATTTCGTGAAGCAAGGCTTTTTTAAAAAAAGAAAGGGAAGAAAAAGTGTGAACGCTGCAGGGGTGGCTTACATGAAAGTTAGTCCTATTTAGTGAATAAACGATTTTCCAGCCTGAAGCAACAGAAGGGAAATAAGGAAAAGTTAGTTGTTAAGCTCCCTCACACGATAATTCGTTATTGAGAGCTTTAGTAGGGTGTGGGAGTGGGGTTCTAGGGTCTCAATAAGGGGTATAAAGACATTTGTATTCCAAAGGAAATAAAAGGTCTTGTGAGCAGCAGAAAAAAGAAGGAAGATGGCTGCGCATAGAGGGACTTTATTGTGTGTGAGAATGTTACTTGAAGTTCTGTATTCTTCAATTGTTGCTGCTGTGAGCTGGCAATAAAGGAGATTTGCATAATGTTAGCCTCCGTTTCATGCCATAAAATCTATTCCAGTACCACCATCTGCTTGCTTATGACCAGCTTTGTCAAGACTATGATATCCCCCCCGGGCCAGTTCCTTTTTATGGACAGCTGCTGGCTACATGCCGACTCGTATGGCACACAGTAGACGAAGAACCCCTCACCCATGCCGTCATACACACCCTGTACACCCTGGGCATCGGGTGTCATTTGATCTCTCAGCTGTATAGAGCCACCAGGGAACATGCGGGGTTCTCTTTGACACCTCTCCGGAAAACACGGGAGGATGACATTGCCCACCCCCTACATAATTCTGAATGGAAAACAGCTCTGGAGTCCTCACAAAGTGTCTTGCGGAATGCAAAATTAAAAAACACACAATACATGATACTTTTTTGGGCCCATCTCACACTATACAGGCTAGTCTGCATATTCCCAGCGGCACACCTCACATGCCCTAGACATCAGTCCAATGCAGCCGATCACCAGCACATGCTGTGATCATGCCCTACCCTAGCTCACTACTGGCATGCTGTACATGACACCCTATCCACCGTTACCGAGCTCACTACTCTGAACACATGGGAAGCGGCTGCCATGGGAATTTACAAGCGAGGAAAAGACTCACAAAGTGCAAGCACGATTCGCAATCCTAGCCCTATTGGTAGCCAAACAGAACCTTACATCACACTGGAGAGCCAACCACCCCCAGCAGCCTCACAAGGCACTTCTCTATTGGGGGAGCAGAGCGTATCGCCCTACATTAGGAGGAAGCCTGACGACTCCATAAAAGACCCATGGCAGCAGGATGGGACACCATGAACACTCAGTTTCGAGAACTGGTCCATGAGGATACCTCCCTCAAAGAAACCCAATGATTGACTCTCACTTTGCCACACACATAATCTGCTGGCCCTGACATGGCACGGTTAACATTTTGTCCCACAAGAGGTAAGTCCATTTATAATAAAGCCGCAGGTACCACCGCTCCAGGTGGCCCCCCGCCTACACATGGTTCCCTTGAGGTAACCCTCACGGATGTTTCCTGTGATGCTGTTTACTTGTTCCTCTCCCTCACAATTCTTTTCCCTCTTATCTTTTAGAGGTTCACATACTTCATTACCTAGAACTGTGGCCCTGAGTCATACTGGACACAGGCTCAACACATACAATCAACAGTAGCACACACTGTGTCTCTATGCAAGATCTGCCTCAATGCTTTGAAATTTACCCTCAAACGTTAGTCAAGTAGCAATGTGCAGAGCGTAGCCGAAGTACCAGAGAAATGCACCTATCCCATGTCAATTGTCTCTTTCATATGACTGTGACAACAGTTGCTGGGTCGGTAGAAGGTTGCTAGGGGAGTCAGTAAAAGGCTGCTAGGGGAGTCAGTAGAAGGTTCCTAGGGGAGTCAGTAGAAGGTTGCTAGGGGAGTCAGAAGAAGGCTGCTAGGGGAGTCAGTAGAAGGTTGCTAGGGGATTCAGTAGAAGGTTGCTGGGGGATTCAGTAGAGGGTTCCTAGGGGAGTCAGTAGAAGGCTGCTAGGGGAGTCAGTAGAAGGTTCCTAGGGGAGTCAGTAGAAGGTTCCTAGGGGAGTCAGTAGAAGGTTGCTAGGGGAGTGAGTAGGAGGGGATACTGCCCTCCTGATTGCCGGTATCCCCCTCCTGCCTCCGCACCACTTCTGCCGGTTGAATGAGGTGAGAGTTGGGCGTGGGGGCCTCAGGAAGGACATCGCATTTCAGGGCGATCCACCACTGTACTGACTTGCATGGAGGAGTCGCCTGATCCCACTAATCTGCCTACAGGATTGCGGTTTGACATGCGAGCCCGATCTATGCTTTGAACCTTAATGGGTTGCTTCGATGGTCTGGTGTTCCTTAGCTCCGTTGTAAACATTGAGGGACAACACCCATTTTGTTTATTTTTATTTTTGCTTTTGGGCATCCATCTTGTCCTTCGGTCAAGGAAACTGAAGAGGGGTGCCCCCCCCCCGGTCTCTATAGAAAGTGAAATAGGCTGGATCCACCCTCTGCATTTGGCGGCCATCTTGGAGTGGGCAAATTGACATTATCCCACACATCTGGTTCAGGATTTCTCCTCTTAACATCATCCATGAGCCACTGATAAAACATTTCCATCGGCCAATAGATCAATTGCAGCCTTACATATGTACAACCCATGATATCAAACTCCCTCGGCATCTGATTAATCCCTCATGCTTCTTACACTAAACGCAGAGCGTTCATTACCTACTGGTAGCATCCCAATATTTCCACAGTGGGAGGGGTCTGGCTTAGTCGGCCCCATTTCCACATATCTTGAGGTATTTATTTCCTTTTAGGTCATGAAACGCTTGCCTGAACTGCCTTCCATATAAAGATATATTCCCATCTCAAGCAATACCTAGATGTAATCACAGCCTAGCCTCCTGTATATTAGTCATGCGACTCTGACCTAAGTCCTATGGTTCCTAAGCACTGTAATTCAATCTCCCCTTACTCATCTGTTTTACGACCCGGCTGCCCAAATTAACTCTCTTCAGTACCTCCAGCTCCCAATTTATTTGGCCTGTCCATTAAGAACATTACCTGCCTACTCATGTCATTTTTGATATATAAACTTTCTCTCTCCTTATACTCCTAACTGGGCTGCCATCCCTACTAAGACACGCAAGATTAGTCCTGACCCTACAGGTTTCAATGCCCCCATCACCAATTACCCGTCCAACCTCTCCAAAAATGCGGCAAAAAACACAAACACCTCATACTCAAAGCCCGACCCAAATCTTTAATCTCAGACCCCGACTTTTGTGCTTACAAGGGTACTCTTAGGGATGTCTTATTTCTCTGTTCACCCTGTGGATAAGTAATATTCAATCGTTTTTAGCCTGATCGATGTGAAAATGGAACCCTGAGTGAATTTACTATTTGCATAGTTACAACTCTAACCACTAGTATACGTAGTAGTTCTTTGTACTTAATATCACTATTATGTGATTTTGAGCTTTCCCGTTTGCATCTCTCTCCTAAGGGACTCTACAACGTATACTTTTCCTTTTCTGTTAGCTGAATCTCTTCTTTGTGGGTCTCTTCACCTCGCTGTCTCCCTCCCTTTGTCCTCCCAGACCCTTGCCTTTCGTGGCTCCTGTCTTTTTCTGTATTGCTTGGGGAAAGATCCAATATTTATACTCTGGAGTCTCAGTGACCCCTCTAAGAGAGTCCACTGTGTCAAGGGAGCCACAAACAGTTGAGGTATGGTATGGCGCCCCTTACCAAAGCACTCCCTCTCCCCTTGTTGGGGAAGGAACCAGTAGATAGGCCTTGGAGTCTCAGAGACCCCTCTGAGAGAGTCAACTGCGTAAAGGGAACCTCACGCAGCGGAGATGTGGGAATGATACCACTTCCCCTGGGAGCACAGCTTACCGGACCTTGGATGCGGTTTTTTCTCGTTCACCGGTTTCTACCCCCTTCTCACTCCCCCTCCTCTTTGATGCTCTGTCTCTCACCCTCCCCCACCGCTTTCCCTCTTTCATTCTTTGTCTACTTGCTCTGCTCCTATCCCATCTCCCCTAAATCTCTCCCCCTGCCTGCTACGCTGCCTAGCCCCCTGTCCCTTGTGCCCTTTGACTAAGCACTCCTTCTCCCCTTGTTGGGGAAAGATCCAATATTTATACTCTGGAGTCTCAGCGTTCCCGCTGAGAGAGTCCACAGCGCTAAGGGAGCCACTCACAGTTGAGGTATGCTATGGCGCCCCTTACCAAAGCACTCCCTCTCCCCTTTTTGGGGAAGGATCCAGTAGGTAGGCCCTGGAGTCTCAGAGACCCCTCTGAGAGACTCCACTGCGCATTTTACTGGACTTTGGATGCAGCTTTTTCTCATCTACCGGTTTGTGCCCCCTTCACCCTCCCCCTCTTCTTTCTTGCTGGGTCTTTCACCCTCCCCCCTTCTCTTTCCCCCTTAATTCTCTGTCTACTTCCCCTGCTCCTACCCCCTCTCCCCTTGAATCTCTCCCCTCGCCTGCTTTTTCCCTTACGTATATGTCCTTACTGTTTGTCTCGACCTAACATGTAACTATGTTGCCATGCTCTAACAACTGTGTAACCTTTGTAACGATGTAACCTGCAACTATGGTCTGATACTCATGTAAAGCGCTCTGATACCTCTGGGTCTCGCCAGCGCTATATAAAACCTTTCAAATAAATAAATAAATAAAAGGTGCTAGGGGTGAGAGGAGTAACTCGTTCCTCAGCCCAGTGAGGGAGAAGAAGCCAGAGCTCACTAAGGTCTGAGGCGTGGACCTCAAGGAGCACAAGGCTCCGAGAAGCACTGAAGAAGGGCTGAAGGTGCAGCCCAGGAGTTGAAGAGAGGCTTGTAAAGCAGGATATGAGGCAGAAGGAAGAATACGCTTTCTGATAGGATCTGTGATTGCAGAAGAGCAGAAAAAGTCTGGTAGAAGAGCAAAGGGTACGATAACACTGAGGCTCTCCGGGCACGGTCACAGTGTGCTGTGGATTTTTAGGGCCTGGGGAACAACCTGGAAAGTCTTGGAGGCAGCATCTGAATGCCTCTGTGAGACCTCACCAAGGTGGATGACCACTTTCTGTGGACGGTTGTCTTTAAAAACAATTCCACAAGCTAGCCCCTGGCAGCAGGGCGAAAAGCAGGGCAGTCCTACTTGTCCAGTGGTGGCGACAGCTGATCCCTACTGAGATGATAAAGCACCGGTGAGCTTGGTAGGCACGTGGGCCCGATTCACAAAGGTAAGCATATACTTTTGTGTAGGTTTACTTCTTTTCGGTATTCACAAAGGTAAACTTACACCAAAAGTCTAACTTTACTTCTTTTTTCGGTATTCACAAAAGTAAACTTACACCAAGAGTCTAACTTTACTACTTTTCGTTAGTCACAAAGCTAAACTTACACCAAAAGTCTAACTTTACTAGTCACAACTTAACTTTGTGAATACCAAAAAGTAGTAAAGTTATACTTTTGGTCCAAAGTTACCTTTGTTAATACCGAAAAGCAGTAAACGTACACAAAAGTGTATGTTTACCTTTGTGAATCTGGCCCACGGTGCGGTGGGGAGGCATGGCCTCTGGGATCCAGGCACTGTAGAATGCGGGGAGAAATACACCCCTTCTGGAAAACCCTTCCTGTGGAAAACCTTCGAGGAGCATTAACCATCTCTACATGGCTGGGTCTAGCGGGGTCTTGGGGAAGCAACAGCAGCAGCTCTCACCAGGTATGCACCATAGAGGCATTAGCAGGAAAAGTGAGGCGTTTTGGCCCCCATGCTTAATTTGTAAAAAATGAAGTGCCAGGGCCCTAGGCAGAAGGCCACTGCAACTTGCACCACCCACTATCCCTGCCAGCGCCGCCTATGACAGTATAAATACAACAATAACCATCACACCACTACAAGTCTGACAATTGAGACAATTCCAGGCCTCTAACGCTATAGGAATTACTTAGGCAGCAGATATAAGTAGGCCTGGGCGGTAAATTTCGTTCCGATTGCGAAATTTGCAATATTTTGACATTTTCGCGTTCCGCGGAGAGCGCGAAAATGTCAAAACTTTCGCAACCTGACGCGAAACGGAAGTATTTTTCTTGTTCGCACTTTAAAAATGCATTCTCGCACGCGCGGTCTCGACTTACCGGGTCCCTGCGTTCGCCGACAAATTTTCCTATCTGTTTGCGCGCGCCACAAGATGTTGGATTGTTTGTAGCCGGTCGCGCTATCCCGCGAGAGTTTGCGATCGCGAACTCGTCATTGCGATCGCGAACAGGAAAGGAAATAAGCATCGCAAGCAAGATGGCCGTGCCCATTAGCGACCGCATGGGCAAGTTGGAGATATATTTTCCCACGAGCACCCAAAAACACATCGCGAACGGGCGGGAAAAGCAATCTCCGCGTCTTCGCGAAAGTTTTGCATGCTTGCGGAGATTTTGCACAATTTCGCGATAATTTGCAAAAGTCAATTTCGCAAATTCCACCCACCCTTAGATATAAGACACTTTTATGTATATTGAATGAATAAGCAATTGCTATGTTCATCCATAAATTAGACAAACAGTGCCACCATGTGGTAAACTGTCATAAGTGCCAGAGTTGACAATTAATTGCCGGTGCCACGCACTGGAAACCACTGACTCAAATTAAGCACTGTCTTTGCACCCGAGTACTCATGTTCCCTCCTGTCCCCAGGTATATCTGCCAGCAGGAACAGCTAGATCCAGGCAAAGGCTGCTGTACAATCCAGTGAGGGTCTTTGCCCACCCTTGGCTCACTCTTCCTTTTTAGACAGCGACGGTGAGGTCAGTAATCCATCTAGCTCGAGAGCCCCCTCTCTTCTGGATCTGTAAGGGCTCTAGACCACCTGAATCCAGAGGTCAGTTCAGTGCACATCTGTAGTCCTCCATCTCTGCCCAATCACAGCTTCCAGAGAGGGAGAGCGCTTCCATTGAGCCGGGCCCCTTCCTAACCCCAGAGCCACCCAGTGAGCCCTCATCCCGATGGGTGTGGATCATGGCAGCATCTGTACCATCCTCTGGCCTTTGTAAGGCCTCCCAAGGTCACGTGACTCAAGAGCAGCTGAGCAGGATTCTGAGAAGGACTCCCACTGTCCATGAAACCCAGGAACCAGATACTACCGCCAGCTCTCTGAAGTGCCAAGGACCCATCACTTCAGGCTTTGTCTCACGAGGGAAAGCAGCATGGAGCAGTCAAGGCTCAGAGAGCGCTGTGAGGCAGAACTGGTCCAGGGAGCACAGGTCTCACTCTCAGTAGGCCCAATGTCCAAGCACTGGTAATCATATTATTAAAAAAGAGAAGGTGTTCACTATTAGTAAGGAAATATGCTCAGTAACTTTAATACAGTTTGGGAGACATATAATATTTTGAGCGACACGTTCTATGCTCTGTCCTGCCTCTGTGATCATAAGAGGGGAGGAGGGGGGGGGGGCAAAGGCACCTGACAAACCAGGGGTACAATGACAATCCTAGTGATTCTAGCCAAGTGCAGCACCCTCTCACTATAGTCTAGGCTTCCTAAAGCTCGTATATTATGTACAGTTATAAATCAAATGAAGGTGCCTGGACCACATCAAGTAGAGACTTTGGCTTCAATTACCCCATCTTTACATGTTTAAGGCGTATTTAAAAAGACGGAATCTTTACACCCATATAGGGGCGAATAATATTTTCATAGTAAGAAAGGGACTCGGTGTTTTGGCATCATGTGGCCTTTGCCCATTATTAAAGCTTATTTTTATTGCTGAGTTTGCTTGCAAAGTGGACGTGTTGAGTAAAAAAGGAACCACCACATATGTTATATTACAATCAGGAATGCTGAGGCCCTATTGCTGATTTAAAAAGTGAATGTGCTTCAAGGCGTTTATTGTTCCACCCATGGTTGAAAGTGTTTGTTTGGTGGTGATAAGAGGGTGTGATATTGCTGCAACTACCCCCCTACCCAACTTCTACTCACCCTCTTCGTCTGTCTGCCACTCTCTTCGCTCTCATCCACCATTAGGAAAGCACTGCCTGGCCTTGACTGACCACCTTCTCTCCACTTTTGATTGAGACCCCCAGCCTCCCTCCCTCCATCTGCCTCTTCTCTGTCTATAGCTCTCCTCTTTTTTCACTTTTTGTCTGTTTCTTCTGCACCTGCCCAACCATCACAGAACTGAACTTACCAAGGCCTCCACGCTAGACCGGAACAAGCTCCCTGAAGAAATCTGGACCACAGAGCCTCAATCCCACTGCCCGTCCCACCACGAGGCCCTATCACGTGCCATCATGAACCTCAACACAAGGATCACCACCTGGGCAGAGTCCCTGGCGCTGCTAAAACCACCTCATCATCTCGGACTAAGCTACATGCGAGCTGGTACACAGAAGTCCTCTGCGGCAGCACTACAAACAGCTGGAACACAGAGAGCGCCACACCCAAGACAGCAACGACAGAGCCGCCTGCAAATCAACCCTCCAGATCTACCACCACAGACGCAAAGCCACCAAGTGTTCAGACCTCACAGAACAGATTCAAAACTGCTCTGACTGCTCATGAAAGATATTTTCGCCCTTGTAAATTATTTCACATCCCCTCCAGCCAGCTCCACGACAGCCACCTCCCTCGCAGGGAGGCAACACACTTCTCTCCCACTACTCCACCAACAAAATTAACACTATCTACAACAACTTTGCACTCCAGCCACCCTCATCTTCCTCCTGTCCGATGATAGGACCATCCTGGAAACCACTCTGTGCTGTTGTCCAGCCATCACCTCTCTGGATACAAATAGCACAATGTGCTTCATCCACTGGAGAGCTCCCTCGGATCCATGCCCTCATCACATTTTCACCAAAGGACTCAACCTCATATGCACAGCCCTCACGCCTATCCTCAACGACTGTCTCACCACCGCCACCTTCCACGGCCCCTGGAAATACCACCCCCCCACTCATGAAGAAACCCTCGTAGACCCAAAGACTCTAGGTAACTACTGACCCATCTCACTGCTCCCCTACTCAACCAAACTACTTGAAAAGCTTATCAACAACTGACTGGCCGACAACTTCAAGGCCAACCACCTCCAGGATCCCTCCCAATCAGGATTCAAACGAAGCACAGCACAGAGACAGCCCTCGTCGCTGCTACCGATGACATCCAACTGATCATGGATGGGGCATAGAGGGGCACTCATCCTGCTCAACCTCTCGACCGCTTTCCACACTGTCTCCCACCCCATCTTTATCCAACGCCTCCACAAGATCAGATTCCACAGACCAGCCCTCCAATAGCTCCATCCTGTTGAAATACAACAAGATGCCAGTCCCGTTGACTATCTCACTGTCGCTATTGAGGGAGTTTCACAATTGAGCTCAGACGCCTGTGTCTGACTGACAGAGGACCAGGGACTATTAGAGAGAATGTCACCGGTCGGTACCAAAATGCGGCGTGGACAGACTAGTGACTGTGCATTGACGGTGGGAAGATATCGCTCTCACGCTTCCAGTGTCTTTCCATGTAGTGATGGTTCGCTCGAACAAGCATTGAAAATGCAATAGGTTTCGCCTTTAGTTAAGTTAAACCCACTTGCTTTGCTAATGGTATTGTATAGCAAAGCAAATGGCTTTAACTTAATGAAAGGCGAGACCTATTGCATTTTTAATGCTTGTTTAAACTGGTTTTCTTTCGTCTCTTTATCATCTTTTCTTTTTTGTACTGTTGTTTCCTCATCTTGTTTTCCTTCTCTCTCAGTTTAATACCGCTCACTCCCCATCTGTCCATTTCCTCCCTTTCTTTTGTTCTGTTTGCACCATTTTTATTTCTTTGTGTCTTTTTTACTGTTCTCTCCCCATCTTTTTTGCTCTGCTCTTCTCGCTTGCTACGCTCTCAATTACTTTTCTGCCTTCTATCTTTTGGAGCTATTATTTCGTGCTCTGTATGTTTAGTGCTTTAAATGGAAATATACAAGTGGTGGTAACTAGGAGCCCTAATCATGATACACATGTGCATAAAGACACAGCTATGCTGTTTAGCATGGGCAATTTATTTTTTTTTTTCTGGTTTGAAAGAGCATTGGCAAAACACATTTGCAAAGCCAATAAGTCTGCATTAGCAAAGCCAAGAGGTAAGCCCTAACAATTGTCTTTGCTAATTCTTGTTCTGCTGGTGACTCCCTCTCTTCCCGTCTTCCCACACATCTCTCCATCTCCTTTCCCTATTCATGCCTTCATTTCTCATGCTGTTCCTATGTCTTGGTGTCTCTTTTCCAGCCTTTCTTTCTTAACCTGTCTCCAACTCTTTCTTTCCAGACGAATATCTGCCTTTTCCTATCTCACTTTTCCTATCTCTTGCGACTTGGCCTAGCTCCTCTTCTCCCTATACCTGCGGATTTCTCTGATCTATTTTATTGTCATTATTTTGTCTCCCTCCCTCCCTTCATCGCTGCCTCTTTCACTTTTCCTGCCTTGCTTATGTCTCTAGGAATCTCTCTTCTTGTCTCCCTCGCTTCTCGGGTCTCTCTTCCTGCCCCACCCCTCTCTCACATTAGGGTTTTTTTCTTGAAGTCCTCTTCCATCCTTTGCTTCAGTTCTGTCTCTTCATGGCAGCTTTTCTAGTTTTACTCATATTTCTTTCTCACGTCTTCCTTTTTTCACCTTTCTTGTCTCTCTCCCTGCTTTTACTTCGCTCTTTTCATGTCTCCTTCACCTGTGTCTCTCATTATATACCCTCCCCTCTCTTATCCTGTCTCTTTTCCTCCTCATGCTCCCTGTCTCCTTGCCTTCATTTCCTCTCCTCGGGACCCATCCCTGCCTCCTCTTACTCTACTCCCCTCTCTCCAGGTGTTCATCTCTTGCTTTACCTCCAGCTCTGTCTCTCTTGCGCTCCTCTATATTCATATATATTCCTTACGCTGCTAACACCTCGCCTGCGGCTAGCCCATCCCGCACAGACCGAGGAACTCGGGGGGGGGGGGACGACGACACAAAGCACGGTATCCCATCTCGCGCTCTGCCAAAGCGGAAGTCAGGCAATAACGGGCCAAAAAGCAGGTGGCCAATGGGACGCCCACATTTAGGAAGTAACGATCCTGACAAACGCATGGCTTCAGGATGTAGATATGAATTATAGATTGTAAACTCTGGAATTCAATGAAAGCCATGCAAATTGTGGCGATTTACGCTCATTTAGAAAAGGCCAGCAGGTGTAGTGGCACCAGGGCACCACAGCTACAGCAGTCTTTGCACAAAAGACACAGGAAGGAAGCACTTCCTCCTGGTTCCACTTATTTGCACCCGTGCTCATCTGAGTGGGCATTTGGCCAACCCGAAGAAATTAATTTTCTTACTATGCCCGAGCCCACGTTAAGATGGAGTTCCTTTTGGGTGGGAAGCAGCCTTGCTCCTGCAACTGCCACTCTCCCACTATGTGAATGAAGCAAGAAGTCTCACAGAGTGTGCGCTCATACTTTGAGTGCCAGGGGTTCTCTCACACTCAAGAGTATCAAGGAATTATCTCACACTGCGAGAGTCAGGGGCTCCCTCACACTCAGAGTATAGGGAGTTCTCTCACACTGTGAGAATGAGGGTCCCCCTTTCACTGTTAGTGTCAGGTCAGCGCGGGAGGTTTGTATCAGGCTCTTCTCTCGATCAAAGTGCGTCTGTGGGGTCCTGCCCACAGCCTCCTGTGGCTGTCTCTTTGGATGCAGCGGGTGTCTCTTTTAAATCGTGAAAGTAATTCCTTGGTGAAGTTAGGCAGCCACGGTGAGCTGACGTCTCTCTAGGCTCTCTCTGACGGTGGATGTCTCCTTCAAGTTGTAGGCAGCTAGTCACCGCGTGTCTCCGTCCAGTTGTAGGTTGTCCGTCTCTCGCAGTGGGCGTCTAGTCTCGGTACAGCTGTGAGTGGCGCGTCTCTGGCGGTGAGTGTCTCTGTACAGCTGCAAGTTGACCATCTCTAGCAGTGCGTGTCTCCGTACAGCTGTCGGTCTCTTTTCCCTGGTGATCAGTCTATAGCGCGCTAAGTGCCTCGCCGTAGCTGCATGTTTATTTTTCGGTGGAGTTGTGCTGCCTCTGCCAGTCTGCTCTCTCCGTACATGCCTGCAGTCTCGGCTGGCAGTCCATGCGCCTCTCTTCATTACCTACCGCCCCTCCCCCAGGCTGTAACCCAACCCCTCGGAGGCGCTGAGCAACATTTTGGCGGCCACCCGGAGCATTGTATCAGATCCCAGCTTGTTTCTAGTAGTGAAACCGAGTGAAATGCAACCTCCAGAGAATGTGCAAGAAGAGGCTGGCGCAGAAACTTGGCTGGAATCTCGGCGTTGGCTAAGCATCGTGTGATTCTGAGCAAATCACTTAATCTCCCCGTGCCTAAAACCCCTGTTTACTGTATCTGGTGCTCACGCTCCAATACCTCCGGGACCATTTTGCTCTAAATAAAACTACAAAACAAACTAAAAACGGGAGCAATACATTTGTGCGGCCCATGTTTAAGCGCTCGCCAGTGAAACCGAGTGAAATGCAATCTCCAGAGAATGTGCAAGAAGAGGCTGGCGCAGAAACTTGGCTGGAATCTCTGCATCGGCTAAGCATCGTGTGATTCTGGGCAAATCACTTAATCTCCCCGTGCCTAAAACCCCTGTTTACTGTATCTGGTGCTCACGCTCCAATACCTCCGGAACCATTTTGCTCTAAATAAAACTACAAAACAAACTAAAAACGGGAGCAATACATTCGTGCGGCCCATGTTTTAGCGCTCGCCAGTGAAACCGAGTGAAATGCAATCTCCAGAGAATGTGCAAGAAGAGGCTAGCGCAGAAGCAGAAACTTGGCTGGAATCTCGGCGTCGGCTAAGCATCGTGTGATTCTGGGCAAATCACTTAATCTCCCAGTGCCTAAAACCCCTGGTTACTGTATCTGGTGCTCACGCTCCAATACCTCCGGGACCATTTTGCTCTAAATAAAACTACAAAACAAACTAAAAACGGGAGCAAACGGGAGCAATACATTCATGCTGCACATGTTTTAGCGCTCGCCAAGCAGCTGATGTAGAGTTTTCTGTTTCTGCCGTCCCACTTGGACGGCCTGCTTTCCTTCTGAAGTAAAAGGTTTATTATCTTTATGGGGCCATGTGTTGCTCATAAAGATAAGAAACCTTTTACTTCAGAAGGAAAGTAGGCGAGCCAGTCCAAGTGGGATGGCTCAAAAAGAGAAAAGTGTACTTCACGAAGAGCTCTTTCCTAATGGCTGGCCACCGTTTACCATAAACGGTGACGCCGGCCAATGGGAAAGAGGGCCGGGGCTTAAAGCCGATAGTCAAGCCCCTTAAAATCATAAGATCTCGCCAGCGAGACTGCGCATGTGCGCAGCCTACACAGGCGAAACCTAAAAACCTACCGCATCACGACAATATTAATTTTATCTTTGGTATTCCCTTAACAGCACTAGGCACAAAGTTCCCCATTTATTCACAAAATGAGATAGTGACAATTCAAGCCATCTCAAATTAATTGTGATATTAATAAAATAAAAGCTGCCCTTGTAATAGGTATGCAAGTGGAGATTAACTTCCCTTTAAGGCTCACCACAGGCTCTGGGCATCGCTCCAAGTGCAAAGCAACAGATTGACACAATATCCCATGACAGGACAGATAGATTTGTACTCTACACAGTGGAAAAGTTAGCCTGGTGGGTTTAGTGTGTGTTCTTGGTAGTGGAAAACGCACAAAGAAAGTACAAACTGAAGGTTGATGCAAAATAAATATTTGCATTTTATTAATTTTAAGGTTAGTATGATTTCCCATACACTCTGGACGCAGGGATGTATATATACATTATTTTAAAACTAATTTCTATTGATTTTTAATACAATAGCACTTACGCAAATTGCCATCAGTCTGAGCTGTGTTCCATAGCCAGGTGCAGGAATCCCACCTTGAGTCCTGAGCATACATGACAACATGTCACAGTCGACAGGAGTGATTGGTCCGAAATAGAAACAATAGTAACTGCAGGTCACACCATTTGCAGATGTTGGCATAAGCATGCAAGGTCTCTACGTGTCGCTCCTTTGAGTGGTCCACTCACAGCGATCCTCTCATTTTCACACCAGAAATGTGCAGTTCGCAGGTTGAGTGCTCCCACCCCAGTGCACAGACCTGCCTATTTTACGGGCTCCGCATCCAGCAGATAAAGTCAGGAAACCGGCAGGCCTCAGACATATGTTCATGTTCAAAAGACAGATTCTGCTGCCCTCAACCAGGGAGACTCTCTTCATACTCCTGCGGCCCATGGAGCGATGCGTCCCTGTCTGCAGCCACCGGGACCCTGGGTAGCCCTGGAAGCTCCTCTCGCCTGGGCGCAACGCATTCAGCCTGGCCCCGCTTTAGCGTCGCAGCGCTCCAGTGTTTCACCCCACGGAGTGCGATTGCCTTCCAGTGCTTGGCTATAGACAGCGCTGCCTGCTTCTTGGCGCGTCACCAGGCCCAGGATTCCGTCCTCCCCAGTGGTGAGGTCTCTCCATGCCCAGTAATGTGTTTCAGAGCACTCGGGACTTCCCCCTTAAATGCCACCGCCACTGGGCAGTTCCAAAACACATGTGCCATGTCTGCCTCCGAGGGCAGCCGAGTCAGACCCACATACTCGGTGGAGCCGAGCTGAGCTGAGATAAGCCCTGTGCAAGGTGCTGCGCTGAATGTATTGAAACTTGGCATTAGGGGAACCCTTGCGCGGGTATATCAGTATCTTGTCCCGTTCTCCCGGCGTCAGTTCCCGCCCCATCTCTCTCTCCCAGCTCTCCCGGGCTGGCAGTAATGGGTCCCGAGATGTATAGGCCAAGGCACGTGTGAACCAGGCGTTGTGTACGCGGCCCCCGCCATGGTGTGAAGTGTATGCACTGGTGGGTTCTGCTCCGGCGCGGTGTCGACTATCTGCCAGGGTCAGTTCATATCAGTGTGGCGCAGGGGCCAGGGAGCCTGACTCCGGACCACAGGGTTTGGCTCGATCCCGGCTCCGGTGGCGCCCAGCACCATGTGACCCTGGGCAATAACTCCCTTAATCTTCCCGATGGCCCCCAGCGCTGGGACACCTCTCCGGAGGTAGCTGTGCGCTTTACAAATGCTGGTATTTCATTTCATTTCAGTTAATAGCCTGCCATATGCCAACATGGATGTATATATACATATATTGATGATTAAAATAATTGATTGGTGCAAACGCATCTTTCCTTCCATGTTATTCCTTGGTTTCAGAACATGGACGAGATGACCTGCTCTCTGTATGTGTCTGTCTGTGTAATGTTTTATGTTATTTTTATTGTTTGTGGGAGTTTTGGGGTAAATGTTAATATATCAAGTACAGTGACATGGATTTGCCTCCATGTGTCAGCAGACTGCAGCTGTCTACTTGTCCATACTGGCCTTGAGTATAGAAAATACCTATATTCAATGTTCCTTCTCTCTCTGTTTGCCTATTCCCTATCTTCTTGTTCCACAGAACATAAAATGCCCTAAATGTGTTAATTAAAAGGAAAATACTTGAATGCGTAATTCCGACAGGATAGCGTGGGTGAAGTGTGGGGAGTGTTTGTTCAAGTGGGGGACAGCCTTGTGTAATATGGATTTTGGGAAAATAACACAAGTGTTTAGTAGATTTGTAGAGAACGTGATGAGCTGGCAAAGGAAGAGAAAGTAGGAAAAAAAGTTTTGTGATTGAGAAACAGAAGTAGATGCAGCAGGGTGCAGCTATGCTATTGATATTGACTATGCAATGACGTTGGCTGTTATTTTATTATTTTTCCTTTTTATCTATAATTAGAGAAGTTTATGTTGCAAGTATTGCATCAAGCTGCCACCAGAAGAAGAGAACGTGTGCCACCCTGCACACATTAAATGCCATGTTTCAGTACACCTTGTTCTTCCAAAGTGACGCAGTCGTTAGCAGAGGCGGGAGCCGGCCCCCATCACACACCTGGGCAGGTGTTCCTCATTTTTTAAAGGATTGAGATGCATATGCCCTCTAGCACCACTGCGGCCTCACCAAGTCCAGTTCAGGTTCCAATATAGTGCAAGCGTGGTTTGTAACGACAACAATAAATGATACGTGAATGAACGCTTATTATTTCCATCCTGACCACGTTTAGTGGAAAGGAGGTGTCCTATTAGTGGTGCTGTCGAATGTTACATGCCTTATGACTCCACTGATTGTGTTATGAGCTGCACCGCACATATCAAACAATGGGCTGTGGGATTAGGTGTGCGAGGAGAGGAGAGGGCTTAGCTGATGCACCTCATACAACAATGAGCTGTTTCCATCACAGTATGACCTTCTCTGCAGACCCTCACGAGCTGAGAGACATATGATGTCCACTGGGTCAGGATTTCCATGTTATAAGTATTTGTTTCCAACTTTCGGCAACAATTACAATGAACTAGAGGCATGCGAGGCAAAAGAACAGTGAACTAGGACTGTGGCCACATTTTTGAGTTCTTGAATTCTGAAAATGGAATGGCGTTTGTTTGCAGAGTGATCAAAGGTCTTTGCAAGGGGCTCGGGAACATGCATAACTGCACTGCGCCTCTCATCCTGCAGCAGCGGGTGCAGTGAGAATTTGTGCTTCCCGTGAGTTGTCCTGCATTGATGCACTGCCACATGTTCTACTGGCCAGGAGAAGCACCCCTGACAGAGTGACCAGACTGAAACAACATGAAACACTGCTTGGCCGGCCTATGCACATCCCAGGCCACATGTCCATTGTTCCGCTGTCAGTATCTGATGCTTCGGTTTTACACTAACGCAAGAAGCTAACAGACACGTTGGGTTACCTCCATCATCAGGTGTTTCAGGCCCTTCCTGACTCAACACCAACTGGACATGATCTCCAACTGGGAGATAGGGACTGGGCCCTTGTGAGCGTCCACACCAGACGTCACTTCCTTCAGCCCAGTGGAAGGGACCATTACAGGTCCATAATCGCCCCAGCTGTGAAGTGTGAGGGGCTGACCTCCTGGAAGCATGGCTCTCACTCCAAGAAGGTACCCCATCCCTGGAGGAAAACAAGGACCGGGGGCAGCAGCTCCATTGCCTGCAGTTCTGGCTGAAAGATCTCGCTAACATCCTTAGAAGTACCTGGGCGTTAAGTGCTGGGACCTCTGAGGCACCAAAGACGGTACTGGAAATATATCATCTTACGGGTATCTTTTGAAATTCATTTAGACAACAATGCCGACACCTCTTCGACAAACATGGAGAAATGGCCTTTGGTACCAACGGGTTTCTCTGTGCTAGTGTACTGTTCATGGTATCTGCAGATTCCAGACAGATACCTCTCACTTCAAAATATGAACATGGAATGACACAGAGACTTTTGAACTTTGAGAATTTGAACTTTTCCCAGATTGACAATACAACTAAACAACATCAAGGAGAATAGCAAACATGCTTTGAAGGAAAGAACTGTGTTGAATTGAAAGTGAAGTATGACGCAAAGTTACAAGTATTATATCGTTTAATATTTGTGGACACCTGCTCCAAGAATCCCTAGTAGAGAATAACTTGCAGAGTAATACGGCGCGTCACCTTTACCGACTACAGCTGTGATGAAAATACACCAACTTGAGAGTTCCAATACCCGCGTAGTAAGAGGTCTCATCAATAACAGAGTATTACAGAACTCCCAGTCTAGGGCTACTACCAGGAGGAGTTCTTCTTGGGTTTCAGTATATCCCAGCAAGTAGTGGCCCAACTGTGCATCTCAGATCCCCGGTGCACGGAAGGAAATATTTTTTCCCAAGTACACACACAGCAAGTAGCTAATGACTATCTAAATTTTGTTAAGATTGAAATTCCCCATGTGTAACATTTGTCAACATGAAGTACCACAAATAGCGGTACACAATGACCGCCATCAAGGACTGACCAAGAGGCACTAATGATGATGCAACTCAGCAATAGAAATAGTTACCCAAGGTAGCAACAGCCCATATGCCAGACACAATGGTTAGACCTAAACACTGATGAATACAGAGCAGAGCTGGAAGAATTGGGAACACTGTGTCATCATTGATTATTAGAAGAGGGGATGTGGAAGCCATTTCTGTCTGGAGTCCATTCTGTTCCTGTCGTCTTGTCTGTGATACTCAATGATGAGAAGGCCTGGCCTGTGGAACGTCCTTAAAAGGTAATATACCCTAAGTTTGAACTTTTGTCCTTTTACCCAACACAATGACATGTCACAAGATGACAATTCCCATAACAAGTTGCTGTCAGACGTTCCGAGCAAGGAATGTGTCAATCTATGTCCACATATAGCAAAGGCCAAATGCCAAAAGATGATTGCACAGGTATTGTGTAACCCCCTGTATTGGCACATTTGATGATCCCAGACACCAGGATATGTAGACACCTTACCTGTCACCATCTTGCATCATGCATATACCACAAGGTGTTTTTTCACTGTGATTGGCTAGGCGCTTAATGCTTGTGTAATACCTGCATCTTCTGATCAACAAAACACCATGTATTTGTCAATAATAATGAAGCATGTATCATGACGAGTTTACACACCTTTTTGTGGTTTTCGTGTACAAAAAACTGGTGAAAGTTTTGTAAATTGCACATGCTGCTAATTCTCTCATGCCCCTGTGACTCATGTGTAAACGCTGCCTGTAAAAGTTGGCAATTGTCTTTGTTTCTTTAATTCAGCTTCTACAGCAGGAGCCACCCAAAAAGTCAGCTTAGCCCTGTACTCAACCACGCCTCCGACCTGATCTACGGCATCCCTCAAGGCTTCTCAGTCTGGCCTACTCTATTCAACATTTACATGACCCACTCAGCAACGTCATCGCACCCAGCTCATCCTCTTCCGCTCCCAAGACACCGAGAACAGCAGCGAAACTTTGTCAGCTGCATGTCAGAGATCGCGAACGGGATGAAAACCAACGGCCTGAAACTCAACACTGACAAGATGGAAGCGCTTCTATCCGGAAACGGCACCGCTCTTTGGTCCCCAGCCCGGTGACCCTCACAGCTAGGACCAACTGAAGCCCATCAAACTCGACCAGGAACCTAGGGATGGAGATTTCCAATAACATCTCGATGAGCCATTAGATCAGCGTGGCTGCCCCCACCTACTTTCAGTCCCTCAAATGCTTCAAGAAGGAGTTTAGCTGGATCCTATTGGAAATCTTCAGCTCTGTCACACAAACGCTGATCACTATCAGGCTGGACTACAGCAACGCCCTGTATGTCGGCATCACCTCCCGCTCATCCAAAGGCTCAAAATCAGACAGAATGCAGCAGCCAGACTCACTCCCAAGTTCCGACTCTGTTCTTATATATCCGAACACCTCAAGGACCTCTACTGGCTCCCGATCCAAAAATGCTCCCTCTTCAAGCTCCTCACTCACAGCTACAAGGCACTAAACAAGCAAGGCCAGCATACCTCAACAGCTGCATCCAGTTCCGCACACCTACTAGGCTTCTCTGCTCATTGGCCTCCTCGTCCACATCACCCGCATCCACCAAGCCAGAGGCCCTCCTTTTCCTACCTGGCCCCCAAGCCTGGAACAACATCACCTTCTACATCCAAGCTCCATCACCGATTTCAGCAAAAAGCTGAAACCCTGGCTCTTCCAATAGACTCTTCCAATTCGCTCCAGCCACGGCGTCTCTACTCTTTACAGGCACTCGGATACCCTACTGGGTGATGTGCGTGCCATACAAAAATAATATAACCTAAGAAACACACATAACATATAACATAACAAAACATCCCTTCTGACTGGTCATTCTGTCTACTCTCTCTAACCCTCCTGTAATTTGTTTCCGCTCTGCTGTCTGTCTCTTCCTCCCTCTCTCAACCGTTGAATCACTTATTCACCTCTGTCCCTACTGTTGTCTCACGGTCCATGCACTTTCACCCTCTAGACTATCTTATCATCTCTAACCCTTCTGGTCTCCCCTTTGTATTCTTTCTCCTTTCTGTTCTCTTTCCATCTTGCTGTGTGTTCTTTTGTCCTCACTGCACTGTTACGCTCGCTCATGCTCTACACAACTCTGACGTATCGTCTTTCCAGTTCTTTTTTGCTCTTTCTCTCTCCCCACTGTGCAATAATTGTCTCAACTCTCGATCCTTCTACTATAGTTTCTCTTTCTCTCTGTCTTTTATTTTTCATTCTTTCTGTTCTCCGTCCCCTCCGCAGTCATCCAATCTCCACTCTATCCCAGTGGTCGAAGTGGGGAAAAAAAAGTAGGGAAACTGTGGGTGGAGAATCAGAGGGCGGGAATAACCCATGGACTGGGTCAGAGGGAGGAGTCTGAGGTGTGGCCAGAAACAGCAAAACATCCCAATTTTTAGTATTTGTTTTGTATTTCCCTGACCATTTACAACCTATTACATTATTAAATTCAACCAAGGGATACCTGTTTATTAAAGGTTGAATGTGAGTTATTGACATTAAAATGTATTCACAAAGTGGGATACGTTTCCAATCATAGAATGTCCCAAATACACCTTAAAGTGGAAGTACAAGCCATTTGTCTCCGAGCCATGCAGTTTCTGTCATCAGCACTTCTCCCTTTTTCCACAAGAGTTCAAACATGAATGACAATATATCCCAGTTTGCAAATGTTTTCCACCTAATTATGGCTCTGCCATATTTGCCACATATTACACCATCTGCTGCATAATCTGATGATTTTAACTAATAAATTGTTTGTAGCTCAAATGGATCAAAAGTTACAAAACAATGTGACTTGTGTTGCTGCGAAGAAGACGGCCCTTTGCAAAAGTTGACTTGACACCTTTCTCACTGCTGCATTTCTATGTCACACTGGTACTAATGAGGCAAACTATTTGCAGAGACTTTTAGTATGTATTAAAATGTCAAAATAATAAAGTATGAGAAAATATACTGCATTATGCTGCAGACTTTTTGTTTGCTGCATAATTTAGTCAACGCTGTGTCATCATTTTGTTCTCTCTTGCTGCATAATTCTACTGGCCCCAAAGCAGGCAGCACATGTTAAAAGTGCTTGTGCATGGAGCAGAGAGGCTGTGAAGTTTGTAAACTTAGTATGGTGTGCGTGCAAATCCTGCATTGCCGATCCCTGGTGAGTTGCACGACTATTGCTGAAACAAGGCCAATTGAGGTACCAGTGGGTGAGACAGACTGACTTCAAGGGTTCTGTGACCTCAGTGACAGAGTCACTGTCGCTCTAGGGCGTGCTGCTTCGTAGGCCTGCCCGCAAGACTGGAGGTGAACTTCAGCATGGATTGTGGTGGACAGGCCTTCAAGGTCAACCCACACTTGCCACTGATACGGTCCACCTGCTGGTGCTAAGACACCAGGGCTTTTACAGTCTAGCCGGGCCTTCTAAGGTCTAGCACAGGAATGTGCTCCATCAAGAGAGTGGTTTGGTGGAGTGGTCATGAAGGCTGAACTGGGTTCCCCAGAACCAAATTCGGCAGCTCTGGCCATAGTGCCACATCCTCTCCCCCACTGAACACCATACCGCCCCACTGACAAACTCGCACTGCCTCCAGCTATAACCCAGTTGTGCTGCGTTATAAACACCTGGATGCGACTCAATTCAAATTATGGACTAGACGAGTAATATGCTGCCTGAAAAAAGTCATAACATCTTGGGAAAATCAATTACTCATAGTGAATGTAAGATTAAGTAAAACATGTGAAATGTAAGCAGGAACAACGTGGTGTTAACAGGGCGCAATGAGGAGAAATGGTTTATTTCTCCTTGTTTTTGCTGTTTTCATGTGTGCTGCATTGTGCAGCACACACAAACAGCAAAATCCTATGCATGATTGTTTATGTACAGTAAGGTGTCCCTTCCTGCACATAAACAGTCATTTAAAAATGACTAGTTGCAACTTCTATTTGTGCTGCACAAAGCACATTTGGTGCAGTCCTGCATTTCAGAAGTGGCGGAGCGCGGCGTTAAGCCAAGAAGGCTAACGCTGCGCTCTCTCACTTCTTTGTAAATATGCCCCGTTGTTTAAAGAAAGACGACAAAACAAAAGTGGCGCTTCACTGCACTCTGTAAAGGGGCCCTAATGTGTTTCGGTGTGAATAAAACCAATCTGGCCACTTTGCGACCACTCTGACTTGCTTTATTAGTTATTTTTTTGTATTTTGAACCATTTTCTCTCCGCCCTGAGGCTGCTCTTTGGAATAGAAAAATGTTAAAAAAAGACATTGTGGCATGCTATGTCACTATTTCCTCTCTGTTAGGTCTATTTTCATGTAAAGTGGTATTAGTAAGGCTATTGGATCCCTTCATGTTCTAGTTCGGAACTCTGTTGTGCCTGTTTGAACGCTATCGTGCTCCAGGGCCCTTGGTACCCGCAGTTTATCTTCAGCCTACAAATAAAGAACTACTAACTTCTTTATGAGAAGCGTCTTCCATACATTACAGACATTTGCAGCAAAAGGGCTTCTTTCTTTTTTGGATCCATTTCACAGGGGAACAAATAGAGGAAAGAGAGGGTTTAGAGCCATTTTTGAAGTCAAGGTTTTCAGCAACTGAGAAGACAGAAAGAGGCAATAAGGGGAAGACGTGAGAGAGAAGGGGGCAGCTGCCAGCGGCAGAGTGGAAGCGGACATTGTCCTTGTCTTCCCTGGACAAGAAGGAAGAGAGAGTCCTTTTCCTTCTATGCCCACCCGCCCGTCCCCGAACGGCCATGAATGGCCAAGACTTATCTATAAGCTTTCGCTGTTTCTGCCGTCCTGGGACACATTTCCAAAAAACAGAAAAGTAGGGGAACGGATTGCTTAAATTTTAAGAAGTAGGGGCACGCCGTGCCCTTCCGATCCCGCCCACTTCGACCACTGCTCTATCCACTCCGATCAATTTCTCTCCTCCCACCCTCACTCCTCTCTGTCCTCGCTGCTCAGTGTCTCTCCTTTCTGTCCACTCTCCTCTCATCCTCTCTGTCCACTTCTTCCTCTCGCCACTCTGTCCTCTCTCCTCTCACCCTCTCTCCACTCTGACACCCCTCCTCCTCTCTCCCCTCTATCCTCTCCTCTGTCTCTCTCCTCTCTGTTCTCTTCGTCCTCTCTCCACTCTGTCCGCTCTCCTCTCATCCTCTCTCCTCTCCTCTCTGTCTCTCTCCTCTCTGTTCTCTTCATCCTCTCTCCAATCTGTCCTCTCTACTCTCAGTTTCTCTCCTCACTGTCCTCTCCACTCAGTCTCTCTCCTCTCTTCTTCATCTCCTCTCTTCCTCTCTCCCCTCTGTCCTTTCTCCTCTCATCCTCTCTCTACTCTGTCCTCTCCTCCCTGTCCCTCTCCTCTCTGTTCTCTTCATCCTGTCTCCACTCTGTCCTCTCCACTCTCAGTTTCTCTCCTCTCTGTCCTCTCCACTCAGTCTCTCTCCTCTCTTCTCCGCCTCCTCTCCTCTCATCCTCTCTCTACTCTGTCCTCTCCTCCCTGTCCCTCTCCTCTCTGTTCTCTTCATCCTGCCTCAACTCTGTCCTCTCCACTCTCAGTTTCTCTCCTCTCTGTCCTCTCCACTCAGTCTCTCTCCTCTCTTCTCCGTCTCCTCTCCTCTCATCCTCTCTCTACTCTGTCCTCTCCTCCCTGTCCCTCTCCTCTCTGTTCTCTTCATCCTGTCTCCTCTCTGTCCTCTCCACTCAGTCTCTCTCCTCTCTTCTCCGTCTCCTCTCCTCTCCTCTCCTCTCATCCTCTCTCTACTCTGTTCTCTCCTCCCTGTCCCTCTCCTCTCTGTTCTCTTCATCCTGTCTCCACTCTATCCTCTCCACTCTCAGTTTCTCTCCTCTCTGTCCTCTCCACTCAGTCTCTCTCCTCTCTTCTCCGTCTCCTCTCCTCTCTTCCTCTCTTCCTCTTTCTCCTCTGTCTTCTCCTCTCCCAACCTCTCTTCACTCTGTCCTCTCTCCTCTCATCTTCACTCCTCTCTCTCTCCCTTCTCCTCTCGTCCTCTCTCCACTCTGTCCTCTCTGCTCAGTCTCTCTCCTCTCCATCCCCTCTCCTCTTATCCTCTTGCCCGCTGTCCTCTACGCTCTCAGTCTCTTTCCTCTCCCCACTCCAGTGGCGGCTCCTCTGCCATGGCGGAGGAGTGTCGCCCCATTGCTTTCAAGCAGTGCAAGAAGAGGAAACATAAAATGAGAACAACTTTCCGTTATTATCATTTTATGTTTGTGCTGCTTTGAGGGTGGGTGGGCGGGGCTGCTCTGCTGTCGGAGCAAAGCTGAGGAGGAGTGGTTTGCCCACTCCTAAGTGCGCAATGACTGTTTGGTTGGCCCTTTCGAGCCGCCCAAACCAGTCATGCGCCCTTTTCCCATTCTCCGTACAGGTTGCATTACTGCCTGCATGGAGAACATGCCCAGACCCCCATTACCTGGTTGAGTGTCAAACCAGGATGCTCAAAACCAAGCACAATGCTGCAGTGCAGCATTGCGATTCGTCATTGGGCCCTGGCTGTGCTTCCTGTTCCTTAAAGAGACCGGGAGCAGAGACGCAGGACCCGGCGGGAAACTAAGTATATTATTTTGTTTATTATGCGCATCCTTGCGCAAACCCCATTTGCGCCCGCCACCCACGAGCCATGCCGGCCACCACTGCCCCACTCCCCTCTCCTTTCATGCTCTCTCCACTCTGTCCTCTTTTTTTTCAAGATCAGCGTTTTACCTTTGCAAAGATTGCAAAGTGGGGGAGTACAAATGGGGGAAACTGCCCTCCGTGCCGGGTCCTTGCAGCGGATTTGATCCATATGTTCTGCACATGCCCACAATTAGATTTACTTAGATCACACATCTCCAAGTTTTTGGGTGACAATCTTAATACTAGTTTGGTTTTAACTCCTCAAATGATGCCCCTAGGGGTAGACGGGTCTTCTGATTTTTCTGGGAGGGAGCCCTTCATATTGTTTGCAATGGAAGTATGCCGAATATGCATTGACTCAGCATGGCTGGATCTACACGTACCCTCCTTGCAACAGTGGCAAGGGCGATTTTCACTATTAGTGTGATACAAAATGAATTATAAACATAGCAAGTGCAGCCCCAACTAATGTCTGTAAGGAGGAGCTGTCACTGTTCCTGGCACTGATTGTGCCAGCTCTGAGACCAGGATTGGAAAAGGAGCTGTCAAAGGTCACAAGGGGCAATCCAGGGGTCGCAGCTGCAACCTCTGGCGACCCCTAAATGGCATCCATGCTCTCCGCTCCATCCCCTCTTCTCTCCTCCTCTCTCCACTCTGTCCCCTCTCCTCTCAGTCTCTCTCCACTGTGTCCTCTCACCTTTCATCCTCTCTCCTCTCTGATTCCCTCTCCTCTCCTTCTCTCTCCACACTGCCCCCTTTCCTCTGTCTCTCACCACTCTGTCATCTCCGCTCTCAAGGGCATATGTACGAGGAAGTGGCGGAGTGAGGTGTTAAGCCGTGAGGCGTTAGCCGTCATGGCTTAACGCCTCTCTCCGCCACTTCAGAAACGCAAGGCTGCACCATATTTACAAGGATATGGTGCAGCCTTGCGTTTCCCCATGCACTGGCGTTACGCTTGGTGTAGCGCCCATGCAGACACCCTCGCACCACAATCCTAAAATGCCATTTTGTCGCTTCATGCAGCACACATGAAAGTCACAAAATGGCATTTTTTTTACAGATTGTTTATGTACAGGAATGGACAATCCAAGGCAGTTTGGTTTTTCCATGTGTGCTGCACATGGCAGCACACATGGAAAAAGAAAAACGAGGAGAAATAATGCATTTCTCCCAGTTTTGCCAACTTAAGACCAGGTTTTCCCTGGTCTTAATTTTGGCACTGCCTCCAATGTGCGCTGCTCTTGTACATAGGGGGCAGCGTCAAAATCAATGGGTGTTGCGGTGGGCGTTACACCCTCTGCCCACCCCTTTCACTCTAACCATAGCGTGAAAGGCGGCCTTTGTTTACAAGGCAGCGTTAGGCCACATTAAGTTTCTTAACGCTGCCTTGTAAATAAGGCGAAGCCCCTAAAGTGACGTTGTGGTGGTGATAGGGGCATGTAAATATGCCCCTCAGTCTCTCTCCACTCTGTCCTCTCTTCTCTTAGTCTTTCTCCACTCTTACCTCTATGCTCTCAGTCTCTCTCCACTCTGTCCCCTCTCCACTCTGTCCCCTCTCCACTCTGTCCCCTCTCCACTCATCCTCTCTCCACTCTGTCTTCTCCACCCTCAGTCTCTCTCCACTCTGTCCTCTTCACCCTCAGTCTCTCTCCACTCTGTCCTCTCTTCTCTTAGTCTTTCTCCACTCTTACCTCTATGCTCTCAGTCTCTCCCCACTCTGTCCCCTCTCCACTCTGTCCCCTCTCCACTCTGTCCCCTCTCCACTCTGTCCCCTCTCCACTCTGTCCCCTCTCCACTCATCCTCTCTCCACTCTGTCTCCTCCACCCTCAGTCTCTCTCCGCTCTGTCCTCTTCACTTTCAGTCTCTGCTCTATTTCTCTTTCTCTCCGCTTCCCACTCATCCTCTGCTCTCTTTTCTTTCTGGTCCATTGATTTTTGGTTCTGTCTGTGTTCTATCTGCTTTTATGTCTGTCCTTTGTTCCCTTCCCCTGTGTCCAATCCTCCTCTGCCCTGTCTGACTTTTGTTCTTTTCTGTTTTTCTCTCTCCCCTCCACTTCCCCTTTGCTTTGTCTCCTTGCTCATACCCCCTTTTTGTCCACCTCTTCTCTCCTTCTTTGCTCTCTATCTCCTGTTCTCCTCTGTCCTTGCTCCTTTGGCTCTTGGTGACATCTGCTCTCTCCCTAGTTTCCAAGAGTGCTTCTCTGCAGCCCTGGACTGACATGAAGGACACACGAGATTCATTTGCTGGACTGAGGCCTGTCGGTGCTTCTGGTGCATGAATGGACTGGTTCCAGCTTATTGAACCGTGACCCTGAGCGAGCAGCACACAGTGTTCTTATGGACACAGGCTGTGCCTTACGCTGATGAGGTCTGGATAGCACCCACTCTGTCACTGGTGTGGCCTCTTAACACTCGCAGACCGTCCGCAGCGCACAGACACAACGTCTAGACATCTGTCTGGAATGTGCTTTATGGCGCATGTTTGAGTTGTTGAATGGGGATGGGCGATAAATTCCGCTCCACTGGCGAAGTTTGTGTCATTTTTCCCACTCCGTGTTACACTTGTAACAGGGAGTTTTGGCAAAACTCTGCCAACCACCGCATGGCAGAGTTTTTTCCCATGCATGGCTCATGAGCGAGAATTGCGACCCCTTCCTTGATTTTCAGGCTCTAGAACACCACCCGGTGAGATTTTCCCAAAGCGGGCGGTCGCGGCAGGTCGCAACCATCCACGCTGAGAAAGCTGCTGCTCTAGTAGAAAATCTACTCAAGTGGCAGAAAGAAGCATCTCCCTCTGGCGCGCGGCATGGTGCCATTCGCACTGATTATACAGCGCAGAACAAGCTCCCGGTGCTAAACATCAGCGCCAGCGGCGTGACGAGTCGAATTCTGCCCGCTCGCGGAACTCCAAGGAATCTCATGGTGTGTTTGTGTAACGCCACAGAATTCCACAAAGTGAAACTCCACGAGTTCCACCCACCTCTATTGTTGAATGTCTCTGGAAGGTTCTTCACGCACCCCATGGAGGCTGAGTATCTCAATAAGCGCATGTATGTGTGACAGTACAAGGGCATACCTGTGTATGTGAACATGTAGTTTTTCATACAGGTCTTTAGACTGGGTAATAGTAGCACCCAATCTTTACTACACTTAGAAACTGTTATCAAACGGTGGTCACTAAATGCTATATAAAAACATGTTATTATTTATTTAACATTCTCCT
Organism: Triturus cristatus; assembly: GCF_964204655.1. Classification (NCBI taxonomy): domain Eukaryota; kingdom Metazoa; phylum Chordata; class Amphibia; order Caudata; family Salamandridae; genus Triturus; species Triturus cristatus. The sequence goes on from NC_140595.1 coordinate 812,489,263, forward strand.
CTGTGGAGAAGAGATGAAGGTGAAGTGCAGAGTCCTCAAGCGGAGAGGTGCACAAGTGTGGTAAGAGAGTGCAGCTTTGTCTGCGGGTTGTCTGTGGTGACTCAGGGGGTGAGCAGTGGAAGTGTGGGGTTGACAGCAGGGAGCGGGGCAGTGAACATTGCTGATCTGCCAGAATATAGCACTGTGGTGGGTGACATTCAAGAGAGGTGGGTGTGCAGTTATCGCTGAGCTGTGGTTAACATTTGGTGCTCGTATTCTGTATCCTATGTGACCATCTAGATTGGCCCTGTATCCAAAAGGCAGGTTGTCTGTTTTTTTATTTCTGTTGGGGTGTAGCATGTTGCCATATGATTGGCCACAGGTGCTGTTCTGGCTGGGGTAGAGTATGTGGTGTATCAGTATGATTAAAGTGGTGTTAGGGTGTTCTGAATACCCTTAGTGTTTGGTGCTGTTGATTTTTCTCTTAGTTTGGTCCATGGTGCTTTACTGGTTGCATGACAGCATGGTGCTGGTGATTCAGCGTGATTATAGAGGTGAAGTGCCGATTTGTGAGTTACATTGTAGGTGTTCTGGATACTTCATAAGTTGCATGACAGTGTGGTTTTAGTGTGTCATCTGATTACAGTGATATTGTTTGGATCTGTGAGTTACGTTTTAGGTGTGGAGTGTTCTGTAGACAACTAGTATTTGGTGCTGTTGACTTGTTGCCCTTAGTTTGGTACTTGGTGCTTTACTAGTTGCATGACAGTGTAGTGTTGGTGTCTTAGTATGACGGTGTCACGTGGATCTGTGAGTTAAGCTGTAGGCATTGAGGCGGTCTGGATGCAGTTAATGTTTGGTGCTGTTGACTTGTTGCCCTTAGTTTGGTACTTGGTGCTTTACTAGTTGCATGACAGTGTAGCGTTGGTGTCTTAGTATGACGGTGTCACGTGGATCTGTGAGTTAAGCTGTAGGCATTGAGGTGTTCTGAATGCAGTTCATGTTTGGTGCTGTTGACTTGTTGCCCTTAGTTTGGTACTTGGTGCTTTACTAGTTGCATGACAGTGTAGTGTTGGTGTCTTAGTATGACGGTGTCATGTGGATCTGTGAGTTAAGCTGTAGGCATTGAGGCGGTCTGGATGCAGTTAATGTTTGGTGCTGTTGACTTTTTGCCGTTGGTTTGGTCTTTGGTGCTTCACTAGTTGCATGCCAGCGTGGTTTTGGTGTCTTAGTATGATAACAGTGGTTTTGAGAGGATCTTTGAGTTGTGTTGTAGTGGTGGAGTGTTCTGGATGCACTCAGTGTTTGGTGCTGTTGACGTGTTGCCTTTAGTTTGGTCCTTGGTGCTTCACTAGTTGCATGAATGTGTGTCATCATCATAACCATACAGACTCATTCTCTCCCGCCATTCTTAAACCATCTTACCTGTTTCACTCCTCCCCTTTCACTCTGTGACCACCTTATTATATTTTGCTCACTAGTATGATCTCCTGTATCATTTCCACATTGTTGGTCTTGGTACCGATTTTATAACATTCTCTCAGACTTCATTTCACTTTGGGGATATCTTCTTTTTGTTTGTTTGATTTTCACCATACGTGCTTCATAGAACAAGTTGGTGATGATAAGAAATGTTTCCTCTTCCTCATTCACTTTCTTCTTTCTTTTTTGCTACACTCTTAAGATGTATTGTCTCATGACTAGTTATTAGGGTGATGGGTGTTTTACTTCTCTATTTATCACAGAGCATCCATTAACGAATCTCAATAGACAGTGTCCTTGACACTAAACACGTTTTTTCCATCTATGAATACAACTTTTATAGCATTGGTGTTGCACTTCGCTTCTTGTTTTACAGCCTTGAAGAAGTCGTCCACACGACGAAACACGTGTCGGCTGTCTGCATCAACCTGACTACAACATTTCAACGATACTATTAGCTCCACTGAAATTTTCATATATGGACAATATTCCATTTGGATTGTTCTACATTTGGATCATACAAGACTGTACACATATTTGTTTTTCTTTATTGAAATCAAAATTAGCCGATAACAGTAATCAATCTCTCAAACTAATTTGTTGTTCTCTATATTGTACATTTTCAAACTTTATTAACAGTACATAAATGCAAATATGTAGGTAACTATTATAACGAGGCAGCCTCATTCTCCCCCGCCATTCTCAAACCATCTCACCTGTTTCACTCCTCCCTTTCACTCTGTGACCTCCTTCATATCCCTATTCTCACCTTCACCTGCCCTCCAAACATCCTCTCTTGAATTTCTTTTGTTGCTCATTGCATCCCCCCCCCGAGGGTTGGATCCCCCCGTATGACTCACTACCCCTCTAAAGTACCGCCAACTAGGGAACCCCGAGGGGTGGTTACCTGCCCCACCTCACAGATTTTGTGCACCTTTCGCCTTCCTTCAGTATTCCCTGTGACACCAGATGGATTCATTCCACAACTTACTAATCGCATCCCACATTTCATTCATATAATATGCGTTCCCCTTCCACACACCATCGTCCCTGAACAAGTCTGCTTCTTCCATCTCAAGTCCCACGTGTGCAACTACCTTTATGTCTTTTGCCTCGCAGAAAACCCTTGTGGCCCTATTCAATTTCCAGCGGGCCTTTTCAGTGGCTGCATGCTTAACAGACCCCCACCATACTCTGCGAGGCACAAACTCAGTCCAAATTAAGCATGTTCCTGCAACATTCCTCTTTATCGCCTCCAAATCCCTCTGCATGTGCTGCAATAACCCCAGTCCTGACAAAGGCACTAGATCGTTCTCTCCCAGGTGTATCAAAAGCATGTCTGGGCAGCCCCTCTGTGGTACCATCTTCGTCAACCATTGCAATAAAGCCCCCCAACGCATCACCCGTTTTCTCCACCACAACACCTCATGGTGGCCGCTCCTCAGACCCAGGTTACGTCCATACACCTGCTGGTCTGCATACTTGGCAGCCCAGTGCATGAAGGAGTGTCCTACAATCCAGGTAACCATCTTGGTTACTGGGCCTCTCACACATCCTGCAGTAAAAAGGAAGACGATTAGCCTTGAAGAACCCCCCCCCCCGTTGTTAGCCCCTCCTGCTCCCACTGCAGTACTCCTGATTCTAGCCCCCTATTTGCGCACATATCTCTCGCAACACCTGGACCTCCATCTGCCGATCTGGCAAATTCTGCCCCATGACCACCCCAGCCTCGCTGCCACTGTAGCCGCGCCAATTTGGAAGGAATGTGTGCCAAAATTGGCTGGCTCCCTGCCCACCTTGTGTAGCGCCATGCGCAAAACCGCTAATAGCTGAAAAGCCATTACTCATTCTCTTGACGCATGGCAAAAAAATACTCTAGCGGCCGCCCTGGTCTGTACACATAAGCCAGCCATTCCCACACAGCGCACACTTCACTGTAACCACTCTCCGTCAACCACATCCATCTCCCCTTGCCCGCCTGATCTGTCTTAGAGCGGCTCAGCCAAATCCCCTATCGGCCCTGGTTCAGGCGCCCCTCCCCATAGGACACCCCTACCTGTTGTGGAGACCCAGAAAGCCCGAAAAAACATCCAAATCTTATATAGCCTAAATACCAACACCTCAAATGGGTCGTAACAACACTCCGGCAAAACCCCCAACAACTCTTGTAGCAACTCAAACGTGATGGCCTCCCTCAATGCTCCCCTCCCACCCCCTCGTTCTCATCCCGACACCCTTCAACATTCTGCTCAAAATCTCATCCTTTGCTTGATAAAAACCTAAAATATAACTTGCTGTAGAAAGATATCCCAGCTAACTTTCCCACTATTATTGTCTGGGACAAACCTTTATCCATGCAACGTAAAACAAAACTCAACACTCCTTGCTCAGTGTCCTGTCGCGTAGGCTCAGTGCATCTACGGGCTGACCCATAAAGTCCCCGAATTTGGACCACGCCAGTCTACAGCTCCGTCTTGTGGATTCCGCCAAAGACTTCTCGACCAGGCCTATCACTCTCACTCCCCCAGGCCCAGATGTCGTCCGGCAGCTCTGTCTTGCATTCCTCTGCTCCAGGCGCTAGTCTGCGGAATTGCTGCCACTGCGAACGAGACGATACATCTGCGATGTCATTACTGGCCCTTGGTACATGCTTGGCTCTAAAAACAACATTCAGCTGCAAACACATCAGCATAAACCTACGCAACAGCCGCAGCACCCTCAAGTCCCTCGCCTTTTGCCTGTTAACCAGTTCCATCACTGTTATATTATCCACATGGAAAAGCACTGTCTCCAGTTCTGCACCCCACACCGCCAATGCCGCCAGCAGCAGAAAAAACTCCAAGAATGCGATACTCCGACCCTGCCTAAACCAGTGCTCTGGCCACCTCTCCGCGCACCATCGTCCGTCCCAAAACAGTCCAAAACCGAAAGATCCTGCCGCATCTGAAAAGATTTGAACCTGCCAAACTGTGTTTTCCTTCACAAAATCCAATGACACACCATTGAAATCAACCAAAAACTTCTGCCACACTCCCAAATCTGCCCTGACCTCTAGCGAAATCTTCACTCTGTGGTGTGGTAACACTACCACTGACATGGCCATGCTAAGGCGTCAGAAAAACATTCTCCCTGCTCTCACCACCCTGCACGCAAAGTTCAGGAACCCCAGCAGCTTCTGTTCTGCTCTCAGCTCAATCTGCCTCTCACCTACCACCTGTAGCAGAAAACCCTGAATGTCCTCCACTTTTTCCGCATGCAGACGCGCCACCCAGTGTACTGAGTGCAGTTCAATACCCAAAAAGGTAAGTCTAAAGCTGATCCCCGCTGTTTTCTCTGGCGCTAAAGGGACCCCAAAGGCCAGTGTCAAACCTTCAAAGTGCTAAAAGGCCCATGCACAATTCCCGGAGGCTTCCTTCCCTAGGAACAAAAAATCGTCCAGGTAATGAGACACCCCCTGGTGGCCACTGATCTTTGTGAATACCCACATAAATGTACTGAACATCTCAAACAGGGTGCAAGAAATTGCGCAGCCCATTGACAAGACTTTGTCTACATAAATGGCACCCTCAAATTGCATACCAAGTAGCGGAAAATACACTGGGTGTATTTGGCTGCAAACGAAAGGCTGATTTTACGTCACATTTTGCCATTTCCGTTCCCTGTCCACATGCTCGCACCAGTTGGATGGCATCATCTACTGAGGCGTACAGCACCCTGGAGTCTTCTTCCACAACGAAATCATTGGCTGACCCCCCTTCTGGCCAAGATAGGTGGTGAATCATTCTGAACTCCACAGCTCCTTTTTGGGCACCACCCCCAAAGGTGAGATGATCAAGTCCTCCAGAGGCGAGTTCGTGAATGGACTAGCAATCCTACTCTCCTCAACCTCCTCCTTTAATTTCGCTCCTACCAACTGTGGCAATTCTTCAGCTGATTTCAGGTTGTCCGCCCATCTACGCCCCCTTGGATCCTGGCATCCTACCCGGAAACCCTCAATGAATCCCCCCTCAATTTGCAGAGCCACCTCCTTATCAGAGTAAATCGAGAGCCACGGGCCATGGCCTCAATCCTAACTGGGGAAGGGTCCCTTTGGCCCAGACTGTCCCCGTTCTTTAGTGGTCTATCATTGTTCTGCTGGGGGGGCCAAGGTGAAACACTGCGTGAGTGGCTGCCTCCCCCACATTTGGACCATTCTTGTTTAAACTTACATGAGTGCCTGTAACAAAATTCTTTATTAAAGTTCCCACATGCCCCTGTGGTGGACCCTGCCTGTTTTGGTGTAAAACCTGATCCTCCTGCCCCAAAACTAGACCCTCCTAATCCCTGATGAGCGGGATGCACCTGAAAGGACCCATAAGTCACTAGTAAGCCGCTGGCTGTATGTGTGGATGTGGAGGTTTGGGTCGATGACATCCACTGCAGCCATAGCTCTGACTCTACCTCGCCCCAAGGTTTATCTGGGTTGGTGCTGACCCTGGCCCTAAATTCCTCATCGTAACTCAGCCTGGCAAACCCCCCAAAGTGCATCTGTGCCTTACGGATAATATTCATGTATTTCACCAAGGCAATCGCCCTATCCAAGTTGCCGCTCACAGTAAATGCTGGCCTATCTCTCTATGTAATAATTTAAACATGTCGACAAATTTGTGTTTCCATATCCTGTTTCTTGTTTTTCCCGATAGATGCGATCCTAATGGCATCGCTAGCCTCATGTATGGCAATTTTTGTGGTGCTTATCATCTGTTTTGTCATCCTTCCCTTCAATCTCTTCCATCTTGTCCGTCTGGACACCTGCGCCTACCAAACAATTGGCGCCGTTTTTTTCCCTTTTCCAACACAGGCGCCACAGCTGCACCCATTTTGGATGCCAATTCCCTCACTGCCCATCACCCACTCCCACTGACCGGCAGGCTTTCCTCAGGCTTTCCCCTTCACGCCCTTGTCACCATCATCCCATGCCATCCACCACTCCCCATTACCTGAGAGCCCACCTGGGACCTCCAAGTCCATGCCCCGGCTGCTGTTCTTCTTCTGTCCTTTGGGTTTCGACTTGTCCTTGGCCGCTCTTGCCTCCTGGAAAACACCAACCTTTCTATTTCCCTTCTGCGCTACCCCAGAGCCTCCCGCAACCTCATCCTCATCATCACGCACTTCTCCCTCTTCCCATTCGTCACTTCATCCCCGTAATCCAGCACTATCTCGGCCTCACTCTCCACTGCCCCCACACATCGTCATACACCACTCTCTTCTGTCCTCTTGCATTCGTGCCATTCTTTCCATCACACTCCTTCGCTGCTGTATTCGCTGCACGATCCCTTGGTGGAGGGTAGACCGCCATGGACCCCCTGCGGCTTCTGGCCAGCGTACCGAGGCTGTCGTGCACCTCACTGGCGTCACCCCCCGCCTGACTGCTCCAACCTGGGAGGTCCCGTGCACCGCCGTGCTTGCTGTCCTTTTCACCTTCTTTGGTTGCCGCTTATTGGACACCCAGACCCACTTGCCCCCAGCCGTCACCTGACCTGTCTCATGCACCCCTGCATCACCTGATGGGGCTCCCCATCCCACCACCCATGTGATGCCTGCTCTGCCCACTCCCTGGCCTCGCACATCTTGGCCCATCCTTCTTTGGTCTCCTGAATGATCCTGCGCTGCTCTTTTATTTGCGCCTCCAGATCCATGCCCTCCCATCTGGGAAAAGGGGGGGTCCCCCCTGCCTCACCCCTGCTTGGACCCACTGCCCCCATGTCCCTGACTGAGTTCCCTGGGGGATTCATTGTAACCTGGGCCCCCACCCACCTGGACTTCTTAATCGCGATGCCCTGGCTGGCTGCAGAACTATCCTCACTGATCCCAGGGAGAGGCCTCCACGAGAGGTCCAGAGTCCCACTCTCCCCTGGGAGCTCGATGCATTTTTGGGCATTGCCAGCGCCTGCCTTCTGCGGCGCCGACTCTTCATTGGGCAGCCCTGGCCCTCCGCTCACCATCTTGATGTCGCTGTATTCGTCGGGGAGCATCAGGGGCAGGCTCTTCCTCCGACCTCCGCGCTTGGCACCCGTCGCTTCAATTTTCTGGCCCTTTCCTCTGCCTGTGGACGGTTTCCAGCATGTGGCTGCTCCTCCTGACATGCCACCACTGCTGCTGCCCCACTGCTCGAAGTGGAGTGTGTGGGTTGGACCATGCCAACCCACGCTAGGTCCAGGACCTTGGGCCGCAGGAGGTCCACCCGGCCTGCCTGGCCCAGCACCAGCAATGCGGCCCGCAATGCTGTTGGGGGCCGCCATCGTCATGCTGCCCGCTCCGGTAAGGTTGGCCTACCTCACACTACCTGTAGGGGTTATACAGGCCCTAACTCAATCCCCAGGCTGAGCTAATCTGACTAGGCCCAATACAACTTCCCACTACCACTAAATTAACTCCTACCCTCCCTGTGTTGCTAGGTGTCAGGAAAAGGCCGGATCCTCCTCTGCTGACACCTATATACCCCATCTTACTCCCGCCCCTTCCCCCACCCATCTGACCCCGTTCCCACCCTGTCCTTCTGGCCTTACGTGAAGTTGCCCGGGGGAAGACTGGTCTGCGACCTTCTATTCCCCCAGGGGCTGGCATTGTTACAGGGGGCCAATATTGCAGCTATGCTGCAAAACCGGCCACCTGTAACAAAAACGGCCCACCATGGGTCCAAAACCAGCCCCCACCCTGGCGTCCCACCGGAGAAACGCCCGGTGGCTGCTACGGCCAGTAGTGTCGTGAAGATCTGTGAGTTACACTGTAGGTGTTGGAGTGTTCTGGATACACTTAGTATTTGATACTGTTGACTTGTTGCCCTTGGTTGGGTCCTTGGTGCTTCACTAGTTGTATGACAATGTGATATTGCTGTATCTAATGGCTTTTTCTCGAATGGTGAGATGTGGGATTGGTAGTTATGTTTCATTACAAACTTTGCATTACATTTTATTACAGTCAGACGGTTGAGCACATCCTTAGGTGTGCAGCTGTGTGCAAAAGGTCTGTGGCAGCATGTTGCCTACTGTCCAGCCCTTGGCAGTGTGCTTGTGCCATGTGACTGTGATGGTGGCAGGCCCAGCCTGTTCTGGTATGTGCTATCGGATGGTTGTAGTGATGTGCGTGGTGCTGATGCTGTGCTGCAGGTGTTGATGGCCTCCGCTAGAGAGACACACCGCCATCTGTTTAGTTTGTGAGTGTGGTGTCGGTTATTTTGTTACGATGCGGGGGGGAAGATCTGAGGTGCATCAAGCATAGAACTATGTAATCAACTTGAACATTACATTCATTACCTTAATTACCTTACATTACTTACATTATGTTCTAATCAAATGATCTATTGTAGTTGGTGCCTTGATGCATCAGTGTTTATCCTGCCAGCACAGCACCTTTGCTGGGTGCTCTGTGAGAGGGTTCTTGCACCAAGTGACCCTGTATGCGGTACCTCGGCATCGCCCTGCCAGCACAGCACCTTCTCTGGGTGTTCTGTGTGGGGGTTTTTGCACCGAGGGACCCTCTGTGGTGTACCTCGGCATGACCCTGCCAGCACAGCGCCTTCTCTGCGTGTTCTGTAGGAGGGTTCTTGCACGGAGTGACCCTGTATGCAGTACCTCGGCATCACCCTGCCAGCAGAGCGCCTTCTCTGGGTGTTCTGTGAGAGGGTTCTTGCACGAGTGACCCTGTATGCGGTACCTTGGCATCACCCTGCCAGCAGAGCGCCTTCTCTGGGTGTTCTGTGAGGGAGTTCTTGCACCGAGGGACCCTCTGTTCTGTACCTCGGCATCACCCTGCCAGCACAGCGCCTTCTCTGGGTGTTCTGTGAGGGAGTTCTTTCATCAAGTGACCCTCTGTACAGTACCTCAGTGTCATCCGGCCAGCACAGTGCCTTCTCTGAGTGCTCTTTGAGGAGGTTCTTGCACGGAGTGACCCTCTATGCAGTACCTCAGTGTCATCCTGCCAGCACAGCACCTTCTCTGGGTGTTCTGTGAGGGAGTTCTTGCACGGAGTGACCCTCTATGCAGTACCTCAGTGTCATCCTGCCAGCACAGCACCTTCTCTGGGTGCTCTGTGAGGGGGTTCTTGCACTGGGTGACCCTCTGTACGGTACTTCAGTGTCATCCTGCCAGCACAGCACCTTCTCTGGGTGTTCTGTGAGGGAGTTCTTGCACGGAGTGACCCTCTATGCAGTACCTCAGTGTCATCCTGCCAGCACAGCACCTTCTCTGGGTGCTCTGTGAGGGGGTTCTTGCACTGGGTGACCTTATGTACGGTACCTCGGTGTCATCCTGCCAGCACAGCACCTTCTCTGGGTGTTCTGTGAGGGAGTTCTTGCACCGAGTGACCCTCTGTACGGTACCTCAGTGTCATCCTGCCAGCACAGCACCTTCTCTGGGTGTTCTGTGAGGGAGTTCTTGCACGGAGTGACCCTCTAAGCAGTACCTCAGTGTCATCCTGCGAGCACAGCACCTTCTCTGGGTGTTCTGTGAGGGGGTTCTCGCACTGGGTGACCCTCTGTACGGTACCTCAGTGTCATCCTGCGAGCACAGCACCTTCTCTGGATGTTCTGTGAGGGGGTTCTTGAACAGAGGGACCCTCTGTGCTGTACCTCAGCATCACCCTGCCAGCACAGCACCTTCTCTGGGTGTTCTGTGAGGGGGTTCTTGAACAGAGTGACCCTCTATGCAGTACCTCAGTGTCATCCTGCGAGCACAGCACCTTCTCTGGGTGTTCTGTGAGGGGGTTCGTGCACTGGGTGACCCTCTGTACGGTACCTCAGTGTCATCCTGCGAGCACAGCACCTTCTCTGGGTGTTCTGTGAGGGGGTTCTCGCACTGGGTGACCCTCTGTACGGTACCTCAGTGTCATCCTGCCAGCACAGCACCTTCTCTGGGTGCTCTGTGAGGGGGCTCTTGCACTGGGTGACCCTCTGTACGGTACCTCAGTGTCACCCTGCCAGCACAGCGCCTTCTCTGGGTGTTCTGTGAGGGAGTTCTTTCATCAAGTGACCCTCTGTACAGTACCTCAGTGTCATCCTGCCAGCACAGCACCTTCTCTGGGTGCTCTGTGAGGGGGTTCTTGCACTGGGTGACCCTCTGTACGAGACCTCGTGTTATCCTGCCAGCACAGCACCTTCTCTGGGTGCTCTGTGAGGGGGTTCTTGCACCGAGTGACCCTCTGTGCAGTACCTCAGTGTCATCCTACCAGCACAGCACCTTCTCTGGGTGCTCTGTGAGGGGGTTCTTGCACTGGGTGACCCTCTGTACGGTACCTCGGTGTCATCCTGCCAGCACAGCACCTTCTCTGGGTGTTCTGTGAGGGGGTGCTTGCACTGGGTGACCCTCTGTACGGTACCTCGTGTTATCCTGCCAGCACAGCACCTTCTCTGGGTGTTCTGTGAGGGAGTTCTTGCACCGAGGGACCCTCTGCGCAGTACCTCGGCGTCATCCTGCCAGCACAGCACCTTCTCTGGGTGTTCTGTGAGGGGGTTCTTGAACAGAGTGACCCTCTGTACGGTACCTCGTGTTATCCTGCCAGCACAGCACCTTCTCTGGGTGTTCTGTGAGGGAGTTCTTGCACCGAGGGACCCTCTGCGCAGTACCTCGGCGTCAGCCTGCCAGCACAGCGCCTTCTCTGGTTACTCTGTGAAGGGTTCTTGCACCGGAGGGTCGGCCTCGCTCTCCGAGCTCACTTGGCACACTCACTCTTCTGGTGTACTTTGGACTTAGTAATGAGACATTTTACTGGGCTGCGTTCGTCTCCCAGTCCCTGCTTCTCACGTAGAACCTCTTCTTCTCATTCCCTGACCTCTGTGTTCTTTGCTCTCTGTTGTCCCTTCTGGCTCCTTTTTCATTAATCTTTTTGTCTTCTACCCTCTCTGTGTTCTAATTCTCCCCTCTCTTGCCACTTGTTCTCTCTTTCCCTCATGTCTCTTCCCTTTGTGTTCACAGTCACACTCTTGTCTCCTAGTTGATGATCTGAAGACCCCTCTACTTAGTGTTCTATCTGATGTCTGCCCCTTTACTCTCTTGTTCTCTTTCTCTCTTCTGTTAGTTGTTTCCCCTCACACTTTTTTAGTGGGACAGAGAAGGTACATGGTACTTCCCATCGCCCTGACACCAGTCCGGAAACACACACTGAGTTAACTGAGTTGTGTGTCACCTCCTTGAAGGTTGGCAATCTAGTCAAAACCCTGTGAGCTCCGGTTTTCCTCTTTATAAGTTTGCAGTTCAATCAAAGCCCTGTTACCTCTGGTTCTCTCCTTGATACTTTGTAGTCCAATCAAAACTGTGTGAGCTCTGGTTCTCTTCTTGACGCTTTCTAGTCCAATCAAAACCCCGTGAGCTCTGGAACTCTCCTTGATGCTTTGCAGTCCAGTCAAAGCCCCATGAGCTCTGGTTCTCTCCTTGATGTTTTACAGTCCAACCAAAGCCCTGTGAGCTCTAGCTATACTCCTTGACATCCCCATGAGATCTGGTTCTCTCCTTGATGCTTTGTAGTCTAATCAAAGCCCTGTGACCTCTGGCTCCCCTCCTTGATGTTTTGAAGTCCATGCAAAGCCCTGTGAGCTCTGGTTCTCCTCTTTATAGGTTTGCAGTCCATGCAAAGCCCTGTGAGCTCTGGTTCTCCTCTTTATAGGTTTGCAGTCCATGCAAAGCCCTGTGAGCTCTGGTTCTCCTCTTTATAGGTTTGCAGTTCATTCAAAGCCCTGTGGGCTCTGGTTCTCCTCTTTATAGGTTTGCAGTCCATGCAAAGCCCTGTGGGCTCTGGTTCTCCTCTTTATAGGTTTGCAGTTCGTTCAAAGCCCTGTGGGCTCTGGTTCTCCTCTTTATAGGTTTGCAGTTCATTCAAAGCCCTGTGAGCTCTGGTTCTCCTCTTTATTGGTTTGCAGTTCGTTCAAAGCCATGTGAGCTCTGGTTCTCCTCTTTATAGGTTTGCAGTTCATTCAAAGCCCTGTGGGCTCTGGTTCTCCTCTTTATAGGTTTGCAGTTCATTCAAAGCCATGTGAGCTTTGGTTCTCCTCTTTGTATTTTTTCAGTCTAGTCAACGCCCATGAGATCTAGCTCTCCACCTTGACGTTTTGCAGTTCTGTTGCTTGAATATGAATTTACCTTGAAAAAATGAAAGACAAGAGGCATTTGGCAAAATAGGAACAGTTGGTTTAATTAAGTGTGGCGGCCGGGAGAGCAGGTAACAGAGTCTGAAGACTGTCTCAAAGTACATTGATTTTGGCAGTCTTTTTTAAACATTTCACAAACTTTAATAAAGTGATTAATGCATTCTTTTTAGAAAATGAATCCAAGCTTATTCACTGAGTCTTAAATCTAGTCACTGGATAAGAATCGCAGGTAAGTCTCGACCCTGCGTCGATGCAACGCAGAGCTAGTGGGTACATGTCCAGATGTCTAACATGGGGAGCCCGTGATCACTGCGTGTAGTGTGCATGCTGTGTTCTGATTGACTGAGTGGTCCTAACTTCGTGTGGCATCTGACTTTATGTTGTTTTGGGAACGCCCACCCCTCCAGCCAAACATGTTTCATTGGGGGCCAATCTCCTCAGACCATTGAGGTTTTACTGTCTATCTGTGGGATCCATATGGGTTTTCCTGTTTGTGCGTTTGGCTAAGGGTGACTTGTCCCCTCACCTGTGATTATGATCTGTCAATCAGTTGCTTCAGGCCTGGGTTTCAGGGTCTGCCTGACTATGTATTTCTGACTCGGGTTGAGGGGGAGGTCATATCGGGTGAATTCAACAATGGCGATGCGAGTTTGTTATTATATGTATATATATCTTGGTGTATATCGACAATGTATTTATCAATATTAACAGTTTATTCAAAGCCGAGAGAGCTCAGGCTCTCCTCTTTGTAAGTTTGCAGTCAAGTCAAAGCCCTGTGAACTCTGGTTCTCCTCTTTGTATGTTTGCAGTCTAGTCAAAGCCTCTTGAAATCTGCCTCTCTTCGTTGTATGTTTGCAGTCCAATCAAAACCCTGTGAGCTCTGGTTCTCCTCTTTGTAAGTTTGCAGTCCAATCAAAGCCCTGTGAGCTCTGACTCTCTTCCTTGACATTTTGAAGTTTAATCATAAACCTGTGAGCTCTAGCTATAATCCTTGGCGGTTTGAAGTCCAATCAAAGCCTCTGGAGGTCTGGTTCTCTCTTTGATGCTCTGTAGTCTAATCAAATCCCTGTGAGCTCTGACTCTCCTCCTTGATGTTTTGCAGTCCAGTCAAAGCCCTGTGAGCTCTGACTCTCCTCCTTGATGTTTTGCAGTCCAGTCAACACCCTGTGAGCTCTGACTCTCCTCCTTGATGTTTTGCAGTCCAGTCAAAGCCCTGTGAGCTCTGACTCTCCTCCTTGATGTTTTGCAGTCCAGTCAACACCCTGTGAGCTCTGACTCTCCTCCTTGATGTTTTGCAGTCCAGTCAAAGCTCTGTGAGCTCTGACTCTCCTCCTTGATGTTTTGCAGTCCAGTCAACACCCTGTGAGCTCTGACTCTCCTCCTTGATGTTTTGCAGTCCAGTCAAAGTCCTGTGAGCTCTGACTCTCCTCCTTGATGTTTTGCAGTCCAGTCAAAGCCCTGTGTGCTCTGACTCTCCTCCTTGATGTTTTGCAGTCCAGTCAAAGCTCTGTGAGCTCTGACTCTCCTCCTTGACCGTTTTGCAGTCCAGTCAAAGCTCTGTGAGCTCTGACTCTCCTCCTTGACCGTTTTGCAGTCCAGTCAAAGCCCTGTGAGCTCTGACTCTCCTCCTTGATGTTTTGCAGTCCAGTCAACACCCTGTGAGCTCTGACTCTCCTCCTTGATGTTTTGCAGTCCAGTCAAAGTCCTGTGAGCTCTGACTCTCCTCCTTGATGTTTTGCAGTCCAGTCAAAGCTCTGTGAGCTCTGACTCTCCTCCTTGACCGTTTTGCAGTCCAGTCAAAGCTCTGTGAGCTCTGACTCTCCTCCTTGACCGTTTTGCAGTCCAGTCAAAGCCCTGTGAGCTCTGACTCTCCTCCTTGATGTTTTGCAGTCCAGTCAACACCCTGTGAGCTCTGACTCTCCTCCTTGATGTTTTGCAGTCCAGTCAAAGTCCTGTGAGCTCTGACTCTCCTCCTTGATGTTTTGCAGTCCAGTCAAAGTCCTGTGAGCTCTGACTCTCCTCCTTGATGTTTTGCAGTCCAGTCAAAGTCCTGTGAGCTCTGACTCTCCTCATTGATGTTTTGCAGTCCAGTCAACACCCTGTGAGCTCTGACTCTCCTCCTTGATGTTTTGCAGTCCAGTCAACACCCTGTGAGCTCTGACTCTCCTCCTTGATGTTTTGCAGTCCAGTCAAAGTCCTGTGAGCTCTGACTCTCCTCCTTGATGTTTTGCAGTCCAGTCAAAGTCCTGTGAGCTCTGACTCTCCTCCTTGATGTTTTGCAGTCCAGTCAAAGCCCTGTGTGCTCTGACTCTCCTCCTTGATGTTTTGCAGTCCAGTCAAAGCTCTGTGAGCTCTGACTCTCCTCCTTGACCGTTTTGCAGTCCAGTCAAAGCTCTGTGAGCTCTGACTCTCCTCCTTGACCGTTTTGCAGTCCAGTCAAAGCCCTGTGAGCTCTGACTCTCCTCCTTGATGTTTTGCAGTCCAGTCAAAGCTCTGTGAGCTCTGACTCTCCTCCTTGACCGTTTTGCAGTCCAGTCAAAGCCCTGTGAGCTCTGGCTCTCCTCCTCGAAGGTTTCCAGTGGAGTCAAAGCCCTTGAAATGTTGGCTCTCCTCATTGAAGGTTCATCGTCCTCTCAAAGCCCTGTGCTTCACTGAAGTCCAAGAGTTTTGTCTCCAGCCTTGTTACTCTTGGCAGTATGAGAGCATGAGAAGCAACCAATGTCCTAGTCTTCTGTAATAAGCAACATTTACAACAATCCACTTTGTTGGACTTTGTTAGCGCTACCCCAGACTTCTAGCAGGTGGTGCAAGGAGAACACAAGAATCACCTTTGCGCAAGAGTGGATAGTTCTTCAATTACCACACATTCATTCCTGACACTGCCACAAATCTTTGTTTCACAAATATATTTCTACCAGACTCCTTACACCAAAAATACAGTTAATTGTCTTCATGGCTGTTAACACGCCCATGTTTCTTTTTGTCCTTTCTTGCAACTATAAGTCATGAAAATAATGCCTCTGTGCTAGCAGTTTGAGAGTAACCGTCCCAGCATGGCACTTCCTGTTTCTGTCTGTCTCCCATCAAAGCATGGCACTTCCTGTTTCTATCTGTCTCCCGTCAATGCATGGCACTTCCTGTTTCTGCCTGTCTCCCCTCAAAGCATGGCACTTCCTGTTTCGGTCTGTTTCCAGTCCCAGCATGGCACTTCCTGTTTCTGCCTGTCTCCCGTCCTAGCATGGCACTTCCTATTTCTGCCTGTCTCCCGCCCCAGCATGACACTTCCTGATTCTGCCCCTCTCCCGTCCCAGCATGGCACTTCCTGTTTCTGTCCGCCTCCTGTGCAAACATGGCACTTCTTTTTTAGGTCTCGCCTACGCAGCGCACATGCGCTGCTTAGGAGACCTTTAGCCGTCGTGCAGCTCTTTTTCCAAGCACATACTCGTGCTTGTGGCGGCATACAGCTTGCGGGAGTGCGCAGCGGCACGCCACAAGCACGAGCAGGTGCTTTGAAAAAGAGCAGACACTCTCTCCAGCGTGCGCACACCTCTCGTGGGTGCACCCCTCCGCCTCTCTCTCCCACTGCAGCGCGAGGCGCGCGCCCTTGTTTTTGTTGCTTCACAGCCCTTCAATTAGAGAGCGCAGAAGGAATTGGAGACGTGGAACATTTAATCTGGCATCTATGTCACTTACGTTATTTTCTACTTCTCTACAAATATCTCCATCAACAGGGGTACCGGAACCAAGCTATTCACCGTAAATACATCCAACAAAACTGTTTTATCTCTCGTTCTCTCCAGCTGACTTATCTCCTTCTCCTCACTTCTTCCACAGAGTGAGCTCAACCCCATCAACGTTCACCACTTTTAAAAAACGTTAGCTCCCAAACTGTCAGGCTGTGACGTTGACTTTGTTATTTTTCTAAGAAAATATCTGATATGTTCTAAGTGTGCTGACATCTACTTTAGCAAGGACAACTTCTGCCAGAGCAAATATGGTATTTTCCTGTAAGTGATTTCTGTGCCATTGAGAGGGAAAATCCCCCCCCCCCCCCCACACACACACACGCAACGTCCTTGGAAATTTGTCTAGAAGCTTTGCTGTGCAATTTTCGGTAGAGAAGGCAAACGCATCAGTACAGGAATCGGTGCAAACGTTTTACTTCACACAACTGTTGCAGCACATCAAGTTTTTGTGTGCTGTATTCTCACTGAAGAAGGAAGCTTGAATACATGGCACTCCGATTGAAAAACTTGTGTTTCAATTCTTCATTGGACCTTCTTAGCCTAGAAGGCAGAGCTTCGGTCTAATAATCTGAAGGTTGTGAGTTCGAACCTCTTAGTGGGCATGTGTTTCGTGATATAAGTGTTTGCATTGTGATAATTTTCCAGGCACCTATTTTAGGGTATACTTAACATTCTGTCTTCTCCCAGATTCGTTTTGTATCAGGACGTAGTTTGTAAATTAAATATAAGCACTTAATACTTTGGCAGCTGCGTTTATTAGCTGTAGTTTAGATCCTTCTACATTTTCTGTTTGACATTGCATTGGAAATTATTAAGAAGGTACAGTATGGTGCTGGTTTTAATTGGCAAGTTGTGCACACTATACCTTAATTATTGAGCACAGCTGTTTGCTCTAAATCGGTGGGCATCCTGGTTGAGTGGTGGGATGCGATAATTGAGTGAGGTTAATCGGGCATTGGATCATCCACTACAGACTAAGTGGAGCATGGAACCAGTCGTATCAGCCACAGGAAAGCCTGTCCTCACTCCTGAAACTCTCTCAAGTACCCAGATCCCAGCCTGCACCCTGATAAGCCCCAGACTCTAATGCCCACTTGCTAAGAGCAGCTGGTAAAAGTGAGTGTAATGTACAGTGACCACCTCCCTCCAAAGGCACTATTTCCACTCCCGGACTTTTGTGTGATAGCCTAATGTATTATGGGTATGGTAGTCTTGTTAATCTTCCACTGACCTAATTACACTAACACACCTAAAATTCAGTGGTTTGTAGGTGAATAGTTCAGGACTAGAGATAGTGTCTGTTGTGACCTACAGTGCCGTAGCCACCCTATTAGTAGTGTACTTTTCATCCTCTGCCTAAGCACATTTCTTAATCTGCTCCATTATTCTAAATGTTGCATGCTGGATGTGTTTATTGTGCCAAAATGGCTTCTTTTGTCATCTTCAATGCAAGATGGTGCACACTCTGAAATCCATAAAAGTGCACTCGCTTAATGCTTTATTTTAATAAATATATTTAGGGTGATCACCAACCTCTGGTTTAGTGTGGACACTTTCTGCAGTCCTTGTCTTCTCTCTCTGTATGTCACACCTCTCTTTCAATAAATCTCAATGCCCCACAGCACTTACCTCTCATGACCTTAACTTACCACCTCTCTCTGATCCTACCTCTAGATCACTAGATCTCTAGCTCTCGGTCAGCTCTCTGCCCCTCTCTTCTCCTCGAGTGCCTCTCTCTCTCTCTCTCTCTACTTTCTCTTCTTTCTGCATCTTGCTGCTCTGTTTGCATCTCATCCCCCTTCATTTCTCTTCCATTTACTTCCCTCCCTCTTAATTACATCTCTCTTTATCTTACCCTTTCTATCATTTTTGCCATCTATACCTTACCTTTCTCTACCTCTCGCATGCCTCTTTCTACCTCACCATTTTCTCTTTCATTTCTCTCTCTGCCTCACAACTCACTGCCTCATCTCTCTCTTCCCCACCTCTCATACACTGTCCAGCCTCTCAATTTACCTCACCTATTGGCCTTCTATGTCTCTCTTTTTATTGATGTCCTCTTTCCCTCACCTTTCCCATTATTTTATTTATTTCTCTCTACAATGCTCTCTCTACCTCTTCCACTCCATCTATCACTCCATTTGCTTTCATCTCTCTTTCTATCTCCTTCACTGTTTCCGTTCACTCTCTCTGCTTCCAATGTCTCGCTCGTTTAATACATCTGTCTTACCTCTGTCTCTCTCTCCCTATTTCACCATTCTCTACTTCTCCCTCGCCCTACCTCTGTATTAGCCTCTTCTCTCTACCTCATCTGCACCTCTTTTCTCTCTACTTTCCATATCTTACTTTTTTTTCATCCCACCGGCTCTACCTGCCTCTCTGACTCGCTACTTTGTCTACCTGACCTGTCATTCCGTGCTTCACCTTTCTATTCGTGCTATCTCATTATAACTCGCCTCTCTTCCTATCTTATTTCTCTCTAGACCTTGTCCCTCGGGTTGGCACCTTTCTTACCAGCCTACATTTAAAACTGCATGCCAGGCCTCTAAAAACAAGCATTGGCATAGCCAATAGGTCTCGCCTTTGGCACCTTATACGTTTTTAGCCATGCAACAGTTGATGTTATTGCACCAAGAATATTGTGCTTCATAACTAAATACTTATAAAGTCCCAAAAGCGAGACCTATTGGCTATGCCAATGCTTGTCTAAGTTAGGAGGATGGTGCCTTTTCCTGCTTTTTCATGTGCCAACAGGAGGACACTGCCTGTATCTGCTTGCTTCTTGTGTTAGCTGAAGCCTGCCTATTCTGCCTTCTTCAGGTTCACACTGCTTGTTTCTTCTGTCTGCTTCCTGTGGTGCCGGGGTACTTCTTGCTTCCATTTATGCCTGTCTGCTCTCAGCTACACCCAGAAGATTAGTTGATCTTTGCTTTTAGTAACTCAACTTCCAGCCCAGTAAACGAGCCTAGGCAATGTCTGCCATGTACGTGGCAAGCGTCATGAGCCCAGAAGCCCAGAAATTCAGCCAAACTGTTTTAATGGGGGTTTGTGGTGGCTCCCTTCTAAATAACTCCTAAAAGGTGTGCGAAAGAAAGTCATCTAAAGACATTGGGGCTCATGCATCAAGGTAGGCATTTGCGATTCCTCAATTGCGATCATTAAGGAATTGCAATTATGTAATCGCAATTGCCTATGCATGTAGGTTTCGCTAAAATATGAGTGATTCCTACATATTTCTTAATTGCAAATAGCAAATTGTGATTCGCAATTAAGGAATAGCTTCCCATTCATTCCTATGGGCCTAGAGGTCGATAGGAATGAATGGGAATTGCATACTCACAAATTGTGCATGCAATTTCAAGGGTGCAAGGGGGCTAAGAGGCCACCCTGATGCATCCCAGAAATTGGCATGTGTGCACATGTGGCGCACACACATGCCCCAAGGGCATGTATGTGCGCCACATGGCACTTTGAAAAAATGCACTTTTGTGCATTTTTTAAAGTATTTGCAAATTACCATCAACTTACAGTTGATGGTAATTAGCGTTCCCTAAATTCGAAGTCGCATTTAGGAAAGGCTTATTGCATCCCAAATAGGGAATCACAATTTGTGATTCCCTAAATGCATTCGCAATTTAGGTAATCACAAATTTTGCGATTACCTATTTTGCGAATTTGCATTTGGGTTGATGCATCCCAAATGCCAAAATACCGGTCGCAAAGGGGCCGAAATTTTGGTTGATGCATGTGCCCCATTGTTTTTAGAATTTACACAGTGTTGTAAATGACCGATTTTATTTTCTAAGTTAATGGAACTGTTCGTCGACGCAGGACAAGTGAAAGACTGAGGTAGCCCTATCAGCATTTGAAAATGACAATGGATGCCACCATGGTGCACTTAACTCGCTGAGCTATCTTTCTGACAGCAGCTGGGAGAGTTTCTGTTTAACTTCAAAAGCAGACGAAAGGATTCCGTGTGATAGAGGGATTTTATGAGATATCTGAGTGTCCCCTATGGAGAGAAGGTTGAGGGCGGAATATTTTGAAGAATTGTGTCAAAACAATCCTTGATGTGTTTGATAAAACATCACATCAGTTATTCTTGGCTCGTGGTGTAAAGGTGAAACCGTGAGAATGCGAAAATATCTTTATTTGAAGAGAATAGGGTACCACATCTCTCCCAGTCTATAAACCCACAGGTGCCCCCTTAGCCCCTCACTGCCCGTCGGTCTTTCCCCTCGCTCAGCACGACTCTCTCATCTAGTCGAGTGTACCCTTCTTTCTGCCACAAAATGCCTCCAATCTTTTGAGTTCGCCTTTATCTTGTCCCCAGAAGTCTCCACCATGTCCATAATGATGCTGTAACCCTCAGGAGTCTTCTCTCAGCTTCCACTAATGAGTCTCGAAGCTGACTGAACGCATGGATCCAACCTGTGTTATCCTTCCCAAATGAGCCTCGCGTTCACCATCCACTACTGACTGCCTCTCGTTCACCATCCACCACTGTGATCCTCTCGTTCACCATCCACTACTGACTGCCTCTCGTTCACCATCCACCACTGTGAGCCTCTCGTTCACCATCCACCACTGACTGCCTCTAGTTCACATCCACTACTTACTGCCTCTTGTTCACCATCCACCACTGTGAGCCTCTTGTTCACCATCCACTACTGACTGCCTCTCGTTTACTATCCACCACTGTGAGCCTCTCGTTCACCATCCAAAACTGACTGCCTCTCATTCACCATCCACTACTGACTGCCTCTCATTCACCATCCACCACTGTGAGCCTCTCGTTCACCATCCACTACTGACTGCCTCTCGTTCACTATCCACCACTGTGAGCCTCTCGTTCACCATCCAACACTGACTACCTCTCCTTCATCATCCACCACTGGCTGCCTCTCGTTCATAATCCACCACTGGCTGCCTCTCATTCACCATCCACCACTGTGAGCCTCTTGTTCACCATCCACCACTGCCTGCCTCTCATTCACCATCCACCACTGTGAGCCTCTCGTTCACCATCCACTACTGACTGCCTCTCGTTCACTATCCACCACTGTGAGTCTCTCGTTCACCATCCACCACTGACTACCTTTTGTTCATCATCCACCACTGACTGCCTCTTGTTCATCATCCACCACTGGCTGCCTCTCATTCACCATCCACCACTGACTGCCTCTTGTTTACCATCCACCACTGTGAGCCTCTTGTTCACCATCCAGAACTGTGAACCTCTTGATCGCCATCCACCACTGACTGCCTCTCGTTCTCCATCTGCCACTGTCTGCCACTCGTTCACCATCCACCACTGACTGCCTCTTGTTCACCGTCCACTACTGTGAATCCCTCGATCACCCTCCACCACTGACTGCCTCTCGTTCACCATCCCCCACTGACTGCCTCTCAATCACCATACACCACTGTAAGCCTCTCGTTCACTGTCGACCGCTGTGAGTCTCTTGTTCACCGTCCACCACTGTGAGCTTCTTGTTCACCGTCCACCACTGTGAGCCTCTCGATCACCGTCCAACACTGAGAGCCTCTCGTTCACCGTCCAACATTGCGAGCCTCTGGTTCACCGTCCACCACTGCAAGCCTCTCGTTCACCGTCCACCACTGCAAGCCTCTCATTCACCATCCACCACTGAGAGCCTCTCAATCACCATCCACCACCGTGAGCCTCTCGTTCACCATCCACCACTGCGAGCCTCTCAATCACCATCTATCACCGTGAGCCTCTCATTCACCTTCCCCCACCGTGAGCCTCTCGTTCACCATCCACCACTGCGAGCCTCTCAATCACCATCTATCACCGTGAGCCTCTCATTCACCTTCCCCCACCGTGAGCCTCTTGTTCACCGTCCACCACTGCGAGCCTCTCATTTACCATCCACCACTGTGACCCTCTCATTCACCAAACACCACAGTGAGCCTCTCATTTACCATCCACCACTGTGAGCCTCTAGTTCACCATCCACCACTGTCTGCCTCTCATTCACCATCCACGACTGACTGCCTCTCATTCACCATCCACGACTGACTGCCTCTCATTCACCATCCACGACTGACTGCCTCTCATTCACCATCCACCACTGACTGCCTCTCATTCACCATCCACCATTGACTGCCTCTTGTTCACCATCCACCACTAACTGCCTCTCGTTCACCAGCCATCAATGAGAACCTCTTGATCACCATTCACTATGGACTGCCTCTTGTTCACCTTCCACCACTGCCTGCCTCTCATTCACTATCCACCACTGCAAGCCTCTTGTTCACCATCCACCACTGACTGCCTCTTGTTCACCATCTACCACTGACTGCCTCTCGTTCCCCATCCACCACTGACTGCCTCTCGTTCACCATCCACCACTGACCGCCTCTCGTTCACCATCCACCACTGACTGCCTCTCGTTCACCATCCACCACTGTCTGCCTCTTATTAACTAACCACCACTGTGAGCCTCTCGTTCACCATCCACAAAATACTTCCTCTCTTTCACCATCCACCACTGACTGCCTCTTGTTCACTCTCCACCACTGTGAGCCTCTCGTTCACCATCCACCACTGTGAGCCTCTCGTTCACCATCCACCACTGTGAGCCTCTTGTTCACCGTCCACCACTGCGAGCCTCTAGTTCACCATCCACCACTGTGAGCCTCTTGTTCACCGTCCACCACTGCGAGCCTCTAGTTCACCATCCACCACTGTGAGCCTCTAGTTCTCCATCCACCACTGTCTGCCTGTCATTCACCATCCACGACTAACTGCCTCTCATTCACCATCCACGACTGACTGCCTCTCATTCACCATCCACCACTGACTGCCTCTCATTCACCGTCCACCACTGACTGCCTCTCGTTCACCATCTACCAATGACTGCCTTGTTCACCATCCACCACTGTCTGCCTCTCATTCACCATCCACCACTGACTGCATCTCGTTCACCATCACCACTGACTGCCTCTCGTTCACCAGCCATCAATGTGAACCTCTTGATCACCATTCACCATGGACTTCCTCTTGTTCACCATCCACCACTGTCTGCCTCTCATTCACTATCCACCACTGCGAGCCTCTCATTCACCATCCACGACTGACTGCCTCTTATTCACCATCTACCACTGACTGCCTCTCATTCACCATCCACCACTGACTGCCTCTCGTTCACCATCCACCACTGACTGCCTCTCGTTCACCATCCATCACTGACTGCCTCTCGTTCACCATCCACCACTGTCTGCCTCTTATTCACTATCCACCACTGTAAGCCTCTTGTTCACCATCCACCACTGACTGCCTCTCATTCACCATCTACGACTGACTCCCTCTCATTCACCATTCACCACTGACTGCCTCTCGTTCACCATCCACCATTGACTGCCTCTCGTTTACCATCCACAAATGACTGCCTCTCGTTCACCATCCACCACTGACTGCCTCTTGTTCACTCTCCACCACTGTGAGCCTCTCGTTCACCATCCACCACTGTGAGCCTCTTGTTCACCGTCCACCACTGTGAGCCTCTAGTTCACTGTCCACCATTGCGAGCCTCTTGTTCACCATCCACCACTTCAATGACAATGGTTCAATGACACATTGAAAGCCCAGAAACAACTATGTCGCAAACTAAAGAGGAAATGGAAACTTAAAGATAATGCAAGTACTGACAGTTCAACAAACATCTAAACTCATTGCTGTAATTAAATCGTGCTCCCCATCAGATCCATGCCCTCCTAAATTTCTGCATATTTCTTCTGAAATTATAGCTATCCCATTAACGACGATTTTTAATCCAATGTTCATAACAGGGCATTTCCCAACGAAATGGAAGAAAGCCCCCATACTTTCTTTACTAAAAAATAGCAACGTAGACGCTAAGGAGACTATCAATTATAGACCGATATCGAGACTCCCGTTCCCTGCTAAAGTATTCAAAAAGGCGATAAATATTGAACTTTCCTCATTTATCGATGATAACGCTATTCTGGATTCGTCCCAATTTGGATTTCGTGCTTACCAGAGCACAGATCTGGCTCCTATTACTGCCACGGAGGAGCTCAGGCAGATTATAGGCAGTGGGGGGAGCACAGCTCTGATCCTCCTGGACCTGTCAGCGGCCTTTGATATTGTCAATCCTGGGCTGCTGCGGGACCGGTTAGCCTCCATCGGGATCAGGGGTAAGGCGCTGACCCTACTGGGCTCCTTCCTGTCTGAGCGGTCTCAAGAAGTGGCATTGGGGAACATTGTTTTACCCTCCTTTACGCTGCCTTGCGGAGTTCCCCAGGGCTCTTGCCCGAGTCCAACGCTTTTTAACCTTTACGTCACCCCCCTTGCCAGTCTAGTAAAAAGTTATGGATTTGCCCTCGTGTCAAACGAGGACGACACTCAGCTCGTCGTCTCGGTGAGCACTCCCTCCAGCCAGACAGCAATTAATTTTCACGACGGTATGAGCCATATAGCTAATTGGATGACAGACAATTGTCTGAAGCTAAACTCATCCAAGAGTGAGGTTTTGGTGCTGGGGAACAAACCTTCATTTTGGACAGATAGATGGTGGCCGGTCAAACTTGGTTCCTTACCTAAACCAGTGCTCAAAATTCAAAAACTTAGGAGTTATTTTTGACACCATGCTGTCCTTTGAAGCACAAATCAACGTGGCCACTTAGGCATGTTTTTTATCTTGAAAATGTTGAGGAAAATCCTTCCGGCAATACCTATGAACCTAAGGAAAACCGTGGTATCAGTGCTGATATCCTCAAGATTGGACTACTGTAGCGCCCTCTTTTCCAGTGCTCCGAGGCATAGTATTAAAAAACTCCAGACTGCAGCAGTAAGAGTACTGTTAAGTGTTTCTAAAGTTGACTCAGTTTCCACAGCCACTCTGAGCTTCTCGTTCACCATCCACCACTGACTGCTTCTCATTCCCCATCCACCACTGACTGCTTCTCATTCCCCATCCACCACTGACTGCTTCTCATTCCCCATCCATCACTGACTGCTTCTCATTAACCATCCACCACTGACTGCTTCTCATTCCCCATCCACCACTGACTGCTTCTCATTCACCATCCACCACTGACTGCTTCTCATTCCCCATCCACCAATGACAACCTCTCATTCACCATCCACCACTGCGAGTCTCTGGTTTACCTTCTACCACTATCTGCCTCTCATTCACCATCCACCACTGTGAGCCTTTCGTTCACCGTCCACCACTGGGAGCCTCTCGTTCACCACCAACCATTCTCTGCCTCTCATTCACCGTCCTCCACTGCAAGTCTCTCGTTCACCGTCTACCACTGGGAGTCTCTCGATCACCTTTCACTGTAAGCCTCTCAAACACCTTCCACCACTGTGAGCCTCTCGTTACCCCTCTGCCACTGTGAGCCCCTCTATCATCATCCACCACTGTGAGCCTCTCATCCACCATCCACCACTGATTGCTTTTTATCCACCATCCACCATTGTGAAAACCGGGAAACATCGGTTACACCACAGTGTTTACACTGCAATACATTTACAACGCAGGTATTACAACGAATGTCATTACAATGACTTGCAGTAGATGGCGCTCTAACCTAAGGACTAGTATGATTTACTATTCCAACACCTTCCCTACTGTACGTAGACTGGAGTTAGAATAGTAAATCATACTATACCTAAGTCCAGTGCCCTCCAATGCAAGTTGTTGTAACGACTTGCGTTGTAATGCCTGCGTTGTAAAGGTATCGCGGTGTAAACACCGCGATGTAACATAATATATTCTTGAAAACCTCTTTCAAGATCACCACTTTTGAGAGTCTTGTTCACCATCAACCACTTTGAAGCTCTTGTTCACCATCCACCATTGTGAGCCTGTTGTTCATTATTCACCACTGACTGCCTCTCATTCACCATCCACCACTGTCTGATTCTCATTCACCATCCACCACTATAAGCCTCTCGTTCACCATCCACCATTCTGTGCCTCTCTTTCACCATCCACCACTGTGAGCCTCTTGTTCACCATCCACCAAAATGCTGGCCTCGGCCACCTGGTTTTATTATGTTTTTGAAGTATGTGAAACACTTTTTTGATAAGCAACGCTCAAACATAGACTACGCCTCTTTGTGGTAGATTGTTTACAATAAGTGTTTAGAGATAAGTGGCGGTGATAAGCACAACTTCTTATGGCTCAGTTCCCCGGTCACAAACACAGGGAAACTCAGTCTCATTGTAGGGGAATTGGGGAAATGCTGCAACCTTCATAGTCCGGGTGATGGGGTGACTGTTTGGCATGGGAGGTCCATTTTATCCGGGTATTGTCTTTGCCTCGCCGCCAAGGACCCAAGTCCTGGAATGCCCTCCACCTCCGAACATCACCGTCGCTGACAGACTTCAGGAAGAGACTCAAGACCTGGCTGTTTGACTGAAACCCGCAGCCCAGCGCCTGGATACCCTCATGGGTGATAAGCCAATCCATACAAGTGCCTTATGATTGAATGATTGATGCGTGGAACAAATGAGCAAGAGGTTTTTGAGTTCTTCCATCCTGTGGATGAAGTTTATCCACAAAGGGGGCCTCCTTCTGAGGGAAACGTGGAGAGAAGCGGCAGCAATGAAATGCAGTTACAGCGCGTTCCTTCATGGGTTCCAATTGGACAGTGGGAGCAAAATTCCAGACTTAGGGCCGGATTTATATGTTGGCGAATGGAATAATTAATGCTGTAGTGGTGGAATACATTGCTCCCAACATGGCGAGGGTGCTTCGACCATAGTATTTAAAGATGTCTGCTGCCCCTGCAGACATCTCTTGTATTTCCAGGAAACACCGTCATGGCCATTAGTCACGTCATGGCCTGAGCATGGAACAGATGGTTTCCTATCTTAAAGGAGTTCCACTGAATAAACCCCTACATTCCAGCCATGTCTAGGACTCAGCTGGTACTGAGCAACAATGGAAACATGTAGAGCACCTGCCAGGGAACTCCTGGCACAGATCATCTGTCCTGGCACACATACCAGGTCTGTTAGAAAGTTGAAACGATGAGCAAACTACAACCTGGAGACTATTGGCAGGGCCGCTGGAATTATGCGATTGTGCAGCCACGGTGATTTTCACATAATTATAGATTTGCTGCCTTTGCCACATAATCCATCATCTGCTGCCTAATCTACAGATTTGAACCCAAAAGATTTTTTTTCTAGCTCAAGCAGTTCAAAAGTTACTAAAAACGCAGCAGCACACGTTGCTGCACAGTGGAAGGCCTTTTGCAAAGATTGACTGGTCACCTTTCTGTTGCTTTTTACTATAATTGAGTATTACACTCGTACTACTGAGGTGCACACAATGCCCAGGCAGTGTTAACAAGTGTAAAAAAAAACAACAAAATAATGAAGTAATACTATTAATAAATAGTGCCGAATTACGCCGCATAATTTGCCTTTTCTTGTTGCATAATTTACTCAAACCTGCTGCATAATTTGCCTCTCTCGTGCTATATAATTCCAGTGGCACTGACTATTGGGGACTTTTAACCCAGGAATTCTAAAAGAGGTCCACAATATTAGTAGGACTCCAATAGCGCCTTCCCTAGTCCTCTGTCTGGGGTCTTAGAAACACCCATAGCTCTCCCTCTTCTCATGATGTCCAAGACCCATACAGTTGTCACCCCAAAGAACTCCCCATAGGCGCTCAATGCCCCCATGGACAGCCCTCTGTGCCCCATCTTATGCTTATAAGAATCCCATGATGGAAGTCCCAGTTCCATACCGCGGATCCTTTGTCGTTGCTCACCCTGCCCTCCCTCACAGGTTACCAGACCTGTCAAACCTATGTAATTTTCATAGATTCCTCTAGAAACCTATGGCGATGAGAGGGGCGTGTGAAAACGCGGGTTTTATACCCTGTAGGCGTGCTTCGTTCCAGGCAGTTCAGTCCATGAAGCAGCTCTGGGCTCTGCCTCCACTCTGCAGACAGCCAGAACTACAGATCCCACCCTAGACACACACCACTGGCCAGCTGCTGGGGTTTGGACAGCTCAGAACCCTAGCCTGGACCCATACCATGAGTTGGCAGCCTGGAGCCTGTGCCAGCCTCTTCTGAAACCAAGGGTATGAATGCTAAAGATATGTTGCTGGGTTTCCTAGTCCCAGGGCATGTCTGCCTATGACTGGACATGCTTGTGTGGGTTGGATGGGTATTTGCATCTCACTGGTTTGGGAAGAGCAGAGACCGACCCTGGAAGGCCAATGTTAAAATAAACTCTCTCCACACGAAGGAAACTAGGAAAGGAATGTATTCTGTGACAGCCTGGCAGTCTTCTCAACTGTCTCAATCCAACAGTCGGTTCCAGCACCTTCCAACTGTAATAGAATGTGGGAGTTACCAAGGATGGGAAGGAGTAGTAAATCAAAGTCTCCAACATACAACAGCCAAACAAAGGGGCATATTATCAAGAACGGCGTTAAAATTATCGCCGCTTTAGTGGCAGGAAACTGCTGCTAACGCAGCGATAATGGGCTTGATAATATGCCGCAGAGAATGAATGTGAACATGGGCTTCTACTGGAATTCTCAAGGGCATATTATCAAGCCCATTATCGCCGCTTTAGCAGCTGTTTCCTGCCGCTAAAGAGGCAATCATTTTAATGCCGCTCTTGATAATATGCCCCATAGCCGTTTCAGTGTAGTGCAAGAATGCCAGCCCCAGCCCTCCAAAAGAGCATTTTCCCAGGGGTTTTAAGGGGCAGGGCGGCCACTCCTGGCTTTGCTAGACAAGACTTTGGGGACTACTCAGAAGTTTGCTGAAGTGGGGCAACTCCCGAAAATTAGCAGATGACCTTTCTGGCCCTATTTATAATGTATACATTGGAGACCTTGTTGGGTGATTAGCCTCGCTTTACAAATTCTGATTGATTGATTGATACACAACTCTGAATAACCGCCCTTGTTTGATCTGGCTGGGGTCTGTCTCTGCTCCTCCCTGGGACGAGGAGAGGCCAGTTTCCACAAGCATAAAGCAGTGGCCACAGTATTTGCCACAAAGGTCACCGGGCCTCTCTCATCCTGTACTTCACAGAGGTCTTAGCCAAGATTGTGACCTGCTGGCTGATCTTGAAAAGTAGCAGGCTCCTCCGCCCCGGGTTCCTTTTATCCACGATCACTCCATCCAAACACAACTAAACTGAGCGCCATCTTTGAACGGGGGCCGTGAAGAGCCTCTTGAGTAGGGTAGCTGCTGTGGGCCAGAGGGAGCCTTGGATGAACTCTGCCTCAGTTTACCACAGCTATTTAGGTCTTGAGTTCAGTAAATGTGATGAACACCCAAACTACAGTGTATACCGTTATAGGTGAAGAAATCAAGCCCAATTGTTGATGTCAATGACTGGGTGCTTTGAAGGTCTCTCGAGTTACTTTCTTGGGGGCATATTAACAACGGCCAGCGATAATTATCGCTGCCCGTGCTTAGCGATAATTATATTATCGCAGGCTATCTCTGGTATTTATCTGCCTGGTAGCGCGTTATTAACAACGTGTTACTCCAGGGCGATAAAAATTCCAGAGATAGCGAGGTTATCGCCCTTTTGCAGGGGACATTGCTGGTTTTCCAGCGATGTTCCCTGCAAAAGGACGATAACCTTGCTGATACGACCCACAGGGTCGTATCAGCATAATCCACCCCCTATGTTAGGGATGGCTAAGTCAGGATCTTAGCAGATGTGAGGATTTGGTGAAAACGGCCATTTTCGCCAAAATCTAATGTGTGCTAAAAGCATGTGGGCTGCCTTGTAAATATCGCGATGTAAACATCAGCGATATTTGCAAGGTAGTCCATCTTGGGTACGCCCAGTAACACCCACTTCGCATCTCATTGGAGATGCAAAGTGAGGCGTTGGGGAAAAGGGTGCTAACATGCGTTTATGCACATTAGCACCCTCTTGTAAATAGGGCGCTGGTTTTATATCCACTCTTTTGGCTTTGCAAGTCAAAAAAGTGGAGGTAAAGCCCTTGTAAATATGCCCCCAAGTTGCCCGAGGAAAGGGCGTCTCCTTGCAGGGGCCACAGTGCAACCCTGCAGTTAATATACATGGGAAAGGTATGAAGTGTCTCCTTAAGAGAAGGTAGTAGGAACAAGCCACAGAGGGGTGAATAATCCTCCATATCAATATTGGTAGTTCTGGATTATAGATGATGAATAACAGAAGAGTAGATAATCAAGAGACCAGAATGGGTTGAGAAAGAGCCCAGCAGATAGTCTTCCAGGAGCGAGAACGCAATAAGGAACAGTGCTGCAGAAGAAAGGAGCTAAAATCAAGGACAAAAAACATCTACCTGGGTGATGATTGAGACAAAAAATAGGGATAGTGAAGTGTTGGGACACACTCTTCTCTGACCAAAGCGCCCTCATTTGTGATCTAGACAGGAAATGACATCACAGGAAAATTCGGTTGGCACCATCTTGAACTGGGACATTGACAAAAGACACTGGAAAGGTGACCATTGTGGAAAGGAATATATTTAGGGCTAGTCACGCCTACTTCTTCAGAAGAACGTCATTGCTAGAAACAGCAGGCGTAAAAAGATGTTTAGCATCCTTCCTTTCATCCATGCTTTCGTACTTTATGAGTCGGTACTCCGCACTGCGGGGCAGATTTACAAGCCCCTTGCGCCACTTTTGCGTCACTTTTCCCATGTTAAAAGTAACGCAAAAGTGGCGCAAGGGGCTTGTAAATCTGCCCCTGCATGTGGAAGAGCCTGATGCCAGCAGGGATGCTGATGCTGGCTGGCTGAATGGGAGCAGAATCCTCACCATGTGTCGAGTGTGAGGACCAAAGATGCCCCGCCTTCCCCTCTGCAGATGCCAGGCTGAGCCGCAATGCCACCTCCTCCAGTGAGACAACATTGGAGCCCCCGCGGTCCTTCGCATCCAGGGGGTCACTCAGAGAACCCTCTGCTGCTAAAGTCTGTACTTATACAACATGGCAGCAGATGCATGCTTGGCTCGGGCCTTGTCCCCTTGAGCCTTTTTGATGCCAAAACCCAGAGACGTTTTAGGGCATGGGCAAATTGGGCTCTGGACCACGGCGCCAGCGTCGCAGAGGGTCCCCTGGAAGAGCCGGCTCTGTGCTGCAGACAGTCCTGCCTGATGACCTTGAATGAGTCTTAAACATAGATGATTTTAAATACCGTTTTCCTTTAATTTATTTTTAATACAAGTAATGTGTGTGAGTCTGTTACAGACATTTTGCAGAGAAATGTTGTGTTTATGTTTTTCAACACCATGCAACAGCAATAAAAAAAGTTTCTTTTGGATCGAAACATGACCTCACATATTCCAAAGAGGAGAGGGTCACAGAGATTATGTGCAATAATATTAGTGAGATGATGCATTACAATATTGAAACACACACACTATCCCTTAATATCGGATGGAAACATATTAAGAATTTGGACCAATGTGGCTGCTAGTGTGTCAGGTACCTGGCCAAAGAGGGCCTGAAAGAGCTGTAATAAGATCATAAATTCAAAGTTCTTCCAAACAGGGACCCCCAAAATGTTTGGCTGGGGCCCCCAAAATCCTTAAAATGTCCCTGCCAAAACTTAATTATACTGTTGAATTTTGTCCCTCTTAATTGTGTGGAAACATGTCAGCATCTGGGCGTGCCAGAGGATGACACGTTTTCACCTGCTCATCCAGCCCACACCACAGCAGAGTCCTGATTGTATTCTGGCTGACACCAATGGGGATGAAGAAAAACAACGCAGCGATGGCTTGGCTTTGAGAAATCTTGTGGAGACAACGCCATACAATGCAATACAATATACAATACATTTATAGAGCGCACAGCTACCTCTGAAGATGTATCTCGGCGCTAGCGGAAAGAACACTTCCAAGAGATCTAACTAGAGAGAACCTAAATGACGTCAAGGCAGGAGTTAAAGAGTAGTGTGTTAAGGCTCCTTCTGAAGACCGCTTCAGTAGGGAGAGCATGAACGCCATGAACGAAACGTGTTGGTTTTCATGATTAATGAATGACTATTGAAAGTACCCATCACTGAATATCTCTCAGATGGGCTCTGTGTATGTAAAGGAATGCATATGTAATGTATATGTAAGAGGGCCTATAAGGACTAGATCTGCAGTCAGGTTTAGGTTACCTGTTTTGTACTTTTGATACAAGGAACATTGAGTGTCTGGGCCAGCCTAATGAGATTGACCGTCGTGAGCGGACCACTGCACACACTTTCACATCCTGTGACAATGATTTTCAAACAGTCTAATTGTCCAAGAATCAAAGAGGCACCAAACACAATACTCGGGCAAGGAGAGAAAGATTACTTCTGTGCTACAGCATTTATCTTTGATTGGCCCATCGCCGCCTGTAACATTTCAGGGGAAGGACTCAGTTAGACTTAGCGTCTGTACGTCACTGCAGGGCATCCTGGGAAGGTGCCGGCCGAAGTGCCTTTAAATCCTAGAGAGTAGACTAGAGTCAACTAGTTAAAAGAGGAGGAAGCAGGTGGGGGAAGTGAGTGCCTCAAACTCAACGCTGTTCTAGATCATGTCGGAGTTTGAATGAAACACGCTGTGGGATGGTTTGACGCCACTAGGCACGCTCTCAGACCACAAACTACACTGTGCTTAGTAACGATGGGGAGGAAAGAGCAGCATCTTTTTAGAGTCTATCAGTGAAATTCTTGTTACCCTATTAAAATGCCCTTCTTAACCCAGTGGCACTTCAGTTCAAGACTTCACAGGAGAAACAAAGACAAAAGCATTTCTGCTGCTCAATAGAAGATAAACATGAAAGGCTACCTAGACTATCAACCTAGAAGGTTTAGCTGGAAGGGTGTCTAGACCATCCATGTGGAAGATATAGCTGGAAGGCTACCTACACCATCCACTTGGAAGAATTAGCTGGAAGGCTACCTAGACCATCCACTTGGAAGAATTAGCTGGAAGGCTACCTAGACCATCCACTTGGAAACTATAGCTGGAAGGCTACCTATACCATCCACTTGGAAGATATAGCTGGAAGCCTACCTAGACCATCCATTTGGAAGATACAGCTGGAAGGCTGCCTAGACCATCCACTTGAAAGATATATCTGGAAGGCTACCTACACCATTCACTTGGAAGGCATAGCTGGCAGGCTACCTAGACCATCCACTTGGAAACTATAGCTGGAAGACTACCTAGACCATCCATGTGGAAGATATAGGTGGAAGGCTGCTTAGACCATCCACTTGGAAGATATAGCTAGAAGGCTACCTAGACCATCCATGAGGAAGATATAGGTGGAAGGCTGCTTAGACCATCCAC
The DNA here is from genome assembly GCF_964204655.1 of Triturus cristatus. NCBI lineage: Eukaryota > Metazoa > Chordata > Amphibia > Caudata > Salamandridae > Triturus > Triturus cristatus. The sequence continues at coordinate 812,522,905 of NC_140595.1, forward strand.
GTGGAAAATATAGCTGGAAGGCTGCCTAGACCATCCACTTGGAAGATATAGCTGGAAGGCTGCCTAGACCATCCACTTGGAAGATATAGCTGGAAGGCTACCGAGACCATCCACTTGGTTCCACTACTGAGGATCAAGTTCCCTATCTTGCTGATCTCATCCATGAACATTTGTACATGCGTCTGCTGGGTGGGAAGTATACTTCTTAAAATCATACAATATTACACAAAAACTGAATATATAACAGAAAACAAGACTCTTGAGTAGATGGGGGTTCTTGCTTAACAAAATCTAAAATATATTCATTAACTGCCCAGCGAACACCCAATTCCATCAAATAATAGCCAGTACTAGGGTGCAAATACAGTATCAACTATTTCACCCTGGTCACATTGATTGAGAGCAGCACAATATCAAAGCCAACATTACAACTGCAACCAACTCGTACTAATAAAAAGAAACAACTGCACAAGCATAAGAGGTTACAAAAATAATCCACAAACTTTATTAGTATGGCACACAGTTTCCCAGTGAAACAGCTAAGATGGAAAAATACTGCAGGTGGCCAAGATCAAGGTGCCGATCACGATCCGGTAAAAAAATTCCCCGTACGACTCGTATCCGGTCTTTTTACCGTACGAATCGTACAAGTGCCGTACAAACTGCCAATTACGATTCACATGGGAAAAAGTCCATACGAATCGCATTGGGAATTATTCCCCACACGTCCTCGGGTCGGAAAATGTGTCCGACACGTCCTCGGACGATTTACCGTACAAATGTGAAAAGTGAAGTCCGAACGCGGAATCACGATCCATCCCGTGCGTCCGACGTTACAACCGTATGGTAAAAACACCGTCCGCACCGAACTCCCATTGCAACCATGGAGACATGTGCCCGCATATACGCGCCGCCCCCCCCCAGCCCCCGCATGTACACGCCGACCCCCCCCAGCCCCCGCATGTACGCGCCGACCCCCCCCCAGCCCCCGTACGTTCGAGTTGTACCCCCCCAGCCCCCGTACATTCGAGTCGTACCCCCCGTGTATGTACACCCGTGTACGTGTCGAACCCCCGTGTATGTACACCCGTGTACGTGTCGAAACCCCCGTGTATGTACACCCGTGTACGTGTCGAACCCCCCCGTGTATGTACACCCGTGTACGTTCGAGTCGTACCCCCACCCGTGTATGTACACCCGTGTACGTGTCGAACCCCCCGTGTATGTACACCCGTGTACGTGTCGAACCCCCCATGTATGTACACCCGTGTACGTGTCGAACCCCCCCTTGTAGTTCGAGCCGTACCCCCACCCGTGTATGTACGGTGCGTACCCCCAGCGCTACGCGCTGGGGGTACGCACCGTACATACACGGGTGGGGGTACGACTCGAACGTACACGGGTGTACATACACGGGGGTACGACTCGAACGTACGGGGGCTGGGGGGGTACGACTCAAACGTACGGGGGCTGGGGGGGTACGACTCGAACGTACGGGGGCTGGGGGGGTACGACTCGAACGTACGGGGGCTGGGGGGGTACGACTCAAACGTACGGGGGCTGGGGGGGTACGACTCAAACGTATGGGGGCTGGGGGGGTACGACTCGAACGTACGGGGGCTGGGGGGGTACGACTCGAATGTACGGGGGCTGGGGGGGGTCGGCGCGTACATGCGGGGTTGGGGGGGGTCGGCGCGTACATGCGGGAGCTGGGGGGGGCAGCGCGTACATGCGGGGGCTGGGGGGGGTACGGCGCGTACCGGGCCACCTACTCTGGTCGTTTCGCGGCGTACTTCGCTTTTCCGGCACTTTTTGGGTGCCGTGAAAATATTGCCGTCCGGACTGCTGTCGGTTCGAATCGTACTTCCTGGGTCGTGAAACGCTGCCTGAAAGCGTCCCGACGTCACATCGCAGCATTCCCGGATCACATTCGTATGTATATTTTCGTCGGTCGGTGTTTTTTACGATTCGTACGGAAACAGTGTTTCCGTGCGAATCGTAATTCCATGTTTGTAAGGTTGTACAACCGGGTACGAGTCGGACGGAGAAAACGCTCCGACCGACGGTTCGTACCCGGTTTTTACCGGATCGTGATCGGCACCCAAATGTCTGTTCCTCTAAATAGTGGGTTTAGTCGTTACATTTGTTCATCATAATGATATTCTGTAGACGTTCAAGGCGCTACCCAAGGAGGCAACAGTTTGTGTAACCTCTTCAAGGCGCTACCCAAGGAGGCAACAGTTTGTGTAACCTCTTCAAGGCGCTACCCAAGGAGGCAACAGTTTGTGTGACTGCTTCAAGGCGCTACCTGAGGAGGCAACAGTTTGTGTGACTGCTTAAACAAGCCCAAGATGCCCTCAGTTCATAAAGAAGAATAAGAAAGGGTCCTATACAAACACACTTTTGAAATAAATACTGGTAGAATGTAAAGGATATTGTAGGAAATTGGATTTTTGATTGAGGGCAGTGAAAACCCTTCTCAAGCAACAACCACAATCCTTGTCAAGGTAGACCACAAAAGTCACTAAATTAGCCAGTGTTTAACCTCTGGTAGCTTTGCACAAAAGCAGTAGGGCTTAACTTAGAGGTGCTGTGTTATGTATTATTGCAGCACACAAACAGTAATAAAGTGAAAGACACAACATAATAAGAATTTCTAACCAATTAACCCCTTCAGTGCCCATGACGAGATAGTCTCGTCATGGACCGCGGTTGCGCTGTGCCCATGACGAGACTATCTCGTCATGAACCCCGCCCGCTAATGAAACGCCCGCACAGGGCGTGGAAAGGGCGGGGCACTGAAGAGGTTAAAACAAATAGTATAAATTATAATAAACAAAATAAAACCAAAACAACAAAAATCCAATCAGTAGAACCGGAGATATGCGATTTTAAAGGTTTAAGTAAAAATACCGCCAAGGAGGAGAAAGCGCTAACTGTGGGTATCTGGTGAGCTAGACCGGGACAAAGTCACAAGTTCAGGCTCAAGAGGATGGAGTGTAGGCCAGAGACAGGGACCAGGTTAGTCCTGCTGAAAAAGTTACCTTCTCAAAGTCCAGCACTAAGAATTCAAAACTATAGTATTTCACAGGAGGAGCTCAACTAATGCCAGCCAGGGGCCCAAGACGTGGGGAGACACTTCTTGGGGATCAGGACTCGCAGGATTCGCAGAATCGCCCGTTTGTGAACGGGAAAAAGCCTTTTGGGATGTATCATCCCAAAAGCCATTTGCAAAATAGGGAATCACAGAAATTGCGATTCCCTATTTTGCAAATGCATTTAAGGAATCGCAATTTGCGATTCCTTAAATGAAATGCAGGAAGCCAAAAAAAATTGCGACCTGCCTTTAAGGATCGCATATTACCACCAACTTCAAGTTGGCGGTAATCTGCGAATTCCATGAAAAAGGCACGTTTTTTGCATTTTTCAAGGTGCCATGTGGCGTGCATACATGCCCTTAGGGCATGTATGTGTGCCACATATGCACGCTTACCTTTTAGGGAGTGCAACAGGATGGCCTTTTGGCCCCCCTATCACCCTTGAAATTGCATTCGCAGTTTGCGAGTACCTATTTGGTACTCGCAAATTGTGACTGTCTTCCCATTCATTCCTATGGGCCTCTAGGCCCATAGGAATGAATGGGAAGGTATTCCTTAATATCAAATCACAATTTGCGATTCGCAATTAAGGAATATGTGGGAATCATAATTATTATTGTGAAACCTACATACATTGCATTTTGTGATTCCACAATAGCGAATCGGTAAAATTTGCTGTTATGGAATCGCAAAATCCAAATATTAATACATCTGGCAGAATTTATCCCAAAAACGTATCATCACAAAAGCACAACATGTCCCATGTAAAATGTGACTTACAGCCAAAAGACCACAATGTGTATTACAATACAAAATGCTCTCGCGCGGTGTGCAATCGGTGTGCCACAGCCTTCAGGTGTTTCACAATGTTGGCTTCGTCAGGGCCTGAATTGGGTTGATTGATAAGTGTGGATGATTTTTCACTGAAATCGCAATAAATAATTGATGAATATTAAAACACAGCATGACCTTCAAAGAACATAATTATAATAAGCAAAAAGAAGACAATTGTTACAAGTTAAAACAATACGTGTTTAAGTGAAAAGACACAAACGGAATCAACAGAAAGAAAAGGACACAGGAGAGAAGAAACAATCTTCATTCCCAAATTGCAAGAGTCATTACCTGAACAGCCCAGTTGTAAAGCACTGCATCACCTGCTTATATAGGTCAGTAAATGACTGATCTCCGTTCAAGGTTACTTCAATAAATCCACATGCAATCTCCAATGCCCTCTATTTATTGCATCTAAATTAAAACACAGTTTAATCAACACATCTCTTCAGTGTGAGTAAATAACATCCTAATCATGGTTGTTCAACTAATGTATTCAATAAATCAACCAGATAGACATATAAATACCAAAACATTATCCTAGATCCATGATTAATGTAATATGTCATACAGTCCCTGACTATGATCACCTCATAATTACTGATATTCTTTTAGCAAAATAACTGCTCACTTGGTCGCGTTGCTTTCAACAAAAATTCAATGCATGACAGTTCCAAATCTGAGTTCCAGAACAAACAGTTTTTATTTGCTGTATATTCCAAGGTGAAGCATAAATGCCAGTTCAGACCATCCAGCCTTCTCTATCCAGTGTATAGCCAAAATGAACACCTCTGTTTCACTTCAAATGCATGCTTTCCTAGGCACTCATTTCTATTGAAAGGCATTAAAATGTAAAACCAAGCATATAATTAAAACTCACTTCTCACTCACTTTGATAGCTTTATTTCGGTCGATGACCATAAAAGCACAGATAAAATATGTACATACTCATAAAATACATGAATAATTCAACACTTGAGATAAAAAGTTATTAAACAGAAGTTATCAAAGGGAACCACTGCCGAACCTTTGTTGTACCTGTTGGGGCTTCGTAAATACTACCTGTGCTGCTGCGCCCCGCTGCCACCGGCAATTCTGGGCTGTTGCTTTGCGTGTCTCCCCTGCTGCCGCAGCTCCACTCCGCGGCCGTGAGCAGGGGAGACTACACCTCCCAGCACTCCTTGCGCCCCTCCTCGTCATCTTCGCGCCCGGAGGCGCACAAAAGGACGCGACTCCCTCGGTGGAGTGGGAACCACTGCCGAACCTTTGTTGTACCTGTTGGGGCTTCGTAAATACTACCTGTGCTGCTGCGCCCCGCTGCCACCGGCAATTCTGGGCTGTTGCTTTGCGTGTCTCCCCTGCTGCCGCCGCTCCACTCCGCGGCCGTGAGCAGGGGAGACTACACCTCTCAGCACTCCTTGTGCCCCTCCTCGTCATCTTCGCGCCCGGAGGCGCACAAAAGGACGCGACTCCCTCGGTGGAGTGGGAACCACTGCCGAACCTTTGTTGTACCTGTTGGGGCTTCGTAAATACTACCTGTGCTGCTGCGCCCCGCTGCCACCGGCAATTCTGGGAGCATGAACCATGTACGTGTGTCCATCTACTGGTCCTATTTTTGGAGCTACTTTTTTTGTGTTCCAGCACTCCATATGAGTGCTTGTGTTTTCAGTCCATCTCCCATATCCCTGTCCATGTTTAATTTTTTTCCTATCCATGCTGCTTTTTCCCTCCCACCCCTGACTGTTTCATGTCCTCCCAGCTTCCAGTTTCTTTTACCCATCCACCCTGCCTTCTTCTTCTCCCCCTGCCCATCCGCCCCATACCTGTTTCATGCCCCCCCTTTTCAGCAATGTCCCCCACTCACCCTTCATTGTTTATTCTCCTAACCACCCACCTGCTCCGTCCATTTCTTCTCCCCCACCTCCCAACAGACAAAAAGGAAAAATAAGCACTATGATGCTTCATACTGCTTTTTAAGAGTCCTGCTCTCCACACCCCCGTCACTCTCTTTTACCACCCCCACCCTTCCCCACATTCATTCAGTTGTGTAAGCGGCAGACACACAGGGGCATATGTAAAAGGAGTTAACGCCGCCTTAGTGGCACTTCATTGACGTTATTGCTGTGATTTTTGTTATCGCCATATGTACAAGCTGTCGCTAACCTCAGTTAGCGGCAATTTTCCGGCAAAAATGTAGATAGAAGAGATCGCCACTTCTGTTAGCGATAATGACATGCAAGGGAGGCGTTCCCATGCAAAAATGGCGCTAACCCCACTTTGCGATATTTACAAGGGAATCCTTGAAGTTTGGAAGACCAAAAAAACTGCCTCTAACTGCAGTTAGAGGCAGTTTTTTAAGACCAGAAAATAGCTGGTCTTAAAAATGGAGAGAACCCTTGGGGCCTCATTTCAGCAGGTCTATGTGCTGGACAGCGCTGCAAGCAATGTTGCTGCGCTGCCCTGCGACAAAACTACAGGGCAGGAATGCGCACCATCAATAAGATAGTGCGCATTCCTGGGCCTGTGCGTTCCCACGCGACAAGGCCTTATAGGAGTGTCACAGTGAAATCTATCAGATTTCACTGCGACTATTGAAGGACAGCACTGCATTAGTACCTTAAGGCGCAGGCGCAGCGAGGCATCCAGGCTCCAGACGCAGTTCTAGCAAGGCATCCAGGCTCCAGACACATGTCCAACGAAGCATCCAGGCTCCAGACGCCGGACCAGCGAGGCCTCTGGGCCCCGGGGACTGTCCGCGCTTTCAAGGTTTTGTGAAGAGTGCGCAATGAGAAGTGATGAATCACTGGTGTTGCACTGAGATGCCCTCTTTTCATGAATGTAGCCCTGCATTTTCTCTTCCCCTGGGACTCTGGCTGGTCATCCAGGATGTTGGGGGGCATGAGGGGGTTGTTGATCTGTGCTGCACTTGGCCCTGGCTGCTCCATTCTGCATTCCATTCTTTTTTTGCCTATTTTTTATTGGAGGTCGACTGATAGGCTATTTTTGCCTATAGAGGCAAAAAAAAACTCACGTTGGGCTGACTAACATACGTTTTTTTGCCACTAATGGACCTTTCGTTAGTTTTCACCCGCTAACGCCGGAATTCGTATCGCAATCACGCAAATTTTACCGGCAGTTTTCACCGCTGATCCCTCAAACTATCACCATATAGCGACGACTTGTAAATACTTCGCTAACAAGGCGATAGTCTTCAGCGGTACATGGCGGTGAGAAAACTGCTGCTAACTAGCGTTAGCGGTAGTTATCGCCAGTCCTTCTACATATGGCCCTTGGTGTGCTCTTGTGCATGTGACTAACAGTTCAGTGTACAAATCCTGCACTGAGCGGTTTGAGTGGGTATAACTTCTCAGCAGGAGCACGAAGACCCACTGCTCCTAATTAGGCATTGATTGCTTGTAACCACAGATAGACGCTCAAGCCGATGCAAAGAGGATTATATAGGTTAAATAAGGCCCTTGCGAGCTGTAATCTGAGGGGTTTCAGGTTGGTTTCTCATGTTGGGGATATACAAATGGTTCTTGCTACACCCGTCTTGATAATAAAAATAATAAACTTGTATAGAGGCCACTGTATCAAAACCCAAACACCACTGGTACCCATTTTATCGACCTTAAAAGTATGAAGGTCCGAGTAGACCACCTTCAAACTGGTAACAGGCAACTTTAATGCATGAAGATTGTCAGCAAACACGGAACCCATTGGGCTATTTGTTTCCTTTTTAATTGGACTGGGACCATGTTCCCTGTATTTAAGTATATTCTTAAATGTGCCCAAATGGCCTGCAAAGACTGTGCTGAGAGGATATGTGTGCCCAACTGTACCAGTGAATAGGCCCTGCTGTGCCCGCCATGATGCCAGGATGTGCCAGGGAATCTCTTAAACTTTTATATTAATGATGCCCAGCAACGTAGGGAGGTCTGCATCGCATTCTGTCTCACAACGATGGGCCTATTCGCTATCATAGATGGCCTGATTTGCTTACGTTGTTGCGCAAATGTCCTGCAAACTCTTTGCTGAGAGGATATGTGTACATATATCTAAGTCCTCTGATGGCTGCGTACCCTATACAATATCATACAGTGCAATGCCCAGAACCCATTAAGGATGCATGATAATCCATTCAGTATATCTGAGTTCTGTTAGGGGTCATGCACCCTATAAAACATAGTACAATGCCCAGAGCCCACTGGGGAGGCATGCCAATTCATTCCAGGACATCCGTGTCCTCTCAGGGGCATGTACAGTATATTACAATGCCCAGAGCCCATGGAGAAGGAATGCCAATTCATTCCAGGATATCTGAATCTTACTTGGGGGCGCGTGCCCTGTACAACATGGTATAATGCCAGAATCCCATTCAGGAGGCATGGCAATCCATGCCAGGATATCTGAGTCCTCTGACGGTCGTGTAACCCATACAATAAGATACAATGCCCAGAGCCCATTCAGGAGGCATGCTAATCCATTCCAAGATGCCTGAGACCCAGTGATGGCGGTGTGGAATATATGGGGGGGGGGGGGGAGAAAAAGAAGAAAAAAATAAAATAGCACCCACCTGGCAGCCCCTGCTTTGGTCCTCTTCTGTTCCTCTGCTTCTCTCGACTCCCAGCACTCCACGAACAGGCTCCCAGACTCCCTACACCAATCCAGACGCTGCTCCCATGCTGGTAATACCCAACGTGAGAGAAGCACTGGAATTGGTCTGGTTTGACGCTCTGTCACACCCTGGGAACCTGGCTGTGCAGCACAGCTCTGGTGGTGAGATGTAAGTGCGCATCTTGGTTTGGCCCGCGTAAGACAGCCGGCCAAACTGACACTGGCAAATGCACCAGGACCACCACTCCCCCTACTTCTGCTGTCCATTAGGATGGCCCGGCACCGCCCCGCTCTAGACACGGCAAAGAGAGGAGAAGAAAATCATAATCAGCTGTTTTATTGTCATTTTATTTTCCATGTTTTCACTGCTGAGAGAGCAATGGGGCAACGCACCTCCGCCTTAACGGAGGAGCCGCCACTGCTGAGACCTGTTCGGGGGCGCATAGCATATATAATACTATACAATGTCCAGAGACCATTCAGGGAAAGATCCCCATCCATTCCAGAATATCTGAGACCTCTCAGGGGCGCGTACCCTATACATTATAATACAATGCCCAGAGCCCACTGAGGAGGCATGCCAATCCACCCCGGGATATCTGAGTCTTCTCAGGGGCGCGTACCCTATACATTATAATACAATGCCCAGAGCCCGCTGAGGAGGAATGCCAATCCATCCCGGGGTATCGGAGTCTTCTCAGGGGCGCGTACCCTATACATTATAATACAATGCCCAGAGCCCACTGAGGAGGCATGCCAATCCATCCCGGGGTATCTGAGTCTTCTCAGGGGCACGTACCCTATACATTATATTACAATGCCCAGAGCCCACTGAGGAGGCATGCCAATCCATCCCGGGGTATCTGAGTCTTCTCAGGGTCTGCAGCCAGAGTTCATTCCAGGACAGGACATGAGTCCATATCTATTTTTAAATGTTAGGTTTCCTAACTTTACTACTCCTAAACTGAGACAAAATCCTAACTTTGCGACTTTCGGTATTCACAAAAGGCATTTAGGAGTAGTAAAGTTAGGAGTCCTAAATTTACTACTCCTAAATGCCTTTTGTGAATATCGAAAGTCGTAAAGTTAGGATTTTGTCTCAGATTACTTTTGTGAATCGGGCCCTATACATTTAGTCAGCCAGTTCAGGCTGGTCGACCTTCAGGAGGCTCCCGCAGCCCCTGCGCCACAGCGTCCTAGGAGAGCAAGTCATCGACCACCCTCTCATCCCGGCGGGATCTCCGCAAATGCGCCTACCCCTCCCTGGCCCATTGTAGCAGGTTTCTTCTCCAGTCCCTCTGTGCGGGGGGGTCTAGCACTCAGCCAGCCAATCACTATGCATCTTTAAGCTAGTATGAGCCCCTGTACTGCGACACATCTACTCAGTTTTTTCTTTGGGTTGTTAGAGAGAAGGCCCAGCACGCACTGTTTAATTGTGCGTTGCACCTCCAAGCAAGTCAAATGTCTCAATCGCATCCTGCAGCATGATGAATGGATCAGCGGGGATAGATCCAACAACATTATATGCCCCCCGCTTGTCGCCTCTCAACTGTCATCGTCCAAGCTATTTGTTCAAAGGGACGCACTATCTATAAGTCCAGGTCGGGAGCATACAATGCCCGCCCCATCACCCGCTGTAACGCTCTCTCCCTGAGACGGTAGTAGGTGTGTCTCTTCCCCTCATTAGCGGTGTTCTGAGTTGATGACTATTGTACCTGCCCTCCACTAGCACTCTCTCCCAATTGCCTCCCCATCTAGCCAGTGTAGCGCTGCTTGATGATACAGTTCCAAATTTGAGACCTCTCTACTGTCCCTGTCCCACTCTCTCTTAAGGGTGCCAAGGCCTATTCTATATCCTTTGCCTGAGGACATTGGAAGCTACCTCCATCTCTCCCACAGGCAGAATCTGCAGACCCCCTTGACTCAACAAATGGCCGAAGGGGACCCCAAACCCCGCCCCAATATCCCTCCCTTCCCTAACTACCATACTATTAGGCACTTGGTGTAGAAACTATCCGAGTAGCCATAATTCGCAAGCCTCACTGGCACTCAGCAATCTGCATCTGCCTTTCCCTCTGTTCCACCTAACCAAGAAGTATAGTATGCACAAAAACAAGTTCATTTGTCCAGTAGTATTATTTTGGGTCCCAGTAAGAGGGGGACAATACATGTGTCAAATATCAATAATGCGTCTCGCCCCCCATGAGATTGATGTTACCTGGCTTCTGGCACCAACCTCTTCTGAGCCTCCGACTCATACCTGCTCATCCCATTTCAGCACGATCATTCTCATTCTCTGGGCCATGGCTCAGCTGTGCAAAGGGGCTCTGCATCTCCATGGACATGAGCACGACCGGCTGAGTGTCATCTGGGCCAACCAGGATATGTTCTCGCATTGCCGATGCTGGGGATCAAGGTTGTTTCTTTGACTGTGTTCGATTCTGTGCCGAATGTTTTACCCTGCGGTTTCTGGTTCTCGCCTTCAGATGTACGCTGTTCACGAGTCGACCCAGTCCTAGTGACTCCAACCAGTTCTCAGCCTCCTGACATGATTCATAAATGTGCATCTTTTTCTCATACTGAACGCAGAGCTTGGCTGGGAATATCAGGCTGTACTTTATATTATGCTCCCGCAACTGCCTCTTAACCGACAGAAAAGTGTTCTGGAGGTCTTTTGCCCTCCGTGTATAATCAGGGAAGATCTGTATCTGTTTGTCTTCTTATCGCGAGGGGCTGTGAGCACGGACATGTTGAAGGATTACATCACCATCACTGTAGCGGAACATTAGAGCTATAATCACTCTAGGAGGCGCGCCAGGGCGCGGCACCGCCATCAGTGCTATGTGTGTTCACTCAATGGAAAAGAATTTAGAGAGGTATTTGGGTGTGAGTGTGTTGACACACCAATTTTCAAGGAAGAGTTCCACAGAGGGGACCTTTGCAAATTCCGGGAACCCTAGGAAGCGTAGATTATTCCTTCTCGAGCATCCCTCCACATCCTCTACGCGTTCCTCCAAGTATATTGCACTACAATTGAGGCCTGTACACTACACTTGAGGCCTGTAACTCTTTGATAGAAGGTGATTTCTAAGGGTAGAAGCATGATATGGTTGCACAAGGAATGTATGGACAAAACATAGTGTGATTATTGTGTGTTTAGGAATGAATGAGTACTAGTCTGAGGTTTATGTGCTGTTTACAAGTATCATTCTCAGTGTTGGAAAACGAGGCAGCATCTGTGAGGCCTGCACAAATAACATGACTACATTTGTCCTTCACTGGGAACCAAACACCCAATTGTAGCGCCTGACTCTCAGAGGGTAGCGTTGCAGAGCAGTCTGAGGCTTACTCAAGGGAGGTGGTGTGGGCTAGTAATCGCCATTTGCAGGGGCACAAAAATAACACTCAATAATTGATTGTCCAGTCTGTACTTTGCTATATAAAAGTATGAGTACATTTATTAAACACACACACTACTCAATACTATGCACCAATTTACAAATATACATAAGCTGTTGGAATTACTTTATGACGTTGCATAACATCTCCACCCCTCCCGCAGGGGGGGTGGGGTCTAGTACCACCACTCCCATGTATGCACATCAACTTGCCCCCAATGCAGATAGTTGAACATAACCTGGAGCGAGGGCCCTGCGCACTGGCACCATCCCAGTGGCGATCCACCCCATTACCTCAACAAGCATTAAAAAGGGGTAAACCTGCCTTGGTGACACATGACCCTGACTGAGCATCTCCTACTGACCATAAAGTATGCACCTCTATATCTTAAGGACTAGCAGTCTGGGGTCTTCACCTAAGCGCATCAGCAAGAATCCATGTTTACGCACACTTTAGAATGACAGTACTCATCACCTTGGTTGATCATTTGAATGCATTGCAATTACAGCCCCTAAAGGCATCACAGATGAAATCACAGGATTGGGCATATACAGCCAGACACCCTATCAGGAGGACTGTCTGGCAACATAGCCCCACTTGGCTTATGACATCTCCTTACACATGTGACTTACAGTCCCTTCAAAAGAAGTACTCCTGGCAACTACACTTCTCCTGCAGTGCACCTCTTCACTTTAAAAGGAATCACAGGTAAACGCATGGGATTACGTAAATACAAAGCAAAAACCAAAGGAAATGATGGACTGAGTGTTGAACATTGCAAGCACTCACCCCCAGTCAACTGATCTGGGTTTAATCCATCACCGTTCTTTAGCCCACTCTGCCACCCCAGTTCAGACATGGCCATATGCAAATCAGTCTGACCCTGTGCCTCATGAGAACAGTCCAGCCCAAACTGCCAAGCCATGTCTTCCCTGGACCGGAAACAAGCTTCCTAGGACCGGTTTCTGGCATTTCAGCCGTCTTCAGCCAGGCTTGCTTGAATCCAGTGGCAAAGTGAGCAAGGGACTCACGTCTGAGCATACCCTGCCAACTTATGGCGAACAAAGCAAAAACCAAAGGAAATGATGGACTGAGTGTTGAACATTGCAAGCACTCACCCCCAGTCAACTGATCTGGGTTTAATCCATCACCGTTCTTTAGCCCACTCTGCCACCCCAGTTCAGACATGGCCATATGCAAATCAGTCTGACCCTGTGCCTCATGAGAACAGTCCAGCCCAAACTGCCAAGCCATGTCTTCCCTGGACCGGAAACAAGCTTCCTAGGACCGGTTTCTGGCATTTCAGCCGTCTTCAGCCAGGCTTGCTTGAATCCAGTGGCAAAGTGAGCAAGGGACTCACGTCTGAGCATACCCTGCCAACTTATGGCGAACAAAGCAAAAACCAAAGGAAATGATGGACTGAGTGTTGAACATTGCAAGCACTCACCCCCAGTCAACTGATCTGGGTTTAATCCATCACCGTTCTTTAGCCCACTCTGCCACCCCAGTTCAGACATGGCCATATGCAAATCAGTCTGACCCTGTGCCTCATGAGAACAGTCCAGCCCAAACTGCCAAGCCATGTCTTCCCTGGACCGGAAACAAGCTTCCTAGGACCGGTTTCTGGCATTTCAGCCGTCTTCAGCCAGGCTTGCTTGAATCCAGTGGCAAAGTGAGCAAGGGACTCACGTCTGAGCATACCCTGCCAACTTATGGCGAACAAAGCAAAAACCAAAGGAAATGATGGACTGAGTGTTGAACATTGCAAGCACTCACCCCCAGTCAACTGATCTGGGTTTAATCCATCACCGTTCTTTAGCCCACTCTGCCACCCCAGTTCAGACATGGCCATATGCAAATCAGTCTGACCCTGTGCCTCATGAGAACAGTCCAGCCCAAACTGCCAAGCCATGTCTTCCCTGGACCGGAAACAAGCTTCCTAGGACCGGTTTCTGGCATTTCAGCCGTCTTCAGCCAGGCTTGCTTGAATCCAGTGGCAAAGTGAGCAAGGGACTCACGTCTGAGCATACCCTGCCAACTTATGGCGAACAAAGCAAAAACCAAAGGAAATGATGGACTGAGTGTTGAACATTGCAAGCACTCACCCCCAGTCAACTGATCTGGGTTTAATCCATCACCGTTCTTTAGCCCACTCTGCCACCCCAGTTCAGACATGGCCATATGCAAATCAGTCTGACCCTGTGCCTCATGAGAACAGTCCAGCCCAAACTGCCAAGCCATGTCTTCCCTGGACCGGAAACAAGCTTCCTAGGACCGGTTTCTGGCATTTCAGCCGTCTTCAGCCAGGCTTGCTTGAATCCAGTGGCAAAGTGAGCAAGGGACTCACGTCTGAGCATACCCTGCCAACTTATGGCGAACAAAGCAAAAACCAAAGGAAATGATGGACTGAGTGTTGAACATTGCAAGCACTCACCCCCAGTCAACTGATCTGGGTTTAATCCATCACCGTTCTTTAGCCCACTCTGCCACCCCAGTTCAGACATGGCCATATGCAAATCAGTCTGACCCTGTGCCTCATGAGAACAGTCCAGCCCAAACTGCCAAGCCATGTCTTCCCTGGACCGGAAACAAGCTTCCTAGGACCGGTTTCTGGCATTTCAGCCGTCTTCAGCCAGGCTTGCTTGAATCCAGTGGCAAAGTGAGCAAGGGACTCACGTCTGAGCATACCCTGCCAACTTATGGCGAACAAAGCAAAAACCAAAGGAAATGATGGACTGAGTGTTGAACATTGCAAGCACTCACCCCCAGTCAACTGATCTGGGTTTAATCCATCACCGTTCTTTAGCCCACTCTGCCACCCCAGTTCAGACATGGCCATATGCAAATCAGTCTGACCCTGTGCCTCATGAGAACAGTCCAGCCCAAACTGCCAAGCCATGTCTTCCCTGGACCGGAAACAAGCTTCCTAGGACCGGTTTCTGGCATTTCAGCCGTCTTCAGCCAGGCTTGCTTGAATCCAGTGGCAAAGTGAGCAAGGGACTCACGTCTGAGCATACCCTGCCAACTTATGGCGAACAAAGCAAAAACCAAAGGAAATGATGGACTGAGTGTTGAACATTGCAAGCACTCACCCCCAGTCAACTGATCTGGGTTTAATCCATCACCGTTCTTTAGCCCACTCTGCCACCCCAGTTCAGACATGGCCATATGCAAATCAGTCTGACCCTGTGCCTCATGAGAACAGTCCAGCCCAAACTGCCAAGCCATGTCTTCCCTGGACCGGAAACAAGCTTCCTAGGACCGGTTTCTGGCATTTCAGCCGTCTTCAGCCAGGCTTGCTTGAATCCAGTGGCAAAGTGAGCAAGGGACTCACGTCTGAGCATACCCTGCCAACTTATGGCGAACAAAGCAAAAACCAAAGGAAATGATGGACTGAGTGTTGAACATTGCAAGCACTCACCCCCA
The DNA here is from genome assembly GCF_964204655.1 of Triturus cristatus. Taxonomy (NCBI): domain Eukaryota; kingdom Metazoa; phylum Chordata; class Amphibia; order Caudata; family Salamandridae; genus Triturus; species Triturus cristatus. Next base: position 812,538,279 of record NC_140595.1, read on the forward strand.
GTCAACTGATCTGGGTTTAATCCATCACCGTTCTTTAGCCCACTCTGCCACCCCAGTTCAGACATGGCCATATGCAAATCAGTCTGACCCTGTGCCTCATGAGAACAGTCCAGCCCAAACTGCCAAGCCATGTCTTCCCTGGACCGGAAACAAGCTTCCTAGGACCGGTTTCTGGCATTTCAGCCGTCTTCAGCCAGGCTTGCTTGAATCCAGTGGCAAAGTGAGCAAGGGACTCACGTCTGAGCATACCCTGCCAACTTATGGCGAACAAAGCAAAAACCAAAGGAAATGATGGACTGAGTGTTGAACATTGCAAGCACTCACCCCCAGTCAACTGATCTGGGTTTAATCCATCACCGTTCTTTAGCCCACTCTGCCACCCCAGTTCAGACATGGCCATATGCAAATCAGTCTGACCCTGTGCCTCATGAGAACAGTCCAGCCCAAACTGCCAAGCCATGTCTTCCCTGGACCGGAAACAAGCTTCCTAGGACCGGTTTCTGGCATTTCAGCCGTCTTCAGCCAGGCTTGCTTGAATCCAGTGGCAAAGTGAGCAAGGGACTCACGTCTGAGCATACCCTGCCAACTTATGGCGAACAAAGCAAAAACCAAAGGAAATGATGGACTGAGTGTTGAACATTGCAAGCACTCACCCCCAGTCAACTGATCTGGGTTTAATCCATCACCGTTCTTTAGCCCACTCTGCCACCCCAGTTCAGACATGGCCATATGCAAATCAGTCTGACCCTGTGCCTCATGAGAACAGTCCAGCCCAAACTGCCAAGCCATGTCTTCCCTGGACCGGAAACAAGCTTCCTAGGACCGGTTTCTGGCATTTCAGTTTGCCACTGGATTCAAGCAAGCCTGGCTGAAGACGGCTGAAATGCCAGAAACCGGTCCTAGGAAGCTTATTGCCGGTCCAGGGAAGACATGGCTTGGCAGTTCGTGCTGGACTGTTCCCATGAGGCACAGGGTCAGACTGATTTGCATATGGCCATGTCTGAACTGGGGTGGCAGAGTGGGCTAAAGAACGGTGATGGATTAAACCCAGATCAGTTGACTGGGGGTGAGTGCTTGCAATGTTCAACACTCCGTCCATCCTTTCCTTTGGTTTTTGCTTTGTTCGCCATAAGTTGGCAGGGTATGCTCAGACGTGAGTCCCTTGCTCACTTTGCCACTGGATTCAAGCAAGCCTGGCTGAAGACGGCTGAAATGCCAGAAACCGGTCCTAGGAAGCTTATTGCCGGTCCAGGGAAGACATGGCTTGGCAGTTCGTGCTGGACTGTTCCCATGAGGCACAGGGTCAGACTGATTTGCATATGGCCATGTCTGAACTGGGGTGGCAGAGTGGGCTAAAGAACGGTGATGGATTAAACCCAGATCAGTTGACTGGGGGTGAGTGCTTGCAATGTTCAACACTCCGTCCATCCTTTCCTTTGGTTTTTGCTTTGTTCGCCATAAGTTGGCAGGGTATGCTCAGACGTGAGTCCCTTGCTCACTTTGCCACTGGATTCAAGCAAGCCTGGCTGAAGACGGCTGAAATGCCAGAAACCGGTCCTAGGAAGCTTATTGCCGGTCCAGGGAAGACATGGCTTGGCAGTTCGTGCTGGACTGTTCCCATGAGGCACAGGGTCAGACTGATTTGCATATGGCCATGTCTGAACTGGGGTGGCAGAGTGGGCTAAAGAACGGTGATGGATTAAACCCAGATCAGTTGACTGGGGGTGAGTGCTTGCAATGTTCAACACTCCGTCCATCCTTTCCTTTGGTTTTTGCTTTGTTCGCCATAAGTTGGCAGGGTATGCTCAGACGTGAGTCCCTTGCTCACTTTGCCACTGGATTCAAGCAAGCCTGGCTGAAGACGGCTGAAATGCCAGAAACCGGTCCTAGGAAGCTTATTGCCGGTCCAGGGAAGACATGGCTTGGCAGTTCGTGCTGGACTGTTCCCATGAGGCACAGGGTCAGACTGATTTGCATATGGCCATGTCTGAACTGGGGTGGCAGAGTGGGCTAAAGAACGGTGATGGATTAAACCCAGATCAGTTGACTGGGGGTGAGTGCTTGCAATGTTCAACACTCCGTCCATCCTTTCCTTTGGTTTTTGCTTTGTTCGCCATAAGTTGGCAGGGTATGCTCAGACGTGAGTCCCTTGCTCACTTTGCCACTGGATTCAAGCAAGCCTGGCTGAAGACGGCTGAAATGCCAGAAACCGGTCCTAGGAAGCTTATTGCCGGTCCAGGGAAGACATGGCTTGGCAGTTCGTGCTGGACTGTTCCCATGAGGCACAGGGTCAGACTGATTTGCATATGGCCATGTCTGAACTGGGGTGGCAGAGTGGGCTAAAGAACGGTGATGGATTAAACCCAGATCAGTTGACTGGGGGTGAGTGCTTGCAATGTTCAACACTCCGTCCATCCTTTCCTTTGGTTATTACGTAAATACAGCCAGACCCCCTAGCAGGAGGGTCCAGCAACATAACAAAAGAAATAACCAATAGTAAATGCATTTCGGTGCAATTACACCACTTCACCTCCAGGGCATGCCCTTTTCCAGACATCCCCAACTCAGCCCTTCACTCGATGATGCACTTCATAGTACACCCTCAGCTGTAGAACATAAGTTCCAGCCTAGAAGGTGTTAAAGGCTGGCTGAGCCCTTGAGGGGTTATTCTTTCAGATGCCCCATGAAACTTATGGGTGGACTGTTCTTCTTTATGCTGGGGAAGGCTCCTGCAGCCCCCCTGCACCCCTTTTCACACATGAGGGTGACCCCCTCCTCTGGGGGCCACCAGGCACCAAAATGGCAGATGTCTTCGTGCTTCGGGGGGGGGGGGGAGACTGCGCTTCTCCAGCAGCTCCCTCAGCACCTTTTCACAAGTGAGGGTGCCCCCTCTCCTCTGGGGGCCACAAAGCACCAAAACGGCAGATTTCCAAATGCCTAGCGAGGAATTATGGGGCGCTTCATGCTCCTCTTTACCAGCCCCAGCCACTGGGAACACTCTCCTCCGCTCTCGGGGTCTCTGATTCAGCAGGGTGCTGTCTTCACTGGCTCCCTGCGCCAGCCTTTCGCCTGGCTCTCCTCCGTGGCCTCTCTTCTCCCTGCGCAGAGGCCACTGCTCCTGCGCACCGGTCCTGGGCTCTTCTTCTGGTGCTGTTAGGGTCCTGGGGGCAGTCAGGGGGTCTCTTCTTCCAACTGCCCATTGCACCAGGCTTCAGCACATTCAGCCTCAGCAGACCACACCCCAGAGAGCTTCTCTTCCTGTGCAAGCACTTTTTAAAAGTTGAGTAGGGGGCTGGCAGGAAGTCCCTGTTGGTCCTATCAAACAGCGACACATCACTTTCCTGCCCCTGCTCCCTTCTTCTTGTCCAGCCTCTGGGTTTGTTCAAAATGGCGTCGTCCAGGGTCTCGGCCACATGTCTCGGAAGCACCTTCCCCCCAAGCTGCCTTCCCTCCTTAGTGCAGCCTGGTGCCTGGCACCCAGCGACAGCAGTTGATGGATTGGCCTGTAGCTCCACCCATCTTCTCTTCGTGGAGAGGAGGCCCTCGCTTGTGGAAGAAAGGTTATCAATCCATCCAGCTGAGGTCAGCCCTCAGCCTGGGTCTGGTCATGGCTGGCTCAGAGAAATATGACAGTTCTGGATGACCCAAAAGCAGTACAAATATGACTTTGGACTCTGCAGAATACTTATTTTCACATTCGCTACATTGGACTTAAGTGCGTGTCTGGAATCTGTAGGCCTAACGGAAGTTAATCTAGCCATGGGCCCCACATCCCCATAGGGGAATAATGAAGTGAAAACACAGTAAAACACACTGGGCCCGATTCACAGAACTAACTTAAGACAAAATACTAAACTTACTACCATTTTGGTATTCACAGAAGGCACTTACTAATTTTGGTATTAACAGAAGGCACTTACTCATTTCGGTATTCACAGAAGTTAGGAGTCCTAACTTTAGGACTCCTAAATGCCTTCTGTGAATACCGAAAGTCTTAAAATTTGGATTTTTCTCAGTTTAGGAGTCCTAAAGTTAGGACTCCTAACTTTACTACTACTAAACTGAGAAAAATCCTAATTTTAAGGCTTTCGGTATTCACAGAAGGCATTTAGGAGTCCTAAAGTTAGGAGTCCTAACTTTACTACTACTAAATTGAGAAAAATTCTAATTTTAAGACTTTCGGTATTCACAGAAGGCATTTAGGAGTCCTAAAGTTAGGACTCCTAACTTCTGTGAATACCGAAATGAGTAAGTGCCTTCTGTGAATACCAAAATGGTAGTAAGTTTAGGATTTTGTCTTAAGTTAGTTCTGTGAATCGGGCCCACTGACTTTCCCTGGCATGTTTCTTTTCAGTGTATAAAGCCTATTCCATGTCACCACCCAATACTACATAAGTCCTGCCACACTATTCACTTTGTAGCTGCTCCTGGACTGTGCACGCTAGGAATCTCCCCTGCGCAGCCCGTACACGTGTGCACACGCATGTGTCTGCATGTAACCAGCCCGGTGTCCCTTACTCCAGCTGCTGCGCAGTGGCCTGGTCAAGCCAGGGGAACACCAGTAAAGTCCCCATGCAGTCTCTTACATCCTGAGTTCACTGTGGGTGAGTCCCAACTTATGAGGCTCCCCCACAGTAAAAGCTCAACAATTAGGTGCTCAAAAAGCGAAAAATCCGGGTGGCCCATAGTGTCAGAACCACCTTCTAACACTGAGGCACTAGCTTATTCATTTTTATAACAGTCATTTTTTCCATTCAAGATTGATTCTGTATGAAGGCCACTTTGTGTTCCTTCCTGCTTTCCTTGTTTTTACTGCGGTGTACATGTGCATGCCATCTAAGTGTGCCCTCAAGAAGGTGAGTGGTCTATGATCACTAGCACTGAAATGTGCGTCAGCACCAGCACTAAAGCCTTTGGGATACCTATCAAGAATTTAAACCTATACCCGACTGTCACCCCACTCCCCCTGATTCATTACTTGGACAGGCCACATGTCAGCGTGCTGCTGGGCCGAAACCAAATACGATGGACCCGCCCCCTGCCCTACCTTTTCACTGCCGGGCGCGTCCACTGTCAGCCGCGTGGGCAGACTCTGTCGCCAGCGTCCGTGCTTCGGCTGTTGTTGTTTGGGCTGGCCCTGCCCCTTTCCGCCTGCAGCTTTCTTCGACAGTGGCGGCTCATCTTGACACGCCACCACTGCCGCTGCAACGCTCGCCGATGCAGACCGCGGGGGTTGGACCATGCCGACCCACGCTTGGTCCAGTACTCCTGGCCGCAACAGGTCCTCGCGGCCTGCCTGGCCAAGGGCTCTCAGTGTGGCTCGTACTGCTTCGAAGTCGGACTCTACCATGGTTGCTCCGCTCCGTCAGGTAAGGCGGATTTTTACCTACTCGCCTATTAACTTCAATGGGTGCCCAGCACCAGCCGACAAGCTGGCCAGACTCTCTTCCTTACCTACACTTACCACCACAAAATATTCCCAAACCTCCACTAAATGTTTTCAACCCTCCCCGGTGGTGCCAGGTGCACGAAGAGGAAGAGCCCTCCTTCCCGTCACCTTTATACCCACCCTAATCCCTCCCATTTTCCAACCCCTTGACCCCCTCCCCAGCTTATCCTTCCACCTATGCGTGAAGAACCCGGGGAAGACTGGTCTGCGACCCTACTTCCCCCTGGGGGCGACATTTTTGTGCAGTCTCTATCCAGGCTTCTCCTACTGGTCAGAGCTTGTGGCCTTCAGTCCCCCCTATGGTTACAACAGGCGCCTCTGCTGTCCGTCCTTCCAGCCAACGGTCGTAGGCAAGATCTCCACTTGCTTGAGGCCCCGCCTCCTCCTCGTTGCAGTGCATGGTTTGGGTAAATTCACCCAGGGGCGCTTCAATAGTTTCCCGCATCCCTCTGCTGCAGGAACCAGGATTGCCTCATTGTCCCACTCAGATCCGGGGCGATGTAGGCCAACCCGAAGGTGTAGCGGGATGCGCTCCTCCGCTCTAGCGCCACCGGTGTCACCAGTGTTTAGATGTGCAAGGGGTTGCCATTTTGAAGCCCGCCACCTCCGGTGCTCGCCATCCAATGGTGGAGCTTCACCCGGTGGTCTCCCGCAGCCCAACGGGTCCCGGACTGGTTGTTAGGGGTGGCAGTAAGACTGCTCAGTGTATACTCTGCTGCGGAGCAGTTCAAACAGCTCCCAGGTCCATGCCGTCCACCAGAAGCACTGCATCCCACAAGGCCGCACTTTCAGCCAAATTGTTTCAGGGGCGTTCCCGAATCACACATCAGGCGAAGGACCATTTTCAGCCGCAATGGCGGCACTGTGGCTCGGGTGTATTCTTCTGTCCTCCCTGGGGTCCCAGGGTTAGAAGTGCAGCAGGATTCGATAGGATTATGCCCTCCTTGGCGGGAGCTATGGTCGGGCATGTCTAATCGGCCATCTTAGTTGGCCACGCCAGAGTCCATGCCTGGTTATCAAGAGTCCTGTAAGGGACATGTACCCAGATCCCACTCCTTGAAGCATTTGAATCCATTCCTGGTTATGGAAGTCATCACAGAGTAGGGCACTAGAGCCCATTCCAGGAGGGCACATGAGTCCATTCCTGATGCCCTTTGAGGGGCGTATAGCCAGAGCCCATTCCAGGAGGGCACGTGAGTCTATTCCTGGAGTTCTATGAGGAGTGTATAGCCAGAGCCCATTCCGTGAGGCATGTCAATCCATTACATGATATTTGAGTCCACTCATGGTGTGACACCAGAACCAACTCATGGGGTTCTCTTAGAGTATAGTTTCAGAGTCCATTCCAGGGGACTCGTGAGCCCATTCCAGGTTATCATAACCCTCTCAGGATGCAGTTCCAAAGCCCATTTCAAGGGCACAAGAGTCCATTCCAGGATATCTGAGACCTTTCAGAGGCTGTACCTGGAGGTCATTCCGCATGCTACTAGATCAGGGACACACCACAGCCCTCATCCTTCTAGACCTCTCCACAGCTTCTGACACCGTCTCACATCGCACCTTCGCAGCCAGACTCCACGACGCTGGGATACGAGGAACCGCCCTTTCCTGGATCCGATCCTTTCTCTCCAGCAGAACCCAGAAGATCAGACTCCCTCCCTTCCTCTCCGAACCCACACAGATCAACTGCGGAGTTCCCCCAGGATCATCGCTCAGCCCCACGCTCTTCAACATCTACATGGCCCCCATTGCCGCCATCGTCAGACAACACGGGCTCAGCATAGTATCTTACGCCAACGACACCCAGCTCATCCTCTCCCTCACATAGAACCCCAAAGACACCAGACTCTGTTTCCAGGAAGGATTGAGAGACGTAGCCGCCTGGTGAAAAGCAGCTGCCTGAAGCTCAACTCGGAGAAGACCGAGGTCCTCCTATGGACCCTCCACCTGTGCCTGGGACGACACCTGGTGGCCCTTTGCCCTCGGGAGTCCGCTCATCCTGACACACCACACACGGAACCTCGGTATCATCCTCGACTCCTCCCTCACCATGACCCACCAGATCAACTCCATCGCCTCCACCAGCTTCAACTGCCTCCGGATCCTCTGCAAAACCTTCAATACCCCCAGAATGCAGAAAAACAGTCACCCACGCACTCATAACTAGCAGATTGGACTACGGCAACGCCCTGTATGCTGGAATCAACAGAACCCTCCCACACAGGCTACAGACCATCCAGAACGCAGCAGCCAGACTCGTCCTCAGAACCCCATGGCACAAACACATGACCCGACACCTTCACAATCTACACTGGCTCCCCGTTGAGAAGAAAGTTACCTTCAAACTGCTCACCTATGCCTACAAATCCCTCCACAACATCGGTCCCAAATACCTCAACGAGAGAGTCTCTTTCCACGTACCTAAGAGGAACCTTCGCGCCGCAGACCTCGCAGAGACCCCCCGCATCTGCAGAACCAGAGAAGGAGGTGGAGCTTTCTCCTACATCGCAGCCAAAGCCTGGAACGAGCTCCCAGTAAACATCAGACGCTCCCCCACTCTCCTCACCTTCAGGAAGAACCTCAAGACCTGGCTCTTCAATTGAACCGGAGCTGCAACCCCCCTCCCCTCCCAGCGCCTTGAGACCCTCACGGGTGAGTAGCGCGCTTTATAAATCCCCTGATTACGTATGAGTCCATGCCTGGTGATCAGGAGTCATATTATAAGGGGCATGTACCCAGAGCCCATTCCATGAGGCACGTGAATCCATTCCAGGTTTTGCAAGACCTCTGAGGGGCTGAACCCACACTTTCTTGTAGAATGAGTCATATTTCTAAATGTAATCTCCCCCTGCCTCTCCTCCACCCCCCCCCCCCCCCCTAAAAAACACTTATCCAAAGGACAGTGCGAACTTACTGGCAGAGGAAGAAAGCTCATACACTTTCAGAAATTAAGAGGTGCGTCTATTAAATACGGAACTTGGACCTTGTTCAAGAGTAAGAATTATGGCAGAGATTTCCAAGAGATCTGAGAACACCGAGGACAGAGAATTGCGAGGAAAAGGCTGCGGATGAGAGCTCTGTGTGCTGCTCCGGATACGGGCTGAGGGTTTCATGCTCTGGAAAGGTCACAGAACAGGAGCAATGGAATCGAGTGACATAAAACATCCCACATGTGTACAGCGACCAGATTTTGAGAGGCAAAAACTCGGACAGGCCCGACACAAAGGTAGGACTAATGCCTTTAGTCTTACTTCTGTGTCGGACCTGTCCCGTAGTTTGCATGGCCCTGTAAATGCATATATACAGAATGGGAAGGAGAGCAAGGGGGCACAAGCTGGAGTTCCTGCCATAGTTTATGTTATGTTATATTATGTGTATATATATATATATATATTACCTACTGGCGGTCGCCAGTAGGTAGTTATAGTTAGGACCCTGTTTCCATAGGAAATCCGCAACATTCTATTTGGAATAACTTTGGCGCCGGTCGACGAATCCTCGCGAAATTTTCAAAATAGGTGGGGCGCTACGCTCCGCTCCTACCCTGAAAGTCTCGGGGGGATTCGTCAAGCAGGGGCCGAGAAAAAAGGGGGGTCCCAAAACGCGTTTTCCCCATGCATTTTTCCATAGGACCTTTAGACACAGCTACAGCCCGAACGGCTGAACAGAATTACTTGAAATTTGGCAGAGAGGTAGCCATAAGGTCAAGGAAGTGCCTTTTGCAGGTCTGGTGTAAATCTGTTCAGTATTTCCTGAGAAAATAGCATTTAAAAGCATATATATATATGGGCGGAGCCTAACCACACATCTCATCCTGAGATCTGATTGGCTGTCAGCACTTCATCCAAGAAGTGTTGGCAGCCATCTTGGGACCAATATACATGATAGCACCTCATTAAAAAGCATTGCAGTTAATAGAAGGTTTTAAGACTTTAGTTACATTATAAATCATTTGTTGATGGTACCATACTCATTTTAGGAATTGTGGTATGTTCTAAGGTGATTTCACCATGTGAAAAAGCCTTCTGCTGGGATATCATGATTGAGAGAAAAATATTTTCTCATGCTTTTACCACAGAGGTTTGGAAGGTGATCTATAGGCTAAACTGAGAGCTTATTTTCTGTAAATTCACATTATCTTTCTCAGTCATGTGAGAATGAAGTCTGACATTCTCAGTAAAACATGTACATCCAACAAGGGCAGAGACTGTCAGTTGATTCCTTTGTGTTCTACTGCAGCTTCCCAGAGTGTTCCAAAGAACTACTAGAGCGCTAACAGTCCTACTTATGATAAACGTATGGCACACCTGAAGCCATCTTGCTTGGATTAAAGTGGTAACTCTTAAAACATTTAATTTAAAAAGGAACAAAATGAGGGGGTTCATTTTTCCATAAAAAGTATGATTAGTGCTGCAGAAAGAAAAATTAGGGCACATTTTGAGTGACTTCTCAAATCCTCTTCTATTTCATTAAAAAATTCTGACATGCAGACTGAAACATGCACTTTCAATACCAGCAGCAGTTTTCCCTGGTGAGCAGTAGCTTTACTACAGTGATCTAATGAGCAAAAAGAGTGCTAACATTCTCAATTTATGGCAAATGTGTGACACATCTGAATGCCTTCTTGATGGAATCAAAGTAAAAAACTGAAAGTATTTCCTACTGAGGAGACTGCAGTAAATAAGGAAATTAGGAAACTTCATAACAAATAAGTCTCCCAAGATGGCCACCAGAGACAAAAGAGCCCAAATGTAGCCCAAATATCACCCAGATGTAGCCCAAGTATAGCCCAATGACAGAATGTCCCAGAATGTTCTTAAAAACAACTAGAGCGCTTACTGTCTTCATTATGACAAAAGTATGGCACACCTGAAGCCATCTTGATTGGAATAAACTGGTAACACTTAAAACATTTAATTTAAAAAGGAACACAATGAGGAGGTTCATTTTGCCATAGAAATTATGATTAATGCTGAAGAAAGAAAATGAGGGCACATTTTGAGTGACTTCTCAAATCCTCTTCTATTTCATTAAAACATTCTGACATGCAGACTGAAACATGCACTTTTAATACCAGGAGCAGACTTCCATGGTGCAGTAGTTTTACTACAGTGATCTAATGAGCAACTAGAGTGCTAACATTCAGAATTTATGGCAAATGAGTGACATATCTGGATACCTTCATGATGGAATCAAAGTAAAAAACTGAAAGCATTTCCTACTGAGGAGACTGCAGTACATGAGGAAATTAGGAAACTTCATAACAAATAAATCTCCCAAGATGGCCACCGGAGACAAAAGAGCCCAAATGTAGCCCAAAATCACCCAGATGTAGCCCAAATATAGCCCAATGACAGAAGTGTGCAAAACACTTATTATTTTGTGTTTTTGCAGTGTTATATAGTGCAGACTTGTCAGGTATTGGAATGCTTTACATGAGCATTGGTTACATCACACAAGAACAAATTCATTTTGGTTGTAGACATGGGGAGACTAAGTGATTTGACCAGAATCACAGAATGTCGAGCTGAAGCAGAAACTTCAACCTGGTTCCCCAGTTGCAAAGTCTGCAGTTCTGGAAGTAACACCACATCCTCTCCCCTAAGTGCAACATTTAATCAAGTGGTCAACTGGATAAAAAAACATAAAGATAACAAATAATTTAAAAGTGCTTTGTCGCTATTTGAAAACTCAGAAAATATGTCCTTATTTTAGTCTTTTAGAGCACTAACCATAATTTTGATGCCAATAAGACCCTCTCATATATGTAATTTCTAAAGGAAATGCTCTAGGTATTACAGTTTTGATTACATCAAGATGATGTCAGGCGTTCCACACTTTTGTAATAAATATAGAATGTTAGCAATCTAGTTGTTCATTAGGATACTGTTGAGAGGCAGAGGCCAGGGGCACGGACTCTGAAAATTGAAGGCAGGTAGGAGGGTGCAAAGGCAACAATTTAACCACACTGAGCAGGCAGGAAGGGCCGTGGAAGCACAACAGACTATGGAGGGCAGTGGAAAGGTGGGCAGGGGCAACAAACCAACAATACAGGACTTGCAAGAGAGGCTGTTGGAGGGAAGATCTATTACGGGTCAAGGAAGCTAGGGGCGGTCCCCAGATCCCCGGGAGCCACCACAGAACTGAGCAGGAGAGTGAGTCAGGGACAAAAGGGGCACCTTAATTTGAGCCGGGGTGCCTAGGAACGCTTGCTCCAAAAATGAAGAAAACAGACATATGAGACATGGAATTGGAGGCAGAATACAATGGCAGTTTAATGAGAAGATGCAACTTCAAAGAAACCGCAGAATAGAGACATAAAGTACAAAATACAGAATCCAGATAATCATACAGCTGTCATAATATTCTCTGTATCTCAATTAATGTACTGACAGAGAGAGAGAGAAAACACATCTATAAATGCATCATGAGAAACAAGTTACACCAAGGAAAATGTTACCTAGGAACACTCACGTTTACTCTTAGAGCAAGCATTCCTGCAATTACAATACAAAATCTTTTAAATGCAAAAGTAAAGAGAACAATGGTTAAACATAACATGACATTTAATATAGGTAAAATAGAATAAGATACTTCAAGCAAAGCAGAGCAAGACATTTTAAGCAAAGGAAGACAAGAGCTCCCAGCTCTTGGGGAAAACCTGCACTGCCTGTTAACCTACATACAGACGGCGAGGTAGTCCGTCGATATCTGTGGGTGCTCCCTTTTTATATCATTTTGTGGGCTCCTTTGCACGCTACATCTACCTACGTATGCTACCCAAAAGCTTCGTCTGCAGATTTTACCAGACATTTCGTCATTTACCCACTTAATGCTGACAATGGACTGGGTGAAAAGGTCAGTCTCTCAGGCCAATCGCTTATCGTAAGTTCCATAGAGCAAGCAGAAAATAATGGGTATTGTACGGGAATTCAATATATTCATGTATAAAATCTCCTCAGTTCTCCTAACTTGACGCTCTGCGGTTGCCACTTCCTTAAAAGCGGGAAACCTGCCCAGGAAGCAAGTACCAGTCCAGGATGCAGCCTACTGTATGTCGACAGCTTCAGGGGGATGTTGAACTTTGATACCGAGCACGGAGCACTCGGGTAGGGTGGGGGCTACTAGTTTGGATCAGAAGGCCTCGCAGACCTGCCTTCAGACTGCTATACACTAAAATTGCAGAGCTATGGTCAATTTAACAAAGAGGCCTACATATTGAACAGAAGGGCCTACACAGGGGTTTTATGCTGGCTGAGTGGTAAGGATGTCTCAGGATAATTATATAGCAACACAGGACCCGCTGGTCAATTTAATACGGCCTACAAATGCAGCTGGCAGGGCAAGGACAAGGGTCTCATACTTCAGGTGTGGACAGAACGGGCCAGGGGCCCCCTGTGATACAAAATCTACCCTCCTTCAAGGCTGTGGCAATGTAATAGACCATTGTGGGCAGAAGGAAGAGGCAATGGTAGTACAACCATACATGCCAACAGACCCGATTCAGCCAGGAAACGTCCAATGTTTTTAAGCTCAAATGGGCTTTATTTGATCTGTCTCCTGTCTACAATATCCTCTTTTTCAATGTAACTCAAAGGGGAAAATCAATACCCCAGTTTTTTTTCAAAATCTCCCTCTTACCAAGTTCAAAATGTTCGCAAGTATGGTACATTGGATCATGGAAGGAAATGGGATAGGGACATGGACTTGGATAACAGAGGACAGGAGGGACATGGAGAGGTGCACCAAACTGACCCTGCAGGGCAGGCATCAGGGTTTGCAGCAGCACAATACACCACACAGGGCATGCAGGACGGGAGTGCAGCACAACAATCCATAGAAAGCAAGAGGGAGGGGACAGGACCATGCACATGGACAACAGAGAACAGAGGGGCAAGAGGCAATGGTAGCTAGCTGACCATAATGGACAGACAGGAGAGAAAGCTGCAGCATAACAGACCATAAAGGGCAGGAGGGACGGATCAGGGGCATTACAATTGAACAGACAAGCCAGGAGGGAGGGAGTAGGGCTGGGGGCAAGGGGGCAGGGCAGGAGCAGCAAGATAGCCATGGAGGTCAGGCAGGATGGGCACTAGAAGCAAGACACACCATGAAGAGCAACAGTGAGACTGTGATGGCATACACACAGACCATGGAGGGAAGGTGGGAGGGGGTCAGGGGCAGCTAACTGACCACACAGGGAAGGTGGGAGGGGCCATGGCAGCACAGAAGACCATGCATGGCAAGTGGGAGGGTTAGTGGCAGCACAATGGCTATGATGGGCAAGAAGGAGGGTGAAGGGGCATGCACAAAGGACGATGGAGGATAGAAGGGAGGGTCAGGACCTGTGCACAGACAAGAAAGTTCAGGGGAAGGGACCTCACAACAGACCACACGGGGCAGGCAGGAGGAGCAGTTGCAGCACAACAGACCAGGGAGGGCAGAAGGGTGTGGCAGTACAATGGACCATGTAGGACAGGAGGAAGAGGATAGGGGCATGGCATGTGGACAGGCAGGGTGGAGGTGGCAGGGACAGGTTACAGTCATCTGACAATGCTAGGCAGGTGGGAGGGGAGTGGCAGCTCAACAGAACACTCAGAGTAGATAGGAGTGGCAGGTCCATGGGACATGGTGGGCAAAAAGGATGGAGCAGGGGCATGCACAAAGACATCGGAGGGCAGGGGGAAGGAGAATAGGGGCAGCAAGCTAAGCACAGAGTTTAAGCAGGAGGTCAATGATGGGGCATAGAATTGGGCAATGGAGGGCAGGAGGAGTGGACTGGTACATCATACTAAATTGAGGGCAGTGGCAGCACATCAGACCATGCATGGCAGGAGGGAGGAGGCTAGTCCATGGATTCACACAACAGAGGATAGGGAGGAAGGGGATGGGGCAGCAAGCTAACTGTTCAGAGAAGGCGGGTATTAGGAACTTTATTGTTTTTAAAACATTGTGTCTGTGCGAACTACTTAAAATATGAACAAGTATGCAGCATAATCTCACTTTTATTCAGGAAGAAGAGGACGTTTGTGACTGTGACTCCGGGCTCACTTGGCAGAAACACCCCCTGACCCTCCACCCCCTATCGCAAAATGTAATGCCCGTGAAAAGGGTAGGTGAACACAGTGTTATATAGAACATAGTCCTGAGAGCACGATTGAAAATGAAAACTAGATATAGTGTATGGTATAAACTATGCACCAAAAAGTGTGATATAAGATGAACCGGGCGTGAAATATAATATGCAATACATTGTGCGCAATGACAGATTCATTGGAGAGCGCGAGATAGCACAGGCACTAGCGTGTGCTATGCGATATGCGCCTTGGAGTGTAATATGCACAGGGCAGTGTCGTGTAACCTAACTAGTCTCTAAAGTTGTAATATAAAATATGTGCTGGGGAGTGTAACGTTGCATATGCACTGTGACAAAGATATGGATCCCAGATTGTAATATGTATGGCATAGCACTGTGCGTTATAACATAGGCATCGAGAAAGGCACGTTAGATGGGGCAATATAACCCGTGCAAAGACAAGTGTGGCATGACATATTCACGGGGTGGTGTTACAGTGCACATGGGCTAGAGAGTGTCATAGCATATGCACTAGCTAGTGGAATACAACACAGAGGTGTGTGGCACTCGGCAGGCAATGGTGGGTGTAACACAGCATTGGGCTCTGTCAGGAGCACGCTGTGACTCTCAAGTGATGTTCGTCCCCTTTCCAGAGAGTAAAATAAAAAGTATTACACATCCGGCAGTGGATGTGTGTTTTATTAACCGTGAGGGGGGTTTCTTGCATAGTTTTGGTCGAATTTTTGTCGAATCCCCTTTGAATGGCTTGGTGTGCATGTGTATTAAATGTGCCCGTCAATAGCTACCCATGTTTGTATAAATAAACGACAAGGGTGTCTACCAGGATTAGGCACGGTAGGGCATCAGACATGTCAGAGCTTCACTAGTGGTGTAAATACATTCCACGTGGATTCATTGCATGCATAGTCGCCTTTTAATGAATATCACGCAAATCGTCATGGTGATAGGTACGTACGGTTTGTCCAGCATGTCCTAGGTGTGTCTATAAATATATATTTTTAAAAAATAATAAAAAACAGTGGCCGGCCCTGGGGATTGGGGTCAAAAAAATATAATTAGGAGACTGGCCCTGGGGGATGGGGTCATCAGGGCCAATAAATTAGAATAAGAAGGGGAACCAAACAGCCCCCCTTCTTAAAAAACTAAAATAAATAAAAGACTGGCATCGTGCCGGAGGCCATGCCCCCTCCGTGCAGCACTCTGCAAACGCGCCCCCAACAGGCATCTCCAGTATGCGCCAGGGAGCTGCGCTGCAGCCATGTGTTCTGAGGCCAAGCCCCTTTTTACACCTCTCTGCAACGCAGCTCTGTGGCGCTTACTGGAGGTACCTAGTGGTCTAGTTTGACCCTAGGGACCCTTAGGATTCAAGGGGACTTAATCTCTCAACTTAGAACAGCCACAGGGCGCGTTTACACAGTGGTGAAGGGAGGGGACGGGGCCTGAGGTGACGTGTGCAAACACGCACTATGGCACGTTTTAAATTGGGGATATAATTTCCCTTCAATACTGAGGGCCCCTGGGGGCTAACTAGCCCACCAAGTGCTTCCAGTAAGCGCCACTGAGCTGCATTGCAGAGAGGTGGTTCAGGCCGTGCCACTTTTTACACCTCTCTGCAACGCAGCTCTGTGGCACTTACTGGAGGTACCTAGTGGGCTAGTTGGACCCTAGGGACCCTCAGGATTCAAATGAACTTAATCTCCCAACTAAAAATGGACACAGGGCGTGTTTACACAGTGGTGAATGGAGGGGATGGGGCCTGAGTTAACGTGTGCAAAAACGCCCTGTGGCCTGTTTTAAGAGGTAGTTTTAATCCCCATGCCCTATTATATACTAGGGGCTTACAGAGGAGGTCATGCTAATCACAGGGGGACCCCAACGCATAATGTTCCCTAGTGTATGTAGGTGTTTTCACTGTATTCTAAGTGTCTTTTAACATAGCACTGGCTCTAGGACTGGTTAGTCAGACTCAGTTACCACCAGTATCCGTCTGAAAAAGTTGAGGGTACAGGATGATTTTGCAACAAGGCTTCTTTCTGCTCTTCTTTTTGTTCTTTCTGCACGTTATCCTTCTTCCTGCACTTATCTTCATATTTGAGGACTTCTGTTGCTTCTTTCTGCACTTCTTTTGTTTCTTTCTGTGCATTTTTTCTTCTTTCTTCACATGTCCTATCTCTGTAGGCATAGTTAGAAATTAGCATTTAAAAAACCTTTGAAATTCACAGAAAAAACCATAGGTTTCAGGCACGTTATAGTTAGGAATTAGCATTTAAAAAACCTCAGAAATTCACTGAAAAAACCATAGGTTTCAGGGGTGTTATAGTTAGCTGGACTTTTCACTTGTACAAAACCATTGAAATTCCCCCGTTATAGTTAGTTCAGCTAACTATAACTCGCGCGCCCGCAATGCACTGCTGATGACGTCACATATTACATCACTCATGACATGGTCAGTGACATCACTCATGACATCACTGATGACATCTCAAATGACATCACTGATGACATCACTGATGACATCATCCTTGTGATAGAGTGGCAGACCTCCTCTCACCCTAATATAACCTTTGATACACACATTCAAAAATAGAGACTAAAATTTTCAAAACAATGGACATACCAATACCAGTTACAACAACCTCTTCAGTAATTCTAAGATCCACATACACATCCACTCATTCACCAACAGTCCTATACAGTCACTCATACATGTACTCACTCATCATATGTACTCATACACCTATACATCCTGTTACACAATGCCACTCATCCATAGAGTTACTCACACACATAGTCACTCATGCTAATAAAGAATCAAACATACATTTACTTGCATATACAGTTATACACACACCACCATACTTACTTCTACGGAAACTTACACATACTTAGTCTTTTAAACAATCACTTAAAGAAACACATACTTATTCATACAGGAACTCTTTCAATCTCTCACTCTCACATATACTCACATATATACACCAATAGTCACATATACTAGTTTAAAACATATGTAGTTACTCATTAAGACACTATTGAGACAGTCATTCACTCACTAACACACCCATACACACACTCATCCACCCATACAGTCCTGCACACATGCTGTGTTCAACCCATACAAACAGTGAGTCACTCATTCATGCACCTATGCACTATGTAATACCCCCCACCGAACCATGCAGACACTCAGACTGATACTCAAAAAACCAACTAATAACCTATATAGACACCCATGTAGCTACTCACCAACCCATGCAGCCACTTATACACAAAGTGAGAGACTGATACAGATATTTACATATTTAAACATTACTCACTAAGCCATGTATTCACTATGATACACTTAATCAGTCAGTTACACAATCAATTTTTCAAAAACAAATCATCCATTTAGACACTTATATACCCATTTATTCTTCCATCGACCTTGAGATATACATATATAAAACATATTTAATTTTCAGAAAAACACATATTCACTGGATGATGTCATCAGTGATGTCATCAGTGATGTCATTTGAGATGTCATCAGTGATGTCATGAGTGATGTCACTGACCATGTCATGAGTGATGTAATATGTGACGTCATCAGCAGTGCATTGCGGGCGCGCGAGTTATAGTTAGCTGAACTAACTATAACGGGGGAATTTCAATGGTTTTGTACAAGTGAAAAGTCCAGCTAACTATAACACCCCTGAAACCTATGGTTTTTTCAGTGAATTTCTGAGGTTTTTTAAATGCTAATTCCTAACTATAACGTGCCTGAAACCTATGGTTTTTTCTGTGAATATATATATATATATATATATATATATATATATATATATATATATATATATATATATATATATATATTATCTACTGGCGGTCGCCAGTAGATAGTTATAGTTAGGACCTTGTTTCCATAGGAAATCCGCAACATTCTATTTTGAATAACTTTGGCGCCGGTTGACGAATCCTCGCGAAATTTTCAAAACTAATGGGGCGCTCCGCTCAGCTCCTACCCTGAAAGTCTCGGGGTGATTCGTCAAGCGGGAGCCGAGAAAAAAAGGGGGTCCTAAAACGCGTTTTCCCCATGCATTTTCCCATAGGACCTTTAGTCGAAGGTACAGCCCGAACGGCTGAACAGAATTACTTGAAATTTGGCAGAGAGGTAGTCCTCAGGTCAGGGATGTGCCTTTTGCAGGCCTGGTGTAAATGTGTTCAGTATTTGCTGAGAAAATTTAAATCAATATATATATCTATAAGCGCGCTCCGAGCGCGTACGGTAAGCTTAATTCTGATTGGTGGTTACATGACTGTAAACATTCGAATCGGTCGAAATGAGGAAGTGTCGGCCGCCATTTTGTGTGTCTCACACTGATAAACAGAGGTGGAGAACGTGAAAAGGGGGCAACGAAGAGAGTTGCAGACCCCCTAGCGTTTGTCAGGGGGTCCAAGAAGGTCCCAAAAGTATGAAAAATACATTTAATTGTTTTTTTTTTTTAAATCGTGGGGTGCGCGTACGGTAAGCTTACCGTCCACGCACGGCAGAAATAAAACAATAAAAAAAATAGAAGTAAAAATCAAATTTAAGTGTTTAGATATTATATATATATATGTATATATATTATCTACTGGCGGTCGCCAGTAGATAGTTATAGTTAGGACCGTGTTTCCATAGGAAATCTGAAAATTCTATTTTGAATAACCTTGGCGCCGGTTGACGAATCCTCGCAAATTTTTCAAAATAGGTGGAGCGCTCCGCTCCGCTCCTACCCTGAAAGTCTTGGGGTGATTAGTCAAGCAGGGGCCGAGAAAAAAGGGGGGTCCCAAAACACGTTTTCCCCATGCATTTTTCCATAGGGACCTTTAGTCCAAGGTACAGCCCGAACGGCTGAACAGTATTACTTGAAATTTGGCAGAGAGGTAGTCCTCAGGTCAGGGATGTGCCTTTTGAATATATGGAGTCAATCTGTTCAGTAGTTCCTGAGAAAATTTTAGTTAAAAGTACATATATATCTATAAGCGCGCACCGTGCGCGCACGGTGACGTGCGCGAACGCAATTCTGATTGGTTGTTAGATGTCAGTAAACATTCGAATCGGTCGAAATCAGGAAGTGTCGGCCGCCATTTTGTCTCTCGCAGTCTGAGGCAGTGAAAAACAAAGGTGGAGAACGTGAAAAGGGGGCAGGGTGGACAGTTCCTGACCCCCTAGCCTTTGTCAGGGGGTCACTGAAGGACTCCCAAGGGTGAAAAAAACATTTATATTTTTGACGAAAAAGCGCGGGGTGCGCGCACGGCATGCACAACGCATCGTGGGCGCTCGGTGCGCTTCAGCGCGCGCACGGTGAAAAACCTGAAAAAAAATAATATTAATAAATACATAACTTAGCATTTAAAAAAACGTACAAATTCACTTAAAAAACCATAGGTTTCACACACGTTATAGTTAGGAATTAGCATTTAAAAAACCTTGCAAATTCACTTAAAAAACCATAGGTTTCACACATGTTATAGTTAGCTGGACATTTCCCTCGTAAAAAACCAATGAAATTCCCCCGTTATAGTTAGTGCAGGCAACTATAACTCACGCGACCGCAATCCTCTGCTGATGACGTCAGATATTACATCAGTGATTACATATGTGTCTTTCTGAAAAATAAATATTTGTAATATATGTATAGCTAAAGATTAATGGAAGAAGCATGGGTAAATAGGTGTCTAAATACAGTGATGTAATATCTGAGGCAACGGAGGCAAGACTTTCCCCCATCGAGCAACCCACTGGGGTAACAGACTTTGTTATATTTTAAATCTCGACGGCACCCACTGTGGTTTAATGTTGGGGAACTACACGGACCAAGAGGCTTTGTGGCCACACCCACTGGGGAGGGTCCTTTATCAGGTGTTCCTCATTGCCTGCCGGGGTTTTTGAACTTGCCAGTGATCAAGGGCAGAAGGCTGCCCGAAACGCGTTTGGCCTTACATGATGCATAAGAGGATGAAGCTGCTCTGTGTTGCCAACCTGCACATTAAAGGTGTTTAAACTCTCTCGTTTGGGGCATTTCTTCAGGGGGAAACCTTGTGGAACTATATATATATATATATATTCACTGAAAAAACCATAGGTTTCACACATGTTATAGTTAGCTGTACATTTCACTCGTAAAAAACCAATGAAATTCCCCCGTTATAGTTAGTGCAGGCAACTATAACTCACGCGACCGCAATCTTCTGCTGATGACATATGTGTCTTTATGAAAAAAAAATATTTGTAATATATGTATAGCTAAAATTTAATGGAAGAAGACATGGGCAAATAAGTGTCTAAATACAGTATTAGCATCAGCAGAGGATTGCGGTCGCGTGAGTTATAGTTGCCTGCACTAACTATAACGGGGGAATTTCATTGGTTTTTTACGAGTGAAATGTACAGCTAACTATAACATGTGTGAAACCTATGTTTTTTTCAGTGAATTTGCAAGGTTTTTTAAATGCTAATTTCTAACTATAACGTGTGTGAAACCTATGGTTTTTTCAGTGAATTTGTACGGTTTTTTAAATGCTAAGTTACTTTACGCCATTTGTGGCGTGCGCGCCCACTTAACGCAGTTCGTTCCGTGCGCGCACGGTGCGTTACGCTAGATGGGCCATGGACGCACGATGCGCTTCGCGCACCGTGCGCACATGGAGGTCATATGATGAGCATCGTTGTGACAGGTAAAATATATGTTTTGTTTATCTCTGATGAGCCATGCACAAAAGGTGCCCTTCAGGCACCTTTTGCACACGGGGTGGGGAGAATGTGGATATTTTTTTATTTTTTTTATTATTTCTTACCGTACGCGTAATCGGCAAAATTTTTGAAAAAATTAAAATTGCCTTTTTTCACTTGGGGGATCGTTGGGGACTCCCTCGACATGGCTAGGTGCTTGGGAGCTGTGTAAACAGCCCCTTTACATGATTTGCACTTTGTTTTTCAACCCCCTGTCAGAGTGCGAGAGAGAAAATGGCGGCCGCCGCTTCCTGGTTTCGACCGATTCGAATGTTTACTAAGATCTAAGGGCCAATCAGAATCGCGCTCGCGCACGCCACCGTACGCGTACGGTAAGCGCACCGTAAGCGCACCGTACGCTGGCTCAGATATATATATTGATTTAAAGGCTATTTTCTCAGAATCTACTGAACAGATTTACACCAAACCTACAAAAGACACTTCCTTGACCTGAGGACTACCTCTCTGCCAAATTTCAAGTAATTCAGTTCAGCCGTTCGGGCTGTAGCTCGGACTAAAGGTCCTATGGAAAAATGCATGGGAAAAACGCGTTTTGGGACCCCCCTTTTAACTCAGCCCCCGCTTGACGAATCCCCCCGAGACTTCTTTCAGGGTAGGAGCGGAGCGTAGTGCCCCATTAGTTTTGAAAATTTCGCGAGGATTCGTCGACCGGCGCCAAAGTTATTCCAAATAAAATGTTACGGTTTTTCTATGGAAAGAGGGTCCTAACTATAACTACCTACTGGCGACCGCCAGTAGGTAATATCCAAAAGAACATCCTACTCCCACAAAGAAGAGGCACGTACTTGAGGTAAGTGGGAATAAGGCTATTTGTTTTTCAGGTCTCCCTCGACCCTGCAGTAGGAGAGATACGCGTTTCGGCTATATATATATATATATATATATATATATATATATATATATATATATATATATATATATATCAGTTTACTCTCCAAGATGCATGCAGGCACCACGCAGGGTCTGGGACCTGCATGCTGAGGCCCATCTGGGGGCCAGTAATTCCCCAGCAGTTAATTAGTGCGGACATCGATAAAAGATGCGCTCTGAACTACCCGGCCCAGAATGCTTTGCACAGAGTCATCCGAGCAGCCCATCCAGGGCGGGCAATAATTGCATTTAAGGAGTGGGCAGGGCCAGAGCATGCACGCCTTCATTGCGTCCGAGCCTCTGATGAAGAAGTTTCCCGACTTTGAAACGCGTCAGGCATCACGGACTTTTAAACTGCTCATTGCATCAACAAGCAGAATTCCCGTTTGCACCAATAAAGGTTTTTTAAACCACTGATGGCATAGAGTGCTTCCTAAGATCGGGCAACCCTTGGAGCTGGTATATATATATATATATATATATATATATATATATATATATATATATATATATATATATATATATATAACCCGTTCCAGAGTCGAACAAACGGGACACGGACACCAGGTAAGTGCGCAGTTTTTTTCCTTTTCCTTTATTTTTTAAGCTGACGCTTCGGCACGGTGGATGACACGTTTCGCCCAACAAGTGGGCTTGTTCACATGACAAGACTCTCATCTCCCTTTGTTTTTCAACGCTTTCTTTCCACACATTGCTTCACGTGATTAGTGAACCAAGGAGAAATACTTAATGTGATTTCTCATTATAAACTTGGTGCGATTCTATTGTCAAACACAAGACAGCAAAAGCTACACATATTCAGGCACATGCATCAAAGGAAAAACCGGTCGCAATTCATGAAAGTAAAAAAATTAGCGATTTCGCTAATAGGGGGAGCAAATTACCATGAAGTTGAACTTCATGGTAATTTGCAAAAACTTTGAAAAATGCACTTTTGTGCATTTTTCAAAGTTTCATGTTGCGCACACACATGCCCGTAGAGCATGTGTGTGTGCAACATATGTGCACAGATCAATTTCAGGGGTGCAATAGGGTGTCATTTTGACACCCTTGCACCCTTGAAATTGCATGAGCAATTTGCGAGTACCAACTGGTACTAGCAAATTGCTCATGCAATCTACAATTCATTCCTATGGGCCTGGAGGCCCATAGGAATGAATGGGACGGCATTCCTTAATCGTGACTCGCAATTTGCGAGTCGCAATTAAGGAATGTGTAGGAATCGCTATTTTTATAGCGATTCCTAAATGCATAGGCTTTTGCAATTCCTTAATTGCGATTCCTTAATAATCGCAATTAAGGAATCGAAAAAGTCTATGTTGATGCATGTGCCTGATAGATACTAGGTCAATCCTAAATATCATGTTAAAACTGCAAATATGCATGATTAAACATCGCTATGTCACAATTTTGGTATAAATACCCAATGATAGGCTAAACCACAACAACATAATTGATCCTGTGCAAATAGCAAAATAATTGATTGGAAATGGAGGGACTTCCTGGGATCAATCAAAATATAAAGTGCAAACATGTAATTGTTTCCAAAACATCATTATTGTCATTCAATATAAATATAGATGACAACTCTTAATCCAAGGGAATGCTTTATAAAGAGTACAGTGGTTCTAAGAATACTGTATTAAAAAATTATCTTATATTGTCATAATTGCTATTTTATGTCTTAGTGACATACCATATATATATATATATTGACATAGCCTTTTTATATATATATATATATATATATATATATATATATATATATATATATATATATATTTCCTCCAATCCTGGTTTCTCGCATTCAGAAACAGGCACTGACTCCGTGGGATGATGTTCAAGAAAATTCTTTATTTCAAGATTATGGCCCAGACGCGTTCCGCCTTGCTCACTGTGACGGACCTCACTTCCTATATATATATATGTATATATGTCTCCCTTCTGGCGTCCTCCTCACGAATGTCAGTCTCAGCGACACACAACTCACAGATGGCAATACAGTTCTTGGTGAGTCAAATTATTGTTTTTTTTTTTTTTTTAACAATCTTTATTGAATTTTTAAGACATGACCTTAGACCCCCACCCCCCACCCGACAGGTTACAGGCTTTACGGTTGGTTTGCATAAACATACATTTTTACAGAAATAAATACAGCTTCATTTGATCTTAGTTATACAGCATCTTGAATCCAGGTTCTTAGTGGATCCCAAATAGCTAGACGGTTGGTTTGCATAAACATACATTTTTACCGAAATAAATACAGCTTCATTTGATCTTAGTTATACAGCATCTTGAATCCAGGTTCTTAGTGGATCCCAAATAGCTAGACCTTTCTTTTTTTTATTCAAACCCTTACATTTATAGATTGCAATTTCAAAGCTATAAGTAGCAAGTAGACGAGCCCGCCATTGATGGAATGAGGGTGGTTGTGGATCTAACCAGGCCGATGCAAGACAAATTCTCAATATTGACATTGAAATAAATATAAATCCCCTTGTTCTAATCGGTCGGGAATCCTCCACGACACCCAAAACTATTTCTGCAGTTGTTATTTCAATATCTTTTTTAATAATTTTTGAAAGGAAGATCGAGATATCCTGTCTAATAGCAGAGAGTTCATTACAAGTAGCAAACATATGTATTAGGTCCGCTTCGAGAAACGCACATCTTGGACATTTCGTCCCCTTTCCATGACTCCATTTTGATATTTTTTTAGGGGTGTAATATAGCTGAAAGAAAGTCTTGTAATATTGAGCCTGTAATTTTGTTGAAATTAAAATTGATTGCGAAAGATTGAATGCCATCCGAATTGAGTTGTTAGAAGTATCTAATTTATCCTGCCAAATCTGAAAATGTTTGTCAAGATCATCGGGCAGATTAGTGATTAAGTTATTGTATATTTCACCAATTTTAGTGATATTATTCTTTATAATGGTATCTATAATTGGTATTGTCTGGAAAGCTGAATTACCGCCCCCTTTTTTCATCAAAAAATCTCTAACCTGCAAATATTTATAAAAATCACGATGGTCTAATTGGAATTTGTTCTTTAGTGTTTCGAATGTATTAAGCCCAGATGTATTAAAGAGTAAACCAAGTTTTATAATTCCTAATGTAACCCAGCGTTTCATACATGAATCTGTAAAAATTGTGGGGAGGTTTTGATTACCATCGATTGTAGTGTAGTATGAAAATCTACCAATCCCCAATAATTTACGTACGTTACACCATACTGTGTAGATTCCTTTAAGGGTTTTGAACCGAACCTTTTTAAAGTGACAGTCGTAGGTCAAACGCCATAGATGGTCTCCCGAAGCGGTCCCCAAGATAAGTTCTTGTGGGGTGGAAATTCTACCTGCAAAATTCAGAGATGGATTTGGGATTAGGAGCTTTCTGCAATAATTGAGTGTACAAGCCCACCAATATACCTTAGAGTTAGGCAAGGCGAGACCACCTCTATCTTTTGGTAAATTAATGAATTTCATTGCTCTTCGTGATCTACTATATCCCCAAATAAAGCTAGAAAAGATATGATACAGTTCTTTAAAAATATGTTGGTCAAAAATTAAGCAGATGCTTCTAAAAAAATATAAGAATTTAGGAAAAAATACCATTTTTATTAAATTACTCCTTCCAATAATTGTTAGATGTAAATTATGTAATCTCCTCAGTGATGAGCTTGTTTGTTTCAAAAGTGGTTTCAAATTTAAATTAACTAGATTGTTGAGATTAGCTGTCATGTTTACCCCCAAATAGATCGCATTTTCAACAATCCTTTCATCAGCACAATTAATTTGATTATTAATAACTATCTGAGTTTTATTTTCATTTAATTTATAACCTGAGATTTCCCCAAAGTGTTTAGCCTCTGTTTCAATTAAATGTATTGCATTGGTGGGATTGGTTGTGGTTAGGGCAATATCATCAGCATATGCTAATGTTTTTGTGTCCCCGTGAGGCGTTCTCACCGGTGTTATTGCGACATTTGATTCTAGTTTCCGAATAAAAGGGTCTATGTATATAGCGAAAAGCAAAGGAGAGCAGGGACAGCCCTGCCTTGTTCCTCTTGTTATTTTAAAATTTTCTGATGTATCACCATTAATCATCACAGCTGCTTCTGGATTAAGATACATCATACGAATTGCATTGATGAAGTTCTCCCCTATTCCACACTTTGACATAGCTGTCCATAGATATTGCCAGGAGACCCTATCGAACGCTTTTTCAGCGTCTAGTAATATCAGTGCCATAGGGTCTCCTGTCACCTCGGTAATGTCAAAGAGTGTGATAACCCTCTGTATATGATCGATGGTAGATCTGCCAGGAACAAATCCATGTTGCCGACCCGAAATGATTTTATGTATAAGTGGGGCAATCCGACTGGCAAGTAATTTTGAGTAGATTTTGGAATCGTTGTTGATTAGGGTTATTGGGCGATAAGCCCCTAGTTCAGTTGGGTCTTTATTTTTCTTAGGAAATACAATTATTTTCGCTAGTGCCCAGGATCCTGGTGGCCGTCCGCCATTAAAGACCTGGGACATCAACATTGTAAGTATCCCTTTTAACTGTTTGCTAAATCTAGCATAAAATTCAGAGGGGATTCCATCAAACCCACTTGCTTTGCCCGGGGGAAGACTATTAATAGATAGCAATATTTCGATCCATTGCGGAGCCTCAGCTAGACTATTTCTGTCGGATTCGGAAAGCTCAGTCCATATAACCGTATCCAGGTAATCATCAATTTGGGATTGGTTTTCACAAGTTTCTGTATAGAGATCCGAATAGTATCTTTTAAAGCAGTCTCTTATTTCTCTAGGATCTTGAATGAGGCCTTTAATCGGATCGTTAATTTCTTTAATGTTACTATCGGTTTGTTCTTGTCTAGCCCGAATTGCAAGATGATGACCAATATTTTCCCCCATCTCATAGATTTTTTGTTTATAATGGGTAGCTTTCCTAGCTGCTTTATTAGAGAACACTTCTATTATTGAATTTTTGGAAATGGCTACATCCCTGATTGCCTTTTCAATATTATTATTATCCTGGATAGCCGTAATAAGTTCTTCTTCTTTTTCGGCTAATTCATTTTGTAGATTTTTTAATTTTTGCTTTTCTTCTAGGTTATTTTTAATAGAGAATCTCAGAGTTTCTCCTCTAATACCCGCCTTGAGGGTGTCCCAAACAATTTCAAGTGATGCGCTGCCAAGATTATTTTCTAGAAATTCAGGAATCCATTTCTCTATAACTTTACAATATTCTGCATTTAACAGAAGTGCCCTTTCAAAAGTCCACCGATTGTGTTTAGATTCTATTTTACAGGTGTCAAGACAAATAGTTAAAGGGTTGTGATCGGACAACACTTTGGGTAGTCGATCAATGGAGCTATGTATTGCTAAATCATGTGAAGCAAATATGTAATCCAATCTTGCAAATTTGAGATGTGGGTTTGAGAAAAAGGTGTAGCCTGGATTATTTGGGTTCTTCAATTGCCAACAGTCAGATAAACCATGTGTATGACATAGTTCATCAAGTGCACTGAAAACTTTCGGTTTTCGACCTACATACTTAAACTTATTGCACCCCAATGCCCAGTTTTGAGGAAGATTTAAGTTAAAATCGCCACAGATAATCAAAGGTAATGGCCAGTGGGCCAGTTCGTTAGATAAGAATTCTAAAGGTCCTGGGTCATCATCAACACACCCATATACTGAGCAGATGGTTAATTTTTTCCCCATACCATATTTGCATTCAGTGATTGCCCAACGCCCAAATTTGTCTGCTATTGATTTGCCAAATTGGAGACCCCCACTACGGGCTAAAATTGCCACTCCCCGTGTTTTGTTGCTCTGAGTTGTCGCCGTGATCACTTTGTATCCAAGAGTTTTTAAGACTGGAATTTGTGACCTTTCGATATGGGTTTCCTGGAGACAGACGATGTCTGCCCCAATTGAGCTAAGACATACAGCTGTTCTCTGTCTTTTATTTGGGTCATTTAGGCCACATATATTAATGGTTAGGATTTTAATTTTACTCATTTTGAAGCGTTTAAGAGTATTGGTTTAACAGTCCAAATCGTTACGTCTGTATTCCCTCCCTGTCTTGCTTCCCCCCCGCACCCCGTAAAACAAATGAAAACTGAATGTGTATTTGTAGAAAAAAAAACCTGTGTCCCATTCCCCACCCCCGGTTCCCACCCCCCAGTTCCCTTAAGTGAGGCTACCCGGTTCAGACTGAGCCGGGTTGTGGGCATCATTGTAATCAGGGTGCAACAGACGACGGCTGACC
Source organism: Triturus cristatus (assembly GCF_964204655.1). Classification (NCBI taxonomy): domain Eukaryota; kingdom Metazoa; phylum Chordata; class Amphibia; order Caudata; family Salamandridae; genus Triturus; species Triturus cristatus. The sequence goes on from NC_140595.1 coordinate 812,566,782, forward strand.
TGATTTATATAGCATTGCTATGTAGATTTCGGTACACCCCTCCTACTAATCGTTTATCTCATATTTTTAATTAACCTTCCCCATATGTCTAGCTAAGTTTGGGTTAGAAAGTTCAAAGCGGTTGCAGTTATTTGTTAAGTTTGTTTTTTTGCTAGAGTGGAGATTTCTCTTAAGTATGCTTCAGCTTGGATCTCACTGGTAAAGCTTCTTGTGTTGCCTTTAAAGATAATCTTTAGTCGTGCAGGATTCTGCAGGTAAACAGTAGCCCCAATCTTTCCAAACGGTGTGAATAGTTGTCTCATCCTCCACCTTCTTTCGACCGTAGTGTGGGCAAAATCTGGTCTGCAGAAGAACGCAAAGTCTTTGAATTCTCTCTTTTTTGTTGGGCGTGCAAGATCAAAAACAGCTTCGCGTAACAGAAAATTTCCGAAATTAACAAGGAACGCTCGAGGGTATTGTGTTGAGTTCTGCATTCGTTTGGGGGGTATCAAAGGAAAACGATGAGCCCGATGTATTTCTTTGTTAAAGTCCCACATTTGTAATTCCGGAAAGGATTCTTTTAGTAATGTAATTATAAACCCCCGTGGATCATGTCCCTCGGAGTTCTCAGGAATCCCAAGAAATCGTAGGTTATTACGTCTGGCTCTGTTTTCTTGATCTTCCACTTTTGTCATTAGATCTTTGATTATACCATCTTGTTCTTTCCCAAGCGTTTGTAGAGTAGAGACATCTTTCTCAAGGTTTTCGGTACGTGTTTCCACGGAGGCCATTCTGTCTGAGATCTCTAGACAAGTTTCTCCAACTTTTTGTATTGCACCTTGTAGTTGTTGGATGGCTGTATGATTTTTCTTGTTATCATGTTTGACCTCTTCATGAAAGTTCTTGATTGATTTCAGGACATCGCGCAGAGAAAGTTCCGGTTGATTTCGGTTGTCGTCGTTTATCTCGGTTTGAGATATCATAGGTTTTCGCATTGGTTTTCGCAAAGCCTCCCCCTTGGGACTTGGATTGATGTTGTATTCTTGTGGTAGGATATTCTTTTCTTTAAGATTTGTTTGTTCAGTATTACTCCCTTGGTCTGTAGTATCTTCCGTTATCAGGTTAATTTGTCTCCTTTGTCTTTTTTGTCTTTCTTTTTTTATTTCCTTTTGTTTTTTTTTCGTGAAATTAGCGCTGAGAGGGGTGTTTGGTTTCTTTGAATCGGATTCTGGTATTTCTGAATCTGAAATGATAAAATCAGAGCTTGTCTGTTCCAGTTTCCGTTGCTCACTTGAGGTTGAGGTTGAGGCGCCAGTTTCATAGACTTCAGAGTCAGAGCTGGAGTCGAGATCATGCTCCTGTGACACAGAGTAAGGTTTATTATGTGTATTCTGCTCATTATTCCGATCATAGTTTTGAAAGTAGTTGGTTTGATCCGGGCCCTGGCTGGCCTTGGAGTTAAAGCGGTCAGAATGAGGATTATTTCCGGGGTTTAGCTCTTTTAGAGTTGCAATAGCTTTTGATGGGGTAATTTCTGTTTCCTGTGCCCCTGTTTGTACGGATATGATCTTGTGTTGTTCTTCAGGTTCATCTAATTCATCAGGTTCATCAGGTCCGTTCAAGCCGTCTGGTTTGTGTGACTCTTTATGTATCTCTTTTGATCCTCCTTGTGCAGTAATCAGCACTCTGGACGTACTGGGTGGGCTCTCTACACACCCGTTAGTTAGAGGGCCGGTGCCTGTGCCCATACCTCCTGGCCATATGCGGTTAAATTTCATGTCATGACTGGAGTGGAGATGTTCCTGCACAGGGCCAGAAGGGATTTTAGACATAGAGTTGAAGATATTAGATATCCGGGGTTGGGTGGTATCTAATTGTCCACTGCTTCTTGCGGCAATTTTTAAGTTTTTAATTGTCTGCAGCCGTTTTGCTTTCTTCTCAAGCAGATCTCTACTTTCATACTCGTCGCCAATCTTGTCCAGGTCCGTGTCCTTCTCCTTACCCATATCCGTATCATTATCCTTGTTTTTTTCTTTGGTTTTGTCTTTTTCTTTGCCTCTCATTTTTACTTTAATTTTGGACTTATCCTTCTCGGTTTCCATATCTTTGTCTCTCTCTGTCATTTTTTCCCTCCCCATCTTAAACCTCAGCCCTCTTGTTTCTGGTCGGCAAGGGCCGCCTTGTATCTCCAGGGCGGGTTGAGTGCGAACGGGGCAAATGGAGGCATCCTTACACACCGATGACTCCCCTTCAATGCTAACGCCGTTAGCATCGCCTCCCGAGCCTGAATCGGTTTTTTGCTCCCCCTGCCCCCTCGGCTCCTTGCTCAAGTCCTGTTCCATGCTTGCAAATAGCTTTATATTTAGGCAGGTGATTATATTTTTTAGCGTTACCCTCTGTGCTTGCGCGCCTCTAGTCAAACACTCACCTCCAAGCAAGTTGTGCAGAAGGGGTCTTAATTGTTGACTCCACCGCTTCCAGTATCGGGCTGTCCCAACAAGAAGTGTATCTCCCAGAAAGCAGGAGAGATGGGAGAAACGAAGGCTGAGGCGCAGCATCAGCCAGCACCAATCCCTGTAGCGAACACTGCTGGGTCAGCGTCAGAGCACCGTCAGTGCACCGTCAACACCGTCTCTCCTGGTCCATAGATCGCCGACCGACCGCCGACCGCTGATTGTAGAGACAGAAGCAGATGCGGAAACATACGCGGACACAAGCCGTCACCACTGCCGCCGCTGCATCTGACGCCTTGGCCGCGTTAAGATTCAACAAGCGGATTGACAGGTAAGGCCTCCGTCAGGCTCCGGGGATCCGGGGATCTCTCTCCTTTCCTCGAAGCAGCGGATGCAGGCAGATGCCTGACAGCGGCTCCCCCGTTCTTTTTAATGCCCGATATCCCAAACTCCAATCCAATCCAGTCCAAAATCCAGCGTTCTGAGTTTTGGACTCGCTAGATTCTCGCTAGATTCATATAGGTTGTAAATAATCACAACCAGTCCATTGCTAGTTCAATTGCTAGACTCCGGAGACTCCGGAGACAAGGAGAGTATCCAGGTCAGCCATGCCTGCTCGAGTTCCACAATCACAATGACGCCATCTTGCCTCCAAGTCAAATTATTGTTATATTAATAATTCCGCATTTTCAGAGCATTTTCTTTACACAGTCCTCATTTCCTTTGTCAGTATGGACCGACGCGTTTCGGTGAATTGCCTTCTACTGGGTCATATATATATTCACGGAAAAAACCAAAGGTTACAGAGATGTTATAGTTAGGCTCAGGTTTGACTATTACAAAACCAGTGAAATTCAGCAGTTATAGTTAGCTGAGCTAACTATAACTTGTGCCCTTGCAATGCATTGCTTATGACCTCACATATTACATCACTCATGACATGGTCAGTGACCCAAAGTTCTATGCTTCTATTTTGCATAATTTATGCGTCACTTAATGCCTTAAAGGGTATGGTTTTGACTTATACTGGGTGCTCCCTTGCGTCTGGACAATGCTATACCTCTCTTAAGAGCTCTAATGAGAGCGAAACGCGTGTCTGGGGTTGCTTTTATTCATTTCAGGTTGCCTTGGTTGGTATTTTACGAATCCAAAGCTGTAATACTGTGCCTGGAGTGGTAAAAGGCTTTTTACAGCTCGGCATGGATGGCACTGTGCCAGTTCTATGCTTAAAAACTTTGCTGTAGAAATGGTAAAAGACTTTGTCCCTTTCTATCTCGGCGTGGATGGCACTGTGCTAATCCTACGCTTAAAGACTTTGATAGAAAAGCAGACATTTGAGGTGAGCAGATCTAGAGTGTCGCTGGTGTTGAGGGTGTTGAGGGTGCTCAATTCAGGAGCTGGCTTCCACCTAAACTTGAGAACTACACAGAGTTCTCTGCTTCTTTTTTGAATGTATATATATATATTTCATAACATTAGCTATGGCAGGCCATCCACCTTGCGCCCCACTGCTCTCCTCCCCACTCTCCTCTGCTGGGAGCATGCAGCGGACCTCTTCTGTGCTGCCTGACAGAAACAAGATGAATTACTTTCATTATTTGAGACCTCAGAGGTCCCTGTGAAAGGAGAGCATACCTTTCAATTCTGGCCTGCTCTTTGTGCCAAAGCCCTGGACATGTATTTAAAACTAATAAAAGTGTAGGGACACCGGGACAGTCCAAACCGGGACTGTCCGGGGCAATCCAGGATGTCTGGTCACCCTATGTGTGAGCTTCAGCTTCGGTGGTGGGCATCAGGCCATCTTAGAACAGAAGCCGCGCTGCTGTCAGCCGGACTCATATCTCAGGAAGACAGACTGCGAGAGACCCAGCTGGGGCAAGAGGGTAAAGAGTGAAGAACTTGGGAAATAAAAAGAATGAAAGCTTAATACAAGTTACTGAAACAACACTAATGTAAGGTCTGATGGTGGAACAGGTGTCAAAAGAGAATCTTTCAATTTATGGAGGAAATAGTGAATTCATAGGATTATGGACTGCAGGAATTTTCTGTCTATCTTGTCTTGCCTGTAGCCCTGCTTGGAGTGCTGATCCGGCACACGCCACTCGGGGCCAGAGGCCGAGCAGGGAAATGAGACATCCTGTAGACAAGTACTAGTAAGCAACCTGTAACTGAACATGATGTTTCTAGAAACTATCCTGATGTGGAATGAAGAAGTCTACTTATTCTATGCACTTCACTACCCCCTGCCCCGGGAAAGCATGATGGAGGACATTTTTTTTTTTTACAGAGTTTTATATAGCGCGAACTTGACCCGGTACCGGGTATCAGAGCGCTTTACATAGCACCAGTTGCGTTACATGAGGACACATTCATTTTTTATTTTCTTTAAACATTTTATTATCCTTTTCAAGTTAACCATCAACGGTACATTACAGTATTGCGTCAGGGAGCAAACATGATGCAACATATGATCATACATAGGTAGTACAACAATAACATAGTTATCTATACGCGCACTTGTACGCCGTATTCTATATGTCTGTTCAGTACACATGCAGCTCATAACACCCACTCCCTGTTCTTTAATTACTGACATCCAACAGTGATTCCTCTAGTGGGGGCTCACAAATATGTCCTTGGAAAGCATTCCATTTGCCCCATACCCATGTCCATTTTTTGGGGCACCCCCTATGTACAAAGACGGCTTTTTCTGTTACCATGGCATTGTCCATATCGCAACACCATTGGTGAGGGCTAGGAGCCTGTCTCGAACCCCAGTGTTGTGCTATATTACGCTTTGCCACCGTCATCCCAAGTGTTGCCCAGTCACGAGCCGCGTGATTGAGGTCTGTAGGTTCCCAGATGTTGAGTAGGCATCGTTTGAGTTCGGGCGGAACCATAACTCCTGTGACCTGAGAGATATTAGCCATAACTGCCTCCCAGTATGGTGTGAGTTTTGGGCAATCCCAGATCCTGTAGAAGAATGTGCCTGATATGCCACATTGTCGCAAGCAGAGTGGTGTGTCTGTAGTGCCTAGTTTATGCAACAGTGATCTGGTGTAATAGGTGCGGTGCAAAACCTTTAATTGTATCAGTTTCAGTTTTGACGGAATCGCAACCTCCTTGGGGGACGCAATTGCCTCCTGCCATTCCGCTTCGCCCAGTGTGCACAGCTCTGTTTCCCATTGCTCCTTAAGCGCTGCTGTGGGGTCCGGCTGATTTATTATTTTGCGGTAGGTTAGAGAAATTGCTTCTTTACTTAAGTGATCTGTCAGGAGCCTATCTTCAAGAGGTGATGCCTCCGGTAGTTGTGTGCCAGATGGAATTGCCCCCTGGAGGGCATGTCTGATCTGCATATATCGGAAGATTTCCGTTTGGGCCACTTCATAGTTGCTCTGCAATTGGGTAAACGGTACAATCTCACCTTTCTTCCAGATATCTCCAACCCTCAAGATGCCAATCAGATCCCACTGTTTGAACCCCTTTGTATTTCTCAATTTGCCCAATCGTCGGATGTCGCACAAGGGTGTGGCCTGGGTTATGTCTCCCTCCCACCCCATCGCTCGCTGTGCCTCATACCAGACCCGGACGGTATTCGCTGTTGGGCCTGTGAGTGTCGTCCGTCTAGATTTATTATACAAAGTCCTCATTATACTTTCTGCGTCCAAGAGGTGTCTATCCATCCGAAACGCTGGTTCGTCGTGCGGTGTGTGTAGCCACTGGTTAATTACAATGAGCTGCGATGCCCAGTAGTATGTTTTTATATTGGGGAGGGCGATACCACCATCATACCAAGACACATTCATTTTTGTTAGGCACAGGGAGATTAAGTGATTTGGCCAGAATCACAGGATGTTCAGCATCATTGCCGAGACTCAAACCCGGTTCCCCAGATTCGAGGTCGACCGCCCAAGCCGTTAGGCCAACTCCTCTCCCCATTCAATTGGTGAATTCACCCCTCCCTCAACCACTGGTGGGCCGGACATTAAACATGAATCAATGTGACTCTAATCCAGGCTTCTCTAACGAGTAGCTTGCGTGCTACTGGTAGCTCTCCAGTGCAGCCCCGCCTAATAAATTAGGAACTTTTTCTTTGTTGAATTGATATATGTACACCAAACTTTTATTTGAAAAGAATGTTTGCTGAAATAATGCATCGTTCAGAAGAATTATTACTAATATTAATTTGTTGGTGGCTTGGGCACTACAGCTATGGTTGTGGTGTATCACCCATGTAGAGGGTACTCCGAATTGACAAAGCATTTTTATGTTACTGCTGGCGACCCTGCCTGATCAACCGAGGTGACCCTTGTTGGTAATCTTGCATGGGGTGGTCACTAACGTGATCTTGTCCGATACGTGCTTGATTACGACAGTAATATTAGTAGCTCTGGATGACTTTCATTGAACATAAGAAGCTCCTGTTACAGTAAGGCTGTTGGACGTACATTACCATCGACAGGGACCACCTTATGTGGCTTTGATGGACATGCGGGCACCATTCGATCTAGTACCGAGGACACTCTCTGGGTTGTATTGGCCCAAATGGGGATTCCATATCACTTACTAAATCTCCTCGTTAGACTTCACACAAAGACATTTGTACAGGTGAGGTAGAGCACGGGGGCGACCTTTCCCCTAGAATTGCTGTTAACCGTGGGGTCAGACACGGCTGGGTCCCCACGTTGTTTTCCTTGTTCATGAACGGTGGAGTGGAAACCCTGGGAAAATGTCAGCATGATGCCCCCAAGATAGCTGGTGAACATATGCCTGTTCAGCTATTTCCAGACGACACCTTGCTGCTCTCACGCACCCCTATGGGTTTCAGGAATTGATCAACTACTTTGTGGGGTTCAGCACGGACCAGGGGCTCAAGCTCACTGACAAGCTTTCCTGGGACCTTCTGTTGGCAAAATGCAATTCTATATTAAAACATAGAGAATCTGCTATTGTTAGGAAATATAACGTATTGATATCAAGGCTGTGTTGCCCGCCCTGGGGATATACAAATCAATGGCCTTGGGAAGTGCTTTGTATGAGGCAGAAACCTAGGGTTCAGGGGACACCTCACAACTAAAATCAACAGAAAACAAATTTATAAGATCTGTTTTGAGTGTCCCTAAGAACACCCCACTCACACCTTTAAGATGAGATCTGAGCTTTAAAAGGGTTGATCAAATTCCTTGTTTAAAAATCCTGACTTAGTGGGGTAGAGTTTGGACAACGCAGGAGTCGGCCCCCTTTAAAGATGCATCACAGGAGTTACTGTTATTAGACAAGCATTGTACCCTGCCATGGATTAAAGCTGTGAAAAATTTATGCAGGGAGCTAAAGCTTGGGGGTGTTTGCAAAGAACCCAGCATGCTGAGGGTAAACCCGACCAACTGGGTCAAAAACATTTCTTTGTTATTTTTTGCAGAGTTTTTATATAGCGCGAACTTGACCCGAATCCAGTCAGGTATAAGAGCGCTTTACATAGCACCACTTAAGTTACATGAGGAGACACATTCATTTTTTTGTTGGGCACGGGGAGATTAAGTGATTTGCCCAGAATCACAGGAAGTTTAGCGTCATTACCGAGACTCGAACCCAGGTCCGAGGTCGAGAGCCCTAGCCGTTAGGCCGTTGGGTCATGTTTTACAAAATACGTGGCTTGAAGCTGGGCCTCGTGGCCTGATGGATACATTTTTTTTATGTTTGAAAGCTTTATTAAAGAATTGATAACAAAAGGAAGATATCAGCATACATTGCAACAATACAGAATCCAGTGAAAAAACTTAACACTGCTAATATCAATGTTAGAAACCCAAAAAGCATTTTAAGAGAATTTTAACATTGAAGGAAACAAGAGAAGGGATAAGATAAGGGAGGAAAAGGGGGGGGAGGGGAAGAAATAAAGATAATAATACAGACCATGCGTTATCTAATAATTACGGCATATATTCAAACTATATAAATCAGCGATGCAAAATTACCATCATAAACAAGCAGTAGTATTAAATAAACCTATATGGGATAACAAAAGGAGAGAGTTCAAGACATTCAAGGGGGTTTAAAATTTTCTGCATTGAGACGTATAGGTTTCTTCAGGGCCAAGCAGTCCAGATACGTGGTGAGGGGCAACCAGAAAAGATCAACATTACGAACAGGTTTACAAGTGGAGGCAAAGGAGACGTCCAGTCTGTGAAAATGGCATAAAGAATTCCACCAGCCTTGTAAGGAAATAGTAGCTAGAGATTTCCAGTTGGAAGAAATGTGTTGGAAGGCAAGAGCAAGCGTCAGGTCAAAGAGTCCGTGTAGATGAACGGGTAGGTTCAAAGGTTCAGAAAGACTACCCAAAAAGAGAAAGGAATTTGTGAAAGAGGAAGGGAGAGGGAAGATACGAGAGAGGCATGACCACACTTTCCCCCAGAAGGTAGAAACAACTGGGCACAGAAAAAACATATGAAAAAGGTCAGCATCAGAAGAGCCGCAAGTCCAGCATTTAGAGTCAGAGGAGGGGGAAAAACGGGATAAAGAAAGAGGAGAGAGGTAGAGTCTGTGATACAGATAAAATAAGGATTGAGTAAGAGAAGCAGAGCGAGAAATTTTTAAAGATCTGGACCACAGCTTATCCCAAAGAGCAATCGGCCAAGTACAACAAAAATCTGTTTCCCAAGAGAGCTCCACTTTAGTTTTGACACGATTAGGGTTAGGAGATACAAAAGATTTATAGATGAGAGATGCTTTAGGGAGTGTAGCAAGAATACTGAGAAGAGGAGGAGGAGGTGACGATGATGGTGTAGAGGGGAGAGAATAATAACGATCAAGGATAATTGCCATGAGGGTTGTGAATTTCCGCAAAAAGGAACGAGGGCATCGAAATAAAAGTTGAAATTGGGGAAAAGAGCAAGGGGATATGCCGTCAAAAAGTTGGTTGACCCACATTACGCCCTTGACCCTCCACGATCTCCAAAAAATGGGTCTATTTTTTAGAAGAATAAGAGAATTATACCAGATAGGGGAATTTAAAAAGGACGTACGTGTGACCATGGAGGGAAGAACCAAAGGACTTAAAAGAGAAGACGTATATTTGAATAGGGGACAAAGAGAATAGGTATTCCTGGTAGAGAATCGTACCACCTCGGCAAAGGAGAAGGGTAATAGTAAAGAGTGTTCAATGAGAAGCCAAAGGGGCGTGAAAGGAGAAAGAGTTGATGAGATCCATCTCGAGGCCTGACGTAAAGAAAAGGATCTATGATAAAGACGGAAATCAGGGAAGTTAACCCCACCATTAGATTTGGCCTTACGGAGGGTGGCAAGAGAAATTCTGGATTTCTTATCTTTCCAAAGAAATCGAGAAAGAAGAGAATCGATTTTTTTTAAATAAAATGTAGGAATATGAACCGGCAACATAGAGAAGGTATAAATTAGAATAGGAGCAATCATCATTTTAATTGAATCCAATCGACCCCACCAGGAAAGAAAGAGGGGATTCCAGGCTGAGAGCGATTGATCAATCCTAGAAATAACTGCCGACATATTTAATTTAACCGAGGATGAGATGGAGTTGGAAAACAAAATGCCAAGGTATTTAATCTTGGAGCTACTCCAAGCAAAACCAGTAGCAGAGAAAAGATGGGGGAGACAGGATGAGGTGAGAGGGAGAATTTCCGTTTTGTCCGAGTTGATCTTATAACCTGAGACCAAAGAGAAGGAGTTAAACTCGGATAACAAGGGGGGTATGGAGGATTCAGGATCAGAAATAAACAATAAGATATCGTCCGCATAGGCAGAAAGTTTCAATTGATTAGAACCATATGGGAAACCAGAAATGGAAGTGTTATTGCGAATGGAAGATAAAAAGGGTTCAAGAGATAAGACAAAGAGGAGTGGAGAGAGAGGACAACCTTGACGAACACCCCTCTGAAGGTTAAAAGACGGAGAAAGCTGTCCATTTACAAGAACCGAGGCCTTGGGGGCAGAATAGAGAAGAGAAATAAGGGAGATAAATTTGATACCAAAACCATGCCACCGCAATGAAGCAAACAAAAAAGACCAGTCAACCCTATCAAAGGCCTTCTCTGCGTCAACAGAGATAGCAGCAAGAGGGGTTGAGAGTGAGGGAGCTTTATTTAGGACGTTAAGAAAAAGGCGAGAGTTGTCCGAAGTAAGTCTACCCTTAACGAAGCCACATTGCTCTTTGCCAATGAGATGAGGCATAAGGGGATCTAGGCGCATTGCAAGTAATTTGGCAAAAATTTTGTAGTCTACATTGACTAACGAAATCGGCCGATAATTTTTACAAAATTGATGATCGCGACCTTCTTTGGGGATCAGACAAATGGTAGCATCTTGAAAAGTGCCTTCTGCCTTGCCGGAGGAGGAAAATGATTGAAAGAGGGTTAAAAGTTTAGGCAATAAAATGTCTGAAAAGTGCAAATAAAATTCCACAGGAAAGCCGTCAGGGCCAGGGGTTTTGCCTTTAGTAAGGGAGGTCAAGGCTGCAGAGAGTTCATGTAGTGAGAGATCGAGGTCAAGATCCGGAAAATTAAGATGAGAATTAGACGGTTTAGGGAGATTCTCAAAATAGCTCTGAATAAGAGAAGGAGTGGGAGGACATTCTGGGGTGTAAAGATTCTGGTAAAACAATTGAAATTGCTCAAGGATTTCTTTGTCTTTGTGGAGAAGAGTGCCTGCAGAAGAATAAATAGAGTCAATAAGAGTGCGCTCCTTACGGGATTTAAGATAGTTAGCCAAGAGCTTACCAGATTTATTGCGACCACCGTAATACCTTGCACTACTGCGAAGAAGAACCGAAGAAGCATTGTCCGTAGTTAATTTATTGAATTCCAGCTTAGCTCGTAGGAGATCCGGTGACATAAATTTATCTGAAGATGTGTAAAACTGATGCTCCAAAAATTTTATATGGGCCAGGGAGGATTTCCGCTTTTGAGTAAACTGTTTCTTCTTCAAAGAGACAAAGTCAATAATGAATCCCCTCGCAGAGGCTTTAAAGGAATCCCAAAGAGTATGGGAAGAAATACTAGGATCCGAATTAAGAGAAAAGAATTCTTCAACAAAAGAGCGAAAAGAGGAAGAAAAGTTGGGATCAGTAAGAAGTGCACTATTAAAGCGCCACCGGGAGGGTTTAGGATGTGGTGGGAGTAGATCAAAATCTGTCACGATGGGAGCGTGGTCCGAGATGACAATAGGTTCAATGGAAGAAGACAAAACATTCTGAGATAAAGGTTTAGAGAGAAAAATATAGTCAAGGCGAGAAAAAGATGAGTTAGGAGGAGAGAAAAAGGAATAGTCCAACGTGTCAGGGTGTGCAAGACGCCAAGAGTCAATAAGGTGTGATTGTGAAATGGTATTAAGAAATTGTTTGTGGGGTTTGTGCGGTGTGAAACGGACTGTGGATTTACGGTCAAGGAACGGGTCAACAATCTGGTTGCAATCACCACCAAAAATAAATGATACATCCTTATATTGAATACATTTCTTTGTAATTAAAGGCCAAAAAGAACAATCTGCTTGTACAGGCCCATAGACATTGAAAACAGTTAAAGGAATAGAGTTCAATAGTAATTTGGCTAATATCCAACGACCTTCAGAGTCCGTCTCCTGGGACAGAACCGTACATTTAAGCCTTTTGTGACAAAGGATAGCGACTCCATTCTTTTTGTTGTCAGAGGGTGAAAATAAAACTGTACCCACCCAACTTCTTTTTAACTTCAGAGATTCATAATCATTAAGGTGGGTTTCTTGCAAGAGAGCTATATCTGGGTTATAGGAAGCCAAATGGGAAAGAACTCTCTGCCGCTTAATGGGGTTAATGAAACCTTTTACATTCCAGGTAACAACTTTGAATTAACAAATAACATAGAATCAAATAGGACAGGAAAAGTGAAAAAGAGGGGGCATGCGCAAAAGACAAGCCGAAACAGAGAAAACTCTGAGGAATATCGATAAAGTAGGTTGAAAAAGAAAAGTGAGGGGTAAAGAGAAATAAAGGAGAATCGGAATTGATCAACCAGTAAAGGGGAGAGAAAAGGAAAAAGGAAACAGGAAAAGAAAGCGAATACAAGGAGAGACAGCACATATCCCAAAGGGATGACTGAAGTAAACATACCTGAGGGGAGTACGAAATAGGACAACGGGGAAATGGCGACACTCAACGAGACAGATCCCCCAAGACGGGAGACCAGGCCGGATCGCACCGGAACAAAGAACATAACCGAAGAGCCAGGTGGAGAGGAAGTCGGTCCATCTAGATAAATGAATAAAGAATCGGTAACATTTGAGAATAGGAAAAGACACTGCGACGATCAAAGGGTGAAAATCCAAGAGTGACACATAAAGGAAAGAACTGAGGAAGCATAGAGCAGAGAAGTCAAAAAGGATTGTTGAAGGACAAAAACAAGATACAATTATTAAACAAAGGATAGAGGGAGATTAAAGTTAGATACAAGGGAGTAAGAAAAGTATGTTTTATAATCTAATACGAAAAGACTAATAAACGGAAACAAAGACAGGGACAAAAATGGATGACCTGTAAGGGAAGCAAAAGTTAGACATTTTCAAGTAATCTGTAGGCGTAAAGCAGTTAAACAATCAGCCACAAGAAGAGGAAGAGGTCTCCATAGCAGAATTAGAACGGATATGAATGAAATTTTTGAGTTCAGCAGGATCCTGGAAGGTCCAAGTCTGATTTTGGTGCGTAACTTTGAAAGTGCATGGGTGGAATAAACCATATCTAGCGCCAAGAGACCTCAAAGGAGCTCGTAGAGATAAAAATTCCTTCCGACGAGAGGCAGTAGCATTTGAAACATCTTGGGAAAGATACACTCTCTGACCCAACCAGGAGACCTGACGCTTGGCCCTGGACGCTGAGAGAACAGAGAGAAGATCTGTGAACTTCAAAAAAAGAATAATGACTCCCCTTGGCTTGGTTGATGTGGACGAGCGAGGACCAAGTCTATGTGCTCTCTGAATATTGAGGGAAGTGGTGGACGGCATATCCAAAAGCTTCGGAAGAAAGGAGGAGAAAAAGAGCACAGGGTCGTCCCCTTCTAAAGATTCCGGCAAACCATAAATACAAAGGTTGTTCCTCCTATTTCTGTTTTCCAATTCTTCCGTATGCTGTTGAAGCGCCAAAACAGATTTTTCCAAGGAGGAGACCCTCTGGGAAGTAGATTGAAGATCCGAAATCTGTTGCTCCACAGATGTAACTCTGTTGTCCATGGACGACCATTTCTCCTCAAGAAACTGCATCTTACTGTTGGTCTCCTCCACAAACGGCCGAAGAGCACGAATTTCCTCAAAAAGCATCTCCATGGAAATAGGGGATGGCGACTTCTCTGATGAAGAGGAATCTTGTTTGAGACGCTTAGAAGATGTTGACGGAGGCGAAGATTTGTTTAAAGGCGGCTGTGCTGAGGAGGAACGAGGGAGAGCTACTCCCGCCATTGGCGCTGCTTTGGGAGGAGAGTCTGCCGTTGAGTGAGGTAAAGAAGTTACCACAGGAGAGCTCCCCGAAGGAGTAAAGACAAATTTTGGGTTACGTAACTTGCCCATAGAAGCCAATCAGAAATAACAAGCAGCAAGCAAGAGGACGACTATAAAGGAAGACCAGAAAGTGAAGGCATCCACTCACATATAAGGTGAAGCAGTAACCATAGGAGAGCTTGTGGAGTGAATAAAGAAATGTTCCAGAAAACAGTCCAGGATAATCACATAGGGACAAGCAAGTGCCGGTCTATGCAGAAATGAAGAGCGCAGGGTCAGTGACCAACCAGGCCATGGACGCTCCCGTCAGAGGCAATGTTGAACGTAATCAAAGAGGAGGCAGAAACATAGTATGGAAGCCATCGTCAGAGGTTACCTCATTCCAGTAGCGTGAAGCAGCACAAGCAACAAGGCAGTCATAGGGCAAGGCAGCGTCCAAAAAAAGGATGAATCAGCATTCAGGAGGCGCAGGACCCTAAAAAAGGGCAATGTGGAGCAAATGCAGGCAAGCCAGCAGTAAGCACGGGCATCGTGCTTCAAACAAAATGGCGGCCGCTCTCTGAGGAGAGAACGAACGCGGTGAAAAAAGAGGCAGCCCGGCCCTAAAAATGAGTCAAAAAGCGCTCACCAGAAGCGCGCTGCATTCCCACATCTGAAACCGATGTCCGCAATGTTTTAATCCTCTTCGGAGGAGAACCGGCATAAAAGAAAAGCTCCGGTGCGCCGGAGGTCCCGCGTCAGGCGGCCATCTTGCTCGGCGTCGTGGCCACGCCCCTCCTGATGGATACATTTGAACCATCAATGCTCGCTGCATTTCAAGTTGTTTCTCAAAACAATTACCCACCTCAACCCCAGCCAAATCACTGCATATTCACTTCCGGGTTGGCGCGTTGCCACTCTGGGGTTTCACCTTGAGATGGTGTAAAGAGGGGGAACAGAAATGCGATTGTCTGTTTTGCCCCAATACCCCGGATATTGAAATGCATTTTGTACTGATCTGCCACAAGTTTAACAAACCGGGATCCAGGCGGAGTTTGCCCCTCAGCCGTAACATAGGAGCAAGTCAATGCCTGGGCGTTTTACGTATTTTAACATCTGACCCCTGTCGTGTTTGCAAGATTTTTAAGCCGGGTCCAAGTAGCAGAAGTCACCAGCGCTGGGACATTATGATGACCGGGGAACAGCAACAATCTGGCTTTAATTGTGGGGTTCGGTATTTCATTTGACTGTGTTTTGGCTTGGAATAACATCTAGAACCAGGTTGTGTATTATTACTGTATCCTTGTTGAGAATTATTAGTTACATATGTTGGGTAAATTGCTGTTATGCAAAGTTTTTATCTCCAGGGAGTTGTCTAAATTATTTTTATTGCATCTTTTCACCTATAAAATTGTTTCCTTGAAATGGAGATGTATTATACCTGTACATTTTTAAACTTTCTAAGCTGCTACCTGACTAAAATTGTTCTCTAATTTCTTACATGTACTTTTCTTGTCAAGATTTTAACTGTGGTATGGATTTATGCACTTTTATGGTCTTAATTAACCCAAATAAAGAAATTGATGATGACTCAACCAGTCTTTGGAACAGTATTTAAGATATTCCATCATGGGACATCCCAGGGATGGGCTTAATTAGCCTATAACAACCCTCTTCATAGCACCTGGGGGTACTCTCCCTTCTTCATAGCACCTGGGGGCACTCTCCCTTCTTCATAGCACCTGGGGGCACTCTCCCTTCTTCATAGCACCTGGGGGCACTCTCCCTTTTTCATAGCACCTGGGGGTACTCTCCCTTCTTCGTAGCACCTGGGGGCACTCTCCCTTCTTCATAGCACCTGGGGGCACTCTCCCTTCTTCATAGCACCTGGGGGTATGCTCCCTTCTTCATAGCACCTGGGGGTACTCTCCCTTCTTCATAGCACCTGGGGGTACTCTCCCTTCTTCATAGCACCTGGGGGTACTCTCCCTTCTTCATAGCACCTGGGGGCACTCTCCCTTCTTCATAGCACCTGGGGGCACTCTCCCTTCTTCATAGCATCTGGGGGCACTCTCCCTTCTTCATAGCACCTGGGGGTACGCTCCCTTCTTCATAGCATCTGGGGGCACTCTCCCTTCTTCATAGCACCTGGGGGTACTCTCCCTTTTTCATAGCACCTGGGGGTACTCTCCCTTCTTGATAGCACCTGGGGGCACTCTCCCTTCTTCATAGCACCTGGGGGCACTCTCCCTTCTTCATAGCATCTGGGGGCACTCTCCCTTTTTCATAGCACCTGGGGGTACTCTCCCTTTTTCATAGCACCTGGGGCACCTGGGGGCACTCTCCCTTTTTCATAGCACCTGGGGGTACTCTCCCTTTTTCATAGCACCTGGGGGTACTCTCCCTTCTTCATAGCACCTGGGGGTACTCTCCCTTCTTCATAGCACCTGGGGGCACTCTCCCTTCTTCATAGCACCTGGGGGCACTCTCCCTTCTTCATAGCATCTGGGGGCCCTCTCCCTTCTTCATAGCATCTGGGGGCCCTCTCCCTTTTTCATAGCACCTGGGGGTACTCTCCCTTTTTCATAGCACCTGGGGCACCTGGGGGCACTCTCCCTTTTTCATAGCACCTGGGGGCACTCTCCCTTCTTCATAGCACCTGGGGGCACTCTCCCTTCTTCATAGCATCTGGGGGTACTCTCCCTTCTTCATAGGACCTGGGAGTATGCTCCCTTCTTCATAGCACCTGGGGGTACTCTCCCTTCTTCATAGCACCTGGGGGTACTCTCCCTTCTTCATAGCACCTGGGGGTACTCTCCCTTCTTCATAGCACCTGGGGGCACTCTCCCTTCTTCATAGCACCTGGGGGCACTCTCCCTTCTTCATAGCATCTGGGGGCACTCTCCCTTCTTCATAGCACCTGGGGGTACGCTCCCTTCTTCATAGCATCTGGGGGCACTCTCCCTTCTTCATAGCACCTGGGGGTACTCTCCCTTTTTCATAGCACCTGGGGGTACTCTCCCTTCTTGATAGCACCTGGGGGCACTCTCCCTTCTTCATAGCACCTGGGGGCACTCTCCCTTCTTCATAGCATCTGGGGGCACTCTCCCTTTTTCATAGCACCTGGGGGTACTCTCCCTTTTTCATAGCACCTGGGGCACCTGGGGGCACTCTCCCTTTTTCATAGCACCTGGGGGTACTCTCCCTTCTTCATAGCACCTGGGGGTACTCTCCCTTCTTCATAGCACCTGGGGGTACTCTCCCTTCTTCATAGCACCTGGGGGCACTCTCCCTTCTTCATAGCACCTGGGGGCACTCTCCCTTCTTCATAGCATCTGGGGGCACTCTCCCTTCTTCATAGCACCTGGGGGTACGCTCCCTTCTTCATAGCATCTGGGGGCACTCTCCCTTCTTCATAGCACCTGGGGGTACTCTCCCTTTTTCATAGCACCTGGGGGTACTCTCCCTTCTTGATAGCACCTGGGGGCACTCTCCCTTCTTCATAGCACCTGGGGGCACTCTCCCTTCTTCATAGCATCTGGGGGCACTCTCCCTTTTTCATAGCACCTGGGGGTACTCTCCCTTTTTCATAGCACCTGGGGCACCTGGGGGCACTCTCCCTTTTTCATAGCACCTGGGGGTACTCTCCCTTTTTCATAGCACCTGGGGGTACTCTCCCTTCTTCATAGCACCTGGGGGTACTCTCCCTTCTTCATAGCACCTGGGGGCACTCTCCCTTCTTCATAGCACCTGGGGGCACTCTCCCTTCTTCATAGCATCTGGGGGCCCTCTCCCTTTTTCATAGCACCTGGGGGTACTCTCCCTTTTTCATAGCACCTGGGGCACCTGGGGGCACTCTCCCTTTTTCATAGCACCTGGGGGTACTCTCCCTTTTTCATAGCACCTGGGGGCACTCTCCCTTCTTCATAGCACCTGGGGGCACTCTCCCTTCTTCATAGCACCTGGGGGCACTCTCCCTTCTTCATAGCACCTGGGGGTACTCTCCCTTCTTCATAGCACCTGGGGGTACTCTCCCTTCTTCATAGCACCTGGGGGCACTCTCCCTTCTTCATAGCACCTGGGGGCACTCTCCCTTCTTCATAGCATCTGGGGGCACTCTCCCTTCTTCATAGCACCTGGGGGTACGCTCCCTTCTTCATAGCATCTGGGGGCACTCTCCCTTCTTCATAGCACCTGGGGGTACTCTCCCTTTTTCATAGCACCTGGGGGTACTCTCCCTTCTTGATAGCACCTGGGGGCACTCTCCCTTCTTCATAGCACCTGGGGGCACTCTCCCTTCTTCATAGCATCTGGGGGCACTCTCCCTTTTTCATAGCACCTGGGGGTACTCTCCCTTTTTCATAGCACCTGGGGCACCTGGGGGCACTCTCCCTTTTTCATAGCATCTGGGGGTACTCTCCCTTCTTCATAGGACCTGGGGGCACTCTCCCTTTTTCATAGCACCTGGGGGCACTCTCCCTTCTTCATAGCACCTGGGGGTACTCTCCCCTCTTCATAGCACCTGGGGGTACGCTCCCTTCTTCATAGCACCTGGGGGCACTCTCCCTTCTTCATAGCAGCTGGGGGCACGCTCCCTTCTTCATAGCACCTGGGGGCACTCTCCCTTCTTCATAGCACCTGGGGGTACTCTCCCTTTTTCATAGCACCTGGGGGCACTCTCCCTTCTTCATAGAACCTGGGGGCACTCTCCCTTCTTCATAGCACCTGGGGGCACTCTCCCTTCTTCATAGCACCTGGGGGTACTCTCCCTTCTTCATAGCACCTGGGGGCCCTCTCCCTTCTTCATAGCACCTGGGGGCCCTCTCCCTTATTCATAGCACCTGGGGGTACGCTCCCTTCTTCATAGCACCTGGGGGCCCTCTCCCTTCTTCATAGCGCCTGGGGCACTCTCCCTTCTTCATAGCACCTGGGGGTACTCTCCCTTCTTCATAGCACCTGGGGGTACGCTCCCTTCTTCATAGCACCTGGGGGCCCTCTCCCTTTTTCATAGCGCCTGGGGCACTCTCCCTTCTTCATAGCACCTGGGGGCACTCTCCCTTCTTCATAGCACCTGGGGGCACTCTCCCTTCTTCATAGCACCTGGGGGCACTCTCCCCTCTTTTCCACCGCCGGGTACCACCCGTGGACTTGTCCTTCCTCTCTTCCAGTACACTTCAGTAAATCCATCGGATTCACAAGTCCATCGTTGCTAATTTGCTCAAGGCCAAGGCAGACTGTAAGAGAGTTTTGTAATCGCTATGAGCAGCTTGTCCTCAATTATAACATAGAGGGCAAAGTCTGTTTTTTTACTAGGCATATCTCCATTTTCGGGTCCCAACCAAAGTTTTCACCCAGATTAGTAGGTTCTTTTGAAATCAGACATTGGGCCTTTTGTCAGGACTTACTGACTAGATGGAGGATCAAGGCTGTTCTACCAGGACCATCTAAACCCCCTCCACCGCAGGTTCTCGTAGTAGTTCACAAGTGTAAGAGGCAGATGCCACTCTAGACTCTGGAATTCTTTGAGGGAGTCCTCAGTATCTGGGGGCATGGAAGGGGTATGACTGGTGCTTAATTTGAGCCTGTGGTTTCTGGTGTGCGGCACCAGCACTTAATTGTCAACACCAGCGCTTGTGGCTGTATGCCACAAGGTGGGGCTGTGTGGCTAATTTAGAGATGACCACAACAGGTCATTATTAATTCAATATACAATAAAATGGCTATTGACTACTACCCAAGTCCTTCTTATAGCTTTGGTGGACTGGAATAGTCTGACCTGTCACATTTGTAGGAGTGCGATGTTAGTAGTTATGTTGTTGCTCTCATGGCAGCGGCAGTCTGCGGTGAGCCCTGGCACTTATGTTTTTTACCAATTAATCACTGGTGACGCTTCAGAGAGAGCATGGGAACAAGCAGCTTTTGTACATGCCCCCAGATTGGTTGAGACCTTTCGTACCACAAATCCGAATATGCCAAGCAAAGACCAGGGGGGTGGAATGTCAGCATGCCATTGAAGAACACGCTAGAAAAGAGACACAGTATGAACTTTGGAAGTGTTTCACACTTTTTATAGTTATGCAACTTTTATAAATTTGTTTATAAATTTGAATAAAGATTTACTTGACTTGAGACATAAGTGTGGGCAGGCCTCTCTGTACTGAGGCGATAAGAAAAGAAACGCGTCCGTCCCGGATGAGTCGGACAGCCTGGCTGGACAAGCCTCAACACATCCTTCTGTAGAGGGCTGCCCTTGTCTCGTCCCCGGGAGCCAGACATGTCTTATCCTGGCTCGCATCGACTACCGCCATGTTCTTTATCTGAGAGTCCCCAAACTGGCTGTTGGACACATCCATCAGATTCAAAGTGGCGGGGGGGGGCGCCGTGCAGCGTGACCCCTCATTGTCTTACATCACCTTAATTAAGGAACCCGCGCCGGCTGTCGGTGCTTAAACTCATTCAATTTAAAACTCGCTGCTTTTGGCATCGCGCGTTTGATATAAAATAAAGGGCCTACGTTTATTGAATACTCAACACTCCCCGCTCTACAAAGCTCTCCTTGTGGCTGTTCCACGCACTTGTTTCTTGTTCGCTGATGACATCATCGTCTGGCCATGTGGGGGGTTCCAAGAATGACTTGTAATCCATTTAGAAATTATCACTTTAAAAAAAATGTCACTATATAAAGTGATGCAATCTAATGTGCTGAATGAAAACACAAATGATAAAGAAATAAATGTCATTTACAAGCCTGATATGTCGGCTCGTGCTTTGGCGACTAGGGTCAAGGCGGCTCCGTGGCTCGGCTCTGGCTCGCATCGCCCTGCGTATATTCTGGCTTGCACAGCTCTATCTCCTAAGGTAGCGTTAGCCAACTGGCCACTACCACATCACCGGGCGACTTCTACCTCCTTCCCCAATATTCATAGCCTCGTCGCTCCTCTGTGGTTCACGCCAGGGGGCAGACTTACAAGAACTGGTGCATCTCTGCATATTAGCAGAGATGCGTCAGCTAAATTGTGTGACGGAAAAAAAGCCTTGCGCCACCATGGATGCGTCACATTTTCAATGCGGCACACCGTGGCGCAAGGATAGACAGATGCGTGACGCATCTTTTGGCGAAAAGGCAGTGCATTGCTGGAGTCGTGTCGTAAGCACGGCACAACTCCAGCAATGCTCAGGAATGCCTATTCCCATCATGCTGCGTCACTCCGTACGCCTGCTTCAAGCAGGCGCAAGGTTTTGACACAGTGGCGTCGTAAAAGTGACTCCGTGAAATCTTGTAGATTTCACTGCGTCACTTTTATGAGGCTTCCTTGCGATAGAACGCCCACCCTGCATACATTATACCTGACGTAGGTATAATTAGCGCAGGGCTTTACAACGTGACGAATCTCCCTAGATGCATCACGTTGTAAATATGTCGCATCGTGGCGCATTGTTCACGATACCGCTGCGGCGTAAAGTTCTCGCAAGGAGCTTGTAAATCTGCCCCTAGTTTTTTTTTGGTGGGACCAAATTTCATGAAATTACGCAATGTTAAGGGCAGGGTCTCTTGCCTGGTAACAGAACACGAAAGAGCATTCACATTCAATATTCGCAGGTTATCTATATTGACAAACACAAACGTACTGGCGCGAGTAAAACATTTCTTCTGTGAGACAGTTTCTGCTTGAAATAGTTTCCAACAAGACATTTTGCGCTCGACACGGCCCCCGCCGTGACAAACCGCGAAATGTACTACCTTGAACTTCGCTTACAGCGAAATTCGCGAATTTTGTCGCCGTGTTTGTATTTTGCAGCATACAGAGCGCCACCTGCTGGCATGCTTCAATCACTGCGGCTCCCACGATAGCGACAAACCAGATGGAGGCGTCAGTTTCCCCTTAATCCTAATTAATCGATCCATTTGTCTTAATACTTTAGTTTAAATAACTCAATCCAGGTGGAATGCGATATCTGTGCACGCACTCCGACGGAAGCCGGGAGGTGAGATGCATTTTTGCAGCCAGGCTGCCTGCAGTCCCATGAAGGTGAAACCCTTCAGCAGACAGAAGAGAATGGAGGGGCTGTCTGTGGATGGATGGCTCTCACAGGGGAATTATGGGTAAAGGGGGCTGACACGGGAGACAAAGAAGTCAGGCGGAGAAGAAAATGCCGCATAGGTAGCGGGAGCGCCATCAAATGTCACTGCCTCTGCAGCTCTGGACCCTGAGCCCCCTCCGAGCGTGCCAAGCGGAGCAGAGGCACGCAGGCTGCCCCCCTCCAGTGATGGAACACCCTGTGCTGGGGCAGGCCGCTCTCTCAGAATCCCCCGTGTGAGCATCGATCATTAATTCAACTGTGACAGGGACCACCCCTGAAGAGATTCCACTCCAACCCCTTACTAACTGCCCCCTCGTGCTGCCCTCCCTGAATGCCTTACCCCAGCACCCTCCCCTCTCCACTGTAAACCCATAGGCTGCCTACCCTTCGGCTGCAGGGCTGTGTTGCTTTGTAGCAGAGGCGGGCGAGAGCCAGGCCCGTCTCTGGTCAGCTCTGAGGTCGTTTTGGAACCCCCAGCCCAAACATAGCCGAGCTTTGACACGGCTTCTGCCAGCCACCCACCTTCTCCCATCACGTGACAGAGTTAAAAATAAAATCAAGGCATAAACCTTTGTTGCAAATCTAGTGGGTGGAATTCATAATATGAACCCAGAAATCCTGGAACAAGTCCCGGCTACCCCACTTGACCAAATTGTGTGATCTTAGTCAAATCTTTTCTTTAAATAGCCTTCTTTTTCTTTGGTATCATATATATATAAGAGCGCCTAGCAATATGAGAGTTCAGGGTGAGCGCTGTAAAAATGTATTAAGGTGGAACGCTTCTTCGTGTTAAAGAAATATCACATTTTTTTATTTGAAAGAGAACCTCGTATTTTCGCATGATATTTATTGAATGATTTAAATGCCAACAATTCTCCGGGCTGTGGTGCACAGGCTCCCTTAGCCCAGCAGGGTCGGCTGCCGGCGTGGGCGAGTTGGGCCCAGGGCATCAATTTTCAGAGGGGTGCACGGAACTATCTGGATTAAACTCCTGCAGACAGCAGTGTCCCTTTCACTTGACTTCCATTACTCAGACTAAACTGCTTTTAATCTTTTATAGGACTCGTACCCCCCAGGATGGCTCCCGGCCCTGCCCCCAACCAAACCCACAAAGCAATGCTTGACGACCAGAGCTGTGGGTTAAAAAGGCCATGTTTATTACAAATCATCACACAAACATGACAATATATAATTCATACAATTTAATACGATATGGATTTATCAAATTCAATCGTTAATAAAATTGCTCCAGCACTAAGGGGCCTTCTGGCTCGCGTCCCCCAACCAACTGAGAACCACGCAAGGCGCAACCCACCTGCGTCCTTGAGGGGTGAGCCCCTGCCATCTGGTCCTTGTCCGCCACCTGAGGGGCCCACCCCTCCACCACCAGGCTGCCCATCGGGGCTCGTAGGGAATAACCAGGGGCGGAAGCCCCATGCCCTATTTTAAACTGGCGCCCTTGCCCCCAGCCGGTGTCCTGTTCTCTCTGGGGTGAGCTTACCGTCTCTCCACCTCAGTGCTGGCCTAAGGAGTATGCAGGAGGACTCCCCTTAACAATGTAAAGGCAATTTATGTGGCCTCTTTACCGCCGCTTAGAATATTCCACATGCAACACCTCCCCAAGCTCTAACTTTAGGGACGGGTGGGTGGGAGATTACAGGAGACCCCTGCATACCGGGGCCGGCGCAGTCAGAAAGAGGGCGAGGACAAGGGCAAATTGCCCTAAATAGGCCCACGCCCTCTCACCCCTCGAGGCGCCGGCTCCGAACGGAAGTGACGTCACGTCGCTGCTGACCCGGAAGTACTTCTTGCTGCAATCCCACTTTCTCCAAGGACAATAACCACAAAAGGGGAGGGGCGCGACCGGGTGCCCGGGGGGCCGAGTCCTAAGTGCGCGCTTCTTTATATTTCGCGCTTGGCATAGGACTCGTACCCCCCAGGATGGCTCCCGGCCCTGCCCCCAACCAAACCCACAAAGCAATGCTTGACGACCAGAGCTGTGGGTTAAAAAGGCCATGTTTATTACAAATCATCACACAAACATGACAATATATAATTCATACAATTTAATACGATATGGATTTATCAAATTCAATCGTTAATAAAATTGCTCCAGCACTAAGGGGCCTTCTGGCTCGCGTCCCCCAACCAACTGAGAACCACGCAAGGCGCAACCCACCTGCGTCCTTGAGGGGTGAGCCCCTGCCATCTGGTCCTTGTCCGCCACCTGAGGGGCCCACCCCTCCACCACCAGGCTGCCCATCGGGGCTCGTAGGGAATAACCAGGGGCGGAAGCCCCATGCCCTATTTTAAACTGGCGCCCTTGCCCCCAGCCGGTGTCCTGTTCTCTCTGGGGTGAGCTTACCGTCTCTCCACCTCAGTGCTGGCCTAAGGAGTATGCAGGAGGACTCCCCTTAACAATGTAAAGGCAATTTATGTGGCCTCTTTACCGCCACAAGGGGGACCAGGGCAGACCGCCCTTCGCCCTCCCCACCACGAGGCAACCCCTGGATCCTTC
Organism: Triturus cristatus; assembly: GCF_964204655.1. Taxonomy (NCBI): domain Eukaryota; kingdom Metazoa; phylum Chordata; class Amphibia; order Caudata; family Salamandridae; genus Triturus; species Triturus cristatus. The sequence goes on from NC_140595.1 coordinate 812,591,283, forward strand.
ATTTCCTACCAATCCTCCGGCTCGGAGCCATGTCGGATTCAAATGCCTGGATTCCTTCTCCTGGATCCCAGGTATACCTGTGCCCACCTTTGCAGTGAACCCCACGATCCCCATTTTTCGGCTGCATCAACAAGCAGGCCCCCTACCCAGGGCAACGCCAGGCCATACCAGCCTTCCCAGCACTTGGCCGAAATTTAACAGGGCATCTAACCATAATTGTGGCTCTTAATTTCTCCCTGGCGTCATGAGACCACGCTATCTTGGCAAAAAGACCTACCTAAGTATGGGCAAAATCAGGCCGATCTCCCTCGAGGCCCATTGGCCTAAGTAACGCAAGATAAACCAACTCAGAAGAAACATCTATCCAAAACCGAATCCATGGGAATTGAGCCTTTAACCATGAGAGTAAGAATGTCAGACCTTAACCATTAGTCCACAGTGACCCGGTCATGACCGATCCAAATGCCCTGATTCGTCATTCATATTAACTCATCAATGCAGGACAAGCCAACTCAAGGGGACTGCAGTCCCACCTGGAGTCTTCGGCCAGCTGCAAAAGAGTAGGATCCCAGGAGCACCCCAGTCACTCACCTGAGGGAGACATTTTTTAACCGCTTCACTCGAGCTGCTGCTTACCATTGAACAGTCCGAGCCAAAAACGCACGGGCCAGTGATTCTGTGTCTACACCGATTAGGGCAAACATACTACCTCCATCTTGCCCGGGGAAATACCTGGCTAGCTGCGCCTGTCGCGGCCCCAATTCTGAATCTAGTGACCCACCCTCCTTGCTTTCTCCGCTGCAGGAACTAGTCCAGTGTGCGATATGCCCTACCTATGGACCAGACTGCCCCTGATACCTGGTGAGCATATTTTTTCCACCCTGAGCAACACCCAGCCGTTACCGGACACCTCTTAATATGATCAGGTTATGACCTCTTGTAGGGAGCGGGCCTGTCTACTTTAGAATCCCAGTGCACAGGAACTGCAGGCCTCCCATTGCCCCGAGTCTTGAAGCCCCCACTAGTCTGCTCCGCCTGGGGGGGTCCCCAAAAATTTAGTAAGGGAAGTCTGTCGTACGACTTGCTAATACCTATTCCTCCTGTAGGAGTTGCCCATATACAGAGTCCCCCTAGTCTTGTACTGAAAAATGCCCACCCTCAGTTGTGCTCCCAGTCCTGACCACTGAAAAGCGCTCCCAAGGGATACCCCTCCCAACGACCCCGGTCGAACCGCATAACTGCTGCCTGAATGGATGCCTGTTGAACCTTTAATTAACATCAATGTTATGTGCGCAGCTTATTCCCTAAGCCAACCCCGCTGCTCGGAATAGCCACAATGCAGATGCAGCCGGAAGTGACCCAGCATCCAACCCCACCCCCGGGAAAGAGTGGCCCGCCTATTCCTGTGTGCCCCCCCCTTGGTCAGATGAACAGCGAAGCATAAGGCGTCCTCTACCGACTGGTGCCCTACTTGTTGTCTTAAACCTCATGAAGACGGACCTCCTTCTTCCTTCCACCCCGCTTGCTGAAGCCACCGAACACCCTCCGATGCTGTAACCGGCGCCCTGGTGTTCCGTGCCCCCTATCATTCGCAAATCAGCCCTGCGCAAGCCCCCGGGGAACCAAATGGTGAGGTTCGTTTCACTGCCTTTACTTCCTTCTGAGTGTGCTTGCAGTGCTAGGGCCAGGTCCCCTCCCTAACAGGGTATCGCGACCCCGCAGCCGAATCCCAACTGCAAATGTAGCCCCTCGCCAACCAGCAACGGGGGGGGCCCAAGCAACTACCAATTCCTCCCTGCGATACCAACGGTCAGCCTATTCTGTGGTGCATAGGTGCAGAAGATCCTGCATACTAAAAGATGAGGCTAGCCCCCTGTAAGAAATAAATGCCTATATCTACGTGGCCGTGCCGGACCTCTCCTTAACGCCTAATTGCCCTCAAAAAAGTCAGCACAGCGATGTCATCCAGCAATGAACCGCTGACATTGCCAAACACGGCCAAGATGTGACCCCTCGCCCAGAGTGAGATGGTGCTTATTGTAGGCAAAGCAAGAACTTTATCTTAACCCTAATTAGCGGACGGCAGGGCATCTGACCCCTTGGTGTCCAAGATGTGCACTCCTGTGCTCCTGTAACCTGAACCTTCCGCCGAGCGCCCTGTCGAATTCTACCCACAACAGGTTCACCCCTTCTTGTGCCACCCTGGCGTTTTCACTAGCAACGTCCCTCAACAAGATTTGAGAAAAAATTCCCGGTGTGCACACCTCCGTCCAAACTTGCAACCCCATCGGGGGCCCACCACAATCTTGACAATGCTACCAGTCAAATTTCTTCCGCAGCCCTCTAGGCATTATATTATCCCCACCGATTAGCCATGTGGTTTCGGAGCCCCCCTCACGAAAACACCAGCTTTCGCCCATCCGTCTTCTCACTACATCAGGGTTCTCACTACATCAGGGTTCTCGCTACCTCAGGGGTCCCTCCCCATCTGCGACTCATGATAGAGTATCCCCAGCAATATTCAAGTGCCTGTAGCCTCCCCAAAAACCGCCCGCAGCCGCGAGGACAACATGTCGACTTATGCAACAAAAACATGCCCTAAAAAACCCCGGCTAGGTGTCTGCGCTAAGAGCAAGCTAGTCACAGCTTTCTGAAAACAACTGAAGCCTCCCGCCTGCCCCAATCCCTGCGACACTTAGAACATCCGGTTCCCCTGGCACCCAACCTGCCCGTCACGTGGCTGCCCTCTGGCCAGTCTCGACCCTGCCAGGGTAACATTGCTGAACCTCTCCCCCGCTGATACTCTCGCTGAAATACCATGTAATCTTGTGACCGACCACAAAACAGTAAAGGACAGCCAACCACCCCATAACCACTCCTAGAAATCAATAGGACATCGTAATGTATCATGGAAGCCCATCCCCTTAACCGCACCGATCCGTGGTCAACAAGGCCCACATTGCTGCTTTCTCGCGACGGCCGCCCCGGTATCGAGAAAGGCTGATTCACCGTACGCCGTCCGTGGGGGAGCCGCCGCCAAACCGACGCTAGTCCCCGGTTGGCAAAAAACAGAACCTACATAGCTGGGACCCCCAAGGGTGTTTAAACTTGAACCGAATCCAATCAGGTATCAGAGCGCTTTACATAGCACCAGTTACGTTACATGGGGACACACATTCATTTATTTAATTTATTGTTAGGCACGGGGAGATTAAGTGATTTGCCCAGAATCACAGGATGTTCAGCGTCATTACCGAGACTTGAACCCAGTTCCCCAGGACCGAGGTCGACCGCCGTAGCCGTTAGGCCAACTCTTCTCCCCCAAGCTTTTTCCACGGTATCCTCCCTCGCCCAACTCGCAGACAGGGATCCCTTTTTTCCAACAGAAAAATGCCCATGCTTACCACGAGGTATCTTCGGAGCAGGGGAAACTGCTCGGGCTTACAAGATATTGACGCCCATCCACCCCTCGGACGCCAGGATCGCTATACTAAGAATTAAACTTCTTGTGTTTACTAAATATCGGCACACACAAAACACTTAGAAGCAGGGATCATTCTAGCGGAAGGAATCCATCTGCTCGGGCTTTCGTCGCAGTTTCAGCGCCCCCACCTCGCCCGCCGGGATCATTATACTAAAGAAACACGTGCTCGTGTTTACTTCGAGGTAACCGCGTCCCCACTGACGCCCCTCGGACGCCGGGATCGCAAAAATAACAAAGGAAACATCTCATGCCTTCCACATATCGGCACAGACACAAAAACCACACAGAAGCAGGGATCATTACAACACGTGGAATCTACCTGCTCGGGCTTTCGTAGCAGTTTCTGCGCACCCCCCTCGCACGCAGGGAACAATATACCCAAGAAAACGTGCTCGGGTTTGCTTCGAAGCATCAGCGCCCACACACCTCGGAAGCAGACACGAAAGGAACCTGCCCAGGTTTTCATTCACGCTACTCACGAGCACACCACTCACAAGCTGGGATCTGTATATATAAAAGGAGGCTGTGTTTCAGAAAAACGGCGCCCTATCTAATCACGAGCGCCCGGAACCCCTCTACTTCGTCGAAATTTGCGTTGCACCACGCCAGCTGCTAATTCACAAAAACCGTATTAGCCCCAATGAAGCCAGCCTCCTGCTACTTAATCAGTGACCCCCAAATCTGCCAACATATCCGCACCTACGAACCCCTACAACTGATTCGCAATCACCATTCCTTAGGCGTCGGTACAACATCTTGCGACATAGGCCTATATGGCCACACCTGGTATTTCGATCCTCCTTCGCACCCTACGGATCCTGCATCTCGCCACTCAAGTCCGAGTGCGCTCAACCACCCTCGCTGTCGCAATCAGTGCACATCTCTATGCCCAGTACGAAAAAGAATGCGTTAACATCGAGTATTCCTTCCCCAGGATGTATTACCACCCGGAAGTAGTATTTGGCAAACCTCGGACCATCCGCTTTGAGCCCGCAGCCAATCCACCCGCACTTATGCCCACAACCACTCGCTTAACGACCGGGCATCCGCCTGCCCCAAACACGACCCCGACGCCATCTCCCAATTTACAAGCTCAAAGGCGGGGGGGGGGCTCACCAGTGCCCAATGCAGTGCGGTCCCCCCCCACGCCCAATCCGCTAAACCAGACATATCCGCGCCCTGCTACAAGACCGCAGCCAACGGCCGCAACAAACGCACTCACCGATATAAGTTGGCAAACCGGGCCCACCTGCCCCCGCATGGAGCCACCGCTGGGCGCTTCACTCCAGCAGGGCAAATGCCCCTCAAACCCCATGCGGCCCACGGTCAACGGGCGGGGCAGCGCCCCCTCAATGAATTCCAACCGCGCCGAGACTCCAACCGCGCCAACCTCTTCCGGATACCGCCCGACCCCTTCAGAATACCGCACCGACCTCACGCCGAGATTACAGGAGACCCCTGCATACCGGGGCCGGCGCAGTCAGAAAGAGGGCGAGGACAAGGGCAAATTGCCCTAAATAGGCCCACGCCCTCTCACCCCTCGAGGCGCCGGCTCCGAACGGAAGTGACGTCACGTCGCTGCTGACCCGGAAGTACTTCTTGCTGCAATCCCACTTTCTCCAAGGACAATAACCACAAAAGGGGAGGGGCGCGACCGGGTGCCCGGGGGACCGAGTCCTAAGTGCGCGCTTCTTTATATTTCGCGCTTGGCATAGTAGCTGCAGGTGCAGTTTTACGCCCCATCCGCCCCTCCCATCTCCCATCTCCCTCCCAACCCCCTGCCGACACACACCAATACCCCCATTCGCACCACCAACAACCTGTCCCTGGCGTGATCGAGGTACGCCGTCAGCGAATCGGAATGTTTGGGGGCGGGGCTGAGAAGGTTGTGCTCAGGGATCCGTTACTGCTTTGATGTACGAATGACCTGTAAACATAAAATGGACCACCTGGTACCTTCATGTATTCACCCGCTGCATGGAGGGGGCCAGATTTCTTTCCGCCCAAGGCGCTGTCCGAGCAAGGGCCGGCTCTGGCCCAGCCAGACTCTTGGCTCGGCTTGCCCTATTAATTTGTTGGCTCGCCCACCTCTTCTTCGTAGCTAGGTTTGTGCTTTGAGCCCTATACATATATTGTGAGAGCAGTGGCGGCTTCTCCGCTATGGCGGAGGAGCGTCACCTCACTGCTTTGAGCAGTGCAAAGTAAAGGAAATAAAAAATTATAATAACTTTGAGTTATTATCATTTTATGTTTCCTTTGCGGGCGGGCGCCGGGGCTGCTCTGCTCTCGGAGCAGGGCAGGGGAGGAGCGGTTTGCCCACTCCTAAGTGCGCAATTACAGTTTGGTCGGCCCTCTCGGGCCGCTCAAAACAGTCATGTGCACTTTCCCTGTACTCCATGCAGGCTGCATTCCAGCCCCCATTCCCTGGTTGAGCGTCGAACCAGGACGCTCAAAACCAATCACAACGCTGCATTGCAGCGTTGTGATTGGTCAGGGGAGCCTGGGTGTTCTTCCTGGCTTCCTATTCCTCGAGTCCCACGAGGAGAGCAGGAGCAGAGACGCGGGACTTGGCGACAAGGTAAAAAAAACATTTTTTGCATAGCGCAACCCAGAGCCCCTTGTGCACCCCTCCTGCCCACCACCCACGTGTCATGCCGGCTGCCACTGTGTGGTAGGGAAGCACCCACTTAAGCAGCTTAAGCGGGGCTGCCACTGGGCTGATGGGTTGATGAACTGGGTCCCACTGAATGGTTGAGTGGTTACTCATGGGCCTCTTCCATCCACATGTCTGCAGAACAGATGCTCCTGGATAACACCATCCATGAGTAAGAACCCTGACAGAGGGGGCGAGACACTCGTTGACATGCACAGGAAAGGAAACAAAGAAAGAGAAATAAAGAAAAGAAGGGGAAAGTCAGAGATAGGGACACGTATAAAAAGCAAGCATGGGACCTAAAGGCAGCGTTGAAATGATGCAACTGAAAATATGGGAAATAGAAATGAGGAAAGAAAGGAATGTGGAAGGAAATAAGGAAAAGTTGAAAGGTAGGATGGAAGTGTAAGAGAAAGAAATGATGAGTGAATGAATGAACGGGAGGGTTTAAGGATGGGTGGATGGAGGGGTGGAAGATTGGATGGAAGAGTGACAGGATCAATAGGTGAATCAATGGAAAGATGAAGACTGGACAGATGGACAAAGAGAAATAATGGATAGAAGGATATTGGAATATATTGATGCGTGGATCTGTGAATGAACGCATGTACATTACATCACAGGGAGAAAGGATAGATAGGCGAACGCAATGTTGAAGGGATGGCAGAAGTATGGATAAACAGAAGGATAAAAGGATGGCTGGAACGACAGAGGAGGATGAAAGAGTGAAAATAACTCTCCTAAGGGCAGTTGGGTTTGCTTGCTTCACATGCTCAGTGTGACTAGAGGTAGGGTTTAAGTGGGGGTGTTTTAGTTTTCAGAATCCGCATTTTCATACATTCGTACAAGGTGCCCGAATACCTTTCAGCGCCAGCCGAGACCTGACTCACTTCTTTTGATCACTGTGTATGCATGTGAGACAGCTTGACTGAGTGCTTAAAGTTTGGCCATTAGTCCATGGATAGGTGGAATGTTCCCCTACCAGGAAGAGGCTCCTGGGGGCTTCCAATGATAGCAAGCATAGGCGTACCAACAGAGGGCCTGTTTTAGATTTAGACGGGTTACTCCGTTACAACGGTGACGGATATGCTGTCCACCAAAATATAAACCTCATAATATCCCATGGGATTTATATTTCATCAGACGGGATATCCGTCACCGTTGTGATGGAGTAACTCATCCCCCAAGATCTAAACCAGGCCCAGATTTTCCTGGCTGGACATAGACAATGTAAGGCATGGGTGTGGCAGTGGGGGACGGGGACGGGGCTTGTCAGCTGCCAATCCACATTTTATCCAACTTTAGTCATGCCAACTGTCCTGATTTTTAGAGCGGTGAGATGTCACCTGCATTCGCCTGTAGCAACAAGCACTGTACATGTAAGTTGGCACAGATATAACCGGACAAAATTGGATTTGTGGTGCATTATGATTATGGAAAAATAAATAAGATATTACCAATATGGAAGCCTTGAAGAAGTCCCAATGAGGACGAAACGTGTCGGCTGGCACTGAAAATTGTTGAATGAATTTAATTCTTAAATATATGTTGGAAAAATAAGAAGAACAAAAGACATACCAAAACGGAATGACTTCTTGACTTTATGGTTATATGTAAATGGTGTCATGTTGTTTTGGTTACAAACTAATATTTAATTGAGAAGCAATTCTCAACAATGCAGGGAGCGCTACGAAATATCAATAGAGTACTTGAGTGATTCAATTATATGATCATTGAATGAATCATCAATCAGTCAATTAAGATTTATCTTGGCTACAGAAGAACGTTATTGTGTGTGAAGGGTGAACACTTTTAACAGACAGTTTATTGGTGACTGTTTTCCACATGGTGGTTGTTACAAGCATTTCCACACATGCAGATGAGGGAGTTTTAGAGTATTGACAGAAATAAGTTGATCCCTAAAGAAGTCCTCTTGGAGGGACGAAACGTGTTGGCTGGGCTGGATTTTTGTATGTGGAGAATACAAGTCTTTTGAAGATTCAAGATTATGGCTATCGTGGATCTACTGATTGAATGAAGAACTTTCCATTGACGGACTGATTGATGATTAAGCCAATGATCATATAATTGAATCACTCAAGTTCTCTACTGATTTTTAGTGGCGTTCCCTGCATTGTTGCGGATTGCTTCACAAGATCGTTGGGGTCTGTGACCGGTAGGCGCTTTTAGAAGGAGTAGCGCTGTACTTTGATTTATATGTAATAACTTTTGTGCATCGTGGAGAGCCATTACTGTTCTAATTTTTTGATTTTTGCTAATATTGAATGGACTTGACAGCTAAATAGCTTTTGCGCCCACAAGCTGATTGTCACTGGTGACAGCCCAGTGCAATAGTTGGTAAACGTGAAATCTGTCCTCTTGCGTAAGGTCAAACTGGTCTATAAATTCCTCTTTAGTAAGCAGTTAGCCATCAGTGAAAAGGTTGCCTAGAAGTGGGGGTTGTGTGAACTCCATCTTTTAAAACCTGCATCTGGTCTCCCCGGCATATAATCAGGATTATGTGTCATTGGCGTCGAGGCAGAGGGGAGTGAAGTCACTCTTGTTGTTTCTGGAAACACGATTCCTACGCGCTAGTGCCTGTGTACGCAAGGAGGTTGACGCTTGCTGGTCGACATCTGAGAGGAGCCATAAGACATTTCATAGCAGGATGGGGGACATCTGGTTCCAAAAACGTCCATGTTTTCGTGCACGGATACTGTTAGAAGGTGGTTCTGACACTATGGGCCGCCTGGATTTTTCACTTTTTGAGCAGCTAATTGTTGAGCTTTTACTGTGGGGGAGCCTCATAAGTTGGGACTCACCCACAGTGAACTCAGGATGTAAGAGACTGCATGGGGATTTTACTGTTGTTCCCCTGGCTTGACCAGGCCACTGCGCAGCAGCTGGAGTAAGGGACACCGGGATGGTTACATGCAGACACATGTGTACATGCGTGTGCACACGTGTACGTGCTGCGCAGGGGAGATTCCTAGCGTGCTCAGTCCAGGAGCAGCTACAAAGTGAATGGTGTGGTAGGACTTATGCAGTATTGGGTGGTGACATGGAATAGGCTTTATACACTGGAAAGAAACATGCCAGGGAAAGTCAGTGTGTTTTCACTTCATATTCCCCTATGGGGATGTGGGGCCCATGGCTAGTTTAACTTCCATTAGGCCTACAGATTCCAGACACGCACTTAAGTCCAATGTAGCGAATGTGAAAATAAGTATTCTGCAGAGTCCAAAGTCATATATGTACTGCTTTTGGGTCATCCAGAACTGTCATATTTCTCTGAGCCAGCCATGACCAGACCCAGGCTGAGGGCTGACCTCAGCTGGATGGATTGATAACCTTTCTTCCACAATCAAGGGCCTCCTCTCCATGAAGAGATGATGGGTGGGGCTACAGGCTCATTCTCCAGTAGGTGCCAGGCACCAAGCTGCACCAAGGAGGGAAGGAGTTGGGTTTCAGAGGCCATGTGGCCAGAGACACTGGACAACGCCAATTTGAACAAACCCAGAGGCTGGACAAGAAGGAGGGAGCAGGGGCAGGAAAGTGATGTGTCGCTGTTTGATAGGACCAACAGCGACTTCCTGCCAGCCCCCTACTCAACTTTTAAAAAGTGCTTGCACAGGAAGAGAAGCTCTCTCTGGGGTGTGGTCTGCTGAGGCTGAAGGTGCTGGAACCTGGTGCAATGGGCAGTTGGAAGGAGAGACCCCCTGACTGCCCCCAGGACCCTAACAGCACCAGAAGAAGAGCCCAAGACCGGTGCGCAGGAGCAGTGGCCTCTGCGCAGGGAGAAGAGAGGCCAAGGAGGAGAGCCAGGTGAAAGGCTGGCGCAGGGAGCCAGTGAAGACAGCACACTGCTGAATCTACTCTCTCAGAGACCCCGAGGGCGGAGGAGAGTGTTTCCAGTGGCTGGAGCTAGTAAAGAGGAGCATGAAGCGCCCCATAATGCCTCGCCGGGCATTTGGAAATCTGCCGTTTTGGTGCTTTGTGGCCCCCAGAGGAGGGGGGTCACCCTCACTTGTGAAAAGGTGCTGGGGGGGCCTGCTGGAGTAGCGCAGTCTTCCCCCCCCCCCCCCAGCACGAAGAAATCTGCCGTTTTGGTGCTTTGTGGCCCCCAGAGGAGGGGGGGTCACCCTCACTTGTGAAAAGGTGCTGGGGGAGCTGCTGGAGAAGCGCAGTCTCCCCCCCCCCCCCTCCCCCCCCCCCCCAGCACAAAGAAAAGTCCCACCCTCAGTGTCATGGGGACCTAAAGGAAACTACCCTCAAGGGTTCAGCTAGCATTTAAACACATTCTAGGCTGGAACTTTTGTTCTACAGCTGAGGGTGTGTGAAGAAGTGCATCATGAAGTGAAGGGCTGAGTTGGGGATGTGTGAAGAAGTGCATCCCCTGGAGGTGAAGTGGTGTAATTGCACCGAAATGCATTTACTAGTGGTTATTTCTTTTTAGGTGGACTGAAAGTCACATGTGTAAAGTGAAGTACCTGTGTAAGGTGATGTTAAGCTAAATGGAGTTATGTTGCTGGACCTTCCTGCTAGGAGTCTGGCTGTATTTACGTAATCCCATGGTTTTACCTGGGATTCCTTTTAAAGTGAAGAGGCGCACTGCAGGAGAAGTGTAGTTGCCAGGAGTACTTCTTTTGAAGGGACTGTAAGTCACATGTGTAAGGAGATGTCATAAGCCAAGTGGGGTTATGTTGCCAGACAGTCCTGCTAGGGTGTCTGGCTGTATATGCTCAATCCTGTGATTTCATCTGTGATGTCTTTAGGGGCTGTAATTGCAATGCATTCAAATGATCAACCAAGGTGATGAGTACTGTCATTCTAAAGTGTGCGTAAACATGGATTCTTGCTGATGCGCTTAGGTGAAGACCCCAGACTGCTAGTCCTTAAGATATAGAGGTGCATACTTTATGGTCAGTAGGAGATGCTCAGTCAGGGTCATGTGTCACCAAGGCAGGTTTACCCCTTTTTAATGCTTGTTGAGGTAATGGGGTGGATCGCCACTGGGATGGTGCCAGTGCGCAGGGCCCTCGCTCCAGGTTATGTTCAACTATCTGCATTGGGGGCAAGTGGATGTGCATACATGGGAGTGGTGGTACTAGACCCCACGCCCCCTGCAGGAGGGGTGGAGATGTTATGCAATGTCACAAAGTAATTCCAACAGCTTATGTATATCTGTAAATTGGTGCATAGAATTGAGTAGTGTGTGTGTTTAATAAATGTACTCTTACTTTTATAAAGCAAAGTACAGACTGGACAATCAATTATTGAGTGTTATTTTTGGCGCACCTGCAAATGGCGATTACTAGCCCACACCACCTCCCTTGAGTAAGCCTCAGACTGCTCTGCAACGCTACCCTCTGAGAGTCAGGCGCTACAATTGGGTGTTTGGTTCCCAGTGAAGGACAAATGTAGTCATGTTATTTGTGCAAGCCTCACAGATGCTGCCTCGTTTTCCAACAGATACTATGCCCATTGGAGTGCTGGGAGTAACTGGACGGCAAAGAAATAGCTTTCAATGTTAGAATATCCCAAGTCCCATCGGCCGTCTTGGAACAAAGTGGATTTTGGTTCCTTAGGAGCCTTACCGGTCCACGCAAACAGCAATAGCTCCTTTTAAACCTGTGCCAGAAGAGGTCCGCGGAACCTCAATGGTCCTGATTGCACGGTGTACAGAAGACGCGGCAAAAAAAACATTTATTACACCACCCATTCATGTAGTATCCAGCTTCCCTCATCTATATAGGTCCTTATACGGAGTTTGTGGAGGAATATTGCATTAGAGCATGCTGGAGGTGTCCCGAGTAGAAATATTCCGAATTATTTGATAGGACCAGAGACTGCGGCAGACCATGGCCCAACAGGAGAGCCCTGCATGTGTCTGTTGCCTTCAGAACGCCCAGTCCCCGGGACTTAGCCTAGTTTACTTTCAAGCCTGACACCTGCGAACAGTGGTAATTCCCAAGTGAGTCGGGAGTGATTCTTCAAGTCGGGTCAGGAAGCAAAGTATATTGTTGGCAAACAATACCAATTAATAGTCTTTCTGGCCCAGTTTCAGCCTCTTAATGCACAGGTTTGCAATTATTTTAGGGACGAGAGGCTCCATCGACAAGGCAAACAGCAGAGGAGAAAGGGAACATCCGTGCCTCGCGCCTCTGGAAAATGATAGAGTCAAAGAAAATTTGCTGTTCACCTTGATTTAAACAAAAGGTACTACTGAGTTAGGTAAAATATATTGAAATTTAAGACCATCTCTGTTTAAGCAAAGACTTTCCACAAGGATGACCAGTCACCCTCTGTCCTTTGAGCAGAAGAAGGACCACTCCCTCACCCTCTCTCTCATCTGCATCGATTAGGTCCAATGCCAGGCTCGTGCCATCACTTGTATGAAGTCTTCTCCAAAGCCCGATTGAGGTGTTTAAAGAAAGGCTCAGAAAATGGCTTTTTGTGCAGGATTAAATGTAGAGTGTCCCACCTTTTCTGGACCTATGCTACGCGCTCGGACACGCCTTGGAGTAGCTGTGCGCGATACAAATTGCTTTCATCATCTTCATCACCACAGACGAACATTAGGCCATAGAGTGAGAAGTAACGACACTAGTATAGTGAATATCTTCACCTCACAATTTAATAAAGCTATCGGCCTATACGATGCACAGAACCTTGGATCCAATTCTGATTTAAATATAAGTGGGATGGTCGATTCTAGCCAGGAATCTGCTTTCGAGCCCAGGGTCAGAAAGTAACCCTAGACTTGAGTCACTGGTGTGGACAGTAATGCCAGATATGAAGACACAACAGACCAGAGTCAGGGGCTTGGCGACTGGTCAGACCATGCGCGGCCACACACCCTCTTCACTGTAATTTGGGTCTAGAGTGAGCTGAGTTCAGTGACGTCCACTGAAAGGATGTACAATTCACCGATATGTTTGTCTGTTCATTTGGTCCAACTCTTGAAGGCGGTAAAGTGACGAATAATATGAAGAAAATATCTAAAAATTATTGAAGTTAATTAAAATCATAATTTACAACCAAGTTTGCTAGAAATTAAATAAAAATACAAATTCTAGTGAGGGTGGGTGATTCTGTTGTTAAAGTATGATTCAAAAATACTATTAGAAAATATATGAATATATTTACTTTAATATACAGTTTAATGCAAAGCCAATTTTAGGGGGTAGTGTGCTTCATAATTTACTTTAGTAGTCCTAGGTTAAATTCTTTTCTTTAGATCGATTTTACATTTTTATTTTACATTAAGTTAGTTTTCTTTAAAAAAAAAATCTTTATTACATTCTCTGTGTTTAGGGAGCTCTCCAGCTTGGTGGCAGAAATCTCCATAAACAAGTGTGAAGTTACTAGTAGTAACTTTACGCTCATAATTCCAGTCGTAGGAGTCCTCACCCCCTCTCCTGAGGTGTGTGGAGACTCTGAAGCCTACATCTCGATGTAGCTATCTATCTACTCTGGAATGGTAAATAGAAAAAAGTAGAGTTTTATGCCAGGTATAGAAGCCGGCTTTACACATGCCAGTTTATCTTTGTGGGTCGGGCCCACGGTGCTGGTGTTCACCACCCTGGGGTCGATGAGTGCTCCCGCCGCTCTGTCATGATGCCCCACTGGCATATATGGAAGCGTTCCTTTCAGCTCCAAGGCTTAAGGTGCCACTGGGCGTACCTGAGCATGTTTACCATGTCTAGATCCATTTGTATTCACAGTTTGTGTAGGAGCATTTTGCAAAGCTCACAAGTAGCCGGAACGCGGGAAGATTTGCAATCACTACATGGGTGACGTGATCCACAAAGCGGAAGCAGCGTGTTTGACCCATTTCGAGTCAGGCCAGAGTAACTCTTCCGAGGCCGACCATCGGAGCCCCGAAGCTGGCCGGTGCGGCACTGATGCACAGATTAATGGTCCTGCTGTCTATACTCGCTCAGTTTCTGTACCCCAGTTTACCACTCGCAATAAGGGTTAGACATGGTGAAAACGGCGGCAAAACGGCGGCAATCACTAGGAACATGTGATCCCTGCCTGTATCCCCGTTTCGGAGATGAAACACGTCATTGGGAAAAGCCCAGCATGTGCTCGAACAATTCAAATCGCACCGCAGGACTTTAGGGCTTGATTTACGCTACCCTGGATTTAGGTTTTTGATTCTGTAGGTTTGAATAAGGGGTGGCCCTTGGTGCAGAAGCGCAGGTACCCAGGGCCAGGCGCATCCGAGGGTTTTACCCATTCTGTGTCTATAGGGAGATGCGTTGATGCATAAGGGCATAGCCTCCGCTATGACGACTATGAAGTCTTGCTTCCTTGTGTGCCTGAGTACCAAGAGTCTTTAAGAAGTGTATGGCGCAGTCATTATCAGATTTCTGTGCTAATTTTGTTCCATTAGTAACTGTCTCGCTATAATGAACTATAACCGAGGTCCCTCTCGGACCCTTCGGGTTCCCTGGTCTTCTCAAATAGAGGAGTCCGGAGCAGGCATAGTGCTGCCATGGTGGATACACACAAGATACACGTGGGGTCTAACTTGAGGTTAACAGAGGCACCCCTGTTTGTAGAAGGCAAAGGCATGCCAGGGTCTGGTGGGTCACTGGAGTGACGCAGCCACTGCAGGAATCTGTGCTTCATCCCAGGGTCAAAGGCGTCAGTCCCGCAACTTCCAGGCATCCTTTCAACCGTGAGAGAGGATGAAATGAGTACCACTCCGTGGGTAGCAATAAACATCTGCTCATTAGCGCCACGAAACCCGGGGGGATGTGTGTTTTGTGAGTCTATGCTATGTTTTGATGTTAGACAGTGCTTGTTGCTTGCTGATGACATCATGTAATATTGAGCTGCGCGTGGGTGGGTCTAGTGATGTCTTTGTTGCAGAGCATGAACCCTGTGAGACCTAGTTCAGGGCCCGGTGTTAGAGGAGAGAGGATGGGGTCCTGGCAGGAGACCCCAGCGCTTCCTGTGGTCGAAGCAATGATTGTGACGTAGGCCTGTCCTAGGCATTGTCTCCCCCCCCACCCCCCGCCACGCGTGCGGACCAGGCATCAAACTGGGACAGACACCTGCCTGTCATGCTACCTGTGACGTGTATAGCTCTATACTGCCATTTATACGCGGCCGTAGCGCTTTGGGTTACTGGGCGCCCTTCAGGTTCTGCGGCCCTCATTCACTGGAGTCGGAGGGGTCTGTTGTCGTTGTATTTTAGCCTGAAGTCTGCCACGTCTCCCGGGGTGTGTGTGTCTGTAGGTGGGTAACGCTGACAGGGCGCCATACGGCCGTCATACAACACATACAGAGGAGAACACAGGTGCACACAGATGTAGTACACGTACCTCCGAGTAACCAGGCAGATGTTTATGTTACAGCTGTAAGTAGGGGCGAGGTGTTCCGTGGGCCATGCTGTGCCCAAGTCTATCTACAAATGCACCATTTTACCTGAAAGCCGCCCCGCTGCCCACCCTTGTGTCCCCACAATGTCACTCCCTCCGCCCGGGGAATGAGTGTCCTCCGCTCCGCAGATCCCGCAGGGACATCCGAGGCGAGGGCGGCCTGCCAGCGTCCCCTGGCCCAGTGACAGGCCTGTGATAGGGATCGCGCAGACAGGGCCGAGGGAACAGCGGCGACGGCCCCTTCCCAGCAGATAGTAGCTAATGGGATGAGGCTGGGAGGGGAGGCTGCTTCCACCGCCCTATGCGGAGCTCTCCGAGCACTGCCGGCTGGGCTGGGGAAGGCGACGCTGTGACTGAGTCTGTGTCAGGCTGCAGTGGGACTCCGTGTCTTGTGAGTGCGCGCGTGCAAGTGTGAGAGAAAGACACCTGGGAGTGTGTATCTATCTATGTCTGTGCGTCGGAGGCGTTATTTTCTGTTTTTGTCACTGGTTCTCCCCGCTTTTTGCTTTTCTCTTGTGAAATTAGCACTCACCTCATTATGACCCATGTGACACCGCTGTCCAATCCCTGCTTCTCTCTTGTGACATCACCCGCTCCATGCTAGTCTCTGAGACTTGTGACGTCACTGCCTACTTCCTATTTGTATCCGGTGTCATTGTCTGCTCTCTGCTGGTCTCTTGAGACGTCAGTGCCTCTCCCTGTTGGTCTCCGGCGCCATTGTCTGTTCTCTGTTTGTCTCTAGTGACGTCAGTGACACTCCCTGTTTGTCTCTGGTGTCATTGTCTGTTCTCTGCTTGTCTCTTGTGACGTCAGTGCCACGCCCTGATGTCTCCGGTGTCTTTGTCTGCTCTCTGCTTGTCTCTTGTGACGTCAGAGCCACTCCCTGTTTGTCTCCGGTGTCATTACCGGCTCTCTGCTTGTGTCTTTTGACGTCAATGCCACTCCCTGTTTGTCTCCGGTGTCATTGTCTGTTTTCTGCATGTCTCTTGTGACGTCAGTGCCTACTCCATGTTTGTCTCTGGTGTCATTGTCTGCTCTCTGCTTGTCTCTTGAAACGTCAGTGCCACTCCCTGTTTGTCTCCCGTGTTATTGTCTGCACTCTGCTTGTCTCTTGTGACGTCAGTGCCACTCCTTTGTCTCTGGTGTCATTGTCTGCTCTCTGCTTTTCTCTCGTGACGTCAGTGCCACTCCCTGTTTGTCTCCCGTGTTATTGTCTGCACTCTGCTTGTCTCTTGTGACGTCAGTGCCACTCCTTTGTCTCTGGTGTCATTGTCTGCTCTCTGCTTTTCTCTCGTGACGTCAGTGCCACTCCCTGTTTGTCTCCGGTGTTATTGTCTGCTCTCTGGTTGTCTCTTGTGACGTCAGTGGCACTCCTTCTTTGTCTCTGGTGTAATTGTCTGCTCTCTGCTTCTCGCTCGTGACGTCAGTGCCATTCCATCTTTGTCTCTGGTGTCATTGTCTGCTCTTTGCTTCTCTCTCGTGACGTCAGTGCCACTCCTTCTTTGTCTCTGGTGTCATTGTCTGCTCTCTGCTTGTCTCTTGTGAGTGACGTCAGTGCCACTCCTTCTTTGTCTCTGGTGTCATTGTCTGCTCTCTGCTTGTCTCTTGTGATGTCAGTGCCAGTCCCTGTTTGTCTGCGGTGTCATTGTCTGTTCTCTGCTTGTCTCTTGTGACGTCAGTGCCACTCCTTCTTTGGCTCTGGTGTCATTGTCTGCTCTCTGCTTGTCTCTTGTGACGTCAGTGCCACTCCTTCTTTGTCTCTGGTGTCATTGTCTGCTCTCTGCTTGTCTCTTGTGACGTCAGTGCCACTCCCTGTTTGTCTCTGGCGTTGTCAGTGCCTGGATGCAAATTCAGAACGATGAGTGTAAAAATTCAGGACAAAAGGCCAAAATTCAGAAAAAAAATTCAGGACACTAAGTCAAAATTCAGGACAAAACGTCGGGGGGAAAAAGGTCCGTTTTACAGACACGTCAGAGGAAGTTGCACAGTAGTATAAATACTGAACGGGCCTTTAGTGAGCCGACATCATTCATTGGCCTGTTACATTGTAAATTGTTAAATTTACACTTTGCTTCAGCCCACCACAGCATACAGCAAGGGGTTCTAGGTCACCCCACTTTATGATTGCTCCCTTCAGTGTGAGCGATGGCACAAAGTCACAAGGACTGTTCACATTTGCCTAAAATAGCTCCTTTCTCTTAAACTACAAAGTAGGTTAAAAGTGTACTTTTTAAATTCTATTTTTTGTTAATTTGAAATATGGGCTCGGTATATTGTATTCGTTCTTTTTAAAGTTCATGGTCTGTGTGTCTCCTAAAGCGTAGGCATTCCTGCTGTGGTGCCCTAGGCCAATGCAGGTACAAACACACCACAGGCTGTAACTACAGCATGGCCATTGTCATTATGTATGAGAGAACCGCACAGACAACATGACAATGGGGCTAATTAACAAGTCTGGGAGGAGCCCCCAGCAGTGACTGCTATGAAACCCCTGAGGCTTCTCAAATGGGTCATCACAGCCATGCTTCTCAAACAGGGTCATCCCAGATTCATGCAGACTCCAGAATTACGGACAAAAGGTGTCCGTAAAAAGAATTATAACGGATAACGACTAAACACTCAAATAACGGACCGGCTATGAAAATTACGGACGGTTGGTCACCCTACTCCCCGCTTGTCTCTAAACTCCCCTTGTTGTACCTGGAACCATCCTACAGATCCGCATAACTTTAACCAACTCACCGGATCTTCCTTGGATGCGTGGACCCTGACCCCCCACATACCATTACAAACTCTGCACGATCTCGCCACTTCCAGTTCTACCTCTTTACCTTTAATTTGCTATCATGGTAATGTCTGCACTTCCTCGGTTTATCCTCAACATGCTCTTCCCTGTCTCCTGACCCACCTCCTCTGTCCAGTCTTTCTCCGTCCACCAAGTGTGAGCTTGGCTGCTGGGCTACGTCAAAGCCAATGGCCATGACAAATGGCCGAAAGAGGGAACCGGGTGCAATGCATAATGTCTTTAAAACAAAGTGCAGAAGTCCAAAGGTTTTCTTGGGATCTCTGTCAACATGTTTACCTGGTTTTGATTACACCACCCGTCTCTTTCGTCCACCACCCTCCACCTCCTGTCTCTTTATCTCATAAATATTAAGGCTGCCTAGTCTTGATTCCATCGCATGCCTCTCTCTTACACCACCCTACACTTCCTGTCTCTTTATCTCATGAATAATAATGCTGCCTAGTCTTGCTTCCATCTCATGCCTCTCTCTTACACCACCCTACACTTCCTGTCTCTTTATCTCATGAATAATAAGGCTGCCTAGTCTTGATTCCATCTCAGACCTCTCTCTTACACCACCCTACACTTCCTGCCTCTTTATCTCATGAATGATAAGGCTGCCTAGTCTTGATTCCATCTCATGCCTCTCTCTTCCACCACCCTACACTTCCTGCCTCTTTATCTCATGAATAATAAGGCTGCCTAGTCTTGATTCCATCTCATGCCTCTCTCTTACACCACCCTACACTTCCTATCTCTTTATCTCATGAATAATAAGGCTGCCTAGTCTTGATTCCATCTCATGCCTCTCCCTTACACCACCCTACACTTCCTGCCTCTTTATCTCATGAATTATAAAGCTGCCTAGTCTCTCTTACACCACCCTACACCTCCTGTCTCTTTATCTCATGAATAAAAAGGCTGCCTAGTCTTGCTTCCATCTCATGCCTCTCTCTTACACCACCCTACACTTCCTGCCCCTGTACCTCTTGAATGCCAAGGCTGCCTAGTCTTGGTTTCATCTCAGACCTCTCTCTTACACCACCCTACACTTCCTGCCTCTTTATCTCATGAATAATAAGGCTGCCTAGTCTTGATTCCATCTCATGCCTCTCTCTTACACCACCCTACACTTCCTGTTTCTTTATCTCATGAATAATAAGGCTGCCTAGTCTTGGTTTCATCTCATAGCTCTCTCTTACACCGCTCTACACTTCCTGTCTCTTTATCTCCTGAATACTAAGGCTGCCTGGTCTTGATTTTTATCTCATGCCTCTTTCTACCAGAACCCTACACTTCCTACCTCTTTATCTCATTAATAGCATGGCTGCCTGGTCTTGATTCAATCTCCTGCCTCTTTCTTCGACCCCTACACTTCCCGTCTCTTTATCTCATGAATACTAAATCTGCCTGGTCTTGATTCCACCTCATACATCTAACTCACACCACGCTGCACTTCCTGCCTCTTTATCTCATTATCAGCACAACTGACTTGTCTTGATTCCACCTCATACCTCTCTCTTACACCACCCTACACATCCTGTCTCTTTCTCTCAGTCTTGATTCCACTTCATGCCTCTTTCTTTTGCAACGTACACTTCCTGTTTCTTTGTCTCACTCTTGAGGCTCTTTGCCAGCCTTGTTTCAATCATTTGTCACTGTTTTCCTGTCCTTCACTCCCTTTCTTCCAGTTCTGCCTTTCTCTTCCTCTTGCTCTGGGTCAAAGTCTGATGTTGAAAAAAGGGCACAGTCCCCAAAATTAGGTGAAGCTGCCCAACAGCTGCATCCACCGGCACAAATTAAGCACTGTACTGGATACAATACATTTGCCCTGGGCTTTGAAAAATCTTTGGACTAAAGCAGTATCTCCCCTACAAAGTAACTTAATATATTAATAGGTGACACCCGCCCACCTACCCTGAAGCTTCTTGGCTTTTGACTGGTGATGATTGCTCTGGTACCAAAAATCTGTCTTCAGTGAGTCCAGTTCTAAGAAAACTCTTCATTCTTGGACATCAATCCCAACATGGGGGATCTCTCTTAGTCCAACCCATATTTGCAATTCCGCAGCACATGCGTCCTTCCCATTTTGTTTCTCCTCTTTCTTATTAACTTTCCCATTGTCTTTATTTTTCTTGGTCATTTGATTCATTCTGAACAACCCATTTGACGTCTCCTTCACTCTTCGCTATAGCAAATACTTTCTATTAATGTGTGGGTCTTGCTTGGTGCAACATCTCCACAATCTATTGGTTAGAACAGACCAATAACCTCGACCTCAGCAAGCCCCACTGATGAGTCAATAACCGTGACCTCAGCAAGCCTCACTGATGAGTCAATAACCGTGACCTCAGCAAGCCCCACTGAAGAGTCAATAACTGCGACCTCAGCAAGCCTCACTGATGAGTCAATAACCGTGACCTCAGCAAGCCCCACTGAAGAGTCAATAACTGCGACCTCAGCAAGCCCCACTGTTGAGTCAATAGCCGTGACCTCAGCAAGCCCCACTGAAGAGTCAATAACTGCGACCTCAGCAAGCCCCACTGATGAGACAATAACCGTGACCTCAGCAAGCCACACTGAATAGTCAATAACCATGACCTCAGCAAGCCCCACTGAAGAGTCAATAACTGCGACCTCAGCAAGCCCCACTGTTGAGTCAATAACCGCGACCTCAGCAAGCCCCACTGATTAGTCAATAACCATGATCTCAGCAAACCCCACTGATGAGTCAATAACCGCGATCTCAGCAAGCCCCACTTATGAGTCAATGCACGCACAAGAGCTGGGCTATTCAATGTCCTTGTGGCAACCGGTGAAAATGAAACGGTGACAGAAAGACGCATGTGCAAGGTCAGCACCCGGAGGAGCTCATAGTAAACTAAAAGCACACATGCTTCCTTCTTGGTGTCCGTGGCTGCGCACAGACGCTGAGATATGTCAGCCTCTCATAAAAGATCCAAACAAACAGCAAACAACATGCAGCAAAGTGGTGTGCACCAGTACCTTTTAGGGTATCCAGCATCACTTCAGCTAATCCAGTTCAAGCTATGCCACGCAAATCGCTTCTTGAGCCACTGCACAGTATTCTAGCGCATTCGTCTGCATTAATGATAGCGCATTCGTCTGCATTAGTGCATTAGCATGCTGCTGCAATGCCCCGGTAACATTAGCAGGAGAAACAATAGGGCGACCTTAGCTCTTGCGAAGAGCTCGAGAACATATTGCTACTGTTCTTTAGTCTCAAAAGCTTCTGAAATCCAGGGAGATCTTCCTCCTTAGATAGGTTTGCCAGGATCTTATCGCACAGCCTCGCGCTCAGCACAGGTACCGTTCTCCTTTCTGGTGTGAACCTTTTAATCATGCCTGGTCTGACGGAAGGGGCTGAACCAAGACCCAAGTAGCCTTGCACCTTACCAGCCTCCTCTGAGGTACTCTGGGCTTTACCCATACACTGCTCTGTGAGCAGTCATCTGCACTTTGAACTTTCTAAGAAGACATGTTTTGAAAAGGCTCTCTTCAGCCATTGAGCTGACGAGCTTTTGGATATGCACCTGTGCGCCTGTGAGAGATACTGAGACCTGAAAGAATTGTGGCAGCTTGCTCAGCAACCCCAGATACATTTCGTGTTTTATCTCTACTGATGAAGGATAAATCCAGAAACACATGTGTCTAGAGATTGACAGCACTAACTTGCACCAACTTTGGTGAAACACTTCAGCAAAAAATCACGTAAGCGTTTAAAATGAACTACATTTACCATAATGCTAAGGGGTGAACTGTGCTGGGAGGGGAAGCAGTGTGCTCCCATCCACTTTATGTTCAAGAAGACGATGGCTGGTAGTGGAGACAGACCAGCTCATGCAGGACAAGATCTCTTGACTCCAGATGGTCAAAACAGATGGCTGGAATTTAGCCATGGATAAGGCCGGAGCACAGTACACAAGGAGTTACCATGACCCAGATGCCAGAGTGTGACAGCACTAATCATAGCTGTCAGAGTTCAAACAAGAAGAGACTAGAGCTGGTATTTCATGTCTTAACTTATTCTACAATAAGATTTACCAGAAGCAAGCTGGAGTCAAACCATAGAACATGGTTGCGCCCTGTCTCTAGAAGAACTCAACCAGCAACTGCATTAGGGGATGGTTGGAGAGGGAACAAAAGTCTGCTGTACACCATCCCACAACTCATGTACCATCCCATTACTAACACGTACAGCAGTACGGGTTGGAAGTTTTTCACAATTCCAAGGCCCGAGGTAACCTCCAAGGTACCTAGGTGCTTTCATTACTTGGGTACCCCTGCAGTACTCCATTGGCACATCGACTCTGGTCGCCACTGGTCACGACTTAAATAAACCAAAAAGCCACATAAGGTTCGACCTCGTCAACGGATTCCGGCACCTTTTGAGATGTTTACTACGCCTATCTCAAATCCCATCCACGTCGCCATGAAATAAGGCGTCTGTGGAGAAAAAGATGCGGACATCCCAAATTACACCACCTGGAAGAGCACAAGCCTCCTAACCACTAAAATACACCCTCCTGCCACAGATGCGCATTATATCAGGTGCAACATGTAATTACAGCACAGGCATTTCCTAACAATAACCATTTCCAATTTCCGTTCCTGCTATAAACCAGGGACTCTGCGAATTTGCATAAGACTTGCAATTTATGACTTTACATAGACTTTGTTTAAACTTGCCCAACTTTTGATTTGTATAGATGGAGAAGTAAAAACAGCAATTTAAAAAATAAAGAGGTGGGATTTCCTGTGACTGAGTATCACCAGTTTGGCGGTTCGGCAGGATCTTTGTATCTAGTGCCGTCCAGGGTTCAGTCTGGCCCTAAGCAGTAGGTACTATGTAGCATCTTTCTCCTCAGTCCATGGCTGTAGCTGTGTCCTGAACAACCTCCTGCTAGTGGACGTCCTACCCTTCCTTGGCAGAACATCTGACCGCACAGGCAATTAGCTGATGAGAGGGACATCTGACTACAGTAAAACAGCTTGTGTGGGTGGTGACGGTAATTGTGGTGAGGGTATTTATTGTGATGGTGTGTAAGGTAAAGATAGTGGCAATTATGGTCACGATAGTAGTGGTGGAAGTGGTGGTGGCTCTTACACTGATGGTGGGAGATGGTGTTGTAAGAAATTGGGTTATTAGTTGTGAGAGATGCGAGTCCTTCACAAGTAACAGGTCCTCGATTGCCTTATACTGGGAACCAATAATCCCATTGTAGCGCGTGACTCTTTCAGGGTAGGGAAGCAAAGCAAAGCACGGTCTACTCGGGGAAGGTGGTTTGGACTAGTAATCTACATTCACTGGCATGCAACAATAACACTGAATAAATTATTGTCCAGTCAGTGCTTTTAGTTTCAAAAAGGAAAAACAAATTTATTGCACACACAATACTAAATACCATGCATTAAATTACATGTATGCACATATGGTAGATGGAAATACTGTTGATGACACCCTTATATCACATTGCCACCCTAGTTGGTCCTCAACCTCATAATCGCAATACCACCATCTATATCAGATGTAGCATCACATCATCACATTATATATATATATGGTGGAGGTGCGGGCGTTCTTTGAATAAACCCGTTTGCATCAAATTTGGGTCTGCCCTCTCGTATTTTGAAGAGTTTCGGGTGGTGTGAAGCACTGTGGATATATATATATCTATATCTATATATATATTATCTACTGGCGGTCGCCAGTAGATAGTTATAGTTAGGACCGTGTTTCCATAGGAAATCTCAAAATTCTATTTTGAATAACTTTGGCGCCGGTTGACGAATCTTCGCGAAATTTTCAAAACTAATGGGGCGCTCCGCTCAGCTCCTACCCTGAAAGTCTCGGGGGGATTTGTCAAGCGGGGGCCGAGAAAAAAGGGGGGTCCCAAAACGCGTTTTCCCCATGCATTTTCCCATAGGACCTTTAGTCGAAGGTACAGCCCGAACGGCTGAACAGAATTACTTGAAATTTGGCAGAGAGGTAGTCCTCAGGTCAGGGATGTGCCTTTTGCATATATGGAGTCAATCTGTTCAGTAGTTCCTGAGAAAATTGCAGTTAAAAGCACATACATATCTATAGCCGCGCACGGTGCGCGCACCCTAACGTGCGCGAGCGTAATTCTGATTGGTTGTTACATGTCAGTCAACGTTCGAATCGGTCGAAATCAGGAAGTGTCGGCCGCCATTTTGTTTGTTTTCAGTGCGAGAGTGGAAAAGGAAGGTGGCGAACGTGAAAAGGGGGCAGGGTAGAGAGTTCCTGACCCCCTAGCCTTGGTCAGGGGATCCCTGAAGGACCCCGAAGGCAGAAAAAAACATTTACATTTAAAAAAAAAAATAAATCGCTGAGGTGCGCGCACGGTGCGCGCATGGTGAAAAACCACAAAAAAAAAATATATATTTTAATAGGTAGGTTATTGAAAAATAAATATATAAAAATAATTATAATACATACATCACTTAGCATTTAAAAAAACATACAAATTCACTGAAAAAACCATAGGTTTCACACATGTTATAGTTAGGAATTAGCATTTTAAGTGAATTATATATATATAGATGTATATATGTATTATCTACTGGCGGTCGCCAGTAGATAGTTATAATTAGGACCGTGTTTCCATAGGAAATCCGCAACATTCTATTTGGAATAACTTTGGCGCCGATTGACGAATCCTCGCAAAATTCTCAAAATAGGTGGGGTGCTCCGCTCCGCTCCTACCCTGAAAGTCTCGGGGGGATTCGTCAAGCGGGGGCTGAGAAAAAGGGGGGGTCCCAAAACACGTTTTCCCCATGCATTTTTCCATAGGACCTTTAGTCCGAGCTACAGCCCGAACGGTTGAACAGAATTAGTTGAAATTTGGCAGAGAGGTAACCCTCAGGTCAGGGATGTGCCTTTTGAAGGTCTTGTGTAAATCTGTTCAGTATTTCCTGAGAAAATAGCATTTAAATCAATATATATATCTATGGGCGTGCTCCGAGCGCGTACCGTAAGCTTACCGTACGCGCACGCTGCCGTGCGCGAGCGCGATTCTGATTGGTTGTTAGATCTCAGTAAACATTCGAATCGGTCGAAACCAGGAAGTGTCGGCCGCCATTTTGTCTCTCGCAGTCTGAGGGGGTGAAAAACAAAGGTGGATAACGTGAAAAGGGGGCAGGCTGGACAGTTCCTGACCCCCTAGCCTTTGTCAGGGGGTCCCAGAAGGACCCCCAAGGGCAAAAATTAATTTTAATTTTTTTTCGAAAAATCGCCGAATGCGCGTAGCGTACGCGCACGGCGTAAACGGAGAAATTCCGCGAACTTCGCGTAATTACCCGTACCGTGCGCGCACGGCAAAAAAACAAAAAGGAAAGCTTAAAAAAAAAGAAAAAAAATTGTGAGGTAAGGTTGGCTCTTAAAAGAGCCGTTGGGTTCATACAGGGATGGAGGAAAGAAAGAATGGGAATATTATGAGCGTCTACAAACGTGCTGGTCTATCTTATTGTTAATAAGGGAAACACTGGTCTCCCCAAAAACAATAAGACCACAACACGTTGTACACCTCATTGCAACCCTCCCAAATCGAGGGTTAACGTCCAGAGGAGCAGAAGAAGGTGATGCTCCCACCTCAGAGGAAGGGCTCAGCTGAGCTGCCGATGATGTACTCGGCTGAGCTTCTGAGGTTGGGCTCTGGTGACTTACTGAAGAGTTTTCTCCAGTATGTCGAGCAAAGGTCCTGGGATGTCTATCCCTAAGGTGTCTCATTATAGAGTGATTTCCAAAGGAATACTTCTTCCTTGGATTTCCTCTAGATAAAACACGGTCACAAAGTGTGCAAGTGACCAATGGAGCATTGACCTTTTTCTCCCCCTCTGGAAAAGTAAAATACTCCCATACAAAAGAATTTTTTTGTTTCCTCCTTCTCTGGATGATGGTGGTGCTGCTAGCCTCACTCTCAGAAGAGGTCTGCTGTTCTGCCATTGTATCTCAATGTCAATTCAGCTCCTTCTCCTAGGGGATCTCAAGCAGTAATGAGGGGAATGGGTGTGGTGTGGGAAGTTTCTGGAACTGAAAGTAGTTTCAACCAATGAAAAGTGTTCTTTGTGGATCACATGACCTACCGTGCACGCTCCGTAAGCTTACGGTACGCGCTCGGAAACAAGTACGCATGCGCGAACGTGACGCTTACGGAGCGCTTACGGAGCGCGTACGTAAGACGCACTCGCGCATGTGCATTACACGCCCCTGCGTAACCGCGACGTTGCTTCCGCGTCTACGCGTACGTCACGTACGTATCACGTAAGCACGCTGTACTTATGACGTACGGAGCGCGTAGCGTCAGCTTACCGTACGCGCATCGTATCACGTAAGCGCACCGTACTTATGACGTACGGAGCGCGTAGCGTCAGCTTACCGTACGCGCACGGAAAAAAATGCATAACATTTTTTTTTTACCATTCCATAATGCAGGATATAGTACATATATTATTTTATACATAGGTTTACCAAAAATCTCAAAAAAAAATTTGCATTTAAAAAACCGTACAAATTCACTGAAAAAAACATAGGTTTCACACACGTTATAGTTAGGAATTAGCATTTAAAAAACCTTGCAAATTCACTGAAAAAACCATAGGTTTCACACATGTTATAGTTAGCTGGACATTTCACTCGTAAAAAACCAATGAAATTCCCCCGTTATAGTTAGTGCAGGCAACTATAACTCACGCGACCGCAATCCTCTGCTGATGATGTCAGATATTACATCACTGATGACATATGTGTCTTTATGAAAATAAATATTTGTAATATATGTATAGCTAAAGATTAATGGAAGAAGACATGGGTAAATAGGTGTCTAAATACAGTGATGTAATATCTGACATCATCAGCAGAGGATTGCGGTCGCGTGAGTTATAGTTGCCTGCACTAACTATAACGGGGGAATTTCATTGGTTTTTTACGAGTGAAATGTCCAGCTAACTATAACATGTGTGAAACCTATGGTTTTTTCAGTGAATATATATATATGTATATATAGATATATATATATTGATTTACCGCTTCTTGAAATCCCCAATCTCCAGGATATAAAGCAGGCACGGACCGCGTTTCTGTGCAATAATGTTATTTTTTGCTAGTCGGCCATAACGCGTTTCGGTCCTTCCTGGACCTTGATCACATATATATGTCAAGCTCAGAGTTGCCCACTCGTAGGAAGCACTCTGACGTCTGTTAGAGATAAGACTCTTTTTATTGAGATGGGCAGTGTCCATGCAGATCGACCCTCTGCCTGACGCGTTTCGGATATTATTCCTTCTTCTGAGGCGATGAGTTCAGTGCAAGTGCCGCAAGTCCTCCATTTAACATGCATAATGGCACGCCCTGAATGGGCAGTCCGAATGTCACAGTACCGAGCATGCTGGGAACCGTAGTTGCTTCATTAGGATTTCGATGATTGCACTCTGTGAATGAATAAAAAAAACTCCAATGAGTCTCAGCACGGAAAACTGTCCTCAATTCAAAACATGTGGCCCCACATATTGTCGGCACAATCAATATCGCACCGGCCGTGGCCCCCTGGAATTTGCGGGGTGGTGCTCTCCTCGTGGGTGGGCTGCCGCGTTTTACATCAAGCTCAGAGTTGCCCACTCGTAGGAAGCACTCGGACCGCTGTTAGAGATAACACTCTTTTTATTGATATAGGCAGTGTCCATGCAGATCGACCCTCTGCCTGACGCGTTTCAGATATTATTCCTTCTTCTGAGGCGATGGGTTCAGTGCAAGTGCCTCAGGTCCTCCATTTAACATGCGTAATGGCACGCCCTGAATGGGCAGTCCGAATGTCTCAGTGTCGAGCATGCTGGGAACCGTAGTTGCTTCATTAGCATTTCGATGATTGCACTCTGTGAATGAGTAAAAAAAACTCCAATGAGTCTCAGCACGGAAAACTGCATCAGCAGGGATTTGGTATGCTAATGAATTGGATGCCAATTAGCAACTGCATAGCCCAGCATGCACGGCGCAGTTTCCATTAGGACAGCCCAGTGGGGCGTGCCATTGCGCATGATAAAAGACTGGGAAATGCCGCACTGCACACCTTGACTCCGCCATACCTCTGATGAAGAAAGTGAATTTCGAAACGCGTTAGGCGGTGGAGTGGCTGCTTATAATTCGACAGGAGGATTCTGTCTGTTCCATTAAAAAACTTTAAGTTTTAACTTTGGTCCGAGTGCTTCCTAAGAATCGGCAGCCTTGGAGCTGGAATATATATGTATATATATATATATATATATATATATATATATATATATATATATATATATATATATATATATATATTACCTACTGGCGGTCGCCAGTAGGTAGTTATAGTTAGGACCCTGTTTCCATAGGAAAACCGCAACATTCTATTTGGAATAACTTTGGCGCCGGTCGACGAATCCTCGCGAAATTTTCAAAATAGGTGGGGCGCTACGCTCCGCTCCTACCCTTAAAGTCTCGGGGGGATTCGTCAAGTGGGGGCTGAGAAAAAAGGGGGGTCCCAAAACACGTTTTTCCCATGCATTTTTCCACAGGACCTTTAGACACAGCTACAGCCCGAACGGCTGAACAGAGTTACTTGAAATTTGGCAGAGAGGTAGTCCTCAGGTCAAGGAAGTGCCTTTTGTAGGTCTGGTGTAAATCTGTTCAGTAGTTCTTGAGAAAATAGCATTTAAATCAATATATATATCTGTGGCAGCTTACGGTGCGCTTACGGTGCGCTTACGGTAAGCTTACCGTACGCGTACGGTGCCGTGCGCGAGCGCGAATCTGATTGGCTGTTAGATCTTAGTAAACATTCGAATCGGTCGAAACCAGGAAGTGGCGGCCGCCATTTTCTCTCTCGCACTCTGAGAGGGGGTTAAAAAACAAAGGCCAAAAACATGTAAAGGGGCTGTTTAGACAGCTCCTAAGCACCTAGCCATGTTGAGGGAGTCCTCAAAGATCCCCCAAGGCCAAAAACGGAATTTTAATTTTTTCGATAATTTCGCCGATTACGCTTACCGTACGCGTACGGTAAAAATTAATTAAAAAAAAAAAAATATCCATACTCTCCCCACCCCATGTGCAAATGGTGCCCGAAGGACACCATTTGTTCATGGCATAATACATATGTGAAAAATTAAAATATTACCTTTCACAACGAAGCGCATCATATGTCCTCCATGTCCGCACGGTGCGCGAAGCGCATCGTGCGTACATGGCCCATCTAGCGTAACGTGGGCACGCGGTGCGCGTAGCGCACCGCGTGCCCACCGTGCGTGCACGGCACTAACTGCGTAAAGTAGGCGCGCGGTGCGCGAAGCGCACCACGTGCTCACTGTGCGCGCACGGTGCGCGAAGCGCACCGTGCGCGCACGGAACGAACTGCGTTAAGTGGGCGTGCACGCCACGAATGGCGTAAAGTAACTTAGCATTTAAAAAACCGTACAAATTCACTGAAAAAACCATAGGTTTCACACACGTTATAGTTAGGAATTAGCATTTAAAAAACCTTGCAAATTCAGTGAAAAAACCATAGGTTTCACACATGTTATACTTAGCTGGAAATTTTACTGATAAAAAACCAATGAAATTCCCCCGTTATAGTTAGTGCAGGCAACTATAACTCACGCGACCGCAATCTTCTGCTGATGCTAATACTGTATTTAGACACTTATTTGCCCATGTCTTCTTCCATTAAATTTTAGCTATACATATATTACAAATATTTTTTTTCATAAAGACACATATGTCATCAGCAGAGGATTGCGGTCGCGTGAGTTATAGTTGCCTGCACTAACTATAACGGGGGAATTTCATTGGTTTTTTATCAGTAAAATTTCCAGCTAACTATAACATGTGTGAAACCTATGGTTTTTTCACTGAATATATATATATATATATATATATATATATATATATATATATATATATCAAAAAACCAGGGTGTCCCCAAGAAAACATCACACCTGGAAGGGTTACCGCACACCACCACCAGCAGCAGCGTCCACCACGAGTTCTGGCAACTTCCAATTTGCATATTACCATACGCGTTTCAAGCCGTAGCCCTTGTTCACTGGCATGCAACAGACAAAGTGAGGCAGTAAGGTAAATTAGGAACACCTTTATTCAATTCAGAGTCCCGCCCATGTGGGCGTGAGCAGGCATGGCATTGTGGTAGATGCAGTCCATCTGCTAAGACCCAAGTTCCATGTAAAACCAAGTGGCTATGCTGCCTCACGATGAAAGAAATGTCAACCCGGTTGGGTGGAGGTGACCAAGAACATCACAGCGTAGCTCCCAATATAATCCGGTGGTGAGGCCCCATCCACTCCCAAACTGTGCACGCAATGGCGCGCACCAGGATCCGCCCTTGAGCGGCGGGACATTTCCGCGGCCGGACTAGCCGCATTGCATCAAAAAACCAGGGTGTCCCCAAGAAAACATCACACCTGGAAGGGTTACCGCACACCACCACCAGCAGCAGCGTCCACCACGAGTTCTGGCAACTTCCAATTTGCATATTACCATACGCGTTTCAAGCCGTAGCCCTTGTTCACTGGCATGCAACAGACAAAGTGAGGCAGTAAGGTAAATTAGGAACGCCTTTATTCAATTCAGAGTCCCGCCCATGTGGGCGTGAGCCGGCATGGCATTGTGGTAGATGCAGTCCATCTGCTAAGACCCAAGTTCCATGTAAAACCAAGTGGCTATGCTGCCTCACGATGAAAGAAATGTCAACCCGGTTGGGTGGAGGTGACCAAGAACATCACAGCGTAGCTCCCAATATAATCCGGTGGTGAGGCCCCATCCACTCCCAAACTGTGCACGCAATGGCGCGCACCAGGATCCGCCCTTGAGCGGCGGGACATTTCTGCGGCCGGACTAGCCGCATTGCATCAAAAAACCAGGGTGTCCCCAAGAAAACATCACACCTGGAAGGGTTACCGCACACCACCACCAGCAGCAGCGTCCACCACGAGTTCTGGCAACTTCCAATTTGCATATTACCATACGCGTTTCAAGCCGTAGCCCTTGTTCACTGGCATGCAACAGACAAAGTGAGGCAGTAAGGTAAATTAGGAACGCCTTTATTCAATTCAGAGTCCCGCCCATGTGGGCGTGAGCAGGCATGGCATTGTGGTAGATGCAGTCCATCTGCTAAGACCCAAGTTCCATGTAAAACCAAGTGGCTATGCTGCCTCACGATGAAAGAAATGTCAACCCGGTTGGGTGGAGGTGACCAAGAACATCACAGCGTAGCTCCCAATATAATCCGGTGGTGAGGCCCCATCCACTCCCAAACTGTGCACGCAATGGCGCGCACCAGGATCCGCCCTTGAGGGGCGGGACATTTCTGCGGCCGGACTAGCCGCATTGCATCAAAAAACCAGGGTGTCCCCAAGAAAACATCACACCTGGAAGGGTTACCGCACACCACCACCAGCAGCAGCGTCCACCACGAGTTCTGGCAACTTCCAATTTGCATATTACCATACGCGTTTCAAGCCGTAGCCCTTGTTCACTGGCATGCAACAGACAAAGTGAGGCAGTAAGGTAAATTAGGAACGCCTTTATTCAATTCAGAGTCCCGCCCATGTGGGCGTGAGCAGGCATGGCATTGTGGTAGATGCAGTCCATCTGCTAAGACCCAAGTTCCATGTAAAACCAAGTGGCTATGCTGCCTCACGATGAAAGAAATGTCAACCCGGTTGGGTGGAGGTGACCAAAAACATCACAGCGTAGCTCCCAATATAATCCGGTGGTGAGGCCCCATCCACTCCCAAACTGTGCACGCAATGGCGCGCACCAGGATCCGCCCTTGAGCGGAGGGACATTTCCGCGGCCGGACTAGCCGCATTGCATCAAAAAACCAGGGTGTCCCCAAGAAAACATCACACCTGGAAGGGTTACCGCACACCACCACCAGCAGCAGCGTCCACCACGAGTTCTGGCAACTTCCAATTTGCATACTACCATACGCGTTTCAAGCCGTAGCCCTTGTTCACTGGCATGCAACAGACAAAGTGAGGCAGTAAGGTAAATTAGGAACGCCTTTATTCAATTCAGAGTCCCGCCCATGTGGGCGTGAGCAGGCATGGCATTGTGGTAGATGCAGTCCATCTGCTAAGACCCAAGTTCCATGGCGGATCCTGGTGCGCGCCATTGCGTGCACAGTTTGGGAGTGGATGGGGCCTCACCACCGGATTATATTGGGAGCTACGCTGTGATGTTCTTGGTCACCTCCACCCAACCGGGTTGACATTTCTTTCATCGTGAGGCAGCATAGCCACTTGGTTTCACATGGAACTTGGGTCTTAGCAGATGGACTGCATCTACCACAATGCCATGCCTGCTCACGCCCATATGGGCGGGACTCTGAAATGAATAAAGGCGTTCCTAATTTACCTTACTGCCTCACTTTGTCTGTTGCATGCCAGTGAACAAGGGCTACGGCTTGAAACGCGTATGGTAATATGCAAATTGGAAGTTGCCAGAACTCGTGGTGGACGCTGCTGCTGGTGGTGGTGTGCGGTAACCCTTCCAGGTGTGATGTTTTCTTGGGGACACCCTGGTTTTTTGATGCAATGCGGCTAGTCCGGCCGCGGAAATGTCCCGCCGCTCAAGGGCGGATCCTGGTGCGCGCCATTGCGTGCACAGTTTGGGAGTGGATGGGGCCTCACCACCGGATTATATTGGGAGCTACGCTGTGATGTTCTTGGTCACCTCCACCCAACCGGGTTGACATTTCTTTCATCGTGAGGCAGCATAGCCACTTGGTTTTACATGGAACTTGGGTCTTAGCAGATGGACTGCATCTACCACAATGCCATGCCTGCTCACGCCCACATGGGCGGGACTCTGAATTGAATAAAGGCGTTCCTAATTTACCTTACTGCCTCACTTTGTCTGTTGCATGCCAGTGAACAAGGGCTACGGCTTGAAACGCGTATGGTAATATGCAAATTGGAAGTTGCCAGAACTCGTGGTGGACGCTGCTGCTGGTGGTGGTGTGCGGTAACCCTTCCAGGTGTGATGTTTTCTTGGGGTCACCCTGGTTTTTTGATGCAATGCGGCTAGTCCGGCCGCGGAAATGTCCCGCCGCTCAAGGGCGGATCCTGGTGCGCGCCATTGCGTGCACAGTTTGGGAGTGGATGGGGCCTCACCACCGGATTATATTGGGAGCTACGCTGTGATGTTCTTGGTCACCTCCACCCAACCGGATTGACATTTCTTTCATCGTGAGGCAGCATAGCCACTTGGTTTTACATGGAACTTGGGTCTTAGCAGATGGACTGCATCTACCACAATGCCATGCCTGCTCACGCCCACATGGGCGGGACTCTGAATTGAATAAAGGCGTTCCTAATTTACCTTACTGCCTCACTTTGTCTGTTGCATGCCAGGGAACAAGGGCTACGGCTTGAAACGCGTATGGTAATATGCAAATTGGAAGTTGCCAGAACTCGTGGTGGACGCTGCTGCTGGTGGTGGTGTGCGGTAACCCTTCCAGGTGTGATGTTTTCTTGGGGACACCCTGGTTTTTTGATGCAATGCGGCTAGTCCGGCCGCGAAAATGTCCCGCCGCTCAAGGGCGGATCCTGGTGCGCGCCATTGCGTGCACAGTTTGGGAGTGGATGGGGCCTCACCACCGGATTATATTGGGAGCTACGCTGTGATGTTCTTGGTCACCTCCACCCAACCGGGTTGACATTTCTTTCATCGTGAGGCAGCATAGCCACTTGGTTTTACATGGAACTTGGGTCTTAGCAGATGGACTGCATCTACCACAATGCCATGCCTGCTCACGCCCACATGGGCGGGACTTTGAATTGAATAAAGGCGTTCCTAATTTACCTTACTGCCTCACTTTGTCTGTTGCATGCCAGTGAACAAGGGCTACGGCTTGAAACGCGTATGGTAATATGCAAATTGGAAGTTGCCAGAACTCGTGGTGGACGCTGCTGCTGGTGGTGGTGTGCGGTAACCCTTCCAGGTGTGATGTTTTCTTGGGGACACCCTGGTTTTTTGATGCAATGCGGCTAGTCCGGCCGCGGAAATGTCCCACCGCTCAAGGGCGGATCCTGGTGCGCGCCATTGCGTGCACAGTTTGGGAGTGGATGGGGCCTCACCACCGGATTATATTGGGAGCTACGCTGTGATGTTCTTGGTCACCTCCACCCAACTGGGTTGACATTTCTTTCATCGTGAGGCAGCATAGCCACTTGGTTTTACATGGAACTTGGGTCTTAGCAGATGGACTGCATCTACCACAATGCCATGCCTGCTCACGCCCACATGGGCGGGACTCTGAATTGAATAAAGGCGTTCCTAATTTACCTTACTGCCTCACTTTGTCTGTTGCATGCCAGTGAACAAGGGCTACGGCTTGAAACGCGTATGGTAATATGCAAATTGGAAGTTGCCAGAACTCGTGGTGGACGCTGCTGCTGGTGGTGGTGTGCGGTAACCCTTCCAGGTGTGATGTTCTCTTGGGGACACCCTGGTTTTTTGATGCAATGCGGCTAGTCCGGCCGCGGAAATGTCCCGCCGCTCAAGGGCGGATCCTGGTGCGCGCCATTGCGTGCACAGTTTGGGAGTGGATGGGGCCTCACCACCGGATTATATTGGGAGCTACGCTGTGATGTTCTTGGTCACCTCCACCCAACCGGGTTGACATTTCTTTCATCGTGAGGCAGCATAGCCACTTGGTTTTACATGGAACTTGGGTCTTAGCAGATGGACTGCATCTACCACAATGCCATGCCTGCTCACGCCCACATGGGTGGGACTCTGAATTGAATAAAGGCGTTTCTAATTTACCTTACTGCCTCACTTTGTCTGTTGCATGCCAGTGAACAAGGGCTACGGCTTGAAACGCGTATGGTAATATGCAAATTGGAAGTTGCCAGAACTCGTGGTGGACGCTGCTGCTGGTGGTGGTGTGCGGTAACCCTTCCAGGTGTGATGTTTTCTTGGGGACACCCTGGTTTTTTGATGCAATGCGGCTAGTCCGGCCGCGGAAATGTCCCGCCGCTCAAGGGTGGATCCTGGTGCGCGCCATTGCGTGCACAGTTTGGGAGTGGATGGGGCCTCACCACCGGATTATATTGGGAGCTACGCTGTGATGTTCTTGGTCACCTCCACCCAACCGGGTTGACATTTCTTTCATCGTGAGGCAGCATAGCCACTTGGTTTTACATGGAACTTGGGTCTTAGCAGATGGACTGCATCTACCACAATGCCATGCCTGCTCACGCCCACATGGGCGGGACTCTGAATTGAATAAAGGCGTTCCTAATTTACCTTACTGCCTCACTTTGTCTGTTGCATGCCAGTGAACAAGGGCTACGGCTTGAAACGCGTATGGTAATATGCAAATTGGAAGTTGCCAGAACTCGTGGTGGACGCTGCTGCTGGTGGTGGTGTGCGGTAACCCTTCCAGGTGTGATGTTTTCTTGGGGACACCCTGGTTTTTTGATGCAATGCGGCTAGTCCAGCCGCGGAAATGTCCCGCCGCTCAAGGGCGGATCCTGGTGCGCGCCATTGCGTGCACAGTTTGGGAGTGGATGGGGCCTCACCACCGGATTATATTGGGAGCTACGCTGTGATGTTCTTGGTCACCTCCACCCAACCGGGTTGACATTTCTTTCATCGTGAGGCAGCATAGCCACTTGGTTTTACATGGAACTTGGGTCTTAGCAGATGGACTGCATCTACCACAATGCCATGCCTGCTCACGCCCACATGGGCGGGACTCTGAATTGAATAAAGGCGTTCCTAATTTACCTTACTGCCTCACTTTGTCTGTTGCATGCCAGGGAACAAGGGCTACGGCTTGAAACGCGTATGGTAATATGCAAATTGGAAGTTGCCAGAACTCGTGGTGGACGCTGCTGCTGGTGGTGGTGTGCGGTAACCCTTCCAGGTGTGATGTTTTCTTGGGGACACCCTGGTTTTTTGATGCAATGCGGCTAGTCCGGCCGCAGAAATGTCCCGCCCCTCAAGGGCGGATCCTGGTGCGCGCCATTGCGTGCACAGTTTGGGAGTGGATGGGGCCTCACCACCGGATTATATTGGGAGCTACGCTGTGATGTTCTTGGTCACCTCCACCCAACCGGGTTGACATTTCTTTCATCGTGAGGCAGCATAGCCACTTGGTTTTACATGGAACTTGGGTCTTAGCAGATGGACTGCATCTACCACAATGCCATGCCTGCTCACGCCCACATGGGCGGGACTCTGAATTGAATAAAGGCGTTCCTAATTTACCTTACTGCCTCACTTTGTCTGTTGCATGCCAGTGAACAAGGGCTACGGCTTGAAACGCGTATGGTAATATGCAAATTGGAAGTTGCCAGAACTCGTGGTGGACGCTGCTGCTGGTGGTGGTGTGCGGTAACCCTTCCAGGTGTGATGTTCTCTTGGGGACACCCTGGTTTTTTGATGCAATGCGGCTAGTCCGGCCGCGGAAATGTCCCGCCGCTCAAGGGCGGATCCTGGTGCGCGCCATTGCGTGCACAGTTTGGGAGTGGATGGGGCCTCACCACCGGATTATATTGGGAGCTACGCTGTGATGTTCTTGGTCACCTCCACCCAACCGGGTTGACATTTCTTTCATCGTGAGGCAGCATAGCCACTTGGTTTTACATGGAACTTGGGTCTTAGCAGATGGACTGCATCTACCACAATGCCATGCCTGCTCACGCCCACATGGGCGGGACTCTGAATTGAATAAAGGCGTTCCTAATTTACCTTACTGCCTCACTTTGTCTGTTGCATGCCAGTGAACAAGGGCTACGGCTTGAAACGCGTATGGTAATATGCAAATTGGAAGTTGCCAGAACTCGTGGTGGACGCTGCTGCTGGTGGTGGTGTGCGGTAACCCTTCCAGGTGTGATGTTTTCTTGGGGACACCCTGGTTTTTTGATGCAATGCGGCTAGTCCGGCCGCGGAAATGTCCCACCGCTCAAGGGTGGATCCTGGTGCGCGCCATTGCGTGCACAGTTTGGGAGTGGATGGGGCCTCACCACCGGATTATATTGGGAGCTACGCTGTGATGTTCTTGGTCACCTCCACCCAACCGGGTTGACATTTCTTTCATCGTGAGGCAGCATAGCCACTTGGTTTTACATGGAACTTGGGTCTTAGCAGATGGACTGCATCTACCACAATGCCATGCCTGCTCACGCCCACATGGGCGGGACTCTGAATTGAATAAAGGCGTTCCTAATTTACCTTACTGCCTCACTTTGTCTGTTGCATGCCAGTGAACAGGGGCTACGGCTTGAAACGCGTATGGTAATATGCAAATTGGAAGTTGCCAGAACTCGTGGTGGACGCTGCTGCTGGTGGTGGTGTGCGGTAACCCTTCCAGGTGTGATGTTTTCTTGGGGACACCCTGGTTTTTTGATGCAATGCGGCTAGTCCAGCCGCGGAAATGTCCCGCCGCTCAAGGGCGGATCCTGGTGCGCGCCATTGCGTGCACAGTTTGGGAGTGGATGGGGCCTCACCACCGGATTATATTGGGAGCTACGCTGTGATGTTCTTGGTCACCTCCACCCAACCGGGTTGACATTTCTTTCATCGTGAGGCAGCATAGCCACTTGGTTTTACATGGAACTTGGGTCTTAGCAGATGGACTGCATCTACCACAATGCCATGCCTGCTCACGCCCACATGGGCGGGACTCTGAATTGAATAAAGGCGTTCCTAATTTACCTTACTGCCTCACTTTGTCTGTTGCATGCCAGGGAACAAGGGCTACGGCTTGAAACGCGTATGGTAATATGCAAATTGGAAGTTGCCAGAACTCGTGGTGGACGCTGCTGCTGGTGGTGGTGTGCGGTAACCCTTCCAGGTGTGATGTTTTCTTGGGGACACCCTGGTTTTTTGATGCAATGCGGCTAGTCCGGCCGTGGAAATGTCCCGCCGCTCAAGGGCTGATCCTGGTGCGCGCCATTGCGTGCACAGTTTGGGAGTGGATGGGGCCTCACCACCGGATTATATTGGGAGCTACGCTGTGATGTTCTTGGTCACCTCCACCCAACCGGGTTGACATTTCTTTCATCGTGAGGCAGCATAGCCACTTGGTTTTACATGGAACTTGGGTCTTAGCAGATGGACTGCATCTACCACAATGCCATGCCTGCTCACGCCCACATGGGCGGGACTCTGAATTGAATAAAGGCGTTCCTAATTTACCTTACTGCCTCACTTTGTCTGTTGCATGCCAGTGAACAAGGGCTACGGCTTGAAACGCGTATGGTAATATGCAAATTGGAAGTTGCCAGAACTCGTGGTGGACGCTGCTGCTGGTGGTAGTGTGCGGTAACCCTTCCAGGTGTGATGTTTTCTTGGGGACACCCTGGTTTTTTTTATATATATATATATATATATTTCGCTCCACTCCTTTTTAATCCAAAAAGGAAAATATCGCACTCCCGGGGGCGTTATCAAAAAGATTTATTCGAATGACCTGATGACCAGCAACAGACGTGTTTCGGCAGAGATGCCTTTCTCGATGTCAAAGACACATCGGAAACGCCATGTTTTTCAACTTTGCCATTATCATAAACACAAAGAAAGGACTAACACATTCACTCTAACACAGGCGCCATTTTGTAGTGGGTATATATACTCATATTATCCACGCACTACAATTCATTTATGAATATTTCAAAGGTACCTTACTCAAATATGTGCATGGTTTACATAAACTCATATTTACACACTATTCGATCATCATTTCATTTGTGTACCATGACATAATGTATGTTTGTAAACCGATACACGGTCGATGATCGAATAGTGTGTAAATATGAGTTTATGTAAACCATGCACATTATTTGAGTAAGGTACCTTTGAAATATTCACAAATGAATTGTAGTGCGTGGATAATATGAGTATATATACCCACTACAAAATGGCGCCTGTGTTAGAGTGAAGGCAATAGTCCTTTCTTTGTGTTTATGATAATGGCAAAGTTGAAAAACATGGCGTTTCCGATGTGTCTTTGACATCGAGAAAGGCATCTCTGCCGAAACGCGTCTGTTGCTGGTCATCTGGTCATTCGAATAAATCTTTTTGATAACGCCCCCGGGAGTGCGATATTTTCCTTTTTGGATTAAAAAGGAGTGGAGCGAAATATAGTTGCGGAGTCCACAGCCGCAAAAATCGCACCCGCCTGCAAGTGCTCCGCTTTTCGTGTGGAAGAAGGAGTTGTATATATGTGTGTGTGTGTGTGTGTAATAAAGATATGAGCACCGGAGTATGGCGGACGCCACATCCAGCTCCTAGTCACTAATTGCACTTAATTGGATACTATACCTACATTACCACGAAAGAAAAAGGTCGACCATAGCCACAAGGAATTTCCTCTAGTCACTATAATTAGCAAACAGGGCACTCATCCCTTCATCTTCTTAAACCAAGCCGAACAATGCT
Organism: Triturus cristatus; assembly: GCF_964204655.1. Classification (NCBI taxonomy): domain Eukaryota; kingdom Metazoa; phylum Chordata; class Amphibia; order Caudata; family Salamandridae; genus Triturus; species Triturus cristatus. The sequence goes on from NC_140595.1 coordinate 812,631,078, forward strand.
GTCTGATAATTGCAATGTAAATTATGTGTTATTCAACATTAAATTACCTTGAGACTCTCAATGTATAAAATGTCCCAATTAGCTGATTTTTAAACAGCTGTGTCTGTTTTCACCCTCCACCTTCATTTACTTTTACCACTTCACATGTGCTGTAACATTTCTTTTATGTTCATGAAAAATTTAAGTGCACGTACCTTTAAATACACCCCAAACGCCAGCTCCGCTCCGCGGACCTCGCCCTCGACACCATTCCACGCATCCACCGTACAACCACCGGCAGCAGATCCTTCTCCCACCTCGCCGCCAAGACATAGAACACCCTCCCCATCCACCTACGACACACCCAGGACCTGCTGACCTTCAGGAGACTCCTCAAGACCCGGCTGTTTGATCAGTATCTGCTCCCCCCCCTCAGAACCTTGAGACCCTCATGGGTGAGTAGCACACTTTACAAATGTTTGATTGATTGATACAACGAAAGGGAGGCGGTGGTCATGTGACCAAGACCATGGACGTGGTTGAAACGCGTCGTCCTTGTTTGCATTACCAAGATTAAACTGCTGCAACTGACCGAGTGGGCTCGTGTCGATTCTATTGTAAAGATCCCTTTGCTGTGCAATATATATATATATACTCGGTAGCAATCCAGCCATCCGGCTTTCATTCTTGACTCTCCTCTGCAAAACAAAAAAGAAAATTTGTAGCCTGACGCGTTTTGATGCAGAAAGCATCTTCCTCATAGGCTTGCAAAAATTACCACAGGAAAGGCTCTCTTTTATGTTTATTTCCGCATGTCTCATCATTTGATTTCCTTAATAGGCTTTGCATAGTGCAGTTTAGTGGCATGCTGGGACAAGTAGTTCCATGACGAGCAAAAGACTCCCCTAAGTGGAGTCCTGTTGGTAATTAATATTAAAATGCATGTCTTTTCCTTAGTAGGACTTTGAATGCAGAGAAAAGTTTCTTTGTTTTTCGGATCGCTGCGCTGCACAGTCAAGGAATGGTTTCCTGGAGAAGTGTGGCTCAATGATTAGAGCGGCAGACCCTGATGCAGAGGTCTAGCCCGGGACCAGGGTTCAATTCCCCGCCTCGGCGGGTCTTGGGCTCAAAAACTCCACGGACCTGATAATTCTCGCCTTGGTGCCTATTCCAATCATGGAGTCCCACTCTGCAACTCTGGGCAATAGCTTGCTCAATCTCCACAACGGCCCCCACAACGCTAAGGATGCCTGGCCTCCACCTTGGGGGTGCCCAGGAGTGGACGCCTCACAGGGAAAGCCAGGATGGGTTCCACAGCGGTATTCGTACAAGCGCCTTGAGACCCTTGCGGGTGAGTAGTGTGCTATACAAGTATCAAATTTTACATTTACATTTTCCCATCACAGCCTCTCTGTTGCCTTTACTTGAGATGGTGCACCTCCCCACGACCGGACTGCTGTGTGGATAATTTTATTCAAACAAATGTCGTGGAGCTTCGGGAGGGCACTCAGTAGCAATCCATCCATTGGCTTTCATTCTTGACTCTCCTGTGCTGAAAATATTCAATGAATTTCTGCAAGTACACAGAACCTACTAAGGTGAGAAATGTTAAACAAGCACTACAACTCCCAAAATGCACAAAGGTTAAAGCTCACCTGGAGGCCCACCTGAGGGCAAACATTCTTTAAGAGGCAGAGGAGAGGAAATGCGTGTTTTCAAATCTGTGAACTCACAGTGAAGCCTATGAAGAAGGAGCACAGAAGCCCCGAAACGCATCAGGCAATGTAATTAATTTCAGACGGCAAATGCTGCTTTTTGTCATTAAAATTCCGATTGGAACCTTCCATAGTCAAGTGCATCTCTGCTGCAGGGCAAATTGTTTTTCATATATATATATATATATATATATATATATATATATATATATATATATATATATATATATATATATATATATATATATATATATATATATATATATGAGAAGAAAGGGGACCCTCGATTAAGACGCACTCGCGGGAGGTTTTTAAAGTCAGGGAAGATCATGCGGTTGCTGCGTCACCTGACGCGTTTTGGGTTCCGCCCTTTTTCAAAGGTATGCTCTTCACGATTGGCCAGCACTAACGAATTCCAGTATATTCCCTCCTCTTTATTCATTTCACAGGATTATACTCAGGTGAGTTTCATCCCTCAGCATTCTGGGACTGGAAGTCCTGCATCATACCCATGTGGGCTGCTGGTCAGTTGCCAAAGCACAGTTTTTCAAAAACACAGCATCCAACCATGTAACCTTCTCCTCTTGCCCTCCTCCTCCATATGCCACAGTTCGCACTGCAGCGGATCCGTTTCATCACAGCGGTGCATCTTCCGACCTGGGTTTGGCCGTATTAAATGAGAAGAAAGGGGACCCTCGATTGAGACGCACTCGTGGGAGGTTTTTAAAGTCAGGGAAGATCATGCGGTTGCTGCGTCACCTGACGCGTTTCGGGCTCCGCCCTTTTTCAAAGGTATGCTCTTCACGATTGGCCAGCACTAACGAATTCCAGTATATTCCCTCCTCTTTATTCATTTCACAGGATTATACTCAGGTGAGTTTCATCCCTCAGCATTCTGGGACTGGAAGTCCTGCATCATACCCATGTGGGCTGCTGGTCAGTTGCCAAAGCACAGTTTTTCAAAAACACAGCATCCAACCATGTAACCTTCTCCTCTTGCCCTCCTGCTCCATATGCCACAGTTCGCACTGCAGCGGATCCGTTTCATCATGGCGGTGCATCTCCCGACCTGGGTTTGGCCGTATTAAATGAGAAGAAAGGGGACCCTCGATTGAGACGCACTCGCGGGAGGTTTTTAAAGTCAGGGAAGATCATGCGGTTGCTGCGTCACCTGACGCGTTTCGGGATCCGCCCTTTTTCAAAGATATGCTCTTCACGATTGGCCAGCACTAACGAATTCCAGTATATTCCCTCCTCTTTATTCATTTCACAGGATTATACTCAGGTGAGTTTCATCCCTCAGCATTCTGGGACTGGAAGTCCTGCATCATACCCATGTGGGCTGCTGGTCAGTTGCCAAAGCACAGTTTTTCAAAAACACAGCATCCAACCATGTAACCTTCTCCTCTTGCCCTTCTGCTCCTGTGGCATATGGAGCAGGAGGGCAAGAGGAGAAGGTTACATGGTTGGATGCTGTGTTTTTGAAAAACTGTGCCTTGGCAACTGACCAGCAGCCCACATGGGTATGATGCAGGACTTCCAGTCCCAGAATGCTGAGGGATGAAACTCACCTGAGTATAATCCTGTGAAATGAATAAAGAGGAGGGAATATACTGGAATTCGTTAGTGCTGGCCAATCGTGAAGAGCATACCTTTGAAAAAAGGCGGAGCCCGAAACGCGTCTGGTGACGCAGCAACCGCATGATCTTCCCTGACTTTAAAAACCTCCCGCGAGTGCGTCTCAATCGAGGGTCCCCTTTCTTCTCATTTAATACGGCCAAACCCAGGGCGGGAGATACACTGCCGTGATGAAACGGATCCGCTGCAGTGCGAACTGTGGCATATGGAGCAGGAGGGCAAGAGGAGAAGGTTACATGGTTGGATGCTGTGTTTTTGAAAAACTGTGCTTTGGCAACTGACCAGCAGCCTACATGGGTATGATGCAGGACTTCCAGTCCCAGAATGCTGAGGGATGAAACCTACCTGAGTATAATCCTGTGAAATGAATAAAGAGGAGGGAATATACTGGAATTCGTTAGTGCTGGCCAATCGTGAAGAGCATACCTTTGAAAAAGGGCGGAGCCCGAAACGCGTCAGGTGACGCAGCAACCGCATGATCTTCCCTGACTTTAAAAACCTCCCGCGAGTGCGTCTCAATCGAGGGTCCCCTTTCTTCTCATATATATATCTACACATATATACCACACAGTCACTTCCTCTGTAAAGCAGACAAGAGGACACCTCGGGGTCACAAGTAGATCGGTTTTATTGCACTGACGGCATGACGTGTTTCGGCGAATATGCCTTTCTCAAATGTCTGAACACTGGGAGTTCTCATTCCGGTACAATTTAAATGTATTGCCTCACTCTTATTGGCAGGAGCTGAACTGATTATAATCCATAGACAAGAGCCTTTGTAGTACCTCCTACCGGATTACACTTCATATATATATATATATATATATATATATATATATATATATATATATATATATATATATATATATATATATAATCTACTGGCGGTCGCCAGTAGATAGTTTAGAGTTAGGACCGTGTTTCCATAGGAAATCCGCAACATTCTATTTGGAATAACTTTGGCGCCGGTTGACGAATCCTCGCGAAATTTTCAAAATAGGTGGGGCGCTCCGCTCCGCTCCTACCCTGAAAGTCTCGGGGGGATTCGTCAAGCGGGGGCTGAGAAAAAAGGGGGGTCCCAAAACATGTTTTCCCTATGCAATTTTCCATAGGGACCTTTAGTCCAAGGTACAGCCCGAACGGCTGAACAGAATTACTTGAAATTTGGCAGAGAGGTAGTCCTCAGCTCAGGGAAGTGCCTTTTGCAGGTCTGGTGTCAATCTGTTCAGTAGTTCCTGAGAAAATAAAAAGTAAAATCAAATATATATGTGGGCGGAGCCTAACCACACATCTCATCCTGAGATCTGATTGGCTGTCAGCACTTCATCCAAGAAGTTTTGGCAGCCATCTTGGGACCAATATACATGATAGCACCTCATTAAAAAGCATTGCAGTTAATAGAAGGTTTTAAGACTTTAGTTACATTATAAATCATTTGTTGATGGTACCATACTCATTTTAGGAATTGTGGTATGTTCTAAGGTGATTTCACCATGTGAAAAAGCCTTCTGCTAGGATATCATGATTGAGAGAAAAATATTTTCTCATGCTTTTCCCACAGAGGTTTGGAAGGTGATCTATAAGCTAAACTGAGAGCTTATTTTCTGTAAATTCACATTATCTTTCTCAGTCATGTGAGAATGAAGTCTGACATTCTCAGTAAAACATGTACATCCAACAAGGGCAGAGACTGTCAGTTGATTCCTTTGTGTTCTACTGCAGCTTCCCAGAGTGTTCCAAAGAACAACTAGAGCGCTAACAGTCCTACTTATGATAAACGTATGGCACACCTGAAGCCATCTTGCTTGGATTAAAGTGGTAACTCTTAAAACATTTAATTTAAAAAGGAACAAAATGAGGGGGTTCATTTTTCCATAACAAGTATGATTAGTGCTGCAGAAAGAAAAACTCGGGCACATTTTGACTTCTGAAATTCTCTTTTATTTCATTAAAAAATTCTGACATGCAGACTGAAACATGCACTTTCAATACCAGCAGCAGTTTTCCCTGGTGAGCTTTACTACAGTGATCTAATGAGCAAAAAGAGTGCTAACATTCTGAATTTATGGCAAATGTGTGACACATCTGAATGCCTTCTTGATGGAATCAAAGTAAAAAACTGAAAGTATTTCCTACTGAGGAGACTGCAGTAAATGAGGAAATTAGGAAACTTCATAACAAATAAGTCTCCCAAGATGGCCACCAGAGACAAAAGAGCCCAAATGTAGCCCAAATATCACCCAGATGTAGCCCAAGTATAGCACAATGACAGAATGTCCCCGAGTGTTCTTAAAAACAACTAGAGCGCTTACTGTCTTCATTATGACAAAAGTATGGCACACCTGAAGCCATCTTGATTGGAATAAACTGGTAACACTTAAAACATTTAATTTAAAAAGGAACACAACGAGGGGGTTCATTTTGCCATAGAAATTATGATTAATGCTGAAGAAAGAAAATGAGGGCACAGTTTGAGTGACTTCTCAAATCCTCTTCTATTTCATTAAAAAATTCTGACATGCAGTCTGAAACATGCACTTTTAATACCAGGAGCAGACTTCCATGGTGAACAGTAGTTTTACTACAGTGATCTAATGAGCAACTAGAGTGCTAACTTTCAGAATCTATGGCAAATGTGTGACATATCTGAATACCTTCTTGATGGAATCAAAGTAAAAAACTGAAAGCATTTCCTACTGAGGAGACTGCAGTACATGAGGAAATTAGGAAACTTCATAACAAATAAATCTCCCAAGATGGCCACCGGAGACAAAAGAGCAGAAATGTAGCCCAAAATCACCCAGATGTAGCCCAAATATAGCCCAATGACAGAAGTGTGCAAAACACTTATTATTTTGTGTTTTTGCAGTGTTATATAGTGCAGACTTGTCAGGTATTGGAGTGCTTTACATGAGCATTGGTTACATCACACAAGAACAAATTCATTTTGGTTGTAGACATGGGGAGACTAAGTGATTTGACCAGAATCACAGAATGTCGAGCTGAAGCAGAAACTCCAACCTGGTTCCCCAGTTGCAAAGTCTGCAGTTCTGGAAGTAACACCACATCCTCTCCCCTAAGTGCAACATTTATTCAAGTGGTCAACTGGATAAAAAAACATAAAGATAACAAATAATTTAAAAGTGCTTTGTCGCTATTTGAAAACTCAGAAAATATGTCCTTATTTTAATCTTTTAGAGCACTAACCATAATTTTGATGCCAATAAGACCCTCTCATATATGTAATTTCTAAAGGAAATGCTCTAGGTATTACAGTTTTGATTACATCAAGATGACGTCAGGCGTTCCACACTTTTGTAATAAATATAGAATGTTAGCAATCTAGTTGTTCATTAGGATACTGTTGAGAGGCAGAGGCCAGGGGCACGGACTCTGAAAATTGAAGGCAGGTAGGAGGGTGCAAAGGCAACAATTTAACCACACTGAGCAGGCAGGAAGGGCCGTGGCAGCACAACAGACTATGGAGGGCAGTGGAAAGGGGGGCAGGGGCAACAAACCAACAATGCAGGACTTGCAAGAGAGGCTGTGGCAATGTAATAGACAATTGTGGGCAGAAGGAAGAGGCAATGGTAGTACAACCATACATGCCAACAGACCCGATTCAGCCAGGAATCGTCCAATGTTTTTAAGCTCAAATGGGCTTTATTTGATCTGTCTCCTGTCTACAATCTCCTCTTTTTCAATGTAACTCAAAGGGGAAAATCAATACCCCAGTTTTTTTTCAAAATCTCCCTCTTACCAAGTTCAAAATGTTTGCAAGTATGGTACATTGGATCATGGAAGGAAATGGGGTAGGGACATGGACTTGGATAACAGAGGACAGGAGGGACATGGAGAGGTGCACCAAACTGACCCTGCAGGGCAGGCATCAGGGTTTGCAGCAGCACAATACACCACACAGGGCATGCGGGACGGGAGTGCAGCACAACAATCCATAGAAAGCAAGAGGGAAGGGACAGGACCATGCACATGGACAACAGAGAACAGAGGGGCAAGAGGCAACGGTAGCTAGCTGACCATAATGGACAGACAGGAGAGAAAGCTGCAGCATAACAGACCATAAAGGGCAGGAGGGAAGGATCAGGGGCATTACAATGGACCAGACAAGCCAGGAGGGAGGGAGTAGGGGTGTGCACATGTAAACAGAGGGCTGGGGGCAAAGGGCAGGGCAGGAGCAGCAAGATAGCCATGGAGGTCAGGCAGGACGGGCACTAGAAGCAAGACACACCATGAAGAGCAACAGTGAGACTGTGATGGCATACACACAGACCATGGAGGGAAGGTGGGAGGGGGTCAGGGGCAGCTAACTGACCACACAGGGAAGGTAGGAGGGGCCATGGCAGCACAGAAGACCATGCATGGGAATTGGGAGGGTTAGTGGCAGCACAATGGCTATGATGGGCAAGAAGGAGGGTGCAGGGGCATGCACAAAGGACGATGGAGGATAGAAGGGAGGGTCAGGACCTGTGCACAGACAAGAAAGTTCAGGGGAAGGGGCCTCACAACAGACCGCACGGGGCAGGCAGGAGGAGCAGTTGCAGCACAACAGACCAGGGAGGGCAGAAGGGTGTGGCAGTACAATGGACCATGTAGGACAGGAGGAAGAGGATAGGGGCATGGCATGTGGACAGGCAGGGTGGAGGTGGCAGGGACAGGTTACAGTCATCTGACAATGCTAGGCAGGTGGGAGGGGAGTGGCAGCTCAACAGAACACTCAGAGTAGATAGGAGTGGCAGGTCCATGGAACATGGTGGGCAAAAAGGATGGAGCAGGGGCATGCACAAAGACATCGAAGGGCAGGGGGAAGGAGAATAGGGGCAGCAAGCTAAGCACAGAGTTTAAGCAGGAGGTCAATGATGGGGCATAGAATTGGGCAATGGAGGGCAGGAGGAGGGGACTGGTACATCATACTAAATTGAGGGCAGTGGCAGCACATCAGACCATGCATGGCAGGAGGGAGGAGGCTAGTCCATGGATTCACACAACAGAGGATAGGGAGGAGGGGGATGGGGCAGCAAGCTAACTGTTCAGAGAAGGCGGGTATTAGGAACTTTATTGTTTTTAAAACGTGTGTCTGTGCGAACTACTTAAAATATGAACAAGTATGCAGCATAATCTCACTTTTATTCAGGAAGAAAAGGACGTTTGTGACCGTGACTCCGGGCTCACTTGGCAGAAACACCCCCTGACCCTCCACCCCCTATCGCAAAATGTAATGCCCGTGAAAAGGGTAGGTGAACACAGTGTTATATAGAACATAGTCCTGAGAGCACGATTGAAAATGAAAACTAGATATAGTGTATGGTATAAACTATGCACCAAAAAGTGTGATATAAGATGAACCGGGCGTGAAATATAATATGCAATACATTGTGCGCAATGACAGATTCATTGGAGAGCGCGAGATAGCACAGGCACTAGCGCGTGCTATGCGATGTGCACCTTGGAGTGTAATATGCACAGGGCAGTGTTGTGTAACCTAACTAGTCTCTAAAGTTGTAATATAAAATATGTGCTGGGGAGTGTAACGTTGCATATGCACTGTGACAAAGATATGGATCCCAGATTGTAATATGTATGGCATAGCACTGTGCGTTATAACATAGGCATCGAGGAAGGCACGTTAGATGGGGCAATATAACCCGTGCGAAGACAAGTGTGGCATGACATATTCACGGGGTGGTGTTACAGTGCACATGGGCTAGAGAGTGTCATAGCATATGCACTAGCTGGTGGAATACAACACAGAGGTGTGTGGCACTCAGCAGGCAATGGTGGGTGTAACACAGCATTGGGCTCTGCCAGGAGCGCGCTGTGACTCTCAAGTGATGTTCGTCCCCTTTCCAGAGAGTAAAATAAAAAGTATTACACATCCGGCAGTGGATGTGTGTTTTATTAACCGTGAGGGGGGTTTCTTACATAGTTTTGGTCTAATTTTTGTCGAATCCCCTTTGAATGGCTTGGTGTGTATGTGTATTAAATGTGCCCGTCAATAGCTACCCATGTTTGTATAAATAAACGACAAGGGTGTCTACCGGGATTAGGCACGGTAGGGCATCAGACATGTCAGAGCTTCACTAGTGGTGTAAATACATTCCACATGGATTCATTGTATGCATAGTCGCCTTTTAATGAATATCACTCAAATCGTCATGGTAATAGGTACGTACGGTTTGTCCAGCATGTCCTAGGTGTGTCTATAAATATATATTTTTTTAAAATAATAAAAAAACAGTGGCCGGCCCTGGGGATTGGGGTCAAAAAAATATAATTAGGAGACAGGCCCTGGGGGATGGGGTCATCAGGGCCAATAAATTAGAATAAGAAGGGGAACCACACAGCCCCCTTAAAAAATTAAAATAAATAAAAGACTGGCATCGTGCCGGAGGCCACGCCCCCTCCTTGCAGCACTCTACAAACGCGCCCCCTGGCGAGTTGTAAGTTGGGGAATTAATTCCTCTTCAATACTGAGGGTCCCTGAGGGCCAACTAGCCCAACAGGCATCTCCAGTATGCGCCAGGGAGCTGCGCTGCAGACAGGTGTTCTGAGGCCAAGCCCCTTTTTACACCTCTCTGAAACGCAGCTCTGTGGCACTTACTGGAGGTACCTAGTGGTCTAGTTTGACCCTAGGGACCCTTAGGATTCAAGGGGACTTAATCTCTCAACTTAGAACAGCCACAGGGCGCGTTTAGACAGTGGTGAAGGGAGGGGACGGGGCCTGAGGTGACGTGTGCAAACACGCACTATGGCACGTTTTAAATTGAGGATATAATTTCCCTTCAATACTGAGGGCCCCTGGGGGCTAACTAGCCCACCAAGGGCTTCCAGTAAGCGCCACTGAGCTGCATTGCAGAGAGGTGGTCCAGGCTGTGCCACTTTTTACACCTCTCTGCAACGCAGCTCTGTGGCACTTACTGGAGGTACCTAGTGGGCTAGTTGGACCCTAGGGACCCTCAGGATTCAAATGAACTTAATCTCCCAACTAAAAACGGACACAGGGCGTGTTTACACAGTGGTGAAGGGAGGGGACGGGGCCTGAGTTAACGTGTGCAAAAACGCCCTGTGGCCTGTTTTAAGAGGTAGTTTTAATCCCCCTGCCCTATTATATACTAGGGGCTTACAGAGGAGGTCATGCTAATCACAGGGGGACCCCAACGCATAATGTTCCCTAGTGTATGTAGGTGTTTTCACTGTATTCTAAGTGTCTTTTAACATAGCACTGGCTCTAGGACTGGTTAGTCAGACTCAGTTACCACCAGTATCCGTCTGAAAAAGTTGAGGGTACAGGATGATTTTGCAACAAGGATTCTTTCTGCTCTTCTTTTTGTTCTTTCTGCACGTTATCCTTCTTCCTGCACTTTTCTTCGTCTTTGAGGACTTCTGTTGCTTCTTTCTGCACTTCCTTTTTTTCTTTCTGTGCATTTTTTCTTCTTTCTTCACATGTCCTATCTCTGTAGGCATAGTTAGAAATTAGCATTTAAAAAACCTTTGAAATTCACAGAAAAAACCATAGGTTTCAGGCACGTTATAGTTAGGAATTAGCATTTAAAAAACCTCAGAAATTCACTGAAAAAAACATAGGTTTCAGGGGTGTTATAGTTAGCTGGACTTTTCACTTGTACAAAACCATTGAAATTCCCCCGTTATAGTTAGGTCAGCTAACTATAACTCGCGCGCCCGCAATGCACTGCTGATGACGTCACATATTACATCACTCATGACATGGTCAGTGACATCACTCATGACATCACTGATGACATCTCAAATGACATCACTGATGACATCACTGATTACATCATCCTTGTGATAGAGTGGCAGACCTCCTCTCACCCTAATATAACCTTTGATACACACATTCAAAAATAGAGACTAAAATTTTCAAAACAATGGACATACCAATACCAGTTTCAACAACCTCTTCAGTAATTCTAAGATCCACATACACATCCACTCATTCACCAACAGTCCTATACAGTCACTCATACATGTACTCACTCATCATATGTACTCATACACCTATACATCCTGTTACACAATGCCACTCATCCATAGAGTTACTCACACACATAGTCACTCATGCTAATAAAGAATCAAACATACATTTACTTGCATATACAGTTATACACACACCACCACACTTACTTCTACGGAAACGTACACATACTTAGTCTTTTAAACAATCACTTATAGAAACACATACTTATTCATACAGGAACTCTTTCAATCTCTCACTCTCACATATACTCACTTATATACACCAATAGTCACATATACTAGTTTTAAACATATGTAGTTACTCATAAAGACACTATTGAGACAGTCATTCCCTCACTAACACACCCATACACACACTCATCCACCCATACAGTCCTGCACACATGCTGTCTTCAACACATACAAACAGTGAGTCACTCATTCATGCACCTATGCACTACGTAATACCCCCCACCGAACCATGCAGACACTCAGACTGATACTCAAAAAACCAACTAATAACCTATATAGACACCCATGTAGCTACTCACCAACCCATGCAGCCACTTATACACAAAGTGAGAGACTGATACAGATATTTACATATTTAAACATTACTCACTAAGCCATGTATTCACTATGATACACTTAATCAGTCAGTTACACAATCAATTTTTCAAAAACAAATCATCCATTTAGACACTTATATACCCATTTATTCTTCCATCGACCTTGAGATATACATATATAAAACATATTTAATTTTCAGAAAAACGGACATTCACTGGATGATGTCATCAGTGATATCATCAGTGATGTCATTTGAGATGTCATCAGTGATGTCATGAGTGATGTCACTGACCATGTCATGAGTGATGTAATATGTGACGTCATCAGCAGTGCATTGCGGGCGCGCGAGTTATAGTTAGCTGAACTAACTATAACGGGGGAATTTCAATGGTTTTGTACAAGTGAAAAGTCCAGCTAACTATAACACCCCTGAAACCTATGGTTTTTTCAGTGATATATATATATATATATATATATATATATATATATATATATCTTATTAACGGGTCACCACGTCATTAACTACAGGAAACATATATTCGGATATACGTTAAAACTCAGGTTGGGCGTAACTCACGTAATTTGGTGTAGCATAATCACACAGAATTACCTAAGAATTCTGCAAGATTACTTTTGAATTAAGCGAGAAGGGTCATTCTGTGTTTAGTGTTTTTTTGTATTGGAAAAATGCTCCCTCTTGTCCAAAATGGACTTGAGGATGCATTTTGCACTAAGAAATAGCGCTAAATACACCAGAACACGAATAGCGACCGCAAGCAGCCGCTTTCACTCACTAAGGGGCATATCAACAACAACCGGCGATAATTAGCGCTCGGATAATTATCGCCGGCTAGCGCCGATTTTTATCGCTGAGATAGCGTGCTATTAGCAACGCTTATCTCATCAGCGATAAAAATCCTAGCGCTAACTGGCTAACGTGAGATTATCGCTGGAAACCCAGCGATAATCTCACGTTAGCTAGTTGATAGGGACTCACAAACTTAGCCATGATATCCACCTTCCATAGTATATCATGGCTAAGTCAGTCCTGAAGCAGGCGTAAGGAAAGTAGCGATACCAGGGGTTATCGCTACTTTTCCTGACGATATGCTTCATAGCGTTAGGCTTGCTGATAGGAGAAATGTCGCTTAGCGACATTTCTCCTGTCATGCCAGGTCAGGAACGCCCACTTTGCATCTCATTAGAGATGCAAAGCTGGGCGTTAGGAATCCTGACGCTAAAGCAAGGTTTCACGCGTTAGCGTGACCTTGCTGATTAGGCGATCAAATTATCGCTGCTTTTCGGCCGAAAACGGCCGCAAAAGCGGCGATAATTTTTTATCGCCTGCTTGTTGATATGCCCCCGTATGTGTTCTTGGGGTAGGATTTCCCCCAATTTACAAGCGCCATTTGATGCCATTTCCTAAGCACAAAATGCACCCTAGAGTCCAAAATGGATGTGAGGATGCATTTTGCACTAAGAAATTGCGCTAAATGCAGCAGAACATGAAATGCGAGTGTGAGCAGCCACTCGCGCTCAATGAATGTGCTCTCGCAGGTTGAATTTTTCCCCCCAAATTACTCTTAGTTACATGAGCAGGAGTGATTGTGTAATTATCGAAAATTCAGCGTCAAAGAGTAACACAGAATTAAAACAATCACTCAGATTACTCCGAAGTAATCAAACTTCTGCCCAGGTCTAGCTCAAACCCATGAAATGAATAATCATAAGCAAATTAATTCATAATTCATCTATGCATTCAAATGTTCATCAGTTCTACTGTCTATAAAACATTTCAAATAAAGCATGGCAATTCAAACAAACGTGTGTTATAGTCATTCTTAACAATCTGAGGGCCACATACATAAAGCAGCCATAGAAATAACCCATAGGGGTCCCTGCACTCCCGCGGTAAAGAGCAAAACCTCCAGCTCTTGCTGTGACTGACATTGTTGTAAGTCTCTCCCAGGGTTTTGAATTCAGCAACCCAGTAGATTTAAGATAAAAATTTCATAAACACGTCTGCGGGGCTGCTGCACTCCCTGCAGCCCGCACAACACTTACGTAGTTCGTTGGTGGCGCCTCATTCCCTCCTTGGCGCTCCGCAAGCCAAAGAAATATGTAAGCAAAGCCTATGCAGGGCATTATGAGGAGATCCATCTCCGGGGGAAGTGAATATGTTATTAGTGGGTTTCCCCGATGCATTCTTCACTGCGGCCTCCTGCTGCACCATTTTTCTCTTCTTTGTCTTTTTTAAAATTTAATCCTATGTTCTCTGGTCCCACCCAAGGCACCACCACCTGCATTCTGCATTGGTGCCAAGATGCTCCTTGGAGTGAAAGGTGCACTATATAAATGTCACATTACATTACATTACACACGGAAAGCCGTAAAGGCCCTCACAATCACAGAAGGCTTTTTTGATGCCTTCTGAGACAGGCGCTCTAGCCGGGTAAGAGAAGTTTTTGGGTCTGGCTCCCACCCACAGCAAGAGCAATCTTGAGATCCCAGCCTGAGAGGAGCATGGTAGGGGAGGAGAAAAGCTAGCACGACCAGCCTCCCCCATTGCACAGGAACAGGGGTCGGGCAACATGCCCGGTCAGTTGTGGTTTCTTCGGTCCAAGGGAGCTGGGGGGCCCCAGGGACCATTGCAATTTGTGTGCTATAGTGCTTTGGTTGTTATTATATGCGTCGGGCCCTGAGGAGGTGGGGCCATCAAGCAGTCCGGGGAGCAGGCAACATGCACACCCTCTCCCCAAAGGGAAGATTGAAAGTAGAATGCACGTCCCACCGGCTCCAGGACCTGGCCCACCCTTAGGGCATTCATTGAAATACACTGGAGCGCTGTACACTTGTTTCCTTTTCAGGGATCAAAGGTTGAATCTTCATAAAGGCATAACTCTGGCCCCATTGGGCCAGTGTTCTGAATCATTTGCTTGTTTTGCTCCTAGTGGCCTCAAGCAGCATTGTTAGCAAGCCTCCCACCCTCTAAAGTAGCGCACTTTGCTGGGAGCTTGACTTGCTGGCTCCCTGTGCCAGCCTCTCCTCTGCCTGGCTCCTGGTGCTTCTCTTCTGATGGTGGGGGCATCTTGTGCAGGCTAGGGGTGGGCGGAATTTGTGTAGTCGCTCTATGCAAAGCTCAGCGAAACGGTAAAAATTCTCCGCGAGCACGCAGAAATTCCGCAAACACGAGGAATTGCTTGTTCGCGATGCTTTTTTCCTGTTTGCGAACGCTGTTTGCGTGCTCGGGGGGAAATATCTCACGAACGCGCATTTTGAGAATGCAAACAAGCAAAAAATTCCAATAAGCCGCGGAATGCAGAATTTTGGGCAATTCCGCATTCTCTGCGGAACGCGAAATTGCCCAAATTCCGCGAGCGGAACGGAATTTGCCGCCCAGGCCTAGTGCAGGCCCTCTTCCACCAGCCAGTAGAACACCCTGCTGCAGGCACTCCTAGGCCCCATAGCCTCCCGGCCGTCTTGCAGAGCACCTGGGCCGGTAGTGGAGATCGATCTTCTTGCAGCTGGTCCTCAGAGGACATAAAGGGACCAGTTCCACTGGCTCTGGAGAGACACATCCTAGTCCAGGGAGCCAACCGGAGATAAACTACTTAGTCCATCTTGCATGGCATCAGGTGTCTCCTCTTTTCAGCAGGTCCTTACTTGGCTGCTGTTGCTGACCAGGTCCAGGATCTTTCTCCCTGTCTCTCCCTTGTGCAAGTGTTTAGAAGTCAGAGTGGGCCGTTCTAGATGCCAGGCAACCCTAGCGAATCCTAGGACACCACATCATCCCTCCACCCCTGTCCCAACTCTTCTTCACATCATTCAGGGACAATCCAATACGGCACCCAGGGTCCAATGGTGTTCATGGGCAAAAGGAATGCCATGGATCCAGTTGCTTTTAGGGCACATAAACAGCGGCCCTGGGAAGAGTTACAAAACTCCATGCCCTTCAAGGGATGGGGGTGGGGCAGGCTGATGAGACAAGGAGGGAGTGGGTGGCAACAATGTGTTGGTCATCACAGAGGGGCAGGCTGTAGGAAGGGTGCAGGGGGCTGCACTTCTCTTGGCAGTAACATGCCTTATGTACTGCATTTGGTTTCACTTTGGAAAAAATATTATGGAACAAAGCATGACAGAGTGCTCCTTATCTCCACCACAGAGGTCAAGAGAGGGAAGTAAACAGCTGCTGACAACAATTGCACTAGTGGACTAAGAGGTAAGTGTACAGTTAAACTTCTGCCTGCATCAGGGGTATTGTCACCCTTCCCTCCCCCCACCCCACCTCACTCCCTGCTTTAGTAGCTATGGGCAGGGTGGGGTTCTTGATGCGCCTCTTCTGTCTGCAGCTTGGCAGACAAAGGGTCATAATTAACTTGGGAGGGTGTGTGAGTGAAGGGAAGGGTGCATGGGTGTATGAATGGACAGGTGGGTGGATGGATGGGTGAATGGTGGATAGATAGATGCACAAATGAATGAGTGAAAGGACGGACGTAAGAATGGAAGAGTGAAAGGCAGAGAGTGTGTATGAGTGGCAGGAAGGGTGTATGAGTGAAAGGGAGGATGGATGAGTGACAGGGTGAATTGATGGATGAATGAATAGATGGATAGATGGATGAGCGAGTGAAAAGATGGATGCTGAGTGAAAGGGTAAATGGAGAGATGGGTGAATGGATGGATAGATGGATGGGATGAACGGTGGATGGATGTGTGTAAGGATGGATGGCTGAGTGAAAGGTTGGATGGATGGATGAGCCAAATGGAGGATGATGGATGGATTGAGTGAAAGGATGGAGAGATGGAGCAAAAGGGGGAATGATGAGCAAAAGGATGGATGGATGATTGAAAGGATGGATGAATGGATGGAGGAAAGGGGGTGGATAAGTGAAAGGAGGGATTATTGAGTGGATGGATTGGTTTGATGGATTGGTGTCCCTAGGCCAGTGGAGGCTCTCCTTTATGGGCTCCACAGCTACACTACACCCTCCTTGTTCTGTGGTCCATTTTTATGGCATCAATAGTGAATAATTATAAATTCTTGACATAAAAATGAAATGCAGACTCGCTTGGGGTCCAAGAGCAAACTGAGGCAGCTATTGGCATTGTTGATTGCTGACACAGGTGCATGAAGGTACATGTGCCATTCCAGCACTGTGAGCATATCTGTGTGACTATGTGTGTGAGTTAAACAAGAGAGAGTCAGTGAAGGAGTAAGTCAGAGTTAGTGAAAATGAGTGACAGTAAGGACAAGTATGTGTTAGAGTGATTGTGAGTGAGTGAGGGAGAATGACAGTGACTGTAACTGAGTGTTACTGTATGTTAGATTGAGCCACAATAAGACTGAGTTATTCAGAATGAGTGAGAATGAATGGGACTGAGTGAGACAGAGTGGGCCAGAGCCGAATGAGTGAGACTGTGTGAATTAGTGAGACCAAGTAAGACTGAGCAAGACAATAAACGTAGTGCAAGAAAGTGTGAGAGACCCCTTCAAGAAAAAGCTCTATGGAATTCAAGCTAAGGATTAAGCCCTACCACTTTTAAAGGTCACCAGCCACCACTAACGGCACCGTTAATTTGACTTTATGAAGAGCACCTCTAAGGGCCTCAGCTTTACCCCTAGGTGACATCACTGTTAGATCCCTTCCCACCAAATCTTCAAAGGTTAGTCCCTCCTGTTCTGGCTTCAGATGTCTGGGCTTCCTCCTTTGGTCAGTGGGCCTGGGCTCACCCAGCCTAGGTGCAGTGTGACAGCTAATTATCAGATGCATAATTTCCTCCCCAGGAGCTATGCCAATCACTGATAATTGCTCCTTTTGTGAGGGAGGGAAGGCCTTTTTTTTCTCATTGCTGGCGAGCAGATCAATTAACTTGGCTCGGCAGATGGGACAGAGGCCTGGAATCTGATTATGAGCTGAGCCAGAGAAATATGACACGTCCTTATATCCCGTGAAGATGAACATGTGCATTATTATATATTTGGACCTGCAAATTAAAACTCAGTGTGTATGTTTTACCCCAGTTTGAGACCTTGTTGGACTGTGTAGGCCAAACGGGAGCAAAAATGCACTTTAAGGAAGATTTCACCGATATGTATAATGCAGTAATAGCACTTTAGATTTTCTTGTAAACCCTAGTTTCCGATCTATGAATGCCCACTATGATTATAAGGCCCACCCCCGGTCAGCACCTATCCTTGCAGAGTCCCTTCTGCTCCATTCTACCTGTTCACACATGAACACATGTTCATGTGGAGCCAGCCCAGGGCCCCCTACCATAGCTGCGCCGCAGCGGCCTCATCCTAAAAGGAGGACAATGACAGGAAACAAGCTCAGTCCAAATACTATGAAAGTACCATGAGTGAGACTCAGGTAGTGAGACTCCTCCAAAGAAAAGAGACGAAAACCGGGGGATCAAAAAGTGAAAAATCCTGGTTGACTAAAAGGGCAGAACCCATTTGCACCAGTATTGATGGTGGTGCTGGTGGTGGTAGTAATGGTTTTTGCAATGCATTGGTGGTGGTGCTGGTGGTGGTAGTAATGGCTTTTGCAATGCATTGGTGGTGGTGCTGGTGGTGGTAGTAATGGTTTTTGCAATGCATTGGTGGTGATGGTAACGGTAACGGTGGTGGTAACGAAGGCATTGATCATGGTGGTTGTTGTTTTAGATTGGTTTGAGTGCAACAGCTTGTCATAGTTTGTTGACATGAGGCCTGTGAGTCTGCAATGCCTTTATGCTTAGAGCCTGGGTATTTCCACATCCAAAATGGCGATGTAGCCCTGATATTAGTTTAGCACCTCATATCAGGTGGGAGTGTATGCCCTCCTGCTCTGGTCTGCCCCAAGAACTTAACATCTACCTGTCCAGATGTTCAAGCCACCTGGAACGCACCTGGTTTGGCATCAGGTTCCTTAAAGGACATCAAACGGAAGGAGGTCCTTGAGCATGGCTTCCTCGAAGACACAAGACCATCAGACAAACTGACGTTTAATCTATACACACTCATAGCTGTTACCACAAATCTGTCTTACTTCCGGGTGCGCACCCTCACCAGCAGCAACACTCCGTCATGGAGGAGGAGCGTCGCCCATCCCCCTCCACCAGCAGCAGCACTCCGCTATGGAGGAGGAGCATCGTCCATCCCCGTCCACCAGCAGCAGCACTCCGCTATGGAGGAGGAGTGTCGCCCATCCCCGTCCACCAGCAGCAGCACTCCGCTATGGAGGAGGAGTGTCGCCCATCCCCGTCCACCAGCAGCAGTACTCCGCTATGGAGGAGGAGCGTCGTCCATCCCCGTCCACCAGCAGCAGCACTCCGCTATGGAGGAGGAGCGTCGTCCATCCCCGTCCACCAGCAGTAGCACTCCGCTATGGAGGAGGAGCGTTGCCCATCCCCCTCCACCAGCAGCAGCACTCCGCTATGGAGGAGGAGCATCGTCCATCCCGTCCACCAGCAGCAGTTCTCCGCTATGGAGGAGGAGTGTCGCCCATCCCCGTCCACCAGCAGCAGCACTCCGCTATGGAGGAGGAGCATCGCCCATCCCCGTCCACCAGCAGCAGCACCTGCAAAGCTTCAAAAATAAAACAATAATAAAGCAAGTTTGTTATCATTTTATTTTTCTTTCCTGAAAGAGTCTTGGGGGCGTGGCCTAATCCATGATTGTCTTGGAGGAGGAGTGTTCGCACCTCTGCTGAGCTCTTGAAATCATGCAGAACCGGTGACGCCAGTGCTTGTTTATTGTGTGGTGAAATGTGTTCTAGAGGAACCTAAGCAGCTAATGCACTCTAATCAGAGCGCATCAGATCTGTCGCAAAGTTAATTTAAATGTAAATGTAATTTTTGCAATGCAGGCGGTACATTGTGTGGCAGGGGGGGGGGGGGTGATTAATTACCGTTGTAGGTGTCGCACCGCTGCCAGAGTGGTTTCATGACGGGGATGAGATGTTTGCTATTAGGTCTTTCACTCTGTCTGTGCGAGGGTACTTATGTATTTGCTTAAATCATCTAACAATTTAGCAACTGATAAAACCATCACTGGATTTAGTTCTGGAGACTCCCTGACTGTATTCCTGTAGCTGTGGCGGCATTAATATGCATTACTATTTATCCCTGTTTAATATATGCGCTTGAGTCATTAGTTTTAATTTCCTGCTGGTATTTTTTATGGTATTAGTTATTGCTGTGTTTCGTTAGGTGCCATATTAGTCTGTTTTCCTAAAAATGCAAGCAAATATCTACAATTATTCCTGCCTTCCGGGGACCGCAGCAGCACCCTGTAGAAGGATCAGAGACCCCCCCATGAGAAGCTCATGCCCCAGAGATCGGGCCTGGTCACCGTCCACCCGTGCACACAGAACACGTCAGTGTCCGCGTGCATCGCACGCATCCATGGGCACAGAGACCGGGCCTGATCAGCGTCCACCCGTGCACACAGAACACGTCAGTGTCCACGTGCATCGCACGCATCCACGGGCACAGAGACCGGGCCTGATCAGCGTCCACCCGCGCACACAGAACACGTCAGTGTCCGCGTGCATCGCACGCATCCATGGGCACAGAGACCGGGCCTGATTAGCGTCCACCCGTGCACACAGAACACGTCAGTGTCCGCGTGCATCGCACGCATCCATGGGCACAGAGACCTGGCTTGATCCCCATCCACACACATTAACACGTCAATGTTCATGTGCATTACACGCATCGATGGGTACAAAAAACTGGCCTCCTCCCCATCCACCCACATACATAACACGTCAATGCTCACGTGGATTACACACATCGATAGGCACAGAGACCTGGCCTCCGACCCATCCACCCACATAACATGTCAATGTTCATGTGCATCACACGCCCCGATGGGCACAGAGACCTGGCCTCCTACCCATCCACCTACCCAGCATCCCTTCGTGCATGCCCTCATCCATTGATAGGCACTGTCACTTACCTATTCATCCATGGGCACACACATTCAATCATTGACTCATCCATCCTCACGCAAAAACTGAAGAAAAATGGCTTTGACAGTGCTTATTCACATAGTTTTAATACTTTTTTAATGCAATTTGTGTTTGTTCCCATTTTTTGTAGTAGAAATACATGGAGATAAATTCATTTCCCCAGAAGCACAGGGGGGCATATTAACAAGCCAGGCGATAAAACTATCGCCGCTTTAGCGGCAGAAAACTGCCGCTAAAACGGCGATAATGGGCTTGATATTATGCTCTATGGAATTCCAATTGAAGCCCATGTTAGATGTGAAGGACGTCTAACATGGGCTTCAATTGGAATTCCATAGAGCATATTATCAAGCCCATTATCGCCGTTTTAGCGGCAGTTTTCTGCCGCTAAAGTGGCGATAATTGTATCGCCTGGCTTGTTGATATGCCCCCAAGTTGGTTTTGGTCAGACATCAGCACTCCTGGTACTAAAACAGACAAACACACTAGCTCCTGCCAGTCATTATCAGCACATCTAGGTGATGTTTTTTGCATTCTCCACTGTATTGTTGCTGGTATTTTTCATTCTTGCATTCATAATCCACATTTGTAAAGCGCGAACAATCACCCGTAAGGGCCTCTAGGCGCCGTCGGAAAGATTAAGCAAGCTATTGCCCAGAGTCACATAGTGCTGGGCTAATCTGCCACCGGCGCCGGGGATTGATCCCTGCTCCCCAGATTCCGGAGTCAGTCGCCCTGGCAGCTGCGCCACACCTCTTCCCCACCCATACATCCTCACACAACAATTGAAGAAAAATGTTCACTTAAAACATAGGCATAACGGCTCTGAGAATGCTTACAATTCTTATTCACTCAATTTTAAGACTGTTTTTTAATGATGTTTGTATTTATTCCCATTTTTGTAGTGTAAAGCAACTGAAATACATGCAGATAAATTCATTTCCCCAGAAGCACAGGGTTGGATTTGGTTAGAAGTCAGCGCTCCTGGCTCTAAGACAGACAACCACACTAGCGCCTGGTCAGTCACTATCAGCACGTCTAGGCGCTGTTTTTTGCACTCTCCGCTGCATTATTGCTGGTATGTTTTTATTCTGGACGTTCGCTGCAGCAGAACGGCAAACTGGCTCTCTCGGAATGTCTGTCAGGATCTTGTGCGATCATCTGGGGTGAAGAACTCTCTTCCCGCGTGGCCACTTGATGAGCATTTTATACCGTTGGCCGCCAACCTTATCTAACATGAGGGATTTCTATTAAATTCCAGACATAACCTGTATGCATCAATAGATAGTCATAAGATGAACCACTTTTACAACCAGTATGTCGCAAGTGCGTCAATTCGGACTTCATTGTTAATGTTTTGAGTTATTTTCGCGAAATGACCTTGAAATATTGATAACGATGAGGTGCCTCAGATTGATATTGCATTTGGTTTTCATCAGTCGTTGTCTAGATGATTTGACACTTTCACAGGTTCTTAAAAAGATAAGGACAGACAATTTGTAGGTCAAAGATAGACCGGCCAATGATCGAGCAGAGAATGGAAGCTTGGCCTGCACACAATAGAACGCAAGCCTCACTGATGATGGCCGCTGCCTCAATCATTCAATCAGGATTTGTATAGCGTGGCTAATCACCCGTGAGGGCATCCAGGCGCTGAGGACACTGCTGCTGTGGCGTGGGTTCAGTTCAACAGCCAGATCTTGAATCCACCTCTGAATTCCTGCAGAGAGGATGAGGTCCGGAGGTGAAGTGGGAGGTCATTCCAGGACTTTGCAGCAAGATGCGAAAAGGCGCGCCGTCCACTGTTGCGGCGGCGGATGCTGGGGGTGTGGGTGAGGTAGAGGGAGGCGGAGCGCATATGTCTGGAAGGGAGGTGGACGTTCAGGCAGTGGTTGATGTACACTGGTCCCTGGTTGTGTAAAACTTTGAAGGTGTGAACCATTGTCTGGTTACAACATTTTATCTGTTGTTATGTTTTGTCCACTCACGCTGAGTTTAATATTGTGTACGCTGTAACTATATTTGACATATTATGAGATACCCTTACATGTGTTGTGTTCTCATACAACCTTGGCTGGACATTCAGTTGTGTTACACAGCACCTGGACATAACTCCACACACCACCCTTTAGTTAAGTCCTGGCTGCTCGGCCACTATGTGTGCGCAGTAGACAAGAAGGCTCAGGAGATGGCCACTGTCCGTTCCAAACGCGGTCCCTATAACACTAGCTCAGCGTTTTCCTCTTGAGGACCTTGGTGGCCCCTGGGTCAGTGGCCCCTGGGTGACATCACTGGCCCCTGGGTGTGTCCAAAAACTCAACCTGACAGTTCCTTAACAGATTATTGTCACAGAGTGTGGAAACATTCACCCACAAAATCTGCCCATCACATCCCAGCCGCTGCCCACTAGCCACCTATGCTGGGACTAAGCGCCCTCTTCTGGTAGCAGAAGACTGATGTGTTCAGCCAGGCATCATAAAAAGACTGGTGTTTCAAAGTATGTGAAACATAGGGGGTAACAAGACAGACTAGAGTAATAACTGCCTCGGAATGCACACAACTAGTGAATGCGAGAATATTTTCTTCTTTAACTGATTATAGCGCTTTGAGTTAAAGTGCACTGCAGGCTCTGTGAAGGCCAAGAGAATATAGATCCATCCATCAATAGAGCCTAAGCAAAGTTCCCTATTCCATATTAGAACATTGGAACGTTGGGAGCTCCATTGAAGACAATGGAGTGCTCTGGGCTTCTAATGGCCGATAGAAGCCCGGAGCTCCAACATTCCAATGTTGTTGCTGTTAACAAAGACTTCACAGAGCCCGAGGGGATTTCATTCCCCTCGGGCTCCATGAGGCCTTTGTTTTACAAATTAGAACATTCTGTCCTCTAGGGGCAGAATGTTCTAATAGCCTTAGAGCCGTAGTAGGCTCTATGAGGAATTAAAGGCCCTCCTTCTTGTTAGAGGTCCTTACCTTCGGCTCAGGCTTTTACCACTGGTGCGGGCCTTTAGTAGCCAGTAGAGCCTGCTACGTCGGGCTCCAAGGCTACATTAGAACATTGGAATGTAGGAAGCTCCATTGAAGACAGTGGAGTAGGCCCGGGCTCATAATGGCTGGCAGAAGCCCAGAGCGTCGACATGCCAATGTCTGTCTTCATGTTTCTTCCTTTTTAATTTAGAACATTCTACCCTTACTGTGTGGAATGTTCTAATAGCATTATACCCCTTCTGCTTCGGCAAATACTGGTTGTTAAAGGCCCTTTCCCTCATTAAAGACCCAAAATGCACTTGGGTTCAGCGCCTTTAACAACCGGTATAGCCCTCAGCAGCGGGCTACAAGGCTATAATGGAGCCCAGGGTAGTGTCTGAGCTCTGTGTTAGAATGCCTTCTGAAATAATGGATTTATTTGTAGGAGCAGTGGAATGGAATGCCCAGTACAGCTTTGGAATGGAATGGAATGTCCAGTACTGGTGTGGAATGGAATGTCCAGTTATCCCCCTCCAAGTCATTGCATCATGGTGTCCTGTCACATCCCAGCGGAGGAGGAGAAAACCCCAAGTGCAATCCATCAGCTGCAAGCCATCCAGATGGGTCCGTGTTTGCCGGATCACTAGCGCATCCAGCCCAAGGCACACCTATACATCACCCTACAACAACAGCAAACATTAGGCACCATTCCTCTCAGCATCATATGTACAATAAAGATCAAAGACATACAGACTGTTTGCTCCCTCTGTAGAGCATGCTTCCGAGTTATGCTAACACATGATAACCTGTCATCAATCTATGCATCCATTGTCAACATTTTATATTAAACGTACCATATCCACAACCATTTAGAATGGCACCAAAGTGACGTCATTTGGAAAGGCAGCTCGAAACTTAACAACCATTGAAACCAAACAATGGACAACTGCATATCGCGGTAGAACACAATACATTGCAATGCGTAAGGTTATGAGTCAAAGAGCTCCCCCTCAGATAGTTAAAAGTAAAAGTAAAAATGGTCAGAGTACTTGATTGAGTACAAAATTCCGTTTTATTTGTTTAAACATAGAGGTTCTTATTCAAAGATTCCAACATTCAAATTATATTTTTTCTTGTTATTTTGTTTTTTTCTTTACATTAAAGCAAAAACAGCCGACACGTGTTTCACCCAGTGGCCAAATTTGGCCAGGGCTTTTTCAAGGCTTAAGATTCAGGGTAGAAGCGTGTCTTATTGACATTGACATTTCGTTTTTCAAAAATTACTTCATGTTAGAACAGAACAGATATTTAGAATTGTTCAAAAGAAATCGTAGTCCCGGGATAATTCCAACACAGTTCTTTCCACATTGCGATGTCCATCAGCACGTACGTCCACAGCTATAATCTTCATATCTTTACATTCGTGCTGCCATTTCTATATTGTCTATTAAAGGGAGACAGAAAGGGGGTCACTAAGTCATTGCTGTGTCAAACACTCCACTGGTGAATAGTTTTATGGTCCAGGTAGTTTCAAACGTTCCTTTCCTGGAATTGTAGGTGCCGCGTGCTGCTTGGTGTTCTGCCGCATGATTGTTATTTCGCAGCTTTCATCCAGCTGCTCTCCCCGATTCCCTTCTTCTTCCAAGCGAGGTCTGCTTCTAGGCCTGGGCCACTCAAAGGCCAGCTCTCACTGCCGACCCCAAGTTTGGTTGTATAATCTGAGGTATGGCCGTATGCTAGTCTGCACTCCTCGGCTTCTCTGCTTCTGCCCTACGTGCTGTGAGGAGGGACTGGACAGCAGTGGACAACGATGTCCAGATGGTCTCACTAAGGCCTACGCTGGCTGGCCATGCTCTTCCAAATAACTGAAAACAAATACCCCCAACCCTGTCCGTTACAACTGCCTACTGGTCGCAGCCTGCCCTATCCCATTTAATTGCCTCTCGTTGCTTGTTGGGAAATCTCAGACTCACACACTACTAACATTATTCACTAGGCTATGCCCCTGCTTCCCTCCTGCCCTTGGTCAGCCTCATCCCTAAAGCCAACATCAACGTTGACGGTGCCAGATGGTGTGCACAATAAAGACAAAGCTTGCCGCGTCATGACGCACCCAAGAACTCGCCGGCAGCACGTGAGGCCGAAGCAAGAAACAACACAAAACCCAAACCGGAGACTGAAGTCTCTCTGATTTTCACACAGAAACCTCTTTTCAACAGCTGAAGCCAACTACAACAAGTAAACGATTCCAAAGTCTCTAAGGCCATAATCAACGCCACCAAAGACCGACATGAGGCAGCGCTCAACTGGCAAATGAAATACCATCAATCAATTAATCACCAAAAGAAGATGCCATGGATTAGATGCAGTGAAGCTCTCTTTAGTTCCCTTTGTGATTGCCCAAGGTAAGGGCGACCCCTCCCAGTAACAACGGTGCCACCCTGCACTTAGTATACATGGAAAGGGTGTCAGATCTCACCATAAAATGATCCCAGTTAGAAGGAAAATGCCATAAAGTACAGAAAAACCCTTCTTGGCAATATTGGTAATAGCTGATAGCAGCTGATAATTAAAGTAGACATCAAAAAATAAGACCACTTTAAATCAGGTTTTGGAAAGTGCCCAGGATAAACTCTTCCAGAAGAAAGAATCCAAAGAAATCCTACAGAAGAAACAGAGAACATATATTCAGGGACAAAAAGTTGTATCAGAAAGGACAATTAATGTTTTGAAATATCAAGGAGCACATCCTTCTCTGACAAAAGCCTCCTTAAAGATGCTCTCAGCAGGAAGTGACAAAACAGGAACAACTGCATTATCTTGGGCTTTGAATTTAAGGTGTAAATATTGAAAAAACAATCATTTTGGATAGGCAAAGATATACGGCTAGCCCCACCAACTTTTCCAGGAGATTGGTGTTTCCACGAAATGGCAGGAAAAGAAGCATACCCTCCATTTGCTATCATTCGTGACTAGTATCCTGCTAGCCACTCACGCGCCAGCTCTCCACGTCACGCCTTGGCTGACCAGCCACGCAGCACTCCACTGGTTGAGAAGCTGCAACTGGGAAGACACTGGAGCCGGCTGATCGGTGAGGATGAAAACACCATTCTCCCATCCACCATCATTAAACCCCTCTCCAGTGAAGCCCTCACACCAATCAATATTGCCAATGCAATAAAGCAGCAAGATCCCTTACCACTGAAAACAAGCTAACCGCAGCCACAAGACCCTGCCACCCACCAACCCTAGCAAAAGCTTCCATTTCTCAAAAATATAATTAGGTAAAGCAGCCATTGCTCAAAAACAGACTATATGCCATTTTCACCCTAAAAGACTACTCAGGCAATGCTACAGCACAACACTGAGCAATCAATCACCCACGCTATGGGTGGCACCCTTATCATACAACAGGACCCCTGCTTGCTACCACTGACCACCAATTCCAGTCCAATATTCTATTACCAGACATGAAATTGAATGACAGGACACTACAGTGATTCACTTATCTCTGCAACCAACATCAACTCATCCAGATCAATACCTCCAAATCCCACAGACCACTGATAACCCACAGAGGGCTCCCAGCAGCGCCGCTAGCTCTAATCAAACACAAAGCGAAGCAGGGCGTCTCTTTCAGTCACAGAGAATATGCAAAGCACAGCGGCGAGGATGCTGAGCCCCTGCCCAGGCAGCGGCATGTTTGTGTCAAGGGCCTCAGAGATGGCTTTTGGCGCTGGTGGAGTCTTCTAGAGTCCGAGGTATATCCTGCAGCTACCAGTACATAGACACTGATCCAGGTTGGTAGTAACTGCGTTCAGTAATATGCAAAAGGCGGCAACTGGGAGTGGACCTAGTGCTCGAGGAAAAAGAATCTAAGGCAAGAAGCAACCAACTTCTGAGAGTAGCCAAATTCCAAGAGGCCGAGTGTCAGATTTTGGAATAAGAGACGACATAACAGAGTCAGGAAATGTACCAAATAGGGGAAATGGGAAATGGGGCAGTGGAGGCTACCGTCATGGAAGACATTAGTTTCCAGTGTCGGGTCTGAATTTTGAAAGACGTTGCCACAGACACCAAAGGACTCGCAGTTGACTTCCAGGTCAGAGAAGACAGAGCCCTATAAAGTATTAATAGATGCAGAAAACTGTCTGGCAACATTGGTTGTTTCGACTCTTCCACTTGACACTCTATTTCGCACCCAGAATTCTCGTCCCCGACCTTTGTTGTTTTCCTCCTTTATTGGTTCCCTCAGTTTCCCTCCTCCCCGTTCTTGAATTGCTTACATGTCTTGGGCAGACTTTGGTATTCGACTCAGATATACCGACTTCTGATTTCCCTTGTGATCACGCTTTGGTGACTACAAACCTGCTTTTTGGCCATGGCTTTGAATTTCCTCTTTTGGTTTGACGACTACAATTCCACCCACCTGCAGAGAGGTGTGCAACTCACCTTCACTTCTCGGGCAAGTTTACAGGTTTGCCTGCACGGTAGTTACAGAGACGCCTCCTCTCCCACCAGCTGAGACATATTACAATTGTGTCATCATATGTACTCATTGTAAAACTGCTCTTTAGTTACTAAGGGGCATATTATCAAGAAACGGCGTTAAAATTATCACTGGTTTAGCGGCAGAAAAGTGCCGCTAAAGCGGCGATAATGGGCTTGATAATATGCCGCAGAGAATTCCCATAGAAGCCCATGTTCTGTTGTGAACCTGGGCTTCTATTGGAATTCTCTGCGGCATATTATCAAGCCCATTATCGCTGCTTTAGCGGCAGTTTTCTGCCGCTAAAGCGGCGATAATGTCAGCGCCGTCCTTGACAATATGCCCCCCAATACTCACTGTCTTGTTCGTCTCTTGACAGTGAATCATAGATTGATCGATTGATTTGAATATTTGTATAGCGCTCGAATGCCCAGAGGCATCTTAGTGCTGCTTCTAACAATAGGCTGATACATAATGCGGAATGTTACTGGCACTAGTTGTTAATGAGCCAGGTTTTTAAAGATTTTCTACCGGACTAAAGTTTGGGGCTGTCTTTTAGGGTTAAGGGGAGAGAATTCCAAAGTTTAGCTGTTTCTACAATGAAACTTCTCCCGCCACAGGGAGTTCTTTTAGTTTGGGGATCACCGGGAGCTCAGCAGCAGATGATCCTAGATTTCCTGATGGAGAGTACCAAGTGAAGCGATCTCTCAGATAGCCTGAGCCAATATTATGTAGCGCCTTAAAGACTATGCATTGTGATTTAAATTGAATTATTCTGTCAATAGGGAGCCGGGGTAGTTTGATCAGTCTCTGGGACACAGATTGGTACTTGAGGACGCCCAGGAGCAGTCGTGCAGATGCATTTTGTAGCATCTGAAGTCTCTGCAGGAATCTTTTTTGGATATTTAGAAATAATGCCTTTCCATAATCCAGTTTTGACAGGGTTAGAGGAGTCACAACTGGAAGTCAGATGGAATGAAGGGACAGGTATTCCTAATCATCTTTCGGATGAAAAGGACTTCGGATACTAGGTCTGTGTGAATACCTACAAACAATGTTGCAATGCAAAGTCCATTGTCTGTGTCTGGTTTAAATAGTAAGCAGTGACCTTTGAACCAGGATTCTAATATCTGCCATGATGGATTGGGTTATGGCCTGGAAAAGAAAACAGAAGAGGGAAAGTTAACCAAAGGCAAAAACATGGACTGCAATTCCAACTGTGGAATGGCAAGGGACCCACCGTACGGCAGCCCAGAAGTGCAAGCAGTGCTAGGTAAGACACCCCCAGCAATGGCATCCCGAAACCAAATAAGAAACCAGGAACAAGGCCGGACCAAACCCCCCTCACCCGCTCAACAAGCGCAACTGCAAACAGGAAAGAAACCAACAGCACAACTCCCAGGGTAAGGCTTGTTAAAACAAATCCCAGTGCACTCTGCATCTCAACACCCTACCACCCACCTCCCATTACTATGACCAGGTTTATCAGAAAACATTCTATGAAACTTTTAATGAACTCTGGAGCATGAGTAGCAGCTGTGGGCTGCCAAGACCTTTCAATGTGGCAATAACCTTCCTAATCTACTAAATACTGAAGTTTACCTCAGAAAATCCTGGAATCACAAATTCCTTTTACGATGCATTTTCACATCCTTTGGCTAGGTCAGTTTTGGGAGGATTATGAATCCTGTAGAATTTAGAGTAAAAGGTTTGCTTTAAGAGAGATACAAGGAATGAATTAAAGAGTGGATCTACCATCAAGTAGTCATTTAAGCTGGACTGATTTTAAAAGGCCCAAAATAATAAGTGAACAACTTGGATCTTGAGTCAGATTAGAGCCTCCTCTTCCCTTCTTTAATTCTACAAGAAGCGAAATACCTAGCTCTTCAAGTAAGCTCCCCCGAGGCCAGCCTCACACAGCTGCCAAAGCACCAGGATCCCCTCATGGTTGATAGTGCACTGTGAAATTACACAAAACAAAACATAACATAAATAAACACAGTAGTTGAAAAATAGTCAAACTTTGGGTCTGACTTAGAGTTTGGTGGACCGGGTACTCTGTTGTAAACACAACAGTGTACCCTGATTGCCAAACCCTTGGTCCGCCTCCTTCATCTACAGATGTTTATAGAGGGGTGGATCTTAAGCACTCTGTCAACAAACTGCTCATTAGCTCAGTGGATAGAATACTTCCTCCAGTGGCCCAACAGAGTATTTAGTTTGGGCAATGTAATGATTTTTTTCCTTGTCCCATCACTGCCGTGATGAACAGGAAAAAAGCTATAATAACTCCAACACTCTGGTATAGATGTCCCAGGGTTATTAGTTTTTTGATTTTTAAAAACAGGCTCTGGCTTTGGGTGTTTGTTTTTGAAAAACAAACAGAAGTTAAAAGTTTGGTGAACGCCCATCAAAACCGACGGTGGCCATCCACCAAACTTTCAGTACATTGAAATGAGCCGCCATGATGATGGTTACTTTTAATGGACAGAGACGACTGCTGGGCTAGCGGTCATCTCTAAATTTTGCATGCAGTATTCCTTTGGGGTGGTGGGACTAATGTCCTTTGCCACCCTGGTGGACTGTACTGCAGTCAAACTCTGCAAATGCTAATAATGGCTTCCAATTTGACTGAGAAGAATTGATAGAACATCAAACATATTCCTCTAAGGTCTTATTTGGTTGTTCAATATGCCCATTTAATTAGAGATGATACCCCGAAGAAAGGGCACAATGAACTCCGAAATTCTTTCATATCAGAGAGCAAAATGTGGAGACAAACTGAACTGCTCTATCCAAGACAATCTTCTTGGGTAACCAATGAAACTTGACTACATCAGAAAACATATTTGAGCCATTTAGCAGCAGAAGGAACCTTGTGTAGAGGAGTGAAATAATACTGTACCATAACAGAGGTACACCCTACAATAAAATCTGTAGAAAGTAACTTCCATGAAGGACTAGAGATTTACATAGGATTTAAATAACCTGACTTGGATTGAGTAGTTACTTTTGTCTGGGCAAAGACTTCACACGATTTAACAAATTCTGATATAATTTCTAAAGGATAGCCACCAAACTTTCCTAGAGCTGAGTTTCGCAGTTACTCCCTGATTTCGATGGTCTGCAGTCTTTAAGTTGTGATTAGTTTGTAAGGTCATTAGATGCAGATCCTTTGTTGGCGTAAACAAGAGGATATTCACTGGTAACATTGGACTTAATATTCTGTTTATGTGACACCTTACGGTCTTGAAGATCAATAGTTCTCTTTCCAATCAAATCTAAGAATGTTTCTGCCTTCAATAGGGTTCTTATAAATTTACTTCTTTAAGCCATAAAATCTTTTCTCCGGGATTTTTTTTAACTCTTCCTTGTTATACATTCTTGAAAGACAGTCTGAACATATCATTTTGAGAACCTGGAATCATGTGATAGTCAAATCGTACTGCTTGAAAAAAATAAGCTCATTGGACATGTCACCTATTTTGACAATCTGTTTGCTGACAAACTCTCACGTTTCTGTGATCAGCATGAACTATAACAGCAAGTTCCCATAGTAAAAAAATATCCCTTCCTTGAAGGCTGCTTTTATGGCAATAATTCCTTTTCAAGGACTGAGTAATTAGACTCAGAAGGAGTTAACTTGAAGATCAATAAGCAGGGGATGTTCTTCTTGGTCTTGATTTGATTGAGTCAGAAATGCCCCTATTGCTCAGTACGAGGCATTTGGTTAGTCTGTGAATGGTCAACTAGAATTTGGGGTTGAAGAACAGGAGCTTAAGACACTCTTTGATTTCCATAATGCCTTGGACAGTTTTAGGGCCCCCCAAAAAAAGGCTTTCCTTTTCTTAACAGGCCGGTTATAGGGATCAGAGTCTTTGAACAATCTTTAATGAACCTCCTGTAATAAATATACCAGGCCTACTAAACTTTGGGTTTCCTTTTGTGTAGTGGGTTAGTTACATTTGAGGATAGATTGGACCTTCCTATCTTCCATAGCCAGACCCTTAGTAGACACGGTAAATGCAAGGTAGTCTACAGATTCTTTTTCAAATTAAGATTTGACTTAGCTTAAATATGATTATTTTTCAAGCACTTTAGAACCTCCTAAACATCTTCCTAATTTTTGGGGGGCTTTTCAGAAAACATTAAAATATCATCTTAAGTTGTCAGCATGGTCTGCAAGGGAATATCAAAAAGGAAAGGATCCATTAATTAATTCAAATTCCCTAATGGCCTCCTAAAAGTAGTCTTCCATTCATTCCATTCTTTTATTCTTAATAGGTGACACGAATCCTGAAAATACAATTTTGTAAAACTCCTAGCTTGTCTTACAGCTTCCAGAATATCGGAAATAAGGGGTAAAGGATACATATCCTTGATTGTCATCTGATTTAAAAACCTGTAATCAAAAGAAGGTCAAAGCTCATGTGTAGTCTTCTTTGGCACAAAAAACAGAGCTGCTAATGAAGATGGCTTTGATGGACCAATTAGACCGTTTTGGATATTTTTATCCAGATACTCTTGAAGTACTTTTTCTTTGACAGTGACAATCAGTATGTCCTACTAAATAGAATGCTTGTATTTGATACGAGGTCAGAGGCACAAAGAAAAATCCTATAAGGTGGAAATTCTTTATATTGTTTACCTAGAAAAATGTTGTAATGCTCTTTATACTTTTCAGATACAGATGATAACTGGACTGCCAGGTGAGAGTAACTTGGAGAATTTGAAAGACTGAATTTCCTTGCATCTTTCCAGAAGAACGAAATAAGATGAGACACAGAAATCTGACCCAAGGAATAGAGTCTTAGCAGTCCAATTTATAAATGGGGTTTGGTTGGCTAGACAGTGAAGACCCAAAATTAGTGAATAGCGAAGAATTTGCTATAAGATCAAATGAAAGCTTTTCTTGATGCCAAGAAAATTGTACAGCCACTAGTTCAGTTGGCCACAGGCTCATACTAACGGAAGTTCCACCACAGCTGGCTGATCCTTGCTGTAGGTAGGTACAGGGTTTAGTTTAGCCCATCGGAAATCCACTAATTCCCTGAAGTTCCATTGTCTGCCAAGACTGGCAACTCAATCTTCCCCTCTTCAAAAGACAGTGTGACTTGCAGAATTATGAAGCCAACACTGGAGAAGAGTTCATTAAGATGAGGCAGGGAAGTTAAGGATTGGCTTGCCATCTTCTTGGGTCTGACGGGACAATTGCTTAAAACACGTCCTTTCTGGCCACAATACAAACCCAACCCCCAATGCCTCCTTCACAGTTTGTCATCTTGTCATTGTCACGTTTAGGCGTAGATAGCATGGGAAAAGACAGTAGTATATACCTTTGTATGTGAGAGTGCATGGCATACAACAACATCTCCCATAATGCCTCCGAGGGAGAGCTGCAGTCCTACCTCTTTTTTTCTTTCTCTACAAAAACACCGCGAACTGAACAACCGGTGCTTGTCACCTGTGATTAATACCCAGAAGGCCGTTTCAGTCCCACCTGATGCTATACCTCTGCTTGGAGACTCGAGCCCTTGTCTCTGCCCTGCTGCAGAGGCTATTCGTACAGCTGAGAGAGACTGCTGCGGTGGGTTTCTCGTGGTCGCACTGATGAGCAAACCGGCATTTTCCTGCCTGCAAGCCACGTCCATGAAACTCGCGCTGGAGCGCTGTTCAGACAGAGCCGTATTAGACTTGATACATTCGTTTGTGCTACTTTTATTTTTGTTGCACTGGAGCGCTTATGGCATTTTCACCTTGGCCCACATTCCGGTCATTTAAACTCGCGCTGGAGCGCAGTTACGAGCCGAGTTGGGCCCACAAGAAACACTTTCCCTGGGGTTCCATGGAATTGTGTTTCCTCACCATTTAGAGCCGTTGAGAGGCTCGGAGCATCGTTTATGCATTCCCTTCTTTGTTTTTGACCTGATTGCCTTTAAACGTGTTGGAACCGCGTGTTGTCCTTGGAAGTCTTCTCAGTGACCCATGTGGACTTTCCCATAGGTACCGGAGGATTGCCTCGTGTGAGCTAAGTACATTAACACCTCCGTCATGCAGGAAGTCATGAGCTCTGTGTCTGTGCTTAGTATTAGTTCATACTTCTGAGAACTTGTTGTTGAAACTACACTTTATTTTTCTTTTATTTATTTTTGCCTTTTTGTGCCTTTTTTCATACAAGGATAAGTGTGGCAGTTATAACTGTGAGTGCATTCACATACTGTAGGTAGGTGCTTATGGTGGTGGTTTCATGTGTATTGTGTTGTGTCTCACTTACAGGGAACACAGGGCTACCATAGGAGTGAAGTCTACAACTCCAGAACATTTCCCCATTGAGTGTTTTCGCTGCTGCACCATTATTGTTTCGTTTGTCCCTTTTTTCCCTTTCCCCTACTGCGGTGTGACCTATGGAGTGGGTATATATACTCGCAGGTGATTCCATACAAGGGTAAAGGGTTATCTGGCATCTTCCATCGCTCCCGCTGTATCCGGCTTTCAAGGTTAGTGGTTACCCATTCTCTGTCGTGACAGTCATAGGACGGCCCAATAAATGAAAGGAGATAGAGGATAGAAATTACGGGAAATTAAAAATTAATATCACCTTTAAAATGCACTATCTGAACTGCCTGCAAAACTGATATCTCAGATATTTCAGGAGAAACTGAACTGAAATGCGCTGCATTTTGCTCTTGTTTCTTCCCATCGGGGCTTTAGACGTGCATGACACAATATAAAAGGACCGCAGTACTTTACAAGTCCATTGACGAGTGGTCTGTAAAACCTATGTTTGTAGCCAATTCATTTGAGATTTGTACTGCAAAGTGCACCAAGGTGTCACGTTTTTTCAATTTTTTCTTTGGAAAGAGTGACTCTCAAACCCCTCTGCGGAAGGTCAGCTTTATTTGGCAGCCCTTGATGTTTTGATCATTTCATGACCAGACAGTACTGGAAAGACTCTAGCTTTATAGCCATAGGCATTGCAAACCAAGCTGAGAAATGCACCATTTGAATCCACTGGTCGAAACATGTCCTCAAGCTAGGGGGCACAGTTCTCCAACCCTACGAGTGAGTCCTAGGCTGGCATGCTCCGCTCACTCTGTGCCATTCAAGATATGGTTCAAAGTGTGGAGTCTTTTGTGTGTCTCCTCCCTTGGGTGGGGTGCATCTCTGGGACCTCCTAGCACACAGAGATGGGGTACATCTCAGGGACCTCCTAGCACACACAGATGGGGTACATCTCAGGGACCTCCTAGCACACACAGATGGGGTACATCTCTGGGACCTCCTAGCACACACAGATGGGGTACATCTCAGGGACCTCCTAGCACACACAGATGGGGAACATCTCCGGGACCTCCTAGCACACACAGATGGGGTACATCTCTGGGACCTCTTAGCACACACAGATGGGGTGCATCTCTGGGACCTCCTAGCACACACAGATGGGGTACATCTCTGGGACATCCTAGCACACACAGATGGGGTGCATCTCTGGGACCTCCTAGCACACACAGATGGGGTGCATCTCTGGGACCTCTTAGCACACACAGATGGGGTGCATCTCTGGGACCTCCTAGCACACACAGATGGGGTACATCTCTGGGACCTCTTAGCACACACAGATGGGGTACATCTCTGGGACCTCCTAGCACACACAGATGGGGTGCATCTCTGGGACCTCCTAGCACACACAGATGGGGTGCATCTCTGGGACCTCCTAGCACACACAGATGGGATGCATCTCTGGGACCTCCTAGCACACACAGATGGGGTACATCTCTGGGACCTCCTAGCACACACAGATGGGGTGCATCTCTGGGACCTCCTAGCACACACAGATGGGGTGCATCTCTGGGACCTCTTAGCACACACAGATGGGGTGCATCTCTGGGACCTCCTAGCACACACAGATGGGGTGCATCTCTGGGACCTCCTAGCACACACAGATGGGGTGCATCTCTGGGACCTCTTAGCACACACAGATGGGGTGCATCTCTGGGACCTCCTAGCACACACAGATGGGGTACATCTCAGGGACCTCCTAGCACACACAGACTGTGTGCTGTGCAGCCAGCAGCCGTGGAAGCACAGAATAGGAACAGCATTAGCAGCTGAGAATGATTCTTCCCAAAATAATGAAAGTGCCTAGGCAAACAGAACATAGATGTGCCCTGCACTCCATCCCTCTCTCTGACAGGTCACATATGTGTGGCTCGTGGAAAGCAAGAATATGTCAGAAATGATGAGAATGTAAATAAATGCAAGTGCTCCTAGAATAGCTCTTCCTCTTCGGGGAGCTCTTGTGATGTGAGCGGCTGCAGCTTTAATGATGTGAACACACCACAACAAAGAGCCTTTGAGCAGCAGAAATCAAACACTGCACATTAATATGCAGCCCACATTACTCTGCTGTCAATGTGTCCACACCTAATCTGTGGGAGAAGGTACCAGTGGCTAGTATACTGACAAATTGAGAAAAAAAACCTGCCTTTTTTTTTTTTTTTAAAAAGGACTGTGTTTACTTAACATGAGGGGGTATCTGGTAGCCCCTGCCTGCAGCAGCACATGACAGACTCAGAGATCCTTGAAGGGTTCCTTAAAATGTGGGTCCCTGTGCAAGTGCCCATTTGCCCCTGGCTTACCCAAAGCCCGCCCCTTCTTTTCGAGCAACTTCTGGCCTTTCTGTTGGCTGACCCAGACTGCCAGTGGTGACAGTGGCGGGTGTTTCTGCGTGCCAACTTCAGGGCAAGAGATGCCCATTGGAGCCTCCTGCTAAACAGACTGCTAAGCTCCATGTTTGATGTGTTGTGCTCCACCCATGTGGGACATGGATGGAGAAGAGGGTGTGTCCACTTTCCAGGTGTGAGGTAGGTGAATGTGAAGCTTGTATGTGTTTTTTTTTACTGATTGGGCACAGGTAGCCATCTTGGAGTTCCTCTGTGTGGGGGGCCACCACGAATGGTGTGAAGCTGACCAGTTCCTTTGATTGACCTGGTATTAGCACGTAGGAGTTTTCTGAAACTTGTCCTCCGAGTCTTCACTGCAGCTGGACTGCAGTATCTCAAGGGAAGGTTGATGTGTCCTCTTGCGTATCGCGTGAGAGCAGACCCTAGACCCTTGCTTCCTCTCACTCAGAGAATTTTCACTGTGGTAGGTTCCTGTAGCTGGTGGGTGGGGGTGCGTCTTTCTTCCCACTGAAGTGAGCCTCCTGTTCTGGGTCAGGGATCTCACCGATTTACACCATCTCCTGCCTCCATCTCTGTAATAAAGGTTCTGGCTGAACTAGTCTAGCTTTAATATGGTAAAAGTCAAGAACAGATGCAGTCCAGCTTAAAGAATGGTGTCTGGAAACAACACCTGTGTCTGCAAGATCTACGTGGAAGGTGTTGGTGAAAACTGATTCATTTTATAGGAGCCGCCTTTGTAAAGTCTGTGACATGAAAGGGAGTGACCAGACCCCAAGAAGATGACAGAGTGACACCCGTGCACATGGCTCCAGCTCTGGGGTCTGGGGGACGCCCCTTAAACGTTGCTGTGGAGAAAAACAGTTGGATCCCCTCTGGAAACTGTCTTTCTATAACTGCTGTATGGCGCTGTATGTCCTATGAGCAAGCAAGGTCCCATTCTGGTATTAGCGCCAACATTCTAAAGATGGCGGCAACAGTTAGTCAACTCATACGCAGCAGAGCAGCAACAGCGCTATCAGTGTGACACTGATGACCACTGGTGACCGCACCAAAACCAAAGCTCAAGGGCTTCAAAAACACCCTTGGCTGAGCTTGGAATGGAGGGCTGAATCCTCATCGCAAAATCAAGTGGAAGCGTGGAGGAGGGACACAGGAATCCAGTGGTCCACATTGTTCCGGGCCACTTCCATCCCCCAAAGGATGAGTCCTACCAACTGAGGCCTCGGAAGAACTGAGAACTACTTCAGCGCAGCCACTCCGGCTGCGGCAGCGGTCCCTACCGCTGCAGCTGCTCTTCACAAGGTGTCCTTTGCCGCATCTTTCCAGGAAACCAATATTTGCATCATGGCAACCCTGTTTGTGACACAGGAAGTCAGAAGTTCTGGTCTTAAGGATCAAGTATTACTTGTATGGCACGATAACTCCTGGCCCTTGGATTAACCAATTGCATTGGCTTTACTGGCTTAAGAATGTTTTCTCTGCCTCCTCTTTGTCCCCGAACCTCCTCTACTACCAGTACTGCCCAGTACTACCTCCAGCGTGCCAGTAAGAGAGTAATACTTGGTTTGGGGGTCTTAAGATACTGGATACTTTCTCCTCCAGAGTGCCTGAGCACAGGACCTGCCATATGAAACATTGAGGCACCTTTTCAGCACACCACAGAAACTCTCACATGTCTGGATACTAAATCTGTTGTCACACACCTGCTGACGTCACTGGGAAAGAGATGATTCCCTTGGTTGATTACTATTCGTGTTGGTGGGACAGTAACGAAAGGTGTCTACAAACTGGTATAGTCCATAATTAAAAGAGGAAAAGGAGAGGGACCCCTTAAGACTCAAGGGAAATAAGGTACTTATAACCAGAAGAAAGGAAGAATTCCCTTGATCCTACAATTTCAAAACATAAAATACTATGTCCAAAATCTATATAAAAATGATTTTATTTAGAAAAATATTTTTCTCGTTATTTCAGAACAAGTAAAATCACATATCATATCATAATCCTTCAAATAAAATTGTTAAAAAACATCATACAATACATATCAATCAAGTATAATTTTTGTTAAACAACAAAACACAATTATGACCAGCATAATATAGAGACAGACACAGATGTAAGACACAGCTATTATTCTTTACAGGTGCACATCACATTGGACTCAAA
The DNA here is from genome assembly GCF_964204655.1 of Triturus cristatus. NCBI lineage: Eukaryota > Metazoa > Chordata > Amphibia > Caudata > Salamandridae > Triturus > Triturus cristatus. The sequence goes on from NC_140595.1 coordinate 812,670,235, forward strand.
ATCCCAGCTCCTTATACATTGATGAATCAGTATTTGACTTGTCGGTATTGGTCCTTTGATTGTGCTTTCAACAGCGTTGATGCGTTTTGATGGCTTTAAATTGATAGTACCATCTTTATCAAGACAACATAATTCTGTCTCCCACCTTAATTAGTCTTATTCCTTAGGATAGGGGAAATGTGTGCGTGCTCCTAACTTTGTTTTCCGACTTATTGCGCAGCAAGGTTATGTAAATCCCACGTCCTTCTACCTTTGTTATTTTATTAGTAGAGTGCTCCACCTCTTCACGATCTCTTATTCGTATTGGAAGAACTGCTATCTCTATTTCTCGTTCTTAAACTTCATTAGTGAAGAGTACCCACACCAAGAGGCTTAAATTCCTCTTCTTTATTCAGGCGGGTCTTTGTTTTGCAATCTGTTCTCAGCAGTACGGGTGTTCGGATCCGAGTCGTAGTCCATAATTAACCTTCTCCATAAGTCAGTCGGTACAGACGATCACGTGGCTGCCAATCTTACAAACATTAAAGAAGGCAAGTATAAAGGGAAAGAGTAAAAACAAAATCTTAAAACAAGGAAAGGAGGAACTCCGAAATCAAATTTACCCATAGAGGACACAAATTACTCTGTGCCAACCTAGACCTAATAAAGACAGAACTTGCAGTGCTAGAGGACGTTGCAGAGAATACAAGAACTAATACTAGCCTGATGATGGGAGAGTAAAAAGGCAGAAATTCTTAAAGACAGTGTGGACCTTGCACTGAGAGTGACTGAAACAGAATCCAGGATAAGCCACTTGGAAGCTAGGCCAGGGCGTAAAAATCTGCTCCGCTTGTAGAATTTGCAAAATTCAGGAATTCCATGTTCCACGGAGAATGCAGAGTACCCAATAAATTCTGTATTCTGCAACATAACAGAATTTTGGCACGCTCAAGCTGGATTTTTGCGAGTGTCCATGAATGCAAGAAAGATTTGCCAGATGCCCGTGATTGCCAGCGTGACTTGCCAGCCGCCTGCGAGCACCAGCGAGACTTGCCGACCGCCTGTGAGTGCTCACGAGACTTGCTGACCCCTAGCGCGGCTTTGGGCGGCGCCTGCGACATCCGTTGCCTTTTTCTGAAGACTGCGAGCGCCAGAGAGCACCAGAGAGAGCCAGAGACCGCAGCTACATCTCGAGCAAATTTTCTCCTTGTGGTGCCATTCGTGGGTAATTTCGAGAACGCGTGCCGCATTGCCGAACATCAAAAACATAGTTTGAATACGCTCATTGAGGAGCTCTGCCCACTCGCTGAAATGCATGGAGTCTTTCTGGGTTTTTGGGGCGCTCTGTGGAATTACATGTAGCAGAACTCCGCGAGCTCCGCCCAGGCCTATTGGAAGCTACTGGCCAGCACTTGTGGAAGCCAAGGGAAGTAACAAAATGCATGACCCAGCACCTTAAAGGTGAAATCTGTAATTTGGAAGACAAGAATTAACAGGGAAATCTATGCATCTTCGGCACTCCAGAGGGAGCTGAAGATAATGGTGATGGCCACAACGAATTTCTTGTATCAAGGATTCAGAAAACCCTGGGACTGTTCTTTGATGGAGACTTTGAGACTGTGAGAGTGCAGAGGGCGCCTACACATAAACTAAACAAGCATTGGCATAGCCAATAGGTCTCGCTTTTGGGACCGTATAAGTATTTAGTTATGCAGCACAATATCCTTGGTGCAACAACACTAACTATTGCATGGCTAAACACTTATAAGGTCTCAAAGGCGAGACCTATTGGCTATGCCAATGCTTGTTTAATGTAGCGATAGAGAGTTGTATTATTTTTTGTGAGAGTTGCTGGGTGTTATTTATTGATATAGTTTGTCAGAGTAATTGCGTTTGACTGAGTGTGTGAGTTAGTCAGTTAGGTAAAGTGATTGTGAGAGGACATTTATTTTAGAGATAGAGTGGAATCTGTACTTATTTTTGCGAGTGTTAGACTAATGTACTTAGTGATATAGAGGTTGGTAGAGTTAGTGCGTGAGACTGTGTGGCAGAGTAAGTGTGTGAGACATAGTGTGTGCGATACTTGTTTTGTGATAGAGAGTTGGTGATGGCAGTGCCTAATTAGTTAATTTAAAAATGCATGTCCTCTTCTTAAGAGTTAGTTTGCACCAGAACATTCCTCCCGCTTGCGGCTCCTAAAATATATTCTTGTGATTGTGGCAAAACCACTCCATCCTTCTCCTAGTGCGTAAACCAACGTGTCACTAAGTTGTGTTTCTGTCAAGTGATTTTGTTTTTTATTAATTGCTGTTAATCGTAAACCACTGACTTTTAGTAATGACTCGTTGGCTTTGTTAAGATGTGTTGTATTGGGGGGGCGTGGCTAGGCGCCCGTAGGAGATGGCGGCGTCCGGGTGACGGCTCCGTCCGAACCGGAGGATACCGGCGGTTCGCGCACCCGTTTCCAGCAACGGAGGGAAGCCCCTTGCACCGGAAGATGCCAGGCTCATTTTCATCCCCCTTCCGCTCCTGAGGCACAGCTATTTTGGACTTAACAGCCCTTTTTACCTCCGGCCACGGCTTATCATCGGCCGCGGCCGCCATTTTGTTTATTTTTGCCCGCGAATCCTTCAACAGCGCGTCCTAGCGCGCATGAGATCCCTGGATGCCTCGTCCGCACGCATATGACCCCAGCAGCCTCTGAGGCACAAATGTGGCAGACCAATATTCTAAGGTGACTTTTCTTTATTTTTCTTTTGAAAGGGTGGCCTTTTTCATGGTTTTGACTGGAATTTTTTGGCTCTCCTCATTCACGGCGGCCATTTTATGACCTTAGCCTTAGATATCTACGTCTACAGTTTTTTGTCTGGCACACCTATACATTAATTTGTCCTTTGGAGTTCTTTTTAGTTGAACACTGAGATCATCTTGCATGTTCTGACTGGAATTTTCACCTCTCCTCATGAAGGGCGGCCACCTTTAGGACTTCAGTTTCTAACTCCTATGAGTCCAATTTTTTGACCTGGCATATCTCTGTATTAATCTGCTTTCTGCTCCCTTCTGAGTCGGGCAATAGGATATCTTAAGACCTCACGCTCCATAGGCGTGCTGATGGCGGATTGCTCCAGTAGAGTTCAAAAGCGTAATTTCATTAAAAATTCCAAGTTATTCACTGCACTAGCCCATTTGGAAGCTTCAACTGAGATGACGTCGACTGCGGACACCCCCTCACAACCCTCAGCAAAAGCGAACTCTAAGAGGTTAAAAAAGGACCCTCCTTCGCCTCCTAAGCCCTCTTCGCCCATTTCTATGGAGTTACTTCTCGAAGAGATACGGGCCTTGCGCCCTTACATGGAAGAGACCAATGCTAAGTTGCAGATTCTCACTGACAACTGGGCTTCGATGGATGAAAGAGTTTCGTCGGTGGAGCGTGACGTGTCCTCTCTTCAGGACTCTGTCACCAAGGTCTCCCACATGCACACGCAGATTTCCTCTCTTCAGAAGCAGGTGGAGGATCTTGAAAATCGCAACAGACGCAACAATCTCCGTATTTATGGCCTGGTGGAGGGTTGTGAGGGAAATGATCCCATTAGTTTCTTCAAATCCTTTCTCCCGAAGCTTCTTCACCTTCCTGAAGATACCTCACTAAACATCCAACGTGCCCACAGGCTTGGTCGAGCTCCCTCCTCTCCTTCCACGTCAACGAAGCCTAGAGGTGTAATAATGTACTTTCTAGAGTACACAGACTTGCTGAAAGTCCTCTTAGCCGCCAAAGCATCTCCTCGTCTCACATGGTCAGGCTCCACTTTGTTCTTTGCACAGGACTATGCCAGGGCCACTGCAAACCGTCGTAAAGCCTTCCTTGATATGAGACCAGACCTTCGCTCCATTGGTGCCAGATATGGGCTTTTTCATCCTTGTTTATTTAAGGTCACTCATAACAACAAGACTACGACATATGAGGATCCAGCGCGACTTCGAAGCTTCTTGAACTCCTGTGGTCAACATGACATGGAGATAGCTGGTTCTTCTTCCCACCCACCATGACTTGTTTTTATAGTTGCAATTTGACCCTCTAATCTGTTTGCTTTTTTTTTTTTTGCCTTCATTTTTGCAGGTTCCTCTGATTTTATGACTTCTAGTTAAGATTATATTTCTCATTTTATAGTCTGATAGTGTTGTTCTAGTTCCTCAGTTGGTCATATGTTCTCTTTTTTATCTTTGCTGTGTTCGAGTTTCTAACCTTGTTATTTTTCTCCCTTCACAGATCATTGTTTAGCGTTCCGTTGTGTTATCTCTGGTTGGACGTTTCCCTCATCCCGACTGCCCTGCCTCTCCCAGTTGGCCCTACCTCCCTTCCCTCATCTCCACATGTTTTTCCGTCTGTTCCCAGTTCCTGATTGTATTTCTCCCATGCTTCCCCTCGTAAGTACTCTTCATTCCTTATTTATCATGTTTTTTTACGTTCGATGTTTCCTTACCTCCCCTTTTCCCTCGTTGCTTTCAGATTTATTGGTGTCACTATCTTTTCCATGGTTCTTCTCCACTTCTCTTCCGTCATTCTCTCTTTTCCTCATTGTTTGTTGGCTCTCTTGCTTGTATCCATCTCTCTTCACCTATTTGATTCTCCCTCTCATTTTTCTCATCATTATCTTTAAGAATTATTGTATCTTCCTATCATTCTTCTTATTTTCTTGGCTCTTTCCTATCTCTATGGCCTCACTGGTTCCTCTTTCTCTTTTTCTTCTACTCCTGTTCATTCACGTTAATTTTCACCTCACTCTCTTTTTTTCTTGTGCCCTTGCTCGCTGCGAGGTATTTCCTTACTGTCCTACCTTTCAACTGATCCACTTTCTGATTAATCCTTAATGTCAGTCCGAATTGTTTCCTGGAATGTTAAAGGTCTGCATTCTCCTATTAAGAGACAAAAAATCCTTTCTCATTTAGCCAAACTGAATGTAGACGTTGCCTTTTTACAAGAAACACATCTGTCTGATGCTGAGGCTGCCAAACTTAAGAGAGGTTGGGTGGGTGCTGTGTTCTCATCTCCGGGTGATGGTAAGAGGAACGGAGTGGTTGTATTAGTTCGTAAATCTTTTGCTCATTTGCTCTTGATTTCTGAATCAGACCCTGATGGTAGATGGTTATACGTTAAACTCTCCTCAAAGGGCGCCCCTCTTTCCCTCCTTAATATTTACGCCCCTACTGGTGGTGATCAGTTTTTTTGGCGTGCAATGGCCTCCCGTATCACCGAATATATTGACGATAATTTTATCTTAGCAGGTGATTGTAACCTTCCCTTCGACCCTTTTTTAGACAGGAACTCCAAGGTACCCTTTGTCCCTAATAAATCCCACAAGCTTTTCGCCCAAGCGATATCCCAACATAAACTCATTGATGCTTGGCGTCTCTGCAATCCCACCTCTAAAGAATTCACCTTCTACTCCCCAACTCACCATTCCCAGTCACGTATTGACTATATTTTCCTCTCCCACCATTTGTCCCAATCCCTAACCCACGCTGATATAGGCCCCATCTTATTTTCTGATCATGCCCCCGTTTTGGTAAACATTGACATTTTACCCAAGTCCACCGGACCAAAGAGATGGCGCTTCAATAACACTTTACTCCTCGACCCCAAATTCTCCGCCTCCTTTGTAGATTTCACCACAGAATTTTTCACCATTAATGATACGCCCACTGTGCCTAACCACGTTGTTTGGGATGCCTATAAAGCAGCAGCTAGAGGTTTCATTATCAGCTTTGTGGCCACCAAACGCAAGAATGCTCGCAAACGCACCAATGACCTCCTCTGTACGATTAAAAAGCTAGAGCATTCTTTCTATACATCCCATTCGCAAGAAAGTCTGACCGCCCTCATTGCTGCTAAGATGCAATTTAACAAACAATCCACTGAGGATGCTTCATTGTACTTGTTGAAATCCAGTTCAAAATTTTATGGTGGTAAAAATAAGGCGGGGAAGGTTTTAGCCAACTATTTAAAAGTCAAACAGAACAAACTGAATATTGAATCTGTTTACGATGCTAATTCTGTTTTAAAGCATACAGATGTTGACATTTTAGAACAATTTTCCCAGTTTTATTCCAAACTCTATTCCTCTGAGACGCACCCCACTGCTCAATCTCTTGCTGCTTTTTTTGCCACCATCCAACCGCCTTCTAATTTCCCTGTTGATTTATCTGCCCTTGAATCACCAATTTCTGGTGATGAATTACTCACAGCGCTTCAGTCACTCAAGAAGGATAAGGCCCCTGGGCCAGACGGATTCACAGTTGAATTTTATTTACATTTCTCCAAATTGTTGCTGCCCAGACTCCACTCCCTTATTGACTCCTTCATATTAAACGGTTCTTCCTCAGGTACATTCTCAGACGCCCACATTTGTATTATACCCAAAGAAGGCAAAGACACCCAGCATTGTAAGAATTACAGACCAATTTCTTTGGTCAACATTGATTATAAATTGTATGCCAAATCTCTCGCCATTCGATTAGACCCTTACCTTCCCGAACTGCTAGGCCCTGAACAGTCTGGCTTCGTTAAGGGTCGCTTCATCACTGATAACACCAGACTGTTGTTTAATGTCCTTTCCAAATCTCCACAGTTCCAAGACTCATTAACAGCCATTGCCCTAGACGCAGAAAAAGCGTTCGATAGGGTGGAGTGGACTTTCCTTTTCTCCGCCCTCAAATGGTTTGGATTTGGTCCACGTTTTATTTCTTTTATCTCCTTCCTTTATTCCAGTCCTAGAGCGGCGGTTTGCGCCAATGGTCTAGTCTCCTCTTTTTTTAACCTAGGTAGGGGTGTTCGTCAGGGATGTCCTCTCTCCCCTTTTCTTTTTAATTTGGCCCTGGAACCTTTTCTTTCAAAGCTTCGTCAAAATCCCAACTTACACGGTTTCCAAATCTCCCACACTAATATTAAACTTGCTGCCTACGCAGACGATATTCTATTATTCATGTCTAATCCCGCAACTTCCATTCCCGCATTCTTAGCTGAAGTTCACGAATACTCCCAGATTTCAGGTTATAAGCTAAACAATGACAAGTGTGAGATTCTACCCCTCACTAAGTTCACTTTTAAACCGGACTTTATGGCGTCCAATTTTACTTGGAGCCCCTCACACATCAAATACCTAGGTCTACACATAACTCCCTCCCTCTCCGACACTGTCTCGCTGTGTCTCACCAAATGCACCCAGAAACTATCCGACCTCACTTCCAGATGGCACCCATTATACCTTTCCTGGTGGGGTCGTCTTGATACGATTAAAATGATGCTCTCCCCGTTAGTCCTTTACACCATCTCCAACATCCCAATTCCTATCCCTGCTAAGTTCTTTAAGAAAATTAACAACATTCTCTCCTCCATTCTTTGGTCCGGCAAAAAAGCACGCATGTCCCTGCTTAGATTGCAACTCCCCAAATCCGAGGGTGGAGTTAATTTCCCGAATTTCCCCGCTTACCACAAAGCATTCCTTCTGCGGCAAGCTTCCCATTGGCTGCAAGACCCTGCTGAGCCATCCCCCTTATGGGTTACCACTGAGCGGCTTTCTTTAGCCCCTTTCACTTTTGCTGAATATCTCTCATTCTCTCGTAAACCTCACTTTTCCTCCATTCCTATCCACAAGTTCACAGCCAAGTTGCTTCTTTCCACCTCTCCAGACCCTCCTTCCTCTACAGCAGAGTTTCTCAATTCCACTATCTGGCACAATAATAGTATTACCATCAATCGCAAGCCCTTTTATTGGAAAACCTGGAGACAGAGGGGTCTAATCTGGGTTTCTCAACTCTTCTCTAATTCTGATTTCTTATCCTTCTCCGCTCTCAGCCAGCACTTCCATCTCCCTCGTTCTTTTGCCTGCAAGTATCTTGCGCTTAAAAATGCAGTCATGTCCACTTATGCTCTTCTTTCCAACCCCCTCACGCATGCTCATTCCCCAAATCATACCTCACAGCTTCACTCCTTATTGCGCACTCACCCTACAGCCTCCTCAATATACCACTCATTTCACACGATTCTCACACCTAGGCCAAAGTCCAAAGTTGAGGAACAGTGGGAGTCTGACCTTGCCATCTCTTGGCCCACCTCCCTTTGGGATAAACTATGGACCAAACTTCGCAAGACATCTAGAGCTGCTTCTCTTACACAAACCCTCTTTTTCATATACAATAGGCTTCTCTTTTCTCCCCAGGTGTTGAATAAGAGATTCTCCTCTACACCAGATCTTTGTTGGTCCTGTTCTGCTCCTAAGGCCACTCTCTTCCACATGCTTTTCTCTTGCACTTTCACGCAAAATTTCTGGACACTAGTTTGGACCCAAATCAATGCCATATTCCACACCACATTCCCCTTCTCTCTTGTCAATATTTTTTTAGGAAGCCTTTCACCTTGTTGGGATAATATTGACCTTAACACGCAAATTGTTGACTTGTTGTTAGCTGTTGCTTTCCAGCAAATCACCGTCAACTGGAAAGACTTTACGAATATTTCTTTTAAAGCATGGTGGTACAATGTTTGTTATAATCACAGGCTAGATACTGCTTTTGTACACCCCCTTAGTCTAGCTGCTAAACGACATGATTTATGGCTTCCTGTAACCTTGTATCTAGATACCTGTGCTAAACGTTCCTCTCATGTCTCACCTATTCAGCAAGAGGTCCCTAAGCCCCCCTGATTGACATTGATTTTCATTTGTACTATTCTATTTATATAAGCTACTTTATTGCTCATTAGTACCAGTGCTGATTTTTGTTACTCAGCCTTAAACTTCTGTTATCCTCTGATCAATTGTATATTTTCATTACCATGTTTTACTTTTCTCCTCTAATTGAAGATATGTTTGTATTTTCTTTTTTCTCATGTATTGACACCTTTACTTATCCAATAAAAACCTTTTGAACTTAACCCCTTCAGCGCTGCGCGGATTCCCCCGCGGTGCTGAAGGGTTCGAGCGCGGGCGGGGCCATGACGGAACGGTTCCGTCATGAGCACAGCTCAACCGATGCTCATGACGGAACCGTTCCGTCATGGGCATGGAAGGGGTTAAAAAGATGTGTTGTATTGGGCAAGAGGTCTGCCTGGTGCGGGAGTGCGAGGGCTTTAAGGCATCGTTTAAACACCTAGTTCACACAAGACAAAGACAATGTTCAGTATTAATAAAGCGCGGGGGTAAATGACCCAATCACCCAAAAAAAAGTGCGTGGGGTAAACAAACTAATGAATCAAAAGTGACACAAATGCGATTGTTTATTCAGAGAAGGATGTGAAAAAACACGTCACAGATGACACCAGAGTGAGAGCAATGAAAATCGTTTTGGCTCTTGTTTGAGAGAATATTTACAGAACTTTCACTTATACACAACCTTTACTGAATGGCCAAAAGCGAAAAAAGCTTCCCAATCATATATAACAAGTATAGGGAAGGTGGCGGCAGCAGTTGAAAGTTACAGCAAACAGACAGAAAAGATAAAACATACAGAAAACAAATACAGCAGGTACTAAATGTCAGTGGCAGTGCAATCTTTGCTTGCTGTGTCGACATGGGGGGCTGGGGTGGGGGTGGGGTGTATTGCCATGCAATGTGACGGTCTAATCTTGTGTGTTAATGCAAAGTGACCGTGTGCAGAAGATGGAGGCGTTACAAAGTGGGAGAAGTGGAGAAAGGGAACGGCAATAAGTGGAAGGGAGAGAGGAGGAAAGGCAGAAAGAGTAAAGGCAGGAAGAGGAATGGAAATAACAAGGTACAGGCAGAAAGAAGCCAGTTAAAAGAAACAAAAAGAGGCAGAGAGAGAAGTTTTATTAAAACATACATGCAGCTTTCCAGTGTTAAATAGGTCGAACCACATATGGCAATAAGGACAAGCATTGGCCGCGCGGCCATAAAAGTAACGGGCCGCTTGGCTGTGAAAGGGGACCCGTTCTGTGGTGTGGGAGAAGCGGACTGAGGAAAGGCAGATGGCGGCGCCGCCAAAGTAAAAGTAATCGCGGCGGTTAGGGTGCCCGCGAGATGGCACCTGTGCTCGTAAGCGCGTGCCCACGCACGTAACCGCTCGCTGGTGGCCGGAGAAAGCCTTTTGGTAGCACTTCAAAAAGCCAGTTACTAAAGGTCTCGCCAGACCAGCGCATGCGCTGGCTCTAGCAAGACCTAAAAATCCCTAACAATGCATAGCTCTTATCTGTAGATCATGGAGTTTCCAATGTCTGGTGACGCACAAGGCCTCCTCAGACATACTAACAATAAACAAGCTAGTCTGGTGGGCTGGTAAACTACCTCCAACTGCCATCTTGTGCAGCAAGTTTGCAGTGGGAACCCAAGATGGATTCCATTGTCTAGCCATCACACAGTGCACACACTCCACTGGCACATACTACCATCTACTTATACCACATACATGCATTATCGAGACGCACAGGATGCAGCGAGGGACCCACACACATAAGGCTTGGGCACGAGATGAGAAGGGAAAAGCCAGTAAGCCACTTGCCCGGCAGAGACAACAGAGAAAACACAGCTTCGTCAACTACAATTAAAAACACACTGCCAAGCTCGTGCCAGCCGACACGGGGACAGTCTTCCCTCTTAATAAAGAAGGCACACATGGTATGCTCCACCCCAGACCTTAAAGACACGCTTTTGGTCTCACTTAACAATCATGCTCAGTGGTTCTAAAACAACACTCATGATGGGCCTGAGGTCAAAAAATTCTAAAACATAATAGAGACCAGCCTTAGGTTGACTCTGGGCATGGGTGCCAGCTCGTGAACAAATGCAAAAAGAACTATTGATGGACAGAATGCAGAACAATGTCATACATTCACCCCAGTACGGAGATCTGGGCCTAAATCCATCGTTTTTTTGCTCACCATGCCATTCCAGTTTGGAACCAGCCATATGCAAATCAGTCTTGACCCTGTGCCCAATGGGAAAAGCCCAGCCCGAACTGCCAGGCCAGGCCCCTCCCACCCAAGGATCATTGTCATCCCTCGGCCTGCAAGCAAGCGCAGGCTCATGGTGCGAGGACAAACATCTCGTTTGGACAAAGAGGTACAGAACTGTGCCCTTACTCAATGTTGCTTAGAGAGTAACTGCCACAATGTTAGCATACAGATTGGAACCCTTTCTTTGGATAGCTACCCCCCCTGTGCAGACAGGTGCCCTCAAGGGCAGGTTCTCCGGTGACAATGTCCGGTTCTGGTGCTCTCACTGAAAAAGCACAGCTGGTTGCAGCTGTGGGGCTGGACACGGAGCCCTACAGGAAGGTCTCATGGCTTTTCTGCATTCGGCGCTGCTCACATTCAAATTCGGTGATCCCTCATTTGCATAATCCCGGAGCTTTGTGACGGCCCGTCTGGCGGAGTGACAACGAACGACGTGTTATCCGCGTCTTTCCAAGTAGGCCAACGCACCAGGCGCGGGCACACGTCTACTGTCACCCCTGCTGCTTCTTTCAGCCACTCAGCCACTGAGAGCTGACAAAGGCTTCTGGGAGTCAAGTTTAGGAATGTCACGTGACACACAAGGTGGCAGCCGAGGCAGACGGTATGTTGACTTTTATTGCTGACGTTGATGCAGCTCTACCTCTTGTACGTGACGTTGTTGCCACCACGCAAGGCTGTCAGGATGCACGGTAAATAAAGAGGAGTCCGAAAACTGCCCGTCTTTGTTCTCTGCCTTCCGGATCTCTTTGGGAAGATGGTTTTACATTCGCAACCAGCCATTCAAAGACATTTTGGTAGAGGGCCTAATGACAACATACGGGAGTCTGCCACTCAAAGTGAAAAATGGATTATTGATACGATCCCCCCCTTGATGGGGGACTAGTTCCCTACCTGGATAACCTGGCGTGGTCAGAAACTGTCAAAAGGACAGAGCCCCTCCGGCATACTTGAACTGGGTCTGGTGCCCTTCAGGGTAGAGGATTATTTGTGTAGGGCCTTAACTGAGCTTTTTTCAACTTTCTCTGGAAATTCAAAAAGCCCAGGAACTCCCTGAAAACAGTAAGAAGAAAAAGCATGAACGATGTATGAATATCGCCTTCAACAAACCGGTCAAGAGGCCGCCTATCGGGATGGCTGGGATTGGAGAATGGGTTACTCACACTCTATGTCACACTTTCAACACTGGCAGTGCACAAACCTAGAGTCCCACACTCGAGGCACCGTGACTGCCCTCTTGCATCTTTGGGCACGGTTACTGCCCTCTTCAACTTTCAGGCACGGTGACTGACCTCTAGAATCTTCAGGCACGGTGACTGACCTCTTGAACCTTCAGGCACGGTGACTGACCTCTAGAATCTTCGGTGACTGACCTCTTGAATCTTCAGGCACGGATACTGCCCTCTTTGAACCTTCAGGCACGGTGACTGACCGCTAGAATCTTCAGGCACGGTGACGGACCTCTCGAACCTTCAGGCACGGTGACTGACCGCTAGAATCCTTCAGGCACGGTTCCTGCCCTCTTGAACCTTCAGGCATGGTGACTGACCTCTTGAACCTTCAGGCACGGTGACTGACCTCTTGAACCTTCAGGCACAGTGACTGCGCTCTTGAACCTTCAGGCACGGTTACTTCCTTCTTGAATCTTCAGGCACGGTTCCTGCCCTCTTGAACCTTCAGGCACGGTGACTGACCTCTTGAACCTTCAGGCACGGTGACCGACCGCTTGAACCTTCAGGCACGGTTACTGCCTTCTTGAATCTTCAGGCACGGTGAATGTCCTCTTGCATCTTCAGACACGGTGACTGACCTCTTGAACCTTCAGGCACGGTTACTGCCTTCTTGAATCTTCAGGCACGGTGAATGCCCTCTTGCATCTTCAGACATGGTGACTGCCCTCTAGAATCTTCAGGCACGGTGACTGCACTCTTGCATCTTCAGGCACGGTTACTGCCCTCTAGAATCTTCAGGCATGGTTCCTGCCCTCTTGAACCTTCAGGCACGGTGACTGACCGCTAGAATCTTCAGGCACGGTTCCTGCCCTCTTGAACCTTCAGGCATAGTGACTGACCTCTTGAACCTTCAGGCACGGTGACTGACCTCTTGAACCTTCAGGCACGGTGACTGACCTCTTGAACCTTCAGGCATGGTGACTGACCTCTTGAACCTTCAGGCACGGTTATTGCCTTCTTGAATCTTCAGGCATGGTGACTGCCCTCTTGCATCTTCAGGCATGGTGACTGCCCTCTAGAATCTTCAGGCACGGTTCCTGCCCTCTTGAACCTTCAGGCACGGTGACTGACCTCTTGAACCTTCAGGATCGGTTACTGCCCTCTTAAATCTTCAGGCACGGTGACTGCCCTCATTCATCTTCAGGCATAGTTACTGCCCTCTTGCATCTTCGGGCACGGTTACTACCCTCGATGATCTTCAGACACGGTTACTGCCCTCTAGAATCTTCAGGCACGGTGACTGACCTCTAGAATTTTCAGGCACGGTTACTGCGCTCTTGAACCTTCAGGCACGGTGACCGACCTCTTGAACCTTCAGGCACGGTTACTGCCTTCTTGAACCTTCAGGCACGGTTACTGCCTTCTTGAATCTTCAGGCACGGTGAATGCCCTCTTGCATCTTCAGGCACTGTTTCTGCTCTCTAGAATCTTCAGGCACGGTGACTGCCCTCTTGCATTTTCAGGCATAGTTACTGCCCTCTTGCATCTTCGGGCACAGTTACTACCCTCGATGATCTTCAGACACGGTTACTGACCTCTAGAATCTTCAGTCACGGTGACTGACCTCTAGAATTTTCAGGCACGGTAACTGCGCTCTTGGACCTTCAGGCACGGTGACCGGCCTCTTGAACCTTCAGGCACGGTTACTGCCTTCTTGAATCTTCAGGCACGGTGAATTCCCTCTTGCATCTTCAGGCACGGTTACTGCCCTCTAGAATCTTCAGGCACGGTGACTGCCCTCTTGCATCTTCAGGCACGGTTACTGCCCTCTAGAATCTTCAGGCACGGTTCCTGCCCTCTTCAACCTTCAGGCATGGTGACTGACATCTTGAACCTTCAGGCACGGTGACTGACCTCTTGAACCTTCAGGCACGGTGACTGCGCTCTTGAACTTTCAGGCACGGTGACCGACCTCTTGAACCTTCAGGCACGGTGACTGCGCTCTTGAACCATCAGGCACGGTGACCGACCTCTTCAACCTTCAGGCACGGTTACTGCCTTCTTGAATCTTCAGGCACGATGACTGCCCTCTTTCATCTTCAGACACGGTGACTGACCTCTTCAACCTTCAGGCACGGTTACTGCCTTCTTGAATCTTAAGGCACGGTGAATGCTCTCTTGCATCTTCAGGCACAGTTACTGCCCTCTAGAATCTTCAGGCACGGTGACTGCCCTCTTGCATCTTCAGGCACGGTTACTGCCCTATAGAATCTTCAGGCACGGTTTCTGCCCTCTTGAACCTTCAGGCATGGTGACTGACCGCTAGAATCTTGAGGCACGGTTCCTGCCCTCTTGAACCTTCAGGCATGGTGACTGACCTCTTGAACCTTCAGGCACGGTGACTGACCTCTTGAACCTTCAGGCATGGTGACTGACCTCTTGAACCTTCAGGCACGGTTACTGCCTTCTTGAATCTTCAGGCACGGTGACTGCCCTCTTGCATCTTCAGGCACAGTGACTGCCCTCTAGAATCTTCAGGCACGGTTCCTGCCCTCTAGAACCTTCAGGCACCGTGACTGACCTCTTGAACCTTCAGGCACAGTAACTGACCTCTTGAACCATCAGGCACGGTGACTGCGCTCTTGAACGTTCAGGCAGAGTGACTGACCTCTTGAACCTTCAGGCACGGTTCCTGCCTTTTTGAATCTTTAGGCACGGTGACTGCCCTCTTGCATCTACAGGCATGGTTACTGCCCTCTAGAATCTTCAGGCATGGTGACTGCCCTCTAGGATCTTCAGGCACGGTGACTGCCCTCTTGAACCTTCAGGCATGGTTACTGCCCTCTTGAATCTTCAGACACGTTACTGCCCTCTAGGATCTTCAGGCACGGTTACTGCCCTCTTGAATCTTCAGACACGTTACTGCCCTCTAGGATCTTCAGGCATGGTGATTGCCCTCTTGAACCTTCAGGCATGGTGACTGCCCACTTGAATCTTCAGGCATGGTGATTGACCTCTTGAACCTTCAGTATCGCTTATTGCCTTCTTAAATCTTCAGGCACGGGGACTGCCCTCTTGAACCTTCAGGCACGGTGACTGCCCTCTTGCATCTTCAGGCAGGGTGACTGCCCTCTTGAACCTTCAGTATCGCTTACTGCCTTCTTGAATCTTAGGGCATTGGGACTGCCCTCTTGAACCTTCAGGCACGGTGACTGCCCTCTTGCATCTTCAGAAACGGTGACTGCCCTCTTGAACCTTCAGGCATGGTGACTGACCTCTTGAACCTTCAGGCACGGTGACTGACCTCTTGAACCTTCAGGCATGGTGACTGACCTCTTGAACCTTCAGGCACGGTTACTGCCTTCTTGAATCTTCAGGCACGGTGACTGCCCTCTTGCATCTTCAGGCACAGTGACTGCCCTCTAGAATCTTCAGGCACGGTTCCTGCCCTCTAGAACCTTCAGGCACCGTGACTGACCTCTTGAACCTTCAGGCACGGTGACTGACCTCTTGAACCGTCAGGCACGGTGACTGCGCTCTTGAACGTTCAGGCAGAGTGACTGACCTCTTGAACCTTCAGGCACGGTTCCTGCCTTTTTGAATCTTCAGGCACGGTGACTGCCCTCTTGCATGTACAGGCATGGTTACTGCCCTCTAGAATCTTCAGGCATGGTGACTGCCCTCTAGGATCTTCAGGCACGGTGACTGCCCTCTTGAACCTTCAGGCATGGTTACTGCCCTCTTGAATCTTCAGACACGTTACTGCCCTCTAGGATCTTCAGGCACGGTTACTGCCCTCTTGAATCTTCAGACACGTTACTGCCCTCTAGGATCTTCAGGCATGGTGATTGCCCTCTTGAACCTTCAGGCATGGTGACTGCCCACTTGAATCTTCAGGCATGGTGATTGACCTCTTGAACCTTCAGGCACGGTGACTGACCTCTTGAACCTTCAGTATCGCTTATTGCCTTCTTAAATCTTCAGGCACGGGGACTGCCCTCTTGAACCTTCAGGCACAGTGACTGCCCTCTTGCATCTTCAGGCACGGTGACTGCCCTCTTGCATCTTCAGGCAGGGTGACTGCCCTCTTGAACCTTCAGTATCGCTTACTGCCTTCTTGAATCTTAGGGCATTGGGACTGCCCTCTTGAACCTTCAGGCACGGTGACTGCCCTCTTGCATCTTCAGAAACGGTGACTGCCCTCTTGAACCTTCAGGCACGGTGACTGTCCTCTAGGATCTTCAGGCACGGTGACTGCCCTCTTGAATCTTCAGGCCCGGTTTCTACCCTCTAGGATCTTCTGGCACGATTACTGCCCTCTTGAATTTGGATTGTACACTCGCTAGCAGGCTGAACAGGTCGATTCTGGTGTCTCTGGCACAATAGAGCGCGAAAACCACAGGGTGGGCCATTAATCTGGCACGGGAGTGGCAGGGTCCGAGGCCTGGGTCTGCCCGAATCACCAGTGGCGTACCCAGGACTTACAACCAGAGGCCGGGCCGGGTCTGCCCGGATCACCAGTTGCGTACCCAGGACTTACAGCCCGAGGTCTGGCCGGGTCTGCCCGGATCACCAGTGGCGTACCCAGCACTTACAGCCCGAGGTCGGGCCGGGTCTGCCCGGATCACCAGTGGCGAACCCAGGACTTACAGCCCGAGATTGGGCAGGGTCATTTGGACATTCAGGACTTCCTGAAGTTAGAGGTCGCTCTTACTAGTCAAGTCGGCTTTAAAATCCGGATCTCCCCGGGGACAGTAATCTCAGGGTAACTCTGTCGGAATGTGGCCCCCAGGGGAAGTGAGGTCGACAGACCAGTCTTCCCCTTTGGGTATTCGCGCGAGACCTAGGACAGGGTTTTAGTTAGTTTTGGGGGTGGGGTTTTAGGAAAGGTTTAAAGGGGCAGGAGAGGAAGCTCTTCCTGTCCACAGCGCCGTTAGGGAAGGGTTAGGGAATACATTTTTGACCACCCTCCCACCCTACTTGTTTTAGGAGTGGGAAAGGGTGTGGATTTGAATAAAGCGTGCCAGTTTAGGACGGGTTGAAGTGGTGTGTTGGCGGTACTTGGGAGGGGGGGGGGGGGGGAGTCCATGACGGGCATACTCACCCTTCCAGGATGGGGGATACAGATGCAAGGTGGGGGTGCGTCATGCAGGAGTGCGATGGCTGGAGATGCTGGCGGAGGTTGGAATAGAAGTGAGGAAGTGAATGGGATAAATGAAGAGGTCGCTGGGTGATTTGGGAGTGAGTCATTGGAGTGTGGGAGTGAGTAGAGGGATGGAAGACATGAGGTTCGGGATTGTTCACGGTTATTGATGTTGTGTTATATATTTGGTGTCAACCCTGTCCTATTAAATGGCCTTTTACGCTAACTAACAGCGTGGAATGGTTATTGCACGATATACCCAAACTCCTCTCCCCCGCGACTCTGAGCAACATCCAAAGACCCACACGAAATGGGACGAGGGTACCCGAACAAGACGGGTCCACACACCGTCCAGACACACCAGCGTCTGATTGGTAACGAGGGCCCTCGGGCAATGACCGAGGGGCCGGTATCCGACTTCCAGCTATGGGCTGTTTTTTTTTAGCAGCCTGGGGGCCGATTTGGGCGGTTTCTGAGTTGTTCGATGCCGCCGGTGGCCCAGTGGGTGCCTGAGTGGCCTTTCTGGGGGTGGATGGGCGTCCATTACCTCCCTTTTATCAAGGGCAGAGGTATCACTCCCTTTCTCTC
The DNA here is from genome assembly GCF_964204655.1 of Triturus cristatus. Taxonomy (NCBI): domain Eukaryota; kingdom Metazoa; phylum Chordata; class Amphibia; order Caudata; family Salamandridae; genus Triturus; species Triturus cristatus. Next base: position 812,688,077 of record NC_140595.1, read on the forward strand.
GCTGGCCGGCCCATTGATATAGGCATACTGAGTGGGGGCAGGGGGCCTGAGCACAGGTGGCCTCATTTGTTTTCAGGTGTGTTTCAGCAGTGTAAATTAATCCGTGCATTTTTTTCAAACACCCCCCATTTTATTTTTTTTTCAATCAAATTTCGTCGAAGCAGTGTTTTGCCGAAAGGCAATATGCAAATGTGGGCCACTTTTGTTTATCGTGCCCGGGCCGATTTTTAATCCCAATCCAACCCTGAGACACACGGACACAAGGCCGGCTCCCATCATTTGCCATTAACACTGAACTCTTGTCTGCCTGTGCGTGTATCTCTGCCGGCGCAGTCTCTCCTTCTACAGTCTCTGCCTCTCTCCGCAGTTTGTGGCTTTCTGAAAGTGGGTGATGCAGGAGCGGAGCTAGGATGCCACGGGCACAGGTGACAGCAAGGACAGCACCTCTTGTAACTGCTGCTGGGGTAGCAAGTTACCGCAGTGATCTGTAATCAGTGGGCCCCGGCGCCACTGCACCTGCTGCACCAATGGTACCCACGCCCTAAGGCGATGGTGTCAGGAATTGAGTGAAAAAAGGTGGAAATGGCACACGGGCTGTCTCCAGGACAGTCAGTGGGAGACAGGTTCCGTCCGAGACGCACACGGACAAGTGTCCTTCGGTCTCCCTAGCTGGATAGAGGAGGCATTTTCTTTCGGGCCCTTCGACAACTTTGGGAGGGCGATGAGCCCTCCTAGTCCTGGGATGTTTCTAGGGCCGCGAGGGGGTGACTGAGAGGATGAATGACTGTTACCTGGGACAGTGAGGGAGGGGTTGGCTGAGGCAGGGAGGGAGGGCCTTGAGAGTGACAGAGATCATAAGAAGCTGGGTGGGTTTGAATGACGGGGGGGGAGGGCGGCAGGAAGTGACCTTTGGAGAGAGGCTGTGACTGGTTTAGAGAGAGGCTGTGACTGGTTTAGAGAGCGGCAGTGACGGGTTCACAGGGAGACAGTGACTGGGCCGAGAGACGAGTATCGAGCCTTGGGGTATTTAACGCATCCTAACTTGTATGTAATTCCAACCTGTGGTAAAGAGGGGTTTACGCGCGGGTGAGAATACACCGACCACATCGTAAACACGCTTAGAGTGAGCTTGACTGACGGCCTGAGTGGGTGAGGCGCTATTGATTGGCTGAGAGAGAGGGTGTGGCAGACTCACGGGAGAGTGGAGTGGCTGAAAGGAGGAAGGTGTGAGTGGCCGAGCGCGAGAGCGAAGGAGGCTGCTTGTGCGAGGGAGTGCAAGGCGGTGAGAGGGGTTGTGCAATAGAGAGAGAGAGAAAGATGGACAGAGAAGAAACTGGGGGCTGGAGGGGGCCACCAAGTCCCACTGGGCTAGTGTGTTCACCTAGGAGCGGAAGATATACCTCGGTGAGAGACAGGGTAAGGCGCTTTCTGAGAGTCGGGTGAAGAAGGGGTGTTCTAGGGTGCCACGGGCACTGGTGCAAGCGAGGACAGCCCCTCTTGTAACTGCTGCTGGGGTAGCAAGTTACCGCAGTGATCTGTATTCAGTGGGCCCCACAGGGCTCTGGCGCCACTGCACCTGCTGCACCAATGGTGCCCACGTCCTGGGGCGATGGTGTCAGGAAGTGAGTGAAAAGAGGTGTAAAACGGCACAAGGGCTATCTTCAATGGGAGACAGGTTGCGTCCGAGACAGACTCACTAAAAGACAAACAAGAGACCGAAAGTAAGTGCTGGAGTTAGACGCTGTCTGCTCGCGTGGGTGAGGTTTTGAGGGACGGGAGGAGGTTCACAAGGAGGTAACAACGCGGGGCAGAGGTGTGAGGGTCTCTGTGGAAAGGAGTGTGTAGCAGCCGCAGTGACAGAGTGAAAGGGGTCGAGAACAGCCGACATGGCCTAGAAGAGAGTGAGGCGTCGTTTATAGGAGAGGGAGCGAAATATCAATACAAAAGATAGTAGAAACTAGAGGGAGGAGAGGGAGGCCGAAGTGCTGCAGTGAGACAGCTGGTGGAGCGAGAGACCGCTGGTGGCGGGAGAGAGAGCCCCAAACTGTGGAGAGAGGCAGAGATGGTAGAAGGAGAGACTGCGCCGGCAGAGACACACACACACAGGCGGGGAGGGAAGCAGAGCCCAGAGCCGATGGAGGGAGAGAGAGCTCCGCGGCGGGCGCGGGGCTGCCCCCGTCCCTCCCCGGCTGTGAAGGACGTCCCTCCAGCTGCAGAGCGCAGCCTCCTCCGCATACAGGAGCAGCGGCGCCCGCCAAGGACAGGTGGGGAAGCCCTGCGCCTCCGCCCCAGACAGGCGGTGTGGGCGCGGGATCCCACCTGGACCCCCGCCACCGGGATTCCACCTGAGCTCCCCTTCCCCCCCACTTCCAGGGTCTGTCCTCTCTCCTACTACTGCCCTTGGCACTGCTCCAGTGCCTACCCTCCCTACTTCCATACTCTCGGATTTCACAATACCCCGTGTCTTACCTACTTCCACACTCTAAGATACCTCAAGCCCTCTCCTGGCGCCATACTCTACAATATCTCTGGGTCCTCCCTACTTCCATAGTCTACCATACCTCAAACCCTCTCCTATCTCCATATTCTACACTACCTCCAGGGTCCTCCCTACTGCCATACTCTGGGATACCTCAAACCCTCTCCTATCTCCATATTCTACACTACCTCCGGTGTCCTCCCTACTTCCATACTCTGGTATACCTCAAGCCCTCTCCTATCTCCATACTTTACAATACGTCTAGGGTCCTCCCAACTTCCATACTCTGGGATACCTCAAGCCCTCTTGTATCTCCATGCCCTACAATACCTCCAGTGTCCTCCCTACTTCCATAGTCTACCATACTTCAAACCCTCTCCTATCTCCATACTCTACACTACCTCCGGGGTCCTCCCTACTTCCATACTCTGGGATACCTCAAGCCCTCTCCTATCTCCATACTCTACAATACCCCCTGTGTCCTACCTACTTCCATACTCTCCACTACCACCTGGGTCCTCCCTACTTCCACACTCTAAGATACCTCAAGCCCTCTCGTAGCGCCATACTCTACAATACTTCCGGTGTCCTCCCTACTTCCACAGTCTACCATATCTCATACCCTCTCTTATCTCAATACTCTACACTAACTCCAGGGTCCTCCCTACTTCTATACTCTGGGATACCTCAAGCCCTCTCCTATCTCCATACTTTACAATAACCTAGGGTCCTCCCTACTTCCATACTCTAGGATACCCCAAGCCCTCTCCTATCTCCATACTTTATACTACCTCTGTGGTTTTCCCAACTTCCGTACTCTGGGATACCTCAAGGCCTCCCGTATCTCCATGCTCTACAATACCTGCAGGGTCCCCCCTCCCCACCCCTCTGCAGAATCCTGCTCCTCCCCCAACTTCAACCTCTGACCTTTTACCAGGATATCATCGTCCTTTATTTCTATACTCTGTCCTACCTATTGATCCACCACCACTCTACTCCCCCCTACACCACCTCCAGGATCTCAGTCCTTCACCCATCTGCATCCTCCACCCTACTGCCCCGTTTCATTCCCTGCCAGACCACCATCCTCTATGCTCCTTCCTGCTCTAACCTACCTCTGTTCCCAACACTACCTCCAGGATCTCACCCGCTCTACTTCCTCCCACTCCCCTACCTACTGATCTCACCTACCTCCTCTCCCTAAACTACCTCCCGGGTCTCATCCACTCTCCTACTTCTTCCCACTACACCACCTACAGACCTCACCTACCTCCACCCCCAACACTACCTTTAGGATCTCATGCACTCCCCTACTTCCACCCAATTCAACACCTATAGATCTCACCTAGCTCCACCCCCAACACTACCTTTAGGATCTCATCCACTCCCCTACTTCCACTCACTTCAACACCTATAGATCTCACCTAGCTCCACCCTCAACCCTACCTCCAGGATCTCACCTGCCCTACTTCCTTCCACTCCACTACCTACTGATCTCACCTACCTCCTCTCCCTAAACTACCTCCCGGGTCTCATCCACTCTCCTACTTCTTCCCACTACACCACCTACAGACCTCACCTACCTCCACCCCCAACAATACCTTTAGGATCTCATCCACTCCCCTACTTCACCACACTTCAACACCTATAGATCTCATCTGGCTCCACCTCTGCTCTGCCTCCAGAATATCATTCCTTCTCATACCTCCATCTCTCAACAGTACCCCCTAGATCCACCGACCACCTCCCCTTCTACGCTACCTCAAGGATCTTATCCCCTCACCTACATTCTTCCTCCTCACTGCCTTCTGGATCTCACTCCCCTCGGCCTCCACCCTCTAAATTATATCTATCATCCATACCCTGACCTCCACCTTCTGCATCACCTGCAGAAGCCCTGCCCCATCTCCACTTCTACCCTCCACACAACCTTCTGGGTCGTATTCCCACCCCTACATCTTCCACCTACACAGCCTCCATATCTCACCCACCTCCATCATCTGCATAACCAGCAGGATTTCATCCTCTTCCCTCCCTCCATCCTCTACACTGCGTCCAGGATCTCAGTGTCTCCCCTATATCCAATCTCTACTTACCTCTAGGACCCCACCCTCTCTCTTTTCTCTACCCTTTACACTACTTCCAGGATCTAAGCCCTCACCTGCTGCTACACTACTTCCAGGTTCTCGCACTCTACATTGCCACCAGGACCGCACTTTTAACCCTACCACCAGGATCTCATCCCATCCTGCACATCCACTCTAGATCCAGGACCTCATGCCCCCCCACCTTCATGCTAGCTCAAGGACCTTATCCTAGACCTAATTAGGGCTGGGGTGAGTTTGCGGAGTTCCACGTAGTGCCAAAAAAACTCTGCCAAGCTATGCGGGGTTCCACAAGTGGAGGAGTGCATTACCTTGTGTCGTTTGAACTGATTTTTAACGCCTGGTGTTTGTCCTGTGCTGTAAAATCAGCAGGAACGTCATCACGCACAGTGCAAGAGGGTGTTGCTTCTTTCTGCCACTCAAGTAGAAGTTGGAAGATATCTCAACACGAGCGGTAGCTACCATCCGCAACCACCTGCACTGAGAAATCTGACTGAGGAGCGGTATAGCATTTTAGTTTCCTTGTTTGCACTCACCAACTTACCGTTGCGGAGCGTAAGTGAGGGGAAAACTCCGCTTCGCGGAGTGGAGTTTTTCGGAACTCTGCGAGCTCCGCGGAGCACGGAGTGCGAAAAACTCCGCGAACTGCTCAGGCCTAGACCTAATGCCCCCCTACAATAGCTCCAGGAGCTCATGCCATCCCCACCCCCACACTAGATCCAGGACCTCATGCCCTCCCCACCTACACACTAGCTCCAGGACCTCCTGCCCTCCCCACCTCCATGCTAGCTCCTGGACCTCATGCCCTCCCCACCTCCACGCTAGCTCCAGGACCTCCTGCCTTCTGCACCTCCACACTAGCTCCAGGGCCTCATGGCCTCCCCACCCCCACTCTAGCTCCAGGACCCCATACCCTCTCCACCTCCACACTAGCTCCAGGGCCGCATGCCCTTCCCACCTCCACACTAGCTCCAAGGCCTCATGACCTCCCCCACCTCCTAACTAGCTCCAGGGCCTCATGCCCTTCCCACTTCCACACTAGCTCCAGGACCTCTTGCCCTCCCCACCTCCACACTAGCTCCAGGACCACGTACCCCCCCCCACCTCCACACCAGCTCCAGGACCTCATCCCCTCCCCACCTCCACACTAGTGCCAGACCTCCTGCCCTCCCCCACATCCACACTAGCTCCTGGACCTCATACCCTCCCCACCCCCACACTAGCTCCTGGACCCCATGCCTCTCCACCTCCACACTAGCTCCAGGACCTCCTGCCCTCCCCACCTCCACACTAGCTCCAGGACCTCATGCCCTTCCCACCTCCACTCTAGCTCCAGGACCTCATGCCCTTCCCACCTCCACACTAGCTCCAGGACCTCATGCCCTTCCCACCTCCACTCTAGCTCCTGGACCCCATGCCCCCCCCACCTCCACACTAGCTCCAGGACCTCCTGCCCTCCCCACCTCCACACTAGCTCCAGGGCCGCATGCCCTTCCCACCTCCACACTAGCTCCAGGACCTCATACCCTCCCCCACCTCCACACTAGCTCTAGGACCTCATACCCTCCCCACCTCCACAGTAGCTCCTGGACCCCATGCCCCCCCCCACCTCCACACTAGCTCCAGGACCTCATACCCTCCCCCACCTCCACACTAGCTCTAGGACCTCATACCCTTCCCACCTCCACACTAGCTCCAAGACCTCATGCCCTTCCCACTTCCACACTAGCTCCAGGACCTCATGATCTCCCCACCTCCACACTAACTCTAGGACCTCATACCCTCCCCCACCTCCAGACTAGCTCCAGGGCCTCATGCCCTCTCTCACCTCCACACTAGCTCCAGGACCACGTACGCTCCCCACCTCCACACCAGCTCCAGGACCTCATCCCCTCCCCACCTCCACACTAGCGCCAGAACTCATGCCCTTCCTACCTCCACACTAGCTCCTGGACCCCATGCCCCCCACCTCCACACTAGCTCCAGGACCTCCTGCCCTCCCCACCCCCACACTAGCTCCAGGGCTGCATGCCCTCCCCCACCTCCACACTAGATCCAAGACCTTGTGCCCTCCCCACCTACACACTAGCTCCAGGACCTCCTGCCCTCCCCACCTCCATGCTAGCTCCTGGACCTCATGGCCTCCCCACCCCCACACTAGCTCCAGGACCTCATACCCTCTCCACCTCCACACTAGCCCCAGGGCCGCATGCCCTTCCCACCTCCACACTAGCTCCAAGACCTCATACTCTCCCCCACCTCCACACTAGCTCCAGGGCCTCATACCCTCCCCCACCCCCACACTAGCTCCAGGACCTCTTGCCCTCCCCACCTCCACACGAGCTCCAGGACCTCTTGCCCTCCCACACCTCCACACTAGCTCCAGGACCACGTACCCTCCACACCAGCTCCAGGACCTCATCCCCTCCCCACCTCCACACTAGCGCCAGACCTCCTGCCCCCCCACCTCCACACTAGCTCCTGGACCTCATACCCTCCCCACCTCCACACTAGCTCCTGGACCCCATGCCCCCCCACCTCCACACTAGCTCCAGGACCTCATGCCCTTCCCACCTCCACTCTAGCTCCTGGACCCAATGCCCTCCCACCTCCACACTAGCTCCAGGACCTCATACCCTCCCCCTCCTCCACACTAGCTCCAGGACCTCATACCCTCCCCACCTCCACACTAGCTCCAGTACCTCATACCTTCCCCACCTCCACACTAGCTCCTGGACCCCATGCCTCCTCACCTCCACACTAGCTCCAGGACCTCATCCCCTCCCCCACCTCCACGCTAGGTCTAGGACCTCATACCCTTCCCACCTCCACACTAGCTCCAAGACCTCATGCCCTTCCCACTTCCACACTAGTTCCAGGACCTCATGATCTCCCCCACCTCCAGACTAGCTCCAGGGCCTCATACCCTCCCCACCTCCACACTAGCTCCAGGACCACATACCCTCCCCACCTCCACACCAGCTCCAGGACCTCATCCCCTCCCCACCTCCACACTAGCGCCAGACCTCATGCCCTTCCTACCTCCACTCCAGCTCCTGGACCCCATGCCCCCCACCTCCACACTAGCTCCAGGACCTCCTGCCCTCCCCACCTCCACACTAGCTCCAGGACCTCCTGCCCTCCCCACCTCCACACTAGCTCCAAGACCTCATGCCCTCCCCCACCTCCACACTAGCTCCAGGGCCTCATGCCCTTCCCACTTCCACACTAGCTCCAGGACCTCTTGCCCTCCTCACCTCCACACGAGCTCCAGGACCTCTTGCCCTCCCACACCTCCACACTAGCTCCAGGACCACGTACCCTCCCCACCTCCACACCAGCTCCAGGACCTCATGCCCTCCCCCACCTCCACACTAGCTCCAGGGCCTCATGCCCTTCCCACTTCCACACTAGCTCCAGGACCTCTTGCCCTCCCCACCTCCACACGAGCTCCAGGACCTCTTGCCCTCCCACACCTCCACACTAGCTCCAGGACCACGTACCCTCCCCACCTCCACACCAGCTCCAGGACCTCATCCCCTCCCCACCTCCACACTAGCACCAGACCTCCTGCCCTCCCCCACCTCCACACTAGCTCCTGGACCTCATACCCTCCCCACCTCCACTCTAGCTCCTGGACCCAATGCCCTCCCACCTCCACACTAGCTCCAGGACCTCATACCCTCCCCCACCTCCACACTAGCTCCAGGACCTCATACCCTCCCCACCTCCACACTAGCTCCAGGACCTCATACCCTCCCCACCTCCACACTAGCTCCTGGACCCCATGCCTCCCCACCTCCACACTAGCTCCAGGACCTCATCCCCTCCCCCACCTCCACGCTAGCTCTAGGACCTCATACCCTTCCCACCTCCACACTAGCTCCAAGACCTCATGCCCTTCCCACTTCCACACTAGCTCCAGGACCTCATGATCTCCCCTCCTCCACTCTAACTCTAGGACCTCATACCCTCCCCCACCTCCACACTAGCTCCAGGACCTCATACCCTCCCCACCTCCACACTAGCTCCAGGACCTCATACCCTCCCCACCTCCACACTAGCTCCTGGACCCCATGCCTCCCCACCTCCACACTAGCTCCAGGACCTCATCCCCTCCCCCACCTCCACGCTAGCTCTAGGACCTCATACCCTTCCCACCTCCACACTAGCTCCAAGACCTCATGCCCTTCCCACTTCCACACTAGCTCCAGGACCTCATGATCTCCCCTCCTCCACACTAACTCTAGGACCTCATACCCTCCCCCAAATCCAGAATAGCTCCAGGGCCTCATACCCTCCCCACCTCCACACTAGCTCCAGGACCACATACCCTCCCCACCTCCACACCAGCTCCAGGAACTCATCCCCTCCCCACCTCCACACTAGCGCCAGACCTCATGCCCTTCCTACCTCCACACTAGCTCCTGGACCCCATGCCCCCCCACCTCCACACTAGCTCCAGGACCTCCTGCCCTCCACACCACCACACTAGCTCCAGGACCTCCTGCCCTCCCCACCTCCACACTAGCTCCAGGATCTCATGCCCTTCCCACCTCCACTCTAGCTCCGTGACCCCATGCCCCCCCACCTCCACACTAGCTCCAGGACCTCCAGTCCTCCCCACCTCCACACTAGCTCCAGGGCCGCATGCCCTCCCCCACCTCCACACTAGATCCAGGACCTCATGCCCTCCCCCACCTCCACACTAGCTCCAGGACCTCATGCCCTCTCCCACCTCCACACTAGCTCCAGGACCTCATGCCCTCCCCCACCTCCACACTAGCTCCAGGATCTCATGCCCTCCCCACCTCCACACTAGCTACAGGACCTCATGCCCTCCCCCACCTCCACACTAGCTCCAGGATCTCATGCCCTCCCCACCTCCACACTAGCTACAAGACCTCATGCCCTCTCCACCTCCACATTAGCTCCAGGAACTAATGCCCTCCCCACCTCCACACTAGCTCCTGGACCCCATGCCCCCCCAACTCCACACTAGCTCCAGGACCTCCTGCCCTCCCCACCTCCACACCAGCTCCAGGGCCTCATGCCCTCCCCCACCTCCACACTAGCTCCAGGGCCTCATACCCTCCCCCACCCCCACACTAGCTCCAGGACCTCTTGCCCTCCCCACCTCCACACTAGCTCCAGGACCTCCTGCCCTCCCCACCTCCACACTAGCTCCAGGACCTCATGCCCTCCGCACCTCCACACTAGCTCCAGGACCTCATACGCTCCCCACCTCCACACTAGCTCCTGGAACTCATACCCTCTCCCACCTCTACACTTTCTCCGGGCCCTCATGCCCTCCCCACCTCAACACTAGCTCCAGGGCCTCATGCTCTCCCCACCTCCACTCTAGCTCCTGGACCCCATGCCCTCCCCACCTCCACACTAGCTCCAGGACCTCATGCCCTCCCCCACCTCCACACTAGCTCCAGTGCCTCATGCCCCCCACCTCCACACTAGCTCCAGTGCCTCATGCCCCCCCACCTCCACACTAGCTCCAGTGCCTCATGCCCTCCCCACCTCCACACTATCTCTAGGGCCTCATGCCCTCCCCATCCCCACACTAGCTCCACGGCATCATGCCCTCCCCCACCTCCACACTAGCGCCACAACCTCATGCCCTCCCCTCCTCCACACTAGCTCCTGGACCTCATGCCCTCCCCCACCTCCACACTAGCTCCAGGACCTCATGCCCTCGCCACCTCCACACTAGCTCCAGGACCTCATGCCCTTTCCCACCTCCACACTAGCTCCAGGACCTCATGCCCTCCCCACCTCCACACTAGCTCCAGGACCTCATGCCCTCCACACCTCCATACTAGCTCCAGGACCTCCTGCCCTCCCCCACCTCCACGCGAGCTCCAGGACCTCATGCCCTCCGCACCTCCACGCGAGCTCCAGGACCTCATGCCCTCCGCACCTCCACGCGAGCTCCAGGACCTCATGCCCTCCGCACCTCCACGCGAGCTCCAGGACCTCATGCCCTCCGCACCTCCACGCGAGCTCCAGGACCTCATGCCCTCCGCACCTCCACGCGAGCTCCAGGACCTCATGCCCTCCGCACCTCCACGCGAGCTCCAGGACCTCCTGCCCTCCCCACCTCCAGACTAGCCTAAATAGCTCATGCCTTCCCCACTTCCACACTAGATCAGGGTGTTCATGCCCCACCTCCCTTCTAGTTCACGGACCTTATCACCGACCCCGCAACATCCACACTAGTTTTGGGGTCTCACACCATCACCTGCCACCCTGAACACTGCCTTATCTTCAGCATTCACTCTAGAGCCAGGAACTCATCCCCTCCCCTAGATACACTTTCTACACTGCCTCCGTGGCGGATTCCCTCTTTCCACCCTCTGCACTACCGCCAGAGTCAATAGTCTCCCTGTGACCTCTACACTACGCCCAGGGTCAGTCCCCTACCTCCCGCCTCTGCACTCTCAGTCTGCAGCATCTCACCCTCTCACCTCATTCAAGGTTCCCTCATTCTTACCTACAGGATCCGTGCACGGCTGCTGCGCGTGACCCGCGGAGTGGGCGGCTCACCCCGCTCAACCCCTGGCGAGCCCGTGATCTTGCTCAATACACACCGTCGTTGAGTTGGCCGGCGCCGGTTCCGGCATCCTTCGCGGATCCAGGGCGATCCTGCAGGAAAGTCGGCGGATCTCGAGTCTCTAGGGCAGGATCACCAGTCCCGGAGGCAGCTGCTGTGCCGCCGCCTCCTTTTTACGGCGGGCGTCCCGTCCCCTCCCCACCCCCTTCGCCAGGCAGGGCGTGTTGGGTTAAGGTTCTGCATCTCTACTCTCGCGCATCAACAGCAAGTACACCTGGTAGGACCCGCATCGTCCCAAAGATCGCTTTGCGCGGCGAGGCTGAGCGAACCTGGGGAGTCCTGGCATCACACGCCAGAACCGGGTGCCTCTAGGCGCTTTCAATAATAGCTGTTAACGTTGCCCAACTCGACGCTACTCATGTTGGGAACCTTAGAAGGGTGGGGGGCATGAGTCTGCAACTGGCGCCCAGACCCTGGAGCAGCTTCTCCTCCAGGATGGAAGTAGGCAGGAGTGCCCTGCAGCCTCCAAGCCCATCTCTGCCGCAGGTGCCGTAGCGTCTGGAGATGCAGTGCCACCTGGGAGCTGCTGCAGCCCCAGGAAGGGTGGAGGCACGAGCCACCTGCAACTTCGACAGAGACGTCTGCACCAGGCGCCTTAACCTTAGGAGCTGTTTCTGCCCTTGGAAGGTGCGAGCCATGTGACAGTAGAAGCTTCCAGGCACTCTGTAGCCGGCGCATTAACGCTTGGGGCTGCTTCGACCCAGGAAGGATGGAGGCGTGAGACAGCAGGAGCTTGCACACAGACTTTTGTAGCAGGCGCTTCGACCCAGGAAGGATGGAGCAGGAACTTACAAGCAGATCTCTGTAGCAGGCGCATTGACACTTGGAGCTGATTTGACCCAGGAAGTGGGGAGGCATAAGCTATATGGAGTTTACAGACAGGTCTCTGTGACAGGCGCATTAACACTTGGAGCTGCTTCGACCCAGGAAGGATGGAGGCATAAGACAACAGGAGCTTACAGACAGATCTCTAACTGGTGCATCAACACCTTCTGCCGACAGAAGGATGAAGACGTGAGCACCCCAGAGCGTACACACAGCTCTCTGCAACAGGCACGCCGACCCTCCGCGCTGCTTCTCCTCGGCTAGGAAGGATGCTGGAGCCCCCGGGAGTTCCGCGGATCTGATCTGGTGATGTAGCCGCTGGTCCGCGTCCCCCGAGAGGGGGTTTCTCGCCGCTCCGCCGGCGCCTGGATGGCGCAGCCATGGCCGCCCTCGCCAGCACCTTGATCCGCCAGAAGAGGGAGACCCGAGAGGCCGTGGTGACCCGCCCGCTGCCCCCCCAGCGCAAGGTGTGCCCCCGGGGCACCAAGTCCCTGTGCCAGAAGCACCTGCTCCTGCTCGTCTCCAAGGTGCGCCTATGCGGGAGCCGCGGAGGGCGCGTGGACAAGGCCCCAGGTGAGGGGCAGAGGGCAGTGGGGCTGAGGGCTGGGATTGAGGGGCTGGTGCTGAGGGGAGTGGGACTAAGGGCAGTGGGACCGAGGGGCAGAGGGGATGGGGCTGGTGCTGAGGGCAGTTGGACTAAAGGCTGGGACTGAGGGGCTGGGGATGAGGGCAGTGGGGCTGAGGGCTGGGATTGAGGGGCTGGTGCTGAGGGGAGTGGGACTAAGGGCAGTGGGACCGAGGGGCAGAGGGGATGGGGGCTGGTGCTGAGGGCAGTTGGACTAAGGGCTGGGACTAAGGGGCTGGGGATGAGGGCAGTGGGACTGAGGGGCACAGGGGATGGGGGCTGGTGCTGAGGGCAGTTGGACTAAGGGCTGGGACTGACGGGCTGGGGATGAGGGCAGTGGGGCTGAGGGCTGGGATTGAGGGGCTGGTGCTGAGGGGAGTGGGACAAAGGGCAGTGGGACCGAGGGGCAGAGGGGATGGGGACTGGTGCTGAGGGCAGTTGGACTAAGGGCTGGGACTGAGGGGCTGGGGATGAGGGCAGTGGGGCTGAGGGCTGGGATTGAGGGGCTGGTGCTGAGGGGAGTGGAACTAAGGGCAGTGGGACCGAGGGGCAGAGGGGATGGGGGCTGGGGCTGAGGGCAGTGGGGCTGGGGCTGAGAGCAGTGGGACCGTGGGGCAGAGGGGATGGGGGCTGGTGCTGAGAGCAGTTGGACTGGGGCTGAGGGGCTGGGGCTGAGGGCAGTGGAGCTTGAGGGCAGTGGAGCTTGAGGGCAGTGGAGCTTGAGGGCAGTGGAGCTTGGGGGCAGTGGAGCTTGGGGGCAGTGGAGCTTGGGGGCAGTGGAGCTTGGGGGCAGTGGAGCTTGGGGGCAGTGGAGCTTGAGGGCAGTGGAGCTTGGGGGCAGTGGAGCTTGAGGGCAGTGGAGCTTGAGGGCAGTGGAGCTTGAGGGCAGTGGTGCTTGAGGGCAGTGGTGCTTGAGGGCAGTGGAGCGGAGGGCAGTGGTGCTTGGGGCTGGGGCTGAGGGCAGGAATGTGCAGGGACCGCGGTGGTTCTATAGGAAAGTTTCTCCCCCGCACCGGGGCCCATTACTTCCTATGGTGCCCTGTAGAAGCGCAAGGATTATTATTATCACTAATATTCCTATCGCCTCGCGAGCTGCGATCACCATTCTTATCTGTATTTTACAACCACAATTGTTATTTTTATAGATGACTTTTTTTTATTAATTATTATTTAGGATGATTATTATTGTCGTTTTTATCATCTAATAATAATACAATTTTACTAAACAGTTACAGAAACAGAGACACCACAAGTCAGGGAGAGCGAAGAGGAGGGCAGGAGGAGGGCAGTGCAGAAGGGAGGAGAGGAGGGCAGGAGGAGGGCAGGAGGAGGGCAGGAGGAGGGCAGTGCAGAAGGGAGGAGAGGAGGGCAGTGCAGAAGGGAGGAGAGGAGGGCAGGAGGCGAGGAGGGCAGGAGGAGAGGAGGGCAGTGCAGAAGGGAGGAGAGGAGGGCAGGAGGAGGGCAGGGCAGTGCAGAAGGGAGGAGAGGAGGGCAGTGCAGAAGGGAGGAGAGGAGGGCAGGAGGAGGGCAGTGCAGAAGGGAGGAGAGGAGGGCACAGGAGAGCGACGAGGGGAGCGGAGCAGAGAACTAGACAAGATTTATAAAAAAGAAGAAAAGAGTCAGTTGGGCAAACAACAGCTGAGGGTAGAGAGAGGGAAAGAGGAGGCGAGGGGGATGGAGAAGGGCGGGACCAGGCACTGGGTGTCACATTGGAAGAACCCCACCCCCCCGCCCCCCACTGTGGAGAAGGGGCAGAGGGGAGTCCGCTCTGTAAACTCCGGTCAGACTCGTAATCTGCCGCCAAATTGTGAGATCCCACTCGCCACAGGGAGAGGTGATCTCACAACCCACAGCCTGCCCTAGGGGTGAGTGTGAGGTCACACTCGCCACAGGGAGAGGTGATCCCACAAGCCACAGCCTGACCTAGGGGTGAGTGTGAGGTCACACTCCCCACAGGGAGAGGCGATCCCACAAGCCACAGCCTGACCTAGGGGTGAGTGTGAGGTCACACTCCCCACAGGGAGAGGTGATCCCACAAGCCACAGCCTGACCTAGGGGTGAGTGTGAGGTCACACTCCCCACAGGGAGAGGTGATCCCACAAGCCGCAGCCTGACCAAGGGGTGAGTGTGAGGTCACACTCCCAACAGGGAGAGGTGATCCCACAAGCCACAGCCTGACCTAGGGGTGAGTGTGAGGTCACCCTCCCCACAGGGAGAGGTGATCCCACAAGCCACAGCCTGACCTAGGGGTGAGTGTGAGGTCACACTCCCCACAGGGAGAGGGGATCCAACAAGCCACAGCCTGACCTAGGGGGTGAGGTCACACTCCCCACAGGGAGAGGTGATCCCACAAGCCGCAGCCTGACCTAGGGGGCAAGCATGAGGTCACACGCGCCACAGAGAGAGGTGAGCCCACAAGCCGCAGCCTGACCTAGGGGGTGAGAGTGAGGTCACACTCGCAACAGGGAGATGTGATCCCACAAGCTGCAGCCTGCCCTAGCGGCTGGGCGTGAGGTCACACGCGCCGCAAAGAGAGGTGATCCCACAAGCCGCAGCCTGACCTAGGGTGTGAGGTCACACTCGCCACAGGGAGAGGTGATCCCAAAAGCTGCACCCTGCCCTAGGGGGTGAGCATGAGGTCACACGCGCCACAGAGAGAGGTGAGCCCACAAGCTGTAGCCTGACCTAGGGGGTGAGCGTGAGGTCACACTCGCCACAGAGAGAGGTGAGCCCACAAGCCGCATCCTGACCTAGGGGGTGAGAGTGAGGTCAAACTTGCAGAGGGAGAGGTGATCCCACAAGCCGTAGCCTGACCTAGGGGGTGAGCGTGGGATCACACTGGCTACACAGAGAGGTGATCCCACAAGCCACAGCCTGACCTAGGGGGTGAGTGTGAGGTCACACTCGCCACAGGGAGAGG
Organism: Triturus cristatus; assembly: GCF_964204655.1. NCBI lineage: Eukaryota > Metazoa > Chordata > Amphibia > Caudata > Salamandridae > Triturus > Triturus cristatus. The sequence goes on from NC_140595.1 coordinate 812,703,656, forward strand.
TGATCCCAAAAGCTGCACCCTGCCCTAGCGGGTGGGCGTGAGGTCACACGCGCCACAGAGAGAGGTGATCCCACAAGCCGCAGCCTGACCTAGGGGGTGAGCGTGAGGTCACACTCGCCGCAGGGAGAGGTGATCCCACAAGCTGCAGCCTGACCTAGGGGGTGAGCGTGAGGTCACACTTGCCACAGGGAGAGGTGATCCCACAAGCCGCAGCCTGACCTAGGGGGTGAGGTCACACTCGCCACAGGGAGAGGTGATCTACAAGCCGCAGCCTGACGTAGGGGGTGAGCGGGAGGTCACACTCTCCACAGGGAAAAGTGATCCCACAAGCCGCAGCCTGACCTAGAGTGTGAGCGTGAGGTCACACCGCCACAGGGAGAGGTGATCCCACAAGCAGCAGCCTGACCCAGGGGGTGAGCGTGAGGTCCCACTCGCCGCAGGGAGAGGTGATCCCACAAGCCGCAGCCTGACCCAGGGGGTGAGCATGAGGTCACACTCGCCACAGGGAGAAGTGATCCCACAAGCCGCAGCCTGACCCAGGGGGTGAGCGTGAGGTCCCACTCACCGCAGGGAGAGGTGATCCCACAAGACGCAGCCTGACCCAGGGGGTGAGCGTGAGGTCACACTCGCCACAGGAAGGGGTGATCCCACAAGCTGCAAACTGACCTAGGGGGTGAGCGTGAAGTCACACTCACCACAGAGAGAGGTGATCCCACAAGCTGCAGCCTGACCCAGGGGGTGAGCGTGAGGTCCCACTCGCCGCAGGGAGAGGTGATCCCACAAGCTGCACCCTGACCCAGGGGGTGAGCGTGAGGTCACACTCGCCACAGGGAGAAGTGATCCCACAAGCCACAGCCTAACCCAGGGGGTGAACAAAGCGGTACAAAAGGGGCTGGTGATGGACGGAGCATCAGAACCAATCAAACACTCACACCCAGTCAACAGATCCGAGTTTGATCCATCACCATTCTTTAGCCCACTCTGCCACCCCAATTCAGACATGGCCATATGCAAATCAGTCTGACCCTGTGCCTCATGGGAACAGTCCAGCCCAAACTGCCAAGCCATGTCTTCCCTTGACCGGAAACAAGCTTCCTAGGACCGGTTTCTGGCATTTCAGCCGTCTTCAGCCAGGCTTGCTTGAATCCAGTGGCAAAGTGAGCAAGGGACTCACGTCTGAGCATACCCTCCCAACGTATGGCGAACAAAGCGGTACAAGAGGGGGGTGGTGATGGACAGAGCATCAGAACCAATCAAACACTCACACCCAGTCATCAGATCTGGCATGAGGCACAGGGTCAGGCTAATTTGCATATGACCATGTCTGAACTGGGGTGGCAGAGTGGGCTAAAGAACGGTGATGGATGAAACCCAGATCTGTTGACTGGGTGTGCGTGTTTGATTGGTTCTGATGCTCCGTCCATCACCAGCCCCTTTTGTACCGCTTTGTTCGCCGCCATAAGTTGGCAGGGTATGCTCAGACGTTGAGTCCCTTGCTCACTTTGCCACTGGATTCAAGCAAGCCTGGCTGAAGACGGCTGAAATGCCAGAAACCGGTCCTAGGAAGCTTGTTTCCGGTCCAGGGAAGGCATGGCTTGGCAGTTCGGGCTGGACTGTTCCCATGAGGCACAGGGTCAGACTGATTTGCATATGGCCATGTCTGAACAGGGGTGGCAGAGTGGGCTAAAGAACGGTGATGGATCAAACCCAGATCTGTTGACTGGGTGTGAGTGTTTGATTGGTTCTGATGCTCTGTCCATCACCACCCCCTTTTGTACCGCTTTGTTCGCCATATGTTGGCAGGGTATGCTCAGACGTTGAGTCCCTTGCTCACTTTGCCACTGGATTCAAGCAAGTCTGGCTGAAGACAGCTGAAATGCCAGAAACCGGTCCTAGGAAGCTTGTTTCCGGTCCAGGGAAGGCATGGCTTGGCAGTTCGGGCTGGACTGTTCCCATGAGGCACAGGGTCAGAGTGATGTGCATATGGCCATGTCTGAACTGGGGTGGTAGAGTGGGCTAAAGAACGGTGATGGATCAAACCCAGATCTGTTGACTGGGTGTGAGTGTTTGATTGGTTCTGATGCTCTGTCCATCACCACCCCCTTTTGTACCGCTAACCCAGGGGGTGAGCGTGAGGTCACACTCACCACAGGGGGAGGTGATCCCACAAGTCGCAGCCTGACCCAGGGGGTGAGCATGAGGTCACATGCACCACAGAGAGAGGTGATCCCACAAGCCGTAGCCTGACCCAGGGGGTGAGCGTCAGGTCACACTTGCAACAGAGAGAGGTGATCCACAAGCTGCACCTGACCTAGGGGGTGAGCGTGATGTCACATGCGTCACAGGGAGAGGTGATCCAAACAAGCTGCAGCCTGACCTAGGGGATGATCGTGAGGTCACACTCGCCAGAGGGGGAGGTGATCCCACAAGTCGCAGCCTGACCCAGGGGGTGAGCATGAGGTCACATGCACCACAGAGAGAGGTGATCCCACAAGCCGTAGCCTGACCCAGGGGGTGAGCGTCAGGTCACACTCGCCGCAGGGAGAGGTGATCCCACAAGCCGCAGCCTGACCCAGGGGGTGAGCGTGAGGTCACACTCGCCACAGGAAGGGGTTATTCCACAAGCTGCAACCTGACCTAGGGGGTGAACGTGAAGTCACACTCACCACAGAGAGAGGTGATCCCACAAGCTGCAGCCTGACCCAGGGGGCGAGCGTGAGGTCCCACTCGCCGCAGAGAGGTGATCCCACAAGCCGCAGCCTAACCCAGGGGGTGAGCGTGAGGTCACACTCACCACAGGGGGAGGTGATCCCACAAGCCGCAGCCTGGCCCAGGAGGTGAGCGTGAGGTCACACTCGCCACAGGGGGAGGTGATCCCACAAGTCGCAGCCTGACCCAGGGGGTGAACGTGCGGTCACATGCACCACAGAGAGAGGTGATCCCACAAGCCGCAGCCTGACCTAGGGGGTGAGTGTGAGGTCACACTCGCCACAGGGAGAGGTGATCCCACAAGCCGCAGCCTGACCCAGGGGGTGAGCATGAGGTCACATTCACCACATCGAGAGGTGATCCCACAAGCCGCAGCCTGACCTAGGGGGTGAGCGTCAGATCACACTTGCAACAGAGAGAGGTGATCCACAAGCTGCAGCCTGACCTAGGGGGTGAGCGTGAGGTCACATGCGTCACAGGGAGAGGTGATCCAAACAGGCTGCAGCCTGACCTAGGGGATGATCGTGAGGTCACACTCTCCACAGCGAGAGGTGATCCCACAAGCCTCAGCCTGACGCAGGGGGTGAGCGTGAGCGTGAGGTCACACTCGCCACAGGGGGAGGCGATCCCACAAGCCGCAGCCTGATCCAGGGGATGAGCATGAGGTCACATTCGACACATCGCGAGGTGAACCCACAAGCTGCAGCCTGACCTAGGGTGTGAGCGTCAGGTCACACTCGCCACAGAGAGAGGCGATCCACAAGCTGCAGCGTGACCTCGAGGGTGAGCGTGAGGTCACACGCGCCACAAGGAGAGGAGAGGTGATCCCACGAGCCGCGACCTGACTTAGCTGGTGGGCGTGAGGTCACACGTGCCACAGAGAGAGAGGTGATCTCACAAGCCGCAGCCTGACCCAGGGGATGAGCATGAGGTCACACTTGCCACAGGAAGAGGTGATCCACAAGCTACAGCCTGACCTAGGGGGTGAGCGTGAGGTCACACTTGCCACAGAGAGATGTAATCCCACAAGCCTCAGCCTGACCCAGGGGGTAAGCGTGAGGTCACACTCGCCACAGTGGGAGGTGATTCCACAAGCCACAGCCTGACCCAGGGGGTGAGCGTGAGATCACACTCGCCACAGGGAGAGGTGATCCCATGAGCCGCAGCCTGACTTTGTTGGTGGGCGTGAGGTCACACGTGCCACAGAGAGAGGTGATCCCACAAGCCGCAGCCTGACTCAGGGGGTGAGCATGAGGTCACTTTCACCACATCGAGAGGTGATCCCACAATCCACAGCCTGGCCTAGGGAGTGAGTGCGAGGACACATGCACCACAGAGACAGTTGATGCCACGAGCCGCAGCCTGACCCAGGGGGTGAGCGTGAGGTCACACTTGCCACAGGAAGAGGTGATCCACAAGCTGCAGCCTGACCTAAGAGGTGAGCGTCAGGTCACACCCACCACAGAAAGAGGTGACCACACAAGCTGCAGCCAGACCTGGGGCTTGGCGTAAGGTCAAATGCGAACCTTAGAGTAGTTATTTCAAGTGGAAAAGTAAGAGGGCCCCAATGATCACGTGATCACACTTGGGCCACGGTGGTGACCTCCACCAAGGGTCATTTGGATGCACCTAGTGGGGCTGTGCTCTGACAAATGTCACACAGACGTAGGGGTGGGTTGGGGGTGGCATGGCAACATAGGACCCAGCATGGCACATGATGGCCCTGCCCATCCCTACCCTCAAGCAAAAAATGTGCTGTGAGCTGCAGTTGAACAAACCCCACACTGAGTCATTGTTTGGAGATGCCTGATGATGAAGCTTGACTCCTTACTAAAGAAACGGAGGAGTCATGGCGTCCAGTATGGTACACAATCGGCATGTGTCTTTTAGGGTGGTCAACTTCCATGATCATGTCCCATGACTTTTTTTTTTTTAATTTTTTTTATTATTCATGACAGTTCATTTAAATTCATACATCACATAAATATTTTGGCAGTGAAAAAGTAGCATTAATTGAAAGGATACAAAAATGTTTAATTCCTAAATAAATCCCGTATCTCCGACTTCAACCATTCTCTAAAAAATTTGTTAACGCTCCCCAAATTAATAAACCGATGCGTTTTTTCCTAGCTCCCCTCAATGCATATAAATTCCACTCAATTTCATAAATACGATACAGCTTTGATCTCCAAATTTCAAAAGTCGGAGCGTCTGGTGATAACCATTCTGAAGCAATACATAAACGTGCCACAGTCATTACAAGAAATAAAAAATACTTATGATCTAGTAAATGGCTATCCGTTTTATGACCAATTCCCAGTAACATAAGTGTAGGCGAAATTTTAAAAGGACATGCTAGTAGCAACGATACAAATGATTCAATTCTCTTAAAAAAATCAGAGAGTTTTATACAGTAAAAAAAAATATGCGCCATATCAGCGTCCGGATCCCCACAACGAAAACATTTTCCATCATATTTGTTTCACCAACTTGCCATACGTTTAGGAGTATAATATAACCTAAAAAGCGTCTTATAGACTTGAGCTTTTAGATTAGCGGCAAGACAAATTTCTTTTGACAATTTTAAAGATTCAGATATATCAATTTGAGGGTCTCCCAAATGTTCTATCCAATACAAATTATATTTATGTAAATCATCATGTCTATATTCCATCAAAGCCTGATAAAGTGAAGCAATCCTTTTTTGAAGGCGAATCCCTTCTAATATATTATTAGAAGATGCCGCTATCTGATTTTTAAAACAAAAGTCTCGAAGTTGGAGATATTTAAAAAATGAGGATTGAGAAAGCTGATATTTCTCTATCAGCTTAGCATATGTTAAAAATATTGCTTTATTGTCATATAAGTCACCAATTTTGGAGATCCCCTTTTTGACCCAAATTTTCGCATTATTGTCCCAAAAAACTGAGGGGAGTATTTTATCCGCATCGAAAGGTGTGTAATATGAGATTCTACCAAAATTAATCAATTTCTTAATGTTTCTCCACACTCTAAACGCTGAGGCCAATACCTTAAAGCGAGTATGCTTATAGTAGTGACCTTCCAGTTCCTTTAATAAGCACCCTTTAGCTTGCTCTCCCAGCATTAAAAAAAAAATAGAAGGAGCTTCCGCATCATTTTTCGGAGGGTCACCAGTCAAAATATAACTCATTTTCTGCAAAAAGCAGACATAATAGTAACTTAAAAAATCAGGCAGGTTTCGTCCACCTCTTTCTTCTGGAAGTGTTAGCCATTTCATACCTCTTCGAACCTTACCAGGAGCCCAGAAGAATTTTCCACAAATAGTTTGTAATTGCTGTATCTGTTTGTGAGAAAATTCAAGTGGAATACTACGAAATAGATATAATATCTTGGCAAGAACACTCATCTTGATGATATTTCCTCTACCAATTATTGATAGTTGAAGTCGGCTCCATCTATCTAACGATTGTCTGATTTGAAGTATAATTGCTTTCCAATTACTGTCAGTTATCTCTAACATTTGAGTTCTGATCTTAATGCCTAAATAAGTAACCTCTTCTGTTACACGCGATTCGTTAAACTGTATGCTTTTTGTACATAGTATTTGGGTTTTAGCAGAGTTTAGTTTATACCCTGATATAGCTCCAAAAATTCTAGCTAAAAGTTCGATCTCCACTATTGCTTCCCTGGGATCAGTTGTCGTTATTGCAATGTCGTCTGCATATGCAAATACAGAATGAGGAATACCTGAAGCTACAAACGGTTTAATATGGAGCGAATTTTGTAAACTAATAATAAAAGGATGAATATACAGTGCAAAAAGTAAAGGTGAACAAGGGCACCCTTGTCGTGTCCCTCTGGTGATATTAATCTTATCGGATTTAAGACCCATAGCAGTAATTCTCGCATTAGGAGTTTTATATAGAACTTGAATTGCAGTTAAAATAGCTTTCCCAAATCCCATTCTTCCCATCACTTCCCATAAGTAATCCCACTCTACCCGGTCAAAAGCTTTTTCCGCGTCGAGCAGTATCAATGCCAAATCTCTCTTTTCAGCTTCTGCAATATCAAATAAGGTTATAACCTTATTAATATGAGAAACCGTTCCTCTTTTAGGTATAAAACCGTGTTGGGTAGTTGTAACTAATGACGAGATAACTTTGGATAAACAATTCGAAATCATCTTTGAGTAAAGCTTACTGTCGCAATTAAGTAGGGATATTGGTCGATACGAGCCAGGTAGCTCTGGTGGTTTCCCCTTTTTACTAAACACTACTATTGATGCTTCATTCCATGTATTTGGGGCAGTTCCATTTTGTGCCATCCTAAATGTTTCTAACATCACAGGCTTCATTGACTCAAAAAAGCATTTATAAACTTCCCCCGGGATGCAATCTGGACCGGCAGCTTTGCCATTCGGAATGTTCTTAACTGCAATCTCTAGTTCTGCCATAGTAAAAGGGCTATCCAGGGCTTCTGCCTCTATTTCAGTTAATTGATTTATTATACAAACATCCGGAATTTGAACTACATTAGACTTTGATTGCTGAGTATAAAGGTCAGAGTAGAATTGATGAAAAATATCTAATATAGCCTTTGGTGATTCTTGTACTATCCCGAATTGATCTTGTAGTTTGGGGATCAATCGAGAAGTTGTTTTCATTTTTAATCTTAACGCTAATGAGCGACCTATAGATTCACCATATTCATGAATATGTCTTTTATTTATTAAGTATTTCCGAGCAATCTCTTCCGCCCAAACCCCAGTTATCATCGCCTTACATTGTGCAATTTTTGCTTCGGCTATAGTGATCTGTGATGCGTTGTCCGGTATTTTTATTGCTTTAGCAAGCTCTACTTCTGCAGTCTTTAATGATTCATAAAGCTCTCCCATTTGAGACCGTAATTTATTTTGGTTATATAGACCAAAACTTATAGCTTCTCCTCTAAAACAAGCCTTGAAAGTGTCCCAAAGTATTGAAATGTGAGCGGTACCTAAATTAATTTAAAAAAATTCTGTCATCCATCCCATCATATGAATTCTATATTGTTCGTCTAAGCACAGCTTCCTATCAAATGAAAAACTCCTTGTATCTCTATAGTCCCCTAAAATAGAGCATTCAAGTAATATGGGGGAGTGGTCCGAGGTAACTCTGGGGAAGGTTTGTATCTTAGTTTGATGTTGTATAGTTGAGGACGTAAAAAAGTAATCTAACCGAACAAATTTCTTATGAGGTGCAGAGTAGAAAGTATATCCCGGGAGAGTAGAGTGCCATTTACTCCATATATCAATCAACCCATGATCAATTACTAAATCATATAGGACCTTAAATACTCGTGGTTTACGTCCATTATAATGTTCTAGACCAGCCATTAGCTCGCAAGTGTTCAGATTAATATTGAGATCTCCACATAAAATTAACGGAGTTTTCCAATCGGCAAGTTCAATATTTAATTGTTGCAAAACTTCAGCCTCATCTAAATTGGAGCCGTAAATTGTACAAATGGTAAAAGCCATTCCAGATACTATAATTTCTGATAAAGCCCACCTACCCCATTTATCCGCTAATTTACGACTCACCGTGCAATATCCAATTCTAGAAAGAATCATGACCCCTCTGGTATTATTAGTTTGTTGAGAAGCAACAATCAGCGTATAGCCCAAATCTGTGACCAATGTCCTTCTGTCCCAAGATAAATGTGTCTCTTGTAGACATACAATATCGGGAGGAATATATCGTATTTCTGCAGCTATTCTGCGTCTTTTATTGCTACAGTTAAGCCCTGAAACATTAAATGAGCAGATCTTAATACTACGATTCATACAGACTTTTTTTTTTTTTTTTCCCCAAAATCAGAGGATAGTCATTGACATTGTTTAGCCAGTAATTGAACAGTTTTACACCTTGACTATCAGCAAGTGAAACAAACATAACCTTTTCATCGCCAACACTCTCCCATGTTACTGTCATGAAATTTTTTTTTACCATTGCTCCCCAACCCTTCCCAAACCTTACACCTTACCCAATGACCCTTGCCCCTCCCAAACCCCTGACCACCCCCCAACCTCTGCAAGAGCCAACCCTCCCTTCCCTGAAATCGGGCTTTAGGACACAGTCCTATGGATGGATGTGAGCGTGATCCCATCGCTGCTAAACACCACGGCAAACCAAAAGAAAAAGAAAGAGCTACAAAGGCCTTCCTGCCCTGTACCCTATAGTTTTCTAATCTGATCACTTATCTATGATCCCAAACAATTCATGAATGAATAATAATAATAATAATCAGTACAGTTACCCTAATATTAGGCATTCAGTTCAACTGGAATTACCAGAGAGTTACAAAAAATTTACAGTGATTATAAATAAATTAAGGATCCTTCAATGCTTGTAGATACTCCTTGGCTGAATTTACATTAGTAAAGAATCTTGATTTATCCTTATGTATCACTTTAAGTTTGGCAGGGTTCATAACATACGCCTGGGCGCCCTTTTTTTTAAATAAGTCCACTAACTGTCGCAGCTGCCATCGAACGTCCATTGTGTACTTTGAAAAGTCCGGTGTAAAGAAAAAAGTGAATCCATCAGCCATCGCTTGAGTATTAGGCCGAGTTTGCTGAAAAATATCTTCTCTAGCTCGAAAGCTGTTGAAAGCAACAAGAAGTGGCCTAGGTCTGGATGGGTTCTGCCCAGGGCGTGATTGAATCTTGAACGGAAATCTATGAGCCCTTTCGATTTCACGCTCCCAGTCCCATTTATTCAGTTTTGGAAACGCCTTCTGAAAAAGATCTATTACAAATTTCCGTGGATCCTGCCCTTCATTACCCTCCGGAATTTGCATTAATCTCAAATTATTCCGACGAGAGCGATTTTCCATTTCGGCCATTTTCCACAATACATCCTCTTTATTGCTATTCAAAGTCTCCGTGACCGATTTTTGTTTAATCAGTTCATCTTCAATATTAGAGATCCTAGTTTCAACCTCCGTGAAGCGTTCTCCAAAATCTGACTGTACCTTCACCAGCCTTCTTATTGAGCCTTGTAGTTTACGACATGAATTTTGAATTTTTTGGCTCTCTAATGCCGTTTTGTCCATATGGCTCAGAATCGTCTGATAAATTGTAGCAAGTGTAATGTCCCCGGCTTGTACATCCTGAGCATTTTGAGTATCAATAGGCCCCTCTATCATTGATGCCTCAGTGGCATCCCTAACTGTAATTGGAGTATCCTCCTCCTCATACTCGGCGCTAGCATTCACTTCGTCCTCATCGGACTCAAACTCATGTTCAAAAGTCATTTGTTTTGCGCACTGCATGGCCAGCTCCTCAGAAGAGGAGATCGAATTCTCTGAAACCGAATAAAAATCCCCGGATTCAAGTTCAGACGAACCAGCTGGGATCATCATTTCAGTAATTTTTTCACCCTCTGAAGATATGAGCTGAGTGTTATCTACCCGCGCTAGTCTAGCACGAGATGGAGTTATTGGGTTGTTAATCTCTATTAAACCTTCGGTTATCTCATTAGCGGCAGTCAGAACTTCACTCTGAGGCGTTGTCAGTCCCATGACACTCTGCACGCATGGAGAAACTTTGCACATGGGGGCTCTCTGTATGCATGGAGACACTGCAGGCATGGAGTCACTTTCACATGGAGAGACTTTGCAGACATGGAGAAACTTTGCACATGGGGGTTCTTTGTATGCATGGAGACACTGCAGGCATGGAGTCACTGTCACATGGAGAGACTTTGCAGACATGGAGACACTTTGCACATGGGGGCTCTCTGTATGCATGGAGACGCTTTGCAGGCATGGAGTTACTTTCACATGGAGAGACTTTGCAGACATGGAGACACTTTGCACATGGGGGCTCTCTGTGTGCATGGAGACGCTTTGCAGGCATGGAGTTACTTTCACATGGAGAGACTTTGCAGACATAGAGACACTTTGCACATGGGGGCTCTCTGTATGCATGGAGACACTGCAGGCATGGAGTCACTTTAACATGGAGAGACTTTGCAGACATGGTGACACTTTGCACATGTGGGCGCTTTGTTTGCATGGAGACACTGCTGGCATGGAGTCACTGTCACATGCAGAGACTTTGCAGACATGGAGACACTTTGCACATGGGGGCTCTCTGTATGCATGGAGACGCTTTGCAGGCATGGAGTCACTTTCACATGGAGAGACTTTGCAGACATGGAGACACTTTGCACATGGGGGCGCTTTGTATGCATGGAGACGCTTTGCAGGCATGGAGTCACTTTCACATGGAGAGACTTTGCAGACATGGAGACACTTTGCACATGAGGGATCTCTGTATGCATGGAGACGGTTTGCAGGCATGGAGTCACTTTCACATGGAGAGACTTTGCAGACATGGAGACACTTTGCACATGGGGGCGCTTTGTATGCATGGAGACACTTTGCAGGCATGGAGTCACTTTCACATGGAGATACTTTGCAGACATGGAGACACTTTGCACATGGGGGCTCTTTGTATGCATGGAGACACTGCAGGCATGGAGTCACTGTCACATGGAGAGACTTTTCAGACATGGAGACACTTTGCACATGTGGTCGCTTTGTATGCATGGAGACGCTTTGCAGGCATGGAGTCACTGTCACATGGAGAGACTTTGCAGACATGGAGACACTTTACACATGGGGGCGCTTTGTATGCATGGGGACGCTTTGCAGGCATGGAGTCACTGTCACATGGAGACTTTTCAGACGTGGAGACACTTTGCACATGGGGGCTCTCTGTATGCATGGAGACGCTTTGCAGGCATGGAGTCACTGTCACAAGGAGAGACTTTGCAGACATGGAGACACTTTGCACATGGGGGCTCTTTGTATGCATGGAGACGCTTTACAGGCATGGAGTCACTGTCACATGGAGAGACTTTGCAGACATGGAGACACTTTGTATATGGGGCGCTTTGTATGCATGGAGACGCTTTACAGGCATGGAGTCACTGTCACATGGAGAGACTTTGAAGGCGTGGAGAGACTTTGCACATGGGGGATCTCTGTATGCATGGAGACGCTTTACAGGCAAGGAGTCACTGTCACAAGGAGAGACTTTGCAGGCATGGAGAAACTTTGCACATGGGGGTTCTTTGTATGCATGGAGACACTGCAGGCATGGAGTCACTTTGCATATGGGGTGCTTTGTATGCATGGAGACGCTTTACAGGCATGGAGTCACTGTCACATGGAGAGACTTTGAAGGCGTGGAGAGACTTTGCACATGGGGGATCTCTGTATGCATGGAGACACTGCAGGCATGGAGTCACTTTCACATGGAGAGACTTTGCAGACATGGAGAAACTTTGCACATGGGGGTTCTTTGTATGCATGGAGACACTGCAGGCATGGAGTCACTGTCACATGGAGAGACTTTGCAGACATGGAGACACTTTGCACATGGGGGCTCTCTGTATGCATGGAGACGCTTTGCAGGCATGGAGTTACTTTCACATGGAGAGACTTTGCAGACATGGAGACACTTTGCACATGGCGGCTCTCTGTATGCATGGAGACGCTTTGCAGGCATGGAGTTACTTTCACATGGAGAGACTTTGCAGACATGGAGACACTTTGCACATGGGGGTTCTTTGTATGCATGGAGACACTGCAGGCATGGAGTCACTGTCACATGGAGAGACTTTGCAGACATGGAGACACTTTGCACATGGGGGTTCTTTGTATGCATGGAGACACTGCAGGCATGGAGTCACTGTCACATGGAGAGACTTTGCAGACATGGAGACACTTTGCACATGGGGGCTCTCTGTATGCATGGAGACGCTTTGCAGGCATGGAGTTACTTTCACATGGAGAGACTTTGCAGACATGGAGACACTTTGCACATGGCGGCTCTCTGTATGCATGGAGACGCTTTGCAGGCATGGAGTTACTTTCACATGGAGAGACTTTGCAGACATGGAGACACTTTGCACATGGGGCTCTCTGTATGCATGGAGACACTGCAGGCATGGAGTCACTTTAACATGGAGAGACTTTGCAGACATGGTGACACTTTGCACATGTGGGCGCTTTGTATGCATGGAGACACTGCTGGCATGGAGTCACTGTCACATGCAGAGACTTTGCAGACATGGAGACACTTTGCACATGGGGGCTCTCTGTATGCATGGAGACGCTTTGCAGGCATGGAGTCACTTTCACATGGAGAGACTTTGCAGACATGGAGACACTTTGCACATGGGGGCGCTTTGTATGCATGGAGACGCTTTGCAGGCATGGAGTCACTTTCACATGGAGAGACTTTGCAGACATGGAGACACTTTGCACATGAGGGATCTCTGTATGCATGGAGACGGTTTGCAGGCATGGAGTCACTTTCACATGGAGAGACTTTGCAGACATGGAGACACTTTGCACATGAGGGATCTCTGTATGCATGGAGACGGTTTGCAGGCATGGAGTCACTTTCACATGGAGAGACTTTGCAGACATGGAGACACTTTGCACATGGGGGCGCTATGTATGCATGGAGACGCTTTGCAGGCATGGAGTCACTTTCACATGGAGATACTTTGCAGACATGGAGACACTTTGCACATGGGGGCTCTTTGTATGCATGGAGACACTGCAGGCATGGAGTCACTGTCACATGGAGAGACTTTTCAGACATGGAGACACTTTGCACATGTGGGCGCTTTGTATGCATGGAGACGCTTTGTAGGCATGGAATCACTGTCACATGGAGAGACTTTGCAGACATGGAGACACTTTGCACATGGGGGCTCTCTGTATGCATGGAGACGCTTTGCAGGCATGGAGTCACTGTCACATGGAGAGACTTTTCAGACATGGAGACACTTTGCACATGGGGGCTCTCTGTATGCATGGAGACGCTTTGCAGGCATGGAGTCACTGTCACATGGAGAGACTTTGCAGACATGGAGACACTTTGTATATGGGGCGCTTTGTATGCATGGAGACGCTTTACAGGCATGGAGTCACTGTCACATGGAGAGACTTTGAAGGCGTGGAGAGACTTTGCACATGGGGGATCTCTGTATACATGGAGACGCTTTACAGGCAAGCAGTCACTGTCACAAGGAGAGACTTTGCAGGCATGGAGAAACTTTGCACATGGGGGTTCTTTGTATGCATGGAGACACTGCAGGCATGGAGTCACTTTGCATATGGGGTGCTTTGTATGCATGGAGACGCTTTACAGGCATGGAGTCACTGTCACATGGAGAGACTTTGAAGGCGTGGAGAGACTTTGCACATGGGGGATCTCTGTATGCATGGAGACACTGCAGGCATGGAGTCACTTTCACATGGAGAGACTTTGCAGACATGGAGAAACTTTGCACATGGGGGTTCTTTGTATGCATGGAGACACTGCAGGCATGGAGTCACTGTCACATGGAGAGACTTTGCAGACATGGAGACACTTTGCACATGGGGGCTCTCTGTATGCATGGAGACGCTTTGCAGGCATGGAGTTACTTTCACATGGAGAGACTTTGCAGACATGGAGACACTTTGCACATGGCGGCTCTCTGTATGCATGAAGACGCTTTGCAGGCATGGAGTTACTTTCACATGGAGAGACTTTGCAGACATGGAGACACTTTGCACATGGGGGTTCTTTGTATGCATGGAGACACTGCAGGCATGGAGTCACTGTCACATGGAGAGACTTTGCAGACATGGAGACACTTTGCACATGGGGGTTCTTTGTATGCATGGAGACACTGCAGGCATGGAGTCACTGTCACATGGAGAGACTTTGCAGACATGGAGACACTTTGCACATGGGGGCTCTCTGTATGCATGGAGACGCTTTGCAGGCATGGAGTTACTTTCACATGGAGAGACTTTGCAGACATGGAGACACTTTGCACATGGCGGCTCTCTGTATGCATGGAGACGCTTTGCAGGCATGGAGTTACTTTCACATGGAGAGACTTTGCAGACATGGAGACACTTTGCACATGGGGCTCTCTGTATGCATGGAGACACTGCAGGCATGGAGTCACTTTAACATGGAGAGACTTTGCAGACATGGTGACACTTTGCACATGTGGGCGCTTTGTATGCATGGAGACACTGCTGGCATGGAGTCACTGTCACATGCAGAGACTTTGCAGACATGGAGACACTTTGCACATGGGGGCTCTCTGTATGCATGGAGACGCTTTGCAGGCATGGAGTCACTTTCACATGGAGAGACTTTGCAGACATGGAGACACTTTGCACATGGGGGTGCTTTGTATGCATGGAGACGCTTTGCAGGCATGGAGTCACTTTCACATGGAGAGACTTTGCAGACATGGAGACACTTTGCACATGAGGGATCTCTGTATGCATGGAGACGGTTTGCAGGCATGGAGTCACTTTCACATGGAGAGACTTTGCAGACATGGAGACACTTTGCACATGGGGGCGCTTTGTATGCATGGAGACGCTTTGCAGGCATGGAGTCACTTTCACATGGAGATACTTTGCAGACATGGAGACACTTTGCACATGGGGGCTCTTTGTATGCATGGAGACACTGCAGGCATGGAGTCACTGTCACATGGAGAGACTTTTCAGACATGGAGACACTTTGCACATGTGGGCGCTTTGTATGCATGGAGACGCTTTGTAGGCATGGAGTCACTGTCACATGGAGAGACTTTGCAGACATGGAGACACTTTGCACATGGGGGCTCTCTGTATGCATGGAGACGCTTTGCAGGCATGGAGTCACTGTCACATGGAGAGACTTTTCAGACATGGAGACACTTTGCACATGGGGGCTCTCTGTATGCATGGAGACGCTTTGCAGGCATGGAGTCACTGTCACATGGAGAGACTTTGCAGACATGGAGACACTTTGCATATGGGGCGCTTTGTATGCATGGGGACGCTTTGCAGGCATGGAGTCACTGTCACATGGAGACTTTTCAGACGTGGAGACACTTTGCACATGGGGGCTCTCTGTATGCATGGAGACGCTTTGCAGGCATGGAGTCACTGTCACATGGAGAGACTTTGCAGACATGGAGACACTTTGCACATGGGGGCTCTTTGTATGCATGGAGACGCTTTACAGGCATGGAGTCACTGTCACATGGAGAGACTTTGCAGACATGGAGACACTTTGCATATGGGGCGCTTTGTATGCATGGGGACGCTTTGCAGGCATGGAGTCACTGTCACATGGAGAGACTTTGCAGACATGGAGACACTTTGCATATGGGGCGCTTTGTATGCATGGAGACGCTTTACAGGCATGGAGTCACTGTCACATGGAGAGACTTTGAAGGCGTGGAGAGACTTTGCACATGGGGGATCTCTGTATGCATGGAGACGCTTTACAGGCAAGGAGTCACTGTCACATGGAGAGACTTTGCAGGCATGGAGAGACTTTGCACGCATGAGGATGCCTGACAGGAGTGCCAGGACCTGATTTTAGTAGGAGGAGCTAGGCTTTTCAGCTGTCTCCTTCAGTAGGAGAGTTACCTTCTACCTTCCCTCTCCTACTTGCAAGCTCTGCCTCATCCTTTCACCGGGGTCCTGCGGATGATGCCTGCATACTGGATCTGTATGGATGAGTCCGCAGGCGCGGAGTATGTGTGTCGCGCTTTACTGAATGCCGGCAGGATCCATTTTGGAACTCTCGTTTGTGACAAGATGGAGGCTGAGGATGCGCCTGCCAGGCAGGGATGCTATGGAACATTCCCAGGCCCTTTTGAAGTGAGTCAGGCTCCTATGATTGGAGGTGGGTCACAGGAGCTCTGTCTGAAGTGCAGGGACCCCCCTACTCCTTCCGTGCTTCCTTCGCCCCCCAGGCAGCAGCAGGTAGTTGTATTTAGTCGCAAGCCAGGGCTGACCCTCTCCTTTGACTCCCCTTCCTGCCAAATCTGGAGATCAAAGGAAAAGTGACCCACTTCCTAGATACCAGAGAGTACCCAAAGCATAGGTGGGCTCTGGGTTAGAGACTCCATGACCCTTGAATGGGTGGCGGCCCCCTCTCTGGTCACCGGTCCAAGAGCTGGGAGGAGCTGTCCCTCTCTATGGCAGGCTCATGCACTGGCCCAGCTTGAAGTTCATTAGAAGTGAGCACGCGTGTCTGCAAGGAATCCCGGAACTATGCACAGCACCAGGGTGGATCAGGAGCCAGAGCAGGACTTGCTGGTGGGGACCCCAGAGATAGGTATCAGACCCCCAGACTCTAATCCCTGACGTCTACCGAGACTGGCATTAACTGCCCTTCAGGTTGGTGACCTGGTGACTCTGTATCATGAGAGATGCTGTATTCAAGTGCAGCCCCTGCAACCTAGCCCCTTCAGGCAGTTGTTTCACTTGCAATGCACCAGGGGTGGGAGTAACGGGCATATTTCCCTCTTGCGTAATCACTCGTAATGACTGCAAAAATAGTGTAAATATGGATAATTGTGTGAGAAGCGAAATCCAGCATTTAGCACTGTTTCCTTAATCAGGGCCGGACTGGCCATAGCGGGCACTGGGCATTTCTCCGGTGGGCCGCCAGGGTTGGGGGCCGGTTTTGGGACCCTGGGGGGCGTTATTGTTACAGGGCCGTTTTTGCAGCATAGCTGCAATATCGGCCGCTGGTAAACAGCTCGGCCGCACCCCCAAACCCCTGGGGAACTGGCCAAGCACTTTGCCAGGGCCGGTTTTGGGCCCCAGTCCGGCCCTGTCCTTAATGCGAAATGCACCCTTGAGTCCAAAAAGGACCCAGGGATGCATTTTGTGCTGTAAAAATGGCACCAATGCTACAGGACATGAACAGCAGTAACCAGCAGCCGCTCAGTCTCTTAGTCCGTTGTTCCTGTGCTCCTGCCATAGGACTGTTACCCCAAATACTCTTAATTACTCAACATGGCGTAATCACGTAATTTTGGTAATTTTGCATCACAAGAGTAATGCATAATTACTGAAATTGCTCCAATTACACTGGGGTCATTAAAATTTCGCTGAGGCCAACATTAAACTAGGACTACAGCTTCCAGGATGTCCTGGTTTGGTAAACAAAAGCCTGGGACTGGAGCAGGAAGTCACGGATTGGCATGGAGTCACCTGGTATTTGTAGGATGTGAGTGAATCCCGTCACAGTTAACAGAGATCCCTTCCAGCACAGATCAGTACAGTGCAGAGCGCGCGAGGCCATCTGCCGAGGATGGGGGGTGGCCCCCTGTAGACACTGGAGCAGAAAGGGACTCCTTGGTAGCGCAGACAGACTGTGGAACAGGCTTCCTTCAGGGGTGGTATCTGGAGTCCCCGCCAGTGTTTTTAGGAGCTGGCTGGATGAGAAGTTGGCTGAGTAGATGGAGGTGCCTGCTGTTGCTGGAAGTTCACTAGAACGGCAGAAGCTTCCATGGCATTATCAGGCTCCTTCCTAGAGGTCCGAGTAGATGTCTGCCCAGGTCCCAGAAATGGACGGCATTAGAGTTGGGAGGGGCGCGTGTATTCTTCTAGATTGTCCATGCCACTGCATATCGACATCAATGTATACATGCATCCTCTCTGTTGCCCTCTGCAGACCCTGCTCTCACAGGACGCTAGCTGGAATAGTTTATGATTTTTCTATTATTGAGAATCCTATATTAGGTATATGTAATCGAGTGTGGAGCAAGTTCCAAAGAGTAACCGAGCGCCGTACAGATTTCATCGCAGTGGAGCCATCTCACACACCCCATCCTTTGATGCAAAGAAGGTCAGCAGCTCGAGAGATGCTGCAGGCGTTGACCAAGAGAGCAGGAAAGCACCATATCTACTAAGATACAACAGCGTTTCTCCCGCCCTCTGCGCTGGCGCACTGTAGCACAGCGCACTGGTGCACAACGCACACAGCCTTCCACCCATGGCTCAAACCCTAAGAAAGTTAGTGGGAGAGACTAATTAGCATATGTATTTCATAAAGACATCACAGGAAGTGAGGTCTCAATGATTAATCTTATTCCCTTATAATATCCCTCTCTTAAAGTGGAACTGGTCTATTTTACAAAAACATGTTAACCTGTTCAAGCAGAAATGTGTACAGAACAGCCTTTACATTATGTTTTACTTTTTATTGATCACATGAATCTTTTCCACCAATCAAAGTGTAATTGAGCTCAGAAATGGCTGAAAGGGAACCTATTTTTAAAAGATTTGTTGAATTTAGTGCTACAGTTATAAAATGTGGTAGGTGTCTTTCTGAACAGTCAGGCTTGTTGTTAATACATATTTGTTTTCTACTTGTGATCTTTATCCAACTTCAAAGCATGAAAGTGCTGCCCTTTTGCAATGAATTAGACAGAGAGGGTTAGTGGAGTAAAGTCCTGTGCTGCTTCTCTGATAAACGTTCAATGATAACAGTCCACCGGCCTCTCTCATAAATGAAGGGGGTGCTGCCACTGTGATGAATTTTAAAAGCACCCTGAGCTCAGATTAAACACATGAAATGTTTGGTAAGGGAACCATCTGCATTCCTAGGGCACAAGGTGGCACCTCTCTGTCTCCTTTGGCCTCCAGTAAGCAGGGCCGGACTGGGAACCAAAACCGGCCCTGGCAAAGTGCTCGGCGGCCCCACTCCGCCGGGTTATTGCCCGGTGCCCGCTACGGCCAGTCCGGCCCTGCCAGTAAGGGGAAGTACACCGGCTGCAACCCCAACATGTGCCCCCTTTGCACCACAGTGCAAGGTCAAGGCTGTGATGTCTAGCTTGGCTTTTGTACTTCAAGGGTACCCTTGCACAATACTATTTATGGGCATGCTTTAAAACTTTTCCAAGGGTGTATGTGTGCTGTGGAGTGCAGCACACATGTAAAGTTTTTTAAAAGTCTGGAGAAAAGAGATGTTTTCTCAAACATTACGCCTGTCTTGAGAAAGTGTGAATTTTTGGCACAAAGCTGTGTCTACCATTTTTAATACTTATGACTTTGCATCAAACTATGGATGTGGTTGCACTGGGACACCCATGTACCACCCATTATACATCCCCTTGACGCAAAGTACCGCATTGAGCCATTTTGTGATACTTGAGCGTTATTTTCCAGCGCGAAAACCTTGTGCTGGGAAGTAAATCCCAATTCTACACTTTGCATCAGTTTCTCAAACCCAAGTGTTGGTAAATCTGCCCCTTGTTTTTTACACTTTTACATAACTCATCGATTGGCACTGAAGCAGGAATCTTAGTTTGCAATGGGGCGGAACACCATGTGCATTAACCTATCACACAACATGACCCGCCAAACCCCTAAAATCCTGTCTCTAGTTAAAGGCACAGGCTCAGTTTTTGCGCTCTTGGTACTAGCGGGATCACTTTAACTCTAATAGTGCCCACGTTTTAGGCAGAAGATTAAACTTATCCAGGGTCACACAATTTGGTGAAGTGAAGGAAGTAAGTAACCCTTGGCGGTGAACTCCGCTCTGCTCATGGAGTTTGTGTAGTTTTCCGCACTCAGCGTTACGCGGAACTCGCTGAGTTCCGCAGAGCGGAGTTTTTTCCTCACTCGCGTTCTTCAACGTCAAGTTGGCAAGCGCGAGCAAGGAAAATCCACCTCCCATTGAGATTTTTCCTTGTTTGCGATCATCAACATCAAGTTGCGAGGCGTGGATAATCTACCTCCCGGCGAGATTTCTCAATGGGGGCGGTCAGATTTCTCATTGCTATGGGTCGCCTATGCTCATGACCACTCGCATTGAGAAACTGTCCGTTCTGGTTGAGAAAGCTGCCACTCCAATAAAAATCTACTCGAGCGGCAGAAAGGAAGCAGCGCCTGCTTGCACTGTGCATGGTGCTGTTCGCGATGATTGCACAGTGCGGACAAGCACCTGGCACTGAAAATCACCGCGAAACAGTATCTATCTAATGCACTCCGCCACTTGCGGAGCTCCACGTAGCGCGGCAGAGTTTCTTTCTGCACTTCGCGGAGTTCCGCGATCTCCGCCCAGGCTAAGAAGTAAGGGCTTTTCTCATTCCAGAGCCAACAAGTTTCCTATCGGTCACGCCTCCTTAATGGCTACCTCTTCAGTAACCCTGGACCCATCTCAAATGACCAGTGCCCCAAACATGTTGGGGACATGTGAAGAACTGAGCTGGGGTTCTCCGGCTGCCCCTGAGCCTCCAGCAACAGGCCCCATGCCTCCCCCTTCTCGGGCAAGGGTGCTTTTGTAGCACATCGTTAATGCCACCACTCACTGTGGCATTTGCACCTGGGTGGGGACAGGGGCAGAGGACGGCTTCTTACTCAAGTTGTTGCCTTTCAAAGGAGAATAAGTACTACTCCTTCTGTGATTAAAGAATTTCATCCTCCTGTTCCTCAGTTCTATTCCCTGATGAAGCTGGGCCCCAAATAAAGGGTAAGTAACACATTTCAGTGGTGTTTTAAATGTACGTATATCGACAAGAAGCTGTCGGCTGCCTGCGAAGCGCCATCCCGCCACGGGTTCCTTTAACCCTCAGTCACTAACTCATTCTCATGAAACTACTCTCATTAAAAGTCATTCGGTTCTTGTCACTACAACAGCAGCCAGATTATCATTCCAGTCGGAAGGAAAGGGTAAGCGAGGGGGAGCATCAAGCCCTAATTGA
Source organism: Triturus cristatus (assembly GCF_964204655.1). NCBI lineage: Eukaryota > Metazoa > Chordata > Amphibia > Caudata > Salamandridae > Triturus > Triturus cristatus. Next base: position 812,724,919 of record NC_140595.1, read on the forward strand.
ATCCTGCTCAGGACAAGAGAGGGCCTGCTGGGCCATCCACCCCTGCCAGCGAGTCCCAATTAGGCGTTGGCGAAACTTGCAGAGTTTCACTCTCCGGAATTCCACAGAGTTACATGAAAATTCAGCACGATTCTGCAGAGTTCCACGAGTGGGCAGAATCGGCACGTTGTGCTGATATTGAGAGCTAGGAGCTTGTTCCGCTCTGCAAAATCAGCGCTAATGGCACCAGGCAGCGCACCAGAGGGAGCTGCTTCTTTGCTGCCTCTCAAGTAAATTTTCTACTCGAGTGGCCGCTTTCTCACAGCGAACGGTTGCGACCATCCTCGACTGCCCGCCCGCATTGAGTAAATCTCACCGGCCTCCTAGCACCTAAAAATTGCGCTAGAAGATGCCAAGTCTCAGTTGTGCTCGCCAACTTACCATTGGCCAGCCATATGCGAGTAAAACTATGCCACACTGCAGTTACCAGAATTCAGTGTTACACTCATAGCGTGAACTGGGCAACACTCTGTGAACTCCGCCGACGGAGCGGAATTTACGGCCCGCCCCTAGTCCCAATGTGGTGCAATGTGCCCAGGTACCAGTCTCTTAGCTGTGGGTGATGAATGGCGCATTATCAATCAAAAGATGCCCAGTGCCCTTTGACCCTCGCAATAGCACACCTTGGACCCTGTACAGTCAGTGAAGGATCTCTGCCCACCCTCAGCATTCCCTCACTATGACCCTTCAATAACCTATGACGTCAAAGATAACAGCATTGTATGACCAGGACTAAAGAGTGCCTGGGAATCCCACTTCAGCCCTTGGGGTCAGTTGTTCCTCCTCAATCAGTATCTAGCCCATTGCATCCTCCAGGCGGAGGCTTTCATGAGGCAGAACCCTAGGGCTCAGCCATGCCTACGGACAGCACCCTATGTAGATGCCTACTAGCTATGGAAATGATTCACCACCATCGGTAACTCCTGGTGCATACCGAGGCCATTGGCCAATCACTGGCACCACCACCGGTAACTCCTGTTGTTTGTGATGTTTGTGGAGGTCGCTGGCCAATCACCTACACCATCACAGGTAACTCCTTATGCATGCCAAGGCCGCTGGCCAAACACCGACACCACCACTGGTAACTTCCGACTCATGCCGAGGCCACTGCCCAATCACTGACACAACCACCGGTTTCTCCTAATACATGCCAAGGCCGCTGGCCAATCACCAACACCGCCACTGGTAACTTCCAATGCATGCCAAGGCCACTGGCTACTCACTGACACAACCACTAATAACTCATCAAGGCCACTGGCCAATCATCAACACCAACACAAATAACTCTCGATGCATGCCGAGGCCACCGGCCAATCACCGACACCACCACAGTAACTCCCGATGCTTACCGAGGCCGCTGGCCAATCGCTGACACCCCTGGTAACTTCCGATGCACGCTGAGGCCGCTGGCCAATCACCGACACCACCGGTAACTCCCGGTGCACTCCGAGGCCGCTGGCCAATCACCGACACCACTGGTAACTCCCAGTGCACGCCAAGGACGCTGGCCAATGATAACGCGTATCAAACATTAAATAAACAGGTGTATCCATTGGTAAAATGAAATACCGTAATAAGCTGTAACCGGTTAGTGAAATGGGAAACAAATACTCAAATGTGGGATATTTTGCTCTTTCTGCCACGCATCTGACCCAACCCTCAGGTTATTCCCGCCCTCTGATTCGCCGCCCACAGTTCCCCTACTTTGTTTCCTCCACTCCGACCCCTGCTCTGAAGAGACCCCTCTCTACTCTAGAAAGGAAATCAATGTCTTTGGGCACATTGGAGAGGAGCTCTGGTGCATGACGTCATGCAGATGTCAGCTAGCGCCTACTGTTGTCCATGATCAGATTCAAGGAGCTGTGAATCGATCGTGCCGAAGTAGACGTGGAAGAGCTCAGCATACCTCCAGGGTCAACCCACACTGACCAGCAACCCCAAAAGCTAATGACCCTTCTCACAGAACATACATGGCAGCACTTAAAGAGCCCCGGAATCTGGCGACAGAGTGATCGAGTGACCTTCTAACGGGCCCGACCTCTCTGACTGTCCAACTCAAGGGGTACACGTCCTCTTCACCCCTAAAGACCCCTCCACTGAAGGACACAGCTCAAACCCCAGAGACTGAAACCTGAAATGTATCTATTCCATTACTGATACTAGCCATGCACAGAGGACTGTACACCTGCTCAGAAGTGTCCACTAGGGCAATGCGCTGCACGTGCAGACTCCAGCCCTCTGAAATGGCTACGAAATATGATTTGCCCCCTGGGAAGAGTATGTAGCCTTGCGGCTAGAGCGGTCCCTGAAGCTGGAGACCCAAGTTCGAGTCTTGGCAACCACGCTCAACATCCTGTGATTCTGGGCAAATCACTTAATCTCCCTGTGCCTAACGAAAAATGAACGTGTCCATCTGTAACGAAACGTGCTCATGTAAAACGCTCTGATACCCGATGTCTCTGGTCTAGTTGGCGCTATATAAAACTCTTTTTAAAAAAACCATAAAAGTACTGTTAACGCTTTGTCACTGGAGCTCCGATATTTATTTCTAGGCTAGGGTGTGTGTTTATTTAAGGTACGCACTGTTTCTGTAGATTAAGATGTTGTCCTGCGTTTTCGTCTAAAACTTGGTATCATTTTCTGACGCCCTGTGGGGCCTTTTCTCACTTTGTAAAACCATAAAAAGAAATAAACAGGGGTCGCGGCCCCGGCAGTGAACACAGGCGTGTAATTCCCCGCCTGATTCCACGGCGAGGCCTGCAGCTCACTGGTGCACATCCTGCCTGCCCCGAGGTGAGCGGCTCCCTTCTGCCTCATTTATTTACCGCATACCCTCGCCTCCTCCTGCAACACTGGGGAGCGCGCGCCGAAGCCGCAGAGCGCACGAGCCACTGAGGTGTGCAATTGTAACCAGTGTGATGCTGAGGCAAAGAGACCCACGGCAGAGAGACACACACACATGCACAACTACGCGCTGTTATATGCACAATGATGTACACAAACTCAGAGGCAAACAGTCCCACAGGCAGAGAGATGCATACATGCACAACCACACGCTGTTATATACACAATGTACACAAACTCAGAGGCAAACAGACTCACAGGCAGAGAGACGCACACATGCACAACTACGCGCTGTTATATACAATGTACACACACTCAGAGGCAAACAGACCCACAGGCAGAGAGACACACACATGCACAACCACAGCTGTTATATATCATGTACACAAACTCAGAGGCACAGACTCACAGGCAGAGAGACGCACACATGCACAACTACGCGCTGTTATATGAACAATGTACACAAACTCAGAGGCAAACAGACCCAAAGGCAGAGAAACGCGCACATGCACAACCACATGCTGTTATATACACAATGTACACAAACTCAGAGGCAAACAGACCCACAGGCAGAGAGACGCACACATGCACAACCACAGCTGTTATATACAATGTACACAAACTGAGAGGCAAACAGACCCACAGGCAGATAGACGCACACATGCACAACCACGCGCCGTTATATTAATGTACACAAACTGAGAGGCAAACAGACTCACAGGCAGAGAGACGCACACATGCACAATTACGCGCTGTTATATACACAATGTACACAAACTCAGAGGCAAACAGACCCACAGGCAGAGAGACGCACACATGCACAACCACAGCTGTTATATACAATGTACACACACTGAGAGGCAAACAGACCCACAGGCAGACAGACACACACATGCACAACCACGCGCCGTTATATACAATGTACACAAACTGAGAGGCAAACAGACCCACAGGCAGATAGACACACATACACAACCACAGCTGTTATATACAATGTACACAAACTGAGAGGCAAACAGACCCACAGGCAGAGACACACACACATGCACAACCACGCGCCGTTATATACAATGTACACAAACTGAAAGGCAAACAGACCCACAGGCAGAGAGACGCACACATGCACAACCACAGCTGTTATATACAATGTACACAAACTGAGAGTCAAACAGACCCACAGGCAGAGACACACACACATGCACAACCACGCGCTGTTATATGCACAATGTACACAAACTGAGAGGCAAACAGACCCACAGGCAGAGAGACACACATGCACAACCACGGCTGTTATATACAATGTACACAAACTCAGAGGCAAACAGACTCACAGGCAGAGAGACGCACACATGCACAACTACGCGCTGTTATATACAATGTACACAAACTCAGAGGCAAACAGACCCACAGGCAGATAGACACACATACACAACCACAGCTGTTATATACAATGTACACAAACTCAGAGGCAAACAGACCCACAGGCAGACAGACACACACATGCACAACCACAGCTGTTATATACAATGTACACAAACTGAGAGGCAAACAGACCCACAGGTAGACAGACACACACATGCACAACCACGCGCTGTTATATGCACAATGTACACAAACTGAGAGGCAAACAGACCCACAGGCAGAGACACATGCACAACAACGCGCTGTTATATACAATGTACACAAACTGAGAGGCAAACAGACCCACAGGCAGACAGACACACACATGCACAACCACAGCTGTTATATACAATGTACACAGACTGAGAGGCAAACAGACCCACAGGCAGAGAGACACACATGCACAACCACGGCTGTTATATGCAATGTACACAAACTGAGAGGCAAACAGACCCACAGGCAGAGACACAAACACATGCACAACCACGCGCCGTTATATACAATGTACACAAACTGAGAGGCAAACAGACCCACAGGCAGAGAGACACACACATGCACAACCACGCGCCGTTATAGACAATGTACACAAACTGAGAGGCAAACAGACCCACAGGCAGAGAGACACACACATGCACAACCACGGCTGTTATATACAATGTACACAAACTGAGAGGCAAACAGACCCACAGGCAGAGACACACACACATGCACAACCACAGCTGTTATATACAATGTACACAAACTGAGAGGCAAACAGACCCACAGGCAGAGACACACACACATGCACAACCACAGCTGTTATATACAATGTACACAAACTGAGAGACAAACAGACCCACAGGCAGAGACACGCACACATGCACAACCACAGCTGATATATACAATGTACACACACTGAGAGGCAAACAGACCCACAAGCAGAGACACACACACATGCACAACCACAGCTGTTATATACAATGTACACAAACTGAGAGGCAAACAGACCCACAGGCAGACAGACACACACATGCACAACCACAGCTGTTATATACAATGTACACAAACTGAGAGGCAAAGAGACCCACAGGCAGAGAAACACACACATGCACAACCACACGCCGTTATATACAATGTACACAAACTGAGAGGCAAACAGACCCACAGGCAGAGACACACACACATGCACAACCACGCGCCGTTATATACAATGTACATAAACTGAGAGGCAAACAGACCCACAGGCAGAGACACACACACATGCACAACCACGCGCCGTTATATACAATGTACACAAACTGAGAGGCAAACAGACCCACAGGCAGAGACACACACACATGCACAACCACGCGCTGTTATATGCACAATGTACACAAACTGAGAGGCAAACAGACCCACAGGCAGAAAGACACACATGCACAACCACGCGCCGTTATATGCAATGTACACAAACTGAGAGGCAAACAGACCCACAGGCAGACAGACACACACATGCACAACCACGGCTATTATATACAATGTACACAAACTGAGAGGCAAACAGACCCACAGGCAGACAGACACACACATGCACAACCACGGCTGTTATATACAATGTACACAAACTGAGAGGCAAACAGACCCACAGGCAGAGACACACACACATGCACAACCACAGCTGTTATATACAATGTACACAAACTGAGAGACAAACAGACCCACAGGCAGAGACACGCACACATGCACAACCACAGCTGATATATACAATGTACACACACTGAGAGGCAAACAGACCCACAAGCAGAGACACACACACATGCACAACCACAGCTGTTATATACAATGTACACAAACTGAGAGGCAAACAGACCCACAGGCAGACAGACACACACATGCACAACCACAGCTGTTATATACAATGTACACAAACTGAGAGGCAAAGAGACCCACAGGCAGAGACACACACACATGCACAACCACGCGCCGTTATATACAATGTACACAAACTGAGAGGCAAACAGACCCACAGGCAGAGACACACACACATGCACAACCACGCGCTGTTATATGCACAATGTACACAAACTGAGAGGCAAACAGACCCACAGGCAGAAAGACACACATGCACAACCACGCGCCGTTATATGCAATGTACACAAACTGAGAGGCAAACAGACCCACAGGCAGACAGACACACACATGCACAACCACGGCTATTATATACAATGTACACAAACTGAGAGGCAAACAGACCCACAGGCAGACAGACACACACATGCACAACCACGGCTGTTATATACAATGTACACAAACTGAGAGGAAAACAGACCCACAGGCAGACAGACGCACACATGCACAACCACGGCTGTTATATACAATGTACACAAACTGAGAGGCAAACAGACCCACAGGCAGAGAGACGCACACATGCACAACCACGCTCCGTTATATACAATGTACACAAACTGAGAGGCAAACAGACCCACAGGCAGACAGACACACACATGCACAACCACAGCTGTTATATACAATGTACACAGACTGAGAGGCAAACAGACCCACAGGCAGAGAGACACACATGCACAACCACGGCTGTTATATGCAATGTTCACAAACTGAGAGGCAAACAGACCCACAGGCAGAGACACACACACATGCACAACCACAGCTGTTATATACAATGTACACAAACTGAGAGACAAACAGACCCACAGGCAGAGACACGCACACATGCACAACCACAGCTGATATATACAATGTACACACACTGAGAGGCAAACAGACCCACAAGCAGAGACACACACACATGCACAACCACAGCTGTTATATACAATGTACACAAACTGAGAGGCAAACAGACCCACAGGCAGACAGACACACACATGCACAACCACAGCTGTTATATACAATGTACACAAACTGAGAGGCAAAGAGACCCACAGGCAGAGAAACACACACATGCACAACCACACGCCGTTATATACAATGTACACAAACTGAGAGGCAAACAGACCCACAGGCAGAGACACACACACATGCACAACCACGCGCTTTTATATGCACAATGTACACAAACTGAGAGGCAAACAGACCCACAGGCAGAAAGACACACATGCACAACCACGCGCCGTTATATGCAATGTACACAAACTGAGAGGCAAACAGACCCACAGGCAGACAGACACACACATGCACAACCACGGCTATTATATACAATGTACACAAACTGAGAGGCAAACAGACCCACAGGCAGACAGACACACACATGCACAACCACGGCTGTTATATACAATGTACACAAACTGAGAGGCAAACAGACCCACAAGCAGAGACACACACACATGCACAACCACAGCTGTTATATACAATGTACACACACTGAGAGGCAGACAGACCCACAAGCAGAGACACACACACAGGCACAACCACAGCTGTTATATACAATGTACACAAACTGAGAGGCAAACAGACCCACAGGCAGACAGACGCACACATGCACAACCACGGCTGTTATATACAATGTACACAAACTGAGAGGCAAACAGACCCACAGGCAGAGAGACGCACACATGCACAACCACGCTGCGTTATATACAATGTACACAAACTGAGAGGCAAACAGACCCACAGGCAGACAGACACACACATGCACAACCACGGCTGTTATATACAATGTACACAAACTGAGAGGCAAACAGACCCACAGGCAGAGACACACACACATGCACAACCACAGCTGTTATATACAATGTACACACACTGAGAGGCAAACAGACCCACAAGCAGAGACACACACACAGGCACAACCACAGCTGTTATATACAATGTACACAAACTGAGAGGCAAACAGACCCACAGGCAGACAGACGCACACATGCACAACCACGGCTGTTATATACAATGTACACAAACTGAGAGGCAAACAGACCCACAGGCAGAGAGACGCACACATGCACAACCACGCTCCGTTATATACAATGTACACAAACTCAGAGGCAAACAGACCCACAGGCAGAGAGACGCACACATGCACAACCACGCGCCGTTATATACAATGTACACAAACTGAGAGGCAAACAGACCCACAGGCAGAGAGACGCACACATGCACAACCACGCGCCGTTATATACAATGTACACAAACTGAGAGGCAAACAGACCCACAGGCAGAGACACACACACATGCACAACCACGCGCTGTTATATGCACAATGTACACAAACTGAGAGGCAAACAGACCCACAGGCAGAAAGACACACATGCACAACCACGCGCCGTTATATGCAATGTACACAAACTGAGAGGCAAACAGACCCACAGGCAGACAGACACACACATGCACAACCACGGCTATTATATACAATGTACACAAACTGAGAGGCAAACAGACCCACAGGCAGACAGACACACACATGCACAACCACGGCTGTTATATACAATGTACACAAACTGAGAGGCAAACAGACCCACAGGCAGAGACACACACACATGCACAACCACAGCTGTTATATACAATGTACACACACTGAGAGGCAAACAGACCCACAAGCAGAGACACACACACAGGCACAACCACAGCTGTTATATACAATGTACACAAACTGAGAGGCAAACAGACCCACAGGCAGACAGACGCACACATGCACAACCACGGCTGTTATATACAATGTACACAAACTGAGAGGCAAACAGACCCACAGGCAGAGAGACGCACACATGCACAACCACGCTCCGTTATATACAATGTACACAAACTGAGAGGCAAACAGACCCACAGGCAGACAGACACACACATGCACAACCACGGCTGTTATATACAATGTACACAAACTGAGAGGCAAACAGACCCACAGGCAGAGACACACACACATGCACAACCACAGCTGTTATATACAATGTACACACACTGAGAGGCAAACAGACCCACAAGCAGAGACACACACACAGGCACAACCACAGCTGTTATATACAATGTACACAAACTGAGAGGCAAACAGACCCACAGGCAGACAGACGCACACATGCACAACCACGGCTGTTATATACAATGTACACAAACTGAGAGGCAAACAGACCCACAGGCAGAGAGACGCACACATGCACAACCACGCTCCGTTATATACAATGTACACAAACTCAGAGGCAAACAGACCCACAGGCAGAGAGACGCACACATGCACAACCACGCGCCGTTATATACAATGTACACAAACTGAGAGGCAAACAGACCGACAGGCAGAGAGACGCACACATGCACAACCACGCTCCGTTATATACAATGTACACAAACTGAGAGGCAAACAGACCCACAGGCAGAGAGACGCACACAGGCACAACCACACGCTGTTATATACAATGTACACAAACTGAGAGGCAAACAGACCCACAGGCAGATAGGCACACATGCACAACCACGCGCCGTTATATACAATGTACACAAACTGAGAGGCAAACAGACCCACAGGCAGAGACACACACACATGCACAACCACGCGCTGTTATATACAATGTACACAAACTGACAGGTAAACAGACCCACAGGCAGAGAGACGCACACATGCACAACCACGGCTGTTATATACAATGTACACAAACTGACAGGCAAACAGACCCACAGGCAGAGAGACGCACACATGCACAACCACAGCTGTTATATACAATGTACACAAACTGAGAGGCAAACAGACCCACAGGCAGAGACACACACACATGCACAACCACGGCTGAAAGGTTAGCGGTGGGCTTTCTCACGTTGACTGACTTACTACCTTTGATCTCACTCTGTGCCTAATATGGATCCTATTTTTAGCTCTGCACGTGGAGGGTATGGGAAGTATTATCGTATTGCACTGTACCGCTGATTATAAATTTGAATATGTGATGATTCATTAAAAAAAATACTGTACTCTACTATCACTGACCTGGGTGCAGTGGCGTAACGAAACTTGAGGGGGCCCCCCTGCAAGGTATGTGGAGGGGCCCCCTCGAGGCTGAATCAGGAGCTCCCGGGTCAGAGCATTGTGCTGAGGGGGCCCACCCGCACCGTGGGTGATGCGGTGGCCTGTGTTACGCCCCTGCCTGGGTGTAGGGAATACACACTCCTTCTGCTGATTGTGGGAGCAGTTGGGGGGGTTCTCTGGTCGGCCGACACGAGTAGCTTGTGGAAGGCGTCCATTTTTCCTCTTGGGACAGCTAGAGCGGCCATATTTGAGAGTGCGCACTCTAGGTTCCCGACTCTTCATATGCATTTAAACAGGGTCGCTGCGCGGATGCGCCGCCGGCACGACGGATGCGAGCCGCAGGCAAGCTCGTCTGCACCCGTCAGCGTCCCGGAAGCATCCAGCGCCAGCCACTAGGTCGAAACCAGCCCTAATGGTATGAACCGTCTTGCTTATAGTTCTGTGCAACTTCATCACCTTGCCACTGTCCCTAGATGTACTCCTTTGAGTCTTGACACCCTAGGTCCTCTAGGAAACAAATGCACCACCTGTAATTTTAGCATGATGTGTAACGAACATGCCTCCTCGCATCACTCTGAGCTGTGTAACGAACATGCCTCCTCGCATCACTCTGAGCTGTGTATTGAACATGCCTCCTCACATCACTCTGAGCTGTGTATTGAACATGCCTCCTCGCATCACTCTGAGCTGTGTAACGAACATGCCTCCTCACATCACTCTGAGCTGTGTATTGAACATGCCTCCTCACATCACTCTGAGCTGTGTATTGAACATGCCTCCTCGCATCACTCTGAGATGTGTAATGAACATGCTTCCTCGCATCACTCTGAGCTGTGTAACGAACATGCCTCCTCACATCACTCTGAGCTGTGTAACGAACATGCCCCCTCGCATCACTCTGAGCTGTGTATTGAACATGCCTCCTCACATCACTCTGAGCTGTGTATTGAACATGCCTCCTCGCATCACTCTGAGCTGTGTAACAAACATGCCTCCTCACATCACTCTGAGCTGTGTATTGAACATGCCTCCTCACATCACTCTGAGCTGTGTATTGAACATGCCTCCTCACATCACTCTGAGATGTGTAATGAACATGCTTCCTCGCATCACTCTGAGTTGTGTAACGAACATGCCTCCTCACATCACTCTGAGCTGTGTATTGAACATGCCTCCTCACATCACTCTGAGCTGTGTATTGAACATGCCTCCTCACATCACTCTGAGCTGTGTAACGAACATGCCTCCTCACATCACTCTGAGCTGTGTATTAAACATGCCTCCTCACATCACTCTGAGCTGTGTATTGAACATGCCTCCTCGCATCACTCTGAGATGTGTAATGAACATGCCTCCTCGCATCACTCTGAGCTGTGTAACGAACATGCCTCCTCACATCACTCTGAGCTGTGTATTGAACATGCCTCCTCACATCACTCTGAGCTGTGTATTGAACATGCCTCCTCACATCACTCTGAGCTGTGTATTGAACATGCCTCCTCGCATCACTCTGAGATGTGTAATGAACATGCCTCCTCGCATCACTCTGAGATGTGTAATGAACATGCCTCCTCGCATCACTCTGAGCTGTGTAACGAACATGCCTCCTCAAATCACTCTGAGCTGTGTATTGAACATGCCTCCTTACATCACTCTGAGCTGTGTATTGAACATGCCTCCTCGCATCACTCTGAGCTGTGTATTGAACATGCCTCCTCACATCACTCTGAGCTGTGTATTGAACATGCCTCCTCGCATCACTCTGAGCTGTGTAACGAACATGCCTCCTCACATCACTCTGAGCTGTGTATTGAACATGCCTCCTCACATCCCTCTGAGCTGTGTATTGAACATGCCTCCTCGCATCACTCTGAGATGTGTAATGAACATGCTTCCTCGCATCACTCTGAGCTGTGTAACGAACATGCCTCCTCACATCACTCTGAGCTGTGTAACGAACATGCCCCCTCGCATCACTCTGAGCTGTGTATTGAACATGCCTCCTCACATCACTCTGAGCTGTGTATTGAACATGCCTCCTCGCATCACTCTGAGCTGTGTAACAAACATGCCTCCTCACATCACTCTGAGCTGTGTATTGAACATGCCTCCTCACATCACTCTGAGCTGTGTATTGAACATGCCTCCTCACATCACTCTGAGATGTGTAATGAACATGCTTCCTCGCATCACTCTGAGTTGTGTAACGAACATGCCTCCTCACATCACTCTGAGCTGTGTATTGAACATGCCTCCTCACATCACTCTGAGCTGTGTATTGAACATGCCTCCTCACATCACTCTGAGCTGTGTAACGAACATGCCTCCTCACATCACTCTGAGCTGTGTATTAAACATGCCTCCTCACATCACTCTGAGCTGTGTATTGAACATGCCTCCTCGCATCACTCTGAGATGTGTAATGAACATGCCTCCTCGCATCACTCTGAGCTGTGTAACGAACATGCCTCCTCACATCACTCTGAGCTGTGTATTGAACATGCCTCCTCACATCACTCTGAGCTGTGTATTGAACATGCCTCCTCACATCACTCTGAGCTGTTTAATGAACATGCCTCCTCACATCACTCTGAGCTGTGTATTGAACATGCCTCCTCACATCACTCTGAGCTGTGTATTGAACATGCCTCCTCGCATCACTCTGAGATGTGTAATGAACATGCCTCCTCGCATCACTCTGAGATGTGTAATGAACATGCCTCCTCGCATCACTCTGAGCTGTGTAACGAACATGCCTCCTCAAATCACTCTGAGCTGTGTATTGAACATGCCTCCTTACATCACTCTGAGCTGTGTATTGAACATGCCTCCTCACATCACTCTGAGCTGTGTAACGAACATGCCTCCTCACATCACTCTGAGCTGTGTATTGAACATGCCTCCTCGCATCACTCTGAGCTGTGTAACGAACATGCCTCCTCACATCACTCTGAGCTGTGTATTGAACATGCCTCCTCACATCACTCTGAGCTGTGTATTGAACATGCCTCCTCACATCACTCTGAGCTGTGTAACGAACATGCCTCCTCACATCACTCTGAGCTGTGTATTGAACATGCCTCCTCACATCACTCTGAGCTGTGTATTGAACATGCCTCCTCGCATCACTCTGAGATGTGTAATGAACATGCTTCCTCGCATCACTCTGAGCTGTGTAACGAACATGCCTCCTCACATCACTCTGAGCTGTGTATTGAACATGCCTCCTCACATCACTCTGAGCTGTGTATTGAACATGCCTCCTCACATCACTCTGAGCTGTGTAACGAACATGCCTCCTCACATCACTCTGAGCTGTGTATTGAACATGCCTCCTCACATCACTCTGAGCTGTGTATTGAACATGCCTCCTCGCATCACTCTGAGCTGTGTATTGAACATGCCTCCTCACATCACTCTGAGCTGTGTAACGAACATGCCTCCTCACATCACTCTGAGCTGTGTATTGAACATGCCTCCTCACATCACTCTGAGCTGTGTATTGAACATGCCTCCTCACATCACTCTGAGCTGTGTATTGAACATGCCTCCTCGCATCACTCTGAGATGTGTAATGAACATGCTTCCTCGCATCACTCTGAGCTGTGTAACGAACATGCCTCCTCAAATCACTTTGAGCTGTGTATTGAACATGCCTCCTTACATCACTCTGAGCTGTGTATTGAACATGCCTCCTCACATCACTCTGAGCTGTGTAACGAACATGCCTCCTCACATCACTCTGAGCTGTGTATTGAACATGCCTCCTCGCATCACTCTGAGCTGTGTAACGAACATGCCTCCTCACATCACTCTGAGCTGTGTATTGAACATGCCTCCTCACATCACTCTGAGCTGTGTATTGAACATGCCTCCTCACATCACTCTGAGCTGTGTAACGAACATGCCTCCTCACATCACTCTGAGCTGTGTATTGAACATGCCTCCTCACATCACTCTGAGCTGTGTATTGAACATGCCTCCTCGCATCACTCTGAGATGTGTAATGAACATGCTTCCTCGCATCACTCTGAGCTGTGTAACGAACATGCCTCCTCACATCACTCTGAGCTGTGTATTGAACATGCCTCCTCACATCACTCTGAGCTGTGTAACGAACATGCCTCCTCACATCACTCTGAGCTGTGTATTGAACATGCCTCCTCACATCACTCTGAGCTGTGTATTGAACATGCCTCCTCGCATCACTCTGAGCTGTGTATTGAACATGCCTCCTCACATCACTCTGAGCTGTTTAACGAACATGCCTCCTCACATCACTCTGAGCTGTGTATTGAACATGCCTCCTCACATCACTCTGAGCTGTGTATTGAACATGCCTCCTCGCATCACTCTGAGATGTGTAATGAACATGCCTCCTCGCATCACTCTGAGATGTGTAATGAACATGCCTCCTCGCATCACTCTGAGCTGTGTAACGAACATGCCTCCTCAAATCACTCTGAGCTGTGTATTGAACATGCCTCCTTACATCACTCTGAGCTGTGTATTGAACATGCCTCCTCACATCACTCTGAGCTGTGTAACGAACATGCCTCCTCACATCACTCTGAGCTGTGTATTGAACATGCCTCCTCGCATCACTCTGAGCTGTGTAACGAACATGCCTCCTCACATCACTCTGAGCTGTGTATTGAACATGCCTCCTCACATCACTCTGAGCTGTGTATTGAACATGCCTCCTCACATCACTCTGAGCTGTGTAACGAACATGCCTCCTCACATCACTCTGAGCTGTGTATTGAACATGCCTCCTCACATCACTCTGAGCTGTGTATTGAACATGCCTCCTCGCATATCACTCTGAGCTGTGTAACGAACATGCCTCCTCGCATCACTCTGAGCTGTGTAACGAACATGCCTCCTCACATCACTCTGAGCTGTTCCCTTCTTTTAAGGCAGCATTGATTAACGCCTGCTCCCTCTCAAACCATGCCAATAACATACACAACCTACTATGCGATGAATGTTTTGACGCACTGTTTATAACAGAGACCTGGATCAGTGACTCCTCGGGTCCTGACATTTGGTCAGCAGTCCCGAAGGGGTTTAAAATTGTACGGAAAGACGGAAGCTCGGCAGGGGGAGAAGGCTGGCTATTATCTTCCAGGATTGCTACTCTCTGACCTTGCGGCCCCATATGGATTTGGCGATGGCAGAGATACTAGGGTTCACCCTCTCCCTTTCATCTAAACAATCGATATCGGGGGGACTTGTATACAGACCTCCTGGACCGTCTGGAGGGTTTGTATCCTCAGTCTGTGAAGCTGTGTCTCCTCTGACCCTTAGATACAGACATTGTGTCCTGCTGGGGGATTTCAACCTACATATGGACTGTGGTGATATAAAAGAAAGCCAAACACTCTTGGAGAACTTCTCCGATATGAGCCTTATGCATACCATCATGGCTCCCACCCACCTGGCCAGGCACACGCTTGACCAAATATACACTTCAATTCCTCTCAATGCTGATCCTCCTATCCCTATGGTCTGGATTGACCACTACATGCTCAGGTTCAGACGGCCAAAACTTAGTAATGGCCCTCCCAAAGAAAGCAATTTACCCCGCACGGTCAGGGCTTTCCGCAAAATTACATCGGAATTATTAAGCAACAGGCTTGATGCGGCGAAGCCTTCTCTTACTGAATTCATAAACGAAGATGCAGGCCTGATTGACAGCTGGATTGAGTCTGCCTGCCATACACTGGCACCGGAAAGTACCATCAAACAACATCGCTCGAAAGTGCCTAGCCCTTGGTTCACCCGTTAAAAAAACAAAATTAGCCTGCAAACGTAAAGAGAGGCTATGGAGAGTAAACTACTGTTCAGTAGCCAAAGCTGACTATAAACTAGAATTTGGGAAGTATTATAAAGAAATTAAATTAGCAAAAAAGCCTACTTTGAGTCTAAAATTCTAAGGGCAGGAAATCACTCCAGAGAAATTTTTAGAATTGTTAAATCTTTTTCTACGCCAGAAGTGGGCTCCAATGAGAAACTTCCGTCCGAGGAATGGTGCGAGATGCTCGCCTCGTTCTTTCAGGAAAAAATAGACACTATTCAGGCTAGCCTCCCACCTCCCATGGTGGGAAAGGTCATACCAGATGTCACTTTAGGAGTGGTAGAAACCAGGAAGAGCAGGGTCATGACCCAACCTTCAATACGGAAGTATGCTCTCTGAACTAAATCAGGTTCCCCGCAGGACCCTGGCCCTCCTCTATCCTTGTCTTGGGGGCGGAGGCTATCAATCCACTCATGAACAAGCTACTGAATACTTCCCTGTCATCAGCCACAGTTCCTACCAATGGAAACAAGCAAAGGTCATCCCGTTGCTTTAAAAAAGCCCAGGCAGACCCCTCTGACCCTTCCAACTATGGGCCAATCTTCCTCCTTCCCGTCTTCTCGAAACTTCTGGAGAAATATGTGAACCAGCAGCTATCATCGTACCTTGAAAAGAACTGCCTACTTCATCCCAGCCAGTCGGGCTTTCGCCTCAACCACAGTACGGAAACAGCTCTGCTGGAGGTTGTCAACTCCATCCAACTTGGTCTGGAAGTGGGGGAGAGGGCGCTGTTGGCACTGTTAGACCTATCAGCTGCTTTCGATACAGTCCTGCATCAGATCCTCCTGACACGGCTCCACTCAATTAGCATTGGGGGGTTGGCCTGGAAATGGCTGGCATCCTTTCTCGAGGGGAGGGGTCAGGAAGTATGGTGCCATCCTTACTGGGCCAGGTCTCGCATGCTGAAGGTTGGTGTCCCGCAAGGCTCGGCCCTGAGTCCGACCTTGTTTAATATATATCTCACACCTATGGCTAAGATGGTAGAGTCCTTAGAAGCAAAAATTGTCTTACGCTGATGACACCCAGCTGTTGTTCACGTGGAAGAACAACGTGCCTTGCCCTGGCAACTTAATTAGTACCTGCCTTTCAGCTGTATATGGGTGGCTGACCGCGAACCAGCTGAAATGTAATGCAGGAAAGACGGAACTTGTTTTCTTTGGCATGAATGCACAAATGCCGCTGCAGTCCTTCTGGCCACTAGATGCTCCCACCCCATTATAAAACAACAGGCGGTGAAAAACATGGGCTTTAAATTTGACAACCAGCTGCTAATCCACGCCCAAGTAAGTTCAGTAGTGGGCACTTGTTTTGCCCTCCGGCATCTTCTTCAGAAACTTTTGTTCCTTCTGTCTGTGGCTGCCAGGCAACAGGTGATTGAAGCCCTGATCATATCTCGTCTCGATTACGGGAATGGCCTCTATTTGGGCATATCTGTGTATCTGTTAGACAGGCTTCAGCTTGACCAGAATACAGCGGCCCATACTATCTTTCAGCTCCCCCGTAATGCTCACGTGCCTAACCTTCTGAGGAGTCTCCACTGACTCCCTATAAGAAAAAGAATCATCTTTAAGGCTCTACTTGTGACTCAGTAAGCCTTATACGGGAAGGGCCCTGACCACCTTAATCGCAGGATCTCGTTCCATGTCCCACTGAGAAATATACGCTCTTCTAATCTCTTCCTAGCCAGCACTCTGCGTATTAAAAAGGCCAGGTTGGGGGGTAAGACCCATTCCTTTCCTGGCCCATCCCTCTGGAACAAACTGCCCTTGACCCTCAGAAGCATTAAGTCTACGCCCTTGTTCCACAAAAAGCTGAAACCGGCGCATTTCTCCAGCCCATAATCTCCCCCCTGCCCCACTGTTACCTTTCGGCATCCAACGCCAGAACACCCCTTGGAGTAGCAGCTGCGCTTTACAAATACCCCTACATAGACACATAGACATAGACCACGCACTGGTATATACAATGTACACACACTGAGGCAACCAGACACACACATGCACAACCACACGCCGCTGTATATACAATGTACACAAACTGAGAGGCAAACAGACCCACAGTTAGACAGACACACACATGCACAGCCACGCACTGTTATATACAATGTGCACAAACTGAGGTAAACAAACCCTCAGGAAGAGAAACACACATGCACAACCACACACTGTTATATACAATGTACACAAACTGAAAGGTGAGCAGACAGAACCACACAGACACACAAACACACGCCGTTATACACAATGTACACAAATTGAGAGGCGAGCACAAACAGAGTCTCACAGACACACAACTACATGTTGTTATATATACAATGTACACAAACTGAGAGGCAAACAGACCCTCAGGGAGAGATACACACATGCTCAGCCACACGCTGTTATATCTACAATATACTCGAACTGATAGGCGAGGGCAGACAGAGCCACACAGACACATGAACACAATGATACAATTACAATATACACAAAGTGAGAGACGAGCACAGATAGAGCCACACAGACACACAAACACACGCTGTTATATATATACAATGTAAACAAACTGAGAGGCAAGCAAACCCTCAGGCAGAGAGAGACACATGCACAACCAGACACTGTTACATATACACTGTACACAAACCTAGAGGCAAACAAACCCTCTGGAAGAGAGACACACATGCACAAACATACGCTGTTATACATACACTGTACACAACCTGAGAGGTGAGCACAGACAGAGCCACACAAACACACGCTGTACAGAGCCACATAGACACACAAACACGCTGATGTATTTACAATATACACAAACTGAGAGGTGAGCACAGACAGAACCACAAAGACACACATACGCAGACACACACATTGTTATGTACAATGTACTGCACACGTACTGACACAGACAAACACAGATAGATATAGAGCCACACACATGCGTCCACACACACGATTTTATATACAGCTTGCAGAAACTGAGAAGCAAAGAAAGCCTGGAGACAGAGCCAAACATACACACAAACACACACCATTATATAAAGTATACACATATGGAAAGTCAAAGATGCATATACAGCCACACAGACACATAAGCACAAACGCGCTGGTATGTGTTTTAAATCCAAACCAAGGGAAGGAAACTTCAATACTAAAATAGCATGTCCTTTTTAAGCAAAAGTCCATCCATGAATCATATGTTACAGTTCAGGAGTCATTCCTGTCAGTACATCGGAGTTAATGAAATGCCCAAACCCAAGAAATGTTCAACTCCTTTATTCATTCCACTTCTGAAACATTTCAATGGCCCAGCCAATGCGTTTCGTCCCTACCATAGGACTTCATCAGGGCAATAATTACTGTTGAGATTTCAATGAGAGAACGAAGCTTCAAACATTCCTATGGTGTCCATTCATATTATTTTAGGTGTCCCACCTCTACCGTTCATCCTACCGGCCGAACGAGCGAGCATGTAGTACCGCCTAAGATGGTTTGAATATGAATGGACACCATAGGAATGTTTGAAGCTTCGTTTTCTCACACCGGACATATTCATTTCAATGAACTGACTGTGGATAGACTTCTGACCATCAACATATGGATTATTCATGGATGAGCTTTTGCTTAAAATGGAGATGATATTTTAATGTTGAAGTTGCCTGCCCTTGGTTTGGAATTGGTATAGTTGTGATAATTGAGGTTTTGATGGAAGTCGCACCTCAGGGAATGTGCACTCTTTTCGAACAATAAGGTATAGACTTGTGCGATGTAGAGGTGTCAAAACTGCCATTGAGTCTGATTATTTGACACACTGGTATATACAGTATACACAAACTGAAAGGCTAACAAAGACACAGCCATACAAATGCAGACACACACAGTCACTGTTATATATATTTGAACTGTACAACAACTGGGAGGCAAACAGAGATACAGAAACCCCACACGCAGAGATATACATGCACAAACACATACTGTTATATCCAATATACACAAACTGAAAAGTAACCAAAGATACAAAGACAGAGCCATACCGATGGACAATCGCACATTATTATATATATTATACACAAAGTGAGGGACAACCAAAGATACAGACAGAACCACGCAGACACACCAAAAAATGAACAAAAACATACTGATATATATATATATATATATATATATATATATATATATATATATATAGGAAACCAACAGCTGGAAACAGCACAGTACATGCTAACAGCTTTCATATTCGAAGTGTAATCAGCAGTATCCCCTATGGGGAGATTGTAAGGATCAAACGGAATTGTTCCACAAAAGTGAGTTTGAGAAATCAAAAGATGAAGCTTTCATAAGATTCAGGGAGCGAGGATACACTGAGGGGGTTCTGAAGGAGGCAGTGAGGAAATCAGAAATCAGAAATCAGAAAATCTACAAAGGGAAGATCTGCTAGTAGCGAGAACAGGAAACAAAGATGAGACCCAAGGGGAAATCAGTGCAGTAAGAATGATTACTGAATATACCACCAGTTCATCTGAGGTGTTTATGATTTTCCGCAGACATTGGAAAATTCTAAAAGCAGATACCATCATAGGGCCGCATATCTCTCAAAGTCCATTAATTACATATAGGAGAGGCCCAGCCCTAAAGGACCATCTGGTTAGAAGTCATTTTTTAAAGGCCCCAAAAAGAAGAGATTTGGTTGTTGGTTTTTATCCATGCATAGGTTGCAAGGCGTGCAAGAATAGCCAAAAGGTAAAGGAATTTCAGGTACCTGTCAGGAAAACGAAAAGAAAATTCAATAAATTAATTAATTGTAATTCTGATTATACGGTTTACAGCCTGATTTGCCCATGTGAAAAGAAATATATTGGGAGTACAATTCACCCAACCAAGAAGCGAATCTTGGAACACATGAGGGCCATGAAAAATCAAGATGAAACATATTCAGTGGCACGCCACTTTCAGGACAAATATAAAAGCAACCAAAATGTATTGAAATTCTTTTGCATAGATCAGGTCCCCAAAGAAGAACAAGGAGGGGACTAGAACAAAGAAATTGCAGAAACTTGAGTCCAAGTACATTGTTGAATTACAAACGAAAACTCCACAAGGTTTGAACGATGAAGAGGAGCTGTGGGTTCACATTCCATAACAAAATGATATTGTGTGCAATAAATAATGCAACTTAATAGGGATTGTTAAGGTATTAGATAGAAATATATTGGAGGTATATTGCAGGACTGCACGTAATTCATTTAGGTAGACTATAATCAATACATGATTAGAATGGTTTATGCGTTATGTGCCCATTCAGGGCTAAATGTAAAATACAAACATGATGTGGTAATAATGATCTATATGTCATATAAGACATTTTGCCCCATTCAGGGCGTAATTCTTGACCAATGAATTTATTGAATGAAATTATTTCATTATTTTGAAAGAAAATGAATGGTCACATAAAATGATGACAGACATATGATTAGAATCATGCATGATAATTGTTTGGGTTATAAATCATGTCTTGTGTACTAATTGTATAGTACAAATATGTACCAACACACCATTTCAAGACGGCCAAAACTAAAATCCCTATACTTTTTGACTGGAGGAGGACTTCCTCTATGTCAATGAATTGAATGAATTGTTTCCTTCCTTTATGTTTATGGTTTACTTTCTTTAAAAATGGCTGTTTTCTAAAACCACACTGTTATATCTATATATATGTATATATATGTATATCTATATATATTCACTTAAAAAACCATAGGTTTCACACATGTTATAGTTAGCTGGACATTTCCCTCGTAAAAAACCAATGAAATTCCCCCGTTATAGTTAGTGCAGGCAACTATAACTCACGCGACCGCAATCCTCTGCTGATGACGTCAGATATTACATCACTGATTACATATGTGTCTTTCTGAAAGATAAATATTTGTAATATATGTATATCTAAAGATTAATGGAAGAAGACATGGGTAAATAGGTGTCTAAATACAGTGATGTAATATCTGACGTCATCAGCAGAGAATTGCGGTCGCGTGAGTTATACAACAATTTTCTCTCACTTTCAGTCTCTTCTCTTTCACACATACATGTACAAACATTTGCTGACATAAACACATAAAGAGACATAAGCGCAGGCAGTCAGGCGCACAATTAACAGATGGAGGTTGAGACATTGTTCAGTGGTACTCAGCCCTACCCATAAACCATACTGAAGATCTGATTAAATGTCTTTCTCCTCAAACCCGACAAGAATCCGACCTATGACAGCCCTACCAGCATCCTTTGCAACTGAAGCACTCTGGGAAATGGGACGGTAGCATCTAAGGAGGTCCCTTTTCAAACCAGGAATGATAACGGACTGAAAGCGCGAGACTCGATGGTTGAGCCGCTCTGTGCATTTAATACCATAGTAGTAGCGTGTAGTAACAAACTACAGGAGGTTACCCGTAGACCTGGTAGAGACCAGGGTAAGTAGTATATAGCGTTCAACAGCCTCTCAAAGGGTTTTGTTTAATAGGCAATCTACAGGTGAGCATTGCCTATGAAACAAAACCCTTTGAGCCACTGTTGAACCCTGTGAGCATACCACCAGAGTACTAATGGGAGCCCATAAAGCGGCGTTACCCATGTGCAGGTCTACTGGCACCCCATCCGGTACAGGGACCTTAGCCGAGGGCTATTAACAACAGCCAAACGCCCTTCCAACAGGGGGAAAATGTTTGTCTTCAGAGTGAATCAGAAAACATAGAGAGAAGTAACCCTCTGAACCCCAGCAAATGGAAAAGTTAATGAGAGTGACGACAGGTGATGGTCGTTACAATCCTTAGACTTTACTGCAGATGAGACAATATTGTTAATAAGGTCACTAGGAACAAAGATATAGTCTATTTGTCTTCAACAGACCCTGCCTATAAAAGTTAGCAACCTGGGAGCTTCAATCATGCTGGCTACATGAGCATTACCAAGGTTCTCTCAGAAATGACATCCAACAAAAAGCACCTTCCTATCGAGTTTACAAAACGAGAGGGGATTTCAAACCCATCACAACCCCCCTCAAAAAGTCACCAGGATCATTTAGAAATATTTTAGCATTAAAAGACTGGGAATATTAACTCCAATCAAGGCATGATTTCTTACAAAAAAAGTCTAGACAACTGCCCTCGGATTAAATAGTCTCTAGAAATACTACAATTGTTCAAAATAAAATTATTATTATAAACATTTAACACCTGAATCAGAAGCCAGAAAACTAACCCGGCAGCCAACAATATCGACACCCAGATCAGAAGGCCCCCCTCCGGCCTCCCTGATTTGCTTGAAGTAGCAGGAATCCCAAAAGCAGCATCTCCCTCAAGGTGGGGTCCCCAAGAGGCCCAGGTCTCTTGCAGAACAAAACAAATCAAAAGTTTTACCTAAGTCAATCCAGACGTCACTCAGCAGTTTGACCAAGAGTTTTGTAACCTTCCAGGGTAGAATAATCTTTCCTCCCTTCCTTCCAAAGGCGTGTCCTTCTGATGGTGCAAGGCCGGTCTCTGGACCAACAGGCCCAGTGCATGCTGGGATGGAAGCCTCAACATCAGAGCCAATCTTTACTACCAGGAGTCTCTAAAGGCAAACTCTGATTAATAGTTGTAACTGCAACCTTAACGCCCAATCTGGGAAGCGGGTGTGGGGCAGATACCTCTTTAACTGCACATGTGGACAATGCACGTGTGGCTCAATGATTAGAGCGGCAGACCCTGATGCAGAGGTCTAGCCCGGGACCAGGGTTCAATTCCCTGCCTCGGCAGGTCTTGGGCTCAAAAATTCCACGGACCTGATAATTCTCGCCTCGGTGCCATTCCAATCATGGAGTCCCACTCTGCAACTCTGGGCAATAGCTTGCTTAATCTCCACAACAGCCCCCACAACGCTAAGGATGCCTGGCCTCCACCTTGGGGGTGCCCAGGAGTGGACGCCTCACAGGGAAAGCCCGGATGGGTTCCACAGCGGTATTCGTACAAGCGCCTTGAGACTCTTGCGGGTGAGTAGTGCGCTATACAAGTATCAATTTACAATTTTACAAGTGAGGTTTATCAAGATACCCCAGGGGTACAGCCTTGATTCCGCGACTCGGAAATGACCCAGACATCAACAGAAAAATACAATAACGCAATAAATATAATTTGTATAATGAATCAGCGTGCAATCCTTCTCCCGCCCTCCCTAGGTGAGGGATCAACCAGTTAACCCGTCTAACCACAAGAACCTCATTAAAGAGCTAGAGAAGCGTCAGACCTGTCCGTGTAACCAGCGAAGACTCTTATTGTTTAACTGATCAAAGGAGCGGCTCTTCCCTTTGTCAAAGGGTGGAACATTAACTAAAAACTATTAACTAAAAACATAACATATGGAGTTGCCTCAGAGGGGCGATGAAGTGTGGAACTGTCCACGAGATTAGATTTATGGGTAAGTTTAGCAAAAGTGACACCATCAATATTCCTCAAAGAGGCTCTGATGCTAGATTTATACATAATTATCACCATGGACGTTTTCATTGTTAAAATACAGCTTTTAAAAAATGTATGTAAGGAAGAGGAGAGGGAGTGAAAGGCAGATGTTCATAATAATAGGAAAAAACACAAAATTCATAGAAACAGATGTATCTCCATCAGCGAGAAACATTTTAAATGCTACATCCAAAGTAATAAATGTAAAAGGCCTGAAATGCATATCAAATAAACAATTCAACTCCAATTAAAAAAAATCAAAACAATAACATAAGTAAAACAAAATTAACATTCCAAATGTGGCAAAAAATGTCAAAACCATTACACCTTGAAAAAAAAATGTGTTGCTCCCACTCCAACCTAAAACACAGCAGATAAGGTATTACACTTTAGAAGGATAACATGACTTCTAACCTAAGCTACAGAAGGGGGAGCGCTGGGCGTGTGGAGGGCTCAGATTTACTATTCCCACTCCAACCTAGCCAGTAGTAGGGAAAGCATTGGATTTGTGGGGGGTAGGGGATGTAAAATTTCCACCCCACCCAAGCAAATCTAATATCTGAAAAATATTGAACTTTGCAGTGGGGTGGATGTTCTGTTCCCACGGCAACCTAAACAACAGAAAAGAAAGTGGTGGATATTGGAAGAGTAAGGTTTACAATTCCCACTCCAGTCTCTGCAATAGTAGGGAAAGTGTTGGACTCTGTAAGGGTCATAATTACTATCCACTCTATAATTTAACCCCTTCGGTGCTCATGACGGAATGGTTCCGTCATGACCCACGGTTGAGCTGTGCTCATGACGGAACCATTCCGTCATGACCACACCCGCGCAAGATTCCGTCAGCACAGTGGCGGAATCTGCGCAGCATCGAAGGGGTTAAGCAATAGTAGGGAAGTCATTCGGCTTTGGAATAGTATGATTTACTATTCAAATTCCAGCCTGAGCAACAGTAAGTAAAACACTGGATTTGGAGGAGTGAGATTTACTATTCCAACTCCAGCCTAAGAAACACGGGGGAAAGTGTTGCACTTTGGGATGGTACGATTTACTATTCAAATTCCAACCTAAACAGTAGGGAAAACATAGGACATTAGAGGGGTTCGATTTACTATTTCCACTCCAACCTAAGCAACACTGGTGAAGTATTGAACTTTGGAAGCGCGAGGTTAAGTAGTACCAATCCAATCGACTCAACAGTAGGGAAAGTGTTTGAAAAGCATATAATATGCATTCTAAAATGTATTAAAAAATCACAAAATAAAAGCAACATAAAATAATGTAAAAACAAATTATTAAAAGGGCATTTTTAAACAAATTATTTCTACAAACATCCCCCCCCCCAAAAAAACGAAAAATATCTAAAAAAAAAAGTATGTATTAATTAACAAATCCCATTTAAACATTTACCAAATAAAAACACAAAAAAAGTACAGCAAAAAGCCTTCCCCCACACCTCTACAATCCTAACAACCCACACAAAAATGAAAAGATACTAAAACAAGAAATCCAACACAACAAATACATGAAACAAATGGAAAATCTTTAAAAAACCAAAAATAGCACTTTGCAATAAAGAAAATTATTCATGTAATTTATTTGACAATTTATGTTATTAATAGCATAACTATACAATTAAAATACAAAATAATTCGTAATTTAAAATGTTTTAATATGTAATGAACTCAAATATGTACATAGCTAACACTCTAACCAACTGAAAAATATTTAGCACATGTAAATAATGCTAATTAAACAATGTGATTCTTAAATAATTTACATAATTATTAATCTAATTTACCAATTAAATTTAACACATCAAAAATCAATTTGAAAAAAGTACAAAATATATTTAAATATATCACCCGACCCTACTCCTCTACAAACCCAGTAAACCGCCACAAAGTAAAATAATATAAACTCAAGAAATATGACTTTGAAAATATTGCTAAAACAATAAAACTACAACTAAAATGAAAATATGAATAACTTAAAGCGCACAAAATCCTCGAGCATTACAAAATAATAATAAATCGATAGTATATACATATATACCTTTTTTCAAAAACGATATTACACGCTTAAAAAATGATATTCTTACCTGCAATATTCAGAACCCCAAGATTCTTGATGACAGTTCTGTCGACAATATACTTGAGACAATATTAACAGTTTGCACCAATGAAGAGGCACTTACACTTAACAGACTGGCTAAACTGTTCGTTTGTGAGGGTGTGGGAGTGCGGCTGGTGGTGTGACTGCTAATGTGTGAGGCGTGTAGAGTGCTATCAGTACTCTCAGACTGCTAACCTGTGAGGTATGTCAGTGCTGTCATCAGTATGTGACTACTTGTCTGTGAGGGGTATGAGTGTGCTTCTGGTAGTGTGTGTTTACTACTGCTCTGATGTGTGTGGGAGACGTCTTGGTAGGGCAACACTGTTAGTAGGTAAGGCGGTGTAAGAATGCTTCCAGAAGTATGTTCCTGGTGCACTGAGAGTGATGTACAAGTGCTTCTGGTTGTGTAGAGGGTCGAGGGTCAGAGCGCTTGCAGTAGTGTGTGATGACTACTCTGTGAGCGGTGTGAGGGTGCTTGCAGTAGTGTGTGATTACTACTCCATGAAGGGAGTGAGAATGTTGTATTCAGGGTGTTTTTCGCCTTCCCACCCTAAGGGCTTGAACAGTTGCCCCTGTGTCTGCATCCTGGCCATCACACACTGTGTTCTTATTCATCGATGAACAAGTCTCACTCTTGGAACAAGGGTGAAGAATAGTGTGTACGTGGAGTGCTTTCCCGCCGCGTGCGAGCCCTGATGGTTGGCTTTTCATACTGATATTGCCTGAGTCATTAGAGACCCTGGCTGTCAATTTGAGTACTTTTGAGAACCCTTGCCCAGTGACCTCTGGCAGACCATCCCACCCAGCAACCCTCCCCACATGGGTCACTAATTCCCCACATCATGGGTAGACCCAGTTGTGTTTACTGGTGCCACCAGTAACCAGATCTTCACCCCTTCCCTAGAGGGCTTAGTGCTCGCCAATGCTCATCTCCTGCCTTGCCCCTCACATCGGCTGATTTATCCAGAATGCTTTAAATTGATGGGCATTTCTAATCGCTGAGTACTGGCACCCTTTCCCTTACCCTTCTCTTGCGGATTCTCATTCCCTCCTTATAGCTGTAGACCAGTTCTCATGCTCATATATTGTCTTGTTTTTCTGTCTCTCTCACTCCCTCTCTCACATTGCACTGGTACTTCATTAGTTGTCAAGTTATTTCCTCTGTTTCATCTGTTGTCTTATTTTCTCAGTCTAACTGATTCCACATAGTGGTGTAATGCAATATGATGCGAAGAGAGGCAACTTAGCCTCTCATATGTCGCAGATATTGATTGGTCCAGCTGCAGCTCCCCCGCTATGGCGGAAGCGTGTTGCGCCCCTGCCAGCGTCAAAACTTGAAAAATAAAACAATAATAAAAGATTTATTATCATTTTATTTGTCCAGTTCTAAGGGCCGAGTCTTGGGGGCAGGGCCATCGCGGGGACAGTCATGAGGGGGAGTGGTGGGCACTGCTGTCAGTGCGCATGCCGGTTTAGCCGGCTGTCTCAGGACGGCCAAACCGACATGGCCACCGAGCTGTCTCCAACCTGAGCTGTGTTGCTGGTTTGTAGGCAGCAAGCACAGTCTCCCAGTCTACCTGGGAGCACAAATTCAGGGTGCTCGGGCCAATCCTGACGCTGCTTTCATGCTGCCAGCAGCACGAGGGCAGCATCAGGATTGGCCGCAGGGGAGTCTGGGAGACTGCGCTGCAGCGAAGACTCGTAGCATGAGAGCGGCGGGTAGCAGGTAAGTTCTTTTTTCATGTTTTCTTCGTTGTCCTTCTACTCACCCGCCCCGCCACTCAGCCCGCACACCAGCCACTACTGCATTGGTCTTAGACTAAATTCCTCCCCCCAAAGAGTTAAGGAGGCCCTTAAGGGCAGCAGAGGCCTGAAATAAGGCCTGTAATACCCCCCTGATTCCACGTTGCCAATCTAATATTGTAATTGTTTTTCTTTCTCCCTGTTCTTTGCTTGTGTACTCTTTACATCCACAGTTAAGCTCTGCCCTTTTCCTCTTGTTACATTCTCTGTCTCATTCCTTCCTTGATTCCTCTCTCTCAGTGCTTTGAAGGGATCACTACTCACCGGTACTGAGTCCGGGCACTTTTGAATATTCCCCCTTTGAGTACAGGAACTTCTCCTAGGGCAAAGAGAGTGGCCGAGGTGGTGAATCGACACTCATTTCTTTTAAATTTCTTAAGCAGTTTTACAGCGCAAACTTGACCCAAGGACCTTGGAGCGCTTAAAATGAGCACTAGATACATTACATAAGGTGAGGGGCATGTTTTTTTCTTTGGGCACCCGGAGACTTATGGTCCGATTACTAATTTGATGCCCCATGGGACTGCCCATCCCTCGGTGGTGGTGTAACAGCCGCCGCACCAGTGGTCCAACCGCCCCATTATGGGTTTGGCGGTTGGATGGCCAAGGGACCACTGCAACTGCTGGGCACAGCTGGTGGCCAGGGGTTAGAAGCAGCCTGACGGTAGATGCACTCATTCAATCAATAAATCATTTGAGGATAGCGTCTATTACACCTTTCGCTCCTCGATGGATGCCCATGAAGTTAGCTGTGGGATCCCCATCAACTCTGGAGTTCTTGCCTTTTCAGTGGGATTCTTTGGCAGAAGCGTCAATGCAGTACCCTCTAAAGTAGTTTTGGGTTAGGGGGGCTGCCCGTTAACAGAGGGTGGCAGCTCTTGAGACTTTGTTCTTTACTTCTAAGAGTTATTCACCGGTGCAGGCATCCTGAGGTTCTTCATCCTGAGGGGGCGACGGAGAGCCCAGAAACACAGGGGGTGGCAAATCAGTCAAAACTGGCAACTGGGCATCCAGTACATATAGTCAGGCCGTCTTGGTGCCCGTATGAAACACTGCTTCAATCTTACCTAGATGCAACAGAGGTTTGAACCGTAGACACCTAGAGGACAATACCAAGCCCTAATACACCTTGTGATTTAGCTTACAAATTCACATTTGGGTAAATAGAAACTGGAATGCGCATAATGCACTTGAATATTCCCAACAATATTTAAGAGATTAGAAATGTTATGGTCATTCCCTCTGGTTATACTGTCTGTCTCAGCACAGATCTGTTCATGGTCTCAAGCTTTACCCTTTCATTTTCAGTACTATGTTACGATGTTTCTATCCCAGGTTTGTTTTAAACATAGTACTGTTGCCATGCAGATGGTGGTATATTTTAAACCCCGAAGTGACAAGGAAGTGCTTCTAAGCCACAGTAATAACAGAGATTGGTGTAGGCGGAAGGCGGTTCATGTCGCGTGGTCCTACGGGGGCTCCAAACAGGCAGTCGACAAGTATAAAGAGCTTTAAGATTCAAAGAGGGCCTTATTCTTCCCTGGAATCGCCTCAGTGCCACTGTGATTAGCTATGACTCTACAGCTGCCCTACTTATTGTACGTGGCAGGATGCCAATGCCCGCTACCCACAGAATGTTTCCTACAGTTCTGAGAAAATGACTCAGCTGTGAATGAGGGTCCCCGGCCTTCATCTCATGCTTCGAGACTTCTGCGTGGATTCCTGGTAAATTTTGTGACAATGGGTTGCCCTATATTGTACACCTTCATAACTCACTTTGAACAGTGGCGGCCTCTCCGTTATGGTGGAGGAGCGTCGCCTCACCTGCTGCGAGCGCAGGAGGCACACAATTTAACAAAATGGTAACTAGTATCATTTTATTTCACTGTGTCTTAGGCTCGCGCGGTTACAGTGCGAGGGCAGAGGGCGGGGCTGATTAGTGCAATTGCAGTATTAATGCAGACCCCTGCCAGGGGGCATGTCAGATTGGCTGTCTGTCTAGAGCTAGACAATCTCACATGCGCACTTCAGAGGAAGCAATCCCCAGGGCTGAGGAACAGCCGAGAGATTGCAGCCGCAAGCCCCAAGTCTCAAAATGAGCGCTGAGTTAGGCTTCTCCAACCAATCCTGATTTGTTAGTTTCATTCTCCACAAGGGAGGAAGTCCCTCCCTTTCCGCCGGACTGCCCCTAGTCACCGCCTAGGAGAGCAGAGAGACTGCAACGAGACTCTGCGTGCCAGCGCAACAAATATGGTGAGTTTTTTGGACATCGCGCCCTCACCATATTTTAATGCTGCTGGACGCTACTGCCATTGAATATTCTTTCGAAATGTTACAAACCTGTTCCGCCACAACTTGAAGGGTGTTCCTTACACCATTTTCTGAATTAAAAGTGAAAATGCCTCTGAGAGCATTCACTAGGTGGTTTACTTTTTAGTTTTGAAACTAACTCACACGTGGAAACTTCTGCTGATCTGCTAAATGAAAGCGAGACTTGTCAAGTGATCCAATCATTGCAGGTCCATCTTTTGGCGTTTCTATCTTATTCTGCAGCCTTCGTTTACTTTAGAGTTTTAACAGTGAATACTGTGCTTACCTTGTTGGGGGGCCTGTTCACTCTGCAGCCTCTGAAGAGATTCCATATCAGAAGGCTGATAATCAATCAATCAGGGTCTAACAGAGCACGACTAATCACCCGTGAGGGTCTCAAGGCACGGGGTGTGCTCTGCAGTTGAGTCGAAGAGCCGGGTCTTGAGGGCCTTCCTGAATTGAGGCTGTGACAGAGATTCCCTGAGGTGCAGAGGCAGGGAGTGCCAGGTCTCGAGGTCCTTCCTGAATTGAGGCTGTGACAGAGATTCCCTGAGGTGCAGAGGCAGGGAGTGCCAGGTCTCGAGGTCCTTCCTGAATTGAGGCTGTGACAGAGATTCCCTGAGGTGCAGAGGCAGGGAGTGCCAGGTCTCGAGGTCCTTCCTGAATTGATGCTGTGACAGAGATTCCCTGAGCTGCAGAGGCAGGGAGTTCCAGGTCTACGCAGCGAGGTAGGAGAAGGATCTTCCTCCAGCCGTGGTCTCGTGGATCCGCAGGGACAGTGGCCAGGGCCAGATTGGAGCAGCAGAGATGTCTGGTCGGTGTGTAGAAGGAGAGGCAGTGGTTGAGGTATGCAGATCCGGGGTTGTGGAGGGCTTTGTAGGCCTGCATGAGGAGCTTGTAGGTGAATCTTTTGTTGATCGGGAGCCAGTGTAGGTCTCTCAGGTGGCCGGAGATGTGGCTTCAGCGGGGGAGGATAGTGCGAGGAAATATTCCTTCCTCTTCATGGTTACAAGTTTCACATGCACTAGCTATCTTAGGCTACACATCCTGCCTTCACGTGCTGGCACATCTCCCTGGCAACATTTAGGTCTGCCTCCAAGTTAACACCGGCCAATAACACGCAGTGTTAGTATCTTGGGGTGGGCTTACGTGGTTCTTTCCTTTCACTTTTGCTACATCTGCCAAAATGCTGGAGCTGAGACAGATGAAGCAAAATCACCAGGGCTGGGTTCTCGAAGACAGGGGTCGCAAAGACAGCACTGGGGTCGCAGTGGAGTAGCCAGTGATCACAACTGCGACCACTGGCGACCCCTAAATGACGTCCATGACCGAGGTGCCTCCATTAGTCTCCTGCGCACACACTCGTCCCTGCGCATGTGGCAGGGCCCGGCAGCGGGGTGGTATCGCCCCAGACAGCCTTGTGCATGGGCACAGGGATCCTTTGGCAGTGGCAGTTCTGTGCCGTGTACTGAAAGCCCTGTACAAAGGGAGGCCTGGAGCAAACAGCTGTGTGCTCTAAAATCCATGCACGCAGCTGTACGCTCTAGCAGCCAGGCGCCCAGGTGGTCTTGTGCTCTGGTTCCACAGCGCACACAAAGCCACCAACCCTGTCATTGCTTACCGCCTGTTAGTCATGTACGCTGAGAGCTTGAAGTCAGCTTTGTGGCCTGCTACCCCTCTGGCCCTGCACACAGTGCCAACCTCGTGGACTGTGACCCATGAATTCTGCAACCACCCCTGCCCTGAAGGTATCTCTACACGTTGCCACATCTGTGCACTGCCAGCCCTGTGCACCTACAGATGTGTGCTTCGCCAGGCCTGTGCAAAAGGCCGGACTAGCCGTGCCGGGCATCAGGCATTTCCCCAGGAGGCTGGAAGGGTAGGGGCTGCTTTTGTTACTGTGGGGGCTGCTTTTGTAGCAGTGCAGCTGTTTTAAAAGCACTGCAGAATTCCTTGTACATCCAACAGTTTTAAGGCAACAATAAAAGTGCTTAGATAACGCTGGTGATTAATGTATCTGCTGGAGAGATATTGGAGTTTTGTCTAGTGGCAGTTTTGACTCATCTAAGGTAGCGCAGAGGGTAATGTGCCTGCTGCAAAGATACATGCAGATCACAGAACAGTATTTTACATGCATAGATCAGTGGGTTACTGCTTTTGTCACAGAGATCCTTTTTTACTGTGCAGGTAATAAATTACAATCGTAATCTAGGTTAGTAAATTATGTTTTTCCCAGTCTTTCATTATCCTAATTTTGCTTAAAAGGGTTTGCTTGTGTAGAAATACATTCTAATTAGTAAAGTAAACCCTAACCACTATGTTACGTTCTGAATCCTGAGTTTGTGCTTCCCCAGACCAAGCACTCTTCAAAAATGCTGGACGGCATGCGATTTGTACACCCTGTAGTCCCCTTTGCCTTATGCAATATTTTCTATACACTGAATTACACACGTATGGTTCATTGTCTCTGTATATGTGTGTGATGTAAAGTGCTCCGACACCCTACACTGGTATGAGAGGCGCTAAAAAACAAATGAAAAACATGTTAGGGAGGGGCCATGGAGAGATGAGGGGAACTGTTTGAGGGTGATAGTGAGGGAATCATTCAAGAGCCCCAGTAAAGATTGTGTTATCTTGGTGCACTGTAAGGTCATCATTTACTACGCTTTAAAAACAAATACAACTGAATATATAACGAAAGATGTGTTGTAGAATGCATAATTTTATCCCACATTTTCTTGGGGAACAAGCCCCCAAAGTCCTCTTGTAGTGGTCAGCCTTGCTTACTGCTCTTGCTCGCTAAGCACCATACGAGGCTGGTCTGACAAAATTCACCAGGGCTGCTTGGGGTTCCCAGTCCTGCCCTGCCTGCGCAGTACCAGCCTTGTGCTTCGCCAGCTCTGTGCACCTTCATCCCTGTGCATTGGCAGCCATGTGCACGTCTAACCACATTTATGACTAAGGGCCCTATTAGGATGTGGTCGTAAACAGCTTTGACAGTCGGTTAGAGCCTTTCCGACCGCCTCATTACGATGGAGGCGGTCAGAAAGGAATCCGAACGGTCATTCTGACTGGCTTCCGACGGGTCCGGAGAGCCCAACCGCCAATCAGAAGGCGGCCAATAATCCGAAGGGCGGCTCTTTCCAACCATGGGATTACGATGTCGGGTTTCGGAAGCCTTTCTGTGCCGGCCTTTCGGACACAAAGGCTGTCGGAACTCAACTTTGGGGACTCCCAGCAGGGCCCCCTTGGGCGCACGGCCTGCAGTTGGAGGCCGAGGGGATACCTATAATGCTCCCCTGTTGATTCCAGCTTGCCACAGGGTGCAGGGATGAACTGCACCTCCTATTTCACAACGGGAGTATGCATACCAGCCAGAATACATGCTTCCATTGTAAAGTATTAGAATGTGACCGAACAATGTTCGGTCGCATCCTAATTAGTCGGTCGGGACGACCGACCGGGTGTCGGTCCCTTGACCGAGATGATGTCAGGCAGATGAAACTCCATCCGACATGGTAATAGGGCCCTAATTAGCAAACATATATGCAGATATCTCGCTATAGAAAAGATAGGGTAGGTGAAAATCTTCACTCGTAGATTTGAGAACTGCACAGGGAGACTCCACGGTTGGGGCGGAATTCTCCATATGGTAAAGTATGAGGGAAAGAAAAAAGGCTATTACATTTGGAAAAAGTATTGAAAAATATTTTATGTTAAACAGTATTGTAAATTAATTTTATGTATTTATTTTAAATGTAGAACAAAAATGAAAAGGCTGCAGCACTGAACTTAATTTCTAATTAAATATTTATACTAATTTAAATATACTAAATAACAATAATTTATCTGAAATTTAAATTAAAAATTATATTCCAAACTTAAGTAAAACAATTAAAACAATGTATTATGCATAATTAATTATTTAAAAATGATGTATAAAATGAATAGGAAGTAATCTAAACATATATAATAGAAATTAAGGTTAAATTCAAAAGGTAGTTAAATATGTTATACTTAATAATACATATGTTTTAATATTTATTTATTATAAGGAATGCATTAATGTATATTGTTACCTCTTTTAAATAATTTATTTAAATTTAAATAATTTCTTTTAATATAATTTAACATTTCTTCTTATGGGTTTTTATTATAAATACTTTCCTTCATTATTTTCTGTAGGAGAGTGTTTTATTATCAGTGGTTGGCCAGTAGCTAGGCTTACTACTGTTTCTTTTTTCAGTAGAAGGTTAAACTTGTGAAATTGGCTCCGCCCCCTGTTTCAGAGGGTGGTGGAGATGTGTAAGTCTACACTTTGAATTAAATTTACACTCTCATTTCATGAATAGCTCAGGGTAGTAATGTTACTCAAAAGTGTAAAAGTAAACTTACATGTGTAAATGACTCATCAGTGTAAGTTACCTTTGTGTGTAGCCCTTTTCACATGCTCAAGCTGGCCAGTCTGAGCATGACCACACTACAAATTCAACCTGTAAACAGCTTGTTTCACAAGAACATTCTTGGTCAGGTACCAAGACACGGTGGGACAGAAGTAACTACGTGCTCCTAAAATTAATTTGCTGGATAAAAACAGAACAGCATCAGCAAATCACCAAATTTAGTTATCGAAGTCACAAAATGATTTCCAGGTTGCCTCAATGTCATCCAAGCGGCCATCTTGTGATTGGCAGGTTGTCATGTCCATGGTGTACGGTTTTACAATATATTCGCCTCTTTTCTGTCTCCTGTTCTCTCTGTTTCACATACATTTGATCATCACTAGAGTTTTCTAGTTCCTGGCACTGTAACTGCATTTATACAACATTCTCCCAAGTCATTTTACAAAAAATGACCTTGAATCAACTTTGAGATCCAGGAATTGATTTTGGCGAATATTGAATTCTACATGTTGCGCCCTCTGCTGCTCTGAGTTAAAGGGCCATGCTTTCTGCCGCGCTTGCAATATCTGTCAGGTCCAGTTAGGCACAAAATGGGAACCTTTTTATTTATTCCAGTGAAGTCTGATAAATTGTTCCTGTAGATCATGCTCATCTGTCTTCTTGAAACGTCAGACAATAACACGACTCAGTGGTTCTCTGAAATATTCACACAGGACCAAACCTCTATTGTGGGAAGCAGAAAGGCCTGAAGTAGGAAGGAATTGCTTTTGTTTGATTCCTTTTTGTTTGGCAGCTTGAAAGTAATAATGAGGGAATCAAGGAATACATTTTAATATTGAAAAACGCACTGTTATATAATGAATGAATAGGCCCCCACGTGGGGCCATTGGCCAACCACAGCACACCTTTTATTTCCTTTTTTTTTTGTAACATATGCGAATCCAATACTGGATGTGCAAATCCCACAATAAAAATCATATATTAATATTTATTGCAGGGGGCACTTTGAGGTCCCCCACCGCATGGATTTGGGGTCAGGGTAGGTTCACCCTGCCCCCTTATGCCCACTTTTTATTTCTTTTTACCAAACAGTAATCAGTCAACAATGTTGTGTAATGACGACCAAACAGAATTATTTCAGAGACAGACAGCTATTCAAAGGGTGATTCATGAATCAACAATGGGGGGAAAAGACCCGTAGTCCACTGGTGTGCCTTTAAAAAAAATGCATTTTTGAATCCTCCATGAAGTAAACAGTTCTAATATCTCCAAAATGTAGCCTCTTCCTGGCAAGACATGAATACTACTTAAACGCTATTTTCTTGAAAACTACTGAACAGATTTGCACAAATCTAAGCTCCTTGAGTGAAGTTCTGTTTACACTCCAAGTTTGGTGTAATTCCGTTCTGCAGTTTTTCTGTATCACCGAGAACAAAAATCTAATGGGAGTTGAAATGGGAAACTTCACTTTTAATGTCCTGCTGCTTTTTGGCTCCAACTTGGCAGTTCTGCCCAAAACTTGCCATGAAGAATCCAAAGTTCATGTACTTTTTGGTGTGTGTAAATGACACACCCCAGTTAAGAATAAATCTTTAAAGTGCCAAAACCATCTCCAAATCGTCACTCAGCTCTTATAAACAGCAGCAGCATCAGACCAGAACATAACGGACAGGAGGAGGTGAGGTATCTTCAGGTGCCGGCTAGCATTAATAAATTATGGTGGGGCGCGGTGGCGCACACCTCATCATAATATGGAGCAGGAGAACAACCGGTGTGACACTTCTCTGCCGAGATCCTGGTTGTCCTCGAGCCTTGTCCCTTTGAAAGGGAGGGACTTCTTTTCTGCTCAGTGGAACGCGATCCAACCAATCCTGGAGCTGCTCTCAATATGAGAGCAGCTCCAGGATTGGTTGGAGCAGGATCACCCAGCGCTCAGTTCACAGCCTTTGGATTGCTGGGTCTACAGTGTGCATGTTGGGCTGGCAGTTGCAAGATGGACGGCCAATCCAACATGCACACTGTAGACCAGTGCAGTCATACCGCATTT
Source organism: Triturus cristatus (assembly GCF_964204655.1). NCBI lineage: Eukaryota > Metazoa > Chordata > Amphibia > Caudata > Salamandridae > Triturus > Triturus cristatus. Next base: position 812,762,122 of record NC_140595.1, read on the forward strand.
GCAGGTTTCAGCCCCTCCCCCACCCTCGCGCTGTACACAGCCGGTGCAGTGGCAAATAAATAAAATGGCATTGACATGCATCATCCCAAATGCAAAAATCGCAATTTAAGTAATCTCTAAATTGCGATTACTTAAATTGAGATTGCATTTAAGGAATCGCAAATTGAGATTCCTTAAATGCAATGCATTAAAGTAAAAAAAAATAGCGATTTCGCTAATAGGAGTCGCAAATTACCATCAATTTGTACTTGATAGTCATTTGCAAAAACTTTGAAAAATACACTAAAGTACATTTTCCAAAGTTCCATTTAACACACACACATGCCCTTGGGGCATGTGTGTCTGCAACATGTACTCATATGCAGATTTCAGGCGTGCAACGGGGTATCATTTTGGAACCCTTGCACCCTTGAAATTGTATTCGCAATTTGCAAGTACCTATTGGGTACTCGCAAATTCCGAATGCAATTCCCATTCATTCCTATGGGCCTATAGGCCCATAGGAATGAATGGGAACATACATTCCTTAATTGCAACTCGCAATTTGCAAGTCGCAAATTAGGAATGTTTAGAAATCGCTATTTTAATGGTATTTTCTACATGCATAGGCTTTTGCGATTCCTTAATTGCGATTTCTTAATAATCGCAATTAAGGAATTGCAAAAGCCTACCTTGATACATGTGCCCCGTTATCCCTGTTACTGCTCCCCTCTGGAATTATGAGTTTAGCAAAGTTGCTACGGACCCTTCATATTTCCCTCTGAGATTTCAGCTGCAGAAAGCAGCTGAAATCTATGGGGTAAAAGGGGTAACTTGCAGGAGAGAATGAGGAATTACTTGGACATGAGACGAAGAAACAGAAATTCTCCCAGTAGCTTTTCATTGCTCAGGATTCTCAACTTCAACCAACAATCCCTATTACTTCTGCACCCCTAGAGTTACTGGGACTCCCAGTATCATTAACTCTGGGGATGCATAATTAACACCTCTATTACCCCTAACAATGAGTCACTCATAATGAGGGTCATTATGTTGGAACTGGAAACTAATGTTATATTATGAGGATTTGTAGAGCCCGCTTATCACCCGAGGGGGTATCCAGGTGCTGGAGTAGATGAGTAGGCCAATTGGGCTCCTGATTCTATAGCCAGGTCTTCAGTTTCTTGTGGAATTCGAGAAGGGTTGGGGAGGTCCTGATGTGGTGTCGAAGGCTGTTCCAGGATTTGGTGGTGATGTCAGAAAAGGAGCGTCCTCCTGACTTTCTCCTTCGGATGCGGGTATTTACCTGAGGTGGAGTGAGGCTGAGGCGGTGGTTGAGATAGACAGGTTCGACGTTGGCGAGTGCTTAGCATGCATGGGTGAGCTGGTTGAATTGGCATCGCTTCTGGATTGGTGGGCAGTGTAGTTCTCCGAGGTGGGGAGTGATGTGTGCGTTGCAGGGTATGTTGAGGATGAGTCTGGTGGATGCATTCTGGGTGGTTTGGAGTCTTTTGATGAGGGTATTCGTGACTCTGGTGTAGAGTGCACTGTAGTCTAGTCTGCTGGTGATAAGGGCATGGGTGATAGCATGCTTGGTGTCACCAGGCAGCCAATGGAATATTTAGCGGAGCATACGTAGGATGAAGAAGCTGGAGGAGGTGACGGCATTCACTTGTTTGGCCGTCATTGAGTTTGTTGACCGCGATGATGCAGATGTCTTTGCCATGGTCAGTGGGGGTGGCCGTGGGTCCCAGGTCTATCTGTGCTAAGCTTTGGGCAGTTCTGTTTCATCCAGTTTGCTATGTGAGGGAGAGGGTGGGTTGGGTGTCGCCTGCGTAGGATACAATGATGGTTCTTTGGGATCTTATGATGTGGGCGAGTGGTGCCATGTCGACGTTGAAGAGGGTAAGGCACCCTGCTATTCACAGGTGTTCATACCGAAATTGTGAGGCAGGTAGCATTTACAGATGTGCATGTACATACAGCCACGAGTCTCTTCTTTGTGTGCAGGTGTACACGCTTCTCCCCTCTTTGAAAAAGATGTCGAGATTGACACAGTTTTTATCTTGGCAAAGCTTTTGCTCTTCATGATGCTTGAGTTCCCGTTCACCTTCGCCCTTGTTTCTCTCTCTACAAGTTTACCTTTTGCTGAGCTGTTCTGTCCTTATTGGTACTGCACAGAAAACAAAGATTACTATGAAGAGTCATTTAGATAGTGTTAAAGAAGGGTGTATGTGTTACAAATGTTGTATTATTCATGAACAGCCTCCCTTTGAGGTGAAGCAAGCGCACCATACTTGGGCAATGCATGTGGACGGTCCCATGCATCTGTCCGACAGGTACATGCCCAGGAAATGCCACATCCGCAGTCTGACTTCAGTTAAATGTGTATAGACAGTAGGCCCGGGCAAACTGTAGTTACGCCGATGAAATATTGCTTGTTACGCACAATTTCAGAGATTACACCAAGTTGCGTAGTTGAGATGTTGTTTAGGTGGAAAACCTTTAGCGGGAGCGCAGGAACGCGAGCAAACAGAACGCGAGCGGCAGTTGTTTGCGTCATGTGCAATTTTGCGTTATTTTATCCGTGCATCCAAAAAAGGAAGCAAAGATGCATTTTGTGCTAAACAGTGCTTTAAATGGACCAGCACTCACAGGTACTGAGTACCGGCACTTCTTATTTTATCACTCTGAGTACCGGCACTTCTCTACTGCCGAGGAGAGTACCGCTACTCATGAAGGGTAGGCACATTGGCCTCTAGTGGTGGTAGCCTGTCTCTTTGCCAGCCAAATCCCTTCTGTAGCCCTGAGCTGAGCCCGCCGCTGACTACTCAACGTGGGCTCATTTGCATGATGTCCGGGTGTTCACCATGGTGCTGTGTTGTAAGGAGTCGAGGCAGCCCAGTGGCAGCGCAATAAAGAAAGCCATGGGAGGGAACAAGGCTAAAATGGCTTTCATCCCACCTGATTCTTCGGTGCGAGGGTCTGCTTATGTGTGTCTGTTTATCTGCTGCCTGTGCGTGTTTTGTGTGAGAGAAAAGCAAGAGAAATATTACAACACAAGGAAAGGTTGAAATGTCACTGTGTTTGGCTTTCGTTTTGTATAACGAGGTAACCTGTTTTGTTTATAGAAACGAATTTCTAAAGCATTTTGGTATGTGCTGCAACTAGTGTAGAAGTCAATAAGAATCGACATGTCCTGCCTTTAGCCCCACCCCTAGCCCCGCCCTCTCACCACATTTAAATCAGTACCTGCACTATTTGTCCCCAATTCAAAGCACTGGTGATGAAACAAAAATAGTACAAAATGCCGGATTGGTTTTTTGCATAGTTTCCATCATTTTTTGGTATACTACTTAATTGCCACAAAGGGAATTTCACACCAGCCGATAGACACTCAAAGGGAGGAGGCTTCCTTATGAGAAGCGGCAACATGAAATAAGTAGTTAATGTTGTCTTCACTAGTGTTTTTGACAATACAAAAATCAGTAGAAGGAAGGTTTGAATTAACTTAAACCACTACTAACTATTGTAGGACCCATTCCATCCTTTTAGCCCACCTTCATCCCTACAGAATAAGCTTGGCTCTCTCTACTGGAGCAGTGAAGAGGCGGGTACTGGATGTGTTTGGGGCGCTTAGGAAGTAGCAGAGGTGAGCTACAAAGCAATGGCATGGAAGGCGCCCAGCGGTTCAGATCAGGTCTTGCATTCTCATTTATCACCTTATGCTGCCTGAATCCTGGTTTCAGCCTTTTCGACCTACAGGCCACTGGGTGTAATAAAGAGCTGACAAGAAGAACACAGATGTGTAGTTCTGACTAGACAAAAATGGACCTGACAGTGGTGCAGTGTGACATCTCCTCAGATGACGACACAGGTTTCCTTTGGAGTGAGTAAGGGTTTAGCTTGAAGAACCCCCTTATCCTGGGTCACAGTTCATGCATCAGGTTCACTTAGGGCGTGCAGCTCTCTCATGCACCCCGCCGATGTGTCAATCATCAAGGACTCTGCTTTCCATGAGAGCAGCCTCTTGTCCCAAGAACCTATTGGATGGAAGACCTTGTAAATGAGGGCCAACGGAAAACGGTCAGTTGTTGCCGGGAGCGAGACATTGGGTGTCCTGGTTTGAGGTGTCTGTATATGGAGCTCTGTGGGCTCCAATGGCCCTTTACATGGCCTTACAAGTATCAGGTCTCTGGACAATGTGACATCTTTCAACAAGCCGGTCAGGGCATGGATGCCTCACAGCAGACTTACCTCACATCTCAGCCACTTGCTCTGTCTAAAAGACCTATTTGTAGACTTCATGATTGCAGGTGATCATGGGTATTGCAGGAGTGCAAATATTTCTTATTGAACTACAAGCCTGATTTAAATTACGCCACCACATGTTGTGACCTTTATTTGGTCTTAATACAAAATGTTCCTTCAGGGACAATTGTAAAACGACCTGCCTCGTGAATATTAATTCGGCAGGTACATGCCAGGGCTGCTTTGGGTTCCCAGTCCGGCCGTGAAGAGAAAGCACCAAAGACCCTCATCTTGGACAGTGAGACTGAGGCAGAGGAAGAGAAAGGACTTTGAGGCTGAGGCAAGTATGGGAAAGCACCGAAGACCCTCATCTTGGACAGTGAGAGTGAGGCAGAGGAAGAGAAAGGACTTTGAGGCTGAGGCAAGGAAAGGAAAGCACCGAAGACCCTCATCTTGGACAGTGAGATTGAGGCAGAGGAAGAGAAAGGTCTTTGAGGCTGAGGCAAGGAAAGGAAAAGAAAGCACCGAAGACCCTCATCTTGGACAGTGAGACTGAGGCAGAGGAAGAGAAAGGACTTTGAGGCTGAGGCAAGGAAAAGAAAGCACCGAAGACCCTCATCTTGGACAGTGAGACTGAGGCAGAAGAAGAGAAAGGACTTTGAGGCTGATGCTGAGGCCGAGGCAAGGAAAAGAAAGCACTGAAGACCCTCATCTTGGACAGTGAGACTGAGGCAGAGGAAGAAAAAGGACTTTGAGGCTGAGGCAAGGAAAGGAAAGCACTGAAGACCCTCATCTTGGACAGTGAGACTGAGGCAGAGGAAGAGAAAGGACTTTGAGGCTGAGGCTTAGGCAAGGAAAAGAAAGCACCGAAGACCCTCATCTTGGACAGTGAGACTGAGGCAGAGGAAGAGAAAGGACTTTGAGGCTGAAACAAGGAAAAGAAAGCACCGAAGACCCTCATCTTGGACCGTGAGACTGAGGCAGAAGAAGAGAAAGGACTTTGAGGCTGATGCTGAGGCCGAGGCAAGGAAAAGAAAGCACTGAAGACCCTCATCTTGGACAGTGAGACTGAGGCAGAGGAAGAGAAAGGACTTTGAGGCTGAGGCAAGGAAAGGAAAGCACTGAAGACCCTCATCTTGGACAGTGAGACTGAGGCAGAGGAAGAGAAAGGACTTTGAGGCTGATGCTGAGGCAAGGAAAAGAAAGCACTGAAGACCCTCATCTTGGACAGTGAGACTGAGGCAGAGGAAGAGAAAGGACTTTGAGGCTGAGGCAAGGAAAAGAAAGCACCGAAGACCCTCATCTTGGACAGTGAGACTGAGGCAGAAGAAGAGAAAGGACTTTGAGGCTGAGGCAAAGAAAGGAAAGCGCCGAAGACCCTCATCTTGGACAGTGATACTGAGGCAAGGAAAAGAAAGCACCGAAGACCCTCATCTTGGACAGTGAGACTGAGGCAGAGGAAGAGAAAGGACTTTGAGGCTGAGGCAAGGAAAAGAAAGCACTGAAGACCCTCATCTTGGACAGTGAGACTGAGGCAGAAGAAGAGAAAGGACTTTGAGGCTGAGGCAAGGAAAGGAAAGCACTGAAGACCCTCATCTTGGACAGTGAGACTGAGGCAGAGGAAGAGAAAGGACTTTGAGGCTGATGCTGAGGCAAGAAAAAGAAAGCACCGAAGACCCTCATCTTGGACAGTGAGACTGAGGCAGAGGAAGAGAAAGGACTTTGAGGCTGAGGCTGAGGCAAGGAAAGAAAAGCACTGAAGACCCTCATCTTGGACAGTGAGACTGAAGCAGAGGAAGAGAAAGGACTTTGAGGCTGAGGCAAGGAAAAGAAAGCACTGAAGACCCTCATCTTGGACAGTGAGACTGAGGCAGAGGAAGAGAAAGGACTTTGAGGCTGAGGCAAGGAAAAGAAAGCACCGAAGACCCTCATCTTGGACAGTGAGACTGAGGCAGAAGAAGAGAAAGGACTTTGAGGCTGAGGCAAAGAAAGGAAAGCACCGAAGACCCTCATCTTGGACAGTGATACTGAGGCAAGGAAAAGAAAGCACCGAAGACCCTCATCTTGGACAGTGAGACTGAGGCAGAGGAAGACAAAGGACTTTGAGGCTCAGGCAAAGAAAGGAAAGCACCGAAGACCCTCATCTTGGACAGTGAGACTGAGGCAGAGGAAGACAAAGGACTTTGAGGCTGAGGCAAAGAAAGGAAAGCACCGAAGACCCTCATCTTGGACAGTGATACTGAGGCAAGGAAAAGAAAGCACCGAAGACCCTCATCTTGGACAGTGAGACTGAGGCAGAAGAAGAGAAAGGACTTTGAGGCTGATGCTGAGGCCGAGGCAAGGAAAAGAAAGCACTGAAGACCCTCATCTTGGACAGTGAGACTGAGGCAGAGGAAGAGAAAGGACTTTGAGGCTGAGGCAAGGAAAAGAAAGCACCGAAGACCCTCATCTTGGACAGTGAGACTGAGGCAGAGGAAGAGAAAGGACTTTGAGGCTGAGGCAAGGAAAAGAAAGCACCGAAGACACTCATCTTGGACAGTGAGACTGAGGCAGAGGAAGAGAAAGGACTTTGAGGCTGAGGCTGAGGCGAGGAAAAGAAAGCACCGAAGAACCTCATCTTGGACAGTGAGACTGAGGCAGAGGAAGAGAAAGGACTTTGAGGCTGAGGCTGAGGCAAGGATAGCAAAGCACCGAAGACCCTCATCTCGGACGTTGTGGCTGAGGCAACGAAAAGAAAGCACCGAAGACCCTCATCTTGGACGTTGTGGCTGAGGCAGAAGAAGAGAAAGGACTTTGATTCTGAGGCAAGGAAAGGAAAGCACTGAAGACCCTCCTCTTGAACAGTGAGACTGAGGCAGAGGAAGAGGAAGATGAAGGGCTTTGAGGCTGAGGCAAAGAAAGGAAAGCACCGAAGACCCTCATCTTGGACAGTGATACTGAGGCAAGGAAAAGAAAGCACCGAAGACCCTCATCTTGGACAGTGAGACTGAGGCAGAAGAAGAGAAAGGACTTTGAGGCTGATGCTGAGGCCGAGGCAAGGAAAAGAAAGCACTGAAGACCCTCATCTTGGACAGTGAGACTGAGGCAGAGGAAGAGAAAGGACTTTGAGGCTGAGGCAAGGAAAAGAAAGTACCGAAGACCCTCACCTTGGACAGTGAGACTGAGGCAGAGGAAGAGAAAGGACTTTGAGGCTGAGGCAAAGAAAGGAAAGCACCGAAGACCCTCATCTTGGACAGTGATTCTGAGGCAAGGAAAAGAAAGCACCGAAGACCCTCATCTTGGACAGTGAGACTGAGGCAGAGGAAGACAAAGGACTTTGAGGCTGAGGCAAAGAAAGGAAAGCACCGAAGACCCTCATCTTGGACAGTGAGACTGAGGCAGAGGAAGACAAAGGACTTTGAGGCTGAGGCAAAGAAAGGAAAGCACCGAAAACCCTCATCTTGGACAGTGATACTGAGGCAAGGAAAAGAAAGCACCGAAGACCCTCATCTTGGACAGTGAGACTGAGGCAGAAGAAGAGAAAGGACTTTGAGGCTGATGCTGAGGCCGAGGCAAGGAAAAGAAAGCACTGAAGACCCTCATCTTGGACAGTGAGACTGAGGCAGAGGAAGAGAAAGGACTTTGAGGCTGAGGCAAGGAAAGGAAAGCACTGAAGACCCTCATCTTGGACAGTGAGACTGAGGCAGAGGAAGAGAAAGGACTTTGAGGCTGATGCTGAGGCAAGAAAAAGAAAGCACCGAAGACCCTCATCTTGGACAGTGAGACTGAGGCAGAGGAAGAGAAAGGACTTTGAGGCTGAGGCTGAGGCAAGGAAAGGAAAGCACTGAAGACCCTCATCTTGGACAGTGAGACTGAAGCAGAGGAAGAGAAAGGACTTTGAGGCTGAGGCAAGGAAAAGAAAGCACCGAAGACCCTCATCTTGGACAGTGAGACTGAGGCAGAGGAAGAGAAAGGACTTTGAGGCTGAGGCAAGGAAAAGAAAGCACCGAAGACCCTCATCTTGGACAGTGAGACTGAGGCAGAAGAAGAGAAAGGACTTTGAGGCTGAGGCAAAGAAAGGAAAGCACCGAAGACCCTCATCTTGGACAGTGATACTGAGGCAAGGAAAAAAAAGCACCGAAGACCCTCATCTTGGACAGTGAGACTGAGGCAGAGGAAGACAAAGGACTTTGAGGCTGAGGCAAAGAAAGGAAAGCACCGAAGACCCTCATCTTGGACAGTGAGACTGAGGCAGAGGAAGACAAAGGACTTTGAGGCTGAGGCAAAGAAAGGAAAGCACCGAAGACCCTCATCTTGGACAGTGATACTGAGGCAAGGAAAAGAAAGCACCGAAGACCCTCATTTTGGACAGTGAGACTAAGGCAGAAGAAGAGAAAGGACTTTGAGGCTGATGCTGAGGCCGAGGCAAGGAAAAGAAAGCACTGAAGACCCTCATCTTGGACAGTGAGACTGAGGCAGAGGAAGAGAAAGGACTTTGAGGCTGAGGCAAAGAAAAGAAAGCACCGAAGACCCTCATCTTGGACAGTGAGACTGAGGCAGAGGAAGAGAAAGGACTTTGAGGCTGAGGCAAGGAAAAGAAAGCACCGAAGACCCTCATCTTGGACAGTGAGACTGAGGCAGAGGAAGAGAAAGGACTTTGAGGCTGAGGCGAGGAAAAGAAAGCACCGAAGAACCTCATCTTGGACAGTGAGACTGAGGCAGAGGAAGAGAAAGGACTTTGAGGCTGAGGCTGAGGCAAGGATAGCAAAGCACCGAAGACCCTCATCTTGGACGTTGTGGCTGAGGCAAGGAAAAGAAAGCACCGAAGACCCTCATCTTGGACGTTGTGGCTGAGGCAGAAGAAGAGAAAGGACTTTGATTCTGAGGCAAGGAAAGGAAAGCACTGAAGACCCTCCTCTTGGACAGTGAGACTGAGGCAGAGGAAGAGGAAGAGAAAGGGCTTTGAGGCTGAGGCAAAGAAAGGAAAGCACCGAAGACCCTCATCTTGGACAGTGATACTGAGGCAAGGAAAAGAAAGCACCGAAGACCCTCATCTTGGACAGTGAGACTGAGGCAGAAGAAGAGAAAGGACTTTGAGGCTGATGCTGAGGCCGAGGCAAGGAAAAGAAAGCACTGAAGACCCTCATCTTGGACAGTGAGACTGAGGCAGAGGAAGAGAAAGGACTTTGAGGCTGAGGCAAGGAAAAGAAAGCACCGAAGACCCTCATCTTGGACAGTGAGACTGAGGCAGAGGAAGAGAAAGGACTTTGAGGCTGAGGCAAGGAAAAGAAAGCACCGAAGACCCTCATCTTGGACAGTGAGATTGAGGCAGAGGAAGAGAAAGGACTTTGAGGCTGAGGCAAGGAAAAGAAAGCACCGAAGACCCTCATCTTGGACAGTGAGACTGAGGCAGAGGAAGAGAAAGGACTTTGAGGCTGAGGCTGAGGCGAGGAAAAGAAAGCACCGAAGAACCTCATCTTGGACAGTGAGACTGAGGCAGAGGAAGAGAAAGGACTTTGAGGCTGAGGCTGAGGCAAGGATAGCAAAGCACCGAAGACCCTCATCTTGGACGTTGTGGCTGAGGCAAGGAAAAGAAAGCACCGAAGACCCTCATCTTGGACGTTGTGGCTGAGGCAGAAGAAGAGAAAGGACTTTGATTCTGAGGCAAGGAAAGGAAAGCACTGAAGACCCTCCTCTTGGACAGTGAGACTGAGGCAGAGGAAGAGGAAGAGAAAGGGCTTTGAGGCTGAGGCAAAGAAAGGAAAGCACCGAAGACCCTCATCTTCGACAGTGATACTGAGGCAAGGAAAAGAAAGCACCGAAGACCCTCATCTTGGACAGTGAGACTGAGGCAGAAGAAGAGAAAGGACTTTGAGGCTGATGCTGAGGCCGAGGCAAGGAAAAGAAAGCACTGAAGACCCTCATCTTGGACAGTGAGACTGAGGCAGAGGAAGAGAAAGGACTTTGAGGCTGAGGCAAGGAAAATAAAGCACCGAAGACCCTCATCTTGGACAGTGAGACTGAGGCAGAGGAAGAGAAAGGACTTTGAGGCTGAGGCAAGGAAAAGAAAGCACCGAAGACCCTCATCTTGGACAGTGAGACTGAGGCAGAGGAAGAGAAAGGACTTTGAGGCTGAGGCAAGGAAAAGAAAGCACCGAAGACCCTCATCTTGGACAGTGAGACTGAGGCAGAGGAAGAGAAAGGACTTTGAGGCTGAGGCTGAGGCGAGGAAAAGAAAGCACCGAAGACCCTCATCTTGGACAGTGAGACTGAGGCAGAGGAAGAGAAAGGACTTTGAGGCTGAGGCTGAGGCAAGGATAGCAAAGCACCGAAGACCCTCATCTTGGACGTTGTGGCTGAGGCAAGGAAAAGAAAGCACCGAAGACCCTCCTCTTGGACAGTGAGACTGAGGCAGAGGAAGAGGAAGAGAAAGGGCTTTGAGGCTGAGGCAAGGAAAAGAAAGCACCGAAGACCCTCATCTTGGACTGAGAGACTGAGGCAGAAGAAGAGAAAGGACTTTGAGGCTGAGGCAAGGAAAAGAAAGCACCGAAGACCCTCATCTTGGACTGAGAGACTGAGGCAGAGGAAGAGAGAGGACTATGAGGTTGACACAGTGGATAAAAAGTTGAAGAAAAAGGGGCCCTTGATGAAAGAACTTGGGAAGCCTGGGCCAACAGGAGGGAACTCTGATGTCTCTCCAAAGTACCCTGGACAGAATTCAGTAATGTGGCTACTAGCTTCGTTATTACTGCGACAACGCCATGTCCTTTAGGAGATGAAAGTTTCTTCCCATCAAACTGCATCTTGAGGGCTTTGTCACACCTTCCTGAGATGACTGTGAGCTACAAAACCGCCATCCTTTTCAGGTGCTGTCAGCCTTTATTCTTTCACCATTTCCTGTGTAATAGACATTAACTATCCCTTCTTGGCTGGTTAAGAGCAAGACTTGCTGACAAAGTAAATAACAGGGTCATTTAACTGCTGTAACAATTTATATATTGCGAAGCGATCTGTGTACACATTGACGTATACAGATGATATCTCTTCTAAGTAGGGCTCCCGGTTTTATGGTATTTATTTTTGGGACATTTCCGTCTGTATTTATCCATATTTATTTTTCGCAAATTTTATCTGTATTTATCCATATTTATTTGGGGTTTTATGGAAAAATGAAGCTGAAATTAGTATATATCCACATTTATTTAACCGGTAAATATGCTTGAATGCCTACCAGGTTTCAATGCTGTAAACACCCACAGAAGATAAATCAATGTACTTATAAGAAAATATGCAAATTTCAGTATCAACCTTACATTTATCTACTGCTGTTAAAGCCTCTATACTAAAATTTCTTTCTTTTTTAGCCCCCTTACCTATCAATCCACACAGCTATGGGCATGGCAGTCCTGTTAGACAGTATTTAGAATTACACAAAAAGCAACCCAGTTTCTGTTTTTATCCATATTTAAAAATAAATACATAAATATTTTCTGTCTGTATTTATCTGTAAAAATCAGTAAAAATGGAAAACAGGGAGCCTTACTTATAAGTAACTGAGTGAACAATTTGAGCCCTGAAGAAGTAGAATTTCAGGAGCACGAAACTTGTTAGCTGCAACCATCTTATAAAGTCAATCGGCGAGAGATCTTCAAAAGTCAGGATATGTTGAACAAACAATGGATCAAGCAACCAACCAAGAAAAGTATTTTCTTAATTTATGAACTGTTTGCAACCGGATACAGAAATGTGTTGTTTTTTAAATGAAATGAAATGAATGCATTTGGTATAGCGCACAGCTACTCAAGCTAGAGTGTCCTGCTGCAAGGAGGCGGTAGGTGGCGGATAGCTGAGGAAGGGCTAGTTTTTAAAAAGCCAGGTTTTAAGATTCTTCCTAAAAGTTAGCAGATCTGTGGTTGTTCTCAGAGATTCTGGTAGGTTGTTCCACATCCGTACCCCAAGGAATCCAAAAGATCTTGCCCTCTTACGCGCTAGGCATGGTTTGGGAATGAGGGCAATCTTTGCATTTAAAGATCTTAGGGATCTTCATCTTAGGGATGAACAATTTGAAAGATTCTGTAAATTTACTTTTGTAAACTGTTTGATGGGCGTCTTAAAAAAAAATTATTTTGTACATTTTCTCCCCAATTAGGATGCATTGTATGACTTAAATTCTTGAGTCAGGCAGGATTACTGGCTACGTCATTTAGAGCACAGCAGGGTGACCGGAATCGAGATTTCCTTTTTCCAGTTTATTTTCCATTTAAGCAAGTGAAGTAAACTGACTAAACAAGTGCCATTACCAGCTGTCTCACTGCGATTGTCCCTTTGGAAGCTGGCTGCACAAAGACACGAGACATGGAGATAAGTACCAGGGTATACAACCTTTACAACGCAACTTTTACAACGCACTACACTTACAACGCATTTTTTACAACGCAACATCCACTACAACGCATTCCATTACATCGCAGGACACTACAACGCATTTTTAAAAACTACCTTTACAACGCATTCCATTACATCGCATACTACCTTTACAACGCATACCATTACAACGCATATTATTACATTAAAACCCCTACACTATCCAACACTTACCCTACTGTTGCACCCCCTGGAGTTAGAATAGTAATTTTTACCCCTATACTATCCAACACTTACCCTACTGTTGCACCCCCTGGAGTTAGAATAGTAATTTTTACCCCTATACTATCCAACACTTACCCTACTGTTGCACCCCCTGGAGTTAGAATAGTAATTTTTACCCCTATACCAGTGGTTCCCAAAGTGTGCGCCGCGGCACCCCAGTGCGCCGCGATTAGAAGCCAGGGGCGCCGCGCCGCCTCGCAGGATGTGGGAGATTGCAGCCCCAGCTCAGATACCCAGCAGCATTGGAGAGGCACAGCGGGATGGCAACACTCACACCTTCAGCCCCATCATGAGCTGTTAAGTCCTGTTTGAAGGTGACTGAGAGGGAGGGGCTGCAGCTTCGGTCGCAGGGGCATCTTTTCAGATGCAAACAACCCTGAATGCGTCGTGTCATGTCACTGCAATTTAGAGGGGCCTCACACATTCCCTTCCTCCCCAGGGCCATAAAAATCGTAGAACAGGCCCTGATTACACCGAGGCAGCACGTGGTTCTCTCCACAGAGTTTAACTAATGTTACTAAATTGTAAGAAAACCTCGGTTCTTCAAACATGCAGTTTAAAATGTAATAAAATAGACATGGCACAATCGCACCCACACTGATTAACAAAGTATGGAGGACAATCCGTTAAATCAGTTCTCCTTTAAGTACTGTACATCACAGTGGGGGATGGCAAAACTAACATTTTTGACAGAGACCCTGTTGTCTCGTTGTCTCGTCCAGGAGGGGGTGAGGAGCCCTACCCCACCCTGAAAGAGACAAAGATGATACTAGAATACTGCATGCCCACCCCTGTGCCCACCCTGGTGGATCCTGTTCCCCCTCATGTGATGGCTCCTGCCCCCCCCGTGATGGCTCCTGTCCCCCCCCATGTGGTGGCTCCTGTCCCCCCCCCCCCCAAAACCTGTGATGGCTCCTGTCCCCCCCGCCCCCCCTATGGTGGATCATGTCTCCGCCCTGGGTGGTTTCTGTCCCAGTCCTGGAATGGCTCCTGCAGCGAGGGTGAAGTTCTTGATGGGCCTCTTCTTAAAAAGGCTCAGCTCAAAATTAATATGAAAAGGTGAGCGAGTGAGTAAGTGAAGGGATGGGTGGATGGCTGGATGAATTAGTGAAAGGGTGAATGGATGAATGAAAGATTGAATAGATGGAGAATGAGAGGATGGATGGATGGATGAGTGGGTGGAAGGATGGATGAAAGAAAAGGTAAATAGCTGGATGTATGGGTCGAAGGGTTGCTGGATGGGTAAAAGGGTGGATGGATGAGTGAAAGGATGGATGAGTGAAAGGATGGATGTGTGAAAAGGTGGATGATGAGTGAGTAAGTGGGAGGATGGAGGTGTGAAATTATGGATGGATTGATGAATTTATAAGTGCAAGGGTGAATGGATGGATGGATGAGTGAAAGGGTGGATGGATGGATGGGTGAGTGAAAGGGAGAGTAGGCGGACAAAAGGATGAATAGATGAGTGAAGGAGTGAAAGGATAAATGGATAAGAGAAAGGATGGATGAGTGATCGGGTCAATGGATGGATTAATGAGTGGATGAGTAGATGGGTGGGTGGGTGGATGGATGGAAGGATGGCTAAGTGAAAGGGTCGATGGAGAGAGAAAGGGAGGATGGATGGATGACTGAAAGGGTGGATGGGTGGAAGGATGAGTGACTGGGTGGATGGATGAGTAAGTGAAAGGATGGCTGGATGGGTGAAAGGGTAAATGGCTGGATGGATGGGTGAATGGATGGATGGGTAGAACAGTGGATGGATGCGTATACAGATGGATAGGGTGAAAGGGTGGATGGATTGATAATGGATGGATGAGTGAAAGGATGGATGAAGGGATGGATGAGTGAAATGATAGCTGGAAGGATACATGATGGATAGGTTTGCAAATGGTTGAATATGTTTGGATATGGCTGGGCTTACTTATATACTACTGCGCGACCTCCTCTGATGTGTCTGTAAAACTTACCTATTGTCCTGACACCTGCCTTTTAGAACTGCACCAGCAGGACCCAGCACACTTAAAACACTGGGTAGAGGGGATCTGGTGAGCCGTCTTGGGTTCATCAGAGCCCACCCCATGTAAACTTCTTGTAACGCCACAGAGCTCCTTGAGCCTTTCTCTAGCAATTGAGATGTACTTTATAAGATCTTTTTGATTGCAAATAAAGTTTTATGATGGTGATGGCTACTCTCTGAATCCTTCATCACGTCTAGGCTTGATTCTTCATGTAGACCAGTGGTTCCCAAACTGTGCGCCGCGGCACCCCGGTGCGCCGGTAAAAAAATGGGGGGGAGCCACGGCCAACTGCCAAGTGGGTCAAGGGAGCCATGGGTCAAAAACCACTGCCCTATACTATCCAACACTTACCCTACTGTTGCACCCCCTGGAGTTAGAATAGTAATTTTTACCCCTATACTATCCAACACTTACCCTACTGTTGCACCCCCTGGAGTTAGAATAGTAATTTTTACCCCTATACTATCCAACACTTACCCTACTGTTGCACCCCCTGGAGTTAGAATAGTAATTTTTACCCCTACACTATCCAACACTTACCCTACTGTTGCACCCCTTGGAGTTAGAATAGTAATTTTTACCCCTACACTATCCAACACTTACCCTACTGTTTCACCCCCTGGAGTTAGAATAGTAATTTTTACCCCTATACTATCCAACACTTGCCCTACTGTTGCACCCCCTGGAGTTAGAATAGTAATTTTTACCCCTATACTATCCAACACTTACCCTACTGTTGCACCCCCTGGAGTAAGAATAGTAATTTTTACCCCTATACTATCCAACACTTACCCTACTGTTGCACCCCCTGGAGTAAGAATAGTAATTTTTACCCCTATAGTATCCAATACTTACCTTAAATGCAATGTAATATTATGCGTTGTAATGGTATGCGTTGTAAAGGTAGTATGCGATGTAATGGAATGCGTTGTAAAGGTAGTTTTTAAAAATGCGTTGTAGTGTCCTGCGATGTAATGGAATGCGTTGTAGTGGATGTTGCGTTGTAAAAAATGCGTTGTAAGTGCATGCGTTGTAAAAGTGTGCGTTGTAACGACGTACATCCAAGTACCAGCCACACAGCAGTGACAGGAGGACCCCTCTTGGCTATAGATTCCCATACGTCTAGAGTCCATCCTGCAGAACCCTGACCCAGTCACTCATTCACCAGCTGCAGCTTCTTCAAAGTCCAGGCTCATCTCAGGCCTGTGACCCATGGCCCTGTTCAACATTTCAAGGTATAGAGGTTCAGTGGCTTGCACTGGGTGTAGAGGCTTTCTCAATAGCAACAAAAGAAATAACTGGTTTTACAAATAATTAGAAATGTGACACCATTAAAGTGACAACTGAATAGACTAGCAACAGACCGACCCGATAGATACCTATAGTGAGTAAAGCTCTTATAAAGAAAAAAAAAGGATGCTCTACTTTGGGTACATAAGGCGGCCCAGCGGTTCATGCTGAACTTTCCTCCTGAGTGGGGCCAACACTGATTTGCATATTTTCCTGCCCATAATGGCATTAAAAAGCTAAAAACAGTGGTATGGAACATATCTCAGGATAATTACCAGTGGCTGAGATCCATTCAAGTATTTCATCCATGGAGTATAGCCCCATTTATGCGAGATCCTCCAAGGAGAAGCAGTATATTGAGGCGTAGGTCCCAGGTTCGGTATGCTATGGGGGTCAAGCCACACGCCACGGACGAGGCCCATTGGTTGGGCTTGGCTGCCCATCTTGGGCGGAGCCAAGATGTATTTGGCTATTGTTGGCATCTGTTTTTAAAGGAAGAGACAATAATAGAATGACACAGAGTGGATATCAGTGGCTGAGATACACTGACGAGCTCTGTCGATCACTAGTTGTGCTCTCCAAGCTCCCCAGGTGGGACGAGCGTTCCCAGGCATGGATCTAAGACTCCCAGTGCCGCAGGACTCAAGCTGCACCCCACTGACGATGGCCAACGAGACGGGACGTGATCTGCAGTTGGCTGAGCTGAGGGGTGCGGTCTAGTGGTTCATGCATGACCGTCCATCTTGTGGTTGGCTCACTCTGATTTGGATATCTTTGGCCCCTGTCTCCATTGGCAGTGACACGCGAAGAACGATTTCACGGAGCCCAGTCCAGAATCACTGCCTGTGGGTGAGATGCAAGCAATCCATCCATCGCTTGTTGGTGCTGTCTTAGAAAACAGATGGAGTGTCGTGGAATGAGATGTCAGATCAGATGCAGAGTTGATGTACTTGTTTCCAAGGGACAAAGTGTTCAGAGATCCTGACAAGCTGGCAGCCATCAGGATCTTTTCCATGCTAGTTTGGCTTGTAAAGTGACGTGTCTGTGAACCAGGGACGTGATTTTTAACCGCCTTAGCACTTTTAGTCCAGACCTTTTCCAAATATATTTCAGGGAGAGAGATACAAGGAGATGCATCAGGATCTGTGCTTAATTTGAGCCGGTGGCTTCCGGCACTGGCATAATTGTCAACACCAAAGCTTGTCACACAAGGTGGCGCTGTCTGGCTAATTTAGAGATGACCACAATAACAGTTAATTATTTATTCAATATACATTAAAAATGACTATTTCCTGCCGCCCAAACCATTCTTATAACTTTGGGGGGCTGGAATAGTCTGAGTTGTCACACTTGTAGGAGTGGGGTTGCTAGTAGTTGTGTTGTTACTGTCTTTGGCAGCATGGCAGGAGGGGTGCAAGCTGCAGCAGCCTGCTGGCAAGAGCCCTGGCACTTATTTTCCACAAATTAAGCATTGATGGAGGGAAGAGCATTGTCTGACTGATGAAACCGAGCTGTCAATCACTCCCTGGGGCGGAAGGGGTAAAACCTGCTCTAGAGACCAAGCCCCGCCTCTTCTTTTCGTGCTCATTCGTCCGGACGGCTGTCTGGGCGAACAACCGCTGCTTCTAACCCGACGCGCATGTTTACCTTACAGTCAATTTGTGAACGACCTTGTAAAACAAACAAACGTAAGTGGAACGTACCACTGGGGACGAGGCCAAGTACAAACAGGCAGCCGAGAACCACCTTCATGTAAGGACTTTCTGGCTTGACTGTTAACACTTCCCGAGTCTCACAGGCGCCTTCATGCTTCAGTGCTCACTCCGGCCTGTAGTGACCACCCAATCTGTCCACTGTGCACTACGATGACCGCTCCAATGAACACCAGGGGCAGTATTACGTATTGGCATTGTTTGCGCCCGGCGCACCTTTGAAAAGGTGCACTAGGCGCAAACAGTGATAATGCACCCTATTATGGTGAATGCACTGCCCCCAGGGCAGCCGCGTACTTGCGCTGCTCCCAGGGCAGCTCATTCATGTGAGAACACCCACCTGCACTTTTAAAGGGGATTACAGATCCCCTTGTAGGCGGATGAAGTCAGTGACTGCACCATCCTGCAAGGGGATTTCTGGGGGGTCCATGAGACCCCCTTTACACCCTGCTGAGGGCTGCTCTCAGGGGGGGGCACTGACAGTGCGCCACCTTTTAAATGGCGCATTGTCAGTGCGCCTCCGGAGGGCTTCTTTGACTCTGCGCCCGCGTCTGCTATATGGCACGGACGCCAAGTCAAAGGAATTTCCTCATTTTTATAGAGACGCCCCTATGCAAATGAAAGAACACCCTCTATTGATAGCTCTGGCGCTTTAAGTGCACCATCGGTATTATAGAAGGGGACGCTCAAGCGTCTGCGTCCCCTTCTATAATACCAAAATGCCCTGGGGTGCGCAAAGCAGGTGCAAACGCCCGTTGCGACCCCGGGGCGCCTTATGTAATGCGGCCCCAGAAGGGTTAACCTGACACATCCCTAGACCTATAGAACAAATGAGGCGAAGGCAGTGGTGTTTGTACGATTTGTTTCACTTCAAAAAGTTTTCATCAGCCCAAGGAAGAGCTCCGATATCTCATATAGTCATATGAGAGATGAAAAGCTCGGGCAATCCGATTTCTCTTGCATTCTGGGACCCCAAATCTGCATTTATAAAGGTAAAGACAAAGCTTCAATTTACAGAAAGGGGCTAAATAAAATAAATAGGCCACTTACCTATAACTGTGTGCACATAACTTGTAGTATTTGCAGTGTGTGCACCTGAAACTACTCCCATTTCTCCTGAATGCATCGCAGGCCATGTGGCCCTAGTTTGTCTGATGTCAGTAACAGCCAATCATTTGCAGCCACCGACCAGGACAGTGGAACAGAGAAGCGCACGCCTTACTCAGGGACGTGATGAGGGTTAGATACTCAGAAGTCCGTAAAGCGCATCACCGCACTAGAAGAAATTCAAAATACAACCACTGCTTGATTTAAAAAAAAAAAAAAGTCCTTAATTACACATAAAAATGAAAGCTACACACAACATGGAGGTGAACAGTGAAAACCAGGACTCCCTCCCTACTTCCTATCTGCAGTTCTGAGTCCAGTTTTACTATTCAGGTTGTGAATGTCAGATCCGCAAATCCAGCTTGGGTCTGCGAATTCTCATAAGTGAATGCGCGCACCTTGAGTTGACACAGTCTCTTTCAGAAGAGGCTCAGCGGTCACAATTAAGCCTGGGCAAAGCACTACGCTACGCTCGCGTAGTTTGCGAAGTTCGCGCTACTTCGCACTATGCGAACTGCACGTAGCACAGTGCGAACACGCGTAGCGTAGTGTTGCGTAGTGCTGTGGTCATTTTTTGCTTGCTCACGGTCCTCAACGTCAAGTTGGCGACCGCGAGCAAGCAAAATGACATCCCGGCGAGACTTTTTCCTTGTTCGCGATCAGCAACTTCAAGTTGGTGATCGCGAGCATGAAAAATAAACCTCCCGGCGAGATTCCCAACGCGAGGAGGTCAGGTTTCTCATTGCGAGTGGTCGCGTATGCTCGCGACCGCTCGCGATGAGAAACTACCAGTTCGCGTTGAGAAAGCTGAAGCTCGAGTAAAAATCTACTCGAGCAGGAGAAAACTACAGCTCGCACTGTGCAAGATGCCATTTTCAATGATTGCACAGTGCCGGTTGCTTGTCCGCACTGTGCAATCATTGAAAACGACATCTGGCACAGTGCGAACAAGGTACTACGCAGTTCGCGAAGTGCTACGCGTAGCTCGCGTAGTGCGAACTTCACTTTGCGTAGCTTCGCGAAGTGCTACTTCGCGAACTACGCCCAGGCCTAGTCACAATGTACACTCATGGTCAGGTGACGGTGAGGTACACGCTTGCTGCACTACAAGAGGTACCATGTACCACCTGGAAGGTATAGTGACGGATCAATGCTTCTGCGGCCTCGCCGGAGTCTATCAGGCCCTCATAAGTCTACCCTGTCCATGTCTGATAGTCACCGGCCAGGAGATGACCCTGAGGTGCACATCAAGGGCTTGTTAATGTAACGAGGAGCAGACTAGGGGGGGGTCTACAAAACCAAGCTTCTGGACTCTGCGCCCACCTCAAGCATCAGCTCACATCTGACCTTCAAAAAACTTCCACTGGCTCCTGGTGGTGCAACCGCAGCGGTCCACGCAGGTAAGTGCGGTGGAGCGGGTGGGCGGGAGGGATGTCGACAGACGATGGAATTGGGATTATTTATTTAGTTTTCTCTATTTAGTCGTCTGACTGTCCCCGCCCCGACGCCCCCTCCCCCCCCCATTTCCCCACAGCACTTACCTGCACGGACCGCTGCTGCGGCGCAGTGAGTAAACTGCAGCTCCACAATGCAAACAATGACAGACGCCATTTTGAAGTGTGAGTTCCATGGAGGGAGACTGAGCCAGGCTCAGGATGCTGACCTCGGAAACTCTGCCCAGACCCTAAGAGTCTCCCAAGACAGGCTGCTAAAAACCCTAAGGGAAGCCCCTTGACAGTTCCTTCTCTGGCGCAGCAAAACTTGAGGGGGTACTGCACAGTCCCTGGAGGGGGTGCCCCATGCTCCGGACCCAGTCAGGAGCTCTCAGGCCAGGGGCCTGCTGCCCGTGCATAGAGCTGGAGGGGGCCCCTTGGAGCTCAGGCCCCCCGCACCATGAGGGCTGCGGGTGCTATTGTTGCCCCACTGGCTATCACGATCATCTACAGCTAACCATCCTCCAAGGGTCTTGTACCGGTTGAGCGCAGTCCGGCCTTCCCCAAAGTTAAAAGCTAGGCTGATGGACTACTTATAGGAAAATCTTCGTTATTCCTAGTCCTACTGTACCCGTCCCAGTCATTGCAGCCCACCCTCTCCCCCTCGATGCGGATGGCCTTGTCGAGGCTTGGTATGTCAGGAGGTTGCTAGGAGTGGAAGCCTCATTATGGCACTCAGCTCGGTGGGTGGTCTTCATTTTCGGCATGTCCTGCTGTAACGTCCTTCCCAGCCCCGTAGCATGTAAATGAATTACGCCGCACACGGAGCTCAGTATTACACGTCTTTATTTCTCAGAGGGGAAACAGCCTTTACCACGAAAGGTTTTCTACGCATTACGTTTACAACGGTACACTTACCTCGTAAACGTCTTCACAACGCGTATTGCTTCCACGACCGTCTTTACCACGCAAGCAACGTCATCACGGAACGTCTTCTTCCTCATCCGAAAAAATGCGTCAGTCCTTTTTTAGTGTCGGCGAAGACGTGAGAAAAAGGCCAAAAAAAGGAGAAAGGGGGATTGGGGGGGTCTTCCCCCCCAAAAAGAAAAAGCGGGGTAAATGAAAAATCAAGGTAAAGGCAATGCGTAGAAAAAACATTCGTTGTAACGCATGCGTGGTAAAGGCATGCGTTGTAACGGAGTGCGTAGTAACAACATATATTCTTCTCAGAGTGTGAGTGCGAACTGAAACGTACTGCACCATGAATTTTATTAACCACACCCAATCACTTATGTGACGTTACTAGACGACTACCGACTCTATAGGAACCATAGGGGTCCGCACTGCACCTGCTGTTTCCTGCCTCCTGGTGGTGGGCTCCATAACCGTGAGGAGGGACCAGAGGGGACGCTCAGAGATCCCTGGCCCCTCCGCGCTGCGTCTCTACCGTTAGCGGCAATGGAACGCCGCCCACCCGCTAGCGCCATGAAGTGGCCTTCCGTCACACGTCAGCGCTTTACAAAACAATTAAATAACTCCTGCCCTGGTGCTTGGTGTCCAGGGAGCGGGGATCCCTCCTGCCCATGCATCTTCCCTGGCTGGCTGCCAGGCTTCCCTCGCTGCAGCCCTCAGAGCCCCATTAGGCCAGGAAAAGCTGACATCAGGCAATTATGAAAAGGTATATTTCCAAGAAAAAGATGGGGCATAAAGTGCGAGCCGCTCCCCCGGTGGTGATTCCTCCTTTACGGCAGACACTCCTGCTGAAACTGGCATCTTTTAGGAGAGATAAAAACCAGGACATGTGCTCTCCCTGCCCTTACTAGCGCTCACCCTCTGTCTGTCCTTTCTCTTTGCCCCTTACTTTCCTTCCCCCACCCACAGCATTATTAACTTTGTCCTTGGGCTGGTGTCTCTCTCTTTGTCAATAATGTTCGATTTTCTCTTGTTCCTACTGGTTTTTTTTGCGTACGTTCTCGGTTTTATCTCTCTCTTTGCCCGGCTTTTTCCTCTCTTCCATCTTTTATTCTTTCTTCTCATCCGCCCTCCTCTCTTTCCACTGTTTCATGCATTTTTCACCATTAATTACCCCTATTACCCGTTTTCCATTTCTGTGTATTCTTTTCTTGTCCGCTCTCCCCATATACAGTATTAATCATTTTTTCTCTTATTGCCTCGGTTGTTCCTTCCTCACTCTTTCCTTCTCTCATCCCATCCTCCGTTGCCTTACCGTTCCTCCCCGTTTCATGTTCTCAAGTATAGCGCCGCGAGGGGCAAGCAGTGTGCTATACTTCAGTGTATACACTCACTCATTCCCTGGCTCCTTCGCCCCTCTGTAACTCTCCGGACCCCCCACCCCCCTTCGTCCCTCCCTCCCTTCAGACGCCCCCCCCCCCCCCCCCCCCCCGCTCTGCTGTAATTACTGCTCTGATGAGCTCGTGCCTCTCGTAGAACACACAGCGCGAGCCGCCTCCGGAGCTCTCGTTAAACACCCCTCGGTGAGAGCACACAGGAGCCGAGGGCTGCAGCAGAGACTCAAGGGCAGGGGCTGGGGAGAGTGCACACAGCTGGAGTCAGACGAGCTGCATCTCCCCACAGCGGGGGCTTCTGCATCAACATCCACAGACCTCCCCAGCAAGGATATCTGCATCACCATCCACAGACCTCTAGACCACTAGCCCCTACAATACCATCCATGGACCCACTCACAGCCAGGAAGACTGGACCACCTTCCACAGACCTCCCCAGCCAGGATTTCTGCACCGCCGCCCACAGACCTCCTGACTATCATGGACAGACCCAACGCAGTCGGCTGTTAAGCCAACTTCTACAGACTGCACCCAACCATGACTGTCCATCACTATCCACAGTCCTCCCTTACCCCCACACCCAGGAACTCTGCACCATCATCCACAGACCCGACACACCCAGACATCTTACACCATCCTCCACAGACCTCACCCAGCTACATGTCCTACAATACCATCCACAGACCCACCCACAACCAGAAATACTGGACCACCATGCACAGACCCTCCCAGCCAGGATGCTGCACCGCTACCCACAGACCTCTAGACAACCAGCCCCTACAATACCATCCACAGACCCACCCACAACCAGAAATACTGGACCACCATGCACAGACCCTCCCAGCCAGGATGCTGCACTGCTATCCACAGACCTCTAGACTACCGGCCGCTACAATACCATCCACAGACCTACTCACAGCCAGGAAGACTGGACCACCTTCCACAGAACTTCCCAGACAGGATTGCTGCACCGAAATCCACTGCCCTCTAGACCACCAGCCCCTACAATACCATCCACAGACCCACTCACAGCCAGGAAGAATGGACCACCTTCCACAGATCCTCCCAGCCAGGATTGCTGCACCGCCATCTACAGCCCTCTAGACCACCAGCCCCTAGAATACCATCCACAGACCCACTCACAGCCAGGAAGACTGGACCACCTTCAACAGACCTTCCCAGCCAGGATTGCTGCACCGCCATCTACAGACCTCTAGACGACCAGCCCCTAGAATACCATCCACAGACCCACTCACAGCCAGGAAGACTGGACCACCTTCCACAGACCTTCCCAGCCAAGATTGCTGCACCGCCAGCTACAGACTTCTAGACGACCAGCCCCTAGAATACCATCCACAGACCCACTCACAGCCAGGAAGACTGGACCACCTTCCACAGACCTTCCCAGCCAGGATTGCTGCACCGCTATCTACAGACCTCTAGACCACCAGCCCCTAGAATACCATCCACAGACCCACTCACAGCCAGGAAGACTGGACCACCTTCCACAGACCTTCCCAGCCAAGATTGCTGCACCGCCAGCTACAGACCTCTAGACGACCAGCCCCTAGAATACCATCCACAGACCCACTCACAGCCAGGAAGACTGGACCACGTTCCACAGACCTTCCCAGCCAGGATTGCTGCACCGAAATCCACTGACCTCTAGACCACCAGCCCCTACAATACCATCCACAGACCCACTTACAGCCAGGAAGAATGGACCACCTTCCACAGACCTTCCCAGCCAGGATTGCTGCACCGCCATCTACAGACCTCTAGACGACCAGCCCCTAGAATACCATCCACAGACCCTCTCACAGCCAGGAAGACTGGACTACCTTCCACAGACCTTCCCAGCCAGGATTACTGCACCGCCATCTACAGACCTCTAGACCACCAGCCCCTAAAATACCATCCACAGACCCGCTCACTGCCAGGAAAACTGGACCACCTTCCACAGACCTTCCCAGACAGGATTTCTTCACCGCTATCCACAGACCTCTCGACTACCATCAACAGACCCAACTGGCTGTTAAGCCAACTTCTAAAGACTGCACCCAACCAGAAATGTCCATCACCATCCACAGTCCTTACTAACCCTCACACCCAGGAACTCTGCACCTTCATCCACAGACCCGACACACCCAGACATCTTACACCATCCCTGTGGCATAACAATAGCCCCCGTAGGCTCCGCGGCGCAGGGGCCCCAAGATTCAGGGGTCCCCTCCAGTACTGTGCACGGGCGGGCCTGAGAGCTCCTGGCAGGGCCTAGAGTTTGGGGGGTGGGGGCGCTCATGCACGTCGCAGGGGGCATTCCTCAAGTGTTGTAACACCCTTGTCCCATCTTCCACAGACCGCACCCAGCTACAGCCCCTAGAATACCATCCACAGACCCACTGTCAGTCAGGAAGACTGGACCACCATCCATGGACATGGCATATACCATCCTCCACAAACCGCACCTATCTACAGCTCCAAGATTACCCCCTACAGACCCCCACAGCCAGATCTCTGCGGTTGGCGTTAATTCAACAAAATGCCAGTGGTTGACATCATCCAAAGGTTGAGCCTCTGATGGCATCACAGGAAGTGACGTAACATTACTTTTTGACCCTGCTGAAGTCAGAGAAGATGCTGCCACGTGACCCGTGACCTAATGGCATTAAGGTAGCAACACCGCTGAACCGCGGGCTCAGCAGGGACAGGAAAGACTTTGGGAGTTGGGCATGCCCCCTTTTATTTTTAGTAGTGGCCCTGGGGGTGAGGTCCCCAGGGCCTAACAAGGCTCAGGAGCGGGGCCGCCAGCCCCCTCCCTTTTAATTAGGAAAACGGCCCTGGGGGATAGGATCCACAGGGGCTAATAAGGCTCGGGAGGGGGGGCACTTGAGGCTGTCATACCTGGACATGGCATCGATGCCAGGCAGGGACTCCCGCAGCCAAGCAGAGCAACAGCCAGAGTGCCCAGAAGGCCAGGAATAGTTCACAGGCACAGGCACTTCAACAGGTTCACCCTTTAATGCCCATGTACAGATGTGGTCACATATGCCCAGTCAGGCTCTTTACATGACAAATGACCACAATGCCAAGTCCAGTCTCCCCCTTTACATGACTATCCTTACGTTCCCAGGGCCTCCTCTCAACATGCAGCTGTAGCGTTCAATTCCCAGCAAAGCCCCCCGGGTGCAGCTCTCTCAAAAGACGCGTGCAGCGCCCCCAAGTGGATAGAGTATCAAACGTCCAGCACAGACCCCCCACGAACACTTGGCCTCAAACCTGTGCAGCCCCCCCTTGGGATGTTTAGGCTGAGGTGACCAGCGCAGCTTCCTAATGTCGAGAAGTCGCCTACAACGCTCCGTGCACCCTTCACCTATGCAGGCATGGCCTCTCTGTCTTATGCAGCCTCCCTTTTAGAGGTGTATATGCAGATGGCGATTGCAGCCTTCACCCATGCTGGAGTGGCCGCCGTGTCTTGTGCAGCCTCCCCCTTAGAGGTGTACATGCAGATGGCCATTGCAGCCTCCACCTGTGCAGGCATGGCCTCAATGTCTTATGCAGCCTCCCCCTTAGAGGTGTCTATGCAGGAAGCCATTGCAGCCTCTGTCCATGCTGGCGGGCCTCTGTGTCTGTGCAGTCTCTCCTTTAGAGGTGTCTATGCAGATGGCCGCTGAAGCCTTCACCCATGCAAGCGTGGCTTTAATATCTTGTGCAACCTCCCCCATAGAGGTGTACATGCAGATGGCCGTTGCAGCCTCCACCCATGCTGGCGGGCCTCAGTGTCTTGTGCTGACTCTTCTTTAGAGGTGTCTATGCAGATGGCCGTTGCAGCCTCTATCCATGCTGGCGGGCCTCAGTGTCTTGTGCTGCCTCTTCTTTAGAGGTGTCTATGTAGATGGCCATTGCAACCTCCTCCTGTGCAGGCGTGGCCTCAATATCTTGTGCAGCCTCCCATTTAGAGGTGTCTATGCAGATGGCCATTGCAGCCTCCACCTGTGCTGGAGTGGCCGCAGTGTCTTGTGCAGCCTCTCCTTTAGAAGTGTATATGCAGACGGCCGTTCCAGCCTCCACCCGCGCAAGCGTGGCCTCAGTGTCTTGTGCAGCCTCCCCCTTAAAAGTGTACATGCAGATGGCCATTGCAACCTCCTCCTGTGCAGGCGTGACCTCAGTGTCTTGTGCAGCCTCTTCTTTAGAGGTGTCTATGTAGTTGGCCATGGCAGCCTCCACCTGTGCAGGCATGGCCTCAATGTCTTATACAGCCTCCCCCTTAGAGGTGTCTGTGCAGATAGCCATTGCAGCCTCCACCCATGCAGGCGTGGCCTCAGTGTCTGTTCAGCCTCTCCTTTAGAGGTGTATATGCAGAGGGCCACTGCTGCCTCCACCCATGCAGGCGTGGCCTCAATATCTTGTGCAGCCTCCCTTTTAGAGGTGTATATGCAGATGGTCATTGCAGCCTCCACCCATGCAGGCGTGGCAACAAATGCCTTGTGCAGCCTCCCCCTTAGAGGTGTATATGCAGACGACCATTGCAGCCACCTCCCGCGCAGACATGACCTAGATGTCTTGTGCAGCCTCCCCCTTAAAAGTGTACATGCAGATGGCCATTGCAACCTCCTCCTGTGCAGGCGTGACCTCAGTGTCTTGTGCAGCCTCTCCTTTAGAGGTCTTTATGTAGATAGCCATGGCAGCCTCCACCTGTGCTGGAGTGGCCTCAATGTCCTGTGCAGTCTCCCATTTAGAGGTGTATATGCAGATGGTCATTGCAGCCTCCACCCATGCAGGCGTGCAATCAAATGCTTTGTGCAACCTCCCCCTTAGAGGTATATATGCAGAAGGCCAGTACAGCCTCCACCTCTGCAGACGTGGCCTCAAATGCCTTGTGCAGCCTCCCACTTAGCGGTGTCTATGCAGATGGTCATTGCAGACTCAACCCGTGCAAGCATGGCATCAAATGTCTTGTGCAGCCTCCCCCTTAGGGGTGTATATGCAGATGGTCATTGCAGCCTCCATCTGTGCAGGTGTGGCCTCAAATGCCTTGTGCAGCCTCCCACTTAGAGGTTTATATGCAGACGGCGATTGCAGCCTCCACCTGTGCAGGCGTGGCCTCTCTGTCTTATACAGCCTCCCATTTAGAGATGTATACGTAGATGGCAATTGCAGCCTCCACCTATGCTGGAGTGGCCTCAGTGTCTGTGCATCCTCTCCTTTAGAGGTGTATATGCAGACGGCCGCTGAAGCCTTCATCCATGCAGGCGTGGCCTCAATGTCTTGTGCAGCCTACCCTTTAGAGGTGTCTATGCAGATGGTCATTGCAGCCTCCACCTATGCTGGAGTAGCCTAAATGTCTTGTGGATCCTCCACCTTTGATGTTTATATGCAGACGGCCATTGCAGCCTCCACCCGTGCAGGCATAGCCTAGATGTCTTGTGCAGCCTCTCCCTTAGAGGTGTATATGCAATTGGCCAATGCAGCCTCCACCTGTGCAGGTGTGGCCTCTCTGTCTCGTGCAGCCTCCCGTTCAGAGGTGTATATGCAGGCGGCCACTGCAGCCTCCACCCATGCAGGTGTGGCCTCAATATCTTGTGCAGGCTCCCCCTTAGAGGTTTATATGCAGACGACCATTGCAGCCTACACTTATGCTGGAGTGGCCGCAGTGTCTTGTGAAGCCTCTCCTTTAGAGGTGTCTATGTAGATGCCTCCACCCGTGCAGGCATGGCCTCAATGTCCTGTGCAGCCTCCCATTTAGAGGTTTCTATGCAGATGGTCATTGCAGCCTCCACCCATGCAGGCGTGGCATCAAATGCTTTGTGCAACCTCCACCTTAGAGGTGTATATGCAGACGCCGTTGCAGCCTCCACCTTGTACAGCCTCCTCCTTAGAGGTATATATGCAGTAGGCCAGTACAGCGTCCACCTCTGCAGACGTGGCCTCAAATGCCTGATGCAGCCTCCCACTTAGCAGTGTCTATGCAGATGGTCATTCCAGCCTCAACCCATGCAGGCGTGGCTTCAGATGTTTTTTACAACCACCCCCTTAGAGGTGTATATGCAGAGAGGATGTACCCTTAGGGCTAGAGCGGTCGACCTTGAAGCTGGGGAACCAGGTTCGAGTCTCGGCAGCAACACTCAACATCCATTGATTCTGGACAAATCACTTACAGGCACATGCATCAAGAAAAGCTTTTGCGAGTCCTTAATTGCGAATATTAAGGAATCGCAAATAAGGACTCGCAAAAGCCTATGCATGTAGGAATCACTATTAAAATAGCGATTCCTTAACATTCATTAATTGCGACTCACAAATTGCGAGTCGCAATTAATGAATGGCTTCCCATTCATTTCTATGGGCCTCCAGGCCCATAGGAATGCATTGGAGATTGCGGGAGTAATTTGCGAGTACCAGCAGGTACTCGCAAATTGCTCCCGCAATTTCTAGGGTGCAAGGGTGTCAAAATGACACCCTATTGCACCCATGTATTTGAACTCCGCACACATGTTGCATACACACATGCTCTAAGGGCATGTGTGTGCGCAACATGAAACTTAGAAAAATGCAAATAAGTGCATTTTTCTAAGTTTTAGCAAATTACCATGAAGTCCAGCTTCATGGTAATTTGCTCCCGCTAGTAGCGAAATCGCTATTTTTTAAACTTGAATGCATTGCATTTAAGGAATCTCACTGAGGGTTTCCTTAAATGCAATCGCTATTTAAGGAATCGCTATTTTGAGATTCCTTAAATTGCGATTTTTGCATTTGGGATGATGCATCCCAAATGCAAAAATACCGGTCGCAAAGGGGCAGATTCTGAGAATCTGCCCGTTTGCGACCGGTTTTGGGGTTGATGCATGTGCCTAATAATCTCCCCGTACCTAACAAAAAAAAAAAAAAAGAATGTGTCATTGTGTAAGGAAACCGGTGCTCATGTAAAACGCTCTGATACCTGATAACTTCGGATCTAGTTCGCTCTATATAAAACTGAAAAAAAAAAAATAATTCTTGTGCAGCCTCGCCCTTTGGGGTGTACATGCAGATGGTCATTGCAGCCTCAACCCATGCAGGCGTGGCTTCAGATGTTTTTTGCAACCACCCCCTTAGAGGTTTATATGCAGACGGCCATTGCAGCCTCCACCCGTGCAGGCATGGCCTAGATGTCTTGTGCAGCCTCCCCCTTAGAGGTGTACATGCAGATGGCCATTACAACCTACACCCATGCAGGCATGGTTTACGATGTCTTCTGCAGCCTCCTCCTCAGCGGTGTATATACAGATGGCCATTGCAGCCTCCACCTGTGCAGGTGGGGCCTCAATGTCTTATGCAGCCTACCCCTTTGAGGT
The DNA here is from genome assembly GCF_964204655.1 of Triturus cristatus. Taxonomy (NCBI): domain Eukaryota; kingdom Metazoa; phylum Chordata; class Amphibia; order Caudata; family Salamandridae; genus Triturus; species Triturus cristatus. Next base: position 812,792,180 of record NC_140595.1, read on the forward strand.
TTGTATGCAGATGGCCATTGCAGCCTCCACCCGTGCAGGCGTGGTGCAGTGTCTTGTGCAGCCTCCCACTTAGAGGTAACCCTGGGTGTAGAGGTCGTAGCAGGGCTACGCGGAGGTCCATGGAGTTGGAAACAAACTCCGTGGAACTCTGTGGAACTCTGCTACGCCGCCCGCCTCCACCCCCCTATTAAGAATTAAGTTTACAGGAATTAAAAATAAACTTAAAACCACTTACCTCTTTACAGCGGAGTACCCGGACTACCCTCCTCTTCCCTGCCATACCGGTAAAGCTTGAGAAAACTGCGCATTGCGCGTGCGCCGAGCACGCTCATTATTTGCAAGATACGCAGTTTCTCAAGCTTTACCGGTATGGCAAGGAAGAGGAGGAGGGCAGCCCGGGGACGCCGCAATAAAGAGGTAAGTGGTTTTAAGTTCATTTTTAATTCCTGTAAACTTACTTCTTAATAGGAGGGTGGAGGTGGGGGCTGGCCAACTCGGCTCCAATGTGGAGTGTGCAGAGATTTGCCTTCTCCACGTTCTCCGTAGAACGCGGAGAAGGCAAATCTCCGCACACTTCGCTGGTGGAGCGGAGGTCTCCGCCCCAGCCAGGTTACCTAGAGGTGCCTCTGCAGATGGCTCTTCAATCAATCAATCAATCAATCATTCAATCAATCAATCAATCAATCAAGGTTGGTAAAGCGCAACGACTCACCCGCAAGGGTCTCAAAGTGCTAGGGGGAGGGGGGTGGCTCTAGTTGACTGATGGGGTCATCCGAAGAGCTAGGTCTTGAGGTCCTTCCTGAACTGGAGCAGTGTAGGGACTTGCCGGTGGGTGGGATAGTGGCCAGAGAAATGTCAGCTGATCGGAAGTGTCTCTTGGGTGCGTGGAAGGAGAGGCGATAGTTTAGGTATGCTGGTTTGATGTTGTGGGCATGAGGAGCTTGAAAGTTATTCTTCTTTCGAAGGGGAGCCAGTGGAGATTGCAGAGGAGTTGGGTGATGTGATTGTGACGGAGGATGTCTAGGATCAGTCCGACTGCGGTGTTCTGGAGTTTGTGAAGTAGTTTATTGTTGATTCCGGAGAAGAGTGTTGCCGTAGTCCAGGCTGCTACTGGTGAGGGCGTGCACAACCATTTTTTTTTATTCAGATGGCATCAATCTGAAAGTTTTTCAGAGTATGCGGAGGGTGTTGAAGCAGGCCGAAGATATGGTGTTGATCTGGTGGTTCATCGTGAGCGATGAATCAAGTATAATGCTGAGTTTTTGGGCACGGTCTGTCGGGGTGGAGTTGTTTCCGAGGGCGGCAGGCCACCAGGTGTCGTCCCAAGTGGAGTGTGGGAATGAGGACTTCTGTTTTCTCGGAGTTGAGTTTTTAGGCAGCTCTTCTTCATCCAGGTGGCGATGGCTTTCATCCCTTCTCGGAAGTTGTGCCTGATGATGTTGGGTTCTTTGGTGAGGGACAGGATGAGCTGGTTGTTTTCAGTGCAAATTCCACCCGTGCAGGCGTGGCTGCAGTGTCTTGTGTGGTCTCCCCCTTAGAGTTGCCTATGCATATGGCCATTGCAGCCTCAACCCGTGCATGCATAATCTAGATGTCTTGTGCACCGTCCCCCTTAGAGGTGTGCATGCAGATGGCCGTTGCAGCCTCCACCCATGCAGGTGTTACCTCAGATGTCTTGAGCAGCCTCCACCTTAGAGGTATCTATGCAGATGGCCATGGCAGGCTCCACCCATGCAGGCGTTGCCTCAGATGTCTTGAGCAGCCTCCACCTTAGAGGTATCTATGCAGATGGCCATGGCAGGCTCCACCCATGCAGGCGTTGCCTCAGATGTCTTGAGCAGCCTCCACCTTAGAGGTGTCTATGCAGATGGCCATGGCAGCTTACACCCGTGCAGGTGTGGCCTCAGATGTCTTGAGCAGCCTCCACCTTAGAGGTGTCTATGCAGATGGCCATGGCAGCTTACACCTGTGCAGGTGTGGCCTCAGATGTCTTGAGCAGCCTCCACCTTAGAGGTGTCTATCCAGATGGCCATGGCAGCTTACACCTGTGCAGGTGTGGCCTCAGATGTCTTGAGCAGCCTCCCCCTTAGAGGTGTCTATGCAGATGGCCGTTGCAGCCTCCACCCATGCAGGTGTTGCCTCAGATGTCTTGAGCAGCCTCCACCTTAGAGGTATCTATGCAGACGGCTGTTGCAGCCTCCACCCATGCAGGCGTTGCCTCAGATGTCTTGAGCAGCCTCCACCTTAGAGGTGTCTATGCAGACGGCCGTTGCAGCCTCCACCCATGCAGGCGTTGCCTCAGATGTCTTGAGCAGCCTCCACCTTAGAGGTGTCTATGCAGATGGCCATGGCAGCTTACACCTGTGCAGGTGTGGCCTCAGATGTCTTGAGCAGCCTCCACCTTAGAGGTGTCTATGCAGACGGCTGTTGCAGCCTCCACCCATGCAGGCGTTGCCTCAGATGTCTTGAGCAGCCTCCACCTTAGAGGTGTCTATGCAGACGGCCGTTGCAGCCTCCACCCATGCAGGCATTGCCTCAGATGTCTTGAGAAGCCTCCACCTTAGAGGTGTCTATGCAGATGGCCATGGCAGCTTACACCTGTGCAGGTGTGGCCTCAGATGTCTTGAGCAGCCTCCACCTTAGAGGTGTCTATGCAGACGGCCGTTGCAGCCTCCACCCATGCAGGCGTTGCCTCAGATGTCTTGAGCAGCCTCCACCTTAGAGGTGTCTATGCAGACGGCCGTTGCAGCCTCCACCCATGCAGGCATTGCCTCAGATGTCTTGAGAAGCCTCCACCTTAGAGGTGTCTATGCAGATGGCCATGGCAGCTTACACCTGTGCAGGTGTGGCCTCAGTGTCTTATAAACCCTCCCCCTTAGAGGTGTATATCATACCTGCCAACGTGTAGAACAATCTCACAGTGTGGGCAGGGGGCAGGGCCTTGAAGGGTGCAGGGCCTTGTATCGAGAAGTACCTAGGAGGCACTTTTGAACCCCATGCCGCCCCTAAGCCCCTCCTCCAAAAAAATAAAAGCTTGCTGAAGCTGGTGCTGATGTCATGGGGTGTTTTCACACCCCTTAATGGACATCTGCAGTTCAAAGCCTCTACAAAACGAGCTGGAAAACCTCTATTTACAGTTGTTTTCAACTTGTTTTCCCTGCCACAGTATGATATCGGCTCCTCACCGGGTGACCGTGTGATGGGAGCCGATTCCGTGTGTCACACTGTGGCACCGTGTGAGTTGGGGGAAACAGCCTTTACAACAAGGTAAATACATCGTATACATTCGTCTCGCATTTTATTAGCACACATTTTTTTACCACGATTATGCATTTACATTGCATACCAATACCACAAATATAAGGTAAGTTGGGAGGGGATCGGGGGTGTCGCCCCACAAATACATTGTTCTTAAATATATAAACAATGCGTGGTATTGAAATGCGATGTATATGCATAATCGCGGTAAAAACATGCGTGCAAAAAAATGTGAGGAAAATGCATGCGATGTATTTACCAGCGTTGGACCATCGTACAACCGTGAGTTGGTAGGTATGGTATATGCAGATGGCCATCGCAGCCCCCACGCATGCAGGCGTGGCCTCAATATTTGCATATGTCCCCTCCATGTCCAGTTCAACCTTCTCACGTGCAGGCGATGCCTTACACTCAGAGTGCAGCCTCCCCACATGTACGCAGGGCCTCCCATGCCCCGTGGGTGCCCCCAGGTGTCAGTGTCACCTTGAAATATTAATCAGGGCACACTGTGTGCTGCATGAATGCCCCAGCTAATCACCTGCAGCAAAGCCACAAACATATCTTTCGTCTTCTTTACATTCACAGAGATAAAAGCAGCTTCCGTCGCCCCGTCCCCGCGCACCAGTGCTTAATTTGTAAAATATTAAGTGCCAGGGCACTAACAAGGAGGCCACTGCAGCTTGCACCACCCATCGCCCCTGCCATCTCTGCCAAAACAACTACTAACCATCTCTCTCGCATATAAATGCGACAGTTCAGATTATTCCAGGCTCCCAAAGATAAAGCAATGGCTGGGGAGGCAGGTATTAGCATTTTTTATGTATACTGTATTCCTAAACGACTACTGTTCTGCTCATCTCTAAATTAGATGAGCAGCGCCACCATGTGGTGGACTGTTCTAAATATGTTGTTGACAATTAGGTGCCGGTGCTGAGCAACCGGAAAGCCCTGGCCCAAATTAAGCTCTACCGCGCACCTACACTCAACTCTTTCCTATCCCTGTGTGGGGTAAGGTGATGGTGCCCCAAATGGTTGTCTTTTGGGCCCTTCCTCTAAAGGGGGCATATTATCAAGGACGGCGTTAAAATTATCGCAGCTTTAGTGGCAGGAAACTGCCGCTAAATCGGCGATAATGGGCTTGATAATATGCTGCAGAGAATTCCAATAGAAGCCCATATTCACACCAGAACATGGGCTTCTATTGTAATTTTCTGCGGCATATTATCAAGCCCATTATCGCCGCTTTTAGCGGCAGTTTTTCTGCCCCTAAAGCGGCCATAATTTTAACTCCGTCCTTGATAATATGCCCCCAGGTGAGGAGGTGCAGTCATTAATGGATGCACAGTGTATCCATTGTCTATGCGTCGGACCGTGAGGTCTGTGCCAGTGGTCTGAGGCAGTCACAGCTGATGGGGTGACATCTGTATAGGGTACCGTCATTAGCCACCTATAGCCGGGGCCACAGGCTCTGCTGCACTCCACGTGGATACCACGTCACCATCTTTGCAGCTCTTGACTCTCAGAGTCTCCGCCAGCAGCTGAACTCAGATTCTGGCTGACAAAAAACACAGACAAAATAAATACAAACTTGAGTCAGGCTCTGTGTTACATTAGGTTATGCAATTTTTTATTCATAAAGTAGTCGTGTGTGACTGTACGGAAAATAACACAACAAACTGGTTTGAAGCTAGAAAGCCTTGCACAATTTCTTGAAAGATTAAAAAGTAACGCTTTTCCAAAAAACCTTGCAAAGACAAGAGGGGACGCATCTGAGGCGCAGTTTGTTCCATACTTTTGCTATTTCCACAGAGATAATTCCATCCCCAGAGGGCATCGTCCTAGTTTTGGAGATAATAGCAAAGGATAGCGTGAGATGCTCGCTGTGCGCATGAACATTGATTGTTGTGGCCATAAAAGTTTGTTAAGCGCCATAGATTTCATGGTTTCCCACAACGAATGTCTTGAATAATATCTTCTTCTGAGCAGGGAGCCAGTGAAGTTATCTCAGGATCGAAGTGATACGGTGCCGGCATCTGTGACAAATCCGGCAGTCATATTCTGCAGTAACGGCAGCCATCTTGCGAGGTTGTCTGGCATTACCGTAGACAAGCTGTGATTGCACTCACTCACAATGGGAAGATAGTGTTAATTTTTAAAACATTGGAATGTTGAGCACTCCATTGAAGACAGTGGAGTGCTCCGGGATTCTAACGGCCGGTCGAAGCCCAGAGCTCCAACATTCCACTCTTGTCGTTCACAACAGTTGCTGTGAGACCGAGGGGACTTCAATCCCCTCGGGCTCCATGATGCCTTTGTTTTGTTTGTTAGAACATTCTGTCCTCTAGGGGAAGAACGTTCTAATAGCCTTACAGCCCCTCTGTAGCTGGACTATACCGGCATTAAAGTCCCGCTCCCTTGCTGGAGAGGGCCTTTCATGGCCAGTATAGCCCGCTAAGGCAGGCTCCGAAGCTATATGAGAACATTGGAATGTTGAGCGCTCCATTGAAGACAATGGAGCAGCTCCGGGCTTATAATGGCTGGTATACGCCTTCTGCTCCAATATTGCAATGTTTGAATTCATTCTTAATAATAATCCACATTTGTAAAGCGCGAACAATCACCCATAAGGGTCTCTAGGCGCTGGAGGCCGTCGGGAAGATTAAGCAAGCTATTGCCCAAAGTCACATGGTGCTGAGCTAATCTGCCGCCGGTGCCGGGGATTGAACCCTGGTCCCCAGATGCCGGAGTCAGTCGCCCTGGCCGCAGCACCACACATTCTTCTCCCTTGTCAATTTAGAACATTCTACACTGAGGGGCCGATTCCGATCTGGGTCGAAAGGGCACCGAACGCGATCTGGCTGGAAAAACTACGAGCCGTACGCGTGTTTTCCACCCGACTCGTACAGCTGTACGAGCGAGCAAGTACGATGCGAGCTACATGAAATTCACCGACTGAGTCGTTTCCAGGACCGAACCGCTCCGTACGTCTCGGTTGTAAGCTAACCGTGGCGTGCAATGGATGCGATTCTCGACCGAGCCAGTAAGATGCACGCTTCGGACAGCCTGTGCGAGCCGGAGTGTTCGGCTCGCAAATCGTCCGGGTGGTTGCCTTTGGGGGTCCGTGTCGGACCCCCTGTCACCCGCAGCCCTATGACTCGGACACAGGGGGAGACCCATGGGTCCCCCCAACACAGGCGTGTACGGTGCGGATGGCACCGACGCATACCCACTGTAGGGGGCGCCCTTGCACGAGACGTACCTATTCAGTCAATGGGAGCCCATGCACGTGTCGTACGATCGGCTCCCATTGACTTCTATGGGAGTCCGACCGAACCGAGTCCGGCAGCATACGGCCGCATCGTACTCGCTCGGTCGGACTGCAGGACACCGGCTCGGTCGGAAAACACTCCGGATCCGGCTCGGTCAGAGTGCTTTCCGACCCGGATCGGAATCGGCACCAAAGTGGGTGGAATAGTCTAATAGCCTTATCCTGTTTCTGTCTTGGGTCGTACCAGTTGTTAAAGGCCCTCTCTCTCGTTATAGCCCGTACCTACGCAGTGGGCTATAAGGCTGTCTTAATATTAGGGCTCCCTGTTTTATGGTATTTATTTTTTTGATTTTTCCATCTGTATTTATCCACATTTATTTTTTATCAACTTTATCTGTATTTATCCATATTTATTATGGGTTTTGTGAAAAAAATGTTGTGTCCAAATAATTATTCCAAGGGCCACACTTACCATTGGCCCGCAATATTAGGTAAGAAGGAGCAGTTGGCAACGTGGAAGGTTCAAACGTTTATTAGCCACCACAGAACTCTATATAGAGGAGCCTCGTCGATCCTCACCCATCAGGTGCGCCGAGGAAGACTGCTGGCTCCTTGACAGTAACACACTTTTATACATTATCAGTACAGCATACAAAACCATATATGTGGAAAAGTACCAGTTAGTCCTGGCGCCCCTAATGAGCTCATGCCTATTTCTAGTTTCGGTTACACATACAAAGGGTTACTATCTTTACAGAGAAGGTCGAAAGGGTGACTCCCTTCTCGTCCTAGGCCTAGAGGAATTTGCCTGATACTCCCTTCTAACAGATGTGACCTTGCTTCTTAGCAACTCAGCCTGTCTCCTAATTAAATGCAAGGAAAGGGGAAAGCAGAGGGTGTGCGGAAAAGACCACGTGACTCCCAAGTGAGAGAGAGAGCCACAATCCAAGATGGAGGCGGTTCGGTTTCTCGGCCCTTTTTGTCGTACTAAACATAATCGGAGATCTCGAACCGTTTAATACACCATAACGAGGTAAACTATCATTAGATATACTGCGCTAATCATTTCGTAATATCTTGAATACCTCAGAATGGCCCTTTTAGCGCAGCATAGCTAATAACGGGGTCAGTCTTCGAAAATACCCTCATCAATCTGCATTAAGTCGTGCGTCTCCTTCTGAGCCCGCTGAGTATCTATTCTGGTTTGGACGGGCTCGGGCCTAGGGATGGATCGGCGAACTTGAGCAGCACAATATGCACAGCAAGCAGGCCCGCACTGTAGACAAAGACAGCAGGTGAAAATGAACCCCACTATTCCTAAAAGAATCATAAATAACTTCCATCCCCAGGTGGTCACCAAATCCCAAAACCACCCAGACAAAGACCAAGTACCAGTCTCGGTGTGAATTTCTGAAGCTAGCCGATGTAGTTTCTGAATGGCTAAATGGACAGAAGGGGCGGAGTCAGGTATATATACACAACAGGAGCTGCCGATGACTCTACAAGCTCCTCCGCGATCAGCTAGGATAACATCCAAAACAAGACGATTTAGGAGGGTCACAAGCCGGGTCGCCTGGAGCTCCACTGTGATATTAGTTAATATTCCTGCAGTAGTATTGACCACCCCTTCCACTACTCTAGATAGCCTCCTGAATTCTTTACTATTGAGGATGGGTCCCCATATAGGCAATGCCCCTTTTATGATATCAACGAAGTGTTGGGCTGGAGTGTCAGTCTGGTCAGTGGCATCATTACTGGCGGCTTCAGCTTTTAGGCTCCGCCGATTTAAGGAATGAGATTTGTGATAATCGGAAGGAGCTATGTAGACCGGTGGGTAAAGAAAGGATAAGTAACATCGACCTGCCCATCCCCTGGGTAGCCAAGTGTATGCATTTTCACCGCACACGAAATAAACATTGGGAGGGGTGAGTGTTGGGGGACTACTGAAAGTCTGTAGTTTATAAGTGTAATTACATCTACTATAACCTACGGATAGATGTCCAGTACCCTGCACGCAGAAGGAGGAGGACGTATTCAATACCGGGACCGGAATGATTTTCTCATCTGAGACATTTCGCTCCTGGAAATACTTGAAATACTCAGTAAAATTAAAGGTCATGAAATCCAACACTTCATCCCTCAACCAGGTATCATTCTCATGATCAGTGTATACGTTCATACAGGCGGTAGGATCAAGGGTACCATCCGTCCCCTCTGCATTAGGAGTAAAACCTTGGTGTGTCTCTATATAGGCTAAAATCAAGGCATAATCCTTCTCTGAGAATCGACGTTCATCTATAGCGTAGTGTTCATATAGCATGGATAACATCTTGAACCAGGCTTCACAACTACCTAAATAAGACAAAGGCATTGATATGAACAAATCTTGCTTATGCATCACTGACGGGAGAAGACCACAGACCCAACAATCAGTAACATTTGTGGAACTATGAGTCTGGTGTAGCATCTCAATGAAAGCATTATGTACATATGTCTGTCGGTGTCTCTCCTTATGGGGGGCAAAAGTCTGGAAATGATGTTCCTTAGGAGCAGGGATAGACACTATCAAGGTGTGCACAGGATGGCGAAACTCTAGATATATAAACAGACCTAAGCATAGTACAAATGATACAATCAATATAGAAATGAAAACAATTTTAACACGCAAGCTCCATGAGGAGAACATTGGCAAATGCGGGGGAATGGTACGAGGTACTATGGGCTGCCCCTCTTCAGGGACAAAACGAGCAAAAGGGTACATTTTCTCACTAAAAGGCCAATATAATCTCGGGAAAAGGGTTACGAGCAGTCCGACCTGCCGGAGGGTGCTTCTTTCCTGTGTCCGTATAGAGCCTCACAGGCAGACTCCTATTGTTCATAAAAAGAAAAAAAAGAAAGAATAAAAACTTCTCGCGTTGGGGTCGCACTTGACGCAACCCTTGTTGAAAGGAAACTCCACCTGGGCCCCCACCAATCCAACCAATGTCTCTACCTTCGTTCTGAAAAGAGCTTTACTGAAAGTTCCATGCTCTCAACGAGTTCAGTCCAGTGTTCTACCAATCCTCAGGTCTTTGCCGAGGCTTCCAACTTCACTCGCCAAGGCTAGACCTGGGATTCCCTATTTCCGGGGCCGCAGGTGATATCGATCCCGACCAGGGGTTTCAGGATTCACAAACAAAGCAGGCACAGTGGGATCGGACGAGGAGCTGGGCTCCCGACCAGACGCCTCACTTGGAGCAATTGAGTGGTCGCAAAAAGGGTCTTTCAGGCTCACAGCACTCTCCCCTCGCCCGCCAACCTCTCTGCGGGTGTCCAGGGAAAGTCGTTCTCCAGTGCTGGGTTCGCCCTGAGTTGGCAGGCCTTCCTCCTGGTCAAGCTGCTCCCTTGGCAATGGGAGAGGAACTCGCTTAAGATGGGAGATATGGATCCAGCGCTGCTTACCCTCGACTTTTACCGCCGTTCGCGTTGCCAGGAGCACCTGGTACGGTCGGGACCAGCGCGGATCCAAACTCGACTTTCGTTGGTAGTTTCGAACCAAGACCCACTGTCCAGGTTCCACGCTGTGTCCAGGTCCCTCCGGCAGGGGCTGCAGTATGGCAGATATCTGTTGATGAATGGAATGGAGATCTTTAGTCAAAGCATACAAATAATCAGTCAGCATAGGATGGTCGATGTCCCTGAAGGATTTGGGCCGGGGTACTCCCCACACGTTGGCAGGTCTGCCAAAAATTACTTCATATGGGGAGATACCGCTCCGGGAATGGGGGGTAGTCCTTACGGACAACAGGGCCAGGGGCAGGAGATCAGGCCATTTTAATCCTGTCGTGTCCTGAAGTTTAGCCAGTTTCAATTTCAAAATTCCATTATATTTCTCAACCAGACCCGCTGACTGAGGATGTCGGGCTGCGTGAAACTTCTGCTGAATGGACAGACCCTTGCATACATGCTTAACTAAGTCAGCATTAAAATGTGTCCCGTTGTCACTCCAAATCACCCGTGGCAACCCATATCGGGGGAAAAACTCCTTTACCAGAGCTTTCGCGGTTGCCAGGGCAGTATTTTCCTTTGTGGGATACGCCTCCACCCACTTACTAAAAGTACAGATCACCACCAGCACGTATTTCAGACTGTTAACTCGTTCCAGCTGTATGTAATCCATTTGAAGTACTTCAAAAGGCAGGGTGGGCGGCGCAAAATTACCCGCCAAGACGGGAATGCTAACCCCAGGATTATGCTGGAGACAAATCATGCAATGCTGAACCAGGTTCCTAGCTGTCTTATGGATATTAACATTATACCAGACAGGATCCAATGTGGCACAGATGCCCTGGACCCCTACATGTGAAGGTCCGTGCGCCATAGTTACTACTGCATTTACAAATGCGTTTGGCAGCAACCATCTACACCTTTCTGACAAGTCAGTCCAACATCCATTCTCATCAAGCCTCCCCACCTGCTCTTTCCAGTATGTCAGTTCTTCCGGGGTCACCTCCTTTTGTAGCTCTTTCACACTGTCTATGGTGTTGTTAAAAACCCCTGCCTCTATCATTTTTGTCACTACAAACATGGAAATGGTGTCAGACTGGGCTGTTTCTTTGGCGATTCTATCCGCAAAGGAATTTCCCCTCCCCACATCATCAACTATAACCTTGTGTGCACTGCATTTCACTATGGCCAGGGTTTTAGGCAATGTTAATGCAGCCAGTAATCGGTCAACTAATGGTCCATTCTTTATCTTTTCGCCATGAGATGTCAAGAATCCTCTTTCCGCCCATAACCTCCCGAAGCTATGTGCTACACCGAACGCATACTGGCTATCGGTGTAGACACTTAGCCTCAAACCTTTCCCCAACTCGCAGGCCCTGAATAATGCAACCAATTCGGCCGCCTGGGCCGACCGGTATGGTATCTTGGCTGCCTCGACTACCGTTTGCAGGGTAGTGATCGCATAAGCCGCAGCGGTCGTACCATCCGGTAATCTAAAGCAGGACTCATCAACATACAATTCTCCTTGGGCATCAAATAGTGGGGTGTCAGTTAGATCTATCCGGCCCTTAGTTTCTTCTTCAGTTCGAAAAATACAATCATGTATGTCTTGTCCACCATCCCCTGAAGGGAGGGGCAACAACGTGGCAGGGTTCAAGTTAACACATCGTTTGATCGTTATATGAGGTGCAAACAGGGTCAATTCGTACCCTGTAAGACGTGCACTAGTTAAGTGCTGCGTCTGTGTCCTGTTTAATAATACGTCCACAGCATGAGGCACCATCACTGTCAGATCCGTATTCAGGACTAGCCCTTCCGATTGTCTGATCGCAACCGTCCACCTCCTGCACGTAGAGCACAAAAGGTTTCCGGTAGTCAGGGGTGCCAAGCACAGGAGCAGAGCAAAGAGCAGTTTTCAGAGCAGAAAGGGCAGTCTGGCATTCATCAGTCCAAGGTAAAGGTTCATGCACTTCCTTCGTAGTTAGATACAAGAAAGGTTTAGTCAAGAGAGAATAGTTAGCAATCCATTGGCGACAGTAGGAGGTTATACCAAGCAAAGCGCGGACATCACTTTGCGTGCGAGGAACAGGCATGTTAGTTATGGTTGCGATGCACTCAGAAGTCAACCGTCTTCCCTCCTTCGACAGGAGATGACCGAGATAGGTCACCACCGGTCGACAATATTGAAATTTAGAGAGCGACACCTTGTTACCATGAGTGGCCAAATGCCATAACAGGGTAACCGTGGCATCGCGGCAACCATGTTCATTATCAGAGGCCACAAGGAGATCGTCAACATACTGCAATAGGACATTACCTGGCGGAAATTGTAAAGAATCCAATACTCTTTTTAGGGCTTGGCTGTAGATACTAGGGCTTTCGGTATACCCCTGGGGGGCGCGACAGAATCTAAAGCTGCGGCCCCCCAATGAGAAACCGAACAAATGTCTGCTATCTGGACGTATGGGAATACTAAAGAAGGCATTCTTCAAATCAATCACCGAGAAAAATGTTGCAGTGGGAGGAATCATGGCCAAAATGGAATTAATGTCTGGTACCACCGGATATTGGGGTACCACAATCTTGTTAATCTCTCGCAAATCAATCACAAATCGGTAGGTATCAGCATAATCAGGAGATTGGGGTACGGGGGCTCGTTTAAGAATCGGAAGAATGGGACTGTTACAGACATTAGAAGCCGTTTCCTCCACCACCCCTGTTCTAATCAAGTCAGAAATAATGGCCAGTAAAGCGCGTTCCCCTGCGGGGGCTATTTTATACTGTGGGATCCTCGGCAATTTGGCATTCTGTTTCAGGGTGATGGACACCGGGGGAATTTGTAGGAATCCTACGTCAGTGTCCCCCAGGGCCCAAAGATCCTTTGGGAGTTGTGCAAGCTCAGGAGGTAGTGAGTCCGTTTTCGAAAAACATTGAACGGAGGGGATAGAGGTATTCCGGATGGTCAGATAAACTCCATCGGGGGAGCAATAGATGTGGGCATGCAATCTTTTTAATATATCCATACCCAGGAGATTTTCCCCACACTGGGAGGTGAGGAGGAAAGGTGATTCGATCGAAACCGGTCCTAGAGTAAGGGAAAGTGGCTTAGAAATGGGGCTCACCACCGGAGTTCCAGAGAAACCCACGGACACATTAGTCTGGCCAGACAGAGCGGCCCCCGGGACCAGGGCACGTGAAACAGAACTGTTCATAGCCCCTGTGTCAACCAAAAACTTTCCTGATGCATCCAACAATCGTGCATGGACATAAGGTCCAGCTTGATCTATCGGGATTGACACATGCCCCTTACTCTGCCCTTGGCTGTCCTATGCTTGAGTATACCCGGCGTCTTCGTCCGTTACACGTCCATCATTGTAGTACTGTTTACCCTGGCTTTGGTCGAAATAATTCTGACTGTTCTCACCTCGGACTGCCTGTTCTTGTCTCGTGTATCCACCTCGATGCCCACTCATCCTTCCCCGTCCGCGACCCCTTGAAGCCGTATTCTGTTCATATAGTAACGGACACTGCGCTCTCCAATGCCCCTCCTCTTTACAGAAAGCACATTGATTTATGCCCAGATCTGTTCGCCCAGCTGTTTGCGTCGGTCCCGCCCCTCTTGGAGCGAAATTCTGCAACCCTCGTCCTCTTCCTCTACCCCTCTCCACTTGCTGTAGTAACACTCGTGTTTTCAACTCTTTTGACTTTCTTTCTGTCTTATCCTTGCTCTCATTCTCCCGATGCTCATAATACTGAGCCATGCTCAGTATCGTGGAGGGCGTGGTGGTCGTCCAGGTACTCTCGGCTGCCTGTAACCGAGCCGATACCTCAGGTAGCAAATTGGTTACAAATCTATTAACAAATAAACGTACACCTCCTTCCGTTGCCAAGTCCTGTCCGCTGAAGTCAATGAACACTCCCTCAAACCTCGTGAAAAAATCAGAGACACTCTCGTCCTTCTTTTGCTTACAGGCCGTCAGCTTGTCCCAATCTACTTTCCTGGGTGGGATCAGTGAATGCATATAAGTTATTATTCTCTCAGGCAAGGCCAGTATCTCAGGTCGGGGCTTGTTCCCTGGTTTACGATCTCTATCCCAGTTTCTCAGTTGATCCCATGTCCCACCAAATTCCGTAACATGGTCCTGGTCATGTACCTGGCGCCAAATGTCCACCGGTACTAATAAAGCAAAGAATAATTCAATATCTGCCAACGTCATTACCGCTGACGAGGCGGCCTCGGTCAGTTCCTTGTAATATGCGGTGGGGTTCTTTCTAGGATCTGGCAACTGGCTTTTTAGGGATAGTACCTCACTCCGCTTCCAGGGGGTATAGACCCATTGTTCCTGGAACCGGGCGTCTACCCCGGGACGGGTAACGACGCCGTGGGCATCTACTACTGCGGCAACTTCTGGATGGAAGATAGGGTACACTTCCCGCATAGGGAACTGGGAGAATCCGGCGGGAGTGGCAGACTGCAAACGAGTTCTATAAGAGACCAAAGTCTGTACCTTCCCATACACCTCCTCTGGTGTCAACTGAGATTTATGGACCTGATCAAGAATATCATATAATATAGCCGGAGCCTTCCCTTCCTGATGTACCTGTTCCCACACAGAAATAAGACGGTTGGCCATATGCTCCAGAGCATGCTGTTGCATCACCGGTTCATAGTCTCTCATAGTACTCCAAATATCGGCAAGCGTATAAATGGGATGTTGCATCCACTGGGATGCTTGTGTAGCAATAGTTTCTCGTTCTTCCGTTCCCAAGGCCGAACGAGTGAACAACTTCCTACCCTCAGTTAGACTGGCCGCACGTCTTGGAGTAGTTACAGCTGCTACTGGCGTGGTACTGGCGGAGGAGGAGGGCAGAACAGAAGGGGAAGGCATTGACTCCAGCGACAGCTGAGGGGTCCCGGCTGCAGCTGTCGTCAATAAATTAGGCAGTATGACCATAACTTCAGACACAGATGTCGGTAACCGGGAGAGGTTCGGCAGGGAGGGAGGGGTAGTGGTGGCCGGGGGAGCCGAAGCCGAAGCCACCAGGGACATATTTGGAGCCGGGGCCGAGGCCCCTGATACCTCCGGATATATCCTCTGTGGTACATAAGGGGGTGGTGGTCTGGTGTCCAGTAAATCCTCTATCTCATCTTCTGCATTCGGGCGGGTCACATAGCTCTTATCCACCTTTAGTCGAAATTCACGATTCATGCAATCCAATCCCCTTTCTACTCTGTCTCGGTCATAGGCCATAGCTTTCTGAGTAACATTCTGTCCTGCCTTGGCTCTGACTACTTTCTCTTCCCTTATTCGCCGTTGTTTGGCCTCTTTCTGCCATGCAATGAGAGCGTCAAACATGGCCTGCCTACTTCGCCTAGAAAACAGCTGTTCCTGTAGGAACGCAATTTTCTTTTCATCAAATGAGCCCGTTTTGGGCCAGCGTAACTCCTCATTGCCCTTGGTATACTTATGCCACAGAGTGCAAAACAACAACGGAGAGATCCCATGTTTGACATACATAAAATGGCTAGGACTGCCCTCCGGCGGGGCAGGTTGGCTCTCAGCTAGTCTGGAGTCACTTGTTCGACAACAGCAGCCAAAACAATTCAATTTACTAAAACAAGACATTTTTGTTAGTTTTCAGACATGTATACACAAACAACAATCAACGTGAATCATACACAACATACAATCAGTATCAGAGAACCAAGCCCGTCGACTCTGGTTCACAGTCCAAACACCAGACTGTACGCAGGATTCCGGCCACCCTCCTGGCTCACCCCTAAGGCCAGCCC
Source organism: Triturus cristatus (assembly GCF_964204655.1). Classification (NCBI taxonomy): domain Eukaryota; kingdom Metazoa; phylum Chordata; class Amphibia; order Caudata; family Salamandridae; genus Triturus; species Triturus cristatus. Next base: position 812,807,986 of record NC_140595.1, read on the forward strand.
CAAACGAGGACTCACCCCGTCAGGAGTATGCCCTGTGGCTACCCAGTCTAGGTCGCGGGTCCTTCCACGCACAATCGGTTTTATAATCCTTCGGCGCGCCGTTTTTACTCAAATCAAATACAACCTGTACGTACTTCGAGTCAAACCACGGTAATGCTAACCTCGATCAAGCAAGACACCACCCTCCGGTGCGTGTCTTCAAAATCAATGCACCGCTGTCCAGCGCGAGCTTCAAACAAATGCAATCCGTGTTCAAAATCAAAAACGCATCGTTCTCAACGAATGCTCTCAAATCAATCAAATAGCACACCGTCTTCGACGCGTGCGTTAACCAATAATGCACCGTTTGCAACACGTGCGTCAAAATCAAATCAATACTCACCGGGTGCACCCAGATACGAATGTTCGTTCTCCGCTGCCAACTCCTCCCGACCAAATCGATCCAGTTTCCGGGTTAAGCCCGTAGGACCCCGGTGAAGGGTAACTAGCAGCAGGGGACGTACCGAAAAATCGTGCAGGTTGGGAGAAATCCTCAGGCTCCTCTCCCGCCAACCGGTCAGGACGCCCCCAACCCCACCACCCGACTACGGGGGGGGGAAGACCCTTTCACGGGGTCCCTTCGTGGTCGCCAACTGTTGTGTCCAAATAATTATTCCTAGGGCCACACTTACCATTGGCCCGCAATATTAGGTAAGAAGGAGCAGTTGGCAACGTGGAAGGTTCAAACGTTTATTAGCCACCACAGAACTCTATATAGAGGAGCCTCGTCGATCCTCACCCATCAGGTGCGCCGAGGAAGACTGCTGGCTCCTTGACAGTAACACACTTTTATACATTATCAGTACAGCATACAAAACCATATATGTGGAAAAGTACCAGTTAGTCCTGGCGCCCCTAATGAGCTCATGCCTATTTCTAGTTTCGGTTACACATACAAAGGGTTACTATCTTTACAGAGAAGGTCGAAAGGGTGACTCCCTTCTCGTCCTAGGCCTAGAGGAATTTGCCTGATACTCCCTTCTAACAGATGTGACCTTGCTTCTTAGCAACTCAGCCTGTCTCCTAATTAAATGCAAGGAAAGGGGAAAGCAGAGGGTGTGCGGAAAAGACCACGTGACTCCCAAGTGAGAGAGAGAGCCGCAATCCAAGATGGAGGCGGTTCGGTTTCTCGGCCCTTTTTGTCGTACTAAACATAATCGGAGATCTCGAACCGTTTAATACACCATAACGAGGTAAACTATCATTAGATATACTGCGCTAATCATATCGTAATATCTTGAATACCTCAAAAATAAAGCTGAAACTGGTGTATTTCCACATTTATTTAACCAATAAATATCCAGTAATTCTTGAATGTCTGTCAGGTTTCAGTGATATGAGCACCCGCAGTAGAGAAATCAATGCACTTATATGAAAATATGCACATTTCAGTATCCGCCTTGTGCATATCTACTGCTGTTTAAGCCTCTTTACTCATTTTTTTTACCCCCCTTACCTATCAATCCACAAAGGTATTGGCCTGGCACTCATGGCAAAGTGTATTTAGAATCACTCAAAATGCACCCAAATCCTGTTTTTATCCACATTTAAAAATAAATACACACAAGAAAATAAATTGTTTTCCAATTGTATTTATCTGTAAAAATCAGTAAAAACGGAAATCAGGGAGCCTTAATTGATTTATGGTGTGGCAGAATTTGTATGAGATGCTTAATATGCCAATAGCTAGCTCTATACACTTTGGCTGCTGCCCAGATTGCATGTCTCTTTGGAGGGAGGTGGAGGAGGGCTCATAACCTCTGGCACGGTGGAAGGACTCCATTTGTCCATATTGTTTCTTGTGATAAGAAGATCAGTCTTTGGGGCCTATTAGGATGGTGGGACCCCTGCGGTGCTGGGGCCGACCGCCAGTGGTGCGGCGGTCCCGCACCGGCAATTAGGATGCGACCGCCAAGGTGGCGGTGGCATCTCCCATCCACATCATTGTGGCGGGTGGTGCACACAGCACCGCCCTCCACAATGCTGTGGCTGCCAACTGTACATTTGCATGCACAACGTGGCAGGCACCGCGCGGGGCCTGACACTTTGTGCATGCAAATGCAGGGGGGTACCATAGGTACCACCTATGTGTACCCTCCACCCCCCCCAACATCCTGGGGGCCAGCCACGGGCCCCCAACTGTGAAATCCGCATGCCTTTCCGTGGTGGTGATGGATGGCGGTGTCAACATACCCTCCGCCAACATAATCCTATCGGAAGTATGCCCCCTCCAGATTACAAGACACCGCTCCCGAGCCAGAACTTGTCAAAGACTCTGCTGCCATGTGCCGTGGAGGGCAGGTGTATCTTACACAGATGTGCGACTGAAAAGGCCAAGTGCCAATCAGACCTCCAGAGGTCTCTGTATCCTCCTGGTGGCCTAGGGCCCCGTTCCCGGGTCAACCGGTTAAGGGCAGTCCAACCCTTCCTAAAGAGCTTGGGCCCCTAACTCTCAGAACAGGTGCAGCGTGGGGCAACCCCACAAGATATGGTCGCCACACTGCTCTAGTTTTAGCCCTGCATTTAGAGCCACCTGCTTCACATATAAGGTACATATGGGAAATCCTCTATCATGATCAGGGCCCCTGGAATAATGTGGCACATATAAGGTACATATGGGAGATTCTCTCTCTGATCAGGGCCACTGGAATTATGCGGCACATATAAGGTACATATGGGAGATTCACTATCTAGATCAGGGCCACTGGAATTATGTGGCACATATAAGGTACACATGGGAGATTCTCTATCTAGATCGGGGCCACTGGAATTATGCGGCACATATAAGGTACATATGGGAGATTCTCTATCTAGATCAGGGCCACTAGATATATGCGGCACATATAAGGTACATATGGGAAATTCTCTATCTAGATCAGGGCTACTGGAATTATGCGGCACATATATGGTACATATGGGAGATTCTCCCTCTGGGACTTCACATTAATGTAACGCAGGTGACTCTATGCTCAGGGCTAAAAGTGTCAGATGGCATCTGGTCAAAGGAGGATGCACGGTAACAGAAAGGGGTATGCAGTTTCTTGATAAAAAGTTAAAAAGGCAGCTCGGGGAATGAACGGAAGAATCAGATGTGGGCACGCTCCTCGTCGGGCCGGCGTTGCAATGCCCGACGGGCATCCTCAAGGTGGCTTTTTGCCGTATGTGAAGTGTGGGTATCGGTGTAGGGACTCTAAGTGTAGATTGGTGTTGGTGTAAGTGAAATGTGAGATTAAGATAGGCAAAGAGGTACCCTGGTGATTTTAATATGTGGGTTTTCTTGTCTAGATTAAAGACTAATAATGATGGCTGACAAAAGGAGGAATGGTCTGTGTCAGCTCAAACAATTGTGCAGAGGTGGGTCGACATGTTTCTTGCCGCTATTAGTTGTTTTCGATCAATGGCAATTCATCAGGACCGGCTCCCTAATCGACACAGTGACGGTGTTAGGAGGATTTGTAAATGGTACTCAGGGGCCTATTTGCAAGAAACTGACGCATCTGTACAGATTGTGTCAGTTTCCCTTCGCCTCCATACAAAGCCCTTGCGCCACCATGGATGTGCCGTAATTTAATACGGCGCACCATGGCGCAAGGATTGACAGATGCATCAGAAATTTTGACTCATCTGTTGACCCAAAAGTGATGCATCGCGGTGTTGCTCATGAAAGTGACGCAACTCCAGCAATGCGCCACAACAGATAGGTGACTCCCAGTTAAAAAGCCCTGCGTCATTCCTTACGCCTGGTCTGAGCAGCCATAGGGATTTTGACGCAGTGAAGGCGCAGAGTGACGCAGTAAAATGTTGTAAATTTCACTGCGTCAGTTCTGCATGGCTTTCTCGCGTGGGAACGCCCACCCTGCATACATTATACCTGACGCAGGTATAATGTGACGCAGGGATTTACAACATTATGCATCTCGCTAGATGCGTGACGTTGTAAATGGGCCGCAATGTGGCACATTGTTTACGCCGCGTCACATATAGTGACGCAACAGCTTTGCAAATCTTGTAAATCTGCCCCTCAGTCTCTACCGTTGATCTGAAACAAGGACACGTGTAAAAAAATATCTTAAAATAACAACCGCCTCAAATAGGGATGATGGTGGGGCCCCCTCGGGTGGAAACAGAGGCCATGCCAGTTTAGCTGACTGGAACTACAATGTGTAGGGTCACAAAGTACGCTGAGTAACCTACCCCGTCTCTGCCACCGCGAGGAAGGTACACTCCTGCAGGACTCTGTCAATAAGAACACACAGTGGTACCATACAGGAGGTGGGCTGAGTGACCTGTGGGCTCAGTCGGCACTGATATAATCCGCGAAGCGCTACATGTGGTGTCGGTAGAGGCGCTTTCTGCGAAGATTGCCCTCCAGGCCAGAATGATCTCAAGATGCAGAGAGGCTGGTGGCAGGCAGGGCCAGGCAATGGCTACTTACTGACCCACTCGACATAATGGATGCCTTCTCCAGAATCATTTCTTGTCTTACCTTCCAGCACCTCTCGTAGCCCTCCCCCCCCCCCAAAAAAAGATTTTTCAAAATGGAATGGGGTGTCAGCAAGCATGCACCCATTTCCGATCAGCATGTGTGTCCATAACGCAGTACCAAACATATTGGTGTGTTTAACGCCTCTCATCCATCCTCACCCCCGCTGCCCCCCCCCCCACTACATCCTAAAACATAATGTGCAGGAATAAAAATACCGTCATAACCAGAATGAGACGAAGGAAAGTTTATGAGCCGTGAGATGGCTATTAAGAGAAGATGAGTTCTAATCCTAGAGACGGTACCAGCGCCTCAGGGCTCCCCCCCCCCCTCAATAACCTGCTGTTTGTTTTATGTCTATCGCCCGCTCTCCCCGGAGCATGGGCTAAAAGTAGCGAGGTCGCCCCCCTAATAACCCTCTGTTTGTTTTATGTCCATCGCACGCTCTCTGGAGCATGGGATAAAAGGAGCGCGGTCGCCCCCCATAATAACCTGCTGTTTTTTTTATGTCCATCATCCGATCTCACCGGAGCATGGGCTAAAAGGAGCGCGGTCGCCCCCCTAATAACCTGCTGTTTGTTTTATGTCCATCTTCCGATCTCACCAGAGCATGGGCTAAAAGGAGCGAGGTTGCCCCCATAAAAACCTGCTGTTTGTTTTATGTCCATCGTCCGATCTCACCGGAGCATGGGCTAAAAGGAGCGTGGTCGCCCCCCTAATAACCCGCTGTTTGTTTTATGTCCATCGCCCGCTCTCCCCGGAGCATGGGCTAAAAGGAGCGAGGTCGCCCCCCTAATAACCCTCTGTTTGTTTTATGTCCATCGCACTCTCTCTCTGGAGCATGGGCTAAAAGGAGCGAGGTCACCCCCCTAATAACCCTCTGTTTGTTTTATGTCCATCGCACGCTCTCTCGGGAGCATGGGCTAAAAGGAGCGCGGTCGCCCCCCTAATAACCTGCTGTTTGTTTTATGTCCATCTTCCGATCTCACCAGAGCATGGGCTAAAAGGAGCGAGGTTGCCCCCATAATAACCTGCTGTTTGTTTTATGTCCATCGTCCGATCTCACCGGAGCATGGGCTAAAAGGAGCCCGGTGGCCCCCCCTAATAACCCGCTGTTTGTTTTATGTCCATCGCACGCTCTCTCTGGAGCATGGGCTAAAAGGAGCGAGGTCCCCCCCTAATAACCCTCTGTTTGTTTTATGTCCATCGCACGCTCTCTCTGGAGCATGGGCTAAAAGGAGCGAGGTCGCCCCCCTAATAACCCTCTGTTTGTTTTATGTCCCTCGCACGCTCTCTCTGGAGCATGGGCTAAAAGGAGCGAGGTCGCCCCCCTAATAACCTGCTGTTTGTTTTATGTCCATCGCACGCTCTTTCTGGAGCATGGGCTAAAAGGAGCGAGGTCCCCGCTAATAACCCTCTGTTTGTTTTATGTCCATCGGACGCTCTTTCTGGAGCATGGGCTAAAAGGAGTGAGGTCCCCCCCTAATAACCCTCTGTTTGTTTTATGTCCATCGCACGCTCTCTCTGGAGCATGGGCTAAAAGGAGCGAGGTCGCCCCCCTAACAACCTGCTGTTTGTTTTATGTCCATCGTCCGATCTCACCGGAGCATGGGCTAAAACGAAACGAGCAGTAGCAAAGCCAAGGGGGGCACCTTTCCCTTAAAATAGGAGCCGTGTGTTTCCGTGAAGGGGGGCAGAAAGGAGCATTTTTGTTTTGTGCATGTTTAGATTTCTGTACCCATACATTTCACGAAGGCGGTGTGCCATATACATGTAAAAAAGGTGCACATACATTTTGTGAACATTGTCGTTTCATCCATCAATTTTGCATTAGCTCAGTGTCCAGTGCAAGAGGTTGTTTGCTCTTTTCAGGTATTATAAAAGAAGGGCACATTTACAAGCCCGTATCGCCACAGGAACGTCACGTTTTACGACGTTCCTGTGGCGATATGGGCTTTGCCCTATTTACAAGGTGGTGCTAAACCACTTAACGTGGCTTAATGCCGCCATGTTAATGAAGCGCCGTTTCAGGCTATACTTAGTATGAAACGGGTGGGCAATGGGTGCTGCGTTGGACGTTCCACTGCAACACCCATTGATTTTGATGCTGCCCCATATTTAAAAGGGTTGCGTAAATATTGGGCAGAACCAAAATTGAGACGAGGGAAAACCTGGTCTAACATGGCAAAACGAGGGGAAATGCTTTATTTTTCCTCATTTTTGCTGCTTCTGTGTATGCTACATTGTGCAGCACACCTAGAAACGGCAAAACGCCATTCCTGATTGTTCATGTGCAGGAAGGTGTAGTGTCTTGGTTTATAATGGAATGTTGCCTTATGACCATGCTTAGAATGTGGAACCCCAGGTTGTCATGCAGACTGCTAAACTTGTCAGTTGACTGTTGCCAGTCTTTGGTGCTGGATGGGGTCTCTGTTATCTGTATCTTGATAAAGACCATTTCAACTATACATCTGCCCCCTCCTATATTCCTGTGTGAGGTGGATCTTACAGAAGACCCCCCCTCCTGCACATAAACAATAAGAAAAAAAGGACAACTTGCAACTTCTATGTGTGCTGCACAATAGGGGTTACAAATTGCCATTTTTTTAAATGATTGATTATGTGCACGAAGGGGCACCTTTCTGTACATAAACACTCATTCCCCCAATGCAGGCACCCTTGCACTATGGTGCAAGGGTGCCTGGGTAGGTGATAATCAGCTTAATGTAGCGCCATCACTACGGGAAATGGAGGGGTGCACCGTATCTTTGTAAATACGACGCCACCCTGCATTGTCAGAATGGTGGAGCATGGAGTTAGCAATTTTTGTTTAACGCCACGCTCCGTCATTCTGTTGTACATATGCGCTTAAGTTTTCTCCTTTGTCCTGTTTTGTGGAGTAAACTGGTCACTGTTATTAAGATGCTAGGATGTTTGTTGTGGTGGTATTTGTGATATAAAGTCCTTTGGACACAATGTGGTGCCAAGGTTCAACGTCCCTGGTATGCACGGAAGTGCAAAGGGTTAAAGCCAATCAGACAGCATATAGTGTGGTGACTTAGGTTCTCATCATTGTCACATCCACCTCACCTCTGGAGCACGCAAATGACCACGCCACACACGGAGCTCTGTAACATACGTCTTTATTCTTCGGCATGCAACTGTTACCTGAACTCATTACGTCATAAATGTTTTTGACCACATGCAGACACACCCAGAAACACCCAAACAGATTACGTAATTTAATTAGGAGTCCAAAAAGGACCACAAGGGTCTTACTGGACATGCTCCCATGACACTACATCTCCCCTTTGTTAAATAAAAGATACGGACGACATACATACATTAGAGTTCCTCAATGATTCATCGAGGTGCTCGCACCAATCATCTTTCAGGGCACTGCGACGTTGCTTGGTATTAGCGAGGACTGTGGATTCAGGGTTGTGTGCAGACCTAAAAACGTTTTGTGAAGTGTCCAATATATGGTTATCTTCCAGCAACTTGGTCACGATGCCGTTGACGTGCCTCTCCATTACCTTGGTAAGAAAAGGTAAGAGGGAGATGGGGTGGCCATTTTCAGGCTTAGGGGCATGCAGAGACAGTTTCTTCAGAAGGGGGAGACTTTAGCATGCTTCCATGGACCAGGCACAGAAGCGGATGACCAAGAGAGATTGACCATTTCTAAACAGGGAGGGAGGACAAACCAGGTTTAAGCAGATCCGGATTTGACTTGGCTACAGAGGGTTTGCAATGCAGGGAGACACGGGGGCAGCGAGTTGAGCAGGGCCATAGGATTGTTGTCAACTGACAGTACCATCTGACCTCACATCGGAAGCATCGGAGGAAAGGTTCGAGTAGATATCCTCTAGCTTGCCAGTGAAATAGTCTGTGCTAGTTCATTGAAGTGTACACTGGAGGCTGCAAGGCCTTAATCAGGCTAATCACTAAATCAAGCATTTCTTTAGCAGAGTTGGTGCTATGACTGATTTTAATTGCAAAATGTTCTGCGCTAGATTTCTTGATCAGTTTATGGTTAGTTTTGATGGCTGATCTATTTGGTATTTTTAGTGAAGGGCCGTATGCTTTCCTCCCAGAGCGTTCTAAGGCCTTATAATGTTTTTTGGCAGAGATAATGGTCTCTTTGAACCAAGGGGCAGCATGTTCCTTCTTAACCGAGACCTGTCTGATAGGGATAAAGGCATCTAAGGCTGAGGTAAGCCAGGATTGCAGGGTGTTCTTTGCCGCCTCTGCATCACGGGCCAGCTGAGGTTGTTATCCTGAATAAAATGCCCACATTTTTGGAGTTTGTGCCAGGGGCATTTGAGGATCGTTTCTGGGACCGACATATGTGTTTGGCAAGGCAAGCAGATGGTCAGGGAAATCATGAAGTGGTCAGTCCAGGTCATGGGTAGAGGGGTTGTGGCCCGTAGGGAGCTGAGGTTTGAATAGGCCAGGTCTAAGAGGTGGCCATCTAAATGTGTGGCACCAGTGACTAACTGGGTGAGCTGCATAGAAGCAAGGTAATCTATGAAGTTAGTAATATCACTGTCATGGGCGGCATCCAGATGAAGATTGAGACCTCCGACGATGATAAAATTGGCTAGTCTGATGACAAGTGGAGCAGTTTAATTGGTCAGTGCTCCCCTAAAGGCTTCGGAAGGTGATGATAGATTAGAAGCCCCTAGAAAGTTAACTTTCTGTCCTGAGAGATTCTGAAGAGAACACAATCGCAATCTGGGATGGTGCATTAGGTGAGGCTACAAACAAGTGGATCTCTGTAGATCACAGCAATGTCACCTCCTCTACCACTTGCTCTATTAAAATTCTTCAAGTGGTAGCCAGGGGGGAGTGCTAAAGCAGGTTCTCCTACTGTGGCCTGGCCCAACCAGGTTTCTGTAAGAAACAGAATGTACAGTACATTATCCTGAATGAAATCAAATATATCAGCGTGGTGTCTGACCATTGAGAGACAGTTAATACTGTAGAACTTGTACTCGGTGAGCTGGGGTGTGGACTGAGAAAGCGACCTCATAGTAGGCCCTGGTGGGTTAAACTTCAAACTGCAGGTCCTGCAACTGAAAGCCATCTCCTCTGGGGCCCACATGTGCTCACCACAAAGCCATGAGGAGTTCCTGAGTGGGTACATTTTGGACAAAGTGAGACCTGCATCCGCAAGCAGGGGGCATACTTATTTAAGAGCTTTGTCTTGCTCTATTCATGTGGCCCTCAACACTAATATATTTTCACTGTAGTTAAAAGCATGTGTGACAGGATAAATTACTTGGCGAATAACATCCTGAAAGATTTCTGCAGCTGATGACACACCAAAACTCTGGGGCATATTATCAAGAAACAGCGCTAAAATTATCGCTACGTTAGCGGCAGAAAACTGCCGCTAAAGCGGCGATAATGGGCTTGATAATAGGCCCTTGAGAATTCCCATAGAAGCCCATGTTCTGGTGTCAACCTGGGCTTCTATGGGTATTCTCAAGGGTATACTATCAAGCCCATTATCACCGCTTTAGCGGCAGATTTCTGCCGCTAAAGCGGCAATAATTTTTACGCTGGGCTTGATAATATGCCCCTAAGTCTTTTGTATCTGAACAAACCAACATGAGTTGAAAGAGTAGCAATGTACCTACATTTCTCCTTCAGCTCGAGTTGATGGTATCCTTTGCTCAAATCAAGATGGAAGAAGACTTTGGCTCTACTCAGCTGCATAATCATGTATGATATGTGTGGACCTGGATGTCTTTCGCTCTCAATTGCTTCGTTGGCCTGGCACATATTAACACAAATGCGCACTGCAACCCTACCATCCTTTTTTGGCACTATCACTATGAGTGAAACCCATGGCGTCAAACCAGTAGAGCACGTGATGATGTCATGCTTTGATAATGTTTCAAATTCTTTCTCAACTGCCTCCTGTAAGTGAAAAGTAATCAGACGGGGTTGCTGAGCAACAAGAGGAGTGTCCTCATTAATGTGAAGTTGCACCTTCATTGTCTTGTGTTTCTCCAGTCCTTGAAACAACCGCAGAAATTGACTTACTATTTCAGAATGTGCATTAAGATTGTAGTTGATGGATATCAGTCCCATGTCAGCAGCAGTGCTGAAACTGAATAGGTATGCACTCGCTGAAGTAGGGCATGAATTGGTGTTTGTACTGTTGTTTACTTATGCTTAATGGTAGCTACGAATGACCCTTGACTTTGCAATGTCGTCGAAGCAGGCCAGGTGTGCACCTTTGTTTTCGATGGTGTTAGATGTGGTACTGGAGGAAGTTTGTTATATTTTTCTGCCGGTCTGATATTGATAGATGCTTCTGGAACTTTCTGGCACCCATTTTCTCTTCTCGTCAGGATTGTTTTGCTTTGCAGACCGTTATGAAATGGTTTTACTTCCCACAGCCCTTACTTGTCTGTTCAATGGCAGGAAATTCACCTTCACATGGAAACGAAAATCCACATCAGAAACATAATTTATTTTTCCCCGAAGACATCATCTTACAGGCCTTTACATTGTGTTTCTGCTTACTTTTCATGATTAGCGCTGATTCATTCTGGGCTGTTACAGATTCCATATGAGCAGCCTGTCAATCTGCACGTTACTCAGATCTGGCAGCCATGAGTACCTTTTCTAGACTGGGTGTCTCTCTCAGCATGCATCATCGGAACGAACAGGGGAGGCAACCATCAATGACTCTGAGACATATTGTTTCTTCATCATGGAATTCACAGAAATTGCAGTGCTGGACGAGGGCATTAAGTCTTTCGATAAATTTGTCCATCATTTCACCAGCTTGTTTTCTTGTCAGGTTGAAAATGTACCTTTCATAGTCGACATCAGTTTAGGATTGAACTTGGCTTCCAATGTTTCTTTGATTTGATGGGACGATACTTCAGCAGGTTGTGATATTTTCTTTATCAGTTCTTTCACTCCATCACCTGCAAGGTTCTTTAAGATGATATTTTTGTCACCTATTTGTTCTAGAGCATCAATAAAGACATCGGACTTTACGATCCATGCAGTCCATCTGGTGCCAATATTCTGCTTCTTGGTGGTATTAATTGGTGGTGGTGGTTTCAGGAATACAACAATATCATAGCTTGTGTTCAGACTTACTGACATTGAAAGTATATGCTGTCCCGACGACAGTCGGAACTCACTTGGACCTGCACCTTCTGTAAGCATCAGCCGTGTGATTACCTCTGGGTCATCGGGCCCAGGCTGATGTTGTCTGCCGCCATCTTCTTTCTTGACGGTGAGTAACAATATTGTGTCTTGCCCATGTTCGTCACCGCTCTCAACTTTGTGCATTGTTCCTGGTTGTTGTTGCCTTTAGCGTCTCTTTAAACCTGGTCGTCTCTGCCTTTCGCGCTTTTTACACCTGGCTGTTGCTGCCTTCAGCGCTTCAGCTTTATATGAAAAATGACTCTGTGTTACACTGTGGCACAGTATTGCTTTCATCGGCCTTACTAGAAGGCTTCTGGCAAGCTTTTTGACTGTGCTTCTCTGTAGGGCCTTCACCTCCGTCGAGTGCCTCGTAAGAGCTAGAGCGGAGCTTTGACTCCACAGATTGCTTCTTGGGGCGCCCATGGCATGCACAAGAAGTTTGCTGGACCACGGCAAACCCTCAGGGAGAGCAGTCTTATTCCTTCAGGGCACGAAGGCCATCCTCGTCACCAGTTGTCGCATCCACCCTAGTTCTGGAGCACATAAATGATCACGCCACACAGACGCTCAGTAGCACGTCTTTATTTTTCAGCATGCAACAGTTAACCAAACGCATTGCTTCATAAACATTATTGACCACATCCAGACAGACCCCAACTGATTAAGTAATTTCATAAGAAGTCCGCCGAGAACCACAAGGGTCCTACTGCACATGCTCACATGACCCTACCATCATGAGTAGCCTGGTGCATTTGATATGCATTGACTACTTTCTCCAAACACATACCATTATTACAAATAATGCACAGAAACCGTGTGGTGTGATCACCCTCACAGTTTTAGTTTTATAGAGCTCGAACTTGACCTGAAGCTATCGGGTATCAGAGCGCTTAACTCGAGCACCAGTTGCGTTAGATGAGGACTATTTATATTTGTTGTGGAGAAACTCATAATTAGAGATATTTTTGCATCTGATATTGTTATAAATGAGGTGGGAAACATATTGTAACAAGTGCCCTTATGATGCAGTACAGTGTAATAAGTTAAGGGTCTAGGATCGAGTGCAGTGTAGTGACTAAAGTTTCCCATGATGCAGTGCAGTGTAGTGAGTTAGGGGCAAAGGGAGGGATAGGAGATAAGAAGCAACTAAGGAAAACAGCTTCTTCTAAAGCCAAGTCCATCGTTGTGAAAGAGACAGACTCGGCATCTCCTCTAGGTGATCTGTTAGATATTTTGTGACAAAACACTTTGGGGCCGAATTAGAGATTGGTGGACAGGGTACTCTGTCACAACAGCAACAGAGTACCCTCTCCGCCAAACTGAAGCTTCCCCTCCTCATTTAGAGAGAGGCAGACTTTCACTATGTCGACAGCGGCCATAAACCTCTGATGGCTCAACAGAGTAAGAGCCGTCGAAAGTTCGGCCCTGTATCTGCACACTCGATTTAAAGTGGCCAAACACATGACCAGTTTTCACTGTCCATCACTGCCAGGTAAAACAGAGTCATCTTCATGATTTTGGGAGCCCCGGGCAAGCAACATCTTCAGGGATCTTGTGTGAAAGAACTTTTACATTTATTACCGGTTTTCTTCCTATTCATAATCATAACATAACGTGTATCTGTAAAGTGCGCGCTCACCGGTGGGCATCTTGGTGCTGAATAACAGATGTTTTTTGTTACCCAACAGTGCTCATTTTATCGACTTCAGATGAATGAAAGGCTGAGTGGATCCACCAGGATTTGAACCTGTGACCATGAGGTCAAACACAGGCCCCTTACAGTGGACGCATTAGTGCACTAAGCCACCATATCCATTCAATCCCTATGTTACCTGACAATATTAAATTATACCATATAGGTTTAAATACAGAAAGAAGTTGAAGTGATCTTCATACAACTTTTACTTTCCCAGGGCCCCCTTTGGAAAGTGGGGCCCTGGTCAATTGCCCACTTTGCCCATGCCTTAAAACATTTCTGGGATAAAACCTGGAGGTGACGGGCAGTCATATTCAGAGGGCGGAGTCAGCAGGTGCCGTTTAAACTATCGTTACATGGGAGCACAGTCAATACCAGCAGAGAAGTTGAGAACAAGGAGAAAGTATGGTTAGAAGATCGTCATTGATGAACTTGGTGCTGCTTCGGCGAGTGTATTTCCCGATTGAAGCACTCTTGCGGTTAGAAATACGGAGTTGAACGAACGTAGAGGCCATTGAAAGTCTCGGTGAAGCGGACGATTTTGAGAAAATAAGGCTTAACTGCCCTAGTCCTGATGAGGCCCGATAGCATTAGGGCTGAAACGCGTCGACCTATAAATTGAAGACACCCATCTGAATTTGAAGCACTGTTAAATATGTGGAAAGTACTGTTAAAAGGATGAGGTTGGAGTAAGAGACCTCTTAGTAATTCTTTGAAGGGTGATCCTCTTACAAAAGGAATGCTTGTTCTTGAAAATGTTAGAGCATCCTTATTGACTAATAGGGCAATGAGGAGGAGTAGATATATGTTTTGATTAAGTGTAAATATTGTTTTTTTGTTTTGTAAGTGTATATAACAATAGATGATTGCATATGTACACACATATTGAAATTTGAAAATATATATATATATAAAAAAAGTGTTTGTTTTCAGAAAATATTTCTAAAGACTTATTGTTTGAATTGCCTTTTGACCACGATTGAAATAAGACGCAGATTTATCTAGAGAGTAAAACTCATAGGAAGGAATAATTCAAGTATTTCTTCATCTTATTGTAGAGTTTGGATATTTGTCCCTAGGCATTACTTGTATATAATACCCTGAGGTCAAACACAGGCCCCTTACAGTGGACGCACTAAGCCACCATACCCATTCAATCCCTATGTTACCTGACAATATTAAATTATACCATATAGGTTTAAATACAGAAAGAAGTAGAAGTGAACGTCATATAACTTTTACTTTCCCAGGGCCCCCTTTGGAAAGTGGGACCCTGGTCAATTGCCCACTTTGCCCATGCCTTAAAAAATTTCTGGGATAAAACCTGGAGGTGACAGGCAGTGAAAACTCAAATTTTTTATTATCGAAAACAAAATCCCACTTTTAATTTTTTTATTTTAGGAAAATAGAAAAAAAATGTTGTATGTTTCATCCAACACCAATCCCTGGGCATGTGCTTGTCTGATTGCAGAGACAACCTTGGTTGCACGTGTAACTGAATTATACAGGTCTGTTGGACTACATGTAGTGTCCATGTAGTGTCCTTGTCACACATTCCTTAGTGCTGATATAATTATTTCTTTCTCCCCTCAATGCATCAGGTACAGTTAGTATGTTGCACGGGTACATTTATTCTTACCCTTTAGAGTAACTTTACTGCTTTTGGCTATTCCACATTTACAAGTGTAAAGTTACTCATGTCTCCACCCCCCCGAAACACCGGCTGGAACCAACTTTATAAGTGTAAGCTACTTCTGCCAAAAAGGAGCAGTAGTAAGTCCAGCACCACACCCTCCCGTACAAATTAATGAAGGCAAGGTCTTAAAATATGATCTAATTTTAAATATTGTTAAATAAAAGTAATTTATTTTGATTTTACATCTTTCTATACTACAGCGAATACATACATCTACATCTTAATATATATACTCACACAGACACACACACACACACACACACACAAACAGCTTAATGCTAATAAATGAAAACATAATATGTAAATTAAGGGGAAAAGTAAAAAGATTTGATTAGCTTTGAAACAATGTTTCAAATATTTTTATATTAAATTTTAATCTAGATTACTTTTATATACATATTTTAATGTAGAATAAAAAACAAAACTGCTATAGCACTATTACCTTAATTTTAATTTAAAATGTAATTATTATAAAAGTATTGAATTTAATTCAAATTATGTTTCTTAAATTCAAATTAAAACAATTGCCACCTAAAATAAAAAACATGTTTTATTATGTATTTTAAATTAATAAAAGTGATGTAAAGAACAAATTGCAAATTATTTTATTATATTTAATAAAGATTGTTTTATTTAAGTTAAAAATGGTTCTTAAATATTTTGAAATAAAATAATAATTGGTTTTATATAGAGATTTTTTAACATTAAATAAAATGGTTTAAAAAAAACTAGTTTACATAATTTATTTTAAGTTATCATTATATCCTATTGAATTTTATTTTAAGTGCCTACCGCCATTATTTGCTGTGACAGATTGCTGCAGTACAAGTGGTTGGCCATTTGGGTGCTAAACTTACTACAGCTGTAAGCCGTGGCACATTTACTGCTATTTTAGATCTTTTTTGGCAGTAGTAACTTTAAAAGGGCAGTGTGTGAATAGGAATGTGCTTACTCTATTGTTGGTGTGTCCGTGCCCCTTCCTAAACCGCTCCCTAAACCCCCCCCCATGTAGCAGAAAGTATGCCACTTTTTCTAGCCACTCCCCCTGTTGCCTCCCACATTTACTCTTAAGTAGCAAACTTACTTGTGTGAGGGTCTCCCCAGAGAAAAGATTGGAGAGGTGGAGATTTACATTTGTAGGTTTGTGAAATGCATATTGTAGTGAGTAGTACAAATGTATCACTGCTTTAGGTACTAGAAGATGCAGTTTGTGATTTGGGCCCCAAATGTTCCATTGCTCATGTGTTCTTGAGTTACTTGTGTAAAACTGGTTTTATAAAGTGTGCTATTGGCTCTAGAAATGAAGCCTTGGAACTTTTAATTAGAATGCCATTTTTCGATGTTGCGGTTGGGTTAGCTAATTTTTAATAGCTTTAAAATATAAGGTATGGAATTAGGACTGTCAGCACTGCTTGAATGTCTTCATTTTGGCCCCATTTGGAAAACTGGGTAATGTTTTATCGTATTCTGTGATGGTTTGTGGACTGCTGCCTTAATAAATGTGTATTTAAAATTGAACTTGTATCCAGTTAGTGTTGCTGGGGTGTGGTCAGTGTTGCAGGTTAGTTTCCACTGGATGCACTGATGTGTAGTGGTTTGGTTAATTTCTCTAGTGTGTATTGAAGTGTGGTGAGTGAAGTTCGGCTGATGCAGTTTAGTGTCATGAGATAGGGGTCCTAGAAAGCAGTCCCTTTTGGTGGGTTAGTGTTTCTAGGATGTAGTGCACTGTGATGAGATAGTATTCCTAGGATGTAGTGAAGTGTCAAGGGCTAGAATCCATGGGATGCACTGATGCGTGGTGGTTTGGTTGGTGTGTGTAGTATACATTGAAGTGCAGCAGTTCAATGTTCATCTGATGCAGTTTAGTGCAGTGTGATGGTGCCCTTAGGATGCAGTGCGATAGGTTAGTGTTCATGTAATGTGATTCAGTGTCATGGTTTAGAGGGGGTTGGATGCACTGATGTGTGGTGGTTTGGTTGGTGTGTGTGGTATGCATTGAAGTGCAGTGGGTCAATGTTAATTTGATGCAGGTTAGTGCAGTGAGTTGGTGTCCTGAGGATGCAGTGCAGTGTGATGGGTTAGTGTTCCTGTAATGTGATTCAGTGTCCTGGTTTAGAGGGGGTTGGATGCACTGATGTGTGGTGGTTTGGTTGGTGTGTGTGATATGCATTGAAGTGTGGTGGGTCAATGTTCATCTGATGCAGTTTAGTGCAGTGAGATGGTGCCCCAAGGATGCAGTGCAGTGTGATGGGTTAGTGTTCCTGTGATGTGTTTCAGTGTCATGGTTTAGTGTGGATTGGATGCACAGATGCTCAGTGGTTTGGTTGGTGTGTGTGGTATGCATTGAAGTGCAGTGGGTCGATGTTCATCTGATGCAGGTTAGTGCAGTGAGATGGTGCCACTTGGATGCAGTGCATTGTGATGGGTTAGTGTTTCTGTGATGTGTATGTGCCATGGTTTAGTGTGGATTGGATGCACTGATGTGTGGTGGTTTGGTTAGTGTGTGTAGTATGCATTAAAGTGCGGCGGGTCAGTATTCATCTGATGCAGTTTAGTGCAGTGAGATGGTGACCTTAGGATGCAGTGCAGTGTGATGGGTTAGTGTTCCTGTGATGTGTATGTGCCATGGTTTAGTGTGGATTGGATGCACTGATGCGTGGTGGTTTGGTTAGTGTGTGCAGTATGCATTGAAGTGCAGTGGGTCAATGTTAATCTGATGGAAGTTAGTGCAGTGAGATGGTGTCCTGAGGATGCAGTGCAGTGTGATGGGTTAGTGTTCCTGTAATGTGATTCAGTGTTATGGTTTAGTGTGGATTGGATAAACCAATGCTCGGTAGTGTGGTTGGTGTGTGTGGTATGCACTGAAGTGTGGTGGGGCAATGTTCATCTGATGCAGCTTAGTGCAGTGAGATGGTGCCCCTAGGATGCAGTGCAGTGTGATGGGTTAGTGTTCCTGTAATGTGATTCAGTGTCATGGTTTAGAGGGGGTTGGATGCACTGATGTGTGGTGGTTTGGTTTGTGTGTGTGGTATGCATTGAAGTGCAGTGGGTCAATGTTAATTTGATGCAGGTTAGTGCAGTGAGATGGTGTCCTGAGGATCCAGTGCAGTGTGATGGGTTAGTGTTCCTGCGATGTGATTCAGTGTCATGGTTTAGAGTGGATTGGATGCACCAATGCTCGGTAGTGTGGTTGGTGTGTGTAGTATACATTGAAGTGCAGCAGTTCAATGTTCATCTGATGCAGTTTAGTGCAGTGTGATGGTGCCCTTAGGATGCAGCGCAGTGTGATGGGTTAGTGTTCCTGCGATGTGTTTCAGTGTCATGGTTTAGTGTGGATTGGATAAACCAATGCTCGGTGGTGTGGTTGATGTGTGTGGTATGCATTGAAGTGTGGTGGGTCAATGTTAATCTGATGCAGTTTAGTGCAGTGAGATGGTGCCCCTAGGATGCAGTGCAGTGTGATGGGTTAGTGTTCCTGCGATGTGATTCAGTGTCATGGTTTAAAGTGGATTGGATGCACCAATGCTCGGTAGTGTGGTTGGTGTGTGTAGTATACATTGAAGTGCAGCAGTTCAATGTTCATCTGATGCAGTTTAGTGCAGTGTGATGGTGCCCTTAGGATGCAGCGCAGTGTGATGGGTTAGTGTTCCTGCGATGTGATTCAGTGTCATGGTTTAGAGGGGGTTGGATGCACTGATGTGTGGTGGTTTGGTTGGTGTGTGTGGTATGCATTGAAGTGCAGTGGGTCAATGTTAATTTGATGCAGGTTAGTGCAGTGAGATGGTGTCCTGAGGATGCAGTGCAGTGTGATGGGTTAGTGTTCCTGTAATGTGATTTAGTGTCATGGTTTAGAGGGGGTTGGATGCACTGATGTGTGGTGGTTTGGTTGGTGTGTGTGGTATGCATTGAAGTGTGGTGGGTCAATGTTAATCTGATGCAGGTTAGTGCAGTGAGATGGTGTCCTGAGGGTGCAGTGCATTGTGATGGGTTAGTGTTCCTGTGATGTGTTTCAGTGTCATGGTTTAGTGTGGATTGGATAAACCAATGCTCGGTAGTGTGGTTGGTGTGTGTGGTATGCACTGAAGTGTGGTGGGTCAATGTTCATCTGATGCAGCTTAGTGCAGTGAGATGGTGCCCCTAGGATGCAGTGCAGTGTGATGGGTTAGTGTTCCTGTAATGTGATTCAGTGTCATGGTTTAGAGGGGGTTGGATGCACTGATGTGTGGTGGTTTGGTTTGTGTGTGTGGTATGCATTGAAGTGCAGTGGGTCAATGTTAATTTGATGCAGGTTAGATGGTGTCCTGAGGATACAGTGCAGTGTGATGGGTTAGTGTTCCTGTAATGTGATTCAGTGTCATGGTTTAGAGGGGGTTGGATGCACTGATGTGTGGTGGTTTGGTTGGTGTGTGTGGTATGCATTGAAGCGTGGTGGGTCAATGTTAATCTGAAGCAGGTTAGTGCAGTGAGATGGTGTCCTGAGGGTGCAGTGCAGTGTGATGGGTTAGTGTTCCTGTGATGTGTTTCAGTGTCATGGTTTAGTGTGGATTGGATGCACCAATGCTCGGTGGTGTGGTTGGTGTGTGTGGTATGCATTGAAGTGCAGTGGGTCAATGTTAATCTGATGCAGGTTAGTGCAGTGTGATGGTGCCCTCAGGATGCAGTGCAGTGTGATGGGTTAGTGTTCCTGTAATGTGATTCAGTGTCATGGTTTAGAGGGGGTTGGATGCACTGATGTGTGGTGGTTTGGTTGGTGTGTGTGGTATGCATTGAAGTGCAGTGGGTCAATGTTAATTTGATGCAGGTTAGTGCAGTGAGTTGGTGTCCTGAGGATGCAGTGCAGTGTGATGGGTTAGTGCTCCTGTAATGTGATTCAGTGTCCTGGTTTAGAGGGGGTTGGATGCACTGATGTGTGGTGGTTTGGTTGGTGTGTGTGGTATGCATTGAAGTGTGGTGGGTCAATGTTAATCTGATGCAGGTTAGTGCAGTGAGATGGTGTCCTGAGGGTGCAGTGCAGTGTGATGGGTTAGTGTTCCTGTGATGTGTTTCAGTGTCATGGTTTAGAGGGGGTTGGATGCACTGATGTGTGGTGGTTTGGTTGGTGTGTGTGGTATGCATTGAAGTGTGGTGGGTCAATGTTAATCTGATGCAGGTTAGTGCAGTGAGATGGTGTCCTGAGGGTGCAGTGCAGTGTGATGGGTTAGTGTTCCTGTGATGTGTTTCAGTGTCATGGTTTAGAGGGGGTTGGATGCACTGATGTGTGGTGGTTTGGTTGGTGTGTGTGGTATGCATTGAAGTGTGGTGGGTCAATGTTAATCTGATGCAGGTTAGTGCAGTGAGATTGTGTCCTGAGGGTGCAGTGCAGTGTGATGGGTTAGTGTTCCTGTGATGTGTTTCAGTGTCATGGTTTAGAGGGGATTGGATGCACCAATGCTCAGTGGTTTGGTTGGTGTGTGTAGTATGCATTGAAGTGCAGTGGGTCGATGTTCATCTGATGCAGGTTAGTGCAGTGAGATGGTGCCCCTAGGATGCAGTGCAGTGTGATGGGTTAGTGTTCCTGCGATGTGTTTCAGTGTCATGGATTAGAGGGGATTGGATGCACCAATGCTCGGTGGTTTGGTTGGTGTGTGTAGTATGCATTGAAGTGCAGCAGGTAAATGTTCATCTGATGCAGTTTAGTGCAGTGAGATGGTGTCCCTCCGATGCAATGGAGCGTGATGGTGTAGTGTTCCTGTGATGTGTTTCAGTGTCATGGTTAAGTGTGGATTGGATGCACCAATGCTCGGTGGTTTGGTTGGTGTGTGTAGTATGCATTGAAGTGCAGTGGGTCGATGTTCATCTGATGCAGTTTAGTGCAGTGAGATGGTGCCCCTAGGATGCAGAGCAGTGAGATGGGTTAGTGTTCCTGTGATGTGTTTCAGTGTCATGGTTTAGAGTGGATTGGATGCACTGATGTGTGGTGGTTTGGTTGGTGTGTGTGGTATGCATTGAAGTGCGGCAGGTCAGTGTTCATCTGATGCAGGTTAGTGCAGTGAGATGGTGCCCCTAGGATGCAGTGCAGTGTGATGGTTTAGTGTTCCTGCAATGTGATTCAGTGTCATGGTTTAGATGCACTGGTGTGTGGTGGTGTGTTTATTGTATCTAGCATGTATTAAAGTGTGGTGGATTATTATGAAACGCTTAGTTGACTTTGCTGAGATACAAATGAATGATCTGCAGAACACAGACAATGGCAGTGGTGAGAGTTATCTTATCTCACCGAGATCCTGTCTGCTTTATGTGACCTTGAGCACCATAGCCATGGCATCCATCCAGGGGTTGCTAAGGGTTACCTACACCATTCCTGTTCTTTTACCCCTGAAAATAAGTATTGCTCCCCTTCTGCTTCTCCCCATGCTGGGTCAGCTGGAAACTGCTCTAGTATTTTAGGCTACTGCGCCTGCTGCTTGTATTGTAGGTACTAGTCTACAGTGGGATTTTACCTGTTGGCTGCCTTGAGCCTTCCAACTACCGGTTCACAAGTCATTATAAGCAAAGATGCTAGTTGTGCCGGGTCAGGGATTTGCGAATCAGCCCCATGCGGACACAGCTCCAATGGGGAACACCCAACATTTGTTCCATAAACAATTAATTAATCAGCCCCTCAAAGATAGTTTCCTTGTTTTTCTTCATAATCTCACTCAAACATTTATGAATGTCAATCATTTATGTATGTATGTATACACATATGTATATGGTCTTTCTGTATCATGAAGCTAGCCAAAAGGCATCGGCGCACAGTATAGGGTCTTGGAATGTCCTATTACTTACCGGTAATCTTCATTACTCCGGGTCCCGTAGTCCTCGACACCGTCAGTGACAAATGAGATTTACTATCTCAATGACAGACAAAAGAACGAAGGAATGCTGGACCTACCCCTCCCCCTCCCACTGGGAGTACTTAAGGAGTACCGTCCCAGCATTCCTCCTGAAATACCAAGCCCCAATGAAGGCCGGCAGACAGGGAGGGAGGGAGGGAAGTCATGACGGTGTCGAGGACTACGGGACCCGGAGTAATGAAGATTACCGGTAAGTAATAGGACATTACCCCCAGGTCCCTCCGTCCTCGACACCGTCAGTGACAAATGAGAAATACCAAAGCAAACCCCGGCATTCATACCAGAAAACACAACAAACCACCAGGATAGCAAACAAACCCAGAGATTTATTGGAAACAAAGTAGAAAAAAACATTTAGGAGCGAACAGAGCTCAACACCCCCAAAGCAAAACCTCCATCATCCCCCAACAGATTGAGGAGGCGATAAGGCCTGATAAAAGTATTGGAAGAGGCCCACGTGGCAGCCCTACAAATCTCAGAGAGAGGGACACCCTGAACCTCCGCCCAAGAAGCAGCCACCCCTCTCGTAGAACGACCCTGAACCCCCAAAGGAGGAGGAGAACCAGACAGAGAGTAGGCCAAGGAAATGACGTGCTTCAGCCAACGGCCGATGGACACAGAAGAAGCCTTACTCCCAAGCGAAGCCGCACCAAAGGAGACAAAAAGGGAGTCCGACTTGCGAAAAACCGCCGTACGGTCCAGATAAATGCGCAAAGCCCTGCACACATCCAACAAAGACCACTGGGGACCCCCAGGAGAATCCAAAACAGAGCCCAGGGCAGGTAAGACCAACTCCTGACACCTGTGAAATTGCGAAGAAACCTTCGGCACAAAAGAAGAATCCAGTCGGAGCACCACACCCCCCTCCGTGAAGGAAAGAAAAGGAGGCCGCGCCATCAAGGCACCCAACTCCCCAAGACGACGAGCAGAGGTGACAGCCACCAGGAAAACCACCTTGAGAGTGAGAAATTTTAAATCCACCACATCCAAAGGCTCAAAAGGAGGACCGATCAAAACCCGAAGGACCAAAGGCAAATCCCACAGGGGAAAAGAAGGACGAGGAACAGGCCGAGAAACAGAAAAACTGCGGAGAAGACGAGAAACCAAGTCCTCAATATCCGAAAGATTCCCCCACGGGGAACGAAAAGCCCGAACAGCGGCCCACTGGGCCCGCAGAGTAGACACAGCCAAACCCTTCTCGAAACCCTCCCACAAAAATTGAAGGACAACCTGCAAGGAACAGAACAAAGGGGAGACCCCCAACGCCGAACACCAACGATCAAAATTACCCCAATGCCTATCATAAGCCTTAAGGGTAGAAGGCCGCCGGGAACGCTGAAGAGCCACCGCTAAATGTTCTGGGAAACCGCGCCGTCTCCAACCCTGCCTCTCAACTTCCACACCGACAACCGCAACCGGAGAAGCGACAGGCACGGGGAAGATCGAAGCGGAGACGGAGACAGGGGAAGAAACCAGGGACCCTGCACCGCCAAAAGACGCACCGTCGGAAACCAAGACCTCCGAGGCCAAAACGGCAGGACCGCCACCACCACCCGATCCTCCTGACACAAACGGGCCAGAAACCTGGGAACCAGAGCCAGGGGGGGGAAGGCATAGAGGAGACGCGAAGGCCACGGGAGAGACAGAGCGTCCACCCCCCAGCAACCCTCCTGCAGAAACCGGGAGCAGAACCGAGGGAGCTGAGCATTGTGCCGGGAGGCAAAGAGGTCCAGAAAGGGACGCCCAAACCTCCCGCACACAAGCCGAAACGCAACCGGGGTGAGAGACAACTCCAGAGAATCCGGAAAGCACCGACTCAGGGCATCCGCCACAAAGTTGTCCACTCCCCGAAGATGAACCGCCGTCAGAGACAGCAGATGGCCCTCCGCCCAACAAAACAGGGGCACCACTATCGCATTCAAGGAAGCCGAACGAATCCCCCCTTGATGATTCAGATAAGCCACCGTTACCATATTGTCGGACCGCACCAACACGTTCCGACCGAGCAACAGATCCCGAAAACCCATCACAGCTCGGGACACCGCCGTGAGCTCTCTCCAGTTGGACGACCGGCGGCTCTCCAGGAGGGACCAACGACCCTGAAGGGAACGAGACCCCAAGGTCGCCCCCCAACCCAAGGCGCTGGCATCCGACGTCAAGACCAGAGAAGGAGCAGACTGCAGGGGCAGACCCGAAGACAGATGATCCCTCACAGACCACCAAAGAAGAACCGGGAGGACCACCGGAGACACAGGAATAAGAACATCCAAGTCGCGGGACAGGGGATCCCAGAGAGACAGGAGGTACACCCAAAGGGGGCGCAGATGAAAACGTGCCCAGGCCACCGTAAAAACTGTCGCCGCCATCAGACCCATAAGACGCAACCAAAGGCGTACCGGAAAAGCACCCCCCACCCGGAAACGACGAGCAAGGGACACCAACGTCACAACCCGAGGCTCGGGGAGGAACACACGGTTCAGATCCGAACGGAAGCGGGCCCCAATGAAAACCATGTCCTGCGACGGCGTCAGCTGACATTTGGGCAAGTTGATCAGAAACCCATGGGCCCGCAACGCCGAGCACACCACCTCCCTGGCCTCCAGCAACAGGACCCGAGATGGAGCATGGATCAACCAGTCGTCTAAATAGGGGTACACCATCACCCCTTGGAGATGAAGCCACGCGACCAAAGGCGCCACCACCTTCGTAAACACCCGTGGCGCCGACCGGAGACCGAAGGGCAATACCATGAACTGGTAATGACGCCCCTGAACACAAAACCGCAGAAACCTGCGGGACCGAGGATGGACCGAGACATGATAATACGCATCCTGAAGATCGAGGGTACACATGAAGTGACCTGGCAGCACCAACGGAATCACCCTCTGCAAGGTCTCCATGCGGAAAGGAATCTTGGCCACCCATTTGTTCATCACCCGCAGATCCAAAATCAAGCGGAAACCCCCCGTGTTCTTTGGAACCAGAAAGACCAGGGAATAGAAACCCAACCCCGTCTCCAACGGGGGAACCTCCTGAATGGCACCCTTCCGAAGAAGGTCCAGAATCCCGAGAGAAAGATGAGACCGCTTCACACGACTCGAAGGCCAAGGAGTTGGCCGAACACCCGAGTCTGGAGGAGTAGCCGTAAACTCCAGAACATAACCCTGGCGAATCACGTCCAACACCCAGACGTCGGAACAAGACTGAACCCAGGCATCCAGGAAGAAGCGCAGCCGCCCTCCAACCAACAACCCGGGAACCACCGCCAAAGAGTCAGGAACGTGGCTTGGCAGGAGGAGGGGACTTAGCCTTACGGTCCCGACCACGGCCAGAAGCAAACCTACCCTGGCCTCTCACAAACTGCCTACGAGAAGTAGGGCGAAAGAAAGATTTGGGTTTAGAAGTGACAGGAGCAGTAGAGGAGACTTTAAAAGAAGAAGAATGCTTCTTTTCCTTAAATAACTTGTGCAATTTCGCCTCCAACTCCCCCCCAAACAACATTGTACCCTGAAAGGGCAACCTCAAAGCGCATGCTTTCTGCGCAGAGTCCGTCTTCCAGTCCTTAAGGACAAGACTGCGACGGGCAGCCACACAAGCCCCCCCGGACAGAGCAGAAGCACGCACAACGTCAAAGGAGACATCAGACAGCAGCTCCACCTGACGCTCAATCTGCTCAAGCAAACCAGAACAGTCCGTGGCATTATCCATCGACTGATAGAGAGACTTCAGGTCAGACAACAGGGACTGCGACACATAAGTCCCGTAGATGCCCGCCCTCAAGGCCAGGTGGGAACCAGAATACACCTTACGGAGCGCCACATCCGCCTTCTTGTCAACCGGATCTTTCAGCACAGCGTCCTCAGCAAGGGAAGTACGCCCCACCAAACTCGCCACAAAAGAATCAATAGGAATCGAATCAGGCAGTTCAGTAGCCATATCCTGCAGAGGATAGAGTTTCGCCATGAATCGCGGAATCAGGATGCGATCAGGATCAGCCCACTCGCGTTTCAAAACATCTTTGATGAAGGGATGGACAGGCACATCGACAGTGGCAGCACTCTGAAACTGTCGCAACAAAGGGCCCCTAGAGGTACTAGGCGCGTCCCCGTCAGGGAACCCCATGTTCTCCTTAACATGCTGCAAAATACCAGCCATAGCATCCTTGTCCACATATTTCCCTTTCAACTCTTCATCCCCCAACCACGCAGACTCATCGCCACTGGAGTCCGAAGAAACAGGAGCAGGGCACTTGCGACGGGATCCAACATCCCCCATCTCCGTCAAGGTTTCCCTGATCAAGCGCTTAATATGCGCATCAGCACCAGCATCACGGCGCCTGGACCTGGCAGGGGAGGGAGACCTGGAAGCACTAGAAGAAGAGGAAGACCTCTCCCTGTGATGACGCTTTCTGGAATGTTTCCCCATCGCCAACAACACACCAACCACCGCCAAAACACAAGGAAATAACAACCGCTATGCGGTACTCACCCCCTCTGCTCGTTTTAACGAGCCACCTCCAGCCGGGAACCTCGAGGCGCCTGACTTCCGTCCTCAAAGCCCTAAACCGGAAGTCAGGCAAGACGAAAACCCGGAAGAGGAAGGAGCCACAACCAATCGGAGCAGCTCGGCCGCGCCCCCTAGCAAGCCCGGCAGGCCAGGAGGGGCGGCCATCGGGCAAGGAGAAAGCCAACGCGGTATTACACCGCCGCGAGGCCCAGAGACATGAAGAAGCCCGCGCCACTCCCCCCAAGCCCGGCAGGGGGGGAGAGGACATCCACGGAGGTCCGCCGGAACCTGGAATGAGAACCAGCAGCCCCCAAGTAAGTCCAGAAGAAGGCAGGAGCGTCCAGCTCCTGCCGCGTCCACACTGTCAGTAAGACAGAAAAAAGAACAGGAGGAATGCTGGGACGGTACTCCTTAAGTACTCCCAGTGGGAGGGGGAGGGGTAGGTCCAGCATTCCTTCGTTCTTTTGTCTGTCATTGAGATAGTAAATCTCATTTGTCACTGACGGTGTCGAGGACGGAGGGACCTGGGGGTAATGTCAACAATTGATTGGAAAGGTGGCTGGCTGTGGATGGTTAATGCAGTCTGATGTGGTGGTCTTTACGCGGATGAGCCTTGAACTCGTTCCTAAATTGGAGCAGCCTTTGGGTGGTCCCGATGGATAAGGGGGTGTTGTTCCAGATCCTGGGGGCATAGATGGAAAAGGCCTGCTGGCTCGTGTTTCTTTTTTTTACACTTCTTAGTCTACAGTCTGATGGAGAAGTAGCTCCAGATGTACCAAGAGCCATCAGCGTTGGTGAGCTTCTCTGCACGGAGAGTGCGGGTGCTGGTTGCGATGGCTTTATAACTCGGCCTCCCGGTTTTATGGTATTTAGTCTTTTTATCATTAACGTCTGTATTCATTCTATATTTATTATTTGTCAATCATATCAGTATTTATTTTGTGGTTTGTGAATAAATTGAGTCAAAATTGGTTCATTTCCACATTAAAAAAAATAATAAAATTATTGCGGGATTACCGTGGCATTATGTTACAGCTTGAGTTTATGCAATGTATTCCCATTGTATATTACAACATGTATTCTCAGCCCTCACGTTATACCAATGCAGATCCTCCACTTACATTATGAAACATACAGCAAGGCATATCTGATAAAGGTTACTCATCCCTTTTTTCTTGATTACTACAAACTGTGGTTACAATTTGCCTTTAAGCATAAAAAAATACATAATGTAGACATGAAGGCAGACAAGTATAGACAGCAATTAATTCAGAAGATTTTAGTCCATCACTTGCTATCATAAAGAGTTGCGGTGCCGCAGTTTGTCAAAGGAAAATGTGTCATTCTGTACATCAGGTGTATATGATTCTAGGTGACTGGCAGTGTGTTGGGCCTTCCTTAATTGCATGGCCATGTCATGGATATTGATGTGTTAGGGGGGGTCCCTCCGTGGATAAGTGGCATATATCTCATCGCCTTCCGGGAGTGGTCACCCCCCCTGAGCCGATGTGGTATGCTACACACCCGAGGTGGGGACATCTGTGATAGCTGCGTTGGCACCAGGCCTCGCCGTCAGGGAACTGAGTGTGGGTGGGAGCCCGCATCCCCCGCCACCTGAGGAGGGGGTTGTAGTTCAGCCCCCTTGTTTCCAGACCTTGTTCTGCGTTCTCATCTGAGCGCGCTATCCTTAGCCGCCTCTCCTCAGCCACCCCCATTCCCGAATGTCGGCCTTCCACTTGCTACTGTCGGTGGTGCAGTCTGCGTCCAACATATCGCAATCTGAAGTCTAGCGAGTACCAGTCCCAGGTGTGCAAACCTGTGTTGCATGTATGTTATTCGTCTTTGGGGCCGACAGGACCCCCTCTAGGCAGCGCTCTTGATACGGAGACCCGTCACTTCTCTGAACCTCTCCCGCACTCCATCCCAATATTACTGAAGCCTGGGGCAATCCCACGCCATATGTATAAAGGTTGCCGGTTCCATGCCGTAGAGAGGGCACTCTGCAGAGTGTCTCGTTTTAATGCCCGCCAGTCTTTGGGTATCATACAAGTGCGGTGCAGGTAGTTACATTGCATGAGCCTGCAGCGGGACTTGCTGGCCACGTTGCGCACTGGCTCAAACGCCCTCTTCCACTCCACGTCTGTGAGCAGGGTCGGTAAGTCTGCGGACCATCTCTACAGGACATGATTGACATCGACTTTCTGATCGTCTTTGAGTGCCCGGTACAGGATTGAAATCAAGCCTCTGTGTGCACCGGGGTCTAGAATCGCCGTCAGTGTGCGAGGTTCTGTTCGTTCCTCCGGGAAGGTATTCCTTATCTCCCGCACTGTGCGAGAGATCTTCACATATAGCAGATACTGATCAATACACTCCTGCGTCTCCCCAAATGTAAGAAATGTCTCATTACATTATAGGTCCCCTGCCGTGTTGCATCCCCCCTCCGACCATCTCGCCAAGTCCATGCCTTCCTGGATCTGGCAGTAGCCCCGCAACCCCTGCAGGGGTAGCGCAGGTGCCTATAGTGCTTTACGCAGGACCCGTGTGACTGCCCTTTCCCTGGCCCTTGCCACCTGTCGCACCACGAATGGGTATTGAGGCAGCATTCGTGCCAATCCTAATAAGGCTTTTCGGCAGGCTATTCTCCCGTTCCCAGTCTGCCAACAGTTCCTTTTCCACATTGGGGCCCTCTGCGCACCAGAGTGCCACATACTGGAGGAGAGCAGCCACATGGTACAGTTGGAAGTCTGGTAGGCCAAGCCCTCCTTGCTCAGGGTCTAATTTTAGTATCTCCAGTTTTACTCTATTACATTTACCAGCCCAGACCAGCGATAGTACGAGGTTGTTAAGGCACTTAAACGTGGAGTTAGGGATAACACAGAATGAGTTCTGTATAACATACAGGCATCTTGGTAGGAGCACCATCCGGGCCAGTGCTTTCTGCCCATGAGGGAGGCGATTCCAGAAGTCAATGGGAGTTTTTAATCCCCTGATCACCCCACCTACGTTCAAGTCATGCTGATCCTCTGCCGCATTTGCCACCAGAATCCCCAAGTAGCGGAAGCGTTTGCACCTCCATTGGGATTCCGTGAGCGGGAGCGCCGCTGCGTATTCTTTTGTTGAGGCAGCAAGTGGGTACAGGGTAGATTTTCCGTTAATAATTTTCAGCCCCGATACTATGCCGAAATTTGTTAATATGTCCAGTAACTTGGGGATCGCCTCCTCTGGTCGAATTAAATATAACAAGGCGTCATCTGCATACAGAGACACCACGTGTACCCGACCATCTACCGGTATACCCCAATTCGACATGTCCCTATGCAGCCTAATCACCAGCGGCTCCATGGCCAGGGCGAATAATAGGGAATGGAGCGGGCACCCCTGCTGTGTGCCCCGCTCAATGGAATTTCCACATTTATTTAACTGATAAACACGCACTCATACTTTGATGCCTGTCATGTTTTAGCAAATTTAGCTGCTAAATATAGCAAAACACTACAACCACAGGTAAATATTAGCAATTTACTACAAATATATGTTAACATATGCCTCTTTTTAAAGATATCTTAACCTGTTTATCTGAAAGAAACAGTTAGTTATAGATTCCTTATCTTCGATTATCCCCCAGGCGTCAGACTCGAACCGAAAAGTTTTTCATCAGCATTACCCCTGTGTGTCGGTAGGTGGCATCGGTCGACTCCGAGTCCATCGTCGGCATCGTGCTCGCTGGGATGACGTTGTGGAAGTTACTTAGACGCCGTCCTCGCACGCTGACGTCAGTTCTTTCTTTTTCCGCGCCTGCAAGCGCAGATCCGTAAAGAGCGATACCCACAGTCACTTTTTGACTGGGTTTTTGTGACTATTGTCAACTTCGTTTTTGAGCCTTCAATTGACTCCTGGTGCACGAGGGATGCCCGGTTTCAAGGCCTGCGGTTCCTGTCTCTGACTGATTTCGGTGATGGATCCACACCACATATGCTTCTACTGCCTGGAGCATGACCATGACCCCAAGAGTGCTCCGACTGCCAAATCATGCCCCGAAGTCTTTGCGGGGGTGGTCCCCAAAGCTCCTCGAGGCCCGGCAGTCGGCTTCGCGTCGCTCAAGGTCCCGGTCGCGAGGGAGGTCGCTGGACTGATCGCGGAGCCATCACAACCACTCGTCATCACCACCAACAGACTATGGCCAACCTCCTGCATTCGCTGCTCAATGTGCCGAAGTCGCACCTGATTCCCTCTCAGAAGCTCCTTTTCATCGGAGCGGTTCAGGACACAACGCAGTTTCTGGTTTATCCTCCCGAACAGCGAGTCCGGGATATTTGGGCTATGATTCCGATCTTTCAGCCTCTATCCCGGGTTTCGGTCAGGATGACTCTGAGGCTGCTGATCCTCATGGCCACCTGCTGGTCAATCATTCCAGGTGGCATATGTGGACTCTGCAGTGGGACCAGAAGTTCCAGTGTGTGCAGCTTCAGGGGAATCTGTGTGATTGATCTGTGATTGCGTACAGATCTCAGAGGGCACTGCACGACAATTGCAGTGGTGGCTCACGAACCAGGACTGGGTCAACAGCAGATCCCTTTTCCTTCCCCAACCAGATCACACAGAGGTGACAGATGCATCCCTTTCTGGGATGGGGCAGCCACATGGGAGAGGCAGAGATCAGGGGCCTCTGGTCTCCAGCGGAGTCCGAGCTCCACATCAACCTTCTGGAGTTTCGGGCGATCTGTCTTGCACTAAAGGCATTCCTTCCGTCTGTCTGGGGAAGAGTAATGCAGGTGTGCACGGACAACACCACCGCCATGTGGTACTGCAGCAAACAGGGCGGGTGAGGTCGTGGACCCTATGTCAGGAGGCCCTGCACCTCTGGACATGGCTGGAACATCAGGGTATATCCCTGGTGGTTCAACACCTGGCAGGTCACTGAATGCCAGGGCAGACAAACTCAGCCGCAGGTGTGTCTTCACTCGGAGGTGGTGCAAGGTCTTTTTCAGCAGTGGGGAGAGCCTTAGTTAGATCTATTCGCCACCGAAGAGAACACGCAATGTCAACAGTTCTGCACGTTGGA
The DNA here is from genome assembly GCF_964204655.1 of Triturus cristatus. Lineage (NCBI taxonomy): Eukaryota > Metazoa > Chordata > Amphibia > Caudata > Salamandridae > Triturus > Triturus cristatus. The sequence goes on from NC_140595.1 coordinate 812,839,519, forward strand.
ATTTCTAAGGCGGCACTCGCTCGGCGACGCTTTTTATCGCTGGTGAAGTTGCGGTCTGCTATATGCCTTTCCGCCTATACCACTTCTGCCCAGAGTGCTGAAGAAGATCGAGCATGACCGGGCCCAAGCCATTCTTGTGGCTCCGGATTGGGCACAAAGAATCTGGTATCACGAGCTGCTCAACATGGCCATCGATCCTCCGATCCGACTGCCTCTTCGGGAGGATCTTCTGTCGCAACAGCAGGGGACGGTCCTCCACCCGAACCTGTCCAGTCTCCACCTCCTTGCATGGAGATTGAGCAGCGGCAGTTGACGTCATTTGACTTGCTTCCCAAAGTTTGTGATGTAATCTTGGCAGCCAGGCGTCCCTCCACTAAGACGGTATACGCCTGCAAATGGAACAAATTTGTGGCATAGTGCACAGCAAAGGCTGTGGATCCCCTTTCTGCCCCTCTTTCTGAAGTTATTTTGTTCCTCCTGTCTTTGGCTCTGCTCTGGGCACTCTTAAGGGCTACCTTTCGGCCATTTTCGTCTTCCTCAGGCTTCCTGATTAGCCTTCTCTTTTTAAGTCCCCTGTTGCAAATAGATTTCTTAAGGGTATTACGCATCTGTTTCCTCCTGTTCCCTTCGTAATGCCTCAGTGGGACTTGAACTTAGTTTTAACCTATCTTATGTGCGCTCCCTTTAAACCGCTACATAACTGTCCTCTCAGACTCTTAACTCTTAAAACTGCTTTTCTGGTGGCCATCACCTCTGCATGCAGGGTGAGTGAGCTACAAGCTCTGTCTTCCAAGCTTCCGTTTCTGGCTGTTCATCCGGACAAAGGTCGTCCTCAGAACTCGACCTTTCTTCCAAAGGTGGTCACTTCTTTTCATATTGGCCAAATCATCACTTTCCGTCTCCGCATTCTTCAAAAGAGGAAGAGAGGCTCCACTGTCTGGATCCAAAACGTGCGCTCTCCTTCTATTTGGATCGCACCAAACAATTTTGGGTGGACGACCAGCTCTTTGTTGGTTACGTGGGTGCTAAGAAAGTTCGGGCCATGCACAAACGGACCATCTCCAGGTGGGTCGTTCTGTGCATCAAAGCCTGTTACAATTTGGTTAATGTGCCCATTCTACCAGGGCGACTGCAGCTACTACTGATTTAGGACGGGGAGTACCCCTAAATGACATCTGTCAGGCAGCTATGTGGGCATCGCTGCACACGTTTACGAGACACTACTGCCTGGACAGCCAAGTCCGGAGAGACGGCTTCTTAGGCCGGTCTGTTTTCCAGGAGTTTCTGGTGTGATCTTGGTTCTCAGACCCACCTCTGGGTTGGTATTGCTGGGGTATCTATTCTAAGGTAAGGAATCTATAGTTAACTGTTTCTTTCAGATGAACAAGTTACTTACCTTTGGTAACGATATATCTGTATGAAACATAAGTCAGTTTTAGATTCCTTACCGCCCCGCCCATCCTCCCCGTTCTGCGAACTGATTTCTAGGGTTAAGGTTATCGTTTCAGGGCCCTAGTTTTGTGCACCAGGGGTCACTGTCTTGCATGGCTCCGCGTTCCTGGCGTGGAAAGTCGTATACAGAACTGACATCAGCGCGCGAGGGTGGCGTTTAAGTAACTTACGCTACGTCATCCTGGCGACCACGACGCCGCTGACGGAGACGGAGTTGACCGACGCCACCTACCGACGCGCAGGGGTACTGCTGACGAAAAACTTTTTGGATCCAATATGACGCCTGGTGGATATTCTAAGGTAAGGTATCTATAACTAACCTATTTTTTTTACAGATAAATCGTTACCGAATGTAAGTAACTTGTTCTTTAACTCCCCATGCTGTCTCTCTGCTCATTTGTTGTCTTGGAATTCACAGCAGGCACCATAAGAAGGCAGCCATTAGAAGCACAATTTTCAGTATTTTCCTCTTTTAAAAATAAATTCAGACAGGAAACACAATGTTCTCTGTCTGTATTTATCTTTAATAATCATTAAAAATGGAAAACTGGGAGCTTTATTTATAACCGATGCAGCTGGTTTTCCAGAAGGAGGAGTGAAAAGGCTTGAACTGCAATTGTGAAGTTCCTTTCTGGAAGAAATGGTTTCACTTTCTTACAAGCTAGAGCTGGTATCAAACCGTCTTTGTATTTTCTGGCAATGTGTTCCTTCAGTGTGAGGCTGGTGTCTAGAGTGAATCTAAGTGAATTGGCATTCAGTGAAAGTTGGGATTCAAAGCTGTCAAGGTTTTGTGTCATTCGGTTAGGGTTGTACAGTTTCTTGTTTCTTGTACTTGGCAAATAACAGAAATTCTGTCTTGGTTAGGTTGAAATTTGGGTAGACTCTGGATAGCCATGTCTGAATGAAGTTCAAGGAGTGTTTGAGGAGTTAGGTGTTTAAGGCAGTGAGGACTTTCAAGTAGAGTTATGTATCATCAACATACTAGTGAATCTTGATGCTGTTATCTGTGAGTCGAGCAACAAGCGACTCCATGTAAGGGCTGAAGATTAGAGGTGGCCGAGCCACTGAAAGCTCCAGCCAGGCTTGAGCCTGAGGCCTGGCTCTGGGTCACCTCGAGGCCATGTTGGATCATCAACCCTATAAGAAGCCGAGCTTTCATGTGGCTTCTACCAGCCACCCTCCCTCTACCTTGGATGTGGGTTACAGCCAGAGCTGCCGACTTTGGAACTGGAGAAGCAGGTTTGAGTCTTGGCATTGGCTCAACATCCGATGATTCTGGGCTAATAATTTAGTCTCCACCTGCCAATACAACATTAATGTGACCTTGTGTAATGTAACTGGTGCTCAAAAAAATGAAAATCGCATAGATAACCAATTTAGGGGTTGGTTTGTACAAAGTGAAACCAGATAAATCACTTTTATTAAGTACTTCTCGTTGCATTGCTATACTGAGATGTATTATGCCAAAGCTTCCACATTCTAAAGAAATACACTCTTTTAAATTTTGGGAAGACCTTATCATATTTCACGTGATGTTCATTGTATGACTTAAATAACAAACATTTTCAGGGCCTGGCTCGTGCGGGGGCTGTCAGAGGCAAGCCAGACTCTTGACTCCGCTTTGGCTCTGCTCTCCCTGTTAATTTGTTGGCTCACCTACCTCTATTGAAGAGATGACAGGAGACAGTGTCGAACCGTGGAAGACTCCGCTGATTATTAAGATCGTTAGTGTCCTGGCGGAATCCATGTGAGCACACTGGTGTCATTTGGAAAGGTAGGAGGGGAGTCATTCGTGGACATTACCAATGAATCCCATTAGAGACTCCAGGATCCGTATGAGGGTGGTATGGTTGACTGTCGTGAAGTCAACTGAGCGGTCCAGCGACGTAAGGAGGCAGGGGCTATCTCCATCTGTGTTCAAGAGGGCATCCTCTACGATATATAAGGGAGCAGTCTCCGTGCGGCAGCACGGTCTGGAGGCAGACTTGTAGTCTCGCAATAGATGGTTAGTATTGATGTGATCTTGGGGTTGAACATGGACTTATTTATTAACGATCTTGCCGATGAATGGTAGGTGAGTGATGGGCCAGTAGTTGGGGAGGTCATCCGGGTCTAGTGTAGGTTTCTTTAGTAGTGGGCCCTGTTTTGGGAGCTGCTGGGAATGTGCAATGAGTGAGGGAGGTGTTCACAATAGTAAATAGAGGGACGAGAGCATCCCCTCTCATTAAGAGCAAGGGTAAGACATTCACTTCATACGTAGTGGTTTGAGGGAGTAGGGTATGTCAGTTTGAGAGAAGATGGGCTTTGAAGCCCTGCTGAGCTTGGTACTGTCTATGGGTGCAGGTACCCACATTGGATGAAGGATGTGGCTGGCGAGAGACGAAGCAAGGAAGCAAGAGGCAACGGTGCACTGGAGGGAGCCATGTCTAATGTTACTTTACTCACACTCATCTCGGCCTGGTCAGCAGTCGGCATTCTGCCCCGGCATAAGTTGAAACCCTAAACCTATCTCAAATAACTTTCCAAACTTAATTTGACCCGATCACTGGGCTGCCCTCATAGCTTTTTACTCAGCTGCCTCGAAGCGCTAGCTGTCATTTTACTAAACAGAGCTTAGTGAATAGACTCGACTTATTGATAGGTATTCGGTATTTTCTGAAGTCGAAACTGTTGATCATTCGAAGCTTGTCTTGTTTGTGTCGTAAGCTCTCCAGGGCCTGGAGAACTCAGGGACACCTTGGAAATCCTTATATTAAGCCTTGAGTATTGTTCTGAGAATCCTCTCTGGAACCTAAAGTATTAGAAGCCACGACCAGCTCACTCAGCTGCCATGTATCCCCTTTTGAGGCTTCAACATTCAAAGAATAGCCAGGTCAAAAGTCAAGACACACTTGGAAGGTTATGTTATGCAAGTTTATTAAGCGCATAGCTGTCTGAAGGTTTCCCAGCGCTGCGTGAGTAATGACGTGCACCTTATAATATCTCAAACTATCCCAGTCTGGATTGGATGGGATGCAGCCAAGCTTCTCGCAGCTTTCTAGATTTATTCTCATTGGATTCAGTCCTCAGGTCGGTTGGCACTGAATTCCATACTTTGGGGGACAGAAAGGAGAAGGATCTTCACCCCACCTGGCCCATTGAATGTGTGGGACCCTCAAAAGAGCAGCGTTGGAGGATCTTAGAGTCCTATTGGGGTTGTAGGGTACTAGGAGAGCTCTAATCATGGGGGACCCTTCTGGTTCATTGCCCTATGAGCCATTCAGAGTGCCTTGAAGTTTATTCTGTGCTTCACTAGGCGCCAGTGCAAGGATGCCAGAGCGCTTTTAGCTTGGGAGTCAATGGGCAGCTTAAAAATGCTCCTTGCTGCAGTATTTTGGACCAGTTGAAGTCTCTTGACAACTGATATGGGTGAATGAATGAATGAGTTCAGACGAGAAAGAATGAGCGCCTGGACTACAAGTCTCCTGGAGTGTGCAGGTGGTAAGTCTAGGATTTTGCACAAAGTTCTCAGATGTAGAACTCTTATGATGTAGTCGCTTTTTTTGTCTGGGCTTCCATGGATAAGGAACTGTCCACCCACACACCCAGACTTTTTATTGGAGACGAAGGGGAGGGTGGGGTACCCAGACGGTCGGCCAATGTAGTGTCCGTGGGGTTAGATTATTCCCGACTAACATCAATTCTGTTTTGTCTGGATTTAGTTTCAGCGAACAATTCGCCATCCAGTAAGCCACTTCCTGGAGGCAAGGGGCCAGCGGATGGCATCCCGCCCCTGGGGCAAGGGAGACAACCAAATGTGTGTCACCGGCAAAAGAGACGATTGACTCTCCAAATTCTCTAACGATGCTCGCCGATGGCCGCACATAAAGGTTAAATAAATGGTAAAGACTGTAGGTGATAGAGGGTTAGAAATTCAGCTCATAGAAGCACATAAAAAATAGGCAATGATCACATTGTCGAGTCGGTGCCATATCTTTATACAAGAATCCCTACAATGGTCAAACGTTGAGTGAAACTCAACAGCTGCACGGTCATGTCTCTATCCCGTGAGAGGGACTGACTGTTCTACCAGTTGCAGCTCAGTCTCCGCTGCATCTAGAAATGGCGCCAAAGATCTGTATGTTTGGAACTGCAGATGCGGCCGGGTGCTGCGTCTCCTGCGTGCACATCAGTACAGAATGTCCAGGGCCAGCGCCTTCAGTCCTTCATGCTCGACGAGGCGCTTGTCGCCGCTGATAGGCACTGTGGCGAGAAGCCAGGTGCCTGGAGTGAGAGCTAAGATGCACGGATGGATATTGGAACGCAGCCAGCGCTTCAAGTGGGGCGGGTCCTGTCATGTCTGAGCACCGGCAGTAATTAAGCAGGGTGATTGAAGCGGGTCCCTTTCGAGCTCTATATTTAGCCCCTCAATTTACCAGCCTGAAAGAGCTCCGTTTGTCAGGCCCGCAATGCTGGTAGGCCCGATAGGGAGATGAGGAATCCGAAATCAATGTTTTTTTGTCTTTGTGTGCTCTCCCCTCCCACACTCTGCAGCAGGACTGTGGCTGAGCTGCAAAAGGAAAGAGCAGGTGTGAATCTGATTATTTCTCAATGGGAGCGGCTGCTTTTCCCCTCTGACCCCCGGGCCGGAGGTTCTTTCAACCTTGGGTGTCCCTGCACCTCCCAGCATCTCAGGCAGCAGCAGGCTGAGTGGGACTCCAGGAGCCGCTTGCATCCTCTACCCTTCGACCAAGCACCATGTTATATGAAAGGTCTCTTTGCATGGGTACCCTGGGGCAGCATCCCATACCCCTGGTTGGCAGATATGTTTACTCCAAACAGTCTTCCACCAATCAGAGCCGGCCGCAGATCTTCTTCCTGAGCTGGACACAGGATGGGCCCACAATGCACCTCTTTCAGCATCTCTGAGAGCAGTTCGTGTCGCCCGTCTGTTCTCTGGTGTTTGCTTCTTGGCGGCCGCAGATACCCCTGCTCAAACCGGCTCCAACAAGGGGTGTGACTCCGGACAGCCGCGCTGCTCCCCACTGTAGACTATTGACACCCACAACCTTCTGCCGAAGAGGGGGGCCTGTGAGCAGCGCAGGGGGCCACAATGCGCCGTGATAATGGTGACACACACACACACATTCAGCGTCTCTTTTTCGGTTCTCTCTCTCCCTATATGTCCCTCTCTCTTCCCCTCTATGGATACATCAGTGTTTCACAGGGACTTCCCTCTCGGGTAGCCCACCCCCTGTGAATACAACGTTCACGGTACACCTGGGGAACTGAGTGTGAGACACTGCACAGATGTACCAGCCTTGTCCAGCAGAGCAGGTGCAATGCATGGGCACAGCGGGGTGCTGCCCGGGCCCCCACCTTTCAAGGGCCTTCTTGGTAAAGAGGTCTCTAGTTCTCTTTCTCACCTCTATCTAGTTCTCTGTCTCAACCCGTCTCCGTCTCTCTGCCTGCCTCTACCTCTGACCCGTGTCTCTGTTCTTACCCCTCCTCACCACCCTTTCTACCTCTCTTTCTCTACCTAACTCATCTCTTGTTCTATCCTTTCTTCATCTTACCCGACCCCACCCCTCTTCACCTCCCTCCTCTTTTCTTTTTGCCTGTCTCTAACATATTCATCAACTCACTTCCCTGTGTGTACCTTGTTCTCTACCTCTCTCGTCTCTTTCTACCTATTCTCTGTTTCACCTCTCTCTACCGCTGCATCTTATTTTTCCTCATCTCCCACTGCCTTGTTAATCCCTAGATTCTTGCTGTTCACTCCACCTCTCTTCTTGTACTACCCTCTGTTGTCTTTCTCTCTCAACCTCTACCTCTCTTTCTCTACCTCACAGTCTTCCTACATCTTTCTTCTCAGTTTGCCCCTCTCGCTGCATTACCTCTCTCTCTCCCTTGCATCTCTCTATGGTTTATGAATACCTGACATCTCTACCGGACTATCTCTATCTCCCAGGGCACAAGTCCTAAAAAAAAAGTGGGGGGACGCTGTCACCGGAAGTGACGTCACAACAGGAATCTCATGAAAAGAAGTGGGGGGACGCTGTCACCGGAAGTGACGTCACAACCGGTGCCTCTTAAAGTCTCCAATTACAAATATTAGCAGATCTTTGGTACACAATGCTGTCCAGCTTTTGGGCAGGGGGGACGGCGTCCACCCGGAAAAACCTGGTAAAATAAGTGGGGGGACGCCGTCCACCCGCGTGGTACCCCGACTCGAGCCCTGCTATCTCCTCTGCCTCTACCTCTCTCCGATTCCCCTCCCTTTCTGCATTACTTCGCTCTCTAACTCCCCCCCCCCCCCACCTTGGGTACCACATACTTCTCAGTACATTCTGTTCTCCCTATCTCTAGCTCTCTTTTCCTCTCTCTAAAACCTTTGTCTATCTAACTTTTAGTACCTGCCTTTCCTTCTTTCTACCTCTCTATTTTAAGCAGCCTTACATTTCTCTTTTTCCCTGATGTCTCGCCCTGTCTCACCTTGTTCTCATCCTCATCTCTATCTCCCTTCTGCTTCTATTCCACCTTTCTCCCTATGCTCTACTCTTTATCTCTTGGCCCGTCTCTTCTCTGCGGCTCCTTCATAGTTTCGTAGCGCAGCAGAGGTGAAAACTGCCTGAAAAGTGTGCGCGAAGAAGGGGAGAGGAGGGACAAGCAGGAGAAGAAAACCAAGGAGAAAATGCTCAGGTTTCACCTGGTGAAGTGGCGGCAATGCTTGGAGTCGTGCTTGCTGTTCACGGTTGCAGCGGAAATGGCAGTCGTGAAGCGAGATTTATTTCTGATTCACAATGTCAATAAAACAAAAGTACGGTTTCCAGCGCCGTGTGCATATGTCTCATTTTAATCGAATCATCAATCAATAGCAGTGGTCGAAGTGGGGGAAAAAAAGTAGGGGAACTGTGGGCGGAGACTCAGGGGGCGGGAATAACCCAAGGATTGGATTAGTGGGCGGAGTCGGAGGTGTGGCTAGAAATAGCAAAACATACCAATTTTTGAACGTTTGGCATTTCACTGACCAGTTACAGCTTATAACGTTATTTAATTCAAAGAATCAATAAACATGTTTATTTGAGGTTTAATATATAAGTTGTTTATATTTAATTCATTTACAATGTGGGACATGTTTCCAATCACAGAATATTCCAAATACGCTTATAAGTGGAATCATAAGCCATTTGTCTCCGAGCCATGCAGTTTCTTTCATCTGTACTTCTCCTCCCTGTTTCTAACCATTTCTGAACATAAAATTCAGGTTTAAATTCTATGACAGGTGGCCCCACGATATTTATGAACATTGTAGAAGACAGACGATTGATTGATATTCTGTTCCGCAGTGGTGTGAGCACATCATTCATTACACTAAAGCCCCGTTCACATTCAGCAGTTGAGGTACAAAAGGTGTTTATAATGTGCATTAATGGTTTCAGGCTTTCAGAGATGCAATTTTTATTTTGTTTGTACTCTCTGAAACCAAGGATGTACTGCCTGGTATCAAATACATGCAACCTGCTACAAAGATTTTGTAATTCTCCCTCACTGTATAAGATGTCTACTGGATCTGGCCAATAAACTGGTTGTAGGAGTTTCATTCTATGTACTAACTCTTTGTATTCTATTTCATCATTGTTTGTGGTTGTGCATCTAGAAACATTTGATGCATTAGACATTGTCACCCTTTTTCGCAGGTTATTTGCTAAGCTCCTAAAGAACTGTGCCCTATTGATGCTAACACAGCCTTTGTTCTGTTGCAGTCCTACACCAGCAAACTGCATCCGTTCAGCAGCATCTAATGCAGTTGTAGCAAACAAAGGGCCCAGGTGCATCAGCCATTGATTCAACCACTAAAATCTGCATCTGTATTGAAGGATCGGCCTCATATATGGTCATATCACGCCGCTGCAGCCTTCTGGATAGGTCACCCAATTCTGTGAGAGCATCATATAAAATGCCCATATTTTCAACAAACACCACAAGCACATATGTATTCAAGTGTCCTGCAAAGAAGAATGAGTGCGAGTAAGTAAATGTGGGTGTGAATGATTGAGTGCCTGAATGTAACTGAGCATGAGTGAAAGAGTGTATGTCGATGAAAGTGAGAGAAAGTGAGTGAGAAGGAGTCACGTAGAGTAAGTGAAACTGTAAGTTAGAATGAGGTAATCAGAGTAGGAAAAAGTGGTGAGACTGAGTGAGTGAGAATGTGATACCGAATGTTGAAGAGTGAGTGCAAGTGAGCAATTTTGAGTAAAAGGGAAAGTGAATGAGAATGAATAATGGGGGTAGTGAGCCTGAGTGAGATAACATGTGAGCAAGCAGGACAAAACACAGGCCTTGGCAAAGTGGAAGTAAATATTTACTTATGGGAGGAACATATTGTGCATCTTGAAAAAAAAATGTGGTCAACTCATGGGGATGTTGTCTTGGCACAGTAATGGCTTTTGAGAGAATTTGTGTAAAAATGGGGTGTTGAAAATAAAATGCAGTATTTGACCCTATAGTTTTTAAAAAAAAATTATCTTGGGAGTAGCAACACCCAGACTGCAAATCCTCCGGGCCCTCCTTTATCTCTTCTTAGTCTTACAAGGCCCAGTAAATCGCACTCTTTTCCAAATCTCTTTCTAAATATCATCACTCTCAAAAACTGTTTTTTCTATGTAATTTTCCTTTGATGGGAAGAGGAGGTTTCTGAGGTGGTAGTATCAGGCAAGTGACACTACTTGGGCTCCCTCTGTTCGAGCCTTCATGGAGGATCCCTCTTCATTGCTACCTCCACCTGACCCCAGACTCCGCAACGCACTTCCTTACAGGCTTGATTATCCACTACTCCTCTCCAGTGCACCTTATCTCACAGCTGACCTTGGGCCCCAGCCCCATATCAGGCACCATCGGGCTCCACTTTCATTTTTCCCGGTAAAAACATTAGTAAAATCACCTTCAAACTTAAAACATTGAATATAGCAGTAAATATAATTAGCACACACTTTAAAGTATGTTCCACAGTTGCCCTTATGACCCGACTGCTAATTAAATAAACAAAAACAGAAAGGCCATGACAAGGCCGGCTTTAGCGCTGATGCGAAAGTCTTTATTGGCGCCACATCAATAATCACTGCCATACGCCACAAGTGCTCCTCATCTCCCCATAGCCCCTCCCCCTCATGACCTCCTCCTCGGATTCCCTCACTGCCACCCTCCACCAGTGCCCCTCATTTCGCTGTAGCCCCTCCCCCTCATGACCTTCTCCTCAGAATCCCTCACTACCATCCTCCAGCAGTGCCCCTCATCTCTCCCTAGCTCCCCACTCCCCCATGACCTCTTCCTCAGATTCCCTCACTGCCACCCTCCAACAGTGACCCTCATCGCTCCATAGCCACTCCCACTACCTCCTCCTCAGATTCCCTCACTGCCACCCTCCAACAGTGACCCTCATCGCTCCATAGCCACTCCCACTACCTCCTCCTCGGATTCCCTCACTGCCACCCTCCAACAGTGCCCCTCATCTTTATGTAGCCCCTCTCTCATATGCATTTCATTTGTTGTGTAGCGCTACTCATATCAGTGTAGTGTGTGTCAGTACTTTACACCACGCACACATTATACAGAGACAACGAATCATACAAGTATGTAAATCAGCCTACAGGGAATGTCACATAAGCCAATGAGGATTACAAGGTGTATGAATCACATGTCATCCATACTGGTGGGCAGTTATTTTAAGAGGGTTTGGTCTGGAGAAGCACAAACTCAGGATTTAAAAAGTACTCCAGTGGTTAGGGGTTGGCTTTACTGATAAAAATGTATATCTGCCCAAAGATACTCATTTTAGCAACATTAGAATAATGAAAGACTGGGGAAGTTCTAACTATATCACAAAACAAAAAACGCGAAGTTCTAACTATACCATTCATGTTTGTATGCAGCTCTTTGATGACAGTTCATTGGTCACTGTCCTATGTTAGGATTGTAACGTCTGAACTGCAAGCAACACAAGGATCTCTGTCACAATGACAGTAACCCACTGAGCTTCCACCTAAAATACAGTTCATCTGCACTTAACTACTAACAGAGAAATGATTGCTCTCCAGCAGGATCATTAATCCCCAGCGTTATCTGGGCATTTTTTATTGTCTTATTGTTGTCCTGCATCGGCCATGATAATGATAAAAACGGATTAAATGAAGCACACACAAAGTACATGTCCTGCTGCGTCTGTGCAGAATTTAAATAGAAAAACAAATAGTGACACATTCTCCTACCTACTCCATTAGTCAATCTTAGTGTCGCAGCCTGAAGTGATGAGCGGCTGCAGGGGTTGGGAAAGGTGAATCAAAATAAACAAACTTCTTTTCTCCTGCGCTGCATAGAAAAAGAATATCCACGCAGCAGGACAGTAGGCAAAAGTTACCGCGGCCAAAGAAAGGATGTGTCGCCTTTCGCCATGCCCCTGTTGGAGATGAAGGGGTGAAAAAATTAACAAAGCCTCGTTAACATGTAAATGGTCTTTTAAGGACCTGTGAAGTACTCGGGTAAGGCTGCGATAATCTCAAAAACTGTCTGTGACGACGGGGGAGGTGTGGGGGGGGGGGGCGGCTTTGAAGCACTTTGAGCCCCATGGCGTTTCGCGCCTGCCTTCAAGCCCTTACTAGAACCGGGCCTGAATTAGGGCAGTCCCGGGGCGCTTTTTTTAAATGAAGAAGTAGGGGAACTTCTAACACTGATCAATAGGGATTTATAGAGCGCAACGTATCACCCGTGAGGGTCTCCAGGCGCTGGGGTTTGTTTTTCGCCGCTCCGGGCTATTTGTTGAAGAGCCAGGTCTTTAGACTCCTTCTCAATCAATCAATAAATACTTTATTTCGGTCAGTGACCATAAAAGCAACATAAGATAAAAGTCATATTGAATTAATAGACAAGTCGTTCAATAAACAAATTCAAGCAAAACATTTCCAAAGGGGCAAAACCATGGTAAAAAATATTTCATTTTTAGGTGTAAATAAAATCTAGATAAAGACTTTCACACTTTAAAATATAAGTTTGAGGATGATGCTATGAAAAATCAAATTTTGTAAAGGTAAATCTATTCTTGAATTATTATGTTTAGTGGTTTATCGGATAATGGTGTGCAGCTGTGGCTAAAAAGTCATTGTTACATTCCACTTTTTTTTTTTTTGCTCAGCTATTAAGTTCTGGCGTTTGCGCGAGTATTCTAGTGCGAATGGGCCAAACTGATTCCAGCAATTTTGCTATTGACAGGGATTTCAGTGGGATGAAAAAACTGGAGGGTCTCTCAAAGGGGCGAGGCCAATGTAATTAAGGGTGTGGCTTAAAAGCACATATGCTAAAAATCTGTGCTTAGCATAGTGTGCCACCTGACTTGTATTTTGCTGTTTGTCATTTCATCCAGATATATGATACATAAAGTAACATTATACCTACAAGAAGTCAGGACTATTGGCTTTGTCAATGGTTGTTAGTTGCATTAGATAAATAAGCAGCAACTATGGCTTGTATATAATATTGAAAAAACTTCCACTTAAAGCCCTGGTGGCACCACGACAATGTTGCTGCTCCTGAGTCTCAAAAAGAGAAGGGAAGTCCAGAGAGAAAATGACTCTCTTTAAAGGATTTCCCTTCCCGTACAATGCTCACCTGGCATGACGTCATGCCGTAACTTCTCCACTAGTGAGAAGTGACCAGTGTGAGATGCGTACACTAGTGAGAAGTGAGAAGTGTGAGCAGTGCACATCGATGTGCCTGCTGCCACTGCAGTCCAGAAAAAAATGGACCACCTGTGCCAGGGCAGAATACAGAGCCCCATAGAGACCTGTTTCGAGGCCCCCTTCAAAAAACTGCCGGTGCTCTGCACCGGTGAGACCCGGCCCACTTGAAAGCCCTGGCTATCGAGAATACCACACAAGACCCCGCGTCAGACCCGCAGATACGCAATGCCTGTCTATATTGCCCTGTTCCAAGTTTTCTGCACGAGGGGACAGTCCATCGTCTTCACTGTTTGGTGTATGCGGGGCAAAAAAAGAGTAAATGGGCACCTGTCTCCTGTACTGTGCCACATGCCGGACAAGCAGCGCTGCCCCTTGGGTGAGATCTCCATTTGCTGGTAAAAGCTGCGAGTGGCAGAGTCCCCAGCCTGAATTTAATGTATAGAGATCTAGTGAATGGCGCGTCAATATCATCCAGGAAACTTTCGAACCTTGGCTCAGTTTCTTGAGACAGCAGAGAGTCAGCACGACTGCCACGGGTGGAGGATTCCAGTACCTTCCTCCATGCGCTTGCCCAGAAGGCCTCTCTGATCCCCCTTACAGAGGAGGCAGAGATGCCTTCTGGGTCTTGCCACAGGTCTGGGCCCCCAGTGCAGCGAGCGTTTCCCTGATGTAGCTGAGCCACGGCAAAGTATTAACACACCTTGGGGTCAAAAGGATATCCTTTAATCTGTTTCTAAAGCATTCCAGCTCTGGGGCCAGCCATAATCTCAGCCAGTACAACATTGGTTTCAATCTCACTATGGCTTCCTTAGGGCGTACATTTAAATCCATTGTGTAAAAAAAAAAAACGTGCTGTGCCTTGTGGGAGTCTGAGTGCTGTTCTCAGGAACTTGTTTTCGGCAAAATCCAAGGGGTTAACATTACTGTGGCCCCATAGTTTAGAGCCACAGGTGGCCACCGCCACGGCTTGAGCTCTCCAGATTTCCAGCAGTGGTCCCCATAGGATGTCCCATAGGATGAAAAGATGTGTTCCTAGCAAAATTCAACGTGGCTGCTGCCCTGTGATTAAGGAGGAATCTACTCTTGGCGACCTGGCTGTTCCATGAGCTGGTGTTGGAAAGGCGTGTACCCAAGTAATCAGAGTCTGAGACTCTCTCTAAATTGACTTCCCCTAGTCTAATTGTTCCTCGAAATTGTCTGTGTGGGTGGATAGCCATAAATGTGGTTTTGTCGGCATTTATTGCGAGCCCATTGGTGGTACAAAATAGATTAAATCTTTCTAGCAATAATTCCGGGCCTTCGGAGTTTTTGACACCAAAAGGGTGTCATCAGCGAATAGTAACGCCGGGCTCTTAACACCACCCCAGACCGGGGAGTCATTTACGCACCTCATTAAGAATTCGACACATCTGTTAATGAAAAGAAGAAAGAGTGTTGGAGCAAGAACACATCCTTGCCTTACGCCTCTATCTACAAAAATACGCTCAGTTAAATCCCCCTCTTGGCCCCATCTCGCTTGGGTATAGGTTCCAGAGTGCAGTCTTATGATTATTTCCAGCAGTGCGAGAGGGATTCCCCTGTCCCTCAGGGCAGCCCAGGGTTTGTCTCTAGGAACCATGTTGAAGGCAGCCTTGAGGTCCACAAATGCTATGTAAAGGCTCTCTCCATTAAGGTCCATCGTTTTCCACCTCAGCATCGAGAACCTGAAGACCTGATCTACGGTACTTATTTTGGTGTGGACCCCAGCCTGGAATGGGGACAGGATATTATTGTCCTCCAGCCACATGTTAAGGTGGTTCAGGACTTGTTTGCAAAAGATCTTCTGGGCTACATCTACCAGGCTTATTGGCCGGTAGTTAGCCGGGAGCGCTCTCGCACCTTTCTTATATATGGGGACTATTATTGCTCCCCTCCAGGAGTCAGGAATGGGTGCTCCTGCCACGATGGAATTACAAATGCGGTTTAAGAAGGGTGCCCAAATTTCAGATACAGATTTAAACAAGTCTCCGGGAATTCCATCTGGCCTGGGAGACTTACCAGCTTTTAATTCATGGATGGCCTGTTGGGTGTCTCTCAAATTAAATGTTATAGTTTAGTTTGCGAGTCCTAACCAGGACCCGAATAAATCTCGGCCCAGGCAAGCACTCTTGGGTGGGTGAGTCCCGCTAAGGGTAGGTTGATTTATCTATAGTATAAAGGGATTTTAAATGAGCCACCCAATCCGTGGGCAGAATGTTGTTTTCAGGTCTCATTTTTCTTGACTTGCTTCCATGGCTCTGTATATGCCAAAAGGTGACCTGGTTTTTCGTCCGTGTGGCTTCTAGGGCATCCTCCCAAATAGACGAGTACCAGCTTTTTAAACTATTTTTAAGGGTCGCTTTATACCTGGCCCTTGCTTCCTGTATTAATGGTTGTTGGCCATGTTTTTTCCATAGATTTAACTAAAGAGGTTTTAGCTTCCCTGCACTCTTTGTTGTGCCAGGCATGGTTGTTAGTATGAGTATGATTACTGTTTCCTCTGGTTTTAGTGAAGCAGATGCTCCTGAGGACAGTGAGACAGTCCTCATGGCGCTTTACTGCATCCACGGGGTGATATCATAGTCACTCAGTGAAGTCAGAAAAGGCTCTAAGTGGGTGTATAGCTCACTTAGGGCATCAGAGTTTGAAACAATACCATCCCATTTGACATTTCTCCGGTAGTTAGAAACAGCTGAGGCCCCTGTGACCAAACCTTCAGCCGTGTTTACATGTGTAAGACTGCCGCCGATAGGTAAAAGCAAGGGGAAGTGTTCACTCTCATATCTTTTCTCAACCCTCATATCAAGCAATGGGGCACAAGAATAAAGATCTAAGAAAAAGTAGGCAATATTATTCATATAAGGGCCCCTTCTCAATTCTAGTAGAGTTGTCAGTGTCACCAATCGTAGGTGCAGGGCGAGGTCGTTCCAGAGTTTGGGTGCGAGGTGGGAGAAGGAGCGGCCCGCTTCTGTATCTGCGGTTATGGGGGGAGTGGGCGAGGAGGAGGAGTTGAGTAGGCTGGTGGAAGTTTATTCTCTGGTTGTTGTAAGCTCGGCACTTCTTGTGGAGGACGTTGTAGGTGTGGCTGGGGAGTCTGAAGTTTGAAGTGGCAGCATTTGTTGATGGGGAGCCAGTGTAGAGCTCTGAGGTGGGGGGACAGGTGCAGTGGTCTAACAAAATTTGAGGGGAGCACCCTGCAAAGTGCATTGAGGGGCCCCAGTCTGGACTTACTCTGAAGGCCAGGGTGCTGCCTGGAGGGGGCCCCCTGAAGCTCGGGTGCCCCCGCACTGCGGTGGCTAGGGGGGCCTTTGATACACCACTGGACACGTGGATTTGTCTCAGGAGGCCGAAGACAAGTCTTGCGGCTGCATTCTGTATAGTTTGCAGCCTGTTTTGGAGATGGGTGTTATTTTTACATACAGGGCATTGCCGTAGTCCAGGCAGCCGGTGACGAAGGTCTTGGTGATGGTGCTCCTGCTGTCTGTGGGGAGCCATTTGAAGATTTTCTTCAGCATGCGAAGGATGTGGAAGCATGCTGAGGTGAGGTTGTTCACTTGTCTTTTCATGGATAGGTTGCTGTCGAGAATGATGCCTAGGTTTTTTGCGTATTCTGTGGGCTCAGGAGGGGCTGACAATGTGCTGTTCTGCACAACTTTAATATACAACCACCAAGTCACCTTTACCATGTTTTTCATACAATGTAACGGACAAACCAATTAGAGACCAATTTCCAAAATATTACTGTACTAATACAAAAAATCTAGAACCAATGGCAAAAACAAACAGTTTTCTCAAGGATTTTTCAAGCTTTCTCATGGTGCTCTTTAACCTGTAGGCTGTGGGCAGCTTGAGGCCCTGTTTCTCAAAGTTTACCATAGAATCCAGTGTTGTTTGGCACGAGAAGGTGACATTTGATAATAAATTCAAAGTTTTTGTGAAAAGGGGACCCTTGTGCCTCAAAGATCTTTAAGGTGGTCTTGACAGCTAGTATGCATTCCCCCCCGCCCCCCATGGAGTGCAGGTAAAAAGGCCTGTACCCCATAACAAAAGATTGATGCCACCAACTCTCATTCATGGATATTGGGGCGGTAGGCACTGACGTTAAATGGAGGTCCACCTTTGCTGTACCCCATCCCCCCCAAGCCAATAATCTTGCTGGTGGAACAGCAATAACACGTCACGGTGGAGCATCTCAGGAGACGCAGGATTCAAGTTTTTGGAGCCGGCTCAGCTGAATCCACTGAGGGGTGCCACACCAGGGTCTTTCAGTGCTGTGGTTTATGGGTGATATATTGAAATCAGGATTAGTGCACCTGGCTCGCACCATGTAGAGGTTTTTCAATGCTGTGGAGGGTGATATACTGAAATCAGGACTCATGCAGCTGGGGCGTGCCATGCCAGTGTCTTTTAATGCTGTGGGGGGTGATATACTGAAATCAGGGGAAGTGCAGCTGAGGTGTGCCATGCCAGGGTCTTTCAATGCTGCGGCGGGTAATATACTGAAATCAGGACTCATGCAGCTGAGGTGTGCCATGCCAGGGTCTTTTAATGCTGTGATGGGTGATATACTGAAATCAGGACTCATGCAGCTGAGGCGTGCCATGCCAGTGTCTTTCAATGCTGCGGCGGGTAAAATACTGAAATCAGGACTCATGCAGCTGAGGTGTGCCATGCCTGGGTCTTTTAATGCTGTGATGGGTGATCAACTGAAATCAGGACTCATGCAGCTGAGGCGTGCCATGCCAGTGTCTTTCAATGCTGCGGCGGGTAATATACTGAAATCAGGACTCATGCAGCTGAGGCGTGCCATGCCAGTGTCTTTCAATGCTGTGGTTGGTGGGTGATATACTGAAATCAGGGGAAGTGCAGCTGGGGCGTGCCATGCCAGGGTCTTTCAATGCTGTGGAGGGTGATATACTTTAAATCAGGGGCAGTGCAGCTGAGGGGTGCCATGCCAGGGTCTTTCAGTGCTGTGGAGGGTGATATACTGAAATCAGGGGCCATGCAGCTGAGGGGTGCCGTGCTGGGATGTTTCAATGCTGCGGTGGGTGATATAATGAAATCAGGGGCCATGCAGCTGAGGGGTGCCATGCCGGGGTCTTTCAATGCTGTGGCGTGTGATATACTGAAATCAGGACTCATGCAGCTGAGGCGTGCCATGCCAGGGTCTTTTAATGCTGTGGTGTGTGATATACTGAAATCAGGGGCCATGCAGCTGAGGGGTGCCATGCCGGGGTCTTTCAATGCTGTGGCGTGTGATATACTGAAATCAGGACTCATGCAGCTGAGGCGTGCCATGCCAGGGTCTTTTAATGCTGTGGCGTGTGATATACTGAAATCAGGGGCCATGCAGCTGCGGCGTGCCATGCCAGGGTCTTTTAATGCTGTGATGGGTGATATACTGAAATCAGGGGCCATGCAGCTGAGGCGTGCCATGCCAGGGTCTTTTAATGCTGTGATGGGTGATATACTGAAATCAGTACTCATGCAGCTGAGGCGTGCCATGCCAGGGTCTTTTAATGCTGTGGCGTGTGATATACTGAAATCAGGGGCCATGCAGCTGAGGGGTGCCATGCCGGGGTCTTTCAATGCTGTGGCGTGTGATATACTGAAATCAGGACTCATGCAGCTGAGGCGTGCCATGCCAGGGTCTTTTAATGCTGTGGCGTGTGATATACTGAAATCAGGGGCCATGCAGCTGCGGCGTGCCATGCCAGGGTCTTTTAATGCTGTGATGGGTGATATACTGAAATCAGGGGCCATGCAGCTGAGGCGTGCCATGCCAGGGTCTTTTAATGCTGTGATGGGTGATATACTGAAATCAGGAGTCGTGCAGCTGAGGGGTGCCATGCCAGGATCTTTTAATGCTGTGATGGGTGATATACTGAAATCAGGACTCATGCAGCTGAGGGGTGCCATGCCAGGGTCTTTTAATGCTGTGATGGGTGATATACTGAAATCAGGGGCCATGCAGCTGAGTCGTGCCATGCCAGGGTCCTTTAATGCTGTGATGGGTGATATACTGAAATCAGGGGCCATGCAGCTGAGGCGTGCCATGCCAGGGTCTTTTAATGCTGTGATGGGTGATATACTGAAATCAGGGGCCATGCAGCTGAGGCGTGCCATGCCAGGGTCTTTTAATGCTGTGATGGGTGATATACTGGAATCAGGAGTCGTGCAGCTGAGGGGTGCCATGCCAGGGTCTTTTAATGCTGTGATGGGTGATATACTGAAATCAGGACTCATGCAGCTGAGGGGTGCCATGCTAGTGTCTTTCAATGCTGTGGCGTGTGATATACTGAAATCAGGGGCCATGCAGCTGAGGCGTGCCATGCCAGGGACTTTTAATGCTGTGATGGGTGATATACTGAAATCAGGGGCCATGCAGCTGAGGCGCGCCATGCCAGGGTCTTTTAATGCTGTGATGGGTGATACACTGAAATCAGGGGCCATGCACGTGGGACCCGTGCTCGCTGCGCCACTGGAGTCAAGCTATCCTGGCTGATGACGGCTGATAGCCAGAAACCGGTCCTAGGATGCTTGATTCCGGTCCAGGGAAGACATGGCTTGGGAGTTCGGGCTGGACTGTTCCCATGAGGCACAGGGTCAAGACTGATTTGCATATGGCCATGTCTAAACTGGGGTGGCGTAGTGGGCAAAAGAATGATGGATTTAACCCAGATCTTTTGACTGGGGGAGAATGTCTGCATTGTCAGCATTCCGTCCATCATTTGTTTGTTGTAACGCTTTTCGCCCTAAGTGGGATGGGTATTCCCAGACGTGGGACCCGTGCTCGCTGCGCCACTGGAGTCAAGCTATCCTGGCTGATGACGGCTGATAGCCAGAAACCGGTCCTAGGATGCTTGATTCCGGTCCAGTGAAGACATGGCTTGGCAGTTCGGGCTGGACTGTTCCCATGAGGCACAGGGTCAAGACTGGTTTGCATATGGCCATGTCTAAACTGGGGTGGCGTAGTGGGCAAAAGAACGATGGATTTAACCCAGATCTTTTGACTGGGGGAGAATGTCTGCATTGTCAGCATTCCGTCCATCATTTGTTTGTTGTAACGCTTTTCGCCCTAAGTGGGATGGGTATTCCCAGACGTGGGACCCGTGCTCACTACGCCACTGGAGTCAAGCTATCCTGGCTGATGACGGCTGATAGCCAGAAACCGGTCCTAGGATGCTTGATTCCGGTCCAGGGAAGATATGGCTTGGGAGTTCGGGCTGGACTGTTCCCATGAGGCACAGGGTCAAGACTGATTTGCATATGGCCATGTCTAAACTGGGGTGGCGTAGTGGGCAAAAGAACGATGGATTTAACCCAGATCTTTTGACTGGGGGAGAATGTCTGCATTGTCAGCATTCCGTCCATCATTTGTTTGTTGTAACGCTTTTCGCCCTAAGTGGGATGGGTATTCCCAGACGTGGGACCCGTGCTCGCTGCGCCACTGGAGTCAAGCTATCCTGGCTGATGACGGCTGATAGCCAGAAACTGGTACTAGGATGCTTGATTCCGGTCCAGGGAAGACATGGCTTGGGAGTTCGGGCTGGACTGTTCCCATGAGGCACAGGGTCAAGACTGATTTGCATATGGCCATGTCTAAACTGGGGTGGCGTAGTGGGCAAAAGAACGATGGATTTAACCCAGATCTTTTGACTGGGGGAGAATGTCTGCATTGTCAGCATTCCGTCCATCATTTGTTTGTTGTAACGCTTTTCGCCCTAAGTGGGATGGGTATTCCCAGACGTGGGACCCGTGCTCGCTGCGCCACTGGAGTCAAGCTATCCTGGCTGATGACGGCTGATAGCCAGAAACCGGTCCTTGGATGCTTGATTCCGGTCCAGGGAAGACATGGCTTGGGAGTTCGGGCTGGACTGTTCCCATGAGGCACAGGGTCAAGACTGATTTGCATATGGCCATGTCTAAACTGGGGTGGCGTAGTGGGCAAAAGAACGATGGATTTAACCCAGACCTTTTGACTGGGGGAGAATGTCTGCATTGTCAGCATTCCGTCCATCATTTGTTTGTTGTCATGCAGCTGAGGCGCGCCATGCCAGGGTCTTTTAATGCTGTGATGGGTGATATACTGAAATCAGGGGCCATGCAGCGGAGGCGTGCCATGCCAGGGTCTTTTTTAATGCTGTGATGGGTGATATACTGAAATCAGGGGCCAAGCAGCTGAGGCGCGCCATGCCAGGGTCTTTTAATGCTGTGATGAGTGATATACTGAAATCAGGGGCCATGCAGCTGAGGCGCGCCATGCCAGGGTCTTTTAATGCTGTGATGGGTGATATACTGAAATCAGGGGCCATGCAGCTGAGGAGTGCCATGCCAGGGTCTTTTAATGCTGTGATGGGTGATATACTGAAATCAGGACTCATGCAGCTGAGGCGCGCCATGCCAGGGTCTTTTAATGCTGTGATGGGTGATATACTGGAATCAGGGGTAGTGCACCTGAGGGGTGCCATCCCGGAGTCTTTTAATACTGTGGTTGGCGGGTGATATACTGAAATCCGGACTCATGCATCTGAGGGGTGCCATGCCAGTGTCTTTCAATGCTGTGGTGGGTGATATACTGAAATCAGAGCAGTGCAGCTGAGGTGTGCCACACCAGGGTCTTTAATGCTGTGGTGGGTGATGTACTTGAATCAGGGGCAGTGCAGCTGAGGTGTGCCACACCAGGGTCTTTCCATGTCGTGGTGGGTTTTTGACTCACTGAAATCGTTGAATGTTTTTGCTGGTAAATGGGCCAGAGGCAGTGATCCCACTGAGATGCCGCGCCTTGCACCCAGGACGGCTGAGAGCCTGGAGCAGACATATCACAGACCGTTTGCCCCATCTTTCTGCACAGAACCCCTGGGCCATTGATGGGCTTTGGGAACCAGAGATTACAGCAGCACCTGAGAGTTCAGAAGTCTGCTGAGGACATACAAACCTTCTTCCATGTATTGTGTTGCACTGCCTCACCATTTACATGTGCTAATGATGTTTGTGGCCATAACTTGGCACCGGAAAATACTGGGATCCTCTTGATTTTCTTTGTTGATCCTCATTTCAGGGGTCACGTTTGTTTCTCTTTTAATAAGGCCTATTGAGCTCTGATTGGAGTTTCACCGTTGTGATAACATGTGCTGTGCAGCATCACAGCTCTAAGCCCTGTGTTGCATATTGTTCACCAAGGCTACCTGTGGCGTCAACTCTACAGAGGAAGTACTTTGGTCATCCAATTAACGTCCTGGAGGCCATGTGACGTCATGAGCAAACGATGATCCTAACCATGGACACTGCCCAGTGGCCACTGCAGTCTCCGCTGCCTCTGAACTGGAGTGGTGAGGCGGGAGAGGGGGGGGGGGTCGGAAAAAAATAAAATAAAACATTCTACGGAGCCGCAGCTGCCGCCGCACGCCTCTCCCACCGCCGCACGCCTCACCTCTGTCTGCTGCAGCACCGGAAGCACCCAGGCTTCTGGACTCTCCCAGCCAATCACAGCGCTACCTGAGCAGCGTTGTGATTGGTCTGAGCGGTCTGTTTGGCCTCTCAGGCAGTGCCTGGGGAGGCTGGGCATGTGTTCCATGGGGCTGTGCAACACAGCCCAATGGAGAACATGCGACGTGCACATGACGGTTTGGCCGGCCCTAGAGGGCGATCAACCGGTCAAGCCGTCATGCGCACGTAGGGAGGGAGTGCCAACCACTCCATCTCCCTCTGCGGTGAGCCAGCCCCGACCCGCCCTACCCGGCTGAAGTCCCGCAAAGAAAAATAAAATGATAATAACTTCTTGTTATTATCATTTTATTTTCTATTGCACTGCTCAAGGAGCAGTGGGGCGATGCTCCTCCGCCTTAGAGGAGGTGCCGCCACTGGGCCACCGACTGCACCAGTAATCAGGGGAAGCCTCACACCATCTCATACACATTACCAGTTGCCCATTGTTTGGGACAGAATGAATGAATGAAAGTGCATTTATAGAGCACGCAGGTACTCAGAAAGAGTGTCCCGGCGCTGAAAAGACTCTTTGAAACCCTCTGCAGCGTCTAGAAGCGGGAGACCAGAAATTAATTACGGAAAAGCCAGGTTTTAAGCATTTTCCTAAAAAAGGCTGCATTGGTCACTTTCCTGAGAGACAGAGGGAGAAGGTTCCAGGCACGGGCTCCATGGCACCGAAATGAACAACCGCCGGATTGGGCGCGGCATACCCTGAGGACCCATGCCAGGCTCAACGTGGAGGACATCAGGGTTCTTGGTGGTACATAGTGCGTGACTCTCCTTCTGAGATACTCCACCGCGTTTCCATGCAAGGCCTTGAAAAATAGTACCAGAGCCTAAAAACGGATCCTTTCTTTTACTGGGAGCCAGTGTAAAGCCTTGAGGTGCGGGGAGATATGAGTCCTGGGCTTAAGCAAAAGGCCCGCTCTGCCGGCGGCATTCTGGACCACCTGCAAGCGGTTAAGCAAATATTCAGAGAGGCCCCGATACAGGACATTGACATTCTGGAGATGATCAAAGCCTGGACTACGGTCTTCCTGTGTTCCGAAGGCAAGAGGGAGCAGAGATACCGGGGAGGCCCTTCCGCTTCTGGGCCCACCAACGGGCACTTCACCACTGGTATGTCCCACCAGCTTGGGACAGGTAGTAAATGTCAAAGGAAGGAGTATTTCAGTTTGGGGGCCAAAGGGCAGGGATCAGGGCGGGAGACAGCGCAGCAAGGCTGAGCAATGCTCGGGGCAGGTTTTCTGCCCCTTGGTGGTACAGCAGGAACCCGGTGAGAGCTGGACTGTGGCTTTGCCCACAGCCCCTGTCCACAGTTGCACTGGCTGTGGATCTTAACATGGTGAAACCTGGCCCGGTGCTGGGGACACAGGAATACAGTGCCTGGGGTTCACCAGCCCAGTACCCCAGACTCAGGAAGAGCTGCCCACTCTGAACTGACCAGGGCAGTATCCACACCCGCTCTTTCATAATATCAGCCAATGCCTCATAAAATGCCCATCCAATCTGAGATGCTTCAGAGCTCCCAGATGAATCTCATTTCATCACTGTCTGTAGTGAAAGAAGGGCCAGGTTTTCAGTAGGACACTTAAATATATGAGTTCAGTCCAATGTTCTTGAAAGAGGCGAAGAGCTTCCCTGCCAGAGGACGCTCGCGACTCTGACAGAAGCTATTGTTTCTGACTTGTACATTGGTGCAGATGCATTTGAAGGCCTTGGGAAGCACATGAGGCTGCACTTAGAAGATTAAACTGTCCGGGGGCAGATGAGGCTGTTCCTGGGCCCTTGAGGTCACACGTGAAGGTGGAGATGTGTTTCTATGGATGCACTTGACTATTTGAAGCTATGCCCGGAACTATATGACGGCTGTCATGACAACCAACAAGACTCACCGCAGTGGACAACATCCAGGCATCTCCACCGCCAGGCAAAGGCCATGTCTAACGAAGCTAAAGATGTGGAAGCATCTGGAAAGACCTCACACGCTTGACCACTAAAAGCCAAAGTCAAGCACGCTCAATCAATTGGACAATGCCCCCCAACAGAACTCAAAGCCATGACACATCCACCCAAGCTGTCTGTGATCATAACCACAGAACCAAGTGGAAATCCCCAGACTGACAAAAGTGCCGCGAGTCTGCACCATGGGTGATTGTGAGCTATACAAAGGGCAAGAAGATAACACAGCTTGACGGCCCTCAAGAAGACCAACAGTAATGGGGGTGCCCCTCGATGCTCTGTTAGCGAAAGGGCTGTGATAGAGACTTGGAGATTACAAGACCGGGCCCCATAGCTTCATCGGCTGGAGTCTGAATTGATGAGTAGATGAATCATTCCCACGTGCATTCATGAGGCTTCTCTGTCTTCAGCAACAGATCACAACAAGGAGTCAAAGGACAGAGAAGAAACAAAGGCCACAATGGAGGAGCTTCCAGAGAAGAAAAGCCATGCTCACTGGCCCTCCATCTCACAAGACGGCCAAGTGGTAGCATGGCGCGAGTCAGATGCCACGTTGGCTACAACTCTACGGGTGACTGTCATTAAAGGCTTCCATGTTGTTGGCGTCTTCTGACGGCCGTTCGATAGCAAGCAATGTGTCTCACTTGTTTACATTTCTTTTTTAAATAAATAATACGCATGAAAACATGACAGATCTGTATCCAGTAATGTGCTGTGTATTGCCATTGTTGAGGGGTGAGTCATAGCCCCTCCCCACGCACACTTTGCTAATCTATGGTATGTAGACAGACGGATAGATAGATAGGTAGATAGACAGACAGACAGACAGACAGACAGTTAGTTAGTCACACGTTCCCAGGATCTTCACTGCCTGTAAGCCGTGAGATAAAATTGTGCACGGTGTGGGCATCAGCCTGTGTATGGGAGGGAGGGTTACAACAGTCTAACAATAGACAGGGTTGCAAAGACAGAGTTAAAATACTGGTCATTTGTTTTTGTTTTGCTATTTGTCAGCCAACAAAAGGGGGAGGAGAAAAGGGATTTGAGAAGCATTGTCCTGATGCTTTGTAACACACCATCACTTTCTGCTGCCCCGACCCCACATCCATCTCTGTGGGTGGCAATAATGCCCGGTCCCATTTTTCGACAACAGATGAGCGGCCTGCCTCTGTTGCCTCGGTGGGAACCATGGGCCTGGTCTAGGAGTGACACACGAGGAGTGGCCCAGACTGGAGGGCCCCTTGTGAGTCAGAGGTCCCCTGTGGGGAGGACACACGCTTGTGGTCCACACACAACCCCTCACACTTTTCAATCCAAATAACAGACTAACGTGAACAGCACTCAAATTACTTTCACATTATCCCTATACTATTTCACCACTAACCCTTTATGGGTTCTGGAGTAGCGTGCTACTCGCCAAAAAAGCCCTTCAACAACTCATCAGGGGTAGCAAGCGCTATATAAATGCAAACCTTTTTCGCTCTTCTATCCCTCCGCTACCCTTCTCAATCCAAATGACAGACTAACATATCCACCACTCAAGTTACTTTCATATTTCACTATACTAGCTCACCACTAATCCTTTATGAGTCCCGGAGTAGCGCACTACTCACCGAAACAGTGCTTTGATGCCTCGTCAGGGTTAGTAAGCGCTATATAAATGCAATTACAATACAATACAATTAAGCAGTGGTGGCTGTGATTGCAAAAGGTGGTGATGCGTAAGTCCATTCAAAGAAAGAACTGCACTATGCATGTGAGCATAGCGCGCAAGCCCAATGCCTGATCTTCTCAGCTAACGGGGATGGGCAGGTGGGTTAGGGGCGAGCGATAGTGGGATCACCACAAATTTTCATGTTTTCCCAGCTCGATAGTTCTCAATTTTATCAACCTTGGGAGGATGAAAGGTTGAGTGGGGCGCTGCGGTTCTAGCCATGAAGTCAGATACAGATCATCAACCTTGTTTGAAGGCTTAGTGCATGTATAAGTCTTACGAGCCTTCAGACCGGTTAAGAGGCAAAAATCCTGTGTCTGACCAGATTCCTTTCAAATCTTCACCCATCTTACCAGCCTTTGACCCATCCACTTTATCAACAACTCACATTCACTGATCTACCCAACCGATTTCAATCACCCACTCCACCACTCACCCATACTCTCACTCACCACTCACCCATACTCTCATCCACCCACTCACCCATACTTTTATCCACCCACTCGCCCATACTCTCATTCATCCATCCTCTCACCCATACTCTCACTCACCCATTCATCATACTGTCACTCAACCACTCACCCATACTCTCACTCACCCATACTCTCATTATCCGCCCGCTCACTCTTACATTCTCACCCATCTACTCTCCCACTCATTCACCTGATTCCCATTCAGCCATGTGCTAACTGTTGTACTTTCAGGTAATAAAATATATAATTGAAGGCCGCGCATTGCATTTTGGCCACACGCAGTGCTTAATTTGAACAGGTGCTTTCCGGTGCTCAGCACTGGCACCTAATACTCAGCACCGGTGCTTATAGCACCAGTTAAGGACACACTCATTTGGAAGGCACGTGATTGTCCACAGAATCACAGGATGCTGAGCCATGCCGAGACTCGAACCTGGTTCTCCAGCTCAAAAATCGGCAGCTCTAGCCATTAGGCCAAGTCCTCTCCAGAATAATAAGCGCCGGGGTTCTATTCAGGAGGCAGTTTGCACCAGCACATTTCTCATGTCAGCACTGTCTCCTGAGGAGAGCCCCGGCACTTTTTATTTTGCAAATTAATCACTGGCCACACGTAGTGCCGTAACGAGTTTTCATCCTCCCACCTACAGTTCCCTGTAAGCTGCGCGCCTGGGCGGGCGTGCAGGTTACATTTTCTCCGTGCACAGAAGAACTGTCTGGAGCACGCATAACAAAGGGTAAACCTGCTGTGTTAAGTGGAGCTCGAGCACACAAATAAAACAAACCATCAAGGAATCCAGCACCGTCTACTGAAAGCTCTTGCTTCTTGGAAAATACTCACTTTTCAAGCTGTGCTTTCAGCCCCCACGGTAGACGTGCTTTCATGGTTTATCCTATTTTTGTCGTTTTAATTATTAATATTTGCCGTCTGTCTCTGACCCTGAAACAAACATTGCTCACAATGCTTTTTACAAGAAAACAGACTCATTCGGATCGCTTTACATATCTGCTTAAATCCGGGTGATTTTAGTACAAAACATAGTCTAATTTCCTTTGAAATTAACTTTGTTCTTTAGAAGAACTTCTTATGTCAAGTTAATTTAACAGGTGAGGTTTGAAACACATACTACTTTATTTTCTAAACAAATAAAACGAAACCCAAGCTTTTTCATTCATGTCAAAATGAAGAGAAAAAAAGATATTCCCGAAAAAGCAGAATAGCACAATGTCTGAAAAGAAAACATGAGGCCACATCCCAGCTTCCCTACTTTACCTGTGATCTTAGGCGAATCACTAATCGCTTTGTTTCCCAGATCCTCATTTTTCATGATCTCCAAACCTGAGGACACCTTTAATTCATTTTCAGCTCATGAGGTATGCTATACAAAAACCGCACATGTATGGTTTAATAGAAAAATAACATTGCTCCATATATAAAAGCAATGTTTTTTGTGTATATATATGGTGTGAATGACGGACTGACTTGTCTCCTTCTTGACAAATGAGAACATCATAATGGCATGGAGGACGGTGAGAATGTTCTTAAGTTCATGTTTGGAAACTAAGGGGCAGATTTACTCAAATTTCACGCAACGCAGCTCAGCAGGCAAAAATGCTGCACTGCATTGACCGAGAAGAGAGCAGGAGAGTGCCATATTTACAAAGCTACGGCACTCTCCTCCACCCTCCCTAGCCTGGTGCTGAAATTAGCTGCAGTGCGCCACATACACACCTTTGCACCATAGTGCGCCATTTTTTTGTACTGGAAGGATAGCTTTCCAGTACAAAATACTACGCTCAGACTAACTTTAAACTATTTCCCACTTCAAAAAAGAAAGGAGAAATGAAAGCGTTTCTCCTTCATAGCGCCAACTTCAAATGGGCATTATTTTCTGACACTAAATTCTGTCTCCTTTTTTAAGTAAAGAGGGCATAGCGTCAGAAAGCTTTGGTGGTTGCACTGAAAAGTCCATGCGCCACCCATGGTACGCCCTCTTGGTGCTAAGCGCTATGTGCAGCTTTGCGTTACTTTCAAGTGATTTTCCAGCGCTAAACAAGTTTGGCACTGGAAAGTAAATAGGTTAAAAAGATTTGCCTCAATTTGCATCACTTTTGTGACGGAAACACAATGTAAAATCTTAGTTAAAAAACGACATTTCAGGCAGTTCGGCGGGGCATGTAATGAAATATTTTATTATTTCAAGAGCTGCTACAAAACAAAGCAAGCATACATCACCCTTGCTGAAAATGATGTGTCTATAAAGAAGATGTGTACTTTATAAAAAAACACACGTAATGCACAATCCGGTATAAATGAGCGCCTCAGGGTGGTCCTCTCTGGGGGAAAAAAAACCCTCAAAGAGTCTATGCCAAGAGAAATGACACCAGTGGCTCTCAAATTTTCAAGGATGTCACCACATTTATAAGGGTGTACATAAGTATTATTTTTTTTCTGTCCAATATGTAACTAATTAAACAAAATCATGACTACTCCGGCCATTGCTGCTCATTGAGTTTGGGAGGACTTTTCTGCTAGGCCCAAGTAGCTGGTAGTGTTGCTAATGGCCACTGCTGAGTGTAGTTTTGGTCATTCAGTACCCGCGGGTTGCTAGTTTTCATTTATTTGGCACCGCACAGAAGAATTACCCCACAGGTTGCGGTTAGTGCCATGATGCCAGTGTCTGCATTGTCCTTTGTCATGCCAATTTCCCCACTCCACCCATGTATAAGCACCATAAGCGAGGCAGTTTTCCCTTTTCAAAAGTGGTGACACACCATCACAATGCTTAAATTCACAGTGACCGAGTGAAGCCTCACCATCATCGAGTCATTTTCTGTAATGGAACAGAATGTAAAGCACCATAACCCGGCCAGTGAGTCCACGCGTGTAAAGCACCGCAGTCGGGCCAGTATTAGACCAAAAGGAGAAGGAGCACGCCCAGGACAGTTTCCAAAACCTGCTCAATCTGGAAGTCACCGCAGCCCGGCCTGTACATTCCCAGTATGTGAGGCACCAGAGCCACGCCAATAATGGTCCAATATTTGAAGCACTACAATATGGCGATTATCGACATTGTATGTGTATGTAACGCATCCCAGTCACTCCAGTACGTCTTCAGTATCCGAAGCACTGCAGTCAGAATATAATGTAGAACATGGCTGCCGGACCCATACCATCAGTGTCCCAGTATTCCAACACAGTATTCGGGTCACGATTCACAGAGCCACCGTTTATAGAGAACCACAACCAGCCCAGTAATCAACGATGGGTCAAGAACCAAATACCAGAATAACCACACTGCATTTACATCTGGGATACAGTCAATCACTGTCTTGTGGTACAAGAAAGGGATGTGTCTCTCGCAAATCAATAGTGTCAACAACCAGGTTAACCTGTAAAGTTAAAAGGGGGAGCTCTTTTGGGTGCGGCTCAACAGGTAGAGTCTGCCGTTGTCTGGTAGCACCTTAGAATTGTGAGGTATGGGTCAGGGGAAAATATGCAGATACCACAAACCAACATTTTAAAATGCATAATGTCACAGAACACTACAGCTGTGACAGGGAACACTGTACTTTCATCCTTATAGGTAATGGCTAAATTAATCTTGGAAGGATGAGAAGCTTGGGCAGCCCATTAGGGGATTTCAACCCATACCCAGCGTTTTGAAAAGTGCATTCCTACAACAGATGAATTAACCTATGGGCAGCACAGGTAATAGCAGTGGAGACGGGGCGGGAGGGGGGAAAGAGGACAGACAATAGCATAGGGAAAGTAAAATAAAAAGATTATAAAACCACTTACCTTGCGCACGCCGCATCGCCGAGTCGAGATGCGGCGAGCGCAAGGTAAGTGTTTTTTTATTTTTTTTATTTTACTTTCCCTATCCTGTCTGTCCACTCCCCCCATCTCACCCCACCACTGTTACCTGTC
The DNA here is from genome assembly GCF_964204655.1 of Triturus cristatus. Lineage (NCBI taxonomy): Eukaryota > Metazoa > Chordata > Amphibia > Caudata > Salamandridae > Triturus > Triturus cristatus. The sequence goes on from NC_140595.1 coordinate 812,870,266, forward strand.
CTGGCCGCGCCTGCCCATGAAGTTATGATGGTATGTGTGAAGGGTTGGTTTATGTCATTAGCCCTGCATCTCCCTACACCACTAAATCTAGAAACTATGGGGCAGATTTATGTTTCCTGGCGCATCCCTGCAAATCAGCAAGGATGCGCCAGGAATGATGCGTCACGCAAGTTTACCCTTGTGCCACACATGATGCGCCGAATTTACAATGTGGCGCATCATGGCGCAGGAATAAACAGATGCGTGACGCATCCGATGGCGTAAGGTTGGTGCAGTGCTTCAGTTGCGTCGCAAGCGTGACGCAACTCCAGCACTGTTCCAACCTACCCTATCCCTAACATGGTGCGTCAAGCCTTACGCCTGCTTCAAGCAGGCGCAGGGTTTGACGCATCAGCGTTGGGAAAGTGACTCAGTCAAATCTTATAGATTTGACTGAGTCACTTTTCAGGGGAGTTCCTGCGACGGAACGCCCCCCCCTCTGTCGACACGCCCACGTGAAACCTGACGCAGGTTTTACGTGGCGCAGGGCTTTACATCGTGACGCATCTCCATAGATGCGTCACGATGTAAATATGGCGCAACGTGGCGCAGGGTTTACACCGCCGCTGCGTCACAAAAGTGACGCAACGGCGGCGTAAAAGTGGCGCATCTCCAATATAGATCTGCCCCTATAGCTTTCTAGCGAATGTAGTTGGAATAAACAGGTTTAATGTTTACCTTAACCCCATTTCTTTAAATAAAAATGTAGCAGACATGTTGCCTCTAAGTGTCGGTGAAGTAGCACGCTGGCGCGCACAGTGACTTGTGGTACGTGTCAGTTGCGCACACCACTCACAAAAGAACACTCGTGAACACTCGCCACACACCAAGAAAAATAATTAGAGGGAACATTGCTCCCACCCTAAACTCCCTACATTGACCCATCCAGTCAAATCCCACAACCAATGTTCACCCATCCACACAGACACACCACACACCACCCACTGAGTAATCCGCAGTTTCTTTGACTTTTTAACTTTGACTTTTGGGGTCAAAGCAATCTCCTCCGCTGATGGCACCCCGCTTTTCTTTTCATTTACCAGAGGTGACGCCATCACACCTGGTTCCATCCACCCACGCCTTACTGCAGTTTTTCAATGACGCGCGCGAACCAACTAAAGTGAAACGCAGATAATGCGGAGGTTCTCTGTTTTGGGTGTAATTTCACCTTGGATTGGCAAATTCATTGTCCAGAGGCCGCTTCCCTCACTAGTCTGCGGAATGAGGTGGTCAAAAATCTGGGGGTCAAAGTCGACAAGCAGTTGGCCCCTCAAACACAAATAAATACGGTTGTAGCAAGGTGCTTTGGCATCCTACGCACTGCCAAAAAAGTGTTACATTTCCTTTCCCTTCCAGCCAGGAAACAGTGGTACTGGCCTTGAGTCTGGCTGGATTATGCAAATTCACTCTACTCGCGTCTCGCGCAGAACCTGCCAACAACTCATAGATAATGCAGAAAGCTGCCGCTCGCGGAGCGCTCCGTCCTCCGAGGCGGCCCGTATTCCCTCTCGCTTGGGTGACTTGCATTGACTCTCAGTGAACAAACACAGCTCTTTTCAAATTTTGCATCTGATGTTACAGCCCCAATAGAAGCCTGCGTTCCTCCAGTAGGTACCGGCTGCAGTCCCTGGGGTCCAGCTGGAGAAAGATGGAGGCCGTTCTCTTTCCTCCTTGGGCCCTTTGGCTTGGAATAAACGCCCTCCTCACCTTCGACAAATTGATTCTGAAAATGAAAAACGTGTCTTTTGTCTCGATAGCAAGCCGCGTGCTTGTCTCAGCCTTGGCTGTCACTAGTGCCGGACTCGTTTCTGAGCAGTCCTGCGCGGTATTCATCTTGTTCATGTCATTTCTCTAACAAAAGGCCACAATTAGTGGCTTTGTTGATGCTGGGTTTAGTTTCCACGCAGATTACCTCTCGGTGTCTCTCTGTCGCAACAAGCATATACATCCGCAAGGGAGATGAAACAGGCACATCGAGTCCTGACAATAAAGGGGCTAGCTCTGCCCCAGCGCTGCTGCTGAGGAGAGACCTCAGCAGACAGACAGCGAAAGGAACGGAGCGCACAGCCGAGAGATGGCTGCTTCTGTCTCCCACTCTCTTGTGCTGGGTTCTGAGGCACCGTGCGGATCTGGTCATCCTGCTGGGGGAGGTCACGTGAGGTCACACTCAGCGCCATGGAAGGATGGGCGTGCTGAGAGCATGAATGGGCTCTTTCCGCGACCAGTGGATGTGGAGTAGGCCTGGGCAAAAATTTCGTTCCGTTCGCGGAAATTGCGATAATTTGACATTGTTGTGTTCCGCGGAGAGCGAAAATGTCAAAAATTCCGGTTTCCGCAGCTTGGCGATAATTTGTTTCTTGCTCGCGCTGTAAAATAATACATTCTCGCGCGCGCGCGATCGCCTTACCTGAATCCCTGCGTTCGCCGACAAGTTTTCTTGATCCGGTCGCGTTCTCCATGAGATGTTGTATTGTTTTTAGCCATTTGCGCTGTCTCGCGACAGTTCGCGCCCGCAGTGACGTCATGCGTCGCGCGATCACGTCTTTCTTCTCGCGATCATGCACCGCGAGAACAACTCAAAACAAGATGGCCGCGCCCGCAAGCAACCACATGGGTAAGTTGGCGACCCGCAACCATGCAGAAAATCTCGCGAACATGCCGGAAAAAAACTTCCGCATCTTCGCGATATTTCTGCTTGTTTGCGATAATTTTAAACATTCTCGCGATAATTTGCGAAGGTTAATTCCGCAAATTCCGCCCACCCCTAATGTGGAGCAGCGTCACCTGTGCCAGGTACAGGCAAAGGGTCAGGTGACTGCTGCTGGGTGGCAAGCAGACTAGTAGGGCTTGGGTTTGAAATGAAAACACCCAGGGTGGTTTACAATAACGTTCTAGGCGGAGGCGGAGACATGAAATGGACATGGTGTGGAGCTACAGCTCACTACGTAACTCTGGTGGCGAGGAAGACTTACGAGGAGGTAATGAAATGGACATCCGGAGCACTGTGAGAGAAGACAAGGGCAGTGCGGGGTACGCCCTAGCAGCACTGCAACGCTGAGTCAGACGCCGGCACACACAGGCACTGACCCCCTGCAATGCATAGCTGTCTGACTGTCACTCAGAGAGGCTCAGGCAGCAAGCCGTCACTCAACTGTATTATTTGAAATGTAGTTTACTTAAGTAACCTCTTACATTAGGAAGCTGCAGAAGGAGAGGGGGCAGCCCCAGCGCCCTTATGCATGAGCCGCCACTTGTTAAGATTTCGACTCAGCGTAGTCATGGCCTCCTTAGGACAGCAGGAAGGAAGAGAGGGGGTGCATTTGTGACAAGCAGAACAGATATGTTTTCATGGCGAAGGTGGCACCAGTCACAATGTAAAATAGAAGCGGTTTACAGACACAACACCACACACGGTGCCGGTTTCTTGAGGTCAAAGCAAAAAGATATACTGTACTTTCAAAATGGCTGACTACACATGGTGAGGGTTTCTTAATGTCAAGGAGAAAAGATGTTACAGGTGCACAAGCCAACACATTTATAGGGAGAGTCGAGCCGAGCCATGGGTTTGGTTTGGCTCCAAGAGCCGGTGTGCGAGCCGAGCCATGGAAGCGCTTGGCAGGTGAACCATGCAACAGACATAATGTAAAAATATAATGTCTCTGCAAAATTTAAAAATGTGCATTTCTTGAACATGTAGAAGAGTTTCACCTTAGTACATCAGGTTAATTATCTGCATTGAGGGGTGTTTATTTCAAGTGATAGTTTTTAAACATGAAACTTAGAAACATTCCCACTTCCGGCCGGCGATTTTATCGACGATGCCGTCAGTGAACAAAGAGCAAAGACAGTTGTCGGTGTATACATGGCGCAACATTACATTCTTAAATCAAACCCAAGAGAGGTTCTGACCAGCAAACATCCTCAACTTGCATGTTTGAAGGTGCCGTCATATGAGATAACGAAGGAACAATAGGCACGGTGAAATAAAATATTTGCCTAGGATCACAGAATCTGGATAAGTGGAGAAGCTGGGATTGTTGCTGGGTGTTCTGGCCTCACATTTAGCAATTCAGTCCGTAGATTGGTATCTTTTTCTCTCTTTCGTTTTTTCCAGCAAATATCCATGCTATGCCTTTATTCTGGGCGCATGAGGTAAGTGGATGGGTGGCAGGCGGAAGCCCCATGAAAGCTCGGCTCTGTTTGGGCTCGAGGGTCCAAGAAGACCTCAAGCTGAGCCAGAACCAGGCATCGGCTACTGTGGTTGGCCCACTCTCAAAAGATGTGTGATCAAAATGGCTGACTATGTGTGGCGAGGGCTCTCCTAATGAACAGAAAAATAGATGAATGTCAAAACATCTTATTGTTGGTGGAGCAGGCCTCCATGTTTACTAGCTAAAGTTCAGATGTACCGTTTACTGGTTGCAAAATATGAGTCGCATTTTGCAACCAATAGCTTTGCGACTAGTGAAGAATTTTAAAACTCAACCTACCTACTAATAGGTGAGTAATAAAAGTTCCTAATTGTAGTGGGTGAGAATCTGACCTACCTCATGTTTGTTGATGAGGTAGGTCACAATTTATACTTCATTGTGATTGGAAGCCATCGCAGGGATGGTGCCCGGCTGGGGTCAAAAGTCCACCATGTATTTGTTTGGCTTTTAATAAAGTCAACATATAGGAGATGGGACTGCGTTAAAAAAGAAAGATTTGTTTTTTTGTTTGTTTAAGAGTTAGCAGTGGTACCCTGGACCGCTGCTCCTCTTAAATAAACTTTTTTTTTTACATTCATAAAGTGGAAGAGGTCACTCAGGAGGGGATCTCTTTACTTTTGCAAATATATTACCACCAGCTTTGAGGCGTCTGTAAAATATACATTTTTGCTACCAGAATGTGGTCTGAAAACATTGATTCACAAGATAGTGATTCAGTATTTGGAAGAGATGCCCACAACATGCCCCGTTCAGATGCCCAATCTGTATCGATTTGGAATGTAATTTTAGGAGTCGGAAAAGCTTATGCGACTCCTAAAATGAGATTAGTATATAAGAAAAATCCTTTTACCAGCCACAAATCTCGCATCCGAGTGCTTGAGACTGTTACATTCTCACGGCAGCTGGACCGCTGGATACCCAGATCACTTGGTTAACGATGGTAAAAACATATGTGAAGCTGCAAAGCTTTGAGTCTACTACTTCCTTGAGCATCCACCTAATCGTGGCCACCAAGGTCTCTGCACGGATGAGCCAAGCAAAGGGATTCCCCAATGAGGAAAGACTTGAAGGAACTGGCTGCTGCTGATTGGCCCTTGTATGCTGCACCATCCAAGGCCCAGCTGGCAGCACAGATGGTTCACAACGAGTCTGTTATAGGTGCCCATCGGAAATATATTCTGGCCAGGGCCCGACTGGGAACCCAAAGAAGACCTGGCAAGTTTGTCAGACCGACCCTGGGGGAGGTGGCGGCCCGAGGGGAAGGGGTGCAAGCATGAAGCACTGCTGCTTTTGTTACTGGGGGCCGATATTGCAACATCACTGCAAAACTGGCCCCCACCTTCCAGCTTCGTTGGCAAACGCCCGGTCCGGCCCTGATTCTGCCGTCTCCTTAACTCTACCCTGGTGGCTTGTACTGTCCATTACGGTCAATCCAACTCCGACAGCCTCCACTTAGGGCCTGAATTATATCCTGGTGGACGGGTTACTCCGTTATAACGGTGACGGATATCCGATCCGCCGAAATATAAATCCCATGGGATATAATGAGGTTCATATGTCACACTTTCTTCCAGTTGCTGAGGTACCGCCAGCATACTAAATATGGGCAACATAGCTCCTACCGGGAAGCAACTGTGGGGAGAGAGAGAAATAGAGTAAGTAAAAGAGAGAGTGCGGAGGGTCAGTGGCCCAGCTGAGCCAAGGCCACCCCAATATCAGTGAGAAGGCCCAACTCACAGAGCTTTTCATGTGAGTAGTTCTTATTCCTAGCCTAGGTGTGACTTACTCCTGAATTTCTAGGAGTACGACAGACTTAGGAGTGCAGAACAGTATTGTGAGTTCAGGCCTTATAGGGGGCGAGCGCACCACTATCATAGTTAATGAAGCATTTTACATTTTAGTTTTCATGTTAAAATCACCGTTTAATGTAGTTCTGAGGAAAAGGAGATTGCCAGCATCAATCTATTTTAATTGTGGAGAGAAAAAGGGTAATGACGTTTATTAGTTCGCAAAGAGCGCGTCCGTCGTCACATTAACGAGGACACAAGTGGCTTTGCTAATTTGGATGAAAAAACTATGGCAGGATTTGCACCAGGAAAAGCACCTAAATGAGTGAACTACACAAGGCCATTCCTCGGGGTCTATGCAAGATTTTCTTTGCATAATAAAAAATTAGGCACATCTGGTACGTGCCACATAAAAGGAGCGCTGGCGGCAGCCGCAGTGGGGGTGTTTAAGCAGCGCTATTTTAACACCTATGATTGGCGGTAAATGAGGGCTTGTCATGGGAGTATTCAAGGCACGTGCTGCTTTTTTTAATGGAAATATAGTAGTGTTGTTAACACATATTTAAAGTAAACAAACGTAACACTATAAAATGCACAAAGCAGCAAACCCCTGCAATAAAACATAACATGGTACTTCACAACAAAACTTAATGTAACACAAAAACTGCAGGACAACAAAACAAAATCGCGTTTAATATTGCAGCAGAAAAAGACAACAGCGCAAAACACAGCAGAGCATCTCACCAGCAGCACAAGATGCCACATAGCAGATGTGCACAGATGTTCTTGTCACACTTTACCACCTCCAGAATCCTGTTTTCATAAAATGGTGTTAAAAGGTGTTTAGATCAAGCACTACCTTAATAGCACCAGGCAGTCTTTTTTGTGGCGCTGTAGTCTTACGCCATCAACCATCCGGGACCCTTTAATTCTGTGCTCCACATCCCCTTGTCCCAGTGGAAAATTAACATAGGGGTTAGCAGCCTGCGTGGAAATGCATTGGAGCAGGGGTGTAACGGATGCTCCTGGACCCCTTGAGCCTGGGTGGGCCTCCACTGCACAGGGCTCCCTGGACACTTCATGGGGCCCCCAGTGCTTATTTCTAAAAAGTAAAGTGTCTGGGCCCAAAGTAATTCAAATGGGCCCACTTGTCACTTTAAGCTGCAGGTTTAAGCCTGAGCTCGAGAAATACATTTTGTTTAAAAATACACACACAGCGCCACCATGTGTTTGATTCTCATAAATCCCTGCTGCTGTTTACAAATAAGTGCCGGGACTGAGCACCGGCAAACACCGGCACAAATTAAGCACAGGACCCCCATTCAGCCAATGAATATCTGTGAGAGATGGTAGACCCGGCGTCTCTCATTCACATATTGCAGGAGTACCTGCCCCTTCATCTAGAGTTACATCACTGGATTGTGGGGAAAGATCAAATGTGGGCACAGGCTTCCGATTTCATCTCTGCAGAGGGCACAGTAAAGATCTCAGGGACTTCTTGTCTGCAGGGTGATTTGACGACCATTTACACCGTTGTTCCTTTATTCCGACGGTTAACAGCGAACACGTCCCAACAGTCACTACGCGTCGAGGAACTGCTTCCGTCATTGGACGGCAGTGAATGGATTAAGAGCGCTTTTATGCACAATTAACAATGGGAACAGGAGACAAAGATACTTTTTAAAATGGAAACAATGAGTCATTACTTTGTAGCCATCTGTTCTTTACTTGGCTCATTTATCCAAGAAACGCGTCACTGCGGCCATTCTGTGCGTTTACGTACAATAAAATGGCCATTTTATTCAACTCGGAAGGCAGAACAACTGAGCGGACAGTAACCGATTTGAACCTGTGATCCCCAGATAAAACTCACAGATCTCAGCAGCGAGGCACTTAAAGTGAGTTTCATTAAAATCACTTATTCAGAGGCCCGGTGCTACAATATAACACGATAGACGCTTGAATTAAAGAACGTATACATTACTCTGCACAAATCTGTGTCCCCGCCCTTCATCAGGGGTTAATTTCCTTTTATCGCTGGACTTCGGGACCTGCCAAGGTGGGTGCCGCCGGTGCAATGCTTGCAGAACAAGTATATTTGCTCGGAAGTCTTGTCATCAATATTATTATGCAGCCTAGCTGTACACTTCTTAAAAAACTAACCTTGAATTAAATAAAAAGGAATGTGACCACACCAAATATCCTTTTTTTTTATGTTTAGTTTTTGTTAATCAATTTCTTTGTGCCGACGGCACCCACCTTGGCAGGTCCCAAAGTCCAGCAATAAAAGGAAATTAACCCCTAATGAAGGGCGGGGACACACCCGAAATGCATTGGGGCCAATACATATGCTTGGTTGATTGATTATGGAAATGTACAGATTTGAAGAATGAAATATCTTATGAAATTGACATGATTACAAACATAAAGCTTAGAATAAATGATGTGCTGAAACATCAATGCTGAAATTTGATTAATATTTCAAGGATTTGACACGTCCAGATTGGATTCTAGCAGGGCATCCATTCCTGGGGGACACTTCCCAGTGGGGAGGTGCAACAGAAGCATTTATTGTACACAGTCAGGCGAGAAATAATGTCATACACTCCAAGACTGAACTCAGACCAATTGTTTGTATCAAAAATATTTCTTTAGTTGTATTTTACTTTTGGAACCAAGCAAGACTTGGCACAGGTAAGTGGACTTGTACTTTTCAAGACAGATGGAGCAAAACAAGCAAGCTGGATGAGAATGACTTTGTGACAGGTTTGTAAAATATTTCAAGTCATTCGGTATTTGTAATTACTTTGTGATTACTTTTCAAATTACTCTTTAGAATACATTTTCTACTCGGTGTGATATGCCTAGATATCACACTGGGACATTCCCTAGATAAAGGTAAGTAAAACAGTTTTGCATTAAAACATAGTTGCTTAGGTTTCCATAAAAACACAACTCAACACAACGTTTTCAGCGGAAAGCAGTCAATGCAGTCCTACGGAGAAAAATGAGGTTATCGGTTTGCAGATAAGTAATTGGTCTTTGGGGTTGAGTTTCTCGTGTTAGAACAAGGGTTCCCCCAGTGTCAAGGATGCACTCAAAAAGCACCCTCAGCGGCACTAGGGCAGCCGGGTGCAGAGAGCTGAGGCCTAGAGGATAGGAGGATAACGGTTTGTGGCTGCTCTCAGGTAAGCCACAGGGTTGAGGGAGCAAAGCTCCTAGGGTTAAACTCGGGGCAAAGGGGGATCCAAGTTAGCACACAAGGTGCACCCACAGCAGCACAGGGGCGGTCGGGTGAAGGGTGCTGATTTGGCGTTGGGTGCCCTGTTGTTTTCAATGGGAGTTGCCGGTTTTGGATTTTGTCTGCAGACTCGGTCCAGGAAGGGTTCCGGGAGGAACCAACAGCTAGGCAGGTAAATTGGAGGGTTCGGTATGTAGGTGCACCTCAGGTCCTCTTCTCCAGGGTGCAGGGCGGCTGGATGCAGGGGTTCCTTTTGAGGTCAGATTTCTCCTTACCGGGCCACTCTCGGTTGGGGGGGTCTCCGTGTAGAGGCTGCAGGTCACATCGGGGAGTCCTGGAGGGGTCAACCCATGGTGGATTCGGACTCTGGAGCACTGGGGGACCTCACTGGGACAGGAGGGCCACTCCAACTCGGGCCGTAGGCGACGGGTGCAGTGATGGTTCCAGGTGTCGGGTTTCTTTGTCCTCAGCAGGCTCTGAGTCTTGCTTTGGAGATTCTTTTGAACAGGGCTGCTGTTCACAGGAGATCCGGTCTTTGTTGAAGGCAGTCAGTCCTTCCAGTGGTTCTGGAGGTCGCTGGCTGCAGGACAAGGTGACTTTTGGTGCAGGATCTCTGAAAACTGCAGATGGGCCGGTAGGGCTGGAGCCAGGTCAGTTCTTCTCTGCAGTGTCCTCTGCTGTGCATCTTCTTTCGTCCTTCTTCTTCGTAGGTTGCGAGAATCTGTCTTCTGGGTTCAGGGCTGCCCCCTAAATACTGTATTTGGGGGTGTTTTATGGGTCTCGAGGTAGTAGCCAATGGGGGAGTGGGCACAATCCTTTACCCTGATTGGAGAGGGGCTGCCATCGGCAAGATGGCGGGCACTGAAGAGTGGGCTTCACCTCGCCTCCCCCACCTGAGGGGTAAGCAGAGATGGACACACCTTCTGGACTGCTCTAATTTTCCCGCCTGTCCTCCTGCCAAAAAGGGGGTGAGAGAGGAAGGGGGCGTGCTCCTGATAGCAGAAGAGGCTGGGGGTCGTGTGACAAAGGTGGCAAGGTCTTTGAAGCTCCCCTGCCACTGATGGCTCTTCCTGGCCTGGGGGAGGTGTGAATACCGCTGCCCAGTAAAGGCTTTGTTTCTGGGCCCAGTGAGCGAAGGCCCCCACCCCAGGGGTCTAGAAACATGTCTTGTGGTGGTAGGCTGGTGTCTACCAGTCAGGGAACCCACCAGAGGCTGGTAGTATTCCAGGGGGCATCTCTGAAATGTCCTCTGAGTGCATTGTATAATAAATCCCACACTGCCATCAGTGTGGGTTTATTATGCTGAGACGTTTGTTACCAGTCACGCCATTATGGTGCTGTGGAGTTCGTAATGACGAACTCCCAGACCATATACTCTATATGGCTTTACTGCACTTACAATGTCTAAGAATTGACTTGGACACTGTAGAGGTACAGTGTTCATGCAACTGTACCCTCACCAGTGGTATAGTGCACTCAGCTAGAGTGCTGGCTGATCTACGCCAGGGCAGTGGGTTGTAGGCATGGCACAAAGGAATGTGTGCCATGTCGACTCTTCACTTTGTTCTGCACCAAAACACGCAGCCTCAACGGCAGTGTGTGTGTGTAAAGGTACAGGGCCTCTAAGGGTGGCAAAATATGTGCTGCAGCCCTTAGAGGCCTTCCCTGGTCACAGTGCCCTCGGTACCCATGTTACCTCTTACAAGGGACTAACATAGGGCCAGAGAGGTGCCAATTGGGGGTACAAAGGTACAGTTTTGGGAAAGGACACAGGCCATGGGAACCTTATTGGCAGGGACCCAGGGCACATCAAGTCAAAGTGCATCAGTAGTCTGGCAAAAAGTGGGGGGGTTGCTGCAACTGAAACCCACTTTCCTACAAACTTGTTTTACCATTTCTACTCTGCCCTTCATCTTCCTGAGACTGATAAAGCGAGTCGCATGCCGCCTGTGTTCTTACAGCACCTGGAAGCGGGGGAATCTGATTGAGGTTCTACATAGAAGGAGTTTTCCATCTTTCTGAGACTGATAACGGAGTACCACCACCTGTGTTATTACAGCACCTGGAAGCGGGGGAATCTGATCGAGGTGCTATGTAAAAGAAGTTGTTATTTGAAAGCGTTGCATCACTGATAAACACAAACCGAGTTTGCATCAATCAATCAAGCGTTTGTTAAGCGCGACAACTCACCCATAAGGGTCTCAAGGCGCTGGGGGTGGGGGGTGCCGGTTCCAGTCCATCAACTGTCCATCTAAATGCTGTCTGAATATGAGTTTTCAAAGGTCATTTTGAGCTTTAAATAACCCTAAGTAACTCAAATGTTACTATGTTTATAAATAAAATGTGAACACAACACATCTGTAAATCGTGATTTGTGTAGAACATCCTCTTTGCGCTGAAACAGGGTAACATAAACTTTCCAAATCCAAGATGGCCGCCACCTTTGCAGGTCTTGGGCGAGTCCCGGTGCCCAATGGGACATGTAGTTTGTCCTAAGTCCACTTGTACTTTCAGCGTAGTGCACTCGTCACAGACGCACACACCCTGCACATACTGCTGACCTCTTCTGCTACGGAAGCGCCGAGCACCTAAGAAGTTCTGATTAATACATCTCCGGGCCTGCCCGGTATATACTAGTGAGCGCGAGTCCCACATCTTGGCACCCTTCTGGCTGACGTCAGGACGGGCATGGTAGTAGCACCTCGGTGGCTCAGTACACAGCTGACCTCTTCTGCTATGGAAGACTCCAGTCAGGGCTTCAATTGGGATGAAGCAAATGTGGGGGGACTCTCAAAGTGGCGTGGCGAATGTAATTAAGGGTGTGGCTTAAAAACAAAAATCTGCATTCAGCAAAGTGTGCCTCCCGATTGGTATTTTTCTGTTTCTGTCATTGCATCCAGATATTTGATACAAGTAACATTACACCTACTACACTTCAGGACTATTGGCTTTGTCAATGATTGTTAGCTGCATAAAGTAAATAAGCAATAACTATGGCTTCGTTGTATATGATATTGAAAATGCTTGCGTTCTGATATGGTGAGACGGTGAAAGAACTAAAGCGAGTCTCTTTGAAGTTACATCAAAGGCAGCGAAGGGTGGTACTGCTGCAGAGTTAAAAAAAAAATTCCATTGAGATTGAACCTACTTTTAAGAACTGGTGCTGAGCACCGGCAGGACCCGGCCCACTTAAAGCCCTGACTCCAGCACCTAAGAAGTTCTGATTACCACATCTCCGAGCCTGCCCGGTATATACAGGTGAGCGCGAGCCACACACCATGACACCCTTCTGGCTGACATCAGGGCGTGGTAGTAGCACCCAGGTGTCTCAGTAATCAGTACACTGCTGGCCTCTTCTGCTACGGAAGACTCACGTACCCCATGAAGTGCTGATCAGTGCGTTTCCAAGGCTGCCCGGTATACACAGGTGAGCGCGAGCCGCACATCATGACACCCGTCTGGCTGACATCAGGGCGTGGTAGTAGCAGCACCCAGGGGGCTCAGTACACTGCTGGCCTCTTCTGCTACGGAAGACTCACGTACCCCATGAAGTGCTCATCAGTGCGTTTCCAAGGCTGCCCGGTATACCCAGGTGAGCGCGAGCCGCACATCATGACCCCCTTCTCCTGACATCAGGACCAGCAGAACACCTGCTGAACGGGAGATATTTCAAATCACTCTTCTGAATTGGTTCAAATGGACTTTTCATTAACTGCGGAAAGCGGTTAGTTCTCACTGCACAGAAGGTTTCCCCTCTGCTGGGACACTTGAAAAGACCTCTCAGAAATGTTTTGATTAATCTGGCTGACAAAAGTGAAGGTGTTTATTCACGGCGGTGGCGTCTGGAAAGTGCGCCCGATGCACTTTAAATGAATACACTTAAGTCCTGATTGAGACAAGTTCAGAAGATACCGCAGCGACTGCGGAGCTGAACTTGAAGGGATGTCAGATCTTAACACATCACACATATGTTTCACAAGTCTATCGTGAGTGCGTTTGAGCACATTAAGGAATTTAGAAATGAGATTTTGTGCTGGGGTTATGCCACAAAAGTGACACAACTCAGATGCAAAATGTGGGACTCAACTTACCCTAACCCACAGACATTAGCTGCAAGGAGAAACATTGCAGTACACCTATTTGTCTAAATTGGTTGCAAGGTCTGTATTTTTAAATATCGTATGGGGTTAAGGCACCTGCTGCAGAGATCTTGATGTGCCCAGTAAATTCAAGAGAGCAATAGCAATGGTAAGGTAACTTTGGAGGGCAAAACATTTGCTGTAGAGATCTGTGTTTTCGCTACTCCCAGTTTTGAACCAATTTAGCACGGAGAGTTAATGTGACTCCTACAAAGCACATCATCTAACATGCAGATGGCAGACTTGAATGTTATGTAGGTATAGATGAGTGTTGCACCTGCCCCTTTCTGCAGGGTCCCACCCAAACGTTTTGCGTTCCTCCTCCACTTTTCGCTGAGTTTGTTTTTGTTGGCCTTAGGACTCCGAGCACTTTACCCCTGCTAACCAGTGCTAAAGTGCATGTGCTCTCTCTTATAAAACATGGTAATATTGGCCCATATCCAATTAGCATATTTATTTTACTTATAAGTCCCTAGTGAAGTGCACTACATTTGCCCAGGGCCTGTAAATCAAAGGGTACCAGTGGGCCTGCAGCACTGCTTGTGCCACCCACCTAAGTAGCCCTGTAACCATGTCTCAGGTCTGCCATTGCAGAGCCTGTGTGTGCAGTTTATACTGCCACTTCAACCTGGCAAAATAAACGTTTTGCCAGGCCCAAACCTTCCTTTTCCATATATACAAGTTATCCTTAAGGTTGGTCCTGGACAACCCAGAGGCCAGGGTGCAATGTATTTATAATGCAGGACATGTATTTGTAAGTTTTACATTTCCCAGTAGTTAAAAGCTCCCAAAGGTATTTTTCACTACTGCAAGCCCTATCTCTTCCATAGGATAACAATGTGATTACCTTTTTTAAGTGTAATTTCCAATTGGGAAGAGATAAACCCTTCAAGTTTGGTGTATCTGGTCCAAACTCATGATGGGGTCGAATTTTAAATTGCAATTCTTGAAAATGGCACATTTTCTTACTTCAGCGATCTGCTGCCTGCTCCCTGTCTCTGAACACATGTCTGGGGTGGGTGACAGCCGTGCTCTGTGTAGTCTCTATAGACAGCAACACACAATGGCAGCTTAAGTGTGACCTGACGGGCCATCCTAGCAGGATGGGAGGGAGAAGCTGGACCCATCCTCACTTACACATGAATAGTCTGTGTCCTGTCCCCACACAAAGGACTGCATACCCCCTGGAGTGAGTCTGGCACCAGGGCAAGAAGTTAGGACCTCTGTGCACTTCAAAGGCATGTCTTTAAATTCTACTCCACTTGAAAGGCACCTTCTGGACCTGTTGATACTCTGCCAAGAAGAAGGACTGCTGTGCTGCTGAAGGACTGCCACTCTGCTGGACTGCTGCTCTTCTGGACTCCTGCATTGCTGTTCTCACCTGCTGGCCTGCTGCCCTCTTGCCTGGGAGAGAAGGACTGGACCTGTATCACTTGACCCCAGAACCCAGAGTGACTCCAAGGGCAAGCTGGCTGGCCTCCTGATCTGAAGTCTCAGGGGCATAAAAGACTAACCCTGCACCTGGACTCTGCCATCTGTGAGTCTACCCTGCCAATTGGTGCCACCCCAGTCCTGGACCCTTGGAAGTGCGCTACGGTGCTCGCCAGTGGAACAAAGCATCTTCTCTACTGATCAACGCATCCCCAAGCAGGACCGATGTATCTCCTGGCTGAGCGGAGCATCCCTGATGCATCACTGCTGTTGTGTAGATAGGACCCGTCAAAAAAGACTCGCATCACCACAGCCTTCCACATCTGGGACAAACACATAGTCTTCGGAACTTCCAATGCGCAATGCCTTTCCCGGCGCAAGCTTCTCGCATCCCTTGTCAACGGCAGCCTCAACGACAATGCAGAAACTCCACATTGCAGTTGCACCGCTCATCGGAACTGACTCATCGCCTCAACTATCCCTCGTATCCTCGCATCCTTGACACGAGACTTCAAACTGCAAAACTCATCAACAGGATCCTCGACAATGATGCATTGGGGCCTTGCCCCGCAGCCTTGTCGCATCTCGGAACTGACGTATCGCCTCACCTGCATGACGCATCTTCGACGTGGATCCATGCAACGCTCCTCATCCAGGATTTAAGGTACATTGTTCAGTGAGCTTAACTAGGTCCCTGTAGCCGGCCCAGACTCCAAAGTGGTCGGTCTGAATTTGTGACTTTGTCCCTGTCCAATATGACCAGATATCCCACAATAGCACTTTTTGCTTCTTGCCGCTATGTAACTTAAAAGCTTTGAATTTCGATATCTCCAGTTCTACTGATTCACAGTTTTACTATTTGAAGTGTTGCACAAATACCTTACCTATCGCCTTCATGTTAAGCCAGACTGCTCTGTGCCAAGCTACCAGAGGGTGAACATAGGTTAATTTGGGGTTTGTGTTTGCCTTACTCTCGCTAGGATTGTGGTTGCTGCTTGACCAGGGATCACACCCCAGTCAACTAGCAACCCAATTTCTAACAGTGGTTACTGACTTGAACACAGGGATCCTTTTGTATTTGCCGTTCATAAATTGTAATCCTTCTAATATAGAGCAGTGAGATATGAAGGACATGTGACTCCTACGCCTTGTAACCCTCATTCTCATATGCAACACATTCCATACATTGACTTAAAGATTTCTATGATTTATTGTCAATGTATAATGTGTATGTGTCATGGAAAGCGCTCTGACACCCTGCACTGGGATGAGTAGCGCTATAAAGGAAATAAAACAACATAGCGGTTTTAAATTGTTATTTGTGTAAATACTGGGAAAGACCATCACATCTGACATTCTTACAGAGCATGCATATGTCTTACATACAGGGATTTGAAGGAAATGGCCCAAATAGGGTCTCTCGCGTCACTCACGACCACCTCTCAGCCTTCCATACTAAATGAAGAGTCAGTCAGACAGTACAGAATAAAACCAATATCTGTTTATTCAGATACACTCAGAGCGGAGCCCAGTCTGCCCAGTCACTAGGAGTGCTGCAGAGGGACTGACATCAGCAAGCATAAAGATACATTATGTACATCTCACAACTCGACTAAACGTGCCCAAAAATTGCATTTTCCAAGCAGATGCAACTGAACAAAGAAATAAAGGGAGTATGTTTCGATTCTGAGACCGGGCACGCACTCTCTACTATTCAAGGTTACTCTGTCCGTTCCTGCCACTAGACAAGTGGGAGAAGGCCTCTATCTAGTGGGAAAGATATGTGTTAATAAGAACAGTGCATTCATTAGTGTTGCAAAACTCAGCTTAGGAGAATCGTAACTAAGAGAAGGCTATTTCTCCGAAACAGCAAAGGACTAGTTTTGATCACAATACAAAATGGCGCCCAAATACAAAATGGTGCCGCAAATGCTAACTTACATAGAGCAATGGACGAACATAATTATTTCTAGTCTAACAGACTGAGCAAAGTAAAAACCAATCCTCTTTTAAGTATTTGTGAAATGATAACAAACCATGTGTCTGTTTTCATCTCCCTTACATTTGCTTCTCGGTATGAGGCTCAGGAAGCTCCCAGCCAGGATAGTGGTAAAAAAGGAGGTCTGATGGCCTCTTAAATTAAGGTTTGTTATGGGCCCATCTGGAGTCTGAAATATGAAAGCCCCCTTGCCGCCTGCACGTTGCTGCTCGGAACAAAAGCAGGCAACATGCAGATGCTGCTAAATGTGACCCAGTGTCTGAAATCTACACTGGACCAAGTTCAGTACATTTCAGTGGGGTCGACTTCTTGCAGGGTGGATGGCGTCCACCCAGTGAAAATAGTGGATGGATGCCGTCTATCCACGTGTACCCCTGATTTGCGCCCTAGGGGTGCCCATGACCTGGGGGTGGGAGGGGCTCTCTATCAAGTACAACCCTACTTGGCAAACCTATTGGATTCTTTAAGGACTCTCACCCACGGTGCTCTCACTCCAGTGGCATGGTTCATCATTGAGACCTCACCGCAGATATTCTACACATGTCTGGGCGGGCTCAAACTTATGTTGTCACCTATTTTCTAGGAAGAGCAATCTGTTCGGTAAAATTGTCTCAAGTTGCCATTGTACTCTTTTTATTAATTTTTCTAGGCCTCTAGACAAGGTTACAAACAGGTTTGTTTTAGTCTAAAGAGTTTCTATTCAGTCCTTCACATCAACTCTGGTCTACATGTTTCAGCCCTAGCGTGACCGCAATGGGTCACTTTGGCTTTCTTCAGGGCCACCTGTTTCTAGATCCCTACCCTACTTAAATCTAACTTATGATGATTTTAAGCATAACCCAACAAGTTTGGATCCCCTCTTTGATGTCTACTACTCAAGCTCTTCAGACAGGGGTCCCGCAACGGGCTGTGCTGAGCCCTTTTTTGTTCAATATTTATGTGACCCCTCTTATTCAGCTGGCAGAAGAGTTGGGAGCTAAAGTTGTCGCCTATGCCGACGACACTCAGCTCTTGTTCACCTGGAAGAAACAGGAGGCATCCACTGCCCATGTTAAAACTAGTCTTGCAGCTGTGTTCAATTGGCTTACGTCTGCGCAGCTCAAATGCAATGAAGAAAAAAACGAGATTTTATTCTTCGGTGTGTTCCCCCCCCCTTGTTCTGGCATACTTTTTGGCTGGATGAGTCCCCCAGGCCCTCTCCTCTGGGCCTCGCAGTGAAAAATCTCGGGATTTGGTTCAACAAAAAGCTTAGTTTCTGCAACCAAATCAGTAAATTGACAGGTACATGTTTTGGCATCTTGAAGCTTCTTGAAAAATGTCTGCCTCTTTTGCCCCTAGCTGCAAAAGAATTGGTCACTCGAGCCCTTCTTACTTCCCGTATTGATTATGCAAGCGCACTGTACGTCAGTTTACCTGGCTACCTCTTGGACAGACTACAGGTGGTCCAAAATGCCGCAGCCCAATTGCTTCTCAATCTCCCCAAACGTACCAGTGTCAGGCAGCATCTGCGCAACCTGCACTGGTTACCGGTGAAGGCAAGGGTTGCATTGAAGGCTCTGGTAACGGCCCATGCTGCTCTTTTTTGAGTATGGCCCTGCCTATCTCAGGAAGCGCTTTCAGTTCTACGTCCCCAGCAGGCACTTGCATTCCTCGAACATGCTAATGGCAACCATTCCCAGATTTCGCCTGAAAAGGAAGGGTGGCAGTTCTCTGGCCTACTTGGCCGCTATGGCTTGGAACTCTCTCCCTTTTGACCTACGCGGCCTTCAGAACCCTATCCAATTTACGAAGAAACTTAAAATCCTCCTTTTCAACTTAGCAGGTTCCTGTTTCTGCTATTCTTTTTCCTTTCTGTTTCTTGCTCTTGGGCTCGCACCGGGGCACGCCCAGGAGTAGCTGTGTGCATTATAAACTCCGCTAACATAACATAACATATCCATCTTGATTCTGCATTCAAACATTCATCCTAGCATGCCACACACTTACATAACCTTCTGAGGTAGTTTCCCAGTCTGGTTCTTATCTTGTGTCTGGTACTTGCCCCATAGTCAGCTCGAGGTTGGTCGGCCTTATAGACACACATTCGTCAAAGGACTTGACCAGTGGCACGCGAGTTGCCAGTCTTGTCCTTTGACGAACATGTGGCTATAAGGTTTGCGCGTTGCCGGTCTAGCCCTTCGATGAACGTGTGACTATAAGGTTCCTGTGTCGCTGGTCTTGTCCTTTGATGAATGTGTGCCTATAAGGTTCGTGCGTTGCCGGTCTAGTCCTTTGACGAACATGTGACAATAAGGTTCGCGTGTCGCCGGTCTTGTCCTTTGACGAATGTGTGACTATGTTTCAGGTTCCATTTTGTGACACTCAATAGGAGCACGGCTGCAGAAGGTGCACAGGCTGTTGGCCTCTAAGTGAACTTGAGCTGTCTGTACTTTTACTGTAACCACAGGGCCTTGAGAAATGACCAAGTCACAAGTGCACGTGACATGTTGTTGCTATGCCTCTCTTGCTGAATTCATACATTAATGCCCATATATACTATGGATCTTATTGTGATTAATGGCTGGAGAAATGTGTAGAAACTCCTATTGCTTTGCCGAGCAGCTGGCTCTCATTTGCTGTGTATCATTTGTGCAATATGTATTGTAATCTATAAAAACGCACAGTAACTTCTGTAAAATGAACGGGTTCACGCGGCACCCGGCTCCGCACAGTTGTTGAATAATAAGATACGTTCGAAATCTCACTGCCTGGTGTCTTTTATTAATTTCAGAAGTCCACAGGCCTTTGAAATTAAACATTAAAAGTGTTGATTGTTGTTTGTAAGTTTCGTAGACTTACAAACGAGCTACTGTCCCCGCTTCTTCGTTCTCCGTCCCTCCTGTGGTCATCTGGACTTTTGCTTTGTTAGTTCTTTGAAAAGGTTCTCCTTTTTCCAGTGCCCATGACTGCTACACATTGCAATTTCCAGCTGTTCAATGACTCTTTTTGTGCCAAAATATGTTCTCAGGAGTAGGTGATGCTTCTCATCGGACTGCGCCTGCGGAGTCTCTTCTTTGGAGCTCTTTTGAAAAAGCCCTGTCCTCAGCCGTTTCCTTGTTGAGCTCATCAATGGCACAAACTCTAAGGTGTGGATCCAAAGGAAGCGACAAACTTTTCCAAACTTTTCCGTATCCATAGCCAACCATACACGACAGCAACATGTTGCTTGGAAGTAAGCCCTGGGAAGATGGAATGGGGCAAGTAGAGAAACTGGGGGGCAAAGTTACAAGAAACTGGAGGAGCGCAGTGTTAAGTCGAAAATAGTAACTCCGTGCTCCGACAGTTTCAAAGCACAGGGATGCGCCCTATTCACAAGAATGCAGTGCACCCCCACGTTACCCCTAGCGCTGCCACTAAAAAAGTTGCTTAGCGCCAGCACCCTTGTAAAATGGCGCTCGGGTGCCTGCGCTGCAAGGGCAATTGTTTATGTGCAGAAAGGAACACCTTCCTGCACATAAACTATCTTTACAAGTGATTTGTTCTATCTATGTGTGCTGCAGAATGCAGCACACGTGGAAAGAGCAAAATACATTTCTCCTCATATAGCCTGCTTAAGACCAAGTATTCCCTTGTTAAAGATTACAGGGATCTGTTAGCATGAGCTGAAAGCCATTTTGTACTTGGCAGCCATTTTAGTTAGCAATGTGCTAGCCATTTGTTTTCTCCCTCTTCCCGAGCCTTGCACATGCTCAGAGGGACCTGTAGCTGCCAGAATGCACCTGCTCCTAGTATAGAACTGTCAGACAACTCATTACTCCTCCTACTTGTTGACTGTGCATTTTGTGTATGACCATCTATGTGTGTAACTCTTCTCATGTGTACTTGTACCGCCTTCTTTTGAGACCCTGTGTGGATATATAAGGCCCCTGTTCTCTGTACTCCTTAGAATGCCTCCTACAGTGATTTGAGATTACTGTGTGTCGCAATCTCCCTCATCTGAGGTTAATAAAAAAGATGTCTTTTATATTACAGCTTCTGTGCCAATCTCTTCTTTGTTGGTTTAAAAGGACCAGGTGTATCAGTGAAACCCCAGAGAAGGTTTTGATTTCTTCACCCTGGCGGTATTTTTCCCGCTGCCCCATACCTTGTAAATAAGGAGTAGTGTCAAAAAGCAATGGGTGTTGTGCCGGAACGCCCACTGCAACACCCATTGCACGTCCCTTTCATGCTAAGTGCTTCGTGAATTGGGGCATTATTTACAAGGCACCATTAAGTGGCTTAACGCCCCCTTGTAAATAAGGCAAAGGAGTTAACGTTCTGGTGGCGTTAACTGTTTGTAAATATGCCCCTGGGTGTCACCAATCTGATGCATCACTCTTCTGGGCACTGAAATCAACTGTTTGTCGGGGATGTAAAAAGACAAGATTATTACCTTTAGTACCATACCGCGCCAGTAAATCTTCTATCACTTGCTATACGAATGATATACCCCCAGAATATTTGTATGTCTCATAGTCTCTGCTTTAGTAGAACGCTGATAATCCTGATATGCTCATCCACCTCTGAGAAGGTGGATGGATAGCGCACTCACGCCCTTGGCCTCTTTAGTGTATCACACGTGCAGGCATTTAACATTAAACATTGTCACTGGTATTAATTTGATGAGAGCCCCATAAAACAAATGATGGTGGAAGAGAGCCGAGCTTGTTAAAGCGATCAGTGCATATCTTATCGCGCGTTTTATCGCATGCGCATTATAATGAGTAGTTAGGAATGCGGGCATTGTTTTTTAAATGTAGGCTCGTGCAGCGCCTGCATATATAAATATTTGCGGCTAAAGTTTGCATTTGTGCTATGACAGGAAAATCCATTCTGGTTCCAGCGAAGGGTAGAAAAGGTTGTGATTTCACTTCCTGTGAAGTCACCATATCATTGCATTATCTATAGGATAATTAGTCCCCACGCATTTTAACAGTTTGCGCCCTGTTGTCCAGATTCCAAGTAGGTCAGCTTGGGCACCCGGAAGAAGCTGATTGGTACCATACAGCATTAATAAATGAGTGATTTATGCGTGTTTCAGGGAACTCTGGAAGCGTGGTACACCATAGGGCTTTTCATTGGGAAATTAGACCCAAGGGTGATGGTAACTCGTGGGCCGTAAATGGCCACTGGCTGTGACACAGCCGATGAGGTGGCCATCTTGTGACTGGACCCTATAATGTTTACCTAGCACCGAATCTTCGGGTTGACCACCCATAGCCAACTTGACTCATCTTGCCGATGCGCACCCAAGCTCGTCTCCTCGGCATGTGCCTGTCTCCAGCGACGTCTCCTTGTCGCTGCAGTTCATCCATGTACACACTGGAGAATTTTCCAAATCTGTGAGTAACCCTGCACACAGCAATGCATCGGCGAACCGCCCTGAACGCGAAGCAAGATGGCGCACTCACCGCTGTGTTCTGTTGTCATCCTCTCTGCTTACAGGCAGGCACAGTGAGGAGATCTGCAAGTAATTTTAATTACAGTGGCACAATCTGAGTTATTTTGGTAATTCTGCATCTTATGTGGAATTACCAATAATTACACAATTACGCTCGTTTACGTAATTTGGAGTAATTTACACTAGGGCTCACAAATAAGGTCTGACAATTCATCAAAACACTGGCTGAAATTGATTTTAGCCGCCCGTGCTATTACAAAAAGTGAAGACCAAGTCATCTGCGACTATCACATTTAAATACTTACCAATGTCTTTACATCAGGGCAATATTGCAGCAAAGAAAGACTTAAGTCCAGCTTTATAAACATATTAAGGGCCTGATCTAGAATTTGATGAACGGACCGTCATTCCTTGATCATAGAGGGACTGATCCATCCATCATGGCAGATATCTGTCTGACGTGTTTAGGATTTGGCCTGATGGACCACCATCCATCATAATGGAAGATACTCCTTCGGCTGGATATCATTGCTCAGCCATCAGCCCCCGTCCATCGTTTACGGACACAACTCTAAGAACATTGGTATGGCGGAAATGGGTTTTCCATATTTAAAGTTTTCTGCCATCAGAGTGATCTGTAGGGATCCACACGTCTGAGGACAGCAATGGTGGGCACGGTTTCCAATGGCAGATGCATCTGTCAATATTTAAATCAAAAAGAAGGAGATAGTTCCTCTATAAGGCAGGTGTCAGGTAAGACATTAACTGTCTATTCTTTGCGTCGCTGGGGAAACTCTATTTCAGATCGTAATGCCCTCATTCACCTGTTAGGGTGTCATGCTTCCTCATAGGGTGCTCCTCGTCAATACACACCTGATCGCAATCTACTCAAAAACAACCCCTACAGCTCCCACTTCAAAAGACACTCCTCTAACCACACAAACCATTTACCACTCACAACACGAACCATCACCGACAAACCTATGTCTTCATTTTGTTTGTTTAAATGGCTGGAAGAAGACAAACAGGTTCTTTGAAAATGATTTAACAGTCATGGTGGATGAGAAAATTAGGGTTTAACCGCAGTTGTTTAGACCACTGCCCCAGATGGCAACCATGTGCCAGAGAATGGAAATGTCAGCCAGGATTGTAGACAAACTAAATGCTACTCAAACACCAGACGCTCACAAGAGGTAATCCAGAAGCGGGGAATGACTTGTGTGATAGTCTGTTCTCCCACTTCCAGGCCACACCAAGATGCCCTGGAAACTGGGGATCACTCTCTCAGCCCCTTCATCCTCATGGGTGGGCGGAAAAGGCGTGGGCCTTACTCCACACTGAAGACACCGTGGGAGTGAGGATTGGTAAGTACCAACTGTGCCTCCCAAAAAATAACGAATGCACCCTCTATGCACTCCTACACTTCTTATCCTTAACGCAAAGCTCTGCGCTAATGAATAACTATTCACACGAGTACGCCCATGTCTGCCACAACTCACTACACTCTCTTTGTGATCGCTTATATACTCACTCTGGTACAACATCCTCATCAACAGAACTCATAAAGGAAACACAATCAAACAGGCTCATCTACTCATCCTACATTTGGGGAAACAAACACACATCTCATTTGTAATGACAACATTTATCAAAATACTCTTAAAACTGTACCCACTCTTTTCAGAATCACACCACACACACTCTCTCTCTTCATCCAATACAATATTAAAGAAATAATTTGTGCCTGTTGAGGATTAAACAGATAAATCCATGTCAGCAGGGCTACAATATTCCACTTCTGGTTCTGTAAATCACATATCACTGCATTCTGGAATTGTATTTGCTTTCTGTGTTTTTTTATTGTACAAACAAATAGGATTAGAATGATACCTGAAGGCAAAGGAATGGAAAAGGGGAGTCATCATGAAGTGTAGCAGTTTTGAGTGATAAGTAACGCACTTCTTTTAGACACATTATCATCACACAGTGGAGAGGTGTGGTGCAGCGGCCAGGGCAGCTGACTTCGGAGCAGAGAGTTCAGGGTTCGATCCCCGGCTCCGGCGGCAGCTCAGCTCAGCACCGTGTGACTCCGGGCAATAGCTCACTTAATTTCCACGACGGCCCCCAGCGCCTTGAGACCCGTAAGAGTGAGTAGCTGCGCTATCTAAAAACGGACTTACATTAACATTTTTACATAACACAAAAGTGGAATATTTTTATACCAAAAATAAATACACATCCAGGGGCTCAAATACTTAGAAGTGGAAATAAAGTGATGCATATTTAAGCCACTGAAAAGATTTGCAAAGTGGCCTGTGTCTGCCAACCACAGTGGTTCGGCTGTTTCACCCATCTGTAGCACAACATACCTCTGCTAACAACAGATTGTTAGCGGGTGAGACACCCGTTCAGCTCATGACGGGATTGTTTATCAGTCTGTAGGAAAAATACTACATAGAGAGTATTTAAGAAATGAGGGGTGAGGCTGCACCTCTGCTGTGTGTGAATCTAACAGACCCAACTCTACCCTATAGAAGAGGCTTGGTAAAGTGGCCTGGAATCCACTAACCTAGAAATATTTGAACAACACCTACATACAGCCCAGCACTGTTTTTGCCCTGAAATCAGAAGGATCCGTGAATCTAGATTCTTTTTCATGGCCTATGGCCCCTATGGTGAAATCATACAGCGCTCTGTGTCCTCGCTAATCTCCATATTAAGGCGCGGATGGTTCAACATTACAAACATACGTGTTTGAGGGACCGCTTCATAGTGGCGCTAAGACATAATAGACCTGGGGACAGGACAGACCAACAACCCTAGGTTTCACAGCTCACCCGCTCCAGCTCAGCCCCGACCTGTGAAACCACAAATCCCCTCATTTCACTCCGTATCAATTCTTCACAACATCTTGTTATTTAGAATGAAAAAAAAATGTATTGGCCCTCAATGTGATCAATAGTGTAAACAACATTAAAGACCAGTTTGACATTATAAACATGAATTAAGGGGCACATTTCTTATAGTACATATATTTATTAAAATTAGTATAATATATATATATATATTTAAAGGTGAAGCTGCCCGGTCACCAGCCTCAACTGAGTGGCCCCTTTGGCTCATAAAAGATCAGAAGCCTCTTGAGTGGGAGCAGCAGGCCTGCCGATGACGATGGTCTTCAAGATGAGGTTTGTGGGGCCAGCACCCTACGCCGCTCCCTCACACGCCTGCCGATGACGATGGTCTTCAAGATGAGGTTTGTGGGGCCAGCACCCTACGCCGCTCCCTCACACGCCTGCCGATGACGATGGTCTTCAAGATGAGGTTTGTGGGGCCAGCACCCTACGCCGCTCCCTCACACGCCTGCCGATGACGATGGTCTTCAAGATGAGGTTTGTGGGGCCAGCACCCTACGCCGCTCCCTCACACGCCTGCCGATGACGATGGTCTTCAAGATGAGGTTTGTGGGGCCAGCACCCTACGCCGCTCCCTCACACGCCTGCCGATGACGATGGTCTTCAAGATGAGGTTTGTGGGGCCAGCACCCTACGCCGCTCCCTCACACGCCTGCCGATGACGATGGTCTTCAAGATGAGGTTTGTGGGGCCAGCACCCTATGCCGCTCCCTCGCACGCCTGCCGATGACGATGGTCTTCAAGATGAGGTTTGTGGGGCCAGCACCCTACGCCGCTCCCTCACACGCCTGCCGATGACGATGGTCTTCAAGATCAGGTTTGTGGGGCCAGCACCCTACGCCGCTCCCTCACACGCCTGCCGATGACGATGGTCTTCAAGATGAGGTTTGTGGGGCCAGCACCCTACGCCGCTCCCTCACACGCCTGCCGATGACGATGGTCTTCAAGATGAGGTTTGTGGGGCCAGCACCCTACGCCGCTCCCTCACACACCTGCCGATGACGATGGTCTTCAAGATGAGGTTTGTGGGGCCAGCACCCTACGCCGCGCCCTCACACGCCTGCCGATGACGATGGTCTTCAAGATCAGGTTTGTGGGGCCAGCACCCTACGCCGCTCCCTCACACGCCTGCCGATGACGATGGTCTTCAAGATCAGGTTTGTGGGGCCAGCACCCTACGCCGCTCCCTCACACGCCTGCCGATGACGATGGTCTTCAAGATGAGGTTTGTGGGGCCAGCACCCTACGCCGCTCCCTCACACGCCTGCCGATGACGATGGTCTTCAAGATGAGGTTTGTGGGGCCAGCACCCTACGCCGCTCCCTCACACATCTGCCGATGACGATGGTCTTCAAGATCAGGTTTGTGGGGCCAGCACCCTACGCCGCTCCCTCACATGCCTGCCGATGACGATGGTCTTCAAGATGAGGTTTGTGGGGCCAGCACCCTACGCCGCTCCCTCACACGCCTGCCGATGACGATGGTCTTCAAGATGAGGTTTGTGGGGCCAGCACCCTACGCCGCTCCCTCACACGCCTGCCGATGACGATGGTCTTCAAGATGAGGTTTGTGGGGCCAGCACCCTACGCCGCTCCCTCACACGCCTGCCGATGACGATGGTCTTCAAGATGAGGTTTGTGGGGCCAGCACCCTACGCCGCTCCCTCACACGCCTGCCGATGATGATGGTCTTCAAGATGAGGTTTGTGGGGCCAGCACCCTACGCCGCTCCCTCACACGCCTGCCGATGACGATGGTCTTCAAGATGAGGTTTGTGTGGCCAGCACCCTACGCCGCTCCCTCACACGCCTGCCGATGACGATGGTCTTCAAGATGAGGTTTGTGGGGCCAGCACCCTACGCCGCTCCCTCACACGCCTGCCGATGACGATGGTCTTCAAGATGAGGTTTGTGGGGCCAGCACCCTACGCCGCTCCCTCACACGCCTGCCGATGACGATGGTCTTCAAGATGAGGTTTGTGGGGCCAGCACCCTACGCCGCTCCCTCACACGCCTGCCGATGACGATGGTCTTCAAGATCAGGTTTGTGGGGCCAGCACCCTACGCCGCTCCCTCACACACCTGCCGATGACGATGGTCTTCAAGATGAGGTTTGTGGGGCCAGCACCCTACGCCGCTCCCTCACACGCCTGCCGATGACGATGGTCTTCAAGATGAGGTTTGTGGGGCCAGCACCCTGCGCCGCTCCCTCACACACCTGCCGATGACGATGGTCTTTAAGATGAGGTTTGTGGGGCCAGCACCCTACGCCGCTCCCTCACACGCCTGCCGATGACGATGGTCTTCAAGATGAGGTTTGTGGGGCCAGCACCCTACGCCACTCCCTCACACGCCTGCCGATGACGATGGTCTTCAAGATGAGGTTTGTGGGGCCAGCACCCTACGCCGCTTCCTCACACGCCTGCCGATGACGATGGTCTTCAAGATGAGGTTTGTGGGGCCAGCACCCTACGCCGCTCCCTCACACGCCTGCCGATGACGATGGTCTTCAAGATCAGGTTTGTGGGGCCAGCACCCTACGCCGCTCCCGCACACGCCTGCCGATGACGATGGTCTTCAAGATGAGGTTTGTGGGGCCAGCACCCTACGCCGCTCCCTCACACGCCTGCCGATGACGATGGTCTTCAAGAGGAGGTTTGTGGGGCCAGCACCCTACGCCGCTCCCTCACACGCCTGCCGATGACGATGGTCTTCAAGATGAGGTTTGTGGGGCCAGCACCCTACGCCGCTCCCTCACACGCCTGCCGATGACGATGGTCTTCAAGATGAGGTTTGTGGGGCCAGCACCCTACGCCGCTCCTTCACACGCCTGCCGATGACGATGGTCTTCAGGATGAGGTTTGTGGGGCCAGCACCCTACGCCGCTCCATCACACGCCTGCCGATGACGATGGTCTTCAAGATGAGGTTTGTGGGGCCAGCACCCTACGCCGCTCCCTCACACGCCTGCCGATGACGATGGTCTTCAAGATGAGGTTTGTGGGGTCAGCACCCTACGCCGCTCCCTCACACGCCTGCCGATGACGATGGTCTTCAGGATGAGGTTTGTGGGGTCAGCACCCTACGCCGCTCCATCATACGCCTGCCGATGACGATGATCTTCAAGATGAGGTTTGTGGGGCCAGCACCCTACGCCGCTCCATCATACGCCTGCCGATGACGATGGTCTTCAAGATGAGGTTTGTGGGGCCAGCACCCTACGCCGCTCCCTCAGGACACAAGATCCAATACTTCCAGCAGAGTCCTATCCCCACTGTGCACATCATTGTCCCCACTGCCCACAAGAACCCTTTCCTGGCTCCTGTGACAGTCGGAGCCTATCATCTGCTGTGCAGCCACAACACACTGCACCTGTGGCCACCCACTCAAGGACACAGGGTGGTTTGGAAAGGGTTGGCACAGGACTTGCTGCAGGATGGAGGCTCAGGGTGTGGCCACGTGTGTCAACACGAGGAGTAGAGACCAGATGGGTGCAGCTAGACGGCAGCAGGATCAGCTTGGATAGATTATTGAACTTCTCAGGGCCCAGAGTGATCTCATGAGGGCCCAGAGTGATCTCATGAGGGCCAAGAGTGATCTCATGAGTGCCCAGAAGGATCTCATGAGGGCCCAGAGTGATCTCATGAGGGCCCCGAAGGATCTCATGAGGGCCCAGAGTGATCTCATGAGGGCCCAGAGTGATCTCATGAGGGCCCAGAAGGATCTCATGAGGGCCCAGTGATCTCATGAGGACCCAGAGTGATCTCATGAGGGCCCAGAGTGATCTCATGAGGTCCCAGAGTGATCTCATGAGGGCTCAGAGTGATCTCATGAGGGCCCAGAGTGATCTCATGAGGGCCCAGAGTGATCTCATGAGGTCCCAGAGTGATCTCATGAGGGCCCAGAGTGATCTCCTTTGGGTTGGTGCAGGATGGCTTCAGAGCATTATCTGCAGCGGTGTCTGATTTAGCTGTCGCTTTCTGTGGTCAAGTACCGTCTGCTGTCAGCTCGGCCCTAGAAATATCCACAGCTGACAGCTCCACGGAAAGTGGGACACTGCTGCACACGGAGCCACCTGCCACCACACCCTTGTAGACACTCAGGTCGCTTCAGTGTCCCTTGGGAGGGGTCGTTTGTTTGGCCCGTATGAGGAAAACACCCAAGAAGCCACCACAAATAGAGAAAGTGATGTCCTAACGTGAGTGTCTGTAATATCCACCTAATCCACCATGTGCCCACACATTTCGAATCCGCTCGCATACATTGTTGTCTGGAAAAGGACTCTAAGGTATTGTTGGCTCATCTTTAATTCTTCATCCAACATACAAGTGAACTTATTTACAGAGAATTGGACATTATATTTTTTATTTTAATTTAAATATAATTAGGGCTCCCGGTTTTCCGTTTAAACGGATTTTTACATATAAATACAGACGGAAAACAAGTTTGCCTTTGTCTGTATTTATATGTAAAAACTGGAAAATACTAGTATTTCACTCTGGCGCTGCTGTTTGTCCCGTTCAGCTCGTCATATTGTGTTGTGTGCAGCCCCCCTCCCTGCGTCTAACCCTCACAATGTCTGCTACATTGTTTTCACGCTCAGTAAGTGCCTGCACAATGGGGGGGTCGTGGCAGGAGGATCAGTGCCCTGAGCTCCTGGATGATCTGTGGCTGCTAGCGCCAGGAGGCCTGCATTGTTCTCAGCGCCCCACCTGTGCGAAGTGAATCACTCTCACAGAGAGCGCATTCAGCCCCCCTCCCTTGGCTCGGGCTGAACTCTCACTCTCGCAGACACACCTGGGGTGGACAGGGGGTAGTGGGCAGCGGAGAGAAGAAACCGGATCCTTGTATTTTCAGCCCGGGCTGCGCTGGAAGGCAGGGCTCAGTCAGACACACATACAGGGAAGAGGGTGTAAGTGAGACACAGAAACAGTCTTTGCAGAGTTTGTGACCTGACTGTATTGCCCAAAGCCATTGCTGTCTCTTCATTCTTGCCTGGACAAGACAAGGACAGTGTCCAATTCTGCTGCCCCCCCTCTTTTTTCCTCTTCCTCCCTCTCTTTGTCATGCTCCTCACTTGTAGAAAACCGTGACTGTTCTTTCCTCTCCTTTCCGTCATTCGTTCCCCAGTGAAATGGATCCAAAAAGAGGACACGTCTTACAAAAGTCTTTTTCTGACATGTTTCTATTCCAAAACGCGGCCTCAGGAGGAGAAAAAAGGTTTTAAAATACGAACAATAAACACAACTAAATAAAACGAGACAGAGTCGTCGTAAAGTGGCCAGATTGGTTTTATTCACACCCAAACACATTAGCGCCACCTTACAGAGTTTGCCATTCTAACGCTACTTTTCTTTTCATGTCCTTAGCTTTCTGAATAATGAGTGTACAAGCTTTAAGTTGTATTCCCTATGAGTGTTTGATTTTTCCAGAATGTTGTTACTTTTTTCAGGCAGCAAATTACTCTGGTCTAGTGCATAGTTTGAATAGAGTTGCTTCTAGGTGTTTATAGCAGGGCACAATTGGGTTGTAGCTGAAGGGAGTGTGAGTTTATCTCAGTGGGACAGTATGGTGTTCAGTGGGGAGAGGATACAGCACTCTCTGCAGATGACAGAAACTGCAAGGCTCTGAGACAAATGGCTTGTGATAGCACTTTTAAGCGTATTTGGGACATTCTGCGAATGGCAAAGTTTTCAGATGAATGTATTGTGTTGACCAAGAACAACCAAATACATGTGTGCATTGTCAATTTAAATAAATGTGGAAAAATACTAGCTCCAGTGTTGCCTTCTGCTTGTGGCAAAAATAAATGTGGATAAATACAGAAAAAATGCCCAAAAAATAAATATGGATAAATACAGACGGAAATGGCAAACAAATAAATACCATAAAACCGGGAGCCCTAAATATAATACAATAATGAACACAAATAATGTGTTATTACCTTCTCATTAAATTAATTAAATATTATATTGATGTCTTATGAAAATCTACATACTTGCAATACTTCACTTTACATTTTATGTAATCGCCAATCATTTATTGCACACACACAGTGCACATTTCATCATAACCCATTTTATTCACTGTCATCTCAATATCTCCAATTACATCTAAAGTTGTTTGTTACACTTGCATTTTTTTTTTGTGGTTCAATTTTTTATTGAAATTTACAAAAGAATACACATAGTATAATAACTGTTTGCATTATCATACAATAAATATATAAGAAAATTGTTATATATAAGCATATAATAAAACTTTCTGAATAATTAATCATATTATATAATTTAATAAACACATAAACAGATCCATGCAAAAACAAATATTTGACTTTATATTGAGGCCATAAAAGATGGAATTACGGGAAGGGGGGGAGGAGAGAGAAAGGGAAGGCAAAGAAGGGAACACAAAAGAAAACGATAAATGAAAATGTACACAAATATAAGACATAATGCTATATAAAGCTATATAAATATGTTCCTGAGAAAAGAAGACACTCTAGAAAACCAATAAGAATAGAGAAAAGATGAATATAAGGGATAATAATTTCACTTGATGTATAAATATATATATTAAAAGATACAGAATTATATGTAAGTGTTCTGGTGAGTAGCTATTAAAAACAACAACAAATAGGTAGACACAATATGTATTAAGATTTATTAACCACCAATAATGAATGATGAATGAGAATGAAAAGGGATAAGAATTAAATTACTGTGTAGATGGGTCATTAATATTAGCATCGGTATTTAAAGCTAGAAAAGGTGACCATACTCGAAGAAAGAGATCAGATTGATCCTGTATGTTGTATATAATACGTTCGTAGGAAGCTGTTTGAATCATGGCCACCATCCATATTTCTTGTGATGGTGGTTGAGGTGACTTCCATTGCCGTAGTATACAAATTTTGGCTGTAGCTAAGGCTGTGTGTAAGAGTCGGGCTTGTGGTTTAGAGAGTGATTGTGATTGACGTGTATCATGCAGAAGAATGGTAGCATGCGAAAGTGGAGTTTGTAGAGGCATCGTGGAATGTAAGGTTTTACCTATATAATTCCAAAAGGGTTGGATCACTGGACATCCGCAAATGATATGAGAAATGTTACAAGACGTACTATCACATCTCCAGCAGTTTGAATGGGGAAGCAAGCCAGCTTTATGCAGTTTAGTTGGTGACCAGTGCCAATCATGTAAGATCTTGAATAAGCAAAATTTCAATCGTGCTTCACGTGCACCCTTGTTGAGATTGTTAAGAATGTCAGACCATTCATTATCAGTATAAGAGACTGACAATAAGGTTTGCCATTTAGTACGTAAAGTTTGCGATAAGGGTTGAGAAAAAAGATGCGAAGTGAGAGTTTGGTAAAAGCCAGATGTAGCTCCTTTCATCTTACCCCAAGTGTGGAGATATGTTACAATTGGTGAGTCAGGCAAGAGCCATGGTGGAGGTCCTAGACTCCGCCGTAAGGATTGTCGTAACTGGTTGTATTTTGAGACTTGTATATCAGGCAAATGGAATTCTTCCTGCAGTTGGGCAAATGATTTAATATCTCCGTTTGAAAAAAGTTGATCTAAGGTAGAAACACCTGCTGTTTCCCAAATAGGCCAAGATATTGATTGTCTATTAATACGAATTGCAGAATTATTCCATAATGGGGCTTTTCTATGAAGACGAGGATGTGAGCCCAGTAAGCGGTGTGCCCTTTGCCAAGCAGCACGCATAGCCGACAAAATAGGATTAGTGGTGGAGTCTCGGGGACGAAATTCCGAGCCGTATAAAACAGAAAGACCTGCGTTTGTTAATGAAAGGTGGCGTTCAAGATGTACCCACTGTGGTGTATCCGATGAATGTGAAAGCATATATGACATTTGAGAAAGCTGTAATGCCAAAGCATAATGCTCCACTGAGGGTAGACCTATTCCTCCATAGGAGCGATGAGCCTTTAGTTTTGAAGCTGAGACACGGGGTTTGGCAGAGTTCCATATAAAGGATTTTATCTTAGAATCAATTGAACGTAGCGTGGTTAAAGGGATTTGAATAGGAAGCATCCCGAGGACATAAAGAAAACGGGAAAGAGTAACCATTTTCACGGCTTGAACCCTTCCCCACATTGAGAGACCCAGTGCCTTCCATTTTTCAAAATCACGTTGCATTTGAGCGATGAGGGGATTGAGATTATCCGTAACCATACTCTCTAGGCCTTTGTTCACTAGTATGCCCAAATACTTGAGATGAGAAGATTTCCATTGAAAAGGAAAACCTTGAATGGCCGCTATTGTGGTTCCATTCGAGATGGGCAGTGCTTCGCTTTTGTTCCAATTAATTTTGTACCCAGAAATGGAGGAGAAGTCATCTATTATTTTTAACACAGATGGTAAAGAGATGGAGAGATCTGTGAGTGTAAGGAGAATATCATCTGCGTAGAGATACATTTTGGATTCTCCTGTCGGAAGAGAAATGCCCTTAATATAAGTACATTGTCTTAAGGAGGCAGCCAACGGTTCCATGGCTAGAAGAAAGAGTAAAGGTGGAGAGGGGGCAACCCTGACGAGTACCTCGATTGATAGAAAATGGATCTGAGATAAAGCCCCCACAATTTACCTGTGCCGAAGGATTTTTGTACAACAAGCGTATTTTGTTTATGAATTGATCTCCCAGGCCGAATTTTTGTAACACCCTAAAAAGATAATCCCATTCAATTCGATCAAACGCCTTTTCCGCGTCAAGCGACAAGGCCAAAGCGTCATCCGGAAGATTCTTGGCATACCATAGTGTGTGGGCAAGAGTGCGAAGATGGTTCCTAGAGGAACGCCCCGGAACAAATCCTACTTGGGTATGATGTATGAGAGATGGGATAACCTTACGCAAGCGAGAGGCCAGAATGCTAGCTAGAATTTTGATGTCACAATTCAATAACGATATGGGTCGATAGCTGCTACATAATAAAGGGTCTTTGCCAGGTTTAGGTAACACAGCAATAATAGCTTTATTAGATATAAGGCCCAAGGAGGCCTCAGCCTCTGCCTTACACTTGCATTTTAATTCAAAAGTGTTGAACATCCCAATGCCCAGCAAGGGAGAAGCATCCATCAGGAATATGTGCAAACACTCGCCTTCAAAGAGACCATGCAGCGAAGACGCAAAGTTAGGAAGTACACAATCAAATACAAGAATATATTGAGGCAGCTATTTCTTTTCACCTCTGAAGCACGAGAGTCCAAGTCCAGGCGTCTCTCCCGCGCTGCTCGCATGGCTGCCGAGCGGCGCGCGTATCTGTAGAGATAACGTGCCGTGGCGTGCACGTGCCGTGGCGTGCACGTGCACGTGCCGTGGCGTGCATGGGGTAGCGGCAGACAGGGCTGCGTCTGACATTATATATAATGGATGACTGAAGGACATAACCAAGTGAGCCGTGCACATGCCGGAATTTCACTTCGTAAATTAATTAAAACAGTTGTGTGAAATATTAATTATGGTGCGATTCCGAAAACATCGCATATATTTATGCATATACATATATGGAAGAAAGACTGTGCGTATGGCTAAGGTAAGCTTCTAACATGTTTTCACGTTAAACAAGGTTGTTTATTATGTGTAGGCCTGTGATATATGGCCATAGCTGAAGTGATTAAAGAACTTATTGGCTCGGATCTTTGTGAAAGGACATTAGAAAAGTTAGATGGACCGTGAGAATGCACCAGTATTAGAAGCCCCAGTTGTGTTCTTTTAAACAATAGATGTCGGATCTAGGAGGATACATGTTACACATTGCACAATTGAATTGATGTTAAAATGACATCATCATATGTCATAAAAGTATTTGGAGCAAACATCAGTCTGTCAAACAAGTAATGTATCACCGCGTTCACACAGAGGATGCTGTCTCCAGTCTTCCATGGTGTTTACACCTTTGGAGATTGTTGCACATTTGTCCATCCAAAACAGGTCTCTGCTGGATAGGAGACCCGCCTTATCACCTCCTCGGGGTCCCAAAGTAACCTGTTCGATTACTTGCCATTTTAGGCCCTCGGTGCTGTGCCCGCATCTTTGATCGCCATCCACCAGTGGCGCACCTGTGGTCCCACATTTTTTCCTGCTTCTGTGCGCTAGAATCCTGCATTTCAACTTTTGCGTCGGCTCACCCAAAAGAGGAATAACTTTATTTTCTTTCAAACGGGGTAAGCACCTGAAAGACAGGTGATTTCACGGCTCCTATGCATTTTCAATTTGGGTATTTCTATCCATAATGAGATTTCGAGCTGGCTCCCATAGATCTATCATATGGCTGCACTATCCTTGCTTATCCAGTATAAAATGCTAATATATTTGGGGATTTTTTCATTAGCGAGGCATGTTAGGTTCAACATAGATGAATACTCACTTTGAACGCAATTCGAAGACTTGTGTCTAGTGTTTAATACAAGATGCCAGTCTATCCGTGGATGTTTCATTAGCAAGGCATGCCAGGCGGACCGTTTTTATCTTAATGGTTACCTATGCTATTTTAGCAGAGATGAATACTTGTTTTGTAAGCAATTTGAAGACTGGTGTATAGCGTTTAGTAAGAAATGCTACCCTATTCATGGGAGTTTTTATTGGTTAGGCAGACCATATCATCTTAATGGTTACCTATGCTACCTTAATTCACCATATATGAACACTTACTTTGGAAAACAATTCAAAGACTCGTGTTTAGAAATTCTTTTGACTGGCGGACTAATTGCCCCAGTGAATTGGTATGTATTGGATACAGCCTTTTTCAGTCACTACGATTTTATGATGAATGATTATTTAATGAAAATTGTTTGCTTACTTGTAGGTGTCTCCGCTATACTTTTGCGTCCTGATGATGACCCCATTTTAAATAATCTAATCTTAGGGGTCGAAACGTCGACAAAAATAACATATGTCAGCTGTTTTTCAAGAAATTGATGGTGGATATAGACACTCGCTCAGCGGGTTTTGATCTCTAACACTCTATTGTCCCCATCAGCCACATATATTTCTGTACATAGCACGTATGCTCTTTCTGCACTTATAGTCATTTTCATTGCGCCGTCACCCTTTTTTGGAGCACCTTATGTGTTTTTTATAGGAAAAATACGTGTTACTTCACATTGTAATGAATTGAAACAAAAGTTCCTCAAATAAGAAGTAACAAAGGAAATAAATATATAACTTTGAGTTGATTGTGTTAGAGGTGTTTTTAGCCCCTTCTTGGCACTTTGCTGTGGAAGTCAAGGGCTACACTTCCCCCATAGGGACCACCTTTTTGCTATTAATTATCCAGCCCAGGTCCCTGGGTTACTGAGTTGCCCCTTTTGTTATAGTGTGCCGTTGAAATCAAGCCTGCTTTCTAGACTTTGACACACACAACATGTGTCAGGTACCTTAGATGAAACTAATTTCCATTAGCATCTCTCCATGACGGAGCGGAAGTGTACCACCAGTTTATCCGAAACAATTCCACCAATGGTCAGGCAACTTCTGTGCAACACTCCAAAGAATCCACAGATGCATTGTTAGGGTCCAGCAGGCTGCAAGAGGACATGGCTTAGGAAGGATCATACAGGAATCTTAATATGTTTGTGACTAATTGTATGTTTGAATTTTGAACACATTTGAAAGAATCAGACATCAACATCTGTAAAAAGAGTTTGTCATAGAGCATTATTATTATTATTATTATTACGATTATTACACTTATAAAGCACACAGCTACCCGACAGGGTCTCCCGGCGCTATACATGTGGAGGCCGACACATCTAAACGAAATCAGACCAAGTCACTATACAGCAGCGTTTTTAAACTCTTACCAAAGGCCTGCAGGGAATGACAGTTTCTAAGGTCAACCGGAAGGGCATTCCAGAGCCTGGGGTCAAGACAGGAGAAGAAGCGACCACTCATACGGACGAGCCGGAACCTGGGAACTGAAAACAATGAAAGGCTGGAAGAGCGCAGCTGTCGAGTCGGAACATAAGGTGTGAGTAGGCTTTGAATGTAGGAGGGAGCACGGCCACATTTGGCACGAGACATGTAGCGGACAGTCTTGAACTCAATACGCTTATTGATTTTAAGCCAGTGAAGTTTGTTGAGCAGAGGAGAAGCGGAGGCAGATCTTGGCAGGTGGAAAAGAAGGCGAGCAGCAGCGTTCTGAATGACCTGTAGCCGATGTAAAGAGGCTTTGTCAGCGCCCAAATACAGGACGCTGCCGTAGTCCAACCTGGAAATCACCAGAGCCTGCATATCCATTCTCTGAGCTGCCAGTGGGATTAACCAGAGGATTTTTTAAATCCATCTGGAGCAGCAACGCAGGATGAAGCTACCCTGGAGACCTGAGCTTTTGATCAATAATAAAGCCCAGGTTCTTAACTTTGGGGACAGGGACAGGCACATGGCACAAATCGTCAGGCCAGTGTTTAATACCCCACAACTCAGGGTTATTGCCCAGAATGAGCACCTCCGTTTTAGAACTTTTAAGCTTCAGGGCATTACTGGTCAGCCAAGATGAAACATTCCTCCGGCCAAGCTGCAATAAGGAAGGATCCTGGTATTGAGCAGCGGAAAGGGAAAAGACGATCTGAGTATCGTCAGCATAGGAGAAGATAGTCAGACCTGACTTTTCCGCAATGTCAGCCAAGGGGCCAACATATATATTAAAAAGTAAGGGGCTCAAAATAGAGCCATGAGGAACTCCAGAGGTTAACTCTAATGTGTGTGATCTCACTTTGTTAGAGAAGACCTGAAAGGTACGGTCAGTAAGGAA
Organism: Triturus cristatus; assembly: GCF_964204655.1. Taxonomy (NCBI): domain Eukaryota; kingdom Metazoa; phylum Chordata; class Amphibia; order Caudata; family Salamandridae; genus Triturus; species Triturus cristatus. The sequence goes on from NC_140595.1 coordinate 812,908,214, forward strand.
AGACCTCAACCACTTCAGAGCCAAGCCCACAATCCCAAAGGCTTCGAGGCATATCGAACGCTGCCCTCAAATCCAGGAGGATGAGCGCAGAGGTACCCCCGGATTCAACTTGTAGTCTGAGATTCTCAGTGACCTCGAGGAGAGCAGATTCAGTACTGTGGCCATGTCTGAATCCAGACTGAGACGGATGTAACAGATTGGAAGTTGTAACAAAAGATGAAAAAAGGTATTAATGTGCCGTTCAAAAATGTTTGAAAACACAGAAAGAAGAGAACTGGGACGAAAATTGGACCAACACAGCGGGTCAAGATCTTCCTTTTTAGGTCTCGCCTGATCCAGCGCATGCGCTGGTCTGGCCGAGACATTTAGTAGCTGCTTTTGAAAGTGCTACCAAAGCGGCCACCAGCTTACTGTCACGCGCACAAACACGCGAGCTGCTGCGCGCACATCCCTAGCATGCTTTAGCGCGTCATCGCGATCACTTTCGCTTTCAGAGTGATCGCGATGACTTTCGCTTTCACGGCCGCGCGTCGTTATTTTAATGCTGCGCGGCCAATGCTTGTTTTTTTAGCAGTAGGCCTTGACATGCTTCCACTTTAATAATGGGAGCCGTGCGCCTTTTTGTTCTGCATGTGTCACGTCAAGAGATGCGACTTACAGCACTGCTTTAACTTCAATAATAGTGGCAACGCCTTTCTTTGATTCTGCACAGCTCGCGTCAGGAGATGTCGCTTATAGCAGCAGGACGACAGCTACACACTTCCTCCTTACCATACGCTGCTTAGTGAGAGTGCCTGGATTAAAACAATCTATGTTTTATTTTTGGCAGCGCGCCATGCCGCACTTAATCTTTAATAACGGCGTCCACGCACCTTTCTTTGGTTCTGCACAGCTCTCGTCAGACGATGCCTCTTATAGCAGCAGCCACAAACGTGGAGCCAGAACTCCCGATAAGCACCAGCCGGAAATCTTATGCACTTCCACCCAATAGCAACAACCGGTATCTGACGACAGCTACACGCTTCCTCCTTAGCGTGTACTGCTCAGTAAGAGTGCCTGGATTAAACCAATCTGTTGTGTTTGAACATCGCGGCACACCGCGCTTCATCTTTAACATGACGGCAGGGCTTTTTGTCTCCTTTGTGCGGCTCGCCCAACTCAACCTTTATTTAATAAAAATAAAAAATTTTGGCAGCACACAATGCTGCGCTTTAACTTTATTATCGCTACGCACCTTGCTTTTGTTCTGTGTGGCTTGGTTCATGAGATGCCGATTATAACACCGCTTTAACTTTGATAATGCTGGCAGCGCACCTTTCTTTAGTTCTGCCTGGCTCGTGTCAGCAGCAGCCACAAATGTGGAGCCAGCACTCCCGCTGAGCACCATCTGCAAATCCTATCTGCTCCCACAAAACACGAACAGTTGGCATCTCAGCAAAAACAGTATACAGTGGGAATACCAATCCCGTCTCGGCTCTTTCCACTGCCCTACCCATCACTTTCTGTCACCCACCTCTATATCTCATTTAATAAAACAAAACAAAAATGGTAAAGGCCCAACAGCAGCAGATTGCTGCTGGACCACTAAGCTGTACAAACAAGCATTGGCATAGCCAATAGGTCTCACCTTTGGGACCTTATAAGTGCTTAGCCATGCAACAGTTGATGTTGTTGCACAAAGGATATTGTGCTGCATAACTAAATACTTATAAGGTCCCAAAAGAAAGACCTATTGGCTATGCCAATGCTTGTTTAATAAAGGAAAGACAAGAGCATACTCCCGCCCCTACGGTACCAAACCTGTACTTAAAGAATTGTTAAGTAAATTAAAGATAACAGGAAGGACCGTGTCGTCCAAACGACTGAGTTTAGAAGCGGGGAGAGGATCAGCAGGAGCGCCAGACTTGATAGAGCTCACTGACAACTTCAAGGAAGCCAAATCCGGAAGAGGCCATGAGCTGATCTGTTCAAGGTGCTCAGACGCAGAGGTCTGGGAGGAAAATTCCGGGGAACCTGCCAAGAAACCAGCAGGAAGCGTTATATTCCCTTGTTGAATAGCATCCACCGCGAGTTGGGCGTGAATGGGCTGGAAAGAACAATGCTAACTCATCACTTTGAGGTTGAGTGAGCGAAGGAGGAGGCAGAAACGCACTGGCGGCAGAGAGTTGATTAAACACCTTAAACAGAGTTTTCTGGCCGTGCTGGGAGCTAGAAATCTTATCTATGTAAAACGCAGCACGTGCCGATCTGCGTAGAGCGTGGTATCTCTTTAGTGCTCCCAAACACTCCAGTTTGGCATCAGACAGATATTGTTTCCTCCGTTGCATGATCGTCATTATATTGTATCAAAACATATATAATAAACAAAAAGGCTTTCAATATACTGAAAAGGTAAACAATCTGAAATATCATTAGGGGGTTAGTCGCATCAATTTTAAAAGAGGATATGTCCATAGGGAATAGACACAAATGACATTTTCCTTAAATTCCCCTTTGCTGAGGATAAGAGGTTTTCATTGAATTTACTCATGATGTCACTCCCGCCATCCTCATGTCAGCTGGCTGATGTATGTTGCCAACATCACCCTGGGGTTCCCACTTGTAATCTCCATCGGGGATTAATCCAGTATATTTTCTGAGGGTAATGTTGTGAAGCTTACAACACAACAATCTTCCAGACAATCCCAGTGTCGTATGGCTTTCTTGTGTTTACCCTGGGTGCGCAAGAGTGTCAAACAAAGAGGTTAGAGCTGTTTTTAGGGATTCCTTGAGAATCAGAGAGTCATGTTCGAGGTTTCCAGCAACATCTGTTACTCTGGTTGGTTTAGGGGTTAGATGTGGTTCTGTGAGCTAGTTAGAAACCCCACCAACCTTCACTGATGGTATATGTGGATTAAGTCCCTATACTGTGAGGTGTGTTCTGGTCTAATGCAGAGTCCTGCTATGTAGGAATGGTATAACATGGTGCCCAATGTGGGGGGAGTAGAGGATGGCTCCATCAGTCTTGTCCAGACACCTGAACAGGGCCTTCAGGAGCCAAAAAGCCCGCTCCACCGGACCCCTCTTTCACACATTGGCCTCACTGAATTAGACCACCCTTGATCTTTCTGGGTTTATCACAGTTGTTAAAAGCCAATTATGACTAGGATAAGCTCTGCCCCCTAAATGAATATAATCATGAAAGCAAATATAAGTGAAAGGATGTTTGGAAGAAAAAAACATTTCCTACAAAAATTCTTATCAACATAATTTATAAAACTTACCAACAAGCTAGCCCTCCTTGGGGCAAGGCCTGCCACCTGTCATAGCGTGGAGCTATTATGTATCACTAGCGAGTCATGGGTGGAACCTCGAAATCTCCCGCACACCAGCACGGAGCTATTGTGTATCACTAGTCGGTCATGGGTGGAACCTGGAAGTCTCTCGCACACCAGCACAGAGCTATTATGTATCACTAGTCGGTCATGGGTGGAACCTGGAAGTCTCTCGCACACCAGCATGGAGCTATTGTGTATCACTAGCAAGACATGGGTGGAACCTGGAAGTCTCTCGCACACCAGCATGGAGCTCTTGTATATCACTAGCGAGTCATGGGTGGAACCTCGAAATCTCCCACACACCAGCGTGGAGCGATTGTGTATCACTAGTCGGTCATGGGTTGGACCTGGAAATTTTTCGCACGCCAGCATGGAGCTATTGTGTATCACTAGTGAGCCATTGGTGGAACCTGGAAATCTCTCGCACACCAGCATGGAGCTATTGTGTATCACTAGCGAGACATGGGTGGAACCTGGAAATCTCTCACACACCAGCATGGAGATATTGTGTATCACTAGCGAGTCATTGGTGGAACCTGGAAATCTCTCGCACACCAGCAGGGAGCTATTGTGTGTAACTAGTGAGTCATGGGTGGAACCAGGAAATCTCTCGCACACCAACATGGAGCTATTGTGTATCACTAGCGAGTCATGGGTGGAACCTGGAAATCTCTCGCACACCAGCATGAGCTATTGTGTATCACTAGCGAGTCATTGGTGGAACCTGGAAATCTCTCACACACCAAGATGGAGCTATTGTGTATCACTAGCGAGTCATTGGTGGAACCTGGAAATCTCTCACACACCCCGGTGATGTCGTGATCTGCTGTGCAGACCACCTGCACTCTGATGGAGTGAAAATGCTTCCTACTGCGGTACTCTTGCTTCCAGTCGTGAGATGGAAACAATGCAATGTGGGTCTGTCTACAGCACCAACCACACATGCTATCCCTCCCAAGCCGCAGAATATGGCCGTGATGTCATTTAATGTAACATTATCTGTGGAAAGTTGGATGTAGGCTTTCATACATCTGAGCATTACATCCAGGACCTGCTTAAGGACAACTGAAAATGTTCATCCGGGAACCGTGTACTGGAAGGAGCTAGTAGCACAGAAATGTAACATTGTCATAATCTTCACAACAGGTGGAATGGAAATCTGTATTCTGATGCCTGGCAAAAGTTTGAATTTTAACAGTTCTGATGAACCCCCAGTGGTGGTACGATCCAGCCTCTACTTCCTCATGGCGTGCCCTCCCTGCATGGTTCCTAGATTCGGACGTGGTTTGTACACTCGTTCCTTCTGTTGAATCTTTCCGCGTCGAGCTTCGGGTGGGTGATAGACATATCGGCAACATATGAATGCATGAATGTGTCATTGTTCTATGTTCACATATGTGTGAAGGACATAATAGAACCAGTTTTCATTTTTGATCAGGTCAAAAAACAAACACACGTAATTTATTAAAGAATGGCAACAATGTATCTCTATTTGTTTCAATAATGTGTAGTTGTTATAAAAAATATATACACATGTATTGTGTACAATTTTGATACAATCTGTCAAAATTAAAAAGAACAATTGTTAACTTAAAAACAAATATTTTCATTGTTAAAATTATCTCCTTTTTTAGCATTTAAAAAAAACTGTAAATAGAGTCAAAATTGTTAAACTATTTCTTTATAATGTTTGCAGAAAACTCTGTTAAAGTCGGCAAAGATTAAAAGACAGGCTGTGTATATTTACTGTTTGTACAATGGACGTGCTAGTTGTTTGGAAGCTAAGTAATGGATGCTTCCATCAATAGCGTACCACCAGTCTGCCATACTGTCAGGCACACCCTATGCTGACACTGTTGATTAGGATGGTGGACCAAACATGGCGGATGCCTGACCTAGCCATCATGGAAGACAGATTACTGTGTGGGTCACGTATCAGTTATAATGGTACATGATTGATGGAACCTGTCGCCCATCATGTAAGCGTCCATTGACGGACATTCCGTCACATTGGTGTATATGTTTCTTAAGCCCATTAGGTCACTTTCTTCCTGACCACCCAGTGTAGCAGACCTACTCATCAGCTGCATCTCAATTTCTTCTGCTGGGACTCACCATGGCTGAAGACGCAGGTGACAGGGCCCCAACGTCACTCCTGCGTAGATTGGCATCCTAGAGAAGGGCCCCTGACCATCTCCAGCCATCTGTATGAGTCAGGTAAGCTGCATACACGAAAAACACTTACATTTATATTGAGCTCGATATTATGAAGACTGTGAGTGACTTCACACTCTAACCCTAAAGTTGTAAAAGTCACATTCACCCTAAGAAAAAAAGTATGATAACCCTATGATGTGGTGAAGTGTAATTTACACACAAGCTGCTGCAAAAGATACTTTTTATTTTACCTCATGTGCCTAAAATTGTATTTTGATGACTACATTTACCCCACTTTTAAATAAGAGATATGAAAAAATAGAGCACCCTGTGTGACTGCCCAGCTTTTAATATTAAAAGCCAATGCCTTACTAAAAACACAGACACAAACACACACACACATATATATATATCTTGACATCTTGAATATTATTTTGGATCTGGGCCTATAATATTCGTTTTTACTCAACTATGTTAAGAATTTGTATGTAATGAATTTCACAAAAAATATTGATTGCTAAACAAGCACTATATTAAAATATTTAGCCAAAATAATGTACAAATCATTCCGACATTGGTGCGGGCATGCAGGACCCCCCTTTGGTAAGGGGAAGCTCAGTGGTCAAATAAGGCAACAATATCAGAGTAATACAGTTATTAACATCCATGGCGTCACTCGGCATCTCATGTTTTATAGTGAATGTTGTTTTCATTTTATAAACGTTTTAGGCCATGGCGCTATCAGTGCCAAGGGAGGCCCTGGCTGTGGAACTTGCCTTACTAACTGCGAAGCCGGTATAGAACGTGCTGTTTAACAATTCACTAGGCACTTGACTCAAACAATGACTTTGTAAATATTGTTTGGGGCCAGGATATTCCCTGACATTTGGAAAGAAGAACCCTCTACATAAAACACAAAGATCCTGAGTTTCTGCTTGCCAGAATGGCTACTCCATCACAATTTGACATGTAGACCAGACACATTAATTAGAAGCGCAATACTAGCTAGGCACTTACTAAGGCGAACAACCAATCCAAAGCAAACACAAAGAGATGATGGACGGAGCGCTAAAACCTTTCAGACACTCACCCCCAGTCACAGATCTGAGTTGAATCCATCATCATTCTTTTGCTCACTCCACCACCCCACTTCAGACATGGCCATATGCAGATCAGTCTTCACCCTGTGCCTCATGGGAACAGTCCAGCCCGAACTGCCAAGCCATGTCTTCCCTGGACTGGAAACAAGCTTCCTAGGACCGGTTTCTGGCATTTCAGCCGTCTTCAGCCGGGCTTGCTTGAATCCAGTGGCAAAGTGAGCAAGGGACTCACGTCTGAGCATACCCTGCCAACTTATGGCGAACAAAGCAAAAACCAAAGGAAATGATGGACGGAGTGTTGAACATTGCAAGCACTCACCCCCAGTCAACTGATCTGGGTTTAATCCATCACCGTTCTTTAGCCCACTCTGCCACCCCAGTTCAGACATGGCCATATGCAAATCAGTCTGACCCTGTGCCTCATGGGAACAGTCCAGCCCGAACTGCCAAGCCAGGTCTTCCCTGGAGCGGAAACAAGCATCCTGGGAGAGCCAATCCATAACATTGTCATGGGGTAACTTGTCCCAAAAAATTAAAAGGGTCCCCAAGTATGGATATTAATGGCCTCACACACACTGAATGATGGGCAAAGTAAACATGACATACACTTCTGTAAACAATCTAAAACAATACTCATGATTTGTAAGTTGTTTGACATTTTATTCCATCTTAAGGTAATGGATATCCCATGCACCTTCTTACAGTTTACATTGTATATCTTTCTCTCTGTAGGTCAGCCTCCCCAACAAGAGAGAGATCTGGCCGGCCATTGCCAGCCACGGGAACCAACAGGGGGTCTTCAAACACTGCAAAATACACTGCAGGAAAAGATGGGAGGACCCTCGGCAGCAGATCCACCTCATCGCCCTAACAGAACTGGGAATATTTTACCCAATTCAAGATGGCCATCATGGTATTGAAGTCTGTAGACTTTTTCCCAATCTCTCAGGTACTTCCTGTTTCTTTGGCCTAGAAAAGGAGGAACATTGCGTCGCAACGCTTTTGCAGACCTGTTGTCTTGTTCCAGTGCTCCTGGTTGAATGGAAGTTTTCTCATGGGGTTTTTGCCAGTTCTCATTCTATCCCTCTTCCTTCTGGGTCATCCTGCTCCTCCAGTCCTCGCCCGGTTCCTCCTTGTAATTCTTTTGGAAGGATCTCTTCTTCTCCAGTGGTTTCTCCGACCTCGAGCCCTGATCTGCATAGGTCAGCGTTGCAGTCCAAGTCTCCTGTGGACTTTCAGAGACTCTTTGCCTTCGGGCTTTTTCTACCATTCGGGCCTTTTCCGGGAGGCACCTTCTGATTAGGCGCTACCTGCCTACTGGAAGGGGTCGCCCATACCTCTGGCAGACAAAGACAGTGAAAACCTGGCCAACTGGACCGAGCCACAGCCAAAGGCTTTTCATCAGGAGTCACCTTCATGCACTTTTTGTGTCTGTTGTGTGCTTGGAGATGATACGTTTTTAGTAAATGTTACTACGTTGCCATATGTGATTGTGCATTACAATATGTTGCACAGGTTAACTATTTACTTCCATTTGCACGTCTTGTGATTTTCCATACGTTGCATTGTGGGAGATGTAATTCTTTCCCTTTCCCATGTGTGTTTAAGAACGTGGTAGTGTTGTTGTGAGGCACTAGTGTGTATGGCATTCAGAGTGGTAGTTCATTTGACTACATTTAACTTTATTATTTTTGAGATTATATGAAGGAATACCTTCAGATATTGAGGTTCGCATTTAGTTCATTCACTACATTATGTATGCCTACTCCTAAGTTAAGGATATGAGTGCGATGTCTGGCATGCGAGCATCTGTCCAGCCCTTAATATTATGTGCCAGATTTAAAGACGTAACATATCAGCGACTGGCTGCTGGAAACATGCACTTGGGGTACCTGGTTGAATCACATGATTGTGGTGTCTCTGATATGTGGGTAAAGTTGGATAAAAGTTAGGCTCAGAATGGTTGTATGATTTATGGTACACACTCCAATTCGGAGATAGTAATAGCGAATATAAGACTTTAGAACGCTGGCCTATACCCTGCATGCTTCTATGCAGCAATCTTTACAAAGCGTTGATCTTTACAACTTGTTTTAATACCTCACAGGACTTTGCAACACATGGACATAGGGAATGCCTTTTTTGGTTTGGTTGGGTAATAACTTTGCCACCATTTGACAAACCTTAATGAAATTTTCCAAATGTGCTCTTTTTTGCCTAGTTTCTTAGTGGAAATTTTCGGGGGTGATCTGTCAAGTGGAGGCTCAGAAGACCATGGGATCACAAAACGCAAAAATCCCCAAGCATTTTCCCGCATGCATGTTGCAGCAGCCCCTGAGCAACATAAAAAAACCCAGGAAGTCTCCTGGATTATTAAATTCATGACCAGAAGAGAGCTTACTTTTTAAAGTCCTACCTGCTGGAGATTTATGCTCTTCACTTGTAGGGCAACTCCCTCTTGTGGTGGTTTTTATGATTGCATTTTGTGTGTTAAAAAATGTTAAAAGAAAGACTCAGAGACATGTTGGTTTTATAAACATTTTTTTAAAAAAAACATAAAACATGTCTCCGAGTCTTTCTTTGAACATTTAACATTTTTCAACACACAAAATGCTATAATAAAAACTATGTTAAAAGAAAGACTCACAGACATGTTATTATTTTGTTAAAGCTTTATTTAAGGATTTTTTAATAATCACTATTATTAAACATTGTAGTGTGTGAATTACTGGAATGCACATTTGATTAAAAATATTGGTGATAGATCTTCTTTATAAATATTGATAGGTTCACCTCTTCATCATAAAGCCAATAGGCTAATATTTTATATTTTGGTGTTGTGATTCTTCGACAAAGTCAGTAAGTTGTCCTGAGTGCGACCAGGACCTGCAAGACAAACCGCATGCTGCACATGTCTTTGCCCATGAGTGGCATGGGGTTGCTTGTCTACAAGGGGTTGGACGCAGGGCCTGGCCGCAAGCCAGAACCTGTGTCCAACCCCACGCCGTATATGGCCAAAAGCCATGTGTGGTGTAGGGTTGGCATTCCACGAGGGGGTGGAAGAAGAGCCTGGCCACAGCACATACAGTCATGTGTGGTGTGGGGTTGGCTTTGTGTATGGTAATAAGATATTATTTTTAATTGAGAAAAAAAATCACTGAAAATAATCAAAGGTTAAAAACACCATATAGTTGGGAATGTAATTATATCTTACTTTACATAGAAAAAAAACCTTAGAAATTCACTGAAAAAAACGAATGCTTAAAATAACGTTATAATTAAGTGAAAATTTCACTGACAACATAACGTTTCTCAGTAAAAAAATGACTGAAATTTACCAGTGATAATTACCTCTAGTAGTTATAAATCAAAACCTAAAGTAACTATAACTCGCGCCCCCACCATGCACTGCTAATTACTCCACATATTACATCACTCATGACATGTTCTATGACATCATCGATAACAGGACTGCAACATCTGAAATTATTTAATTGATGACAACATGTTGCATGGTGTGGGTGCGAGTTGCTTCGCTTTACTTCTACCCGTCTCTGAACCCTAAAAACTCTATACCTACCCATACCTCTGCCAGAGTCCGAGCCCTAAAAACCCTTACCTCCCTTTACCTCTACCTGTCACTGAACCCTAAAAACCCTTACTTCCCTGTACCTCCACCCAAACCCTAAACCCTAAAAACCCCATAACAGTCATACCTTCCTTTACCTCTACCCTGCATTAACCTTACCCAACTTGTACTCCTTAGCTATTTATTAACTCTCAAATTCCCTTTTTTTAAATGACATAAAATTATGTAATTAAAAAAATCTTACATGTGTTGTAAAGCACCACAGGGAAAAGTACCAAAAAGGGTGCGTGGTATTTGCCTTCACGGTAACATCCTGTGGGGTAAAGACTGTGGAGTAAAGACTTCAAACCATTGATAGCATACATTTATTTTTAAAACATTTCAAACTCTTTAGTTTATAGATTGGTAACATTATGTTTGTCTAACCATGTGGAGTTATAAAGAATGTGCACTGACTGACTCACTTGAGGTGTGAGTGGGTAACAAAGCTCTATTAGGTGATAATTTAATCTGGATATATAGTGTGAGGCATGCATCCACAGAGGGACACAGGGTACGTTGATGTTAGAGATGGTTTGGTGTACAGAAAGTTAAGATTTGTGGTATTGAAAATTAACATTGTGCATTTAAAAAACCTTGGTAAGTAGTACTGCTCTTCTGTGCTGTTGTACATTGGGCCATTCCTCCACCACTGCCAGGTAGAGCCCTAGGCCTTGGAGTATCAGGGACATGTTGAGTTAATTAGTTGTGTAGTTGTTGTGGGCAGGAGTTGGTTTTTATTGCTCTTTTTCCTCCAACAAAGTTGTTGATGAGGAACTGACATGTTTACGATGATGGAAAATACACACCGGGCACAGTAGTGGCTTTCCGTTGCTCCGTCTCTAGTGTTTGCAGCAGAGGCGACTGGTGGCTGGCAAAATTCTGTCCATCAAACCACCATAGACTAGCTCCATGACAGACTTCCATGACAGACCTCTATGACAGACGGCCATAGACTAGCTCCATGACAGACCACCATGACAGACCGGCATAGACTAGCGCCATGACAGACCTCCATGACAGACCGCCCTAGACTAGCACCATGACAGACCTCCATGACAGACCGCTATAGCCTAGCTCCATGACAGACCTCCATGCCACACCTCCAAGACAGACCGCCATGGACTAGCGCCATGACAGACCTCCATGACAGACCGCCATAGACTACCTCCATGACAGACCACCATAACCAACCACCATGACAGACTTCCATGACAGACCTCCATGACAGACCTCCATGACTGACCTCTTTGACAGACTGCCATAGATTAGCTCCATGACAGACCACCATGACAGACCTCCATGAAAAACCTCCATGACTGACCACTATGACAGACCTCCATGACTGACCTCTATGACAGACCGCCATAGACCAGCTCCATGACAGACCACCATGACAGACCACCATGACAGACCTCCATGACAGACCTCCATGACAGACCTCCATAACAGACCTCCATGACTGGCCTCCATGACTGACCTCCATGACAGACCACCATAGACTAGCTCCATGACAGACCTCCATGACAGACCTTCATGACTGACCTCCATGACAGACCTCCATGACTGACCTCTATGACAGACCACCTAGACTAGCTCCATGACAGACCACCATGACAGACCACCATTACAGACCTCCATGACAGACCACCATGACAGACCACCATGACAGACCTCCATGACAGACCTCCATGACAAACCTCCATGACAGACCTCCATGCCTGACCTCTATGACAGACCAACATAGACTAGCTCCATGACAGACCACCATGACAGACCTCCATGACAGACCTCCATGACTGATCTCCATGACTGACCTCCATGACAGACCTCCATGACTGACCTCTATGACAGACCACCATAGACTAGCTCCATGGCAGACCACCATGACAGACCTCCATTAAAGACCTCCATGACAGATCTCCATGACAGACCTCCATGGCAGACCTCCATGACTGACCTCCATGACAGACCTCCATGACAGACCTCCATGGCAGACCTCCATGACGGACCTCCATGACAGACCTCTATGACTGACCTCTATGACAGACCGCCATTGACTAGCTCCATGACAGACCACCATGACAGACCTCCATGACAGACCTCCATGACAGACCTTCATGACTGACCTCCATGACAGACCTCCATGACTGACCTCCATGACAGACCTCCATGACTGACCTCTATGGCAGACCACCATAGACTAGCTTCATGACAGACCAGCATGACAGACCACCATGACAGACCCCCATGACAGACCACCAAGACAGACCTCCATGACAGACCTCCATGACAGACCTCCATGACAGACCTCTATGACTGACATCTATGACAGACCGCCATAGACTAGCTCCTTGACAGACCAGCATGACAGACCACCATGACAGACCTCCATGACAGACTTCCATGACAAACCTCCATGACAGACCTCCATGACTGACCTCTATGACAGACCGCCATAGACTAGCTCCATGACAGACCACCATGACAGACCTCCATGACAGACCTCCATGACTGACCTATATGACAGACCGCCATAGACTAGCTCCATGACAGACCACCATGACAGACCTCCACGACTGACCTCTATGACAGACTGCCATGGGCTAGCTCCATGACAGACAGCCATGGACTAGCTCCTTGACAGACCAGCATGACAGACCTCCATGACAGACCTCCATGACTGACCTCCATAACTGACCTCTATGACAGACCGCCATAGACCAGCTCCATGACAGACCTCCATGACAGACCTCCATGACTCACCTCCATGACTGACCTCTATGACCGACCACCATGACTGACCTTTATGACAGACCGCCATAGAGTAGCTCCATGACAGACTACCATGACAGACCTCCATGACAGACCTCCATGACAGAACTCCATGACAGACCTCCATGACTGACTTCCATGACAGACCTCCATGACTGACCTCTATGACAGACCACCATAGACTAGCTCCATGACAGACCACCATGACAGACCACTATGACAGACCTCCATGACAGACCACCATGACAGACCTCCATGACAGACCTCCATGACTGACCTCTATGACAGACCGCCATAGACTAGCTCCATGACAGACCACCATGACAGACCTCCATGACAGACCTCCATGACTGACCTCCATGACAGACCTCCATGACTGACCTCTATGACAGACCTCCATGACTGACCTCTATGACAGACCACCATAGACTAGCTCCATGACAGACCAACATGACAGACCTTCATGACAGACCTCCATGACAGACCTCCATAACAGACCTCCATGACTGACCTCCTTGACAGACCTCCATGACTGACCTCTATGACAGACCACCATAGATTAGCTCCATGACAGGCCACCATGACAGACCTCCATGACAGACCTCCATGACTCACCTCCATGACTGACCTCTATGACTGACCACCATGATTGACCTTTATGACAGACCGCCATAGAGTAGCTCCATGACAGACTACCATGACAGACCTCCATGACAGACCTCCATGACAGAACTCCATGACAGACCTCCATGACTGACTTCCATGACAGACCTCCATGACTGACCTCTATGACAGACCACCATAGACTAGCTCCATGACAGACCACCATGACAGACCACTATGACAGACCTCCATGACAGACCACCATGACAGACCTCCATGACAGACCTCCATGACTGACCTCTATGACAGACCGCCATAGACTAGCTCCATGACAGACCACCATGACAGACCTCCATGACAGACCTCCATGACTGACCTCCATGACAGACCTCCATGACTGACCTCTATGACAGACCTCCATGACTGACCTCTATGACAGACCACCATAGACTAGCTCCATGACAGACCAACATGACAGACCTTCATGACAGACCTCCATGACAGACCTCCATAACAGACCTCCATGACTGACCTCCTTGACAGACCTCCATGACTGACCTCTATGACAGACCACCATAGATTAGCTCCATGACAGGCCACCATGACAGACCTCCATGACAGACCTCAATGACTCACCTCTATGACAGACCGCCATAGACTAGCTCCATGACAGACCTCCATGACAGACCTCTGTGACAGACAGCCATAGACTAGCTCCATGACAGACCACCATGACAGACCGACGTAGACTAGCGCCATGACAGACCTCCATGACAGACCACCATAGACTAACACCATGACAGACCTCCATGACAGACCTCCATGACTGACCTCTATGACAGACCTCCATGACTGACCTCTATGACAGACCACCATAGACTAGCTCCATGACAGACCAACATGACAGACCTTCATGACAGACCTCCATGACAGACCTCCATAACAGACCTCCATGACTGACCTCCTTGACAGACCTCCATGACTGACCTCTATGACAGACCACCATATACTAGCTCCATGGCAGACCGCCATGACAGACCACCATGACAGACCTCATGACAGGCCACCATGACAGACCTCCATGACAGACCTCCATGACAGACCTCCATGACAGACCTCCTTGACAGACCTCCATGACTGACCTCTATGACAGACCACCATATACTAGCTCCATGGCAGACCACCATGACAGACCACCATGACAGACTTCATGACAGGCCACCATGACAGACCTCCATGACAGACCTCCATGACAGACCTCCATGACAGACCACCATGACAGACCTCCATGGCAGACCGCCATGGACTAGCTCCATGACAAACCTCCATGACAGTAACGGATAAACCAATGGCTCTTGGCGGCCTGCCCGCATCTGCCAAATTCTAAATCAGGCCTCAAATTTTAAATCCGCCGCGTTCACCTTTCCACTACTAAATATACATATCAGTTATCCATTGTTAGCAATCTCTAATAAAAGAGTTTCATTCCACAACCAACAATTTAATAAATTAAAATTGATTTACCAAGTTTCCAATAACCAGCTTGCTTTGTTCCTAATATGTATGAAAGAGAGATCATTTTCAATTCTTGCCTAATTTGTTACTACATTAAAAATTTCTGTGCTTATGCAACAGAACTTGATTTTCAAGAGAGCTTATTTTTAACTCTGACCAAATTGGTTACAATATTTAACATGTATCTGTTTATGCAACAGGTCTCCATGTTCAAGCGTGTAAATAGACTCTTTATACATCTACTAATGTTCTAGTTAGTACTCATGCATTGTAGCACAGTGAAACAGCAGGTGCCATCCTATGCCTGTCTCGTCCCCTTAAGTGACCCCTCACACACTCCTGGGAGTGTCCATAATACAGGGCCATGGACACAATATAGGCTCAGTCTTTTCAGCATTTCTATTACTATATCTGCCTCCTGCTTCCAACAGACCAAGAGCTGTCAATCTGCAAAAGCGACAAATAAAATGGCCTCTTGCCATTTTCGTTCTGATTCTGAGTAAATCCGTTGTAACTCCATCTTCTATCTTCTTTTCTCTCGTCGCCACCTCTTGACACGTTGCCGTTGGCCAGTCCATATCATTCCACTAACTCTTAATTGCACGCGCCGGCCTGTAGATTTGAAGGACCCGCACATCCTCTGTTAGGGTCCTGAGCACCCCCGGCTTTTCAGGTGCTGGACTCCACACAACCCCAGAATCCACCCGATACTTGACCCGGAGCCCCTGCCCAACTACCGTGATAGGGCCAATCCCAGCTGTGCCAATGCACCCCAAACAGGACCCACAGCAACCCCTGCTAATCTAGTACTAGCACCCACATACAGCTTTGGTACTGCACCCCACTTACGTTAATCCATCACTGGGGCGCACACGGAGCTCCGTTAGTGCACCCCAAAGCTGACATGCACCACCTTGTGTTACCCCAATCATGGGGCCCACACACAGCTCAGCTAGCTCAACCCAAAGCTGGCATGAACCACCTGGCATTATTCCAGTACTGGGGGGCACACATATAGCTCTCTTAATGCACCCCAAAGCTGACATGCACCACCTCGCATTATTACAGTACTGGGGGGGCACATACAGCTCTCCTAGTGCACCCCAAAGCTGACATGCACCACCGTGCATTAATCCAGTACTGAGGCCCACACACAGCTCCCCTAGAGCACCCCAAAGCTGACATGCACCACCGTGCATAAATCCAGTCCTGAGGCCCACACACAGCTCCCCTAGTGCACCCCAAAGCTGCCATGCACCACCGTGCATTAATCCAGTCCTGAGGCCCACACACAGCTCCCCTAGTGCACCCCAAGGCTGGCATGCACCACAGTGAATTAATCCAGTCCTGGGGCCCACACGCAACTCCACTAGTGCATGCACGCCAAAGCTGACATGCACCACAGTGCTTTAATCCAGTACTGGGGCCCAAACACATTTTCACCAGTGCATCCTACTCCTAACATGCACCACCTCGCATTAATCCATTATTAGGACCCACCCACAGCTCCTCTAGTGCACCCCAAAGCTGACATGCACCACCTTGTGTTACTCGAATCCTATGGCCCACACACAGCTCCCCCAGTGTACCCTAAGGCTGACATGCACCACCGTGCATTAATCCAGTACTGGGGCCCACACACAGCTCCCCTAGTGCACCCCAAGGCTGGCATGCACCACCGTGTATTAATCCAGTACTGGGGCCCACACACAGGGGCCCACACACAGCTCCCCTAGTGCACCCCTAGGCTGGCATGCACCACCGTGTATTAATCCAGTACTGGGGCCCACACACAGCTCCCCTAGTGCACCCCAAAGCTGACATGCACCACCGTGTATTAATCCAGTACTGGGGCCCACACACAGCTCCCCTAGTGCACCCCAAAGCTGACATGCACCACCGTGCATTAATCCAGTACTGGGGCTCACACTCAGCTCCCTTAGTGCACCCCAAAGCTGACATGCACCACCGTGTATTAATCCAGTACTGGGGCCCACACACAGCTCCCCTAGTGCACCCCAAAGCTGACATGTACCACCGTGTATTAATCCAGTACTGGGGCCCACACACAGCTCCCCTAGTGCACCCCAAAGCTGACATGCACCACCGTGTATTAATCCAGTACTGGGGCCCACACACAGCTCCCCTAGTGCACCCCAACGCTGACATGCACCACCGTGCATTAATCCAGTACTGGGGCTCACACACAGCTCCCCCAGACAGTGCACCCCACTTGTGACCTGCAGTCTCTGCCGTGCTGCTAGAGTGACCTCACAGGTCTGACCCAGCCCCGCGGACACTGCAGCAACTCCCCGAGTCCTCCACCGAAGCCCTGGCTGTATCGAGAAAAATGGAGCTCCCGTGAAACCCCAAAATAATCAGATCAGGAAAGAAGGTTATTGCAAAAAACAAGCCCTGGAGGGTAATTTAGCCCGGGAGCCTCGGGAGCTGAGATGGAATCGAGGCCACGCGAAGAAAGACTCATCTATTCACAGGCTCAGCTGGCGGGGAAAGTCCGGCGCCCCCCGGGAGGGAAGGAGGTTACCTTCACACGGTGTGCGGAGCGCGGGCTCGCCCCCCTGCCTCTCCTCAGAAGGGGCGCGGGCTCGCCCCCTCCGGCCTCTCCTCAGAAGGGGCGCGGGGTTCAGCGTCTGATAGAGCGAGGTTTACATTTCAAAACATATTCATTTACTGAAAGACAACGTCATGGCAGGAGGTGCCCTGTAATGCCAGGGGGCTGACCTGTGAACTGCTGAGCAGGGTTCGAGTCCGCCCTCGGCTCAACGGGGGTGATTCTGGGCAAATCAACTGATCTCCCTCGGCCTAAAAAGGAAATGTGTAACATAATCAGGGGCTGACGTAGAGCTCTAATACCCTTGGGCCAAATTTGAGATATATAACGTGTGAATTATAAATCCTTTTTAGGCTTCTCTTAATGATGCCGCTTAGAGTATTTAAGCCGCCTCTTTCTTAGGTCGAGCCTAGAGGCAGCGCGCATGCACCGCTCGCTCTGCGAGGCATGCAGTAGTTGAGTATGCTGTGGAAGCCTCGCCCACTCTCCGCCCATACTTTTCATTGGCTGGTGTCATTGTCCTTGGTAAATGCTGGCTTCCGATTCATTATGAGGCTTGTTGGTCCCTCCTTGTTACCGCCCTCTCTCCATTTGGTACCACCCATGAGGACTCGATCTTTTACTGTGTCCTAACTCTGGAGTTTTCATTACCAGTTCCGAGAACTATTTACTTCATTATGGGACACAGCACGCACGGGGTGCCAGCTTTGGTAATGGCGGCCCGCTGCCTAACCTAATTTGCATTTTGTTTTGTTTTTTTAAATTTAATTTCAAACTTTCATACGGAGTGCGGCGCCCCCTTCAGGGACACCACGCTCAGTTTATTATTATTTTTATTTAAATTTAATACCAGGGCGGCGCCTGCTTCAGAGAGACCGCGCTCGGTTTATTAATGAATCCCAACCCACCCAAGTCACAATTATCATATTTCTTCCTCCAAAAGGCTATTGGGACAGAGCTCCTTTTCTTTCAACATCGTATTCTAAAACCAACGTTTTTAAGTTATGCCCACAAATATAACACGTGTCGCACAGAGTGACCGTGCTCCAATGCCCTCT
Organism: Triturus cristatus; assembly: GCF_964204655.1. NCBI lineage: Eukaryota > Metazoa > Chordata > Amphibia > Caudata > Salamandridae > Triturus > Triturus cristatus. Next base: position 812,926,939 of record NC_140595.1, read on the forward strand.
CTTTACTCAGAGATACGTGAACCCCAGCAACACCCTGGCACACCACCTTGTAGTGCCTCTGTATATTACTCACGGGCGTGATTGGCCTCCATCTTGGCCCTAGTACATGCATTAGACTGCCTGCTCTCGGTTTGCGTGGTCCCAGCTTTTTCTCAAGCCTACCCAAACTTTCTTGTTCTTTGCATGTCCTCTGCGGGGTCTGTGTGGGTTGACTGTTCCCAGCCTCCTTGGACTTCCTGTCAGTTATCACTTCGCGGTCTTGCGCATTGTTGCACCCAGCCAGCCTGCCTGTTTCCCGGCATGCTCTTGGATGACCAGTGTGTACATCTCCGGCTTTACTCAGCTACCACCCGTATCACTTCTTGCCTACTTTTTTTGATATTGTACAGTCCCCATCTTTTACCAAATACTGGTGCTCCTGGTTACTTGCTTGGTCTCCAGTCTATCATCGCTCCACCTATTTAACTTCCTGCACTCCCGGGTGGGGGGAGGCCTCTGGCTTTGCCCCGTCCACCTGGTGACCCCGTTTCACTGCATGTTATTTACTGATGGGCCTGTTTTGGTCTTCATCTGTGCCCTTCCCCCACTCCCCTCAAGGCAGCCCTGGACACAACATTATTGGCTGCCTGTTTCCTTCTGGGGGCAGCGGGGAATCTTTTTTAGGGGTCGCTTATTCTGTTTTGTTTGGCCCAGTTTCCTCCTGGTCTGGTGTTTGGGGCGCAGGAGCGATGGCCGGGCATCCGAGTATCGTCCCCCTAGCTCATCCTGGTACTACACCCTTAAACAAGCATTGGCATAGCCAATAGGTCTCGCCTTTGGGACCTTATAAGTGTTTAGTTACCCAGCACAATATCCTTGGTGCAACAACATCAACTGTTGCATAGCAAAGCACTTATAAGGTCCCAAAGGCGAGACCAATTGGCTATGCCAATGCTTGTTTGACCAAAGTGGTGCCCACTTCAGTTACATCAGCTTGCCCAGACTGATATTTCAGCATAAATATTAACAAAAGGAGTGAGGGGTGCACGTCTCAGGTTTTAGTTTATAATCTTTATTCATCCTTTCTCTAGTATAAAAAAAACTTAGCCAATACGTATTTCGCGACACTGTTCACTCCCTCAGGGCCTGACGGTGTCATATGAAAAGGGCACTTGTGTTATTACGAGGGATGTCCTCCTATCCTGTAGCATCATTACATTCCCTTTAAATTCGGAGCACTGTCCATTATCCATTCGACTCATAACTGGCTCAGTGCAGACTTCCGAATCGAATGGATGTTTGAAATAACACCGTCAGACCCCAAGGAAGTGAATATTTTTGTGAAACACATGTTGGACAAGACATTTTAATACAAGTGAAAGGATTAATAAACATTATGTACTAAATCTGAGAAGTGTGACCCCCATGCATTTTGTTCCTATATGCTCTTAAGCCATATAGTATAGTTAAGGATGAGTAGCTAGCAAAGTTTTGGACTCTCTGAAGCTTTCGCATCTTCTTGGCAGTTAGGCTCCATAGCTGTTATCAATGTGTGAAGGGTCACTGAAGTGATGAGTACTGTTTCATTATTAAACAGTGTATGCAGGTAAACACCTACAAATAATTGTTGTTGCAAAGAGGAGGTGCCTGGGGAGTAATGCCCCTCTGATCCCCCTTTTAACTCATAGCAAGAGGGCAGGAAGGGGGCAGGAGGCACAGTCTGGATTTAACAAATGCTGAATTTTTCACAGCCCCCCCCACACACACACACACACACAAACGAGGCGACCACCTCAAGCACACCCTCAGCTTCCTTTCTCATAAACGCCCACTTTCTCCGTGCCTTGGCGTCTCCCCAGTACACAGTGAATAAAACTCTGTTCGGTTCTTGAAGATGAAATGCACAACTTGGCAGGAGGCTCTGAAGGCGAGAGCTGCCGCGCGCTCGTGCACACTGCTTAAAGCGAGCACAGCCCACGGCTCCTGTGGTGTCTGCGGAACAGATGTGTGCTTGCCATCCTGGGCTCCCTGACAAGCGAACTGCGCATTTTATCTGAATAAAAAATGTTTTACATCAAGAAATAAAGCATAAAACGCGCAGTATTAGAAGACGCTTTATCAGTCCGTGGGCGTCAACCAAGAGAAAATGGACCCCTTTGTTTTCATACTTTGGAATGTTCCTTTGGGGGAGGGGGTGGGGAGGACAACGCGCTTCGCTCTGGATCAACAGCTAAGTAGCTTCTGTCAGTCTTGTGCTGGGACACGACAGTCCATAGTTCTTCACTGAAAATGTGGATACATGTCAATGCTCAAATGCGGGAGAGGAGGTACACAGCGAAAAAAAATAGTTCAGATGTACCCTCCAACCTACCCCCATGGGCTAGCGTTTTTCGGAGTTGGACCGCCACACAGCCTTGAGCAGTCTGCTGAATAGTCCGCAGGCCTTTGTGTTCAGGGTGGCATTTGTAACGCTCAAAAGCATGAGACAGAAAATGTAAAAAAAAAAAAAATACAACTAATGTGTGTCTTTTATGGGATTCGCGAACATACAAGCCCAAATCAAAGCCCCTTGGATTTATGAGCCAGCAACCAACTCCAAACAACGATTAACGCAAGTGTAACAAGCACTGAAAGACAAGCGCGGCCCGCAGCCGCTTCCAGGCTCAGTCCATCTACAGCGTTTACCTTACGGGAGCGAGCAGCGGCGGGAGAGATAATTGCAAACAGATGGTGCCGCTGCTCGCTCCCGCAAGGTAAATGCTCTACATGCACGAGTACTCATTGGAAACAGTGCAGCACATGCACGAGTTTCCAAGAAAGTACGGAGTGATTCCAAAAGGTCACTCCAATGCAGCGCTTGCGTGCTGCGTAGGCGAGACCTAAAAAGAGATGCTCCTGGAGGGATCTGATTGGCTGAACGGGCTGTCCGAGCAGGAGAGGAAGGGGCATCTGTTGGGGAAGAGGGGTTCACATGTAGACTTCCCCCCATGTTTTGCAGGAGTCCGTCGGCTGTGTTTGTAACTGTGGCTGAATATCCTACTGGCAACCCAGCAATAAGACTACATGTACTCTGCATGTGTCTTATTATTGCACAGGTGTGCGAAAGTGTTTGGGTATTAGGTGTAAGATTACACTGTCAGCTTTTTGAAGACATGTGGCTACACTGCACTGGTGTGCAGCCAAACTTTACAGGTGTGAGTGATGGCTGTGTAGTTGTGGGACCACACTGTGTAGATGTGAGTGATTGAGTGCTGTTTTTTGTCCTGGTTATGCAGGTACGCAGCGCATCCCGATGATGTGTCACTATTTCCTCAGTATTGTGATTTGCAGTGTGTGACTACAGGTGTGTGCCTGGGATGCACAGGTAAGTGACTTGCTGTAAAACTTTACCATGTAGGTGTGAAACTATGCCATGTTCAAGAGCCCTTTGTGCAAAGGTTTGACTGAAACACGCAGAAATGTACCCATCATGCAGATGTGTGTCGTGCACTGCACAGGTGTGTGGCGACACGATGTAGTGTGAGCCTCTTATGCAGGCTTGTGCCTGTCTTGTGCAGAGTGCCCCTGCGGGTGTCTGAAGATACGAGTGCCTGGTTGCCTTGACGCTGAGGCAAGTGGTGGGATGTGAGGGTGCTGGTCATATTTACCCAGGGGTGCACTGTAGTTATAGAAAAGTGTGGGGAGGTTGGTCCATGTAGTGTGTGAGTGTGTGTTATTTCTATTTGTGTCTTTGGTTGCTTTGCAGGTGTTTGGGACTGGGTGGTCTGGAAGGGTTTGAGTAACCGTTTATTAATTGGGTGTTTCTTAGGCCTAAGAGTGGTCGTCATGGACATTTGTGAAAATAGTTTTCCGTGTTTGCGAGAGTGACTTTTCTACGGGTATGCGAGGGTGGGTGCTCTGCGTGTCTGCAGGGGTGTTGTGAGGGTGGCTTTTCTACAGGTATAGAAGGGTGGGTGCCCTGCGTACCTTCAGGGATGCAGCTCGCGGGGCTCCCAGTATGCTCTGCGTGTACGAGAGGATGGGGCTTTGCAGTATTGTGAGGGTAAGGATAATGTGACTCGGGATGTGTGAGGGTGGGTGATCTGCAGGAGTGTGTTAGGTGCTCTGCAGGTGTGTGAGTGGGCATTCCCTAGGTGTATCGGTATAGGTACTTTACAGAGGCAGGAGTGGGTGCAATGTAGGTGTGTGAGGTGGTTGTTCATTAAGTGGTTGGTGAGAGCAGTTGCTATGCAGGTGATTGTGGGCGGGTACTCTCCAGGCAGCGAGCTTGTGTTGTGTCTCCCAGGGCTTTCTGCAGGTGTATAAGCGTAGGTGTTGTTTTTGTGTGTGGGAATGGTTCTTCACAGGCGTTTGAGAGTGGTTCTTTCAGTGTGTCAGGTTGGTGCGTACAGTTACTATGCAGGTGATTGAATGTGGTACTCTCCAGACAGTGAGCTGGTCTTGTGTCTCTCAGAGCGTTCTTTAGGTGTGCATGTGTGGGTGTTTTTGTGTGTGGGATATGTTCTTCTCAGGCGTTTGAGAGTGGTTCTTTCAGTGTGCTAGGTCGGTGAGTACATTTGCTATGTTGGTGATTGTGGGCGGGTACTTTCCAGGCAGTGAGTTGGTCTTGTGTCTTCCAGGGCATTCTGCAGGTGTGTAAGAGTGTAGTTTTTAGGTTGAGCCTAGCGGGAGCGCGCATGTGCTTCTCACTCTGTGAGGCATGCAGTAGTCAAGCATGCTGTGCAAGCCTCGCCCACTCTCCACCCAAACCTTTAATTGGCTGGTGTCATTGTCGTTGGTAAATGCCGGCTTCCAATTCATTATGAGGCTTGTTAGTCCCTCCTTGGCACTTATGGGGACAATGGCGGATGCTATTTTTTTGTATTTGTGTGGCGCCCGCTTTAGGTACACTGCACTCAGTTTATTTATTTAGTTATATTTATCTTTTATGTTGAGCACGGCGTCCACTTCTGGGACACCGCGCTCTGTTTTTTTTATCTTATTTTTTTAACTTTCATAATGAGCGTGGTGCCCGCTTCAGGGACACTGCGCTCCGTTTATTTTTGTTTGTTTTTTTAACTTTAAAACCGAGCACTGCGCAGCTTCAAGGACACCGCACTTGGCTTCTTTTTTTGGTTTTTTTACACCGTGCTCAGTGTTAAAGCTAAAAATTAAAAAAAGAAAAGGAGCGCGGTGGCCTTGAAGCAGCGCTGCGCTCAGTTTTAAACTCAAACCAGTTAAGTTTGAGGAGTATAGTGAATTTGACATGAATCGGTACGAATCCTATTCAGAATAACATTGATTTTTAAGTGTTATTCAATTTTGATCCATGCACAGTTTGTTGTTGGTGTGCTGTGCACATTTGTTTAATATTATTAGGGCAGATCAGGTAGTTAGCGGTATTTGATATTTAAAATAGTAGAACGAAACATCTTTTGGATTACGTGTTGTCCATGTTCATTTGCTACGCATTTCCGTGTTTTTGCATTTACATGGGGTTGTATGTAATTGAAGATGTTGCCTGGTGGTGTTAGGGGAGGTCAATTCCTTTTTTTAAATATCCAGTAAGCGGATGCAAAACATTGGCCAGTTCTGCCCGTTTCCACTGGTATTAGTTCTGCCTGCCCGGATTAAAAAACATGGCAGAATGCAAGTCCGAGAAATGCCCGGCTGCCAAAGCATTCTGCATTGCATGGAGTGAACAATCCACGGGCCGAGAAATTGGGTGTGTCTAGAACTGTAAATGTCCAAACAAATTAAATGGTAATTATATCACGTTAATTAAACTGCCTGGCTCCTGACAAAACAAGCATTTGCAATGCAATAGGTCTTGCATTTACGCGAGTTTATGTCTCACATTTATGCGAGTTTAAGCTATTGGCATTGTAAACGACAATGCCTTTTATTTATGTTTTTAAAAACAAAAGTAATACGCATTGTCATTTACAATGCCAATCGCTTAAACTCGCGTAAATGCGAGACCTATTGAATTGCAAATGCTTGTTTGGTGATGTGAGGAGGGAACTGGGGGGGGCCTCGGTCGCGATAAAGGCCAGCTCAGCCGTAAGTAGATCTCTGAAGCGCACAATGAGCTGCTCGTAGCTTCATCTGACCCCCCCCCCCCCACTTGTGATAACAGAGTCATAACGACCCAGGGACATATTTAAAAGGTATTGGTGTAGGGCAGCGCTGCAAGTCTTTTTGCTGCTCTGCCCTACGCCAATTAGAAAGGGCAGGACTGCAGCATATTTACAAGATGCGGTGCATTCCTGTCCTCTCAGCCAGTGCCGGCGCACATTTTGCAGCCGTGCGCCAACACAGGCACCCTTGAAACATGGTGCAAGGGTGTCTGAGTTGTTGAGACAATTTTTTGTGTGCCGGAAGGGACACCTGTCTGAATAAAAACAATTAAAAGAGGCCTTTTCCTCTTTCTATATGTGCGGCGGAATGCAGCACACGGGAAAGAAGAAAATACTGCCGTAGGGAGGCGCAAGGTTTTGCCCCAGATTGACCTGATGTTATAAATCTGGGGCAGCATCAAATTTCATGGGCGTTGCTAAGGAACACCCTTAGAACGCCTCCTTGACGCAGCGTACAGCGACTTGCGCTGCCTCGCCTTACTCCATATCTACAGACCATGAAAAGCCACGCAGGGTGGCATTATGTGGCCTTGTATATATGGCTAAGCCTTGTGTATCACCGGAACGACACAAAAAGTGACATTCCGGTGGCAGACAGGCCTCGTAAATATGCCCCCTGCGTCTACCTCAATTCCCCTTTCACCCAAGAATGGAGCTCCTATTGGTCAGGGAGGGTCATATGGCATGACAAGGGCAACATCGCCTTCTCGGGAAATGTTTATGTTCCCCTCAGTTCCGCCTTTCGGCTCCCCCACCCTGCTGTCGTCTCCCCTCCTGAGGGTGGATTCCCTGCTAGTGACCCTCTCCCAACCCACACTGCCCACAATTCCTTCAGTGACCCACATTCTCCTACTAGCCTAGGGTCAAGTGACCTAGACAGGGGTGTAACAGAGGACACAGCAGCCCTCTGCGCTTTTTGGGGGGAGGGGGTATGGGCGGAGGTCAGGGTTGCTTGTTTTGGGGGCCTCAGCTCTTAAGCCTTCCCATTGCATGCACAGGCAGAATGCATGGCATGGAGTGAGAAACAGTTAAATGCTCGGGGGAAGTCTCATTGCTTTCCTGAGCAGAAAAAACACAGAATAGCAACACTGTTGAATGTTGCTGCAAATCTTATTCTTGCCTCAGGCTGATATTGTTTAGATTTACATATTTCCTCTTAAAAATCTTCCCCTGCAGCAGCCCAAAAGTCTTTGTAAATGGTCCTGGGGCAAAGCTTACAAAGGCGCAATACCAGGCGCACAACGCCCATTGGGCTCAAAGGGTTTCAGCCAGGGCCATTGGAATTATGAGACATTGGAGGGCCAAATTAAGCGAAAGGGTTGAGTAAATTATGGGGCAGGAGAAGCCAAAATCATGTGGCACAATGCAGCACATTTTGTGATAGTATTACTACATTATTTGGTCATTTTTACACTTGTTAACACTGTCTGGGCATTGTTTGCACCTCATTTTAACACTCACATATAGCAGTAAAGCAACCAGTGAATTATTTCTAACGGTCGTCCCCTGCGCAGAAACATGTGTTACTGCGATTTAAGTACCATTTGAACCGTTTGAGCAAAAAAACAATTTATAAAAAAAAAAAAAAATCTGCTGATTATGCAGCAGATGATGGATTATATGGCAAATGCGGCTATCTATAATTATGCCAAAATCGCCATGGACACACAATAACATAATTCCGGTGGCTCACCTTTAGCCCGGATGAATACATAAAAAGAATGGGAACCATGTTAAAGCAATCAGGAGAAATGGCATTACTTTAAGTATGAAAGCTCCGTGGCAGTTACTGCAGATGTCCCTGCTTGCAACCAGTCAAAGAAACAAATTCACTAGTGGATAGTGACATGTGCACTTATAGTGCTACGAGGTCCCATCCTGCGACTGAAAGCACTGTACATACGAAAGGCATTATTTAGATTTTGTATGAGATAGACTGCCGCAGAATGTACAGAGAGATTTAGGTCCAGATTTGCTAACATTCTGCATTGGATTGCCCTCACGAAAGTGATGCACACCCAGAACAAAGTGCTGTGGGATTTACTTTCCAATGGAAATCATGATTTGTGTTGGAAAGTTGCCCAAAGTAACACAAAGCAGCACTCTGCACTACTTTGCATGAAAGGGGCATACTATGGGCAGTACCAGGGTGCTTCAAACATTTCTCACATTGGTAGACATTAGCAGAGAGAGATTTGTGCCAAAAACGTATGCATCTCCAAGATAGGTGTAACAGTGGGGCAACATAAAAAAGTCCCCACTTTTTACCCACTTTGCCTTTGTGCCGCACTTTACAGCAAACGTACAAAGTTGGGAATGTATAAGGCATAATTCTTAACTGGAAGGGTCACCTTTCAGTACAAAACCAATGCTTGACATCATGTATACACCCTTGCACTGTGGTGCAGGAGTGTGTGTATGGTGCAAGGCAGCCTAAAGTGCTCCAGCGCCGGCAGTGGCGTAACGAAACTTGAGGGGGCCCCCCTGCAAGGTATGTGGACAGGGCCGGGCTGGCCGTAGCGGGCACCGGGCAATCCCCCGGTGCGCCGCACGGGTGGGGGACGGTTTTGGGCCCCTGGGGCTGCTTTGGTTACAGGGCCGGTTTTGCAGCATTGCTGCAAAATAGGCCCTGTGACAAAATCGGCCGAAAACCGGCCCTGGCAAAGAGCTCGGCGACACCACCAACACCCCCCCACCCGTGGGAGGTGGGAGGGGGCGGCCGAGCACTTTGCCAGCGCCGGTTTTGGTTCCCAGTCCGGCCCTATATGTGGAGGGGCCCCCTCGGCCTCAATCAGGAGCTCCCGGGCCGGAGCATTGGGCTCAGGGGGCCCCCTGGACCTTGGGGGCCCCCCGCACCGTGGGGGATGCGGGGGCCTGTGTTACGCCCCTGAGCGCCGGACGAGAGGAAATGAGTGTGATATATCTTAGCAGATATGGCGCTGTTTGCTCTCTCGCTCACGCAACGCAGGGCAGCGGTTTTGGTTGCCACACTGCATTACGTGAAAGGGCAGTACATCTGTCTTATAGTGTTTAACATAAAACAAGTGCATTAAAAATATATATTTTTAGTAATACACCATCAAAATGTACCTCTTGCAGGTGTTTTTAAAATATGTTTTCATTAGAAGGATGCACCCTAGAACGAAGCTGAAACACACTTGCATTGCGTCTCAAAAAGAATAAATCTTTGAAGCCGCAAGCGACTCCATCCGGTGAAGTCGAATACTGGCCCTTAAGCAGCCTTTATTTTGCTGCTGAACCAATGGCACGCCTTTGCATTTCTTGCAGGTAGCGGGCACCATGTATAGAAAGATTGCTTCTTCTTCCTCTGTCTGCCTCTCCCTGGGTTTCATAGACCAGGAGGACATCTTCTCTTTCAGTGAAGGGCACCTGAAGATTGGCATTATCTGTTTTGGAACAGTTGTTTTTTAACAAGAAGTATGGGGACGGTTGTAAGATGTAAAAAAAATTGTCGATGTCGTCCCCAATGCATCCAGTGGCGTAGCGTAGCTAGACCTTTTGCCGCCCATGGTGGCCCTTGCGACAACCGCAGGTAAGGGTAGAGGGGTGCTGGCAATCCCGCGCATGACCGCAGATAGGAGGGGGAGTGGCGATCCCTACGTTTGCCGCGACGGCCGCAGGTAAGTGCACGGGTGGGAAGGAGGCTGCCACCCCCAAAACTTGTGCCGCCCGGGGAGGACCGCCCACCCCTGCTGCGCCACTGAATACATATGTAAATGTAATGTAAAAGCGTTTTTATATAGCGCAACTATCACTCCAAGGAGCATCTTGGCGCATCCCATCCACTTCAACCACTGATGTCGTCCAAAAGCCATTTATAGGTGGAGGAGGCTTTTTCAAGCCCCCTGTACCTTACTATATCCTGATTAATTAAGAGATGGCACCTGCCTGGCACAGATTTCTGTGCTGGAAAGGAAGCCGTGGCAGGGGCACCCCCTCAGACACTGCAGGGTTGCTGAGCAGGCACTATTTTAAAATCATCAACTCAGCAAACTTCTTTGTATTGAGAAAATAAACTCTCAAACTGGGAGTTTGCTTTCCTAATATAAAGCCTGGTACGCAATAGGGTGGCACCCTCGCTGAAAATATTTTCTTGCCAATAACTGACATTATTTAGACTTACTTTGTTCCTCTCAAAAATCTTCCCCTGCACATGGGTTGCCCGACACCAGCCACGAAGTCTTTGTAGATCGTCCTGGGACAAAGCCTACAACAGCGCAATACCAGGTGCACAACGCCCATTGGGCTCAAAGGGCTTCAGCCAGGGCCACTGGAATTATGCAGCCGGGAGGGCCACATTATGCGAAAGGGTTGAGTAAATTATGCAGCAAGAAAAGCCAATTTATGCAGCGTAATACAGCACCTCTTGTGATAGTATTACTCCATTATTTGGTCATTTTTACACTTGTTAATACTGTCTGGGCATTAGTGGCACCACATTTTAACACCCACATATAGCAGTAAGCACAGTGGCGTAGCTAGGTGTGGCGGACGAGCCCGGGCAGCATGAGTGTGGATGGCGGTGGCCTCCCCCCACTTTTATCTGCCATCTCGGGTGGCAATAGGAAGCACCCCCCCCCCTCCTTAATGCGTTTGTCTCGGTCCGGCAAACGGAGAAAACTCGCCAGCGCCCCCACCCCGCTCTTCACTGCAGTCGCCGCAGGGCCGCAAAAGCAGGGACTGCCACAGGCGGCCAGAGGGCTAGCTACGCCACTAAGTAAGCAACCAGTGACCCTTATCAAACGGCCTTCTACCGCGCTGCAACACATGTTGCTGCGTTTGTAGTAACATTAGAACCGTTTGAGCTAGAGTGCCTTGGTTGCCAGGTCACATGCTTAACCAGCCATTCCACCATCCCTATCCAAAGTGGGGGCGTGGCGAGTTACGGAGGGGCAGAAGCACTGTAGAGGTATGGTGGTGCTCTCGCTCTGCCAAACCCTACATGACGCTCATAGTTTCTCCCCTGTCCTTGCTCCTGGTCTCTTGAAGCTGCCAGCATGCGGTGTGTGTAGATAGTGCTAAAGAAAACACCAAGAATGGCCTGATAAGCAGCAAAGCTTCGTTCTTTAAAGGACAGGGCAGACTGGAGGGTGTTTAAGCATATCTGGCTGAGGTCAGGGCAAGAGAAATAGGGCTGCAACCCCCCGCCCCCCATCTCTGTATGTAAAACATATACAATTTGGCATTTAGCATAACAAAAACTAGTATGTACAGACACACACGCACACATATACACCAGACTTTGAAAGCAACATATACATGTCAACAGCACAGATATAGCAAATTGTCTCTTACTGCTGTTGAGACCTCTCTTGTTTCAAATTCTACTTCTCAGGTATCTGCGTCATCAAGCGGTTTATTCCAGAAAGGCTCCAATCGCACCCTCCTGCCCAGTGTCAAAAGGACTATTCCGCCTCCCAAGTTGTTTGTGATAATTTGGCCTCTTTTCTGTGAGCCGGTCCAGAGATAAAGGCCATTCATGGTTGTATTTGGCAGCTTACAGTTCCACCCTGTCTCATGCATCATAATTACAAGCTTTCGCCCTTTTTGTAACTCCTATAACAGCTCTCCCAGTGATTAAGGAGAAGGGGGAGGTTTATTCCTTGTTCACCACCCTAAGGTTGAGCTCTCCAGATGACGTATGGCCAGCCAGGACTCTAACATTGTTCCATCTGCTTTTACCTTCATCCTTAATGCCAGTTTTCATCTGTCTCTGGCCCTAGTGGATTTGTGAAATGTTCTGGCTCGCCAGCTTTCTAACCATCTTGAAGAGCACCAGTTACTACATGGTGGCCCTTTTAAAAGAAATTGGACAGAAATGATGGATTGTGGCTCCTGTCCCTTTCTGGCGGAGCGTTGTCACCTGAAGGAGTGCTCTGGTGTCTTGGACGTGACCCACGGAAAGTCGGAGAGACGCCTCATCTAAGTGAATCCCGAACATATCATTTAAATCCAACCAGAGTCCTACCTTTTCCACCTACAGCAAACGCCTCTCTGATCAGTTTCCCAGAGTGCATTGTAAGACAGATGTGGAATTTGCTTTCATTCGTGGCTTGTGCGTTTCTTCTCCAGAATGGTGTCCGCACAAAAAAGTACACCAGCACCCCTCCCTTTGCATCCAGTGCGTCGCTGTGTCCTGCCTCTTCAAACTTGTGTAATTTAGCAGAAAAAAGCTTGAAAAACCTTATTCTGCTGTTAAACTAAGGCTGAGTCTGCTAAAAGTAGCACAAGTCAGATATTGTGTATGATAGATAGGGGTGGGCGGAATTTGCGAAAGTGACTTTCGCAAATTATCGCGAAAATGTTAAAAATCTCCGCAAACACGCGGAAATATCGCGAAGATGCGGAAGTTTTTTTCCCGCCCGTTCGCGGTAGTTTCTGCGTGGTCGCGGCTCGCCAACTTACCCATGCGGTTGCTCGCGGGCGCGGCCATCTTGTTTTCACTCTTCTCGCGGTGCATGATCGCGAGAAGAAAGACGTGATCGCGCGACCAATGACATTACTGCGGGCGCGAGGCAGCGCAAATGGCTACCAACAATCCAACGTCTCGTGGAGAACGTGACCGGATCGGGAAAACTTGTCGGTGAACGCGGGGATTCAGGTAAGGTGATCGCGCGCGCGCGAGAATGTATTATTTTACAGCGCGAGCAAGAAACAAATTATCGCTAAGCTGCGGAATGCGGAAATTTTGACATTTTCGCGCTCTCCGCGGAACGCTAAAATGTCAAATTATCGCAATTTCCGCGAGCGGAACGGAAATTTAGCCCTAATTAGGCCTAATGATAGATCACCTTTGCACAAGCATTGCAGTGTGAAAACACTGCTGTGTGCACTACTCGTTCCAGTGTTACAATGACAAACTGGTGTCCATGCTGTCTGTGCCGCGTGTCTCTCTTGTGCTCCGTTCAAGGTTGTCCCTTTCACCAGCAGCAGCACACAGCCCCAGCGCCTCGCGACCCTCACGTGTGATTTGCCACGCTCTATAAATGTTTAATTGATTGATTGATGCAAATTGTTATAATTAGTAGAGACATTTAGGAAGAACCATTCTAGAGAATATGGTCATTCTCCTCGAAGGAATTTTGGAGATATTTGTGATAAATGCTGCCTTTTATAATGCACACCAGCCCTGCAGGATTTAATACCAGCATTGAGATGTTAGTGGTTCAAGTTTATTTATTATTGCAAATTAAAGCCATTGCAAACAATTAAAACATGTAAAATAGAATGACTTAATGCAGTGGCAAGCACCACCATTGCACAAATTACAATTGGATTTGAAATGTCAGCGCCTCAAAGAAGCATTCTGAAAGAGCTTTATTATTAAAAACGAAATGATTGATATTTGCAATCAGCCCTTCCTCTTATCTGGTGGCGTGAGATAGGAGTTCCATGCGTGCGTGACGCATGTAAGAGGGTGAGTATGCCCTTGCCGCAGTTCCGGTTCAGGAGCGAGGCTCAGTCGTTAGTATTCAGGGCCGTGCAGGGCCAGTCCTGGTAAAGACGCCGGTGAGTCCTATGAAAGTGCGTAAAGTGCAACCTACAGTCTGCACGCTAAGCTTGACCTTTGACCAGAAGGATTGAAAAGGGGAAGACGTGCAAAGAACGCAGCGGGATTGGAAAGGGGTGTGCAATGGCCCAGAAAGTGTGTTCAGTTAGGGTTAAGTTACATTTTGGCGGTACCTAATGTGTGCAGATTTTAGGGCCGGCAGAGTAAAAAGCCCTGCCTAAGATTGGTACAATTCACAATAAATGATACGTAAAAAAGATGCGCCCTGGGATGAGGAGACAGGTTCGCAAGCCGGGTGAGCTCTGGATGGGGAAAGATCAAGCGATGCCAACATACAGGTTAGAAAGCTGTCGGTTAGTTCCTGAAGGTCGGTTCGAAGGAGTGATCCATGCATCCGGGCTTGGCCAGGAGTGCATCAGAGGGAACATAAACTCACACTGAATCGTGAAGCCGAGAAGCTTGTTGTGAAAAGTGCCGTGTACAGCAGCTTACGACCCAAGAGAGATTGATGGGGAAATTGAGGCTCGTAGCATTTTATCGCCTTTGGTCAAAGATGTGAGCAGCCCAGACATTGCTTGAGGATAAGAGTCATTCAGGAGGAAGTCAACCCCTGCCTGAGTGGTTCGTGTCCCTTGTTTAATCAGTGAATGACGAAGGGATTTTTGGCGATCGTTGATTAGTGCTGCAACAGACACAGAAATGATGGCCGCAATGCAGAACAAATCCAAACATTCACCCACAGTCAAGAGATCTGGGTTAAATCCATTGTTCCTTTGCCCACCATGCCACCCCAGCTTAGACCCGGTCATATGCTGGGCAGATACAGGGAAGGTGGGTAAGCACTTTGACCACAGAGACGACACTCGCTGGTGGAAGGGCGAGTCAACCAGGGTGGAAGAAGGTGTAATGATGTGAAGTTCCCCACCCTGATGAGACAGAACTTGAGCTTGCTGTGCACGGAGACAGTGTCTGTGAGCTATCTTTGCACCTCTCTTTTCATGTAACTTCTCAGTATGAGGTGTGCGTGCTTTCTGACCATGAGGGCCCGGCGATCCTGCTCGAGTTATTCTTTATAAAGTGCTTTGTTTAAGGCTATTTTGAAACTCTGATGAGGACAGTTTTGATTCCAGAGAGCTGTGGTGCTTTTGAGTTTCAGTACTTCCTGAAAAACAAGATTCCAGGGATCATGAGGGCCTGGATTATTCCTGAAAGATACTTCCAGCCAGATTAAGTTTTCCGTGAGCCTGCTTTTGTAGCAGGAGTTGAATGTAAGTATTTAAGAGTGCAGGCTTTCTGTGCCAGTACATGCATCCCAGTCGGCTCTGGGCTTCAGGAGAGTGGTGTGGGAGTTTGAGCAGTGCTCTGAGAGCCTGGCTCTGGGATTTGCTCAGGTAGATGCCCAATGTCCCGGTGGAAAGCTTCCGAGCCGTGTCCCAGCGTTGGGATGAGTTTGGATATTACTATCTTCAATAAAGGCAGTAAAGTAGGCTGTTTAATTTGTTTACAAATCTTTAGGAAAGCGAATTGTAGTGATGCAGCCTTAGGCTTTAAGTAGTACTTATGGGTTAAATGCCCCCCTTGTCCTTTAGCCAGCATCCGAGGTACTTGCATCTGGGGGCTCTGGTCAAGCGGCTTTTGTTAAAGTACCATGCTCCAAGTGTGTTCCTTTTTCACCCAAAGATCACAACATTGGTCTTTTCAAAGTTCACAGTCATGTTGTTTGTGGTGTTATGTCCATGTAGGGTGTCAATCAACCCTTGTAGCCCCCTTGCTGTTTGGCTTAAAAGGACGACATCATTGGCGTAGAGCAGGGACATGATGGGGCGGTTTCCCAATTTTGGTGCATCACTAACTGTCGCGTCCAACGACGGGACCAAGCCGCTCATTAATACGTTAAAAAGGGCTTGGGATAAAACACACCCATGTTTACCTTCTTGCCCTATGGTGATCTTGTGAAGTTGTCTAGTTTTACTCTGGCCTGTGTTTTGGAGTAGAGTACTTGGATAGCTCAGAGCAGTGGTTCGGGATGTCCCAGGTTTGAAGTTCAAACCAAAGGAGATCCCGGTGGACATGATCGAAGGCCTAGCTTTATTCTTCAAAGCAGCTGTAGAGGACTTGTTTTTCAGATTCTGTTTTGCCACTACCATCCTGATTGGCACTAGATTGTCGGTGGTGCCCAGCATGGGCCTGAAGCCAGTACGGTCGAATGGAATCAGGTTTTTTTAGCTTGCCCATGCTTCCAGGTCTTCCAATAATCAGGAGGCAAAGTATTTGGCTTCGACGTCTAAGAGGGCTATGAGGCCGTAGCTCTCAGGGTTTGCTGCTGGGTCTTTTCATAAATGGGCTGCAAAATTGCCCCTTGCCAGGACGGTGTCAGTGGTGAGACCGGTTCTGAACAGCCTTTCCATCAGTTTTGACCAAACCTCAATGTCCTGTTTACTGTTTATAAACTGGAGAGGGGGGTGCCATTTGGGCCAGGGCCACCGTCGGCTCTGCTTTTTTTCATTAAGATGGCAATTCTTTTGGCTGTGATGGTTGATCCCAATTCATGCATTTGTTCTTTAACGGCCTTGAGGTTTCTTAGAGTTTGGCTTATATTAGTTTGAGAGGCTGCGCTGTTTGGACAGTTGGGTTTGGGTTGATACAGGGTGCGGATGTGTAGGGACCAGTGATCCGCTGTGACGTTATTTCTTTTGTGTTTAACTGGATCGTTTACACTGTTTAGTCGGATTATTATGGTCTAAAATTCTTTAGAGTTTTTTAGTCAACAATCCATCAACAGCTCTAATTGTTGTGCTTCCTCATGTTTTCTTTTGCCAGATGCGTTGTTTATACATCTAACAAAGGTTATTGATTTCTTCCAAGGTGACGATGTTTGATCCAGTTTTTAGCAATCTGGTCTTCTTTCTTATGGTGTGCTTCAGGATTTTAAGGTCTTTTGTAAACCATGGGCATGATGAGGTGGGTTTGCAGGAGCTGGGCCCGGGCTAGGTTGCTGGATGTAGGTGAGGGTCAAAAGAAATTGATGCACGAATGGTTCCCAGTCTTGCATAGTATGGCATCGCGGAATGGTCTAGTTGTGCAGATTGGATTTCCATGTGGAGTATTTCTCTGCGGTTTCCGTGGACCATTTAATACGCTTCCAGTTTTGGTGCAAGCCTCTTGAGCTGATCGTCCTTGGGGTAGTGTGTGTCTTGTCTGATGGTCTAAAGTCAGCCTCTGGGGCATGTGATCGCTTTTGCAGTGTATTGAGATGGTGGTAGACACAATTTATCAATAGAATTGAGCAAAACATGTAGTCTAACACTGCAGATCTGTACGGTGAGAAGTGTGTGTGATGAGAGGCTGGTCTTCGGCGTAGCGACCATTTAGGGCACGCAAAGATATGACCTCTACAACAGCTCGCAGTGCTTGTCCTTTGGAGTCGGTTCTTTGTGGTGTTATTTGCAAGGGAATCAGCCACTGGTAATCCTCTACTGCAGAAGAAAGATTTCGAAAATAATTATGGAGTAAATTTAGGTTGAAGTTGCCAGTCATCAATAGATGGTCATTAAGGTGGGTTAACCTGATATCTGTAATTAGGCGCTCCAGGTTTGACGTTTTGCGTCTTTTCCCGTGCTGCCGGGTGAATCTACACATTTAGTAGAATTAGGCTGCCCATTGAGGCATTTTGCCTCCAGTTATTGATTTTGACTCAAAGGAAGTTGTGGTGGCCAATCGCGTAGATGGAGGCGATGAAGTCCCAGCGTAGTGATAGATAAATAGATAAGTCACACATCACATAGCCCTTGATGGATTGTCGCCTGGCTGGGTTGAAGAACTCACAGTAGCCTTCTGAGTGTCTTCGTCACGCCACGATTCCTGAATGCATATGATGTCATGCGATAATAAAAAAGACTTTGCATCCGGATCTGTTAAGATGCTTTCAAGGCCGGCCACATTCCAGGATAGCAGATTTATAGGGCTTGACTCATTCTTCATGCAAGGTGTGAGGAAGAGGTCCCTGTGGACCTGCCAGAGTGGCCGCCAACCAGCCCAGTCCTCTTGATGGCTTTCCTGCGGTGGTGTGGAGAACCTGCAGAGGCTTCCTTCTTGGTTATGGGTGGAGATGATTTGTGCTTGCTTAAGATTAATGGTGGTGAGGGATTTTGAGTGGTGAAGATGTTTGCATTGGTAGAAAGTAATGTTGAGGGTGATGGTTGCTTGTTTATTGTCCTGTTCCTCCATTGTTGACTTACGTTATGGGCTGCAGTTGCTAGCAACAGGTTGATCCCACTGGTTGATTGACAAGGTTTGTTGCTAGGGGGAAATCCAGCCGTGGCTCTATTTGGTGGAAAATCACTATTAAGTTGGGGTGATTGGTCCGGCGAGTCTTGCGGAATAATGGTGGTTTGATCTGCGGACTCTGTGATGGCCAATGGACAGGTCTTAATGGTGACTTGAAGTGGTGTTGGTTTGGCAGGGGGCTCAGTGGCAATTACTGCACATTCGAATGTGTGTCTGGCTCAGCGTCTGTCTCTTTCCTTGAGGAGAGGAAGAAGCTCTTTATCTCAGACTCGTAGTCTGCCGCCTTCTGGATTTTGTCCTGCTTTGTGTGTTGTTTTCTTTTGCACTTTCTCTTGCGCTTGGTTAGTTGGAAAGGGAGCCAGAAGCGCTTCTGGTTGCATTTTCAGCCGTGTGGTGACGTGAGTGCTGGATTGGATTTCTCACTTGCGTCTGTGTCAACGTGGCGTTTCGTTGTGTGGCCATTGTCTAAAGATGCATGGTTCAAAGGTATTCAATGGACTTCTACTTTGCGTTCTGTTGTCTTGTTCGGATGCTGCATTGTTTGAGGAGGTGGCATAGATGCCAATGTTTGTGTCGATGGTGCTAGGCTTGAATGGTTTGTTAGTGTTGTAGTCAGTTTGGAGCCGGGCTAAACAATCTCAGTTTGTCAATCAGTTTGACTTCCTGAAGTAGACGGTAGGGCGAATAATTTGTCTAACAAAATTGCACAGAAACAGTCTTGGCGACTGTGCTGAATAAAAGTGGATGGGGTTAAATTATTGGTGTTTTTGGTTTTTTATATCAGACTACTGACCGTGGCGTTGAGGCGCTCAAAGCGTGAGTGAATGGCTGGAGTGTACTGGGCTAGTTCTGCCAACAGCGAGACTTGAATGTCAGACGTGTTTGATTGGTAGTCCAATGCTCTGACTGTGGTGTCAAGGGTGTTGATCAGTTATTGCCAAATCCTTATGTTAAAAGGGGAGTTCTGGCTGCCATTTTGAGTTGATGATTCCACACAATCCGCTGATAAATGAAGATTCGTGTGAGAGGGAGGCAGAAGCGAGGTCTTTCACGGGAGAGGGTGGTGACTGGATTACGGACGGCTTGGAGCGTGTAGGGGAGCCCATGATTGGTTGTGATCACCCATTTTCAAGTTGCAAGAAAGGAAGGTGGGATGATAAGACAGCCTCTGGCGCATCAGTTTTAATGCTGTTTTTTTGCGCCTCGGAATCTCTGAGTATCATCAAGTCGAGGCTTCTATTCTCAAACAAACAAAGAACAACACTACAAAAACCACTGACGTGACTCAAAAAGATCTGAATTTCAATAAAAAATAAAAGCAACCTCTACTGAGAGGGCTTCTTGGTTTCTCCATAGCACACAAGCGAAAGTGAAATGCCTTTCTGCACTTGAAGTTGAAGGCATTGAGTAAACTTAGTGCTGCACTACTTCTATAATATACAAGAAATGCATTGCATTTGTTACTAGCTCAGTGTTAATTGATCCAACTTTCGAGTGCCGTGCTACATGCATTAGCTGCAATTCCCACAGTAAAAACGTCTGCATTTTTCATAGAAATTATTTCTGTAATGTTTCCTTAGCAGTGCTTTTTTTTTTTGCAGTGTTTTACATAGCGCGAACTTGACTCGAATCCAATCGGGTATCAGAGCACTTTACATAGCACCAGTAACGTTACATGAGGACACACATTCATTTTTTGTTAGGCACGGGGAGATTAAGTGATTTGCCCAGAATCACAGGATGTTCAGCGTCATTACCGAGACTCAAACCCAGTTCCCCAGATTCAAGATCGACCGCCCTAGCCGTTAGGCCATCTCCTCTCCCCTTTGGTCGCCATAGTTCATTCAGGGCCTCTGTTCTCTTTTAAACTGCTTGTCATTGTTGGATTAAAAATAAAATCAAACAGCCCTGGGCACACGGAGCAAGTACTAAAATCTACAGAGCTCCTGAACTGGATGTGCTGTCAACATCGAACCCCCACGGATTTTGAATTGCCGGACTGTAACCAGCTCATAAGGAGACAGGCCTTTTCTGTGTCTCCAAAGTAGTAAGGAAAAGGAGTGCTGCGTGCCGAAAAAACAGGCCCTGGCACTGGCAGCAGGGAAGGTGCCACACCCCCGGGGATTCATGTACTTGATTTATGTCGGGCTCTCAGTGAAAAACATTGGCAAATTACACAAGACCGCAGGTTCCCCACAGTACTCTGATTGGGGAAAGCTCCTCTCCTACAATCTACGGGTTCCAAGTGAGCCACTCGCCTCAAGGCACTCACTGGCATGCACATGATATCTTGAAAGGCAGGCGGCCCGTCCTAATTCTAAATGTGATAATCCGCGGCAGACAGAAGGGCAATGGGCTGTCCACAGCCTGAGCGAGGTCGGGGAGGGGCGGCTGCATCCTGTGGAGTTCCAAAGAGAAATGTCACCTGGTCCCAAGATCTTTGTAACTCCTGGGGCTTCTAGCAGGGGAACAGCACAGTTTTCTGAGATGCCTAGAATTATGGACAAAAGGCGTCCGTAAAAGGAATGATGACGGAAACCGGACATGACACCAAAATGACGGACGGTCCGTGAAATTTACGGATGGTTGTCCACCCTAGTGCCGTGCTCTTCCCGGGCGAAAGGCAATGGCGCAGGCAGAGGAGTGGAGGAGCGTAGTTGAGAAACTCTCTGTGAGTCTCCGCGAGCAGAGCGTGTGGCTTCACCCAGTTGTCGGCAGTCTCGATCAGTAGATGTTTGCAAAATAACACTGGTTATGCAGTCATACACGAAGGATATGTTAGTGGTGTTAACATTTCTGTGCTGGGGGCTGCAGAACAGAACTGAAAGCACATGTGTGCTATGATCACATATGCTCTTATGAGGCCTCATTTCTGTGTGAGTGAAATCTTTGCAGGACATTGCCCATGAGCCGCATATTCTATGTGTTTGGAGTATTGAATGAATACCTGTAGACTTTGCACGCTGGAACACCATTCAACAAAGTTATTTCTGCCAGCTCTTCAGGCCAGGGGGCTTTCTGAGTGGATGTAGCTCTGTAAACCGTATAAGAGCTGCTCAGTGTGGGGTGCTGTGCTCTGATTGAGGATATGGCACATTCCTGGCAGACTAATAAATAGGTGGCAAATATTGCCAACTGAGTGACACTCACTCAATCACAGGAGGAATGGAGGATGCATTGGGGCTCAACCCATGATGTGTCAGTCACTCATCCTAAAACCAGGAGCATTGCTCACTGACCTCAACATCCTGAGACCTTAACAAGTGTGCGACCCCAAACAAGCATATGTCGCAACTTCTCGGCGAGCAGACTTAAAACATACCTTTGGGTCAACAGTCAGGCTTGCTGAAGATGGAATTAAAACATTTCATGACCTCATTGTCATTTCCCAGAGGGTAGGTTTGGAGCATTGCCAAAAAGGGTCATTGTCTTGAAACATCTTTGCAAAACTGCCTCTAAAGTGGTTTGTATTGCAAGCTGTAGAAACTGCTTTTTAGGTGTCAAATCACTCATTCGCCTTTTTAAAGATCTATCAGTCCCATAATACACTGCTAAATCTATTGAAACATGTCATTAACCTATAAATGCTGTAAATTCCATAAAAACATGTTTTTTCTAATCACATCAGGTTTGACCAGTATGTTTAAGCTGCATAATTTATCGCTATTTTTTTATTGGCTCCAAGGATGGCTCAACCCCATTGTTTGAAGCGTTAGCCCTTTCTCCATTGGTTGACCTCATCAGCCCCCCACCCCTACGTTTGGGTCTACACCCGTCCCTAAGCCATACAATGATTGATGCATGAATTTCAGGTTCCATACGTAATATGCCGGGCAAGTCTTTGTGCGGAAATTGTATTGGAGGCATACGCCCTCCCTACAAAAGACACGGGACACCACCTGATAGTATTTTCCATGCAGTTTCCAAAGTTCTGCAGTGAGCGTTGCTAGCAGGGCGCATGCGCACACATACACATCCAGTTTCACAAACTCTGCCCCATATTTTCCCTGCTAAAGCCACGCCTCTTGGGGACGAAAGTTACACGAATGCCCTCAGTGTAAGGAAAACAGATAGTGCGTGTGATAAGCAAAGTCTGTCAAATATGGTTTATGCAAGATTACACTTGTGTAAAACTAATTACACACACCCCTGATCACAAGCCCTTTCTTTAACACAGATGACACCCCAGGAAGTGATATGGTAGTGGTTGTAAAATTATAAATAGAACGTACCAATACTGCAAGAATAAATACCCACCCCCCACAATCCCAAAGATGGTGCATCCCTCAGTGGGCTCAGTATCCTGACTAAGTCTGGGCAGTGAACTCATCTCTACTTGCGGAGTTTGCTGAGTTTCTAGAGTTTCCCGCACTCCGCGTTATGCGGAGCTCGAGTCTTTTTACCTGCTTGCGTTTGTCAACATAAAGCTGACGAGCGCAAGCGAGGAAAATCCACCTCCCTGTGAGATTTTTCCTCGTTTGTGATCGTCAACATCAAGTTGGCAAGCACGAGCATGGAAAATCAACATCCTGGCGAGATTTCTCAACGCGGGCGGTCAGATTTCTCATTGCGAGTGGTTGCGTACGCTCGCAACAGCACGCGCTGAGAAACTGTCTGTTTGCATTGAGAAAGCTGCCGCTCGAGTAAAATTCTACTTGAGTGGCAGAAAGAAAGCAGTGCCCGCTTGCGCTGTTGAAGGTGACATTTGCGATGTTTGCACAGTGCGGACAAGCAGCTGGCACTGAAAATCACCTCGAACGGCATTTATTTAGCACACTCCACCGCTTGTGGAGCTCCGCGTAGTGCGGCAGAGTTGTTTTGCACTTCACAGAGTTCCATGTAGTGGAACTCCGAGAATATCACCCAGGCTTAATCCTGACAGTGGAATGAGACCTTTCTGGTTTAGATGGTTCTCTTGTCCCTCAGAAAGAAATGCACTGGTCACATCAGAATGGCCGCTCTCAGGGTCACCTATGTTCTATTATAGCACCTTCTTGGGTTCAATGCCAACCTGGTTGTTTTTACTACGGAGGAAGCGATACTTTGAAGAGTGTAAGGGCTTTAAGTGAGTGCACTAGAATGACAGGTAGGACGGTCAAGGATGTGCAGAGGGAAGGCTCTGTACCGAATTCACTCAATCAGAAAGCAGATAATGCAAAGTAATGTGATTATAAAATGTAAGCTGAGATAGTAAGGCAGAGTGCAGTCTGTTGCTTATGCCTTCACCGAGCACTGCACCTGGTTCGAAGGCTGTCAGAAAATATTATAAGTGTTTGTCAGCAGTAAGTACAGGTCCCGCGGCTTTCCTCGCATACTGTATTCTTTGGTGGTTCGAGGCATGGGGTACAACCAGCTGCATAAATGCACTGCCTGAGGGGACCCACACATGAAGACTCCAGAGAGCTGGCACAAAAGATATGAAACACCCGAGGGGTCCCAGACAGTTGGTATCCAGGGATGTTAAATACAGATAGGTATCTGTGACAATAACTAAAAGATGTCGCACAGCACTCAACTAGTCGTGGTAGAAAGTCTACAGTTAGAATACTTGTTCGAAGACTGGTGGTGCCACAGTACAGGCCCGCTACCGGTAAGGGCAATGATGGTGTTAATCCAAACTACTACAGTTCACTAAATCATAAAACAATATACTGGAGTACTCCAAAAATGTGTTTAAATAACACTGTTTGGGGACAAATAAGCAGAGACGTCAGTCCATAAGTCGAAGATTATGTGATATATTTTTGTCATCTTTATTGTGTTCATACGCTTCCAACCGAGTACATGATCCTCAGCCGACACGTGTTTCGTCCCCAATGGGATATTTTCAAGGCGTGTGACTACAGACTGTATTTCTTATTCCTCTCACAATAATAGATGAAGTAATACAATGTAGGATCCAGAGTAAGAGTTTCTTCCTGGTGATCTCTCCTGTGGCCTCTTGGACTTCTGGATTCTTCCTAATCACAAATGTAGTCGTCCTCATCTGTTTATCATCAGTATTTTCAAGCTCACACTGATGTGGTGTTTCTATTCAGTCGTGGGCAGCACCGGTGAGGAGAGCCCTGATAGGCTCCGTCCTGTCCTGCGCAAAATGCAATGTGGGACACTACTGCTGCTTCCAAAGCACCTACCACCGCTGCTACTGCCACTACTGCTGCTACTACTGCCACTGCTGCTGCTACTACTCACACTACTGCTGCTTCCAAAGCACCTACCACTGCCTCTACCGCTGCTTCTACTGCCACTACTGCTGCTGCTACTGCCACTGCCACTGCTGCTGATTTAATGGCAGCTACTACTGCTTCTACCCCTGCTGCTACTGCCACTACTGCTGCTACTACTGCCACTGCTGCTGCTACTACTGCCACTACTGCTGCTTCCAAAGCACCTACCACCGCTCCTACTGCCACTACTGCTGCTACTACTGCCACTGCTGGTGCTACTACTGCCACTACTGCTGCTTCCAAAGCACCTACTACCGCTCCTACTGCCACTACTGCTGCTACAACTGCCGCTGCTGCTGATTTAATGGCAGCTACCACTGCTTCTACCCCTGCTGCTACTGCCACTACTGCTGCTACTACTGCCACTGTTGCTGCTACTACTGCCACTACTGCTGCTTCCAAAGCACCTACCACCGCTCCTACTGCCACTACTGCTGCTACTACTGCCACTGCTGGTGCTACCACTGCCTCTACCGCTGCTCCTACTGCCACTCCTGCTACTACTGCCACTACTGCTGCTTCCAAAGCACCTACCACTGCTCCTACTGCCACTACTGCTGCTACTACTGCCACTGCTGGTGCTCCTACTGCCACTACTGCTGCTACCACTGCCACTGCTGCTGATTTAATGGCAGCTACCACTGCTTCTACCCCTGCTGCTACTGCCACTACTGCTGCTACTACTGTCACTGCTGCTGCTACTACTCACACTACTGCTACTTCCAAAGCACCTACCACTGCCTCTACCGCTGCTCCTACGGTCACTCCTGCTACTACTGCACTACTGCTGCTTCCAAAGCACCTACCACTGCTCCTACTGCCACTACTGCTGCTACCACTGCCACTGCTGCTGATTTAATGGCAGCTACCACTGCTTCTACCCCTGCTGCTACTGCCACTACTGCTGCTACTACTGTCACTGCTGCTGCTACTACTCACACTACTGCTACTTCCAAAGCACCTACCACTGCCTCTACCGCTGCTCCTACTGCCACTCCTGCTACTACTGCCACTGCTGGTGCTACCACTGCCTCTATCGCTGCTCCTACTGCCAATCCTGCTACTACTGCCACTACTGCTGCTACTACTGCCACTACTGCTGCTACTACTGCCACTGCTGGTGCTACCACTGCCTCTATCGCTGCTCCTACTGCCAATCCTGCTACTACTGTCACTACTGCTGCAACTACTGTCACTGCTGCTGCTACTACTGCCTCTACTGCTGCTTCCAAAGCACCTACCACTGCCTCTACTGCTGCTCCTACTGCCACTCCTGCCACTACTGCTGCAACTACTGTCACTGCTGCTGCTACTACTGCCACTACTGCTGCAACTACTGTCACTGCTGCTGCTGCTACTACTGCCACTACTGCTGCTACCAAAGCACCTACCACTGCCTCTACCGCTGCTCCTACTGCCACTCCTGCTACTACTGCCACTACTGCTGCTACCAAAGCACCTACCACTGCCTCTACCACTGCTCCTACTGCCACTACTGCTACTAGCAAAGACCCTTCCACTGCTTCTACCGTTGCTCCTACTGTCACTGCTGTTGCTTCCACAGAAGCTACCACTGTTTCTGCACTGCTGCTACTGTTAGAACTGCTGCTGCTGCTACTGCCACTACTCCCAGCCCTGCTACCACTGCTGCTGATGCTCCCACTTCTGCTGCCACTGTTCCTGCCATGTTTGCTCTGGCTCTGCTGCTGATGCTTCTGTCACTGCTGCTGCTGATGCTCCCACTTATGCTGCCACTGTTCCTGCCACATCTGCTGCTGGCTCTGCTGCTGATGCTTCCGTCACTGCTGCTACTGATGCTTCCACTTCTGCTGCTGTTGTTACTGCTACTGATGCTCCCACTTCTGCTGCCACTGTTCCTGCCATGTCTGCTGCAGGCTCTGCTGCTGCTACTGATGCTCCCACTTCTGCTGCCACTGTTCCTGCCACGTCTGCTGCTGGCTCTGCTGCTGATGCTTCTGTCACTGCTGCTACTGATGCTTCCACTTCTGCTGCTGTTGTTACTGCTGCTGATGCTCCCCCTTCTGCTGCTGCTGTCACTTCTGCTGCCACTGTTCCTGCTACGTCTGCTGCTGGCTCTGCTGCTGATGCTTCTGTCACTGCTGCTACTGATGCTTCCACTTCTGCTGCCACTGTTCCTGCCACGTCTGCTGCTGGCTCTGCTGCTGATGCTTCTGTCACTGCTGCTACTGATGCTTCCACTTCTGCTGCTGCTGACACTTCTGCTGCCACTGTTCCTGCTACGTCTGCTGCTGGCTCTGCTGCTGATGCTTCTGTCACTGCTGCTACTGATGCTTCCACTTCTGCTGGCTGCTGTTGTTACTGCTGCTGATGCTCCCCCTTCTGCTGCTGCTGTCACTTCTGCTGCCACTGTTCCTGCTACGTCTGCTGCTGGCTCTGCTGCTGATGCTTCTGTCACTGCTGCTACTGATGCTTCCACTTCTGCTGCTGCTGTCACTTCTGCTGCCACTGTTCCTGCTACGTCTGCTGCTGGCTCTGCTGCTGATGCTTCTGTCACTGCTGCTACTGATGCTTCCACTTCTGCTGCTGTTGTTACTGCTACTGATGCTCCCACTTCTGCTGCCACTGTTCCTGCCATGTCTGCTGCAGGCTCTGCTGCTGCTACTGATGCTCCCACTTCTGCTGCCACTGTTCCTGCCACGTCTGCTGCTGGCTCTGCTGCTGATGCTTCTGTCACTGCTGCTACTGATGCTTCCACTTCTGCTGCTGTTGTTACTGCTGCTGATGCTCCCCCTTCTGCTGCTGCTGTCACTTCTGCTGCCACTGTTCCTGCTACGTCTGCTGCTGGCTCTGCTGCTGATGCTTCTGTCACTGCTGCTACTGATGCTTCCACTTCTGCTGCCACTGTTCCTGCCACGTCTGCTGCTGGCTCTGCTGCTGATGCTTCTGTCACTGCTGCTACTGATGCTTCCACTTCTGCTGCTGCTGACACTTCTGCTGCCACTGTTCCTGCTACGTCTGCTGCTGGCTCTGCTGCTGATGCTTCTGTCACTGCTGCTACTGATGCTTCCACTTCTGCTGGCTGCTGTTGTTACTGCTGCTGATGCTCCCCCTTCTGCTGCTGCTGTCACTTCTGCTGCCACTGTTCCTGCTACGTCTGCTGCTGGCTCTGCTGCTGATGCTTCTGTCACTGCTGCTACTGATGCTTCCACTTCTGCTGCTGCTGTCACTTCTGCTGCCACTGGTCCTGCTACGTCTGCTGCTGGCTCTGCTGCTGATGCTTCTGTCACTGGTGCTACTGATGCTTCCACTTCTGCTGGCTGCTGTTGTTACTGCTGCTGATGCTCCCCCTTCTGCTGCTGCTGTCACTTCTGCTGCCACTGTTCCTGCTACGTCTGCTGCTGGCTCTGCTGCTGATGCTTCTGTCACTGCTGCTACTGATGCTTCCACTTCTGCTGGCTGCTGTTGTTACTGCTGCTGATGCTCCCCCTTCTGCTGCTGCTGTCACTTCTGCTGCCACTGTTCCTGCTACGTCTGCTGCTGGCTCTGCTGCTGATGCTTCTGTCACTGCTGCTACTGATGCTTCCACTTCTGCTGCCACTGTTCCTGCCACGTCTGCTGCTGGCTCTGCTGCTGATGCTTGTGTCACTGCTGCTACTGATGCTTCCACTTCTGCTGCTGCTGTCACTTCTGCTGCCACTGTTCCTGCTACGTCTGCTGCTGGCTCTGCTGCTGATGCTTCTGTCACTGGTGCTACTGATGCTTCCACTTCTGCTGCTGTTGTTACTGCTACTGATGCTCCCACTTCTGCTGCCACTGTTCCTGCCATGTTTGCTCTGGCTCTGCTGCTGATGCTTCTGTCACTGCTGCTGCTGATGCTCCCACTTATGCTGCCACTGTTCCTGCCACATCTGCTGCTGGCTCTGCTGCTGATGCTTCTGTCACTGCTGCTACTGATGCTTCCACTTCTGCTGCTGTTGTTACTGCTACTGATGCTCCCACTTCTGCTGCCACTGTTCCTGCCATGTCTGCTGCAGGCTCTGCTGCTGCTACTGATGCTCCCACTTCTGCTGCCACTGTTCCTGCCACGTCTGCTGCTGGCTCTGCTGCTGATGCTTCTGTCGCTGCTGCTACTGATGCTTCCACTTCTGCTGCTGTTGTCACTGCTGCTGATGCTCCCCCTTCTGCTGCTGCTGTCACTTCTGCTGCCACTGTTCCTGCTACGTCTGCTGCTGGCTCTGCTGCTGATGCTTCTGTCACTGCTGCTACTGATGCTTCCACTTCTGCTGCCACTGTTCCTGCCACGTCTGCTGCTGGCTCTGCTGCTGATGCTTCTGTCACTGCTGCTACTGATGCTTCCACTTCTGCTGCTGCTGACACTTCTGCTGCCACTGTTCCTGCTACGTCTGCTGCTGGCTCTGCTGCTGATGCTTCTGTCACTGCTGCTACTGATGCTTCCACTTCTGCTGGCTGCTGTTGTTACTGCTGCTGATGCTCCCCCTTCTGCTGCTGCTGTCACTTCTGCTGCCACTGTTCCTGCTACGTCTGCTGCTGGCTCTGCTGCTGATGCTTCTGTCACTGCTGCTACTGATGCTTCCACTTCTGCTGCTGCTGTCACTTCTGCTGCCACTGTTCCTGCTACGTCTGCTGCTGGCTCTGCTGCTGATGCTTCTGTCACTGCTGCTACTGATGCTTCCACTTCTGCTGGCTGCTGTTGTTACTGCTGCTGATGCTCCCCCTTCTGCTGCTGCTGTCACTTCTGCTGCCACTGTTCCTGCTACGTCTGCTGCTGGCTCTGCTGCTGATGCTTCTGTCACTGCTGCTACTGATGCTTCCACTTCTGCTGCTGCTGTCACTTCTGCTGCCACTGTTCCTGCTACGTCTGCTGCTGGCTCTGCTGCTGATGCTTCTGTCACTGGTGCTACTGATGCTTCCACTTCTGCTGGCTGCTGTTGTTACTGCTGCTGATGCTCCCCCTTCTGCTGCTGCTGTCACTTCTGCTGCCACTGTTCCTGCTACGTCTGCTGCTGGCTCTGCTGCTGATGCTTCTGTCACTGCTGCTACTGATGCTTCCACTTCTGCTGCCACTGTTCCTGCCACGTCTGCTGCTGGCTCTGCTGCTGATGCTTGTGTCACTGCTGCTACTGATGCTTCCACTTCTGCTGCTGCTGTCACTTCTGCTGCCACTGTTCCTGCTACGTCTGCTGCTGGCTCTGCTGCTGATGCTTCTGTCACTGGTGCTACTGATGCTTCCACTTCTGCTGGCTGCTGTTGTTACTGCTGCTGATGCTCCCCCTTCTGCTGCTGCTGTCACTTCTGCTGCCACTGTTCCTGCTACGTCTGCTGCTGGCTCTGCTGCTGATGCTTCTGTCACTGCTGCTACTGATGCTTCCACTTCTGCTGGCTGCTGTTGTTACTGCTGCTGATGCTCCCCCTTCTGCTGCTGCTGTCACTTCTGCTGCCACTGTTCCTGCTACGTCTGCTGCTGGCTCTGCTGCTGATGCTTCTGTCACTGCTGCTACTGATGCTTCCACTTCTGCTGCCACTGTTCCTGCCACATCTGCTGCTGGCTCTGCTGCTGATGCTTGTGTCACTGCTGCTACTGATGCTTCCACTTCTGCTGCTGCTGTCACTTCTGCTGCCACTGTTCCTGCTACGTCTGCTGCTGGCTCTGCTGCTGATGCTTCTGTCATTGCTGCTGCTGATGCTCCCACTTCTGCTGCCACTGTTCCTGCCACGTCTGCTGCTGCTGCTGCTGACTCTGCTGCTGCTGCTCCTGTTCCCATTGCTATCATTGCTGCTGCGGTCAGTGTCTGCTGCTGATCCTCTTCTGCCGCAAGGGGTCATTAGCGCCTCCCAGACAACCTGGGCTCCAACAGACCCATCCATGTGGCCCTATCCTCACTCGTGGGCCCCACGCACCACAGCTTCCTGGAGCAGACTCCGAGCTTGAAGTGAGCGGGAGCTGACAGGAACTCAGTTGCACTACTTTTATATTTGTAATTAAAGAGTTCCACTACTACTTATTGCCATTTTTACAGTTTCAATATGATCCTTTTGCAGTTACAGCATGAATATTAAATGTTATACTTAATGTTATTGTCTTTGACAGTCTAATTTTGCTACTAGTCCTTCCCTGTGCGTGTGTGCGTGTGAGGACGTGTGGGAATACGTGCTTGCAATTGTGTATGTGTCTGAGCAGGTGGTTGGGTGGAAGTGCCAAAATGCTGCTTATGCCACAGAGCACAAGAAAGGGCGCCCCCTTGAGAGGTTTCCGGAGAGAGCACATGAGCGGGTGCTGAAGTAAGTCACCACTAGGGAGAGTAGTGCTTAGAAGCACACAGTGCGTGCGCCTTGTGAAAGTTCTACGTAAGGTGCCATCAACGGACCTGTTCAGCAAACAAATTTACATATGAATGTGTTAATAATTCAAGATGTCTTAGCATGACTTCGCAAGTTAATTGAAAGTTGTGCAATAGTTTTTATAAAAAGAAAATAAATCTCAACATGCAGGTGTATATTTTTTTATCAAATTTATATACAAATTAAAACTTGAAGTTAGATGTAGGTTAGATGTAGGTCATTGTCAGGGCCATTACCTATGGGTGGGTTGGGCACCTGGATAGCTCTGCTTGGGCAGGGTGGGTGCTGTCCCAAGCAGTGAAGGTGTTCCATGGCTGGAGCCAGATGTCTGAGGTGGGATCCAGTGGTGGCCCTGTTCCTGTAAATGGCTCCTTACTGAAAGTGTGAATAATTGGGTTATTAACCAGAGGAAGACATTATCTATAGTAATTGTGTGTTACGGAGACAACTTCTGGCAGAGAAACTGCATGCAAAAAGAACTATTGATGGACAGAATGCAGAACAATGTCATACATTCACCCCAGTACAGAGATCTGGGCCTAAATCCATAGTTTTTTTGCTCACCATGCCATTCCAGTTTGGACCCAGCCATACGCAAATCAGTCTTGATACTGTGCCCAATGGGAACAGTCCAGCCTGAACTGCCAGGCCAGGTCCTCCCTGGACTGGATACAAGCATCCTAGAATCGGTTTCGGGGTTTCACCCCTCTTCAACCAGGATAGTTTGATTCCAGTGGCATGGAGAGCACAGGACTCATGTGTGAGCATACCTGTCCCATAGGGATATTAAGTGATTTGCCCACAATCACAGGATGTTGACACCGAGACTCAAACCTGGTTCCCACTGGCTCCAAAGTTGGCAGCTCAGGCCATTAAGCCACATCTACCCTTAAGGTTCCCCTGGTGGGACACCTTAACCTCAAGACGGTCCAAGAGTCAGTCCCCTCCCTTTGACTGGCCTGGAATGGATGTAGACATTAGGATGTATCACTGGTCTTGCCCAACCTATCAGTTGTCTGGGAGGTTGGGAACACAGACAATGGTCCCCTGGTATATTTGTACATTGTGTGGTCAATTTCGGAAGCAAGGTGGTGGACATAATTGGACATTTGGACCCTGGTGTAGCTCTAGGGTCAAGTACATACAACACTGAGTCTGTGACACTTTAGAGCACAAATATCCCTCTAAGAGTTTGGAAGATGATGTGTTTTCTCCTGGGTTGTGTTACTCAAGTAGGTAATTCCTGACAGTCACACAAAACTCATGTTAACACACGAGAACATAGGGGCATATCAGCAAGGTGAGGCGATAGAATTATCGCCGCTTTTGCGGCCGTTTTCGGCCGAAAAGCGGCAATAATTTTATCGTCTAATTAGCAAGCTAACGCGTGAAAACTTGCGTTAGCGTAGGAATTCCTAACGCCCAGCGTTGCAAAGTGGGCGTTCCTGACCTGACATGACAGGAGAAATGTCGCTAAGCGACATTTCTCCTATCATCAAGCCCCACGCTATGAAGCATAGCGGCAAGAAAAGTACCGATAACCCCTGTTATCGCTACTTTCCTTACACCTGCTTCAGGACTGACTTAGCCATGATATCCTATGGAAGGTGGATATCATGGCTAAGTTTGTGGGGCCCTATCAACAAGTTAACGCCACATTGCGTGAGATTATCGCTGGGTTTCCAGCGATAATCTCACGTTAGGCAGTTAGCGTGAGGATTTTTATCGCTTTTGAGATAAGCGTTGCTAATAGCACGCTATCTCAGCGATAAAAACCCATGCTAGCCATCGATAATTATCCTAGCGCTAAGTGCGCTTAGCGATAATTATCGCCTGTTGTTGCTGATATGCCCCATAAAGAGGGATGAATGCGGAGTTACTTACACTTTGTATCACCTGCAGACCAACGCATTGGTAGAATGATTCAAATTGAGGCTGAGAGCATGACCGGTGATTTAGAACAGCACTTGAAGATGACGCAGGTCATTCTCTTGCCATGCTTGCTATTCATTTACAGGAAGGTCCCCCAGAAATGAGTGGGGTTCACCCTATTGAAGCCATCTTTTGCCAGCTTGCCTGGAGTTTCAACTTCTTAATGTAGTGCAGGCAGGGTAAGAAGGAAACCAGAGGTTAAGAAGAAGTGGGAAGGAAAACAGAGGTCCCTCAAACATGATGTGGTGGACTATGCGGTGGGCCTCCAGATGGAAATGCTCCAGATGATGTCAGAGGTGAAGGTGAACATCCAGGCCAGCCAGGCGCTGATCCCGGAGCTGTATGCACTGGGCACACGGCTGGTGAGAAGCTAATGATCTTGGAGCTAACCAGGGACATGGCTTTGGATGAAAAGTAGGCTGACTACTTGTAAGGGTTGGACTTCACCAATAACTGCACCTCCAACAACCTCTTACATGGCCTGGCCTCCCTATAGCTGATGCAATTGGTGTATGGCCCAACTCATGCGAAAGGACATACTATCGACTCTGTCTTTAGTAATGTTACAAATCTCCAGATTCAGACCCACTACCTCTAACATCGACAGACCACTTCCTACTTACTTCCCATCACCTTACCCCTTTCCACCCCTCGGCCTCCCCCTCCCCCGGTCAGTCGGTTGGCACACCATTGTTCCAAACTGAGCCTGAAGGCTTGGTCCGCTGCCCTGGAGGCAGCGAGAACCAAACTCTCTGACCGCATCACCTCATCAACCTGTCGGTTTAATGAATGGATCAATGATTCACTAGACACGGGCCTACCGACCAGGTGGCATAGGAATGCCAAGTCGGGCAAACAAATCCCCCTGGTTCAAAGCCCATCTTATTGCCCTGAAAAAGATGTGAAAGCATTTGAAAGAGCCTCGGCATGTGGCTGGATTGCAGCCTCATGATGGACCACCACGCAAAAAAGCTCACTGTCAGCTGCTTCGGTGTCCTGAGATTGCTGTGGAAGGTCCTCCCTCTTCTCCGTTTAACAGCCAGAAGGCTGAACGCTATCGCACCTGGACTACAGGAATGCCAAGGTATCTTGACGCGCCCCAATACATGGTTAAAAGGTTGCAGGTTGTCCAGAACGCCGCTGTCAGGCTCCTTATGAACATCCCGAGACACTTGGCTGCCAAAAAGACTCTGGCAGAACTTCACTGGCTCCAGGTGGAGTGGCAAATTCAATTCAAGACCTTATGCATTATACATAAGCTACGCAACAAATAAGACCCGTACTGTTAAGACCTTTTGCCACACCTTACAGGCCAGGAAGGCTGTTTAGATCCTCTTCGGCACATCTGTTGATCCGCAGATTCCAATGGGGAGGCCGTTCAATGCCCTATTTGGCTCCTAAACTCTGGAAAACCCTACCTTCAGAGTTCACCCTACTGGAGCACGAGTTCTCCTTCCGTAAAAGCCCTAAAAACCTGGCTGTTCAGGTACTAATCTTCCACTCTGTGGCCACCTGATGACCTGCGATGTCTGTTCTAGCGCTGGGAGTCCTCTGGGTAGCCATGCGCGTTATAAGAACGCTATACTAGACTAGATCCCACTCAGGACTGGTACCAACATCCATCTCTGTCTGGAACCAGTTTGGGGATGCTGGCATGGACAAAATCCTCACAATCTAACTGAGCCCCTGATTGGCTCCTGCTAGACCCTTTGATCCTAGCACAGATCCATTTCTGCAGCCAACCGCAAATTCAACCCTCTCAAAACCAGAACGTCTACTGGACCCTAAGCCTAGCATCTGAAACTATCTGACCTTTACTTGTCCTGGTGGTCTTCTGTGCTGGTCCTCCTTAGAGCACGGAACACCTCTGTAGCACATCTGTCTCCAGTTAGGACCAGGGCAGGATGTGGCACTGCCTGATGGACTGGCTGCCTTGGGTGAGAGGAGCACTCACCAGCAGGAAGAGACAGTGAAGAGTCCAGGAGTCCCTACCCTTCCACCGGAGCTATAGATTCACCATGAGTGAAGCACAAGTGATGATGGACAGTGAATCCAGTAATCCAGGCAGCACCTTGCCCATGGTACCCAGAGTGCAGACAAGCCAGCCTTGAGTTGTGATGGTCTTGCCCACCCCTGACCTATCACAAGATCTTTCTTCTATCCACAGTAGCGCCCGCATAGACGGATCCAAAGCTTTTCACTCAGCTCAGTCTTGGCACGGTGACATTGGAATTGGAAGTGGAACGAGATTTGTAAAGCGCACTAAACCCGAGGGTATCAAAGCGCTAGTGCAAACTGGGAAAACAACCGAAAGAGACCAAGGGGCATATTATCAAGGACGGCGTTAAAAATTATCGCCACTTTGGCGGCAGAAAACTGCCGCTAAAGCCCATGTTCTGGTGTAAACATGAGCTTCAATTGGAATTCCATAGAGCATATTATCAAGCCCATTATCGCCGCTTTAGCGATAATTTTAACGCCGTCCTTGATAATATGCCCCCAAGAAACCACACGCACGGGAGAGAGAAGAGCCAGGTTTTAAGATGCTTGTGAAACACGGACAAGGACTCGAGGGCCGTGATGGCCACAGGTAAAGTATTCCACAACTTAGCCATTGCCACCGAGAAGGAGCGGCCATCTCATCTGGTTTTGTTGGATCTGGGGACGACCACCTACCCCTGAGAGGATGAACTGAGCGGTCTTTTAGGCGTGGGGGTGACATGGGGGCAGGATCCTCTGTCCTGGGCTGTGGTGATGCCCTAAAACACCTGGGACCCTCTCAAGACTTTGTAGTGTAAACGTCCAGCTCCATGGCATGTTGAACTCAAGAATCATCCGCATCCTTCGGACAGTCTCTGTTTCTTGGCCCTGGAGTCCTAAACCCACCTCTATAGGAGCCCCTGGTCTTGGAGGACTCATAGACAAGAGGCATTTCCAATCCCTTGAGATCAGACTTTAAGAGTTCCCCTGTACACCTCACGGACACAACGACCCCTACAAACCGAAACACCAGCAGAGACTATGTAACAAGTGACACTTCTCGGTCGTGGTGGTGGCTGGATCGAACTTCTTGTCTATAGCCTGATCACTTAGACATCAAATACCAGCTATTGTATGCAAGTTATGTCCCAGACGAGCCTCTGCGCTCTTCTTTTTCTAGCGGGATTATAACCGTTTGATGCTTTGTTGCATGCGACTTTTAAAGATATTTATTTCTGCTTTAAGTTGTCTTTAACCTGTAAATTGTTCTGTTTTTAATGTTTTAACAATGTATTCTTTGATGATGAAACTAATGTTTCGAACGATCAATAAATGATACGATACGAAGCACCAATGGGAAATGACCAGTTGTGTCCTCTACTGATGACGTTATTGTTGGCGGGAAAACCTGGCCTTTTCCAGTGTGTGGGCAATTATTGTGCGAAGGCGCCTTTTTATCCTGACCAGTGCACTGCTGACATCTGTAGGGGGAGCCCCTATGAAAGCCAAATATAATGCTTTCTACCACTGCTCGCATTATTACTCACGCGACCTATCACAGCCCAGAGCGTTGCAAGTTATAGAAAGGTGGTCCAATGATCTCAGCTTGTTTAAGAAGTCATGGAAGCCATGTTTTGAACACGAGGGGAGAGAGGTGTGGATCCTTGGGTGGGGCAGATGTAGTCTCCTCTCTAAAAAGATCAGAGGCCCTGGCTCCTTCCTCCTCTGTCTGTGCCCCGCCCATTTCACCAATAATTCTAAAGTAGGGGCGGGCGGGTACAGTGTTTATGAACTCTGTGACAGAGGTAGAGTCTGTATGGAGTATCTGCAATCTGCTTTTAGAGGCTGAACCTGTAAAATTACTGTAGCTTTGTCTGAGTCAGCGCCTGTAAGAAGTACGTACTGTGCAAATAGAAGTCGAACCTGTAAGTTGTGTGTAATGTGTTGTCCGTAGTCGAATATATAAGATGTGTGTATTATGCTGCCTGAGACCGAGCCCGTAAGATGCGTTATCCTGCTGTCAGAGGTCATGCCTGCAAAGTGTGCATCCTGCTGTCTGAGGTTAAAACTGTAAGATGTGTGTCTACCCTGCTATCCGAGGCTGAGCTTAAAAGATGTATGTGTAAGATGTACGTGTGTATTCTGCTGTCGGAGGCTGAGTCTGTAAGATATCTGCGTCCTACTGCCTGAGGCCAAGCCTGTAAGATGCAGTATCCAGCTGTCAGACATCAAGCCTGTAATGTGCGTGTATCCTACCCAAAGCCGAGCCTGTAAGATGTGTGTCCATCCTGCTGTCTGAGGCCGAGCCTGTAACACAGTGGTATACTTCTGCCCGAAACTCAGCCTGTAAGATACGTGTGTCCTGCTGTTTGAGGCAAAGCCTGTAAGACATGTTATGTAGCTGTCACACATCAAGCCTGTAATGTTCGTGTATCCTGCTATACAAGGCTGAGCCTGTAAGATGTGTATCCAACCTTGTGCCCAAGGCCAAGCCTGTAAGATGGGTGTCCATCCTTTTGCCTGTCCTTCCTTCTGCCCAAAGCCGAGCCTGTAACGTGCGTCCATCCTGCTGTCTGAGGCTGAGCCTGTAAGATGCGAGTCCATCCTGCTGTCTGAGGCTGACCCTGTAAGATGTATGTCCATCCTTCTGCCCAAGGCTGAGCCTGTAAGATGTGTGTCCTTCCTTCGACCCAAGGCTGAGCCTGTAAAATGTGTGTCCATCCTTCTGTCTGAGGCCGAGCCTGTAAGATGTATGTCCATCCTGCTGTCTGAGGCTGAGCCTGTAAGATGTGTGTCCATCCTTTTGCCCGAGGCCGAGCCTCTAAGATGTGTGTCCACCCTGCTGTCTGAGGTCGAGCCTGTAAGATGTATGTCCATCCTGCTGTCTGAGGCTGAGCCTGAAAGATGTGTCTCCATCCTTCTGCCCAAGGCCAAGCCTGTAAGATGTGTGTCCATCCTTCTGCCCAAGGCCGAGCCTGTAAGATGTGTGTCCACTTTGCTGTCTGAGGTCGAGCCTGTAAGATGTATGTCCATCCTTCTGTCTGAGGCCGAGCCTGTAAGATGTATGTCCATCCTGCTGTCTGATGGTGAGCCTGTAAGATGTGTGTCCATCCTTCTGCCCGAGGCCGAGCCTGTAAGATGTGTGTCCATCCTGCTGTCTGAGGTCGAGCTTGTAAGATGTATGTCCATCCTGCTGTCTGAGGCCGAGCCTGTAAGATGTATCTCCACCCTGCTGTCTGATGTCAAGCCTGTAAGATGTATGTCCATCCTGCTCTCTGAGGCTGAGCCTCTAAGATGTGTCTCCATCCTTCTGCCCAAGGCCAAGCCTGTAAGATGTGTGTCCATCCTTCTGCCCAAGGCTGAGCCTGTAAAATGTGTGTCCATCCTTCTGTCTGAGGTCGAGCCTGTAAGATGTATGTCCATCCTGCTGTCTGAGGCCGAGCCTGTAAGATGTGTGTCCATTCTTCTGCCCGAGGCCGAGCCTGTAAGATGTGTGTCCATCCTGTTGTCTGAGGCCGAGCCTGTAAGATGTGTGTCCATCCTGCTGTGTGAGGTCAAGTCTGTAAGACGGGTAAAAACTGGGACAGGAGGAGCGTAGCTATCAACAGTACAGCGGGTGAAGTGGCACCGGGGCCTCTGGAAGTGAGAGACCCACTTCACCCCAATTAACGGGTTCTTTTTTACTACAAAACCATGGGATGGGGCCGAGTTCCCTCCTTGCATTATGGCCCACACAGCGATCGCTGCGCCCTGACGCAAGGACAGTTTTGCTGTCTCATGCCCCTGTCTATAATGTTTAGTAAGGTGGGGGAGCAGCTCCCTTGTCCTGGCTAAGCCCCCCCCCCCCCCATCCCACGCGCTGCCAGAGACTCATATCTGCATCCTGCCGCCTCAGCTGTTTATCTGTCAGAAGTGCTTGAAACCGCTGCAGAGCGCTGGCCCCGGGGAGACTCAAGGTCAGAGTCAAAATATTCAGGAAAATACCAATTAAACACATGGTAGCCCAGATCAAATGATTTCTTTCTGCGCGCGCTGTGCCCACCAGGCTGAAACTAACGTCACTCTCTGCTCTTTCACTCTCTCTCTCTCTCTCTGAACTTCACACCGCCCCCTCCCCGCACACCCCCGGCCCCTCTTTTCATCTCTCACGCCCCCCCAACTCTCTCTCTCTGTTTCTGAACTTTACTTCACGCCCCCTCTGTACCCCTGGCCCTCTCTTTTCATCTCTCACGCCCCCCCAACTCTCTCTCTCTCTGTTTCTGAACTTTACTTCACACGCCCTCTGTACCCCTGGCCCTCTCTTTTCATCTCTCACGCCCCCCCAACTCTCTCTCTCTCTGAACTTTACTTCACACCCCCTCTGTACCCCTGGCCCTCTCTTTTCATCTCTGATGAGCTCTCCCACCCCTGTGTCTGTCTCTCTCCTTCTCTGTTTCTGTACCTCTGACCCTCTCTTTTAATCTCTCATGCACTTTGTCTCTCTCTCTCTCTCCTTGCATGTCTGTCTCTCTCTCTCTCCTTGCATCTCTCTCTCCCTCTCTCTTCTCCCCCTCTCCCTCTCTCTCTCTCTCTCTCTCTCACTCACTCTCTCCTTGCATGCCTGTCTCTCTCCCTCTGAACTTCACATCACCCCGTCTTCACACACATCTGGCCCTTCTCTTCCTCTCTCCTCTTCTCTCTCTCTCTCTGCACTTTACCCCCTCTGCATAACTTGCCCCCTCTTTCTCTATCTCCCCCGTCTCTCCCTTTACCCCCCTCTTCTCCGCCCTTCTCTACCCCACACTTGCCCTCCTCTGCTTTCACCCCTTCCCTTCCACTGCCCCTCATTCTACCCGCCTCCTCTGCGCATGCTCTAGAACCGCAGCTGAAGGGTATCGTCACCAGGCTGTTCTGCAGACACGGTTTCTTCCTCCAGATGAAGTCGGACGGGACCATCGGCGGCACGAAGGAAGACTGCAGCTCGTCCAGTGAGTATGCGGTGGGCCTGGGCCCTGGGGCCACCCTCGGAGTGGGAGGGCAGTCTGGAAGGTGCCAGCCGAAGCACTACTGGGGCAGGAGGCCAGCACCCTTAGGGTTTCAGGATCACTTACCCATAATTCTGACATATTGAGAGCTACTGGAATTATGCGGCATGGGAGGACCAAATTATGCAGCAAGAACAGCAAATTATGCGGCATAATCAGTCATAATGGGGAACATCATTTCCTCATTTTTAAACATGTTAACACAATCTGGACAAATATGTCACCTCATTACAACACGTTTGACACCCAATTACAGTAATAAGCAACAGAAAGACGACCAGTCAACCTCTGGGAAGGGCTTTCCACTTCACTGCAACACGTGCTGCGTTTTTAGTAAGTTTAGCTCCATTTGAGTTAGACATTTCTTTTTGTTAAAATCTGCAGATTATGCAACAGATGGTAGATTATGTGGCAAATGTGGCAAATCCTCAAATATGCGAGAAATACTGTGGTCATAAAATCACTTAATTCCAGTGGCCCTAAATGTATTTCCCATTAAGACTGCTTTTCCCCTACAGCCTAGCATTCCCTGAAAACTAAATAGAGAAAAATCATGTTCCCTCAGCACAACAACTCTGTGACACAAACAGTGATGCAATAGGGGGCTACAGCCCAAACTCTGCACATTAAAAGTCAACAATGTCTTTACTCCAGTAGGAATGTGAAATACCCTGACCTCAGAGAGAACCAAACTCTTCTCAGAAAAGACATTATATGTAATGTTCGATAAAATGTAATTGGCCACCAGATCCTAACACACTAAAAAAGACACGACGCTGCCAGTTTACAAACCACCAAGGCCTGGATTTGAAGTTGTGAAAAATAAGGTGTGTATTTACCACTCCCGGTACCTATGATGATACCAGAGTGAGGGGGTACTCAACGGGTGTGATGAACAGTGGGTGAAAAATTGCTCTCTGGCAGCAGAGTGCGCAGATTTTTGCCTACACTTGGAGCGCAGACTTCCGGCAAAACCCAGCCAGTTGCCACATGGCAGAGTTTTTCTTGTACCCAGCTCGCCAATGTTAAGTTGGCGAGCGAAAATTTGTGTCCCATAGCACGATTTTTGGGCACTAGAATGTCTCCTTGCAAGATTTCTCAACATCGGTGTCCTGGCAGGTCGCAACCACTCGCGTTGAGAAAGCTGCCTCTCCAGTAGAAAATCTACTAGAGTGGCAGAAAGAAACTGCGCCCTCTGGTGCACTGTGTGGTGCATTTTACAGCGTGGAACACGCTCTCGGCGCTAAAAATAAGCATAAATAGCGTGACGTGGTAAATTCCGCCCGCTCGCAAAACTCTATCTTGCAAAGTTTTTATGTAACTCCGTGGAATTTTGCTTCGTAAAAGTACATGAGTTTCGCCCACCCGTAATCAATAGCTCCATGTCCTGAGTTTTCAACTTGGAAATGAGCATGACATGCAGAATCTGCATTTAATACACTGAATTCAGCATATTTTGCCTTTTTTCCAGGCCTTTCCCCCAGGAATTTCGACAGGTTTTACCTGATAAAATCTATCAGGGGCAAACTTTGAGGGTGTGATACACATCAAACACAAGGAGATGATGGACGGAGCACTGAACCTTTTCAAACACACCCCAGTCACAGATCTGGGTCGAATCCATCATCATTCTTTAGCTCACTTCGCCACCTCAGTTCAGACACAGCCTTATGCAAATCAGTCTTGACCCTGTGACCCCTTGGGAACAGTCCAGCCTGAACTGCCAAGCCAGGTCTTCCCTGAACCGGAAAAAAGCCTCCTGGGACCGGTTTCGGGCTAACAGACCTCTTCAGCCAGTCTAGCTTCAATCCAGTGGGAAAGTGAGCAAGGGACCCACGTCTGGGCATTCCCTGCCAACATAGCTGTGTCTGAACTAAGGTGGCGAAGTGAGCTAGAGAATGATGATGGATTCAACACAGATCTGTGACCGGGTATGAGTGTCTGAAAAGTTTCACTGCTCCATCCATCTTCTTCTTGTGTTCGCTTTGTTTGCCCTAAGTTGGCAGGGTATGCTCAGACGTGAGGGTGTTACCCAGACACCGGTCCCAGGATGCTTGTTTCCGGTTCAGGGAAAACTTGGCTTGGCAGTTCGGGCTGGACTGTTCCCATGAGGCACAGGGTCAAGACTGGTTTGCATATAGCTGGGTCTGAACTGAAGTGACGAAGTGAGCTAAAGAATGATGATGGATTCAACTCAGATCTGTGACTTGGGGTGAGTGTCTGAAAAGTTTCAGCACTCCGTTCATCATCTCCTTGTGTTTGCTTTGTTCACCCTAAGTTGGCAGGGTATGCCCAGACATGGGTTCCTTGCTCACTTTGCCACTGGATTCAAGCTAGCCTGGCTGATGAGGGTGTGATACACATCACGTAACTTTGAATTCAGACCCCTGTGATAGGAGTCGGAATGTAATGAATGTAACGCTTAACTTGTAATTAGGGCACAAGGGTCACCATTCATCCGACTGTAGATCCATGTCAGACACTGAAACAACTCTCCTCTGGTCACAGAAATATTCTGACCATCCAAGACCTCGACCTCCCCTGGCCATTGAGATCTTGTAACCATCCGTTGAGGACACAAGCATCTGTTGGTGCCTCGGATAGCCCAATCGCCCATCCTTCCTTTAGCATCATCTCTTTCAGAGATAATCCAACCACACACCAACCCACAAATCATTCTTGACCTAATGTAAAGGCACACTATGAATCTGTGGATCCTCAGATACCAGAGATGACCCTTCTATCTACGCATCCTTTAAGCATCATTGGACCTAAGAGATTTCATTCATCAACCCTCAGCTCAACCATCCCCTGATTCGTAAGTAATTCATCCATTCAACAACAAAAAGAATCATTCTCTGGTGCCTAACAAAAATGAATGTGTCCTCATGTAACGCAACTGGTGCCATGTAAAGCGCTCATATCCTATACCTTCGGATCAAGTTCGCGCTATATAAAACTCGGTGAAATAAAAAAAAAAGCCAAGACAACTAACCAGTTTCCTTAAATCCAACCATCCTCTGATGCCAGATACAATATAAACATCAACCACACCCAACAATCTTTTAATGCCAGAGATATTTCAAGGTATCGCCATCAAATAGTCCAAACATCCACAAAGCAGAGAACCGGTTTGGATCCTGTAGAGAATACAAACATCCAGCAAGAGTGA
This sequence comes from Triturus cristatus, assembly GCF_964204655.1. NCBI lineage: Eukaryota > Metazoa > Chordata > Amphibia > Caudata > Salamandridae > Triturus > Triturus cristatus. The sequence continues at coordinate 812,969,532 of NC_140595.1, forward strand.
GGGCATCTTGAGATGCTGGAGAGGCCCAACCACCCAGCAAGTACCAAACCATCACCTGATCAAAGAGAGAATCAACCACCAATCAAGGAACTGACTAACATCTGATTGCAGAGATAAGTCAAGCAGCAGCTGCAAACAAAGTCTTCACAGTGTAGGGATTACCCAACCTCCCACCACGAATCACATCCTCCTCTGATCCTAAAGATAATTTGACCACCCAGCAAGTATCCAAGCATCACTTGCTCCCCAGAACTACCATTCACTAAGGTCCCAACCATCCATGAGTCCAAAGATAAGACACCAAGACATCGAAAGTCCCGTTGCTTGAGATAATAGAGTCTACCTAGAACTGGGCCGTCATTTGATCCCTCAACAATTATCATTTCACCCAAAACCCAACTAGGCACCCTCCTAAGAGATAATCTAGTGCCTAATTTGCAACAACAAAACTACATAACTAAATCGTGCATGACCATACATATTCTGCCTCTTTATCTCACTCTTGCTGGTTCTTTTTCATTCCTTCTTCCTCATTTTGTTACTGTTTACCTATCTTTCTCCATCCTTTTTCTTTTTTGTTCCTTCTTTCTCTTTTCTTTGGGTCAAAGTCTGACCCCGGAAAACAAGTTCCGAAACCTAAAATGAGTGTCGGTGCCCACCACCTACAACCACTGGTTCAAAATAAGCACAGTTAATCCACCCATCCACCAAGACCACCTACATCCTGTGATGTATGAGGCGAGAAACCCCCACCAAGAACTCGGCAATGAACTGCTCCCACGGTCCAATTCCAGAGATGATTCTCTTTCCAATGATAATCCAGCCACACGCGAGTAATTAAACTATTCTGTCATCCCTTCGATCACCCACCAAGAACCCATCCTCTGATTCCAGAGATAATCTATGTATCCACCAATTCAACCACCCGTGGACCCAAGTAATCCAGACATCACCAACCCACCTATTCACTAAGAAACCAGTCAGTCAATGAAATAACCACCAATCAAATGTGAGGACAGGTGTAGACACTCCCAACGGGAGTCTCTTTACATAAATATATGTAGCTTCAGAACTTCCGACAAATGATTCACTGTGGAGTAACTAAAACTCTATATTGCCCAACAGTGAAACAATTATCACACTGGGAAACTTGAGAATAAGGCATCAGCTTTTATCTTACTACACCCCTCCAGTCAGCTTACATCTGATTGTCCCTTCCTGGCTGTGTTTTTCTATTCTTGCCCCCCTCAGCCATCAATGGCACTCTGTTTCACTTCACCACAGTCCTTGTCTGACAGCCTCCTTTTCTTTCTCTCTCTTCTTCTGGCTTTCATTTGTCACTCTCATCTTAAGACCCCGTGTCTCTCTTTCATGTGTCGAGTCTTCTTCTGTTTTACAATCTATGTTTACTTCCTTCTTCCCCATGGTTACAAACAGTTTCTAGCTCTCTTTTTTCTCTTTCTATTGGTGACCCCCCTTCTCCCTATTTGATCTCTTCTCTCTCCATCCGTGTGTTTGTATTTTTATCTTTAACCACGTCTGTGTAAATGCAATACCTGGTGTCCTGATTATACCCACCTCCCTTACTTTCTGTGTCCATATCTCTTGTTTCCTCATATCTCTCCTTCCTGCTCTCCATTTGTCTCAACTTATCTCTTCTTGTGTAGCGTATTTGCCTTTCTTCTGACCCTCTCTGCCTCTTATTCTCTCTTTCACAGGGTGGGTAATTCAAAGATGTCAATACTCACTTTATGTATAACATCTTGTATCTGGCACCCATCAACACCCCCTCCTTGCCCACCCCCCCCCCCCCAAGTAAACCCCCATGAATGTGCGGTGCTCCTTCACTCCCCAGCAAGGCCTGTGCCACATACATGTATGTATAGGCATATATAATACATACATATTTTTACATTGAGGACATGTACTCCGCTCGGATGCCCCCCCCTCCTTAGTGCTCTTGTTGAACCCCCTCATTTTGTGACAGCCATTTAGAAGCCCCTCCACAATTTTCTTCATACCAGTGCATGTTCCGACCCTTTCATGGGGTTCATATCAGCCTGCCTCTCGATGTCCGTGGGAGCTCTTTGTTGTGTCCATGGGGGGTCCATGCCCCCCCACCCCACACCCCATACACACATCTGCAGGTTTCCTGGGCGCATTTGTTCATTCTGAAACAAAGGTTCCTACTCAGACCGTCTCCAGCGCTCTCGGTTCAGGGTGCCTGACACCAGACACAGTACCAAGAGCACACAGTGACAGTACCCACCATCCTGCAGACGTTTGATGCTGGCAGGTGTGAGGGACACTTTGAGCTTCAGCGGTGCTCGGTGTCCATGAGAAAAGCATTGGCCAAACCAACAGATCTCCTTTTAATTGCTAAAGGATGAAAAGACAGGCATGCACAAATGCTGTTTGCAAGCAGTCTCGCTAAAGCCAGTGTGTCCTCTCTTACTGGCTGTGAGGATGGCTCTGCCATATTGCATGGAGTGCTTGTCCCACCCCAATGCGTGACGTCTTACCCCCCTCCCCACCAGAGTTTAGGTTTAGTTACATCTAGACCATCTTTCTCTTTGCTTCTGCGCCCTCTCCCCGCCTCTTGTACCACTCTCCTGTCTTTCCCCTCTTGTCTGGTGTTTTCGGATATCACCACGGTGTCCCCAACGCACTCTCTGTCTTTCTTGACTTCTCTCCATTTCTTTGCACGTTTGCCATCCTTTTCCCTAATTTGTCCCCTTTCATCTGCAGTCTTTTCTCAGCCTGTTTCTCTTCCCACGCCCCGAGGCCTTCTCCCGCTCCCTCAGTGCCCGGATCAGAATCTCTCCCTCGTGTTCTCCCACTTCCTCTCGCACTCGGTAGCTCACTCTCTTTTGTTCGCACTGCCATTCTGTCTGTCTCCCTCCCTCGCTTTCTAACTCTGTCCTTCTGACTCTTTGTCGTTCTCTATCTCTCCCTTTCATCTGTCGCTCTTCTATCCTCCTTAACTCACGCACACACAGGCTATCGTTTTGTATTTTACGCACACACAAGCTATCGTTTTGTATTTTACGCACACACAAGCTATCGTTCTGTATTTTACTCTCCCTCTCACGCACACACAAGTTATCGTTTTGTATTTTACGCACACACAAGCTATCGTTTTGTATTTTACGCACACACAAGCTATCGTTCTGTATTTTACTCTCCCTCTCACGCACACACAAGTTATCGTTTTGTATTTTACGCACACACAAGCTATCGTTCTGTATTTTACTCTCCCTCTCACGCACACACAAGTTATCGTTTTGTATTTTACGCACACACAAGCTATTGGTTCGGTATTTTACGCACACACAAGCTATCGTTCGGTATTTTACGCGCACACAAGCTATCGTTCGGTATTTTACGCGCACACAAGCTATCGTTCGGTATTTTACTCTCTCCCTCTCACGGACACACAAGCTATCGTTCTGTATTCCACTCTTTACCCTTCTCTCAATGTCTGTCTCTCTCGCTCTATAACTCTCTGGCTGTCTCTATTTCCAGCTCCTTCTCTTGTTCTTTATTCCTTGCTCTCGTTTTTTGGTCTGTCCCACACTCATACTATCTCTCACTCTCTTTTGCTCTTTCTTGACGTCTTTCTGTGTTTCTCTGCGCACAGAACCACTCCTGCCAAAGCGCATCATTCGCTTCCTCGTGTGTGGTTGAAAGGAGGCGTCTAATTAACATGTAGCATTAGTCCACAGTGAGACAACTGCTGAGTCAGCCTGACGGGCGGAAGGAGACATCACTGGTGTGATGAGGCTGGAGGCTGAGAGTTCCGACGGCCGAGCACCCTTGGAATCACACTCAGACCCCTGCGCTCGGATGAGCCAGCCGCCCTGCTGTGCGCTTCCTTCGCTCGAGGCAGCCCCCCGCCCCCCCCCGCCGCCCACCTCTACTCTAGTCAGACTTCCGTCCTCCCCTGTGCTTCCTTCCTGCCTGGCCTTCATCCCACCAACCAGTGTCCTCGCGCCTCCCTCTGCAGACGCTTTAGTATCTATCCATGCTTTTACTGCCCCCCCCCCCATCTTCCCTCTATGTCCAGTGCTTGAAAGAGAAACATAAAACTGCTAACGAAAAGTGCAAGTACTTTCTGCTGAGAAGGGCAAGTACCTCCTCCCATTAAAAGTATTACATGACACCCCTGCTGAGAAGTGCAGGTAGCCTGTAGTGTCGCGATATTCATCCCTGACGTGACACGCGATGGTGTGCACGTCAGGGCACGTTAGTTGTACGTTCCCGAATAAATACGACGTCACGCAGACACGTAGGCAGAAACGCCACGGCTGCGGAGACGGCGACCAAGCAACACGAGTGTCCCGTGTGTTTATTGAGTCCCACGTGTTGGGCCTACACCAGGGGCCCATCAGCATAGGCCCCCAGCGACACCACAAGTTGGCGACGAGGGTGCGATCGCGCCCCTGCTCCTGATCGGCGCGTCCGGTTGGTGTGGCGGCCGTCAGCGCTCCTCGCTTGCGGTGCTCGTGCCCCGCCGGAGCGCGCTGCGGTCCCCGCGCTGACAGTCCTCCCAGGACGTGCGCGGAAGCGCCGGAGCGCTCCGTGTTGGTTGGCTGCTCGCGCTGGGGCCGTCTCTGCCATCGGCGCCCCAGCGCGCTTCAAGGACCTCACGTGCCCTGCCCTCTTGCCCTGGGGAGCGCGCAGCACCTGCCGTGCCCTGCCTCCACACGACGAAAACAAGACAGAGGGGACACACAGCGTCGTCTTGCTCACCAGCTGCCCAGGAAGGTAGGGTCAAGTGCCCCTGAGCCTGCATAAGCCCTCAATATCGTGGGACAAGGGAGTGGCTGGCCCACACACCCCCCTGCTGTCTCGGAGCCCCCCCCCCTGGGGAATCTGAAATGCCCAAGGGAGAAGAGGTCTCGCCTAGCGCCAGAGCGCATGTGAGCAGGAGGTCTAGCCCAGCGCCAGCCACACACGTGCCAGAAGGTCTCGCCCAGCGTTAGGGCACACGTGAGAGGGAGGTCCAACCCTGCGCAAGCCACGCACGTGCAACATGGCGACAATCCCACCAATAGAGCCGTTCTCCGTTGAGGGGTCCCCATCGACGGTAGCAGCCCGATGGAGAGACTGGGAGGACAGAGTGCGCATCTTCTTCGAGGCCACGAAGGTCCACAGAGATCAAAAGCGCGCAATGATAATTCACCTAGGTGGGAAAGAAATTCACAACATAGTGAAGACGCTCGCGGAAGCCACCCCCAAGACGCACACGACGCTCATAGCAGCTCTCAACGAATACTTTGAGCCAATGGCAAACCGCGACTATGAACGTTTCATATTTCGCCAGGCGCGCCAATCGCCGGAGGAGTCGCTCGACAAATTCTACGCTCGTCTAAAGAACTTAGCGGCCACCTGTGGGTTTCGAGACGAGACGGAGGAGATAAGAGGCCAGATAATACAAGGGTGTGCATCCGCCAAGCTGAGGGAGAGGATCTTGGAGGAATCCGGTAAGCCCCTAGCTGATATCCTGACGATGGGCCGAACGAAGGAACTGTCCAAGGCGCGCGCTGCGCACATGGAGGCGGCACTGCAAGTGCCAGTGAAGGCCGAGCCGGTCAATGCTGTGGCAGTCAAGCCGAAACAGAGGTGGCCCCGACGAAAGCCAGCCCCGGCTGCTCAAGAACAGCCAAAGTCCTGTGGGTACTGTGGTGGCTCGCCCCACGCCCCGTCGGAGTGCCCAGCAAGAGGGACCAAATGCAGAGGGTGTGGACGCTTCAACCACTTTGAGAAAGTGTGCCGATCGAAGGGTTTCCGAAAGCCCCGCCAAGCCGTTCACACGGTCGAGGAAGGAGGTCCGGGAGCCAGCGACATGGACGACGATGAAGAGGAGGAGAAAGTCATACACCGGGTACACATGATAGGCACGGCGGCCCGCCGGACTAGGAGACTGCCGCAATGCAGCATCCGAGTAGGGTCACAGGAAGTCACAACAGTGGTAGACACAGGAGCCAGCATCAACATCATGGCTGCCGCGATGCACAAGTCCATGCGTCCACAGCCCCCACTACAGCCCTCGACTATCACGGTATTCGCCTATGGACAGGAAGAACCGTTAAAGGTACGAGGAAAATTCAGAACGGTGATATCCCATGGGACAAGGTCAATCACGTCGAACGTCTACGTCACCGAAGACGGGCAAGGCATGCTCCTGGGCTGTCGAGCGGCAGAAGATCTGGGAGTGGTAACCTTCGCGTTTGGGGTACACCAAGAGTCAGTACACCACACTCTGGAGGAGTTCGAGGAAATCTTTCAAGGGATAGGCAAGTTCCGGGGGAAAGAAGTTCACCTGCATATCGATCCCACGGTCCAGCCGATAGCCCTCCGGCATCGCCGCATAGCATTCCACCTCAGGCCACTGGTGGAAGCGGAATTGAAGAAGCTTGAGGCAGCGGGGATCATTGAGAAAGTATCCGGACCGACCCCGTGGGTGTCGCCAATTGTCGTGGCGAAGAAACCCAAGCAGCCAGGCGCTGTCAGAATATGTGTGGACATGAGGCTCCCTAACGTTGCCATCAAAAGGGAGCGACACATCACCCCGACTATCGATGACATCGTTGGGGAGATGGCCGGCGCCAAGTGGTTCTCAAAGCTGGACTTACGCTCGGGATATCACCGATTAGTTCTGGACGAAGCATCCCGGAACATAACCACGTTCTCCACCCATGTAGGTCTGAGGCGATACACGAGGCTGAGCTTCGGGGTATCGAGCGCTGCGGAGGTGTTCCAGAACGTAATACAAGAGCTGATCGCTGGAATCCCCGGAGCGCTCAACGTCAGCGATGACATCATGGTACATGCCACGACGGTAGCGGAACACAACGAGAGGCTGGTGCAGGTGCTACGACGCATACGAGACGCAGGCCTCACACTACATCGGGAGAAGTGCGAATTCCTGTGCCGGAAGATCCAGTTCTTCGGCTACATCTTCTCAGCTGACGGCGTCAACCCCGATCCGGACAAGGTCAAGGACATCAAGGAGGCAGCCGCTCCTGCAAATGTCACGGAGGTGAGGAGTTTTCTAGGAATGGTGAATTACTGTGGCAGGTTCATCAAGGATCTTGCGAACCTCACAGCGCCACTGAGAGAACTCACAAAGGAGTCAACCCCCTGGACATGGAACAGTGACCAGAGTAGAGCATTTGAGGAAGTCAAACACGCACTCTCAGAAGCCACGACGCTGGCCTTCTTCGACCCGGCCAAGCTGACACAGATTGCTGTCGATGCCGGTCCAGTCGGGCTGGGCGCAGTCCTGCTGCAACGGAAGACAAATGCCGAGGAGTGGGCCCCGGTGGCCTTCGCCAGCCGGTCACTCACTGAGACGGAGCAGAGATACTCCCAAATAGGAAAGGAGGCGATCGCCATTCATTGGGGGTGTCGTCACTTCCACCTGTATGTCTACGGCAAACCCTTTGTTGTGACCACCGACCATAAGCCACTGGTATCCCTGTTTGCGGGCACCTCCACGAAGCCGCCGCCAAGGATAGAGAAGTGGATGTTGCAACTGCAGGACTACAACTGCAAGATTGAGTACCAGCCGGGTGCGCGAAACCCGGCGGACTACCTATCTCGCCACCCTCGCACAGCAACTCCAAAAGAAATAAAGGAGGCGGCAGAAACAGAAGAGTACATCCGGTGCGTCACGGCGCGGTCATGCCCCCGGCCAGTGTCCATGGCTAGCCTGTCCCAGGCCACCAGTGAAGACGAGTGCCTACAAAGAGCAAGAGTAGCAGTCCGAGACAACAGCTGGACCCGCGCCCGAGAGGAGTGGAAGAGCCTGACGCCTCAGGCGAAGCAGATAATGGAGAGCTTGTACCATGTGAGGACAGAACTGACGGAAGACGAGACTGGATGCCTGCTGAGAGGCCACCGGCTGGTCATACCGATGTCCCTCACCCAGAGAGTGGTGGATCTAGCCCATATCGGTCACCAGGGCATGGTCAAGACTAAGTCACGGCTCCGAACCAAAGTATGGTTCCCTCTCATGGACGAAATTGTGGAGGCCACCGTTCGAGAGTGCCAGGCGTGTCAGCTAACCGGTGAAGTGCCCCGGCCGGCCCCCGTGGTGATGGAGCCTCGCCCGAGGAGGCCCTGGTCAAAGATCAGCGTCGACTTCGGCAGCCTGCCAGACGGACGGCACACCTTGGTGGCCATAGATGATCACTCCAAGTATCCGGAGGTTGAGATACTGACTGTTCTGAGTGCTCAGGAAGTAATCCCGAAGCTCGAGAAAATCATGGCAACCCATGGTATTGTCAAAGAGATCAGAACCGATAATGGATCATCGTTTCAGAGCCAAGACTTCGCGGTGTACCTACAGGCTCTCGGGATTCACCACCGGCGAACCACCCCCCGATGGCCTCAAGCGAACGGAGAAGCAGAACGCTTCATGAGGACCCTCAACAAAGTGATACGGATCGCCCACGAAAAGAGCCAGTCTGTAGAACTTGCCATCTTCACATTCCTCCGCAGCTATCGCCAAACGCCCCACTCAATCACGGGAGTGGCACCCACGCACTTGCTAATGGGGCGGGTTGTCACCGATTCAATACCGCATCACCCAGAATGGAAGCCCGAAACTCCCAATGACAGTGCCATTGATGCGCATCGACGTGGAGCGTTTGCTCAAGCCGACGCCCGCCGGAGGGCTGTGTCCTCACCAATAGCCCCAGGTGACAATGTACTGATCCGCAATCGGGTGCCAGGGGGCAAATTTCGCTTGAACTTTGAACCTCAGCCCTGGATGGTGGAAAAAGTCCGAGGCACGTGCGTGACAGCCCGGAAAGGTGCTGAAAGGATAACGAGGAATGTCTCATTCTTTAAGAAAGTTCCCGTGCCCTCCGGAGCGGATGAACGACGCCAGGACAGGGTTATGAGGGACATGCCGCGAGAGGAGAGGCTCTTAGAACCCGAGGGCCAGGCGGGTGAGAGAGCAGAGCCCACAGGTCAAGGACATGACACAACGCAGCACCAGCCAGAGACCTTGCCGCCTGAAGTAGCTGGCGTGCCCGAGGCCGGAGAGAACGGCGCAGAGGGTGACTCTGGGAGCGGAGGTCAGGATGTTGCAGTGGAACGTGGCGGAGTGCGCTATGACCTGAGGCCGCACCCCGCGCCCTCCTGCCAGTTACGAGACTACGTCAAGTAAGACTGTTTAAGTTTTGTTGTTGGGACTTCAGGCTGCAGAGTGAGGGACACTGTGAAACCTGTTGTCCATACCTGAGGGTGTAATCACGAACCCGGGGTTGTATTGTATTTTTGTTTTGTGTGTTGGGAAGGAATGTAGTGTCGCGATATTCATCCCTGACGTGACACGCGATGGTGTGCACGTCAGGGCACGTTAGTTGTACGTTCCCGAATAAATACGACGTCACGCAGACACGTAGGCAGAAACGCCACGGCTGCGGAGACGGCTACCAAGCAACACGAGTGTCCCGTGTGTTTATTGAGTCCCACGTGTTGGGCCTACACCAGGGGCCCATCAGCATAGGCCCCCAGCGACACCACAGTAGCCTGCCATCGAAGTATTACACCCCTGTTTAAAAGTGCAGGTACTTCCTCATTAAAAGTATTACATTACGCCTCTGCTGAGAATAGCAGGTACTCCTCCATTAAAGGCATTCCTCTGATGAAAAATGCAGCCATGTCCTCTATTAAAAGTATAAACCAGCAGAGAAGTGCTGTTTCTTCCCCATTACAAATATTACACCTCTGCTGAGAAGTGCAAGTAATCTCCTATTAAAAGTATTACACCCCTGCAGGAACCCCCATTAAAAGTGCCGGACGCCTGCTGAGAAGTGTAGGTGACCCTCGATTAAAAGTATGGCAGCCCTTGAGGGAAGTGTAGGTACTCCCACATTAAAAGAATTGTACCCCTGCTAAAAATGGCATGTGCCCCCAATAAAAGTATTGCACCCCCGAGGAGAAGTATGGCTCCCCCCAGTAAAAGTACTACAGCTCTGCAGAGAAGTGCATGTACTCTACATTAAACGTATTACACCCTCGTTAGGAAGTGCATGTACTCTCCATTAAACGTATTACACCCTCGTTAAGAAGTGCAGGCACTCATCCATCCAAAGTATTACAACCCTGCTGAGAGGAGCAGGCGCCCCACCCCCCCCCCCCCAATTAAAATATTACACCCCTGCTGAGAAGTGCAGCTAAACCCCCATTAAAAGTATCACGTCCTTGCTGAGAAGTGCAGATCCCCCCCCCCCCCCACAAAAGTATTGCGCTCCCGCAGACACCCTCATTGAACATACTGAAGTGTAGGAACCGCCACATTAAAAGTGTTGCACCCCTCCTGAGAAGTGCAGGTAGCGCCCCACTAAAACCCTGCACCGCTGTTGAGCGGAGCAGGTGCACACCCATCCGAGCTCACAGGGGGCTCTCACATTGAGGACTAGTGCCCCCTATTCCTTTAGAAGTAAGGAGCCTGGATGCACCTGCCCAGGTAAAGCACTGAACTCCGGTCTTGACTCTCACTCCTTCTCGTGTCTGTCGCTCCTTCTTACCCCGCCGCCATCTTTCCCCCAGCCCTGTACCCACCCGTGTACTCTTATTCCCAGTACAGCCTCCAGTACGCAGGCCCACCCGGGTTTGCACCCAGGGTCAGGCATGCCATGGTAAGCAATGATGGGTGGCTCCGCCCCCTGTCTGCTTTAAAGGGCGAGGGAATGGGACGGACCGAGATCTGGGTTGTACTGAAAGAAGGCAGCCTCAGCCCCAGCCGCCTGCAGGTGCCTCCAGATGTTTATCTTTTACAGTTTTCTATGGCGGGAAAGAGCCGCAGTCCGTGCGGACCAGCTCTTACCACCCACCCACCCTGATGTGAGGGGCTTGAGAGTGTGATAGGGAAATACCCGAAATAAAACATGATCGGGTGACATGTGCTGTGTGGTGCCTTGGGACGTGGGTCTAGCCCAAGGAGAGGGTTGGCCTGCTGGTGGTCTGCTGCTACAGGATCCGACCGGGTGGGGGAGGGGGTGAGGGGGGATGCTCAGATCCATGTTGTGCGGGGAGGGCGGGCTGCGAGCGGGCTGGATACAGGGGACTCTCCCTGTGATTTGGAGGACACATGTGAAGCTCTGGATATAAAGTGTGCAGGACTGTCCTAATTATGTGCATGACTGATGTTTCCGGGTGTTTACATTCGACCAGCGTCAATGGCTGCGCCCAGGTTCTTGTCTATACAATGAGCTAAGGTCGCTTCAGAATAACCCAGCTCTTGGGCTCGCCCCATTCCCTGCCCCTTAGGAGAGCTGTGTGCCGGTGCCAGGAGTAGAGTAGACAGTGCTTTTACATGTCAAGACTGAGGTACATTACGGTTGAGTGATACCAAACACTGAGCAATCGGGAGTTTGTGGTCAGAAGGGGGCGCTGTGGTAGTATTGAGAAAGCACCTGTACAGACTACGAGCTACATGTCTCTACAGTACTCGGAACTGTCAGTCTAGCAGTGAAGAGTAGTTGGTCTTTGTGGTGAGCGCAGCACCGGCTCTCAGTGTTGGTGCGAAGCACTGGCAGAAAGTGTTGGTGTGCACTGTAGCACCTGCAGTGGTGTTGGTTCAAGTCTGGCACTCAGCGCAGCACCGGCAGGGGGTGTTGGTGTCAAGGTCTGGCACTCAGGTCACTACCGGCAGTGGTGTTGGTGTCAAGTTCTGTCACTCAGCGCAGCACCGGCAGTGGGTGTTGGTGTCACAGTCTGGCACTCAGCGCAGCACCGGCAGGGGGTGTTGGTGTCAAGGTCTGGCACTCAGGTCACTACCGGCAGTGGTGTTGGTGTCAAGTTCTGTCACTCAGCGCAGCACCGGCAGTGGGTGTTGGTGTCACAGTCTGGCACTCAGTGCAGCACCGGCAGTGGGGTGTTGTTGTCAAGGTCTGGCACTCAGTGCAGCACCGGCAGGGGATGTTGGTTCAAGGTCTGGCACTCAGTGCAGCACCGGCAGGTGGTGTTAGTCTCAAGGTCTGGCACTCAGTGCAGCACCAGCAGGGGGTGTTGGTGTCAAGGTCTGGCTCTCAGTGCAGCACCGGCAGGGGATGTTGGTTCAAGGTCTGGCACTCAGTGCAGCACCGGCAGGGGGTGTTGGTGTCAAGGTGTGGCACTCAGTGCAGCACCGGCAGTGGGTGTTGGTTCAAGGTCTGGCACTCAGCGCAGTACCGGCAGTGGGTGTTGGTGTCAAGGTCTGGCCCTCAGCGCAGCACCGGCAGTGGGTGTTAGTGTCAAGGTCTGGCACTCAGTGCAGCACCGGCAGGGGGTGTTGGTTCAAGGTCTGGCACTCAGTGCAGCACCTGCAGTGGTGTTGGTGTCAAGGTCTGGCACTCAGTGCAGCACCAGCAGGGAGTGTTGGTGTCAAGGTCTGGCACTCAGTGCAGCACCAGCAGGGGGTGTTGGTTCAAGGTCTGGCACTCAGGTCACTACCGGCAGTGGTGTTGGTGTCAAGTTCTGTCACTCAGTGCAGCACCGGCAGGGGGTGTTGGTGTCAAGGTCTGGCACTCAGTGCAGCACCAGCAGGGGGTGTTGGTGTCAAGGTCTGTCCTATTACTTACCGGTAATCTTCATTACTCCGGGTCCCGTAGTCCTCGACACCGTCATGGACAAGTGAGATCTACTATCTCACTGACAGAAAAAAGAACGAAGGAATGCTGGACCTACCCTCCCCCTCCCACTGGGAGTACTTAAGGAGTACCGTCCCAGCATTCCTCCTGAAATACCAAGCACCAATGAAGGCCGGCAGACAGGGAGGGAGGGAGGGAAGTCATGACGGTGTCGAGGACTACGGGACCCGGAGTAATGAAGATTACCGGTAAGTAATAGGACATTACCCCCAGGTCCCTCCGTCCTCGACACCGTCATGGACAAGTGAGAAATACCAAAGCAAACACCGGCATTCATACCAGAAAACACAACAAACCACTAGGATAGCAAACAAACCCAGAGATTTATTGGAAATAAAGCAGAAAAAACATTTAGGAGCGAACAGAGCTCAACACCCCCAATGCAAAACCTCCATCATCCCCCAAAAGATTGAGGAGACGATAATGCCTGATGAAGGTATTAGAAGAGGCCCACGTGGCAGCCCTGCAAATCTCAGAGAGAGGAACACCCCGAACCTCCGCCCAAGAAGCAGCCACCCCTCTCGTAGAACGACCCTGAACCCCCAAAGGAGGAGGAGAACCAGACAGAGAGTAGGCCAAGGAAATGGCGTGCTTCAGCCAACGGCCGATGGACACAGAAGAAGCCTTACACCCCAGAGAAGCCGCACCAAAGGAGACAAAAAGGGAGTCCGACTTGCGAAACCCCGCAGTGCGGTCAAGATAAATGCGCAGAGCCCTGCACACATCTAACAAAGACCACCGGGGACCACCGGGAGAATCCAAGACAGAGCCCAGGGAGGGCAACACCAACTCCTGGCACCTGTGAAATTGCGAAGAAACCTTCGGCACAAAGGAAGAATGCAGGCGGAGGACTACCCCACCCTCCGTGAAAGACAGAAAGGGAGCACGTGCCATCAAGGCCCCCAACTCCCCAAGACGTCGAGCAGAGGTGACAGCCACCAGGAAAACCACCTTGAGGGTGAGAAACTTTAAATCCACCGTATCCAAGGGCTCAAAAGGAGGACCGATCAAAACCCGCAGGACCAAAGGCAAGTCCCACAGGGGAAAAGAAGGGCGAGGCACAGGCCGGGAAACAGTAAAACTGCGAAGAAGACGAGAAACCAAATCTTCAACATCCGAAAGATTCCCCCATGGGGAACGAAAAGCCCGAACAGCGGCCCACTGGGCACGCAGCGTAGAAACAGCCAAACCCTTCTCGAAACCCTCCCACAAAAATTGAAGGACAACTGGCACGGAACAGAACAAAGGGGAGACACCCAACGCAGAACACCAACGATCAAAATTACCCCAATGCCGATCATAAGCCTTAAGGGTAGAAGGCCGTCGGGAACGCTGAAGAGCCATCGCTAAATGTTCCGGGAAACCGCGCCTTCGCCAACCCTGCCTTTCAACCTCCACACCGACAACCGCAACCGGAGAAGAGACAGGCACGGGGAAGACCGCAGAGGAGACGGAGACAGGGGAAGAAACCTCCGAGGCCAAAACGGTAGCACCGCCACCACCTCCCGATCCTCCTGACACAACCGAGCCAGAAACCTGGGAACCAGCGCCAGGGGGGGGGAAGGCATAGAGGAGACGCAACGGCCACGGGAGAGACAGAGCGTCCACCCCCCAGCAACCCTCCTGCAGAAACCGGGAGCAAAACCGAGGGAGCTGAGCATTGTGCCGGGAGGCAAAGAGGTCCAGAAAGGGACGCCCAAACCTCCCGCACACAAGCCAAAACGCAACCGGGGTGAGAGACAACTCCAGAGAATCCGGAAAGCACCGACTCAGGGCATCCGCCACAAAGTTGTCCACTCCCCGAAGATGAACCGCCGTCAGAGACAGCAGATGGCCCTCCGCCCAACAAAACAGGGGCACCACTACCGCATTCAAAGACGCCGAACAAATCCCCCCTTGATGATTCAGATAGGCCACCGTCACCATATTGTCGGACCGCACCAACACGTTCCGATCGAGCAACAGAGTTCGGAAACCCATCACAGCCCGGGACACCGCCGTGAGCTCTCTCCAGTTGGATGACCGGCGGCTCTCCAGGAGGGACCAACGACCCTGAAGGGAGCGAGACCCCAAGGTCGCCCCCCAACCCAAGGCGCTGGCATCCGAAGTCAAGACCAGAGAAGGAGAAGACTGCAGGGGCAGACCTAAAGACAGATGATCCCTCACAGACCACCAAAGAAGAACCGGGAGGACCACTGGAGACACAGGAATGAGAATCTCCAAAGCGAGGGACCGGGGATCCCAAAGAGACAGAAGGTACACCCAAAGGGGGCGCAGATGAAACCGCGCCCACGCTACTGTAAAAACAGTCGCCGCCATCAGACCCATAAGACGCAACCAAAGGCGCACCGGAAAGGCACCCCCCAACCAGAAACGATGAGCAAGGGACACCAACGTCGTCACCCGAGGCTCGGGGAGGAACACACGGTTCAGATCCGAACGGAATCGGGCCCCAATAAAAACCATGTCCTGAGACGGAGTCAGTTGACACTTGGGCAAGTTGATCAGGAAACCATGGGCCCGCAATGCCGAGCACACCACCTCCCTGGCCTCCAGCAACAGGACCCGAGATGGCGCATGGATCAACCAGTCGTCTAAATAGGGGTAATACCATCACCCCTTGGAGATGAAGCCACGCGACCAAAGGCGCCACCACCTTCGTAAACACCCTTGGCGCCGACCGGAGACCGAACGGCAAGACCATGAACTGGAAATGACGTCCCTGAACACAAAACCTCAGAAACCTGCGGGACCGAGGATGGATCGAGACATGGTAGTACGCATCCTGAAGATCGAGGGTACACATGAAGTGCCCCGGCAGTACCAACGGAATTACCCTTTGTAAAGTCTCCATGCGGAAAGGAATCTTGGCCACCCATTTGTTCATAACCCGCAGATCCAAAATTAAGCGGAAACCCCCTGTGTTCTTTGGAACTAGAAAGACCAGGGAATAGAAACCCAACCCCGTCTCCAACGGGGGAACCTCCTGAATGGCACCTTTTCGAAGAAGGTCCAGAATCCCGAGAGAGAGATGAGACCGCTTTACGCGACTCGAAGGCCAAGGAGTCGGCCGAACACCCGAGTCTGGAGGTGGAGTCGTAAACTCCAGAACATAACCCTGGCGAATGATGTCCAACACCCAGACGTCGGAACAAGACTGAACCCAGGCAGCCAGGAAGAAGCGCAGCCGCCCTCCAACCAACAACCCGGGAACCACCACCAAAGAGTCAGGAACGCGGCTTGGCAGGAGGAGGGGATTTAGCCTTACGGTCCCGACCACGGCCAGAAGCAAACCTACCCTGGCCTCTCACAAACTGTCTACGAGAAGCAGGGCGAAAGAAAGATTTGGGTTTAGAAGGGACAGGAGCAGTAGCAGAGACCTTAAAGGAAGAGGAATGCTTCTTTTCCTTAAACAATTTGTGTAACTTCGCCTCCAACTCCCCCCCAAACAACATAGTACCCTGAAAGGGCAACCTCAAAGCGCATGCTTTCTGCGCAGAGTCAGTCTTCCAGTCCTTAAGGACAAGACTGCGACGTGCAGCCACACAAGCTCCCCCGGAAAGAGCCGAAGCACGCACAACGTCAAAGGAGACATCAGATAGTAGTTCCACCTGACGCTCAATCAGCTCCAGTAAACCAGAACAGTCCGTGGCATTATCCATAGACTGATAGAGGGACTTCAGGTCAGACAACAGTGACTGCGACACATAAGTCCCGTAGATGCCAGCCCGTAAGGCCAGGTGGGAACCAGAATACACTTTACGGAGCGCCACATCCGCCTTCTTGTCAACTGGATCCTTCAGTACAGCATCCTCAGCAAGGGAAGTACGCCCCACCAAAGTAGCCACAAACGAGTCAATAGGAATTGAATCAGGCAGTTCAGTAGCCATATCCTGCAGAGGATAGAGTTTAGTCATGAAACGCGGAATCAGGATGCGATCCGGGTCAGCCCACTCGCGCTTCAAAACATCCCTGATGAAGGGATGGACAGGTACATCGACAGTGGCAGCACTCTGAAATTGCCGCAACAAAGGGCCCCTAGAGGTACTAGGCGCGTCTCCGTCAGGGAACCCCATGTTCTCTTTAACATGCTGCACAATCGTGGTCATAGTCTCCTTGTCCACATATTTGCCCTTTAACTCCTCATCTCCCAAACCCGCAGACTCATCGCCACTAGAGTCCGAAGAAACAGGAGCAGGACACCTGCGACGGGATCCAGCATCACCCATCTCAGTCAAAGTCTCCCTGATCAAGCGCTTAATATGCGCATCAGCACCAGTATCACGGCGCCTGGACCTGGCAGGTGAGGGAGATCTGGAAGCACTAGAGGAAGAGGAAGACCTCTCCCGGTGATGTCTTTTCCTGGAATGCTTTCCCATCATAAAGTACACACCAACAACAGCAAAATCGCCAGAGATAACAACCGCTATGCGGTACTCACCCCAAACGCTCGTTTTAAACGAGTTTTCCCAAAGCCGGCAACCTCGAGGCGCCTGACTTCCGTCCCCACGCTCAAAAACCGGAAGTCAGGCATGACCACATCCGGCCGGGGAATCAGCTCCAACCAATCCAGAGGAGCAGTGCGGCCGCGCCCCCCAGCAAGCCCAGCAGGCCGGGAGAGGCGGCCATCGGGCCAGGAGAGAACCAACGCGGTATTACACCGCCGCGAGGTCCGGAAAACGAAGAGGCCCGCGCCACTCCCCCCAAGCCCAGAAGGGAGGGAGAGGCCAACAGCGAAGGGCCGCCGGCACCAGGTAAGACCCAGCAGCCACAACGCAACATCCAGAAAGAAGGCAGGAGCGCCCACGCTCCTGCCGCGTCCTCACACTGTCAGGATGACAGAAAAAAGAACAGGAGGAATGCTGGGACGGTACTCCTTAAGTACTCCCAGTGGGAGGGGGAGGGTAGGTCCAGCATTCCTTCGTTCTTTTTTCTGTCAGTGAGATAGTAGATCTCACTTGTCCATGACGGTGTCGAGGACGGAGGGACCTGGGGGTAATGGCTCTCAGTGCAGCACCGGCAGGGGATGTTGGTTCAAGGTCTGGCACTCAGTGCAGCACCGGCAGGGGGTGTTGGTCTCAAGGTCTGGCACTCAGTGAAGTACCGACAGTGGGTGTTGGTGTCAAGGTCTGGCACTCAGTGCAGCACCGGCAGTGGGGTGTTGTTGTCAAGGTCTGGCACTCAGTGCAGCACCAGCAGGGGGTGTTGGTTCAAGGTCTGGCACTCAGTGCAGCACCGGCAGTGGGTGTTGGTTCAGGGTCTGGCACTCAGAGCAGCTCCGGCAGTGGGTGTTGGTGTCAAGGTCTGGCACTCAGTGCAGCACCGGAAGGGTGTGTTGGTTCAAGGTCTGGCACTCAGCGCAGCACCGGCAGGGGGTGTTGGTTCAAGGTCTGGCGCTCAGTGCAGCACCGGCAGGGAGTGTTGGTGTTGCTCTGGCACTCAGTGCAGCACCGGCAGTGGGGTGTTGTTGTCAAGGTCTGGCACTCAGTGCAGCACCAGCAGGGGGTGTTGATTCAAGGTCTGGCACTCAGTGCAGCACCGGCAGGGAGTGTTGGTGTCAAGCTCTGGCACTCAGTGCAGCACCGGCAGTGGGGTGTTGTTGTCAAGGTCTGGCACTCAGTGCAGCACCAGCAGGGGGTGTTGATTCAAGGTCTGGCACTCAGTGCAGCACCGGCAGGGAGTGTTGGTGTCAAGCTCTGGCACTCAGTGCAGCACCGGCAGTGGGTGTTGGTGTCAAGGTCTGGCACTTAGTGCAGCACCAGCAGTGGGTGTTGGTGTCAAGGTCTGGCACTCAGTGCAGCACCAACAGTGAGTGTTGGTTCAAGGTCTGGCACTCAGTGCAGCACCGGCAGGGGGTGTTGGTGTCAAGGTCTGGCACTCAGTGCAGCACCAGCAGGGGGTGTGCGTTCAAGGTCTGGCAGTCAGTGCAGCACCGGCAGGGGGTGTTGGTTCAAGGTCTGGCACTCAGTGCAGCACCGGCAGTGGGTGTTGGTGTCAAGGTCTGGCACTCAGTGCAGCACCGGCAGTGGGTGTTGGTGTCAAGATCTGGCACTCAGTGCAGCACCGGCAGGGAGTGTTGGTGTCAAGGTCTGGCACTCAGTGCAGCACGGGCAGGGGGTGTTGGTTCAAGGTCTGGCCCTCAGTGCAGCACCTGCAGTGGGTGTTGGTGTCAAGGTCTGGCACTCAGTGCAGCACCGGCAGGGGGTGTTGGTCTCAAGGTCTGGCACACAGTGCAGCACCGGCAGGGAGTGCTGGTGTCAAGGTATGGCACTCAGTGCAGCACCGGCAGGGGGTGTTGGTTCAAGGTCTGGCACTCAGGTCACTACCGGCAGTGGGGTTGGTGTCAAGTTCTGGCACTCAGTGCAGCACCGGCAGGGGGTGTTGGTGTCAAGGTCTAGTACTCAGTGCAGCACCAGCAGGGGGTGTTGGTGTCAAGGTCTGGCACTCAGTGCAGCACCGGCAGGGGATGTTGGTTCAAGGTCTGGCACTCAGTGCAGCACTGGCAGGTGGTGTTAGTCTCAAGGTCTGGCACTCAGTGAAGCACCGACAGTGGGTGTTGGTGTCAAGGTCTGGCACTCAGTGCAGCACCTGCAGTGGTGTTGGTGTCAAGGTCTGGCACTCAGTGCAGCACCAGCAGGGAGTGTTGGTGTCAAGGTCTGGCACTCAGTGCAGCACCAGCAGGGGGTGTTGGTTCAAGGTCTGGCACTCAGGTCACTACCGGCAGTGGTGTTGGTGTCAAGTTCTGTCACTCAGTGCAGCACCGGCAGGGGGTGTTGGTGTCAAGGTCTGGCACTCAGTGCAGCACCAGCAGGGGGTGTTGGTGTCAAGGTCTGGCTCTCAGTGCAGCACCGGCAGGGGATGTTGGTTCAAGGTCTGGCACTCAGTGCAGCACCGGCAGGGGGTGTTGGTCTCAAGGTCTGGCACTCAGTGAAGTACCGACAGTGGGTGTTGTTGTCAAGGTCTGGCACTCAGTGCAGCACCAGCAGGGGGTGTTGGTTCAAGGTCTGGCACTCAGTGCAGCACCGGCAGTGGGTGTTGGTTCAGGGTCTGGCACTCAGAGCAGCTCCGGCAGTGGGTGTTGGTGTCAAGGTCTGGCACTCAGTGCAGCACCGGAAGGGTGTGTTGGTTCAAGGTCTGGCACTCAGCGCAGCACCGGCAGGGGGTGTTGGTTCAAGGTCTGGCGCTCAGTGCAGCACCGGCAGGGAGTGTTGGTGTTAAGCTCTGGCACTCAGTGCAGCACCGGCAGTGGGGTGTTGTTGTCAAGGTCTGGCACTCAGTGCAGCACCAGCAGGGGGTGTTGATTCAAGGTCTGGCACTCAGTGCAGCACCGGCAGGGAGTGTTGGTGTCAAGCTCTGGCACTCAGTGCAGCACCGGCAGTGGGGTGTTGTTGTCAAGGTCTGGCACTCAGCGCAGCACCGGCAGTGGGTGTTGGTGTCAAGGTCTGGCACTTAGTGCAGCACCAGCAGTGGGTGTTGGTGTCAAGGTCTGGCACTCAGTGCAGCACCAACAGTGAGTGTTGGTTCAAAGTCTGGCACTCAGTGCAGCACCGGCAGGGGGTGTTGGTGTCAAGGTCTGGCACTCAGTGCAGCACCAGCAGGGGGTGTGCGTTCAAGGTCTGGCAGTCAGTGCAGCACCGGCAGGGGGTGTTGGTTCAAGGTCTGGCACTCAGTGCAGCACCGGCAGTGGGTGTTGGTGTCAAGATCTGGCACTCAGTGCAGCACCGGCAGGGAGTGTTGGTGTCAAGGTCTGGCACTCAGTGCAGCACGGGCAGGGGGTGTTGGTTCAAGGTCTGGCCCTCAGTGCAGCACCTGCAGTGGTGTTGGTGTCAAGGTCTGGCACTCAGTGCAGCACCGGCAGGGAGTGCTGGTGTGAAGGTATGGCACTCAGTGCAGCACCGGCAGGGCGTGTTGGTTCAAGGTCTGGCACTCAGGTCACTACCGGCAGTGGGGTTGGTGTCAAGTTCTGGCACTCAGTGCAGCACCGGCAGGGGGTGTTGGTGTCAAGGTCTAGTACTCAGTGCAGCACCAGCAGGGGGTGTTGGTGTCAAGGTCTGGCACTCAGTGCAGCACCGGCAGGGGATGTTGGTTCAAGGTCTGGCACTCAGTGCAGCACTGGCAGGTGGTGTTAGTCTCAAGGTCTGGCACTCAGTGAAGCACCGACAGTGGGTGTTGGTGTCAAGGTCTGGCACTCAGTGCAGCACCGGCAGGGTGTGTTGGTTCAAGGTCTGGCACTCAGCGCAGTACCAGCAGTGGGTGTTGGTGTCAAGGTCTGGCCCTCAGCGCAGCACCGGCAGTGGGTGTTGGTGTCAAGGTCTGGCATTCAGTGCAGCACCGGCAGGGGGTGTTGGTTCAAGGTCTGGCACTCAGTGCAGCACCTGCAGTGGTGTTGGTGTCAAGGTCTGGCACTCAGTGCAGCACCGGCAGGGAGTGTTGGTGTCAAGGTCTGGCACTCAGTGCAGCACCGGCAGGGGTTGTTGGTTCAAGGTCTGGCACTCAGGTCACTACCGGCAGTGGTGTTGGTGTCAAGTTCTGTCACTCAGAGCAGCACCGGCAGGGGGTGTTGGTGTCAAGGTCTGGCACTCAGTGCATCACCAGCAGGGGGTGTTGGTGTCAAGGTCTGGCTCTCAGTGCAGCACCGACAGGGGATGTTGGTTCAAGGTCTGGCACTCAGTGCAGCACCGGCAGGGGGTTTTGGTCTCAAGGTCTGGCACTCAGTGAAGTACCGACAGTGGGTGTTGGTGTCAAGATCTGGCACTCTGTGCAGCACCGGCAGGGGGTGTTGGTGTCAAGGTCTGGCACTCAGTGAATCACCGGCAGTGGGTGTTGGTATCAAGGTCTGGCACTCAGTGCAGCACTGGCAGGGGGTGTTGGTGTCAAGGTCTGGCACTTAGTGCAGCACCAGCAGTGGGTGTTGGTGTCAAGGTCTGGCACTCAGTGCAGCACCAACAGTGAGTGTTGGTTCAAAGTCTGGCACTCAGTGCAGCACCGGCAGGGGGTGTTGGTGTCAAGGTCTTGCACTCAGTGCAGCACCAGCAGGGGGTGTGCGTTCAAGGTCTGGCAGTCAGTGCAGCACCGGCAGGGGGTGTTGGTTCAAGGTCTGGCCCTCAGTGCAGCACCTGCAGTGGTGTTGGTGTCAAGGTCTGGCACTCAGTGCAGCACCGGCAGGGAGTGCTGGTGTGAAGGTATGGCACTCAGTGCAGCACCGGCAGGGCGTGTTGGTTCAAGGTCTGGCACTCAGGTCACTACCGGCAGTGGGGTTGGTGTCAAGTTCTGGCACTCAGTGCAGCACCGGCAGGGGGTGTTGGTGTCAAGGTCTAGTACTCAGTGCAGCACCAGCAGGGGGTGTTGGTGTCAAGGTCTGGCACTCAGTGCAGCACCGGCAGGGGATGTTGGTTCAAGGTCTGGCACTCAGTGCAGCACTGGCAGGTGGTGTTAGTCTCAAGGTCTGGCACTCAGTGAAGCACCGACAGTGGGTGTTGGTGTCAAGGTCTGGCACTCAGTGCAGCACCGGCAGGGGGTGTTGGTGTCAAGGTCTGGCACTCAGTGCAGCACCGGCAGGGTGTGTTGGTTCAAGGTCTGGCACTCAGCGCAGTACCAGCAGTGGGTGTTGGTGTCAAGGTCTGGCCCTCAGCGCAGCACCGGCAGTGGGTGTTGGTGTCAAGGTCTGGCACTCAGTGCAGCACCGGCAGGGGGTGTTGGTTCAAGGTCTGGCACTCAGTGCAGCACCTGCAGTGGTGTTGGTGTCAAGGTCTGGCACTCAGTGCAGCACCGGCAGGGAGTGTTGGTGTCAAGGTCTGGCACTCAGTGCAGCACCGGCAGGGGTTGTTGGTTCAAGGTCTGGCACTCAGGTCACTACCGGCAGTGGTGTTGGTGTCAAGTTCTGTCACTCAGAGCAGCACCGGCAGGGGGTGTTGGTGTCAAGGTCTGGCACTCAGTGCATCACCAGCAGGGGGTGTTGGTGTCAAGGTCTGGCTCTCAGTGCAGCACCGGCAGGGGATGTTGGTTCAAGGTCTGGCACTCAGTGCAGCACCGGCAGGGGGTTTTGGTCTCAAGGTCTGGCACTCAGTGAAGTACCGACAGTGGGTGTTGGTGTCAAGATCTGGCACTCTGTGCAGCACCGGCAGGGGGTGTTGGTGTCAAGGTCTGGCACTCAGTGAAGCACCGGCAGTGGGTGTTGGTATCAAGGTCTGGCACTCAGTGCAGCACTGGCAGGGGGTGTTGGTGTCAAGGTCTGGCAGTCAGTGCAGCACCGGCAGTGAGTGTTGGTGTCAAGGTCTGGCACTTAGTGCAGCACCGGCAGGGGGTGTTGGTTCAGGGTCTGGCACTCAGAGCAGCACCGGCAGTGGGTGTTGGTGTCAAGGTCTGGCCCTCAGCACAGCACCAGCAGTGGGTGTTGGTGTCAAGGTCTGGCACTCAGTGCAGCACCGGCAGTGGGTGTTGAAGTCAAGGTCTGGCATTCAGTGCAGCACCGGCAGTGGGTGTTGGTGTCAAGGTCTGGCATTCAGTGCAGCACCGGCAGTGGGTGTTGGTGTCAAGGTCTGGCACTCAGTGCAGCATCGGCAGGGGGTGTTGGTGTCAAGCTCTGGCACTCAGTGCAGCATCGGCAGGTGGTGTTGGTGTCAAGGTCTGGCCCTCAGCACAGCACCGGCAGTGGGTGATGGTTTCAAGGTCTGACACTCAGTGCAGCACCGGCAGGTGGTGTTGGTGTCAAGGTCTGGCCCTCAGCACAGCACCGGCAGTGGGTGATGGTTTCAAGGTCTGACACTCAGTGCAGCACCGGCAGTGGGTGATGGTTTCAAGGTCTGGCACTCAGTGCAGCACCGGCAGGGGGTGTTGGTGTCAAGGTCTGGCACTCAGTGCAGCACCGGCAGGGGGTGTTGGTGTCAAGCCTGGCACTCAGCGCAGCACCATCAGTTGGTGTTGGTGTCAAGCACTGGCAGTCAGTGTTTTTGAACAGCACTGGGAGTCAGTGCTGTTGTGCAGTAGTTCAAGTGATATTAAAGTGATGAATGTCAGTGTCCAGTGTAGAACTAGCTGTTGGTTACAGAGTGTAGCACCATCACTTGCCCTGGTGTTTGTGGGTCTGCAACCCCTGTATCAGCCTTCACAGAGGTGTTGCACTGATATCCAGAGATGTTCTAGTGTTGTCTGGAGTGCTGTGAGCTACCGATCATTGGAGTGCAGCGGTGACTGTCAGTGCTTAGGTGCGCCTGAGCGCTGAGTGATTGTCATTGACTGAGTGCATTGCGATGGCTGGGGTCCTGCACTGATTGTCATTGCTAAGGCCACTGCTGATGGCTGGGGTACACCCCTGATGGCTGGGGCGCACTGCGATGGCTGAGGTGTAGCTCAGTCAGTGAGATGTAGGGGTGTGAATCTCAAATATCCCAGCTAAAAAGCAGTAGGCTGCAGAGTGGGGGGTGAAATAGCCAAGGTTTGGGGTGGACTGTTCCCTCGTGGAGCGTGGTCAGTGGTGAAAGTCATCAGGATGGCTCTGTCTAGAACGGCACAGTGGTGAAAAGCGATGGGCGCGACTGCTACCCTGAGCGATTGCCATTGGTTAGCCTACAAGCATTCGTCCCATCACCTTCAGGGGCGGACACAACTTGCGTCATTTGCTGTAGCATAATAACACCAAATTACAGCAACATTACGCGAGATGACACAGAACTGCGCGAGGAGCACAGCCCCGCATTTAGCACTATTCTCTCGAGGATCAAAGCAAGAAAACATGAGCAGCCGCCGCCTGCAGCCGCGCGCCCTCTGCTCCCAAATTACTCGAAACTACTCAAGCGGGTGAAATTGAGTAATTTTCGGTAAGAGTAATGCGGAATTACTCGGATTACTCCGGTATAATTAAAATTCCGCCCAGGCTTAGTGCGTGATAATAAGTAGCCTGTCTGGAAACCCGAGGCCGGCAGGGCTTTCCAAGCCACCTACTCCAATGTTACTGACCCCCCCAAACTATCAGTTAGCACCCATTCAAGGAGGACGTTTACGGGTGCAGACTTACTACTCATTGGGTAAACCGGGGTTCCCAATCAAAAAAAGAACAAATTAAAAAGTGAACCCCTCTTAGTGAAATGAGGATGACAAGAAAACCTCAAGGAACCCATAGCAGACCCGTCTCAGGGGCCTCAGGCCAAACTACCAAATGAATGAATTGGGGGGTGTCACACCTCAACCCCCCAAAAGCTACACTCCATGCCATGGCTGCGGCGCTGCTCTGATAATCGGTGCTGAGGTGCACTAGCAATGCTGTGGTGAAGACTGATTATCATTGCTAAGCTCACTGCCAATGGCTGGGGTGCACTTGTAATGGTGGGGTACACTGGCTGCGGTGCTGCACTGCACTGTCATTGCTAAGGTATGCTAGTGATGGCTGGGGTGCACAAGAGATGGCTAGGGTGCACAAGTGATGGCTGGGGTGCACAAGGGATGGCTGGGGTGCAAAAGTGATGGCTGGGGTGCACAAGAGATGGCTAGGGTGCACAAGTGATGGCTGGGGTGCGCTAGTGATGGCTGGAGTACATTAGGGATGGCTGGGGTGCTGCACTGGTTGTCATTGTTGAGGGGCACTGGTGATGGTTCGGATGCACTAGTGATGGCTGGGGTGCACTAGTGATGGCTGGGGTGCACAAGGGATGGCTGGGGTGCACAAGTGATGGCTGGGGGGCACTAGAGATGGCTGGAGTACACTAGTGATGGCTGGGGTGCTGCACTGATTGTCATTGCTAAGGTGCATTAGTGATAGCTGGGGTGCACTAGTGATGGCTAGGGTGCACTGGCAATGGCTGGGATACAATAGTGATGGCTTTGGTGCTGCACTGATTATCATTGTTGAGGTGCACTAGTTATGGCTGGGATGCACTAGTGATGGCTGGGGTGCACTTGTAATGGTGGGGTACACTGGCTGAGGTGCTGCACTGACTGTCATTGCTAAGGTATGCTAGTGATGGCTGGGGTGCACAGGTGATGGCTGGGGTACACAAGTAATGGCGTGGGTGCACTAGTGCTGGCTGGAGTACACTAGTGATGGCTGGGGTGCTGCACTGATTGTCATTGCTAAGGTGCATTAGCAATAGCTGGGGTGCACTAGTGATGGCTGGGGTGCACTGGCAATGGCTGGGGTACACTAGCGATGGCTGCGGTGCTGCACGGATTATCATGGCTGAGGGGCACTAGTGATGGCTGGGATCCACTAGTGATGGCTGGGGTGCACTAGAGGTGGCTGGAGTACACTAGTGATGGCTGGGGTGCTGCACTGATTGCTATTGCTAAGGTGGATTAGCAATAGCTGAGGTGCACTAGTGATGGCTGAGGTGCACTGGCAATGGCTGGGGTACACTAGCGATGGCTGCGATGCTGCACTGATTATCATTTTTGAGGTGCACTAGTGATGGCTGGAATCCACTAGTGATGGCTGGGGTGCACTAGAGATGGTTGGGGTGCACAAGTGATGGCTGGGGTGCACTAGTGATGGCTGGGTGCACTAGTGATGGCTGGGGCGCTGCACTGATTGCTATTGCTAAGGTGGATTAGTAATAGCTGGGATACACTAGCGATGGCTGGGGTGCACTAGAGATGGCTGGGGAGCACTGGCAATGGCTGGGGTACACTAGCAATGGCTGAGGTGCTGCACTGATTATCATTGTTGAGGTGCACTAGTGATGGCTGGGATGCACTAGTGATGGTGGGGGTGCACTAGAGATGGCTGGGGTGCACAAGTGATGGCTGGGGTGCACGAGTGATGGCTGGGTGCACTAGTGATGGCTGGGGTGCTACACTGATTGCTATTGCTAAGGTGCATTAGCAATAGCTGGAGTGCACTAGCGATGTCTGGGTGCACTGGCAATGGCTGGGGTACACTAGCGATGGCTGTAGTGCTCCTTTGATTATCATTGTTGAGGTGCACTAGTGATGGCTGGGATGCACTAGTAATGGCTGGGGTGCACTAGAGATGGCTGGGTTGCACAAGTGATGGCTGGGGTGCACTAGTGATGGCTGGGTGCACTAGTGATGGCAGGGGTGCTGCATGATTGCTATTGCTAAGGTGCATTAGCAATAGCTGGGATGCACTAGCGATGGCTGGGGTGCACTAGAGATGGCTAGGGTGTGTAAGTGACGGCTTGGGTGCACAAGCGATGGCTGGGGTGCACTAGTGATGGCTGGGGTGCTGCACTGAATGCCATTCCTAAGGTGCATTAGCAATAGCTGGGGTGCACTAGTGATGGCTGGGGTACACTAGCGATGGCTCAGGTGCTGCACTGATTATTATGTTGAGGTGCAGTAGTGATGGTTGGGATGCGCTAGTGATGGCTGGGATGCTCTAGTGATGGCTGGGGTGCACTAGTGATGGCTAGGGTGCACTATTGATGGCTGGGGGGCACTGGTGATGGTTGGGGTGCTGCATTGATTGTCATTGCTAAGGTGCATTAGCAATCACTGGGGTGCACCAGTGACAGCTGGGGTGCACTTGCAATGGCTGGGGTACACTAGCGATTGCTGGGGTGCTGCACTGATTATTATTGTTGTGGTACATCAGTGATGGCTGGAGTGCACTAGTAATGGCTGGTGTGCTGCACTGATTGTCATTGCTGAGGTGCATTAGCAATAGCTGGGGTTCACTAGTGATGGCTGGGGTGCACTGGCAATGGCTGGGGTATTCTAGTGATGGCTGGGGTGCTGCATTGATTGTCATTGTTGAGGTACATCAGTGATGGCTGGGGTGCACTAGTGATGGCTGGGGTGCACTAGAGATGGCTAAGGTGCACAAGTGAAGGCTGGGGTGCACTAATGGTGGCTGGGTGCACTAGTGATGGCAAGGGTGGACTGGCAATGGCTGGGGTATACTAGCAATGACTGGCGTGCTGCACTGATTGTCATTGTTGTGGTACATCAGTGATGGCTGGGGTGCACTAGAGATGGCTGGGGTGCACAAGTGATGTCTGGGATGCACTAGTGATGGCTGGGTGCACTTGCAATGGCTGGGGTACACTAGCGATGGCTGGGGTGCTGCACTGATTATTATTGTTGTGGTACATCAGTGATGGCTGGAGTGCTGCACTGATTGTCATTGCTAAGGTGCAATAGCTGGGGTGCACTAGTGATGGCTAGGGTGCACTGGCAATGGCTGTGGTACAGTAGCGATGGCTGGGGTGCTGCACTGATTGTCATTGCTGTGGTACATCGGTGAGGGCTGGGGTGCTGAGCTGATTATCATTGTTGAGGTGCACTAGCAATGGCTGAAGTGCTGAACTGATTGTACCGTCTTTCTCACTTTTCAGCTTCGAACATTTACGTAATTATTGTGGGCGCCATCGCATTCCGTAAACCTAAAACCCTGCATTAGTATTTCTGAACTGATTGTTGTTTGGGTGACCTAGTGATGGTTGAGGTGAACTAGCGATGACTTGGTGCAGTAGCTATTGCTAGGGTGCTGCACTGATTATCATTGTTATGGTGCACCGATGACTGCTGAGTTGCACTAACGGTGCCTGAGGTGCTGCACTGAATATTATTGCTAAGGTCTACTGGCAATGGCGGGGGTGCACTGGCTAGGGAACACTGGTGATGTGGTGGCTGGGGTGCTGCGCTGATTATCATTGCTACAGTGCACTGGGGGTGGCTGGGGTGCTGCGCTGATTATCATTGCTACAGTGCACAGGGGATGGCTGGGGTGCTGCGCTGATTATCATTGCTAAGGTGCACAGGGGATGGCTGGGGTGCTGCACTGATTATCATTGCTACAGTGCACTGGGGCTGGCTGGGGTGCTGCACTGATTATCATTGCTACAGTGCACTGGGGGTGCTGCACTGATTGTCATTGTTGTGGTACATCACTGATGGCTGGGGTGCACTAGAGATGGCTGGGGTGCACAAGTGATGGCGGGGGTGCACTAGTGATTGCTGGGGGGCACTGGCAATGGCTGGGGTATACTAGCAATGGCTGGGGTGCCGCACTGATTATCATTGTTGAGGTGCACTAGTGATGGCTGGGGTGCACTGGCAATGGCTGGGGTATACTAGTGATGACTGGGGTGCTGCACTGATTGTCATTGTTGTGGTACATCGGTGATGGCTGGGGTGCACTAGAGATGGCTGGGGTGCACAAGTGATGGCTGGGGTGCACTAGTAATGGCTAAGTGCACTTGCAATGGATGGGGTACACTAGCAATGGCTGTGGTGCTGCACTGATTATCATTGCTACAGTGCACTGAGGATGACTGGGGTGCTCCTGCGTTGGCTGAGGTGCACTATCAATGGCTGTGGTGCTGCACTGATCATCATTGCTGAGCTGCACTGATGATTGCTGAGGTGCACCAGCGATGGCTGGAGTGTAACCAGCGATGGCCGGGTGTAGGAAAGTGCTCTCTTTCACATGGTCACTCCACTTTTTGTCCGGTAAATGATGTGATTTTGACTGAAAGTGCCCTGGGTTCCTGTTAACCGCGTCCCCTATGCCAGAGCTCTTTCCCACAACTGTACCATTGTTCCCCCAATTGGCAAAACCTTTAGCACCCTCTGTAAGTACCTAGTAAATGGTCCCCTGGTATCTACGGCCTGGGGTACTAAAGAAGGTCCGTAAGGGCTGTGGCATGAATTGTACCACCCTAAGGGACCCCTCACTAAGCACATGCAAGGCTGCCATTGCAGGCTGTGTGTCTTGGTGAAGACAAAAGTGAAAACCATGTCCCTAACAATCCATGTAATATTTTGAAGTCACCCCTACAGCAGGCCTGACACCCCTAAGGCAGGGTGCTGAAAATTACATATGAGGGAATACCTGCATGAGCAGATACGCCCATATGTTGGTCAGCCCAATTACTGCCAGCATAAGTGACCAAGGAAGCCATTTTAAAAACATGCTGGACACTAGTGAAAACAAGTTCCACAGCTACTTGATGGATTCACTTAAATAGGGATGTTTGGTATCAAACATTTCATATTGGTAAACCCACACTGATGCCAGAGTTTGATTTTCCAATACATGCACCCAGAGGGCAGCTTAGAGGTGCCCCCTGAAAACCTACCAGCTTCTGGTGTGCTTGCTGACTGGTTTCTGCCAGCCTGCCATCCAAAACACTTGAGCTCCTTGGATGAAAGTCTTTTGCTCTCAGGAGACCCAGACCAAAACCCTATACTTTAACAGAGTGTAACACCCCCTCCCACAGGATGGCCTGCTGATTAGTTTTCCAAGGCCGGCAAGCTTGAAAGAGCGGCCACCTTTGGAATGCAAATCTGGCTCCCCTCATATGAGAGGAAGATGCCCTCATTTGTCCAGGACCCCCTTGGCACCTGGACGGGTGGAAAAATTAGCTAGTCAGGTAGGCGTGACACCTTCAGGCTAGTACCACCCCTAAGGTGGGCTACAGGGTGGTGGACACGATTTTTCAGAAGTAGCCATGTTTGTGGTGGCATGCTTAGGAATTATGGGACAGGGTTATGCCCACTTCCCACAGGAAGTGGCCATATAGGGGGCATAGTGACCCTAAGGGTCTGTAGCCCATTGGCTACTACCCTACTCTCCCTTAACACTCCTAAATTCAGTATTTAGGGGAGCCCCTGGCTCCAGAGCAGCAGATGCTGATGATCTAAGAAGAGAGAGGACACAGAAGAGCCTCAAAAGCAGAGAAGAAGCAGCTGACCTGGTACCAACCCTGCCAGCCTGTCTGCATACCTCTTCAAAAACTGCGCCAAAGTCAACTCGTCCTGCAGCTATGACTCCAGAAACTTGGGACGACTGCCTGCCTTCTAAAAAGAAGACCTCCCATGAACAGTGGACCTGTTCTGAAGAACCTCCAAAAGAGAAGATACTGAGGCCTCTGGAACCACAAAATCCGACATCCGAAGCAACCACTGCACCCGTCACCTCCGACCCGAGTTGAAGTGGGCCGCTGGTGTCAACAAGGTCCCCCAGCCCTCCAGAGCTCGAGTCCATTGTGGTTTCACTCTTGCTGGACTCCCAGATGTCGCCTGCAGCCTCTTCACGCAGACCCCCTTGACAGCAACTGCTACGGTAAGGGAAAACCCGATGCTTAAAGACATCCCTGCACCTGTAGCCCCTAGACCTTGGAGAAGAGGACCAAAGGTGTCCCCCTATCCCTGAGCATCACAAGGCCTAAGCCCACTTGCTAGTTTAGCCCGGCTCGCCTCCTGGCCAGAGACTGCAGCCACTCAGTGACCGATCTCCATTGAAATACAATCGGCTCCCGACGCTGTTTTGCACCCTGTACCCGGCCGCCCTCGTGTCGCTGTTGGTGCTCTGTTGGTGCTGCCTTGGACCTCGCCCACCACTCACCTTAACCCCTGGAGATTGGTCTTGTAAGTCGCTGTACTATACCTGTTTGCTGAACTTGTTCTTCCTTCCATAGGACAACATTGAAGAACTCAGAAATTGCAGTGTCCACTTTTTCAATTGAAAAGAATTTATATTTGAAAATGTACTTACCTGAACGATTTTTCTCTGATGCCCAACATATAAAAAGATATTTGCTATTTTTATAAATTGGTTTGGATCTCCTTCTTCAGTCGTGTGTGTCATTTACTAATCATTGTGTGTATTTGCAGATGTCTTGCCCTCTTCTTTGTTAAGCCTAAGGCTTCTCGACCACACTACTCCCTAATATAGCACTTTGTGATTGCAGACTGTCTGTCCACTCATAAGGGAACCCCTGGACTCTTTACAATGTATATCAGATTCTTCATAGATCACATGAAGAGTCAGCTTCCTACACTGGGTGAACTAGGCATGTCTGTGATGCTGCACTGATTATCATTGCTAAGGTGCACTGGGGATAGCTGGAGTGTTGCACTGATTATCATTGCTAAGGTGCACTGGGAATGGCTGGGGTGCAGCACTGATTATCATTGCTAAGGTGCACTGGGGATAGCTGGGCTGCTGCACTGATTATCATTGCTAAGGTGCACTGGGGATAGCTGGGGTGCTGCACTGATTATCATTGCTAAGGTGCAACGGGTATAGCTGGAGTGCTGCACTGATTATCATTGCTAAGGTGCACTGGGAATAGCTGGAGTGTTGCACTGATTATCATTGCTAAGGTGCACTGGGGATAGCTGGGGTGTTGCACTGATTATCATTGCTACAGTGCACTGGGGGTAGCTGGGGTACTGCACTGATTATCATTGCTAAGGTGCAACCGGGATAGCTGGGGTGCTGCACTGATTATCATTGCTAAGGTGCACTGCTGATAGCTGGGGTGCTGCACTGATTATCATTGCTAAGGTGCACTGGGGGTAGCTGGGGTGCTGCACTGATTATCATTGCTAAGGTGCAACGGGGATAGCTGGAGTGCTGCACTGAATATCATTGCTAAGGTGCACTGGTGATTGCTGGAGTGTTGCACTGATTATCATTGCTAAGGCGCACTGGGGATAGCTGGGGTGCTGTACTGATTATCATTGCTAAGGTGCACTGGGGATAGCTGGGGTGCTGCACTGATTATCATTGCTACAGTGCACTGGGGTAGCTGGGGTGCTGCACTGATTATCATTGCTAAGGTGCACTGGAGACAGCTGGGGAGCTGCACTGATTATCATTGCTAAGGTGCACTGGGGATAGCTGGGGTGCTGCACTGATTATCATAGCTGAGGTGCACTGGGGGTGGCTGGGGTGCTCCAGCATTGGCTGAAGTGCACTATTAGTGGCTGGGGTGCTGCACTGACTGTCAGGCTGAGGTGCCGTGAGGACGACTCTTGGCGCTCATGGTGCCATGTTGCTCTTGCAGCCCATCCATCATGTCCACATGTTTTGCTCTGATGTTTACCCAGTTGCACAGAAGTGCACCATCATCTATTTCCATGGCTGTCTGAACGCTAATAGCACTTTCTGCACTAAGGCACAATGCATGCATCCCCCAAGTTTGGGGTGCTCTGATCTCTCTCAAGTTAATGCTTGAGGTTTTCAGCTTAGATATCTTTGCCTTGATTAGATTCCCAGCCTATCCACAGCAGAAGTGCTAGAGTTTGATGCCAGCGATCACCAGCACTCACTCACCCTTCTGCCTCTCCTTCTGCTCTGAGGATGGAGTGCTGAGGTTGGTAGCTTTGTCTCCCCTCTCTGGGCTGCCCTCCCAGATACCACTTCCTCACCCTTCTGTCTCTGTCACTTTCTTCAGAGGATGGGGTGCTAAGGCTCATTCTGCTAAGGGTAGATCCAGGCTCAGCACTCACTAACCCCTCTGTCTGTCTCCTCTTTAGAGGGTGAGGTGCTGAGGTTGGTTCCTCAGGCCTCCTTCTGACAAGGATAAGCCAGGGCCAGCGCTCACTCACTCCTCTGCCTCTCTCCTTCTCTTCAGAGGGGGGTGCTGAGGTTGTTACCTCAGACTTCCTTCTGAGAAGGGTAGGCGAGGGACAGCACTCACTCACCCATTCACCCCTCTGTCTCTCTCCTTCTCTTCAGTTATGCGGTGGTGAGTTTGGTACATCAGGCTTCGTTCTGACAAGGGTAGGGCAAGGGTCAGCACTCACTCACCCCTCTGCCTATCTACTTCTCTTCCTAGAGTGGTGCGCTGAGGCTGGTACCTCAGACTTCCTTCTGATAAGGGAGGGCCAAGGTCAGCACTCACTCACCCACCCCTCTTCCTCTCTCCTTCTCTTTAGCGGGTGGGGCGCTTAGGCTGATACCTCAGACTTCCTTCTGACAAGGGTAGGGCTAGGGTCAGCACTCACTCACTCACCCCTCTCTCCTCCTCTTCAGAGAGTGGGGAGCTGAGGTTAGTACCTGAGACTTCCTTCTGACAACGGAGGGCCAGGGCCAGCAGTCGCTCACCCCTCTGCCTCCCTCTCTTCTTAGGGTGGGATGGTGAGGTTGGTACCTCTGACTTCCTTCTGACAAAGGTAGGTCTAGCACTCGCTCACCCCTCTACCTCTCTCTCTTTTCTTCCTAGAGTGAGGTGCTGAGGCTGGTACCTCAGACTTCCTTCTGAGAAGAGTAGGGCTAGGGTCAGCACTCACTCACTCCTCTGCCTCTCTCCTTCTCTACCTAGGGTGGGGTGGTGAGGTTGGCTACTCGGACTTCCTTCTGACAAGGATAGGGCCAGGGTCAGCACTCACTCACCCCTCTATATCGCTCCTTCTCTTCAGGGATGTGGTGGTGATGTTGGTATCTGAGGCCTCCTTCTAACAGGGGAGGGCCAGCACTCACTCACCCCACTCTCCTTCTCTTTAGAGAGTGGGGAGCTGAGGTTAGTACCTGAGACTTCCTTCTGACAAGGGAGGGCCAGGGCCAGCACTCGCTCACCCCTCTGCCTCTCTCTCTTCTTAGGGTTGGATGGTGAGGTTGGTACCTCTGACTTACTTCTGACAAGGGTAGGGCCAGCACTCGCTCACCCCTCTACCTCTCTCTCTTCTTAGGGTGGGATGGTGAGGTTGGTACCTCTGACTTACTTCTGACAAGGGTAGGGCCAGCACTCGCTCACCCCTCTACCTCTCTCTCTTCTCTTCCTAGAGTGAGGTGCTGAGGCTGGTACCTCAGACTTCCTTCTGAGAAGAGTAGGGCTAGGGTCAGCACTCACTCACTCCTCTGCCTCTCTCCTTCTCTACCTAGGGTGGGGTGGTGAGGTTGGCACCTCGGACTTCCTTCTGACAAGGATAGGGCCAGGGTCAGCACTCACTCACCCCTCTATATCGCACGTTCTCTTCAGGGATGTGGTGGTGATGTTGGTATCTCAGGCCTCCTTCTAACAGGGGAGGGCCAGCACTCACTCCCCTGCCTCTCTCTTCTCCTCCTATGGTTGGGTGGTGAGGTTGGCACCTCAGACATCCTTCTGACAAGGGAGGGCCAGGGCCAGCACTCGCTCACCCCTCTGCCTCTCTCTCTTCCTAGGGTGGGATGCTGAGTTTATTACCTCTGACTTCCTTCTGAAAAGGGAAATATCGGGATCAGCATTCACTCACCCTCTGCCTCTCTTCTTCTCTCCTCAGCTCTCTTCAACCTCATCCCCGTGGGCCTGCGAGTCGTCGCCATTCAAAGCTCCGCATCTGGACACTACGTTGCAATGAACGGAGAAGGACATCTCTACACCTCTGTGAGTATAGGCTAAGGTGACCAGATATTGAGAAGCAAATCCGGGGCAGGACAGACATAAAAGTATGACTATGTATTTTACTCTTGTACTTCTATGTCTGGCCTGTTCTGGTTTTTTATGTAACCTTGTGTGTGTGTATATATATCACGCGGGAGGTGTGTGTGTATGTGTGTATATCACACCAAACACACACACACATATACACATACAAATACACACCTCCTGCGTGATATATATACATACACACAGCTACGCAAAAAACAATGACTTGACCTCTATTCTAAAAACCGGGACTTATATCTGACTCATTACCCTATGTGCATGACTCACCACTCTCCATTCATTCTGCATGACTCATCAGCCTCTGTGCATGACTCTTCACTCTGCATTCACTCTGCATGACTCATCACTCTGCATTCACTCTGTATGACTCATCACTCTGCATGATTTATCACTCTCCCTGCATGATTCATCACTCTCCCTGAATGACTCATCCCTCTGCATTCACTCTACATGACTCATCCCTCTCTGTGAATGACTCATTACTCTCTATGCATGACTTATCATGCTACATTTACTCTGCATGACTCATCACTCTACATTTACTCTGCATGACTCAATTACTCTGCATTCATTCTGCATGTCTTATTACCCTCTGAGCAAGACTCATCACTATACATTCACTCTGCCTGACTCATTAATCTGCATTCACTGTGCTTGACTCACCACTCTCTGTGCATGAATCACCAATCTGCATTCACTCTGCATGACTCAGCACTCTGTTCATGACTCATTACTCTATGTACATGACTCACCACTCTCCATTCATTCTGCAGGACTCATCACCCTCTGTGCATGACTCTTCACTCTGCATTCACTCTGCATGACTCATCACTCTGCATGATTTATCACTCTGCATTTACTTTGCATGACTCATCACTCTGCATGATTTATCTCTCTCCCTGCATGATTCATCACTCTCCCTGCATGACTCATCCCTCTGCATTCACTCTGCATGACTCATCATTCTCTGTGCATGATTGATCACTCTGCAGTCACTCTGCTCGCATGTAGACAAGCGTGTAGCGTGCTACTCGCCAAACAAGTACTTCAACACAAGCGCTATGTAAATGCAAACCTTTTTCCCTCTTCTATCCCTCCGCAACCCTTCTCAATCCAAATAACTGACTAACATATCCACCACTCAAATTACTTTTATATTTCACTATATTAATTCACCACAAATCCTTTATGGGTTCTGGAGTAGTGTGCTACTCACTGAAAAAGTGCTTTGGCGCCTCGTCAGGGGTAGTAAGCGCTATATAAATCCAATTACAGTACAGTACAAAACAATACAATATACCATCACAAATACAGCAGAAAGGACCCATTCCGTGTTGTGAAAGCCTGTAACCAGTGTCACCCTGCACAGGGCCTGCCCTGCCTTCTTCCTGCAGTCTGCCCTGTGGACGAGTCTTCACTCTCACTCCTTCTGGGGCTCATCAGTGCTTCTCTCAGTAGCACCTCCCTCGCAGTCTCTGGGACTGGCTCTCCAGGGCCCAGCGGCGCTCTGTACTCTCACCCCCATTCAGCCAGTGTCCTCCCTTGTTTTGTGTTGTCTAAAGCTCCCCGGTGTTGCTGTAGGAACACAGGAATATATCCACCTCCTTTAGAAAAGGAACTCAACACATCCAGGCTTTTCCCGGCGTCCTATAATTCACTCTGTCTCTCCATTCATCTCTCCGCCATTTGCCTGCTATCTCTCCCCATCCGTCTCTCCCGCGTCAGTTCTCTGTGCCAGCCCTCTCTCCCCTTCAGCTCTTCCCATCCCGTGCTCCCCCCTCCATCCCCAGCGATCCGTCCTCGGCCAGCAAACCCGACCCGCGCATACGAGGGAAGTGGGTCAGAGGAGGCCGAGTGCGATCTTTCAAAGGTAACAGGGAAAAAATACCCCGGCACCCTTGGAAAGCGAGCAGGAGAGACACACAAAGAGAGCAGAGAGAGACAGGTGCCAGCAGGAGAGACACCGAAGAAAGAGGAGAGAGACAAAGAGAGCAGGGAGAGACAGGTGCAAGCTGGAGAGACCCTGAAGAAATGAGAGAGAGACAAAGAGAGCAGGGAGAGACAGGTGCAAGCTGGAGAGACCCTGAAGAAAGAGGAGAGAGAGACACACACACAAAAAGAGAGCAGAGAGAGAGATGCGAGTAGGACAGATCCTGAAGAAAGTGGAGAGAAAGAGACACAGACACAAAGAGAGCAGAGAGAGACAGATGCAAGCAGGGCAGACCCTGAATAAAGTGGAGAGAAAGACACACACACAAAGAGAGCAGAGAGAGACAGGTGCCAGCAGGAGAGACACCGAAGAAAGAGGAGAGAGACAAAGAGAGAAGAGAGAGACAGGTGCAAGTAGGAGAGACACCGAAGAAAGAGGAGAGAGACAAAGAGAGAAGAGAGAGACAGGTGCAAGTAGGAGAGACCCTGAAGAAAGAGGAGAGAGACACACACACACAAAAAGAGAGCAGAGAGAGAGAGAGATGCAAGTTGGACAGATCCTGAAGAAAGTGGAGAGAAAGAGACACAGACACACAGAGAGCAGAGAGAGACTGGTGCAAGTAGGAGAGACACCGAAGAAAAGGAGAGAGAGAGACAAAGAGAGCAGAGATAGACAGGTGCAAGTAGGAGAGACCCTGAAGAAAGAGGAGAGAGACAAAGAGAGCAGAGAGAGACAGGTGCAAGTAGGAGACACCCTGAAGAAAGAGGAGAGAGAGACACACACAAAAAGAGAGCAGAGAGAGAGAGAGAGAGAGAGAGATGCAAGTTGGACAGATCCTGAAGAAAGTGGAGAGAAAGAGACATAGACACACAGAGAGCAGAGAGAGACAGGTGCAAGCTGGAGAGACCCTGAAGAAAAGGAGAGAGAGAGACAAAGAGAGCGGAGATAGACAGGTGCAAATAGGAGAGACCCTGAAGAAAGAGGAGAGAGACACACACACAAAAAGAGAGCAGAGAGAGAGAGAGATGCAAGTAGGACAGATCCTGAAGAAAGTGGAGAGAAAGAGACACAGACACACAGAGAGCAGAGAGAGACTGGTGCAAGCAGGAGAGACACCGAAGAAAGAGGAGAGAGACAAAGAGAGCAGAGAGAGACAGGTGCAAGCAGGAGAGACACCGAAGAAACAGGAGAGAGACAAAGAGAGAAGAGAGAGACAGGTGCAAGCAGGAGAGACCCTGAAGAAAGAGGAGGGAGAGAGACACACACACACAAAGAGAGCAGAGAGAGTGAGAGATGCAAGCAGGACAGACCCTGAAGAAAGTGGAGAGAAAGAGACACAGAAACACAAAGAGAGCAGAGAGAGACAGGTGCAAGCAAGAGAGACACTGAAGAAAAGGAGAGAGAGACAAAGAGAGCAGAGATAGACAGGTGCAAGCAGGAGAGACACCGAAAAAAGAGGAGAGAGAGAGAGAAACACCCAAAGAGAGCAAAGAGAGACAGGTGCAAGCAGGAGATGCACCGAAGAAAGAGGAGAGAGACAAAGAGAGCAGAGAGAGACAGGTGCAAGCAGGAGAGACCCTGAAGAAAGAGGAGCGAGAGAGACACACACACACAAAGAGAGCAGAGAGAGAGAGATGCACGCAGGACAGACCCTGAAGAAAGTGGAGATAAAGAGACACAGACACACAAAGAGAGCAGAGAGAGACAGATGCAAGCAGAGCAGACCCTGAAGAAAGTGAAGAGAAAGAGACACACGCACACACACAAAGAGAGCAGAGAGCGACAGGTGCAAGTAGGAAAGACCCTGAAGGAAGAGGAGAGATACACACCGACACACAAAGAGAGCAGAGAGAGAGAGAGAGAGAGATGCAAGCAGGAGAGGCCCTGAAGAAAGAGGAGAGACAGAGAGACACAGACACACAAAGAGAGCAGAGAGAGAGAGAGAGAGAGATGCAAGCAGGAGAGGCCCTGAAGAAAGAGGAGAGACAGAGAGACACAGACACACAAAGAGAGTAGAGAGAGAGAGGTGCAAGCAGGAAAGACTCTTCACGTCTCTCCCTTGTCTTGAAGTGAGAGAGGGATGGAAAGAAATAGGAGAGAGACTGAGAGGGAGACACAATGAGAGCAGAGAGACACAGACACACAAAGAGAGTAGAGAGAGAGCGACAGGTGCAAGCAGGAAAGACCCTTCACGTCTCTCCCTTGACTAGAAGTGAGAGAGGGATGGAAAGAAAGAGGACAGAGACTGAGAGGGAGACACAATGAGAGCAGAAAGAGACAGAGAGATGCAAATAAGAGAGACACTGCACTTCTCTCCTTGACTGAAAGTGAGAGAGGGATTGACAGAGGAGAGAGAGAGAGAGACGCAGGAGGAGACACAGAGAGCAGAGAGAGAAAGATGCAAAGAGGAGAGACACTGCACTTCTCTCCTTGACTGAAAGTGAGAGAGGGATGGAAAGAGGAGAGAGAGAGAGAGAGAGAGAGAGAGAGACGCAGGAGGAGACACAGAGAGCAGAGAGAGACAGATGCAAAGAGGAGAGACACTGCACTTCTCTCTTTGACTGCAAGTGAGAGAGGGATGGAGAGAGAGAGAGACGCAGGGGAAGGCACAGAGAGCGCAGCGAGAGACAGATGCAAGCAGACATGATTAACAGAGCTGCCCATATCCAGAGCACAGAACAGATTTTGAAACAGAAAGACCGTTTTCCAGGACACTTTGCACTATGGCTCACGATCTAGGGGATGGGGGAGAGGTTTGTTCCCAATTTAGGGCTTAATTCCGGGTTTGGAGGATTCAGGACTGCAAACCCAAACAGCAGATGTCCCTATTCGAAGTGCATAGGGGCCCTATTCACTGTAAATAGGGTGGGCGGGGCATCCCCACTTCTTGGCATATGTCCCGCATTCACCAAACTCTAAGTAGGGTCCGTAGTGTGGGCAGGTGGGGGGCGCGGGCAGCGTCTCTAGGAGAAGGTTTGCAGATCCTACACCCTGATACAGAGAGAGAGAGGGCTCAAGGCCAGGGGGTGTCTTGGCTTCGCACACTGGGGGTGCTGGCAGTCCGAAGAGGAGGGGACACGCTTGTAAAGCGCTTCGATACACTTTGGCCCTGCTTCCAACTGCTGTGCTAACACCTTTCAAGGTGCAAACTCCAATGTGTGCCTAAAACTGGACTCCAAGTTGTGTGCAGCATTTCTCTAAAACCTGCATATAGTCAGGAAAATACTGTCAGGAAAATAGCAGGAAACACCTTGGGGAGGGGGAGACGTGCAATAGGCACTTTGTTCCGCACCGAAAAGTTCAAAACTCCGAATGGTGTGCAGATAGAGCACCTTGTAAATACCCTTCCTCGTGCAGCAATAACCACCGGGTGTAACCCCCCATTGCTCAAAAACCGGAGTGACCCCCCTATCGGCCTGCACCCCGCACTGCACGAAGGGCAGACCATCTTGGCGACCAAGACACGTCAGA
This sequence comes from Triturus cristatus, assembly GCF_964204655.1. Taxonomy (NCBI): domain Eukaryota; kingdom Metazoa; phylum Chordata; class Amphibia; order Caudata; family Salamandridae; genus Triturus; species Triturus cristatus. Next base: position 813,009,695 of record NC_140595.1, read on the forward strand.
CTCAAAAACAGTAAAGGGCAGGTATTTAGATTAATAAGGGATATGACGTGCCATCCGCTCCTTTATTTAACGTATTGACTGACGAAGAACCCACAGGAAGTGAGAGCGCGAGTGTGAAATAAACGCCTCAGTTACACCTCCTTGTGGCCTGCCAAAGCTATTCTCGCAGGCCATCCATGAAACAGGGCCAGTGCCCATCCATGAAACAGGGCCAGTGCCCATCCATGAAAGAGGGCCAGTGCCCAGCCATGAAAGAGGGCCAGTGCCCATCCATGAAACAGGGCCAATGCCCATCCTTGAAAGACGGCCAGTGCCCAGCCATGAAAGAGGGCCAGTGCCCATCCATGAAAGAGGGCCAGTGCCCAGCCATGAAAGAGGGCCAGTGCCCATCCATGAAACAGGGCCAGTGCCCATCCATGAAAGAGGGCCAGTGCCCAGCCATGAAAGAGGGCCAGTGCCCATCCATGAAAGAGGGCCAGTGCCCATCCATGAAAGAGGGCCAGTGCCCATCCATGAAAGAGGGCAGTGCTTTGCAGCAACGGGGCATGTTAGCTTCTGTCAGCTTCATGCAGGGTATAAACCCCTGGGAGCCTGAATATCTGTGACAGTCAGTGACCGCCAGCTGCAGGTCCGAGGGAGAGAGTGTCACCCGTGGTATTGATCGGGTAATTCCCCCGGAAGGAGTCTTAACTGAACCTCCTGGTTGGTTGTAGGGAAATGTAGCATCACGTTCCTCCGACCTGTAGTGCGCAGTTACAGGGATCCACCCAGGACAGGTGCTCTGGGGGAGTTGAAAGCAGCAAAGCAGATTGAGTCCCGTGTTTGCGCCCCTGCGCTGGGGGGATGGGGGGTGGGGTGGCTGAGGTTGTCTAGAGCAGAAAGTCATCAGTTCTATTCAGCTCTCCTTTAGAAGGCACGTGCTTTCCACCTCTACACAAGAGCAGTGAATTCTCAGCACAAACAACAAAGACGCTCTCTAGCTTCAGGCAGTGTCTAGACCCAGCACAGTTGGCAGTGCCCCCTGATACAAGACTGTCCACGCCCCTGGACAGCGACAGCCCGGAACTGTAAAGCACAGTAACAATGGATGTCAGATGTGTTATGTCAGATGAGCAGCAGAGTCAGTCAGGGGTCTCTCTCCTGGCTGCTCAGCCAGGTCTGAGACTTCAGTAAACCTCTGTGTGAAGGGTTAGTGAGGGCAGTGAGTGGGCACCTCTGCCCTCTCTTGCAATGACGTCTGCAGAGTTGTCTTCTCTCACTGGACTCTGAGCTGTGCTGCTCTGCAGCTCATGCCTGGAACACACACAGCTCTGGAACACGCACAGGAGCTGTGTGACATTAGGACCTGCTGTCTGCAGCTTCTAGGGACAGCCTGTGAGGAATCCCATATATGTCTCCCCTGCTGGCAGGATGCCAGTACTGACCATTCAGTGAGGGGCAAGGTCTTTAAATCTTCTGTCCAGCATGGGCAACCTCAGAGTCACACTGGCTGGAGCTTCCATTCAAATCACCATATCTACTGCTCTTAAAACGATTCCTGCAGCAGCGCTTAATTTGTGCCAGTGGTTTCCAGTGCTTGGTACCAGCACTTCATTACCAACACCAGCACTTATGACATTCTGCCATATGGTGACGCTGTCTGTCTAATGTAGACATGAGCAGAACAACAGTTGTTTATTAATTCAAAAGAAATTAAAAATAACTAAGACCTGTCTCTCAAGACATTCTTATAGCTTTGGGAGCCTGGAGTAGTCTGAATCGTCACACTTGTAGCACAGTGTGGTGGTTAGTAGTTGTGTTGCTGCTGTTTTTAGTGGCGCTGGCCGGGGCCATGTGTGGTCAAGCTCAGTGGCCTCTTGAGAAGGGAACCGCTCTGCAGACACAGTCCGTGTTCTCTTCCTGCTCAATGCCACGTGCATGGAAAAACTGTGCAAAACGTACATAAGTTTGTACAGAACAAAATCTACAAACTGGGGGTCAAAGAAGGGGGCAGCACTCAAACCCAAGGTCACTAAAAGCAGGTCAGTGTCTCACTGAGTGTTTGAGTCTGACACACAACCTGTGCGTTGTGCTGGAGTCCTCGCGCACACCAGATAGCTTCCTTGGGGCGCTCACTCACCCTTACTTAAAAGCAGCCTGTGAATGTCCACGTGGTGTCCAATCGCCTGTCCATCACCTATTACTGATGACGCGCTCCTCCCTTTTTCCGTATGTATATTGAGAGGGGGGTGGGGGTTGGGGTTCCCTCAGATGTGGGGTACCAGGTGTCAGGTTTCTCTTGGAACCGATACACATTTCTCAGTGGGTTTCCAAGATTTTTGATGACCTAAATTTGTCCTGATAAAGTCACCCGGATGGCACACGATCCTAAAGTAGACACTTAGGAGGTAATAATAAGTAGTTTAATTAGATTCGGTTTCCATGTCACTGAATTAGACACTGGTCAGTGGGTGGCCACACTATTTATAGTATAAAAACCTCTATGACGTAGGCCAGGTTTAAAGGAAACCAAGACAGCCTCTCCCAGGCGTGTTGTGAAAAGTGTACGTGGGCGTGTGTCTGTTATTGGAGGTAAAATGCATCTATTAGAACTCCGTAATCGAGGACATGACACAGAACAAAACAGATTGACAAAAGAGACAGAGGACGTGCCTGTGATGGTCTCTAGGCCTGATACCTCGTGGCTAACGCACTGCAGCGCTCATCAAGCAGACACGGACACACGGTGTAGTTCCAGCGTGGTCCCGACTGCCGTTCGCGGGCCACGCCCCTTTATTTATAGAGAGCGCCTGACGTCATGCGTCAGCACTCGCGCCTCACCTCCGACGCGGGTAGACTATACCGCTACCCCGCATCGGAGGACACTATATTCCTTCTAACCTTTATCAAAACAAACAATAAACATTTGACCCTGTAGGTCTGTTACCAGTCACTGGAATTCCAGTCCCAGGTCCGTCACACTAGGAAATCAGCCAGCTGGGAGGATGGCGCCGGATTTCTTCTCAGGCTGTATCAGAACTGCTGTCCCCGCACTGATGGTGTTTGTCGGGACCACTCCTTGCGAGGCTCCGCTCCCTGGGGACCTCACCTGAGGGCTGGGCGACCTCCCGCCTGGCGTTCCTGGCGGCGACGTTGCACTCTGGTTGGGTTGATTCTCATGTTCGGTGGGGGTGGACCCCTGATCTCCTTCCGGGCCTCCCTCCGCTGGCGGCTGACTTGGCCCGTCGCCCTGGCGTTCCTACAGACGCGGGTCTGAGGTCCCGGGGTGCACTCTTTTGAAGAACGATATGTTCCGGGTGACCTCCTCGGTCCCTCTCCTCTCGGTGATCAGAGTTCCAGTTCGACGGACTTCTGTCCAGGGTTTGTGTTCAACGGGGAGCCGAAATTTGCTCCCGGGATACCTGTCCTTGAGATAGACTCTGTTCCTTACTTGGATGGTTGACGTCCGGGCTCCCCGGTCGGCACTGGCCTGTTCATTGGAGTGGGTCCTTTTGGCTAGGACTTTTCCAGCGTCAATCTGAGGCGGGATCCAGCTTGGGTGATGCGGGATGGTGTCTCGCACTACCTGGCCCATGCTCGCCGGTCCAGGGGCTGCCTCTGTCGTGAGATGAGGCGTCAGCCGATATTCTCTCAGGAAGCTGTAGATGGCCCTCTCGAGTGGCGACCCATCGGCGTGTGCAATGCGTACCACTTTGTTGAGGGTCCACATGAATCTCTCCACTTCCCCGTTGGCCTGAGGCCAGCGCGGGGTCACTTTCCGGTGGTTGATCCCCCACTCTTTAAGATAGTCCGCAAATTCTTGCCCTTGGAAGGGTGGGCCGTTGTCCGTCTTGACCGCTTCGAATATTCAGTGCGTGGCGATAGTCTTCTCAAACTTTGTGATGACCTCCGCGGCGGTCTGGCTTCCCACCACCTTGACCTCCGGGTACTTTGTGTAGTCATCAATGATCACCAGGGCATAGCATCCATCTGGGAGGTGCCCGAAGTCTCCGCTCACTCTCTCCCATGGTCGTTGTGGGTTTTCCTTAGTGATGACAGGGTGGGGGTGATCCGGCTGACCCGACGCCTGGCCCCAGGAGCACGTTCGGACCGTTCGCTCCACCATAGGGTCGATCCCCGGGAACCATACCTTGGCTCTCAGCCGACTCTTTGTTTTCACCATGCCTTGATGGCCCTGGTGCGCCAGGTCCACCGCTTGCTGGGCCAGACGGGATGGGATCACCAGTCGGGGGCCCCGAAGAAGACACCCACTGGTGTCAACTGAGAGTTCATCCTTGACCCGCATGAGCGACACCAGGATGGCCTTGGCTTGCAGCGTTCGTCTGGCCATGGGGGACTGGATGGGGCACCAGTCGTTTGACTGGACAGCCGTCAGGGCCAGTTGCAGACATTCGTCCCTCTGGGTGGCTGCTACGATCGTTTCGAGGCTCATGGGCAATGGCCGGGATCTCTCTGATACCATCCGGACATATTCTTCCGTATCTTCCGCGTCCTCTTCTTCCGCTTTCGTGGCTACTCTGGGATGTCTCGAGAGATAGTCTGCGGGATTCGAGGAGCCTGGCTTGTACTCCACTCGGTAGTCGTACTCCTGTAGCTGAAGGATCCACTTGTCGATCCGCGGCGGGGGCTTTGATGCTGATCCCTGAAACAGGGGAATGAGGGGTTTGTGGTCCGTGGACACGGTGAACGGATTACCGTACACATAGACGTGAAAATGTCGACAGGCCCAATGGATTGCAATCGCTTCTTGCTCTATCTGCGAGTACCTCTGTTCTGTGTCCGTCAAAGAGCGGCTCGCATAGGCTATCGGGGCCCATTCACCATTCTCCTGCAGCTGCGTGAGCACCGCCCCTAGACCAAATGGGCTGGCGTCCACCGCGACATTGGTGGACCGGGCCGGATTAAAGTATGACATGTGGTGTCCGCTGACAATGCCGCCTTGGTGTCCTTAAAGGCTTGTGCCTGTTCTGGTCCCCATTGCCACGGGGTGATAGATTTTGTCAGTTCCCTGAGGGGCTTCGTGAGGTTCGACAAGTCCGGGACGAAACGCCCGCAGAAAAACACCATCCCCAGAAAACTCCTTATTTCCGAGATGTTGGAAGGTGCTGGAGCGTCCTGTACATCTTTGACTTTGTCCCGGTCCGGGGCGACTCCTTGGTCGGAGAATGTGTACCCAAAAAAACTGATCTTCTTCTTTAGGAATTGGCACTTCTCCCTGTGTAGGGTCAGTCCGGATTCTTTGATCCTCTGGAGGACCCCTTGCAGTCTCCGATGGTGATCTTCTATCGACGAGGCGTACACCAGGAGTTCGTCGCTTATGTTCAGGACCCCTGGTAGCCCGCTGAGGACCTCTCGGATAGCGTTTTGGAACACCTCCGCGGCGCTTGAGATTCCAAAATTGAGGCGTCGGTACCGCCTGAGGCCGACGTGCGTTGAGAAGGTGGTGATGTAGCGAGAGTCCGGGTGCAGCGGCAGTAGGTGGTATCCGAACCGAAGATCCATCTTCGAAAACCATCTGGCACCGTTCAGTTCTCCCAGGATGTCGTCAATGGTGGGGGTTAGATGACGCTCCCTCTTCACCGCGGCGTTGGGGAGTCGCATGTCCACACAGATGCGGACCTGCCCCGGCTGCTTCGGTTTTCTTGCCACTACGATCGGGGACACCCACGGGGTGGGTCCACTGACCTTCTCAATGATCCCTTGCTTCTCCAGCGCCTCTAGCTCGTCCTCTACCTTCTTGCGCAAATGGAATGCAATGCGCCTGTGCCTCAGCGCCACCGGTTGGACCGACTGGTCGATGTGAAGGGATACTTCTTTACCTTTGAGGCATCCGATGCCCTTGAAGACATCTTCGAACTCCTCCAAAATGGCTTCCAACTCTTCCTCTTGCACCGCCAGGGCGAACGATATCAGCCTCAGCTCTTCCGCTGACTGCCCACTGATCAGCTTCCCGTTTCCCTCAGGGGTCACGTACACCGTGGTGGGGATCCTGATGTCGTTGTGGCTCATCTCCGTCTTGAAACACTCCAAGAGCGGGATTGGCGTTTTCTGCCCATACGCGAATACTCTGATTCTTGCTTCGCTCAGTGGGAGCCTGGGATTCAGTTGCTCATACACATTGGCCGCCATGAGCTCGATCGACGCCCCCGTGTCTATGGTGGCTCTCACGTCCTGGTTTTGGATCTTGACTTTGCACCTTGGAAGTCGTCGTCTCTTCCGTCATGGTTGGTCTACCGCAAACACGTAATGGACCAGGTATTCCTCTGCGTCATCATCCATGTCCTCTCCGTCTCGATCTTCCGACACCGTCTGGGCTGCCTCCTTTCGTGACTTTGTGCCGCAAAGTGATTCATCCACCCGCATGCACTGCATCTTTTTCCCCTTGCCGGGCAATCTTGCAGGCGATGGGGCGTGCCTCCGCAGTATCCGCATCCCTTTCTCTTGTCTTGCGGCTTTCTCCCTGCGTTTTGGCGCGATTTGGGCCTTACCACGTTCGTCACGTCCACCGCGTTGACCTGCTCCGTCTTGACAGGGCGGTGGAGCGCCGCCTCCATGTGCAACGCCCTAGCTTGCGACAGTTCTTTGGACCGGCCCAGAGTGAGGATGTCCGCAAGGGATTTGCCGTCCTCCTGAAGAATGTTGACTCTGAGTTTGGACAAGTAGCATCCTTGTATAATCTGACCTCGGATCTCCTCCTGTTCGTCTCGAAATCCGCACGTGCTGGCCAGTTCTTTCAGGTGCCCATGGAATGCGTCAAGCGACTCTTCCTCTTCCTGCTTGGCCTGGCGAAATATGAACCGTTCGAAGTCCCTGTTCGCCATCGTCTCGAAGTACGCATTCAGGGCATTGAGAAGCGTGACGTAGGTCTTAGGTGTAGCTTCCACCAACGTTTTGTAGATGCGATGGATGTCTTTGCCTCCCAGGTGGAGGAGTAAGGCCCTGCGCCGCTCTCGGGCTATGCCCGCCCCTTCGAAGTAGATCTGGAGGCGATCGGTCCTGTCTCTCCATCGTGGGGCAAGGGAGGAGGAAGCTCCGTCGACCACAAACGGCTCAATGGCGGGAATCGACGCCATCTTGGCGCAGTCGCAGAGCCACTTCGCAGCACGTGCGCTGCTTACCTCCTGGGCACAGTGGCAGCCGCCTGGCTGAGGTCAGTGGGGACACACTCAGGGCTTCTCCTGTAGTCCGGCCGTGTTAGGCCTCGCTGTGGGGACCTCCGCTCACCAGGGTGCTGGGCGCACACTTCCGCAGGCTCCGCCGGCCCGTGTGATGCACACACCCATCAGCAGGCACACCTCCGAGGAACGAGGCTGAGCAGGGGGTCTCGCAACCTGCTCAGGGCACATAGCAGGTGAGCTGCAACCAGGCGAGACAGCAAGAAGCCAGGGCTGAGGGCACAGTAACAGTGCCTGAAGAGATGGCCTGTCAGCACCTCAGCATGGGGTCGTTTCTGCCCCTCGTCGCCAGTGTGATGGCCTCTAGGCCTGATACCTCGTGGCTAACGCGCTGCAGCGCTCATCAAGCAGACACGGACACACGGTGTAGTTCCAGCGTGGTCCCGACTGCCGTTCGCGGGCCACGCCCCTTTATTTATAGAGAGCGCCTGACGTCATGCGTCAGCGCTCGCGCCTCACCTCCGACGCGGGTAGACTATACCGCTACCCCGCGTCGGAGGACACTACAGCGCCATAAACAACAGCATCGTTTTACATTGTCGCATATGTAAACTCACCTCCGCTTGCGCTATGGTGTATGTAGGAAAAGCTACTCCGAGTAGATCAGAAGGGGCGAAAGCCAGGGCGCGGGGGGAGGTGTATCCCTGTGGCCTGTGAGTAGATCCTGCCTTGTCTTAGGATCCCCCACACATGCCTCAGCCGCTTGAGGAGCACACAACACGCACTGGTTTCTTTTTTGGATTGGCCTAGATAGCGCCGCCGCTCTCTCACTGGCCTATTCTAGTCTTGAAAAGTAATACATCACATTTCACGGGAGTGGATGTGGCCTCACGGCCAGAGCTGCGACTTTGGAGCTGAGGAACTAGGTTCGAGTCTCGGCGTCGGCTCAACGTACTGTGATTCTCGGCACATCACTTAATCACCCCCGCCCGCCAAAAATGAATGTGTTCTTGTGTAAGGTAACTGGTGCTCGTGTAAAGCGCTTCAATACCTTCGAGTCCTGTTTGCGCTATATAAAACTGCAAAATAAATCAAAAATAGTAATGCAGTAGTAGATAGGAACAGGCTTTGGGTCCCCTCAGTCACATGTTCTGCTAGCCCACAGGGCAGCCAATCGGCACTGGCTTGTCTGACAGAATGGGCGATGGCATTTCACTCACTCACTCACTCACTCACTCACTCACTCACTCACTCACTCACTCACTCACTCACTCACTCACTCACTGTCTGCTGCCCATCCAAATGCCACAGGCAGCAGTTTGCCAATCTGTAAAGGTCTGTTTACCCCCTCCTCCTCCTTGTGAACAGGTCACTCTGTGCTCCACCCTTACCATGGGCGCCTCTCTGCTCTTTCCTACCCCTGCTCTAGCCCACCCTCCTTGCTACCTTGGGTCGAAGTGGTCTCAGCGCAGGGGCGGTGGTTGGGGTGATACATCCCCCATACATGTATTTTATTGTAAATATTCGGGTACAGGTGATTTCAGTCGGGTTTCTGTCAGATCTTTACACACACACACAGACAAAATCGCATACACACTCTCTCCCTTTCTCTATTTTGAAAGTCTTCAAAAATCTTTGGAGCATATTATCAACAGATTGCGATAATTATCGCAAAGGGTGCTTAGCGCGTTTTTTATTGTCGCTGGCTATCGCTGGATTTCATCGCCGTGGTAGAGCGGTATAAACAATGCTTTGCTCCAAGGCGATATGAAATCCAGCCATAGCCGTGAGAACATGCTTTTAGCGTGAGAAAACAAGCGATAATTTTCCTGCGATACTGAAAACCTTGCTAATAGGCAGGTTTGGACTTAGCCTGGCAATCCACCTCCCATATAAAAGATGGCTAAGTCATATTTTTAGCAGGAGTTAAAACCTGCGATAAAGGGGGCTTAGCGCGGCTTTCATTCTCACATCACGGGTCCGGTGCAGCCTTGTTAATATCCCGAAGCTGTCTCAGTAAGTGTATGTCATGGAGTTGTGTGAAGGAACGCCCACTTTGCATGTCATTAGCGATAAATATCGCTGACATGCAAAGTAGGAAAAAACGGCTGCTAACTCAAGGTCACAAGCGCTAATGCTTGTTAGCGAGTCCTTGTCAATAGTGCGATAGAAAAATCGCCGCTTTTCGGCGATATGTGCCGAAAAATCGGCAATATTTCTGTTAATAATATGCCCCTCAGTTTTACAAAATACAGTTTTTTTCTCAGTAACCCTACCAAACCGCATTCCTCTCCCTTTCCAATGGCCTTAAATCCCCTCTCCTGGGCCTTGATTGTCCTATGATGTATTGTAACATTATATGGCAGCATGACTGTTGGAAAATCTGAATCCACCCCAATCCTACTGACCAAGCTACCCCCCCTCCCATCTTAGCTTCTGTTCGGCCTCACCCACTTGTTTCATGTCAATGCTGGGTGCCCGGCAGCCTCACTGCACGGTAATACAAGGGCTATTGAGCGTGAATGTTTAATCCTTTCAGACCTTAAGAACGCCCTTCCTCACAAAAACCACCACCACGGTTAGCACCATCAGCACCATCAACACCATCACCATCGCCGCCTTTGAGAATACCAACATTAGCATTACCATTACTACCACCACCGCCTCCCCTTTACTGTAATTAACACCACCATTACCACCAACACCATTACAACAACCAGTGCCAGAACCATCACCACTCCTACCACCACCAGCAACATCATCACCAACACCACCACCAACACCACCATTACCACCATCCCTATTGAGGACACCACCATTAGCATTACCATTACTACTAGCACCACAGCCTCCCCATTACTGATATTACCACCACCGTTACCATAACCACCATTACAACAGCCAGTACCAGGGACACCACCGCTTCTACCAACTCCATCAGCATCATCACCAACACTATTACAACCGCCATTATCAAGACTACCACCATCAATGCCAACACCACCATTACCACCACCACCATTACAACCGCAGGTACCAGGACCACCACCTCTTTTACCACCACCATCAACATCATTCACCAACACTGTTACAACTACCATTATCAGGACTGCCACCACTACTACCACCACCAACATGATCATTACTACCACCGCCATTACAACAGCCAGAACCAGGACCAGCACCACCTCTACCACCACCATTAATATCATCACCAACACAACCATTACCACCACCACCATTACAACCGCAGGTACCAGGACCACCACCTCTTTTACCACCACCATCAACATCATTCACCAACACCAACACTGTTACAACTACCATTATCAGGACTGCCACCACTACTACCACCACCAACACGATCATTACTACCACCGCCATTACAACAGCCAGAACCAGGACCAGCACCACCTCTACCACCACCAATAATATCATCACCAACACAACCATTACCACCACCACCATTACAACCGCAGGTACCAGGACCACCACCTCTTTTACCACCACCATCAACATCATTCACCAACACCAACACTGTTACACCCACCATTACCAGGGCTACCACCAATACTACCACCACCAACATGATCATTACCACCACCGCCATTACAACAGCCAGAACCAGGACCAGCACCACCTCTACCACCACCATTAATATCATCACCAACACCACCATTTCCACCACTAAGATAACCACACCTGTTTCATTATTAATTACTGCTCTCACCATTACCACCATCAACACCATCATGAGTATTACAGCCACCATCACCATGAGCCCCACCACCATTGCCAGCTCCACCATGTCCACCTCCACCATTACCATTATCACTCCACCAGAGTGCCATCCGTCAATACAACTATCACCAACATTACTACAGCAATCACAACTACCACTATCACCAGTATCACTAGCACCATTATCTGCACAATTACTATCACCACCAGTACTACAACAAACACAACTACCAGTATCACCAGTATCACTAGCACCATTATCTGCACAATTACTATCACCACCAGTACTACAACAATCACAACTACCACTATCACCAGTATCACTAGCACCATTATCTGCACAATTACTATCACCACCAGTACTACAACAATCACAACTACCAGTATCACCAGTATCGCTAGCACCATTATCTGCACAATTACTATCACCACCAGTACTACAACAATCACAACTACCACTATCACCAGTATCGCTAGCACCATTATCTGCACAATTACTATCACCACCAGTACTACAACAATCACAACTACCAGTATCACCAGTATCGCTAGCACCATTATCTGCACAATTACTATCACCACCAGTACTACAACAATCACAACTACCACTATCACCAGTATCGCTAGCACCATTATCTGCACAATTACTATCACCACCAGTACTACAACAATCACAACTACCAGTATCACCAGTATCGCTAGCACCATTATCTGCACAATTACTATCACCACCAGTACTGCTATCCTCAAAATCATCTCTAACCCACAATCACCACCACCCCTACTACTACCATCAGCCCTGCCACCACCACATTTATCACCACTGCAGCTGTCACCACTAGTACCGCCAGCACTGTCACCACAATCACCACTGTTACTATTATCACGACCACCAATAGTGCCACTACTACAACCACCAAAACTGCTAGCACTCCTTCCAGCACTAGTACCATTAGGAAGTGTGTGTGTGTGTGTGTGTGTGTAAAACAGTACTGTTATGAATGTGTAAGAGAAAGTGTTTCGTAGGTGCGTCTGTGAGACTTTTTGTTGGCTAAAAGTATTGTAAAAGGCCAGGCACATTGTTTTTGCCAATGTCTGTTGAAGGAGGATAAGTTCACCAATATGGAGGGAAGGCGCCTGTCCATATATGACTTGCACCCATGTGCATGATATGGAGCATGGAAAACTTAATTCAACAGATATAGAAGAAGTTTCCACTCCCTCCACTAGGTGGCATTTCCACAATAGTGCCTTGTGACAAGCGTAAACACACATAATGCTGTGATGTAATCACGTGGAATTACCCAGAAATGCTGCAAGGTCACAAAGAATAATGCAAGAGTAATTCTGCATTTAGAGCTATTTTCTTTCACAAAAATGCCCCTTTCACTTCCAAAAATTGACATGAGGATGCATTTTATGCTAAGAGACAGCACTAACTGCAACAGAACATGAGTAGCACGCATGAGTGTGCACTTGGGGTAGGATTTCCCCCAAATTAATTTTCAGCATTTAGCTGTAGTTTATTATCTCAAAATGCACCCTTGTGTCCAAAATGGGCTCGAGGATGCATTTTGCACTGAGAAAATAGCGCTAAATGCAACAGAACATAGACACACCACGAGCAGCACCTAACACTCACTAAATGCGCTCTTGCAGTCGGATAGTTCCCCCCCAAAATGACTCTTTTAATTACAGAAGTGGGCGTAATCACATAATATTGGTTATTCCACGTCAAAAAGTAACGCGGAATTGCTGAAATGACTCCGAATACTCTGGCGTTTTCGAAATTTCGCGCAGGCCTACTTGTTACTTAATACTGTCACTTCCTCCTTTACAAAGCCTATGTTTATTCATTCATTCATTCAGGCTGACAAAGGGAGTACGTTTCTAACTAGGAGTAACTCAGTTGCCATAAAGGTAATTTTATCCACTCAAGAGCAGATTATAAAAGAGGGTAATCCACTATTGATGTGCACCCTCCTGCTCCTGACGCACAGGACGTCCTTGGTCTTCAGCTTTACCCTTCAGTTTCCTTGCCAAGGCACGCATCCTTTGTCTGCAGCTTTACCCTTCAGTTTCCATGCCAAGGCACGCGGCCTTGGTCTCCAGCTTTACTCTTCAGTTTCCATTTCAAGGCACGTGTTCTTGGTCTCCACCTTTACCACTCAGTTTCCACGCCAACACATGCAGTTTTACCCTTCTATATCCATGCCATGGCACACAATCTTGGTCTCCATCTTTACCCTTCTGTATACATGCCATGGCACACATCCTTGGTCTCCAGCTTTACCCTTCTGTATACATGCCATGGCACACATCCTTGGTCTCCAGCTTTACCCTTCTGTATACATGCCATGGCACACATCCTTGGTCTCCAGGTTTACTCTTCAGTTTCCATGCCAAGACGCGCATCCTTGGTCTCCATCTTTACCCTTCTGTATACATGCCATAGCACACATCCTTGGTCTCCAGGTTTGATCTTCAGTTTCCATGCCAAGGCACACGCCCTGGGTCTCCATCTTTACCCTTCTGTATACATGCCATGGCACACATCCTTGGTCTCCACCTTTACTCTTCAGTTTCCATTCCAAGGCATGCGTCCTTGGTCTCCAGATTTATCCTTCAGTTTCCATTCCAAGGCATGCATCCTTGGTCTCTGGATTTACCCTTCAGTTTCCACACCAACACACGCGACTTGATCGCCAGCTTTTGTCCCTCAGTTTCCATACCAAGGCATGCATCCTTGGTCTCCATCTTTACTCTTCTGTATACATGCCATGGCACACATCCTTGGTCTCCAGCTTTACCCTTCTGTATACATGCCATGGCACACATCCTTGGTCTCCAGGTTTACTCTTCAGTTTCCATACCAAGGCACACGTCCTTGGTCTCCATCTTTACCCTTCTGTATACATGCCATGGCACACATCCTTGGTCTCCAGCTTTACCCTTCTGTACACATGCCATGGCACACATCCTTGGTCTCCAGGTTTACTCTTCAGTTTCCATAACAAGGCACACGTCCTTGGTCTCCATCTTTACCCTTCTGTATACATGGCATGGCACACATCCTTGGTCTCTAGGTTTACTCTTCAGTTTCCATACCAAGGCACACGTCCTTGTTCTCCATCTTTACCCTTCTGTATACATGCCATGGCACACATCCTTGGTCTCCAGCTTTACTCTTCAGTTTCCATTCCAAGGCATGCGTCCTTGGTCTCCAGCTTTATCGTTCAGTTTCCATTCCAAGGAATGTGTCCTTGGTCTCCAGCTTTATCCTTCAGTTTCCATTCCAAGGCATGCATCCTTGGTCTCTGGCTTTACCCTTCAGTTTCCACACCAACACACGCGACTTGATCGCCAGCTTTTGTCCCTCAGTTTCCATACCAAGGCATGCATCCTTGGTCTGCAGTTTTACCCTTCAGATTTCACGCCAACGCATGCGGCTTTTGTCTTTAGCTTTACCCCTCAGTTTCCATGTCAAGGCATGCGTCCTTGGTCTCCACCATTACCCTTTGGTTTCCATGCCAACGCAAGCATCTTTGGTCTCCAGCTTTACGCTTCAGTTTCCATACCAACGCACATGGCCTTGGTCTCCAGCTTTTCCTCTCAGTTTCCACACCAAGGCACGCATCCTTGGTCACCAGCTTTACCCTTTGGTTTCCACACCAATGCATGCGGCTTTGGACTCCAGCTATACCCTTTGGTTTCCACACCAAGGTGCGCGTCCTTGGTCTCCAACTTTACTCTTCAGTTTCCATGCCAGCGCATGCGGCCTTTGTCTTCAGCTTTACCCCTCAGTTTCCATGCCAAGGCGCGCATCCTTGGTCTCCGACTTTACCCCTCAGTTTCCATGCCAAGGCACGAGGCCTTGGTCTCCAGCTTTACCCTTTGGTTTCCAAGACAAGGCACGCGTCTTTGGTCTCCACCTTTACCCTTTGGTTTCCACACCAACGCATGCGGCTTTTGGTCTCCAGCTTTACCCTTCACTTTCCATGCCAAGGCACGCAGCTTTGGTCTCCAGCTTTACCATTCACTTTCCATGCCAAGGCACGCGACCTTGGTCTCCAGCTTTACTCTTCAGTTTCCATTTCAAGGCACGTGTTCTTGGTCTCCACCTTTACCACTCAGTTTCCACGCCAACACATGCAGCTTTGGTCTCCACCTTTACCCTTCGGTTTCCACGCCAAGGCACGCGGCCTTGGTATTCAGCTTTACCCTTCACTTTCCATGCCAAGGCGCGCGGCTGTGGTCTTCAGCCTTATGCCTCAGTTTTCATGCCAAGGCCAGCGTCCTTGGTCTTCAGCTTTACACTTCACTTTCCATGCCAAGGCAGGCATCCTTGGTCTTCAGATTTACCCTTCACTTTCCATGCCAAGGCACGCAGCCTTGGTCTACAGCTTTACCCTTCACTTTCCATGCCAAGGCAGGCAGCCTTGGTCTTCAGCATTACCCTTCACTTTCCATGCCAAGGCAGGCATCCTTGGTCTTCAGCTTTACCATTCACTTTCCATGCCAAGGCACGAAGACCAAGGCAGGCGTCCTTGGTTGTCAGCTTTACCCTTCACTTTCCATGCCAAGGCACGCGGCCTTGGTCTTCAGCTTTACCCTTCACTTTCCATGCCAAGGCACGCGGCCTTGGTCTTCAGCTTTACCCTTCACTTTCCATGTCAAGGCTGGCGGCCTTGGTTTTCAGCTTTACCCTTCACTTTCCATGCCAAGGCACACGGCATTGGTCTTCAGCTTTACCCTTCACTTTCCATGCCAACGCATGCAGCTTTGGTCTCCACCTTTACCCTTCGGTTTCCACGCCAAGGCACGTGGCCTTGGTCTTCAGCTTTACCCTTCACTTTCCATGCCAAGGCACGCGGCCTTGGTCTTCAGCTTTACCCTTCACTTTCCATGCCAACGCATGCAGCTTTGGTCTCCACCTTTACCCTTCACTTTCCATGCGAAGGCACGCGGCCTTGGTCTTCAGCTTTACCCTTCACTTTCCATGCGAAGGCACGCGGCCTTAGTCTTCAGCTTTACCCTTCACTTTCCATGCGAAGGCACGCGGCCTTGGTCTTCAGCTTTACCCTTCACTTTCCATGCCAAGGCACGCGGCCTTGGTCTTCAGCTTTACCCTTCACTTTCCATGCCAAGGCATGCATCCTTGGTCTCCAGCTTTACCCTTCACTTTCCATGCCAAGGCACGCGGCCTTGGTCTCCAGCTTTACCCTTCACTTTCCATGCCAAGGCACGCGGCCTTGGTCTTCAGCTTTACCCTTCACTTTCCATGCCAAGGCACGCGGCCTTGGTCTTCAGCTTTACCCTTAACGTTCCATGCCAAGGCATTCATCCTTGGTCTCCAGCTTTACCCTTCACTTTCCATGCCAAGGCACGCGGCCTTGGTCTTCAGCTTTACCCTTCACTTTCCATGCCAAGGCACGCGGCCTTGGTCTTCAGCTTTACCCTTCACTTTCCATGCCAAGGCACGCGGCCTTGGTCTTCAGCTTTACCCTTCACTTTCCATGCATAACCTCAGTGACAGCTTCCCCGATCAGACACAGACAAGCGAGAGTCTCAGGGACATTTTCTTCCTGATCAGCACTTCCGGCAGTAGCTGGTGCTGTACACCTCGCGTCCATCTGTTAAGAATGAATATTAGTGCCTGCTCTCCTGGCGAGCCTCCACCTGGGGCCCAATCTCTGCTTCTAATCTCCCTCTGACGCGCTGCTCCTGCAGGCTCGCGCCGCCACACATCTTCCCACTTACAGAAGCAATTTGGGCTCCTTTGTGATTCTTCGGATTATTCTTACCATGCCAAGGCACACGGCCTTGGTCTTCAGCTTTACCCTTCACTTTCCATGCCAACGCACGCAGCTTTGGTCTCCACCTTTACCCTTCGGTTTCCACGCCAAGGCACGCGGCCTTGGTCTTCAGCTTTACCCTTCACTTTCCATGCCAATCCACGCGGCCTTGGTCTTCAGCTTTACCCTTCACTTTCCATGCCAACGCATGCAGCTTTGGTCTCCACCTTTACCCTTCACTTTCCATGCGAAGGCACGCGGCCTTGGTCTTCAGCTTTACCCTTCACTTTCCATGCGAAGGCACGCGGCCTTGGTCTTCAGCTTTACCCTTCACTTTCCATGCCAAGGCACGCGGCCTTGGTCTTCAGCTTTACCCTTCACTTTCCATGCCAAGGCACGCGGCCTTGGTCTTCAGCTTTACCCTTAACGTTCCATGCCAAGGCATGCATCCTTGGTCTCCAGCTTTACCCTTCACTTTCCATGCCAAGGCACGCGGCCTTGGTCTTCAGCTTTACCCTTCACTTTCCATGCCAAGGCACGCGGCCTTGGTCTTCAGCTTTACCCTTCACTTTCCATGCCAAGGCACGCGGCCTTGGTCTTCAGCTTTACCCTTCACTTTCCATGCATAACCTCAGTGACAGCTTCCCCGATCAGACACAGACAAGCGAGAGTCTCAGGGACATTTTCTTCCTGATCAGCACTTCCGGCAGTAGCGGGTGCTGTACACCTCGCGTCCATCTGTTAAGAATGAATATTAGTGCCTGCTCTCCTGGCGAGCCTCCACCTGGGGCCCAATCTCTGCTTCTAATCTCCCTCTGACACGCTGCTCCTGCAGGCTCGCGCCGCCACACATCTTCCCACTTACAGAAGCAATTTGGGCTCCTTTGTGATTCTTCGGATTATTCTTACCATGCCAAGGCACACGGCCTTGGTCTTCAGCTTTACCCTTCACTTTCCATGCCAACGCATGCAGCTTTGGTCTCCACCTTTACCCTTCGGTTTCCACGCCAAGGCACGCGGCCTTGGTCTTCAGCTTTACCCTTCACTTTCCATGCCAAGGCACGCGGCCTTGGTCTTCAGCTTTACCCTTCACTTTCCATGCCAACGCATGCAGCTTTGGTCTCCACCTTTACCCTTCACTTTCCATGCGAAGGCACGCGGCCTTGGTCTTCAGCTTTACCCTTCACTTTCCATGCGAAGGCACACGGCCTTGGTCTTCAGCTTTACCCTTCACTTTCCATGCGAAGGCACGCGGCCTTGGTCTTCAGCTTTACCCTTCACTTTCCATGCCAAGGCACGCGGCCTTGGTCTTCAGCTTTACCCTTCACTTTCCATGCCAAGGCACGCGGCCTTGGTCTCCAGCTTTACCCTTCACTTTCCATGCCAAGGCACGCGGCCTTGGTCTCCAGCTTTACCCTTCACTTTCCATGCCAAGGCACGCGGCCTTGGTCTTCAGCTTTACCCTTCACTTTCCATGCCAAGGCACGCGGCCTTGGTCTCCAGCTTTACCCTTCACTTTCCATGCCAAGGCACGCGGCCTTGGTCTTCAGCTTTACCCTTCACTTTCCATGCCAAGGCACGCGGCCTTGGTCTTCAGCTTTACCCTTCACTTTCCATGCCAAGGCACGCGGCCTTGGTCTCCAGCTTTACCCTTCACTTTCCATGCCAAGGCACGCGGCCTTGGTCTTCAGCTTTACCCTTCACTTTCCATGCCAAGGCACGCGGCCTTGGTCTTCAGCTTTACCCTTCACTTTCCATGCATAACCTCAGTGACAGCTTCCCCGATCAGACACAGACAAGCGAGAGTCTCAGGGACATTTTCTTCCTGATCAGCACTTCCGGCAGTAGCTGGTGCTGTACACCTCGCGTCCATCTGTTAAGAATGAATATTAGTGCCTGCTCTCCTGGCGAGCCTCCACCTGGGGCCCAATCTCTGCTTCTAATCTCCCTCTGACGCGCTGCTCCTGCAGGCTCGCGCCGCCACACATCTTCCCACTTACAGAAGCAATTTGGGCTCCTTTGTGATTCTTCGGATTATTCTTACCATGCCAAGGCACACGGCCTTGGTCTTCAGCTTTACCCTTCACTTTCCATGCCAACGCATGCAGCTTTGGTCTCCACCTTTACCCTTCGGTTTCCACGCCAAGGCACGCGGCCTTGGTCTTCAGCTTTACCCTTCACTTTCCATGCCAAGGCACGCGGCCTTGGTCTTCAGCTTTACCCTTCACTTTCCATGCCAACGCATGCAGCTTTGGTCTCCACCTTTACCCTTCACTTTCCATGCGAAGGCACGCGGCCTTGGTCTTCAGCTTTACCCTTCACTTTCCATGCGAAGGCACGCGGCCTTGGTCTTCAGCTTTACCCTTCACTTTCCATGCCAAGGCACGCGGCCTTGGTCTTCAGCTTTACCCTTCACTTTCCATGCCAAGGCACGCGGCCTTGGTCTTCAGCTTTACCCTTCACTTTCCATGCCAAGGCATGCATCCTTGGTCTCCAGCTTTACCCTTCACTTTCCATGCCAAGGCACGCGGCCTTGGTCTCCAGCTTTACCCTTCACTTTCCATGCCAAGGCACGCGGCCTTGGTCTTCAGCTTTACCCTTCACTTTCCATGCCAAGGCACGCGGCCTTGGTCTTCAGCTTTACCCTTAACGTTCCATGCCAAGGCATGCATCCTTGGTCTCCAGCTTTACCCTTCACTTTCCATGCCAAGGCACGCAGCCTTGGTCTTCAGCTTTACCCTTCACTTTCCATGCCAAGGCACGCGGCCTTGGTCTCCAGCTTTACCCTTCACTTTCCATGCCAAGGCACGCGGCCTTGGTCTTCAGCTTTACCCTTCACTTTCCATGCCAAGGCACGCGGCCTTGGTCTTCAGCTTTACCCTTCACTTTCCATGCATAACCTCAGTGACAGCTTCCCCGATCAGACACAGACAAGCGAGAGTCTCAGGGACATTTTCTTCCTGATCAGCACTTCCGGCAGTAGCGGGTGCTGTACACCTCGCGTGCATCTGTTAAGAATGAATATTAGTGCCTGCTCTCCTGGCGAGCCTCCACCTGGGGCCCAATCTCTGCTTCTAATCTCCCTCTGACGCGCTGCTCCTGCAGGCTCGCGCCGCCACACATCTTCCCACTTACAGAAGCAATTTGGGCTCCTTTGTGATTCTTCGGATTATTCTTAATGACATTTCGGAAAAGGGAAGGAAGTGATGTATTAAGGCTGTCACTGCTGCTGTCAAGGCCCTGTCTCATCTCAATCCTACTGTGGCGAGGCGCTCGGTGTGAGGGATGAGGGGGGCACCTGCCGAGGGCAGCACTTTATTTATTGCATCAGACATTGTGTGGAGTAAAAGAGAAATGCTTGGCTGTTACTCTCTCAGGAAAGTGAAGTGGAATAGAAATGCCTGTGGTTGTTGGTTATGTTCTGCACTCCACAGTGACGCAGTGAGTGGATAGAAGTGTCTGTGGTTCTTCTGTACTCTATGCAGTGAGAGGATAGAAGTGTCTGTGGTTATTCTGTACTCTATGCAGTGAGAGGATAGAAGTGTCTGTGGTTCTTCTGTACTCTATGCAGTGAGAGGATAGAAGTGTCTGTGGTTCTTCTGTACTCTATGCAGTGAGAGGATAGAAGTGTCTGTGGTTCTTCTGTACTCCATGCAGTGAGAGGATAGAAATGTCTGTGGTTATTCTGTACTCCATGCAGTGAGAGGATAGAAGTGTCTGTGGTTATTCTGTACTCTATGCAGTGAGAGGATAGAAGTGTCTGTGGTTATTCTGTACTCTATGCAGTGAGAGGATAGAAGTGTCTGTGGTGGTTCTTTACTCCACGCAGTGAGGGGATAGAAATGTCTGTGGTTGTTATTTACTCCACAAAATGACACAACCGGAGGATAGAAATGTCTGTGGCTTCTTCCTTCACTTAGTGATGCAGTGAGGGGAAAGAAATGTCGGTGGTTGTACTTTACTCAATACAGTGATATAGTGAGAGGATAGAAGTGTCCGTGGTGGATCTTTACTCCACGCAGTGAGAGGATAGAAATGTCTGTGGTTATACTGTACTCCAAGCAGTGACAGGATAGAAATGTCTGTGGTTGTTCTTTACTCCACGCAGTGAGAGGATAGAAATGTCTGTGGTTGTTCTTTACTCCACGCAGTGAGAGGATAGAAATGTCTGTGGTTGTTCTTTACTCCAAGCAGTGACAGAATAGAAATGTCTGTGGTTGTTCTTTACTCCACGCAGTGAGAGGATAGAAATGTCTGTGGTTGTTCTTTACCCCACGCAGTGAGAGGATAGAAATGTCTGTGGTTGTTCTTTACTCCAAGCAGTGACAGAATAGAAATGTCTGTGGTTGTTCTTTACTCCACACAGTAACGCAGTGAGAGAATAGAAATGTCAGCGGTTGTTCTTTACTCCACGCAGTGAGAGGATAGAAATGTCTGTGGTTGTTTTTTACTCCACACAGTGATGCAGTGCGGTTGCAATTCTGTACTACAACGGAGTACCGACGGAGAGAGCGGGGCTCCCTTCCCTGAGTTGTAACCAGGTTGAGGTGGGCTTACTTGTCCTTCAAATTGGACAAGTTCCAGTGATACTGAATCCGCACTAGGATTACTGGTTTTGTATTAAGAATCTTTATTTATTTTTTTGCACTTCACAGCAGCAGCTTTGTTTATCGGTCCTGAAGAAAGCCAGACATACTTGTAAGATGGTTAATGGCTGAAACATGTCGACCTTTTCTCAATCTAGCAGTTTTCAATAGATCCTGCTTTGCACTGCTTTTTAATCCTGCCGGTATAGATGAGCTAATAAAGTTCCTTTTCATCGGCACTAGGTAGTTTTAGTTTCACTACTTTTTTTACTCACTTATTGCGCTGCACCCTTACATCACTATACTGCTCGTCTTTGGGTTTTTAGCATCCACACTTCAGGAACAACTTAAAACATCCCTGAGCTCCCATCTCTCAGTGAGGTGGTTGTAGCCCTCAGTGGGACTTGGTTTTCCCACAGGGAGGAGAAAGCCCAAATGATGAAGCATGTCACCTTTGGTGAGTGAGGGCATTAGTCCTAAAAAGGGATTGCTTCCCCCATCAGGTTTTTGTAAATGAGACACAGATTCACTTTTCATCTCTTTCTTTGTTTTACTGCCTCAAGCTGTTTTAGAGACGAGAAGTTTATTGTGTTTATAGTGTATGCTCTTAGGGGTACTACTTCTTGCAGGTCTCTAAATATTCATACCCTCGGACCCCCCTTCAAAGTTCTTTGTGTGTTATATGTTCTTTACTCCACACAGTGACACAGTGAGATGATAGAAGTGTCTGTGGTTGTTCTTTACTTCATGCAGTAATACAGTGAGAGGATAGAAGTGTCTGTGGTTATTCTGTACTCCATGCAGTGATGCAGTGAGAGGATAGAAATGTCTGTGGTTCTTCTTTACTCCACAGTGACACAGTGAGAGGATAGAAATGTCTGTGGTTGTTCTTTACTCTACGCAGTGAGAGGATAGAACTGTCTGTGGTTGTTCTTTACTCCAAACAATGAGAGGATAGAAATGTCTGTGGTTGTTCTTTACTCCAAGCAGCGAGAGGATAGAAATGTCTGTGGTTGTTCTTTACTCCACACAGTGGGAGGATAGATATGTCTGTGGTTGTTCTTTAATTCACGCAGTGAGGGGATAGAAATGTCTGTGGTTGTTCTTTACTCCACAAAATGACACAACCAGAGGATAGAAATGTCTGTGGCTTCTTCCTTACTTCACTTAGTGATGCAGTGAGGGAAAGAAATGTTGGTGGTTGTACTTTACTCAATACAGTGATATAGTGAGAGGATAGAAATGTTTTTGGTTGTTCTTTACTCCACCGTGTGACACAACAAGAGGATAGAAATGTCTGTGGTTCTTTACTTCACGTAGTGGCACAACAAGAGGATAGAAATTTCTCTGGTTCTTTACTTCACGAAGTGACACAGTGAGCGGATAGAAATGCCTGTGGTTGTTTAGTCCGCGCAGTGACACAGTGAGAGGATAGAAATGTCTGTGTTTTTTCTTTAGTCCATGCAGTGATGCAGTGAAAGGATAGAAATGTCTGTGGTTGTTGTTTGGTCCACAAAGTGACACAGTGAGAGGATAGAAATGTCTGTGGTTGTTCTTTAGTTCATGCAGTGACGCAGTGAGAGGATAGAAATGTCTGTGGCTTTTTCTTTACTCCACGTAGTGATGCAGTGAGAGGAAAGAAATGTCTGTGGTTGTACTTTACTCAACACAGTGATATAGATAGAGGAAATAAATGTCTGTGGTTGTTTTTTATTCCATGCAGTGATGCAGTGAGAGAATAGAAATGTCTGTGCTTGTTCTTTACTCCGCACAGTGACACAATGAGAGGACAGAAATGTCTGTGGTTGTTCTTTACTCTACGCAGTGATGCAGTAAGAGTTCAGAAATGTCTGTGGTTGTTCTTTACTCCACACAGTGATGCAGTGAGAGGATAGAAGTGTCTGTGGTTGTTCTTTACTCCATGCAGTGACACAGTCAGAGTACAGAAATGAGTGTGGTTGTTCTGTACTCCACACAGTGATGCAGCGAGAGAATAGAAATGTCTGTGGTTGTTCTTTACTCCACAAAGTGACACAACCAGAGGATAGAAATGTCTGTGGGTGTTCTTCACTCCACACAGTGACACCGTGAGAGGATAGAAATGTTGGTGGTTGTTCTTACTCCACAGAGTGATGCAGTGAGAGAATAGAAATGTCTGCGGTTGTTCTTTAATCCACACAGTAAAACAGTGAGAGGATAGAAATGTCTGTGGTTGTTCGTTACTCAAAGCAGTGGCGCAGTGAGAGGATAGAAATGTCTGTGGATGTTCTGAACTCCACACAGTGACACAACCAGAGGATAGAAATGTCTATGGTTGTTCTTTACTCCACACAATGGCACAGTGAGTGTTCAGAAATGCCTGTGGTTATTCTTTACTCCACGCAGTGACGCAGTGAGAGGATAGAATTGTATGTGGTTGTTCTTTACTCCACACAGTGGCACAGTGAGAAGATAGAAATGTCTTTGGTTGCTCTTTACTCCAGGTAGTGAGAGGATAGAAATGTCTGTGGTTATTCTGTACTCCATGCAGTGAGAGGATAGAAATGTCTGTGTTTGTTCTTTACTCCACAAAGTGACACAATAAGAGGATAGAAATGTCTGTGGTTGTTCTATACTCCAGCTAGTGACACAGTGAGAGGATAGAAATGTCTGTGGTTGTTCTTTACTCCAGGTAGTGACACAGTGAGATAATAGAAATGTGTGTGGTTCTTCTTTACTCCACAGGGTGACACAATAAGGGGATAGAATTGTCTGTGGTTGTTCTTTTCTCCACACAGTGACATAGTGAGCGCACAGAAATGTCTGTGGTTTTTCTTTACTCCAGGAAGTGACACAGCGAGAGGATTGAAATGTCTGTGGTTGTTCTTTACTCCAGGTAGTGACACAGTGAGCGGATTGAAATGTCTGTGGTTGTTCTTTACTCCACACAGTGGCACAGTGAGAGGCTAGAAATGTCTGTGGTTGTTCTTTACACCAGGTAGTGACACCGTGAGAGGATAGAAATGGCTGTGGTTGTTCTTTACTCAAAGCAGTGGCGCAGTGAGAGGATAGAAATGTCTGTGGTTGTTCTTTATGCCACGTAGTGACACAGTGAGAGGATAGAAATGTCTGTAGTTCTTTTCTCCACACAGTGACATAGTGAGAGGACAGAAATGTCTGTGGTTGTTCTTTACTCCAGGTAGTGACACAGTGAGAGGATAGAAATGTCTGTGGTTGTTCTTTACTCCAGGTAGTGACACAGTGAGAGGATAGAAATATATGTGGTTGTTCTTTACTCCAGGTAGTGTCACAGTGAGAGGATAGTAATGTCTGTGGTTGTTCTTTACTCCACAATGTGACACAATAAGAGGATAGAAATGTCTGTGGTTGTTCTTTACTCCAGGTAGTGACACAGTAAGAGGATGGAAATGTCTGTGGTTGTTCTTTACTCAAAGCACTGGCGCAGTGAGAGGATATAAATGTCGGTGGTTGTTCTTTTTTCCACACAGTGAGAGGACAGAAATGTCTGTGGTTGTTCTTTAATCCAGGTAGTGACACTGTGAGAGGATAGAAATGTCTGTGGTTGTTCTTCACTCCACACAGTGGCACAGTGAGAAGATAGAAATTTCTGTGGTTGTTCTTTACTCCAGGTAGTGACACACTGAGAAGATAGAAATATCTCTGGCTGTTCTTTACTCCACAAGGTGACACAATAAGAGGATATAAATGTCTGTGGTTGTTCATTACTCCAGGTCGTGACACAGTGAGAGGATAGAAATGTCTGTGCTTGTTCTATATTCTAGGTAGTGACACAGTGAGAGTATAGAAATGTCTGTGGTTGTTCTTTACTCCAGGTAGTGACACTGTGAGAGGATAGAAGTGTCTGTGGTTTTTCTTTACTCCAGGTAGTGACACAGTGAGAGTATAGAAAGGTCTGTGGCTGTTCTTTACTCCACGCAGTGGCACAGTGAGAGGATAGAAATGTCTATGGTTGTTCTTTACACCAGGTAGTGACACAGTGAGAGGATAGAAATGTATGTGGTTGTTCTTTACTCCAGGTAGTGACACAGTGGGAGGATAGAAATGTCTGTGGTTGTTCTTTACTCCAGGTAGTGACACAGTGAGAGGGCAGAAATGTCTGTGGTTGGTCTTCACTCCACACAGTGGCACAGTGAGAAGATAGAAAATTCTTTGGTTGTTCTTTACTCCAGGTAGTGAAACAGTGAGAGGATAGAAATGTCTGTGGTTGTTCTTTACTCTACAAGGTGCACAATAAGAGGATAGAAATGTGTGTGGTTGTTCTTTACTCCAGATAGTGACACAGTGAGAGGATGGAAATGTCTGTGGTTGTTTTTTACTCAAAGCAGTGGCGCAGTGAGAGGATAGAAATGTCTGTGGTTGTTCTTTTCTCCACCCAGTGCACAGTGAGAGGACATAAATGTCTGTGGTTGTTCTTTAATCCAGGTAGTGACACAGTGAGAGGATAGAAATGTCTGTGGTTGTTCTTTACTCCAGGTAGTGACACAGTGAGAGGATAGAAATGTCTGTGGTTGGTCTTCACTCCACACAGTGGCACAGTGAGAAGATAGAAAATTATTTGGTTGTTCTTTACTGCAGGTAGTGAACAGGGCCGTTTCTTCCATTAGGCAAGACTAGGCGGCCGCCTAGGGCGCAAAAGGAGGGAAAAATTTGAATACAAGTTCTTTTATATCTAATGCATTAATTTGTCTAGCCTGAATGACAGGGGGAGAGAGTGATGGTAGTGAAAGGGAGGGGGCGGCATTTTTCAATTTTCGTCCTAAGGCGGCAAAACACCTAGAAAACGGCCCTGGTAGTGAAACAGTGAGAGGATAGAAATGTCTGTGGTTGTTCTTTACTCCACAAGGTGACACAATAAGAGGATAGAAATGTCTGTGGTTCTTCTTTACTCCAGGTAGTGACACAGTGAGAGGATAAAAATGTCTGTGGTTGTTTTTTACTCTAGGTTGTGACACAGTGAGAGGATACAAATGTCTGTGGTTGTTCTTTACTCCAGGTAGTGACACTATGAGAGGATACAAATGTCTGTGGTTGTTCTTTACTCCAGGTAGTGACACTGTGAGAGTATAGAAATGTCTGTGGTTGTTCTTTACTCCATGCAGTGGCACAGTGAGAGGATAGAAATGTCTGTGTTTGTTCTTTACACCAGGCAGTGACACAGTGAGATGATAGAAATGTCAGTGGTTGTTCTTTGCTCAAAGCAGTGGCACAGTGAGAGGATAGAAATGTCTGTGGTTGTTCTTTACTCCAGGTAGTGACACAGTGAGAGGATAGAAATGTCTGTGGTTGTTCTTTACTCCACAAGGTGACACAATAAGAGGATAGGAATGTCTGTGGTTGTTCTTTACTCCAGGTAGTGACACAGTGAGAGGATGGAAATGTCTGTGGTTGTTCTTTACTGAAAGCAGTGGCACAGTGAGAGGATAGAAATGTCTGTGGTTGTTCCTTACTCCAGGTAGTGACACAGTGAGAAGATAGAAATGTCTGTGGTTGTTCTTTACTCCACAAGGTGACACAATAAGAGGATAGAAATGTCTGGGGTTGTTCTTTACTCCAGGTAGTGACACAGTGAGAGGATAGAAATGTCTGTGGTTGTTCCTTACTCCAGGTAGTGACACAGTGAGAAGATAGAAATGTCTGTGGTTGTTCTTTACTCCACAAGGTGACACAATAAGAGGATAGAAATGTCTGTGGTTGTTCTTTACTCCAGGTAGTGATACAGTGAGAGGATAGAAATGTCTGTGGTTGTTTCTTTACTCTAGGTAGTGACACAGTGAGAGTATAGAAATGTCTGTGGTTGTTCTTTACTCCAGGTAGTGACACCGTGAGAGGATAGAAATGTCTGTGGTTTTTCTTTACTCCAGGTAGTGACACAGTGAGAGTATAGAAATGCCTGTGGTTGTTCTTTACTCCAGGTAGTGACGCAGTGAGAGGATAGAAATGTCTGTGGTTGTTCTTTATTCCAGGTAGTGACACAGTGGGAGGATAGAAATGTCTGTGGTTGTTCTTTACTCCAGGTAGTGACACAGTGAGAGGATAGAAATGTCTGTGGTTGTTCTTTACTCCAGGTAGTGACACAGTGCGAGGATAGAAATATCTGTGACTGTTCTTTTCTCCATGCAGCGACACAGTGAGAGGACAGAAATGTAAGTTGTTGTTGTTTTCTCCACGCAGTGACATAGTGAGAGGACAGAAATGTCTGTGGTTGTTCTTTACTCCAGGTAGTGACACAGTGAGAGGATAGACATGTCTGTGGTTGTTCTTTACTCCAGGTAGTTACACAGTGAGAGGATAGAAATGTCTGTGGTTGTTCTTTACTCCAGGTAGTGACACTGTGAGAGGATAGAAATGTCTATGGTTGTTCTTTACTTCAAGCAATGATGTATTGAAGGCCAAAAATGTCTTTGTTTCAGGCAGTTGTGTAGTGCAGTATAATGATAAACATGTTTGGGGTGAATATCGGGGTGTTCGTTATTGTGTCCAGTGATACAGTGAGAGGATAGAAATGTCTGTGGTTGTTCTTTACTCCAGGTAGTGACACAGTGCGAGGATAGAAATATCTGTGACTGTTCTTTTCTCCATGCAGCGACACAGTGAGAGGACAGAAATGTAAGTTGTTGTTGTTTTCTCCACGCAGTGAGATAGTAAGAGGACAGAAATGTCTGTGGTTGTTCTTTACTCCAGGTAGTGACACAGTGAGAGGATAGAAATGTCTGTGGTTGTTCTTTACTCCAGGTAGTTACACAGTGAGAGGATAGACATGTCTGTGGTTGTTTTTTACTCCAGGTAGTGACACAGTGAGAGGATAGAAATGTCTGTGGTTGTTCTTTTCTCCATGCGGTGACACAGTGAGAGGATAGAAATGTCTGTGGTTGTTTTTTTCTCCATGCAGTGACACAGTGAGAGGACAGAAATGTGTGTTGTTGTTCTTTACTCCACGCAGTGACATAGTGAGAGGACAGAAATGTCTGTGGTTGTTCTTTACTCCAGGTAGTGACACTGTGAGAGGATAGAAATGTCTATGGTTGTTCTTTACTTCAAGCAATGATGTATTGAAGGCCAAAAATGTCTTTGTTTCAGGCAGTTGTATAGTGCAGTATAATGATAAACATGTTTGGGGTGAATATCGGGGTGTTCGTTATTGTGTCCAGTGATACAGTGAGAGGATAGAAATATTTGGGTGTCCTTTATTCCATGCAGTGATGCAGGAAAACAGAAGATGAAAAATGTTCTTTATTCCACTGAACAAATATAATGAGAGTACAGAAATGTCTGGAAATGTTCTTCATTCAATGCAGTCATCCAGTGAGAGGATTGCAATTCCTGGGGTGTTGTTTTTATCCAGTGCAGTGGCACAGTGATTGGATAAAAATGCCTGGCGTGTTCAATATTCCATGCAGTGATATGGTGAGAGCATAGACATGTCTGGGGTATCCTTTATCCCATGCAGTGAGGCACTGGGAGGATAGAGATGCCGAGGTGTTCTTTATTCTGTGCAGTGATACAGTGAGAGGATAGAAATGTCTGGAGTGTGTCTTATCCCATGCAGTGATGCAGTGAGATGATTGCGCTGGCTGTGGCTGTGCTCCATTCCATGCAGTGATGCTTTGAGAGAATTGAGAGGTCTGATGGTGATCCTTATTTCTTGCAGTGATCCAGTGAATTTATACAGATGGCTGGGGGTGTTCTTTATTGCATGCAGGGATACAGCGAGAGGATAGAAATGTCTGGGGTGTCCTCTATTCCATGCAGTGATGCAGTGAGAGGATAGAAATGTCTGGGGTGTCCTCTATTCCATGCAGTGATGCAGTGAGAGGATAGAAATGTCTGGGGTGTCCTCTATTCCATGCAGTGATGCAGTGAGAGGATAGAGATGTATAGGTGTTCTTTATTCCGTCCAGTGATACTGTGAGAGGATAGAAATCTCTGGATGTCCTTTATTCCATACAGTGATCTAGTGAGAGGACAGAAATGTTTTATGCATTCTTTGTTCAGACAGTGAAATAGTGAAAGGATAGAAAAGCCAACAGTGGCGGCTGAGTCGGATCGGGGCTGAGGAGGAAGGGGCTAGGGGGGTGAGTGCAGGCGGGTAGTAAAAGTAAAAAAATAAACGTACCTTTTCGCCGCGTCTCTCGTCTTCCCTCTGTTCTATAAGGAAGCACCCAGGGTCCCCATAGCCAATCACAATGCTCCAATGCAGCTTTGTGATTGGTAAGCACTGAGGCTCTCCTGAGCCAAACACAATGCTGAAAAGCAGCATTGTGATTGGTCTGAGCGCTGTTTTTCGGTGCTCAGCCAGGGATGGGGGCCTGGGCATGTTCTCGACCCAAAAGACACACAGACGATGGACGGACTGCAGAGCAAATCAAACATTCACCCTCAGTCAAAAGATCTGGGTTAAATCTGTCATTCTTTCGCTCACCATGCCAACCAAGTTCAGACCTACCCATATGCAAATCTCTCTTGACCCTGTGCTTCATGGGAACAGCCCTGCCCGTACTGCCAAGCAGGTCCTCCCTGGACCGGAAAGAAGCATCCTAGTACCGGTTTCGGGGTTTCACCCCTCATCAGCCAGGCTAGCTTGAATCCAGTGGCACAGTGACCCCGGGACCCACGTCTGGGTATACCCGGCGCAGTTGGGGGCGTGAAAGCAAAAGACACACAGGTGATGGACAGAATGCAGAGCAAATCAAACATTCACCCCCAGTCAAAAGATCCATTTTAAATCCATCGTTCTTTTGGCCACCCCAGTTCAGGCCCAGCCATATGCAATTCAGTCTTGACCCTGTGCCTCATGGGAACAGTCCAGCCCGAACTGCCAAGCCAGGTCCTTCCTGGACTAAACAAGCATCCTGGGACCGGTTTCGGGGCATCACCCCTCATCAGCCAGGCTAGCTTGAATGCAGTGGCTCAGTGAGCTGTAATGCAGCCTGGGTGGAGAACAAGGAAAGTGCGCATGACTGTTTGGCCAGCCCTAGAGGGCAGGCCAAACAGTCATGCACACTGATAACAGTGCGCACCACTCCCCATGGTTGCCTGTTATGCCCCCTTGGCCCCGTCCCCAAGACGCCGGAACACAAAATAAAACGATAATAAACCATGGTTTATTATAGTTTTCCTTTTCTTTTCTTTTCTTTTTCGCTGCTGGATTTGGGAGTGAAGCTCCTGCACCATGAATGCCTGGTGAATTCTTTATCCCGAACAGTGATAGAGAAAGAGGATGCCTGGGGTGTACTTTGTGCCATGCCCTCATACAGCGAGAGGACAGAAAGGTCTGGGAATGCTCTGTTGTCCATGTTGTAATACAGTAAGAGGATAAACATATCTGGTGGTGTCCTTTATTCCATGCAGGGATGTAGTGAGAGGATCGAGAGAGCTGGTGGTGTTCCGTATTCTTTCTAGTGATACAGTGAGTGTATACAGATGGCTGTGGATGTTTGTCATTCTGTGCAGTGATGCAGTGAGAGGATAGAATTGTCTTGTAGTTGTTCTTTATCATCATCATCATCATCATAACTTTATTCGACGGTTGAGTCATCAAAGTACATCATAAACACACAAAAAAAAAAATACATCAATTATTCAAAATACGACGAATTTCCAAAAATACATAAATAGTTAAAAATAACATTAAATTCCATGAGACAACTCTCGACAATTAATTTCAAACTATGATATCTTTCAAATATTCCCAATTTACTATAATCTAAAACTAACCCATCATAGCTAACACATTTCAATCAGTAATGGATACCAATCTCCATCGTAGCACATAAACACAGAACCTTATGAAGCAACTAATCTAATGTATCACATATGGCTATTTAGCTGTATGGTTACCTCACGTACTCCTTTTTTATACAATTATACTCTAAGTAAGGACAGTAGTTTAGAACGAATTGACCAGGTCCATTTGAGAAATTTCACCACAGCTATCGCAATTGTAGGGTTAGAATCTGTACTTAAAATTCTCAGAGCATCAACATACCTCCGAGTGCCCATAAGCCGACAAATGGGTTTTATCCACATTCGGCGAGGTGCAAGATATTGAGGACAGCCAAACAAGATATGACTGACAGATTCTTGTTGGGCCGGACACCAGGGGCATCTGTCACTTGGAGACCCCTCCCATTTCACCATAAACTGCCTAATTGGGAGGGTACCAACCCTAAATTGAAAATACAATTTGCGATCATGAGGTCTTTCAATAACATCCCAATATTCTTCAAACACAGGCCTGGTCTTAAATTCAAGAAAACGACCCGTGAGATTTGTTGATAGCTTTTCCAACATTGTTGAATGGTGCACCATTTCTCAATATCTTGCTTTCAGAATTTTTTTACTTGGGAAGGTTGCATTTTGAGGATTATCCCACATTTCTGCCATTCCCATCTTCCCTAATAGGGATCTGATCTCCCTCAGCCATTTTATTTTATGGAAAGGATCATTATTAATGATATCCATGAGGCCTCGAGCATATTGCGTTAATTCCTCTGTGCTCCATATTCTACACCAGTATAACAATTGGCGCAAAATTACTAAATCTTTAATCCCTTCTCTACCTAGATCCCATTGTAGGGGAATTAAAGGGGTACTTTGTGGGACACCGGTCATCTTGTGAAAAAACTCATTTTCCACCTTGGTCAAACGAGTTACATTTTCAAAGCCCCATAGTTCGGCTCCATATAGGGCTGAACTCAATACCTTCATCCCATAAATCTCGAGAGCTGGGCGAATAGGTTTTGTCTGTGAAGTTTTGAATTTTTGCAAGAGACAACCTGCTTGTTGCTGATGTTTAAGGACAGCCAAATCAATATGGTTATTCCAACGCATGTCCCTCTGCAAAGTCACCCCTAGGTAAGTAAAAGCGTCCACCTGTTCTAATGGGCATTTATCCATGACTATATTGCCTCTAAAGGATCTTTGTTCATTAAACGCCATGAACTTAGTTTTGGCAGTGTTTATTTCCAACCCATGCAGGCGACAGAAATCTTCAAAGCGCAACAGGGCTTTCTGAAGGCCGCAGGGAGTTTTAGAGATGATCAAAGTGTCGTCCGCAAACATGAGGACAGGGATGCGAATACCATCCAGCACCGGGGCGTCAGTGGGGGTCAGAGAAAGGTAATCCACCACCCCATTGACAAAGAGCGAGAACAGGGTAGGCGCCATTACGCACCCTTGCCGCACCCCCCGCTCAACGGGGAAGGCTTCAGTAACCTCCCCCTGTAATCCCCACCGCACCCGTGCAAAAGAGTCCTCATGCATGCGGACGATCAATGTTAGAAGTTCCGAGGCCATCCCCAAATCTTTCAAAACCTGCCATAATTTGCCACGTGGGACTAGGTCAAAGGCTGCCCTCAAATCCACGAACACTGCATACAAAGACCCTTTCCCTAGAACCACAGTGCGCCAGTACAAGGTTACAAACCGAAAAACTTGATCAATTGTGCTAGTTTTCCTACGAAATCCCGCCTGTAATGAACTCAAGATATTGTTGTCATCCATCCAATCCTGCATTTTAAATAGGACTAGCCTTCCCATAATTTTTTGAATGGAGTCAATCAGGCAGATAGGCCTGTAATTACCTACAACAGCCTTATCCCCCTTTTTATAAACCAGCACTATTTCTGCCCCCTTCCATGACGGAGGAACAGCCCCGCCCAGGGCTATAGCATTTGCCAATTGAGCTATATATACCCGCCATGTTTCCTTATCATTTAAGAAAACATCTGCGGGGATGCAATCCATACCTGGGGCCCTGCCATCTGTTACAGTCTCTAGAGCCCTGTCCACATCTTTCAAACTAAAGGTAACATCTTTATAAGATGTATATTGGGTGGTGTTACCACACTCATAACTTCCACTGCGTGCATATTGTGGTTTAAAATACTCTACCCACAAGTGTTGCGCAACATTATTCTGTGGGCGTTCAGGACACCCCCCCTATCCCATTTAAATATATCCCAAAACAATTTTGGATTCTTGGCTTTACATGTGTCTTTCAACTCCTGCCACTTACATCTATCCCATAACTTCTTCGCCTCATTCTGGACCTTTTTATACAGCCCCCTCGCCACTCTTACCAAAACGGGATCCCGCTTCTTTATTGCTACACCCAGATTCAATCTGGCTTGTTTACAAGCCGCATTGTACCAACTTTCTACATTCCTTCTATTTTTCTTATTTCCAAGGCCCGGTTTACAAATATAAGTCTTCAGCTGATCAAAGAGTTTTTCATGCACATGGACAATACAGGACTGGGGGTCAGCAGTCTTCACGAGGGATCCCAAATCTATCAATGCTTTATTTACATCTTCCCTAATTAGCGTCAAGGTCTCGGGGTACTCAGCGACCTTGCTCCACTTAAGGTGTCTCTCATCATTTGCTATGGCTACTTCGGGGACTATACTATCATAATTACCTACTCCCGCTCTACCTATTTCCAGTTTGAAAGAAGAGGTAAGTAGGTTGTGATCACTCTCTAGGCGTATAATGAGAGCCATGTCCAGAAGGCAATGCCATCATTTTAAATGGACAAGCAAGTAATCTATTCGGCTAGACCTATGGCCGTTGTCATACGTAATACTACCCTGCCTATCAGAGTGCGTATGCCCATTGGCTGCTCTTAAATTGTTCCCCATACATAAGCCCTTAAGTTGTAGAGCCGCTTCAGTCCACTTTTTGATGGGTACCAACTCAAGTTGGAGAATACACCATCTGGAGTCTTCCTCCTCCGTTATCTTTTAGTCCTCGTAACCTAGCGGTTCGAACGTAACATTAAAATCCCCCGCAATAAGCGGGAATGAGTTAATTGGTAAGGTCTCAATTAAATTGTCCAGGGCAGAAATTACCATAGATTTTTTACCTCCTGGGAGCCCTCTTGCATAAACATTAAAAATATCTAGACTACCACCGGACGAGAAGCTAAGTCTCACCGCCAAAATGTCTTTATTTAAGACCGGGAGTTGTCGCATATTACAACTTAGTACCTGTTTGACCCAAATGACTAATCCTCCCGTTGGCCGTCCCCTTTCCTTTCTATCTGCAGGCACAAAGAAATTCACATACCCCTCACGAAAGGCAGGTTCCACCAACCAGGTCTCTTGAAAGAGGCAGATATCATATGTATCAACAAAAGTAGTCCAATCGACCAAATTCAATTTGGAACCGAGACCCGCCACATTCCAAGATACCAGTGACAAGGAGGGAGTTCTATTGGATTTGCTATAAACATTTTCAACCCCCCCTGTACCTACATCCAATTCAGTTAGGGATGGTGGAGTCGCCATTACATTACATTCCCGTACTGGTTGAACTATTTTCTCTAAACTTGATTGGTTCACACCTGGAATTCGGGGTATGTCTTCATATAGATTCTCTTCATTCACCTGCATAACCCATAAACAGCTTTCTGGTGGTGGTGATCGACGTCAGTCACAATCCTCCAATCCCAACAATATCTCAAATCTATTAAAATCTGTAAGACCCATTACGTTATTCCTGTTCCAAACCCCTCTATTTGATAACAATTTCCTGGGTGCTGGAACTATTACTGGGTAAAAAAAGGTCAAGGGTAGTGTGTGGATCACAGTATTTGTGTCCTCATAGGCCCATTTGCAAATATAATCAACAGCCCTCCGATCTCTAAAATGAATAATTATACAATCACCATCTATCGACTTACTCCGCACCCCAACCCAATCCACTCTTCTCACAAACAATATTTCCGCAAATACGTGAGGGGGGAGAGGGCAATTTGAATTAAGCCAAAAGATACATTTGTTCTTAAGCTCCATATACTTCTCCCCCTTTTCCTGACACAATTGGGGGACACCCGCAAGAACCACCACGTACGGAGTAGAATCCGGTGGAAGATCAATGCATGGTGAATTTTTTGAAGGGTGCATTGCAAAGGAAGTAGCATCCCTCGCCAGCTGAGACTGAGTTGCAAGTCTCAGAACTTCTGTTACCACCACCCTATCGCTAAGAGGGGGTGAATTATTAGGTTCTACTGGAAGCTTATCAATGGGTAAAGGTATAAGGCCAGAACCCGTAGTTTTATCATCATTTTTTTTCCTTCCCCCCTGAGAGGAAACTGGAGCCACTACGATTCCTGTTTTCTCCATTGAAACCTTTTCGATGTTATTTACTCCGTTTACCCACACACCACCCCGCAATTGGCCAGATGCAACAGCAAGTTCTAGACACACTAATCTACTTTCAATAATGTCTAGTCTGTCATAGATTGGGAGGCAAATCTTTTTTAAAATGTCCTCCAACTTGCTCCAAAAAGTGGGTCCCGATTCATCTGTCAATACATCCACTGTGGGGCTCGGGGGGGTCCACGTCTATTTCAACGATTGGATGGCACATAATGGGGCTGGTTGGAGGTATTGGAGCTGAAGGGCCATTAATTTTCATAACTTTAGCTTTCCTTCCCTTTATTTGTCTTTGTGCTCCACTCCACTTCCTTTAGTGTGTCCTACTTACTGCTGGTGACACTCCCCAGATTTGTTACTATGGGCAGATCTAGTCTTAACACACGGTAACAGTGAACAAGAGTATTTAGTGTTCAAACTGGAGTTTGCAGTGGCAGTAGTCTGGGTGTTACATGACTGCAAAACAGTCCGACATCCATCCGTCTGTAAAGGGGAGTTCTCCTCTCTTTCATCGGGGTCTATCACTGCACCCGTGGCAGGTACCGAAGGGAGCAAGGGGGAACTAGCCGAGGCTAATCTACCCAGGGAAGATCGTTTAGTGAGCGCAATGTCCAGCGATAATCTTTTTTCTGTTAGTTCGATTTCATGCGTCAAGACGGACGAAGCACTGACAAAAACTGGTCCAAAGTGCCTACTGGTAATCCATCTGGCATAGTTTTCCTTGGAAGGTTAGGCATGGTTTTACAACCTGTACACTAACCTAAGTCGCCGATGTTAAGGGGGTTGCCCATACCGTCCTCTACGTTCTCGAACGGGCTCAAATGGGCCCGCCCTTGGCCCGGGCTTCGCTCGCGCGTGTCCCGCGGTACGTAAGAGGGGCGTGTTTAAATAAAACAGGCAGGAAGGTGGGAGGGAGGTCGATGGGAAGAGGCACCAGCTGTGTCTGGAACTGAGGCCACTGGTCCTCGCAGTCCCGCACTCAATGTCCAGGCAAGGCAAGTCCGCAA
The DNA here is from genome assembly GCF_964204655.1 of Triturus cristatus. NCBI lineage: Eukaryota > Metazoa > Chordata > Amphibia > Caudata > Salamandridae > Triturus > Triturus cristatus. The sequence goes on from NC_140595.1 coordinate 813,046,116, forward strand.
GTCCACAGAACTGCCACGAGCGGCTCCCGCGAAGCAGGGGCCGCGAGCAGTTTAAAGGCGGCAGGCAGGTGGGAGGGAGGTCGACGGGAAGAGGCACCAGCTGTGTCTGGAACTGTGGCCACTTGTCCTCGCAGTCCCGCACTCAATGTCCAGGCAAGGCAAGTCCGCAAGTCCACAGAAGTGCCACGAGCGGTTGTTCTTTATTCCATGCAGTGTTGTAGTGAGAGGATTGAGAGAGCAGGTGGTGGTCTGTGTTCCTTCCAGTGATACAGTGAGTGGATACAGATGGCTGTAGCTGTTCTTCATTCCATGCAGTGACGCAGTGAGAGGATTACGAGGTCTGATGGTGCTCCTTATTCCTTGCAGTGATACAGTGACTGGACGCAGATGGCTGTGGCTGTTCTTCATTCCATGCAGTGATGCACTGGGAGGAGTGAGGGGTCTGATGGTGGTCCTTATTCCTTGCAGTGATACAGTGGCTGGACGCAGATGGCTGTGGCTGTTTGTCATTCCATGCAGTGATACAGCAAGAAGATAAAAATGTCTGGAGTGTTCTTCATTCCATGCAGTGATGGAGTGAGAGGATTGACATTTCTGGAGTGTTCTTCATTCCATGAAGTGATAGAGAGAGATGATACAAATGTAGAGGTGTTCTTTATTTCACGCAGTGATACAGCAAGAAGATAGAAATGTATGTAGTGTTCCTTATTCCATGCAGTGAGAGGATTGAGATGGCTGTGCCTGTTCTTCATTCCATTCAGTGATGCAGTGAGAGGATTGAGAGGTCTGATGGTGTTCCTTATTTCCTGCAGTGAAGCAGTGGATACAGATGGCTGTGCCTGTTCTTTATTCAGTGATGCAGTGAGAGGATAGAAAAGTCTGGAGTATTCTTTATTCCATACAATGATACTCTTCAATAGGACAGAAGCAGCTGGGACATTCATTATTCCTGGCAGCGATGCAGCGAGATAGGACTTATATGTTTCAGAACTTTCTTTATGCTGTAAAGTGACATGACAAGATGAAAAATGGAAATGTCTGAGATGTTCTTTTTTCCATGCAATGATACAGTGAGATGGCAGTGTAGAATTGTCTGGGATGTTCTTTGTTCCATGCAGTGACAAAGTGAGATAACAGTCTAGAAATGTCTGGGATGTTCTTTGTTCCATGCAGTGATACAGTGAGATGACAGTATAGAAATGTCTGGGATGTTCTTTGTCCATGCAGTGATACAGTGAGATGACAGTATAGAAATGTCTGGGATGTTCTTTGTCCATGCAGTGATACAGTGAGATGACAGTATAGAAATGTCTGGGATGTTCTTTGTCCATGCAGTGATACAGTGAGATGACAGTATAGAAATGTCTGGGATGTTCTTTGTCCATGCAGTGATACAGTGAGATGACAGTATAGAAATGTCTGGGATGTTCTTTGTCCATGCAGTGATACAGTGAGATGACAGTATAGAAATGTCTGGGATGTTCTTTGTTCCATGCAGTGATACGGTGAGATGACAGTATAGACATGTCTGGGATGTTCTTTGTCCATGCAGTGATACGGTGAGATGACAGTATAGACATGTCTGGGATGTTCTTTGTCCATGCAGTGATACAGTGAGATGACAGTATAGACATGTCTGGGATGCTCTTTGTCCATGCACTAAAACAGCGATACAAGTTCAAATCCTGGCGGGTCCACTCAGCGTTTCATACTTTCTGAGGTCGAAAAAATGAATACCATTGCGTTGGGTAGCAATAAACATATGTTATTCAGCGCCAAGATGCCCCGGTTGAGGTGAGCGTGCGCTTTACAAATACACATGTTATGTTGCAGGATTCAAGCTCTGAATTTCCAAGATATAATTCTGAGCTAAAGGTCTAGTGAATAGACATGGGGTAACTCTGGATATGTGTCTGAGGATGCGGAAAGAAAGGACCTGACTTATGGTTCTGCGTGTCACTTTTTGAGGGGAAAGGCACTGGTGCAGAGTTGCACAATGTCCCCTGTGGGTGCGCGGTGGTACTGCTTAGAAAAGTTTCCAGATACAGTGTGACTCCTGGTAAATATGTACAAGGTGGTGGATCTGTGGTTAGAAGTATCTATCAAAAAATGAAAGCATAGCAGCAGATACCTGTCGAAGTGTGATCCTTTCCCACAAATGACAGCCATGGGGTACAGCTTGTGATGTGATGCATCCTTCATTGAAGTTTCCATTCTAAGAACCTGGCCTCTCCGACCATCTTCAAGGCATCCCTACAAATGTATCTCCTCATAGTTCAGGAGTCAAAACAGTGCAAAGAGACCTGTGTTTTAGGTACTCTGCACCTAATAAATGTTAGAATTAATTCATTCATTGCCAAGTGGAGCTGACAGCCAAGAGTTCACCCCCACCCTCTGCTGGTCATAACCATCACGCAGTGCCTAATATGTACAGAATAAGTCCTGGGCCCAAAGTTTTGCTAAGAAGCCTGAAGTCTGCACTATCGAAGGTCAGGGTGCCAAATACCAAGGCTCTGTTGTCTTGATTCTACCTCCTGCCTCTTTAATCCACCACCAAACATGTCCTGTCTCTTTAACTCACTCTTGCCTATATGTTATGGGTTCACAGATGTTATATGTGATGCCAGCAGGCCTATCAATCAGGTTTTGGCACTGTAGTGTCAAAAAGGATGCCCCGCTGCCTTCATATTCTGTGGCTTTCAGAGGAGTCATCTCCGCCCATTCAGGTCAGCCTATTGTTTGCTCCTAATTGACATTTCACACTCATTCATATCTATTTAAGGCTAATTACCGGTTGGTAGAATCTGGAGAGCCAATGGAAATTAGCCTACAAGAACTTCAGGTATAGAAAATGTAACTTTCTAAAAGTTACTTTTCCTTAATATTTATTAAACATCTGACTTCACCATTGAGTTGTATTCTTAATAACTATTAAAAAAAGTTGTTCATTTTTCTATCTGGTTCAACTCAGAGTTAGATTATTAATATTTAATCTGTATTCTGTTTTTCTTTGTATGACACCTAGGCCTGCCACAGTAAAAATAGCTGTTGGGTGTTCTCACTGTAAGGACATATTACCATTACATTTCTACATTTCCTACTTTGAAATACCATGCACCCTGCTTTCTGGTCTACAAGGCCCTCATAGGCATGACTTACAATTATAAATATTTGAAATGGATTTATTTTTACAAGTTTTTACTGCTACAGGCAGGCTACAATGGTAGGCCTGAAGCCATGTTTGCACTGCCACTGTTGTGGATGCCATAATAGCTGCCGAAGTCCACTAGTGGCATTCAACTTCAAAGCCCTGGGTATCATTTCGTACCATATACTAGGAACATATAGTCAAGTTAACTGTGCTAATTAGTAGCATGCCAATTTGACCCTGTTAAAAGGGGAGTATACACACTTTACTACTACTGAATAGTATAGGTAAAGAGCATAGAGCTCTAAAGCCAGCAAAAATATAGGCTCCAGGAAAAGGCGCATAAAAGTTGGATTTCCTCCAAGACACTTGCTTCAAACATTTGATGTATTGAGAATTGATAATTTCAGATTAATACAGCCCCTTCTCCGGGCTCAGACCGGGAACTGCAAATAGAAAGGAAGCAAGAACCCAACTCCAATCAAAACACTTTAAGAGAAGCAAAAGCGCACAAAGGTATCACTAACCTATATTCCAGCCTAATTAGCGCACCTGTACCTCCGGAACATGAATACATAACAAAATGAGAACTAGAAATGGGCTAAGAAACACCCCTGGAGGAATGAGGGTTCATCTGGGAAACAGCCTCTAAATCTTCCTTGTGCACCTAATTTAAAGAAAATTCATGCAAGTTGCCAGACTCTATTAGTGGGGTTGTGAGGCACGCAGGGGCTACTGATCCTCACTCGCCTCTGATGTCCTGCGGTCCATCCTACTGTGGCGCTATAAAACTGTAAAAGTACAACCCCTTCAGCACTTGACTCTGATAATAGCAATTACAAGCAGTCACCAGCTTCTCAGGGAGGTAGTGTGGCGGTGCTCAAGCTGAGAACTCAACCATCCGTCAGCTGCACAATAGCAGATTCTTCAACCCAGTGCTTTACTTTGATAAAGAGAAGTACTTTAATATACGCAGAAAATTAAATACCTCACAGAACAGGGTGCTTCACTGGCACTGGGCAACTTCGCCTGAGGTCCTTGGTCCCCACTTGCTCTACCCGGCTCCGTAGGGTCCCTCCTGCATAGGCTTGATAGGATCTCATGTATCAAGGCACAGGTCTATATTCCCCTTGTTTACTAGTTTGTGTCCTCAGTTTGCTCAGCAGTCCCCAGCGGAGTCCTTCTTGGGTGGCCAGCGAGGGCTTGGTCACTCCTTCCTCCTGGAACAGGGAGGCTGGCTGGAGGTTCTCACTCATTTTGACCATGACCATAGCTGGCCGCCTGGCATCTGTGCTGGAGTGCAGAACTCTGTTGTAGATGCTGCTCTGGCTGACGATTAGCCTGCATCTGGGCTTCCTATGGGAAGGGGCTTGGATTCACTGGGTCAGATGGCGCGGTCTTCCTTGGTGCAGTTGCTTGAGCAGCACATCCCGGCAAAGGCAGTGCTCACAGATGCAGCAACACAGTCCACTTGGACATTGCATCAGCGGCACAGTATGTTGACGTGAGGCACACTTGGTTTTATGCAGCGGTGCAGTCTGCTAGGGCACGCATTGTTGATGTAGTGTCAGAGTGCATTGGTACTGAGGTTCCTGACTGGAACTGCTGATCTGGAGAGAGTGGGCTCACGCTCCCTCAAGCATGCAGATGCTCTCCTCAGCCTTCCTGTTCAGATGTACACACACCACAGGGGTCAAGCGGCTTCTGTCCCTCCCCGGGCAGTCACACCTCCTGCAGGGTTGGTGTGGTCCTCCCCTCTCTCAGCAGGCAGTCTGGCTTCGAGGCACTTCAGGTCAGAATACCACTTCCTCCTTCCCAGAAAGTCTCAAGGGATGTCCCCTCACCTCTCAGAAGCTGGCAGTCAGAAACTCACCAGCTCTGACTGCACCGCAGTCCTCTGAGTACCCTGCGGAGCACCCCCTTCCTTGATCAAACTGAGCTTGGAACTGAACCAACAAGTTGGTCAGAGACTCTCACTTTTACACATTGAAAGCAGACAGGGGGTGTGTATTCTCTGTCTGCCCTTCCATACCTGTTTAGGGTGGTTCGTCTTTCAAGTTTTCTTACAAGGCTGATCTCCCGATACAGCCTTTCTGCAGACTGATGCATGTCAAAGCAGGACAGCTTCCAGCCCAGAGTACCCACAACAGAGGTGCAAAGAGGTGTCAGCTTTTCTGCACCTGGCTGTAATCAGCCACACTGAAGAGTGATCAGTGGAAAGAAAAAAGGCTGGCCTCACCTCAGGGGTGAGTTTCACCTGCAACAACAGAGTCTGCAGCCCCAGAGACGTTTTAATGCATGGGCCAAGTGGGCTCTGGCCCCAGGCCCCAGCCTTTCAGGGGGCCCCCTGGCAGTCATCTCCATTCTCCAGACTTTTGCCCTCATGACCTTGCAAATTTCTTAAACAGATTGTTTTAAATACTGTTTTCCTTTACTTTATTTTTTATGTAGCTGGTGTGTGAGAGTCTAGTACAGCCATTTTGCAGAGAAATGTTGTGTTTATGTTTCATGCAATATACATAAAAAAAGTTTCTTTTATATCAAACAAGGCCTAACATATAAAAAATGGGAGGGCATCACAGGGATTATTTGCAGTAATATTGGTGAGCTGCTGGTGTGGTACAATATTTAAAACACACATAACTATCCCTGAATATTGGCTGTAAACACATTTAGGGCCTTATTTATGAGAAGTGATGTATCGCTGTGTGAAAACAGGGATGCGTCAATTCTTAGTGCGCCCTCCTTGCGACATGATGGATGCATCATAGTTACTGTATGACGCATCATGTCGCAAGGAGTTACAGATACGTCAGTATTTCTGACATATCTGTAAGCGCAACAGTGATGCATTGCTGGGGTGTGTTTGAAAATAGATACAAATCCAGCGATGTGTCTTTTCACATGGGACAGCCCCACGTGAAAGAGAATGCATCAGTCTTACACCTGCCGTGAGGCAGGGGTAAGATATTGACGCAATGGGGTCCAAGAAGCAGCGCACTGAGTTCTCATAGATTTCAATGCGCCACTTCTGCAAGGCTTCTTGCGGGGTAACACCCACCCTGCATACATTATACCTGGCGCAGGTATAATGCGGTGCAGGGGTTTACAAAGTGACGCATCTGCCTAGATGCGTTACTTTGTAAATAGTGTGCAACATGCACATTTTTTACGCTGCCAGTGCGTCACAAAAAGTGACAGTAGGAGGAAAACATTCATGAAAGACCCATCAGTTATTAAAAAGCCAGGTTTTTAAGTTCTTCCTGAAAGAGAGTAGGTCTGTGGTTAGTCTCAGAAACTCCGGGAGTCTTTTCCACAATTTTGCGCCTAATAAGGCGAGGAATCTGCCTCCAGTGCAGGCATGGCATATTTTAGGCACGATGGCCAGGTTGGCATTGGAAGATCTTAGGGGTCTAGATGTTGTGTAGCGATTAGCGCGCTTATTTAGTTAGCTGGCTCTTAAGCCATGGAAAGCTTTAAAGAAGATGGTCATCGCTATGAAGTCGATCTGTTCTTTATGCGGAGCCAGTGTAGAGACTTAAGAATAGGGGTCATACTAGATCTGGGTTTAGGTCTCAGGATGGCTCTGGCTGCCGCATTTTGTACCACTTGTAGGCGCTGGATTATGGATTTGGGAAGACCGAGGTACAAGCTGATGACATAGTCAAGCTTTGATGTAATCAGAGCCTGCTCCACAATCTTTCTACTCTCAAGCGGTAACAGTGGCAGGAATTTTGTTGGCATCAGGAGCATGCCAAAGCAAGCGCAAGTTTTTGACTTTCTCCTTTTCTGCGGGCGGGGGTGGCTGATCTTTTTGTCACCAAGAGCGTTTCTGGATTACCAAAGAAAACAACTTCAGTTTTGTCAGGATTGCACTTCAGCTGATTGATCTTAAGCCAGTTAAAAACCTTTGTGAGGAAAGTCCTAATCATTGCCCGTCAAAGTTGGTTCCTTTTTCACATGTAAAACTCAGCTGAGTGTCATCAGCACAGGAAACTATTTTGACGCCCTCTTCCTCTACCAGAAACTCAAGGGGGGATAGATATATATTAAAAAGGGTAGGACTGAGAATGGAGCCCTGAGAGACACCTACATTCATGGCCGGAACCGGGGATAAGAAAGGGGGGAGCCAGATGTCCTGAGATCTATTTGCCAAGAAGGATGACATCCATGTTAAGGCGGTCCCCCCAGGCCGATGCTAGCAAGTCTCTCCAGGAGCCTCTCATGTGGGACTGTATTGAAGGCCGCCGACAGATCGAGCAGTATCAGAACAGCCTTGCCTCCCTGGTCCAGCTTACCCTTGAGAAATTCAGTCACTTCCAGCAAAGCGGACTCCGTACTGTAAATAGCCCTAAAACCGGATTGGGACTCAGGAAGGAGCTTCCCATCTTCAATGTGTTTTTGGAGGGCCTTGTTTACATGCTGCTCTAATACTTTGGAGAGAGCAGGAAGAAGGGAGATTGGCCTGTAGTTGTCAGGGTCCGTCAGTTTGGCGTTAGCCTTTTTTATCAGTATAAGAATCTTAGCATTCTTCCATAATTTCAGCATGTTCCCTGAGGAGAGGGAAGCATTAAAGAGCTGGTTTACCATGGGGTTCATGGTGGGAGCTAATAGGTTCAGGATATTCGCGGGACATAGGTAGGTAGGAGAGCCAGACTTAATGCTTTGGAGAAGGGTCAGTGATTCTTCAAGCTGAAACTCAGGGAAAGCTAGTAAAGATGGAGGATCCAAGAGGTGAAATTTGTTATTAGAACTAAGGTAGAAGGTCAGTTCTTCCTCTGAGATGTTAGTGAATGCTTGTTTGATCACGAGAGAGCTTTTTGTGGAAGAATTGAGCTATTTGCTTAGACCATTCTTCTGTGCATGGCCCTTCCTTTGTCCCGGCTTTCGGGGCGGTAAAGGATTTAACTATGCTAAAGATTTCCTTACTCTTATTTTGGGCATTTTCTATCTTGGTTTGAAAGAAGTTTTTCTTGGCTGCCTTCACGAGAATGTAATGAGCTTTTAAGGTGTCTTTATACACCTTCCTGTCCTAAGGTGCATAGGATTTACGCCATTTCCGTTCCATTTTTCTACAATTGTTTTTGCTACATCTAAGGGAACCGTAAAACTATGGAGCTGGTGGGGCCCACCTCTTTGAGGAGTGGGAAACCACCGATACCGTTGCACCGATGTTGGTTCGGAGCCATGAATCTATTGAGAGGGTGTCCGAGTCGGGGCAGCCAGACAGCTCCGGTGAGGAATAACTGAGGGCGTCTGCTAACATTGGGATGGATATTTTATGGAATGTCCTGTAATTAGGGACCCTCTGCCCTGCGTTAGCCCGAGGGGCAGTGGCAGAGTTGGGAATGATGAATTTTAATAGGTGGTGGTCAGACCAGGTAATGAGAAGAAGTAAGCTTACTGATCTGTCAAAGTTGTGAAAAATGTGGTCGAGGGTATGGACCTTCTCATGGGTGGCTGAAGAAATACATGGAAACATGTTGCAGGCCTGCAGCGTCTCCAATAAGGGAAATTGTTTGAGGGTCTTTTCTATTATCCATATGTATATTGAGATCTCCCACAACAAGGCAGTTGTTGTATTTTAAGGCCAGGGAGGTGGTGGATGTATTAAGCGTAGTAATAAAATTTCCAATTGCACTGGGAGGTCTGTAAATCAGAAAACCAGCTATGCTATGATGGGGGGATAAGGTTGAGCGGAAGCCTAAGGACTCTGCGCCCTCAATGTTTTCCATCGGGATGGGAGAGCAGTCTAGTTTTTTATTGTAAATTATGGGGACACCGCCCCCCTTCCCACTCGGTCGTTCCCTCCTAAGGATTTTATAACCCGTAGGGATGGCGGAGGTGATAGTAGGGTTGGTGGCTTCAGACAGCCAGGTCTCAGTGAGAAATAAGAGATAAGGCTGTTCATCTAAAAGTAGGTCATAAATGTGTGGTTCATGCATTTGCATGGAGCGACAATTTAAAAGTGTGGCCTTTAAGTCCTCTGTTTTCTTATTGTTTTTACACTTATTGTTGCGTTGGAGGATCTTGGGTACACGTTTCCTTGGCTGGAGGAGACCAGTTGCACTTATTGCGTTGAAAGTCTACCTCCAAGCTCGGATCAGCCGCTGTACACTGACATAATGGTAGCCGCCTAAGGCTAAGCGGTTTTTCCCTAATGTAATATAGTGGAAGAAACTCACTGGGGGGGAACTGGGCAGCATGGCTGGCGCCGGACGCCTCCAGGATGCTGACGGGCGTCTGTGTGCATCGGGAAAATTTAGGCTAATGCCTATGATGCAAACTGGATCGCTAATGCAGCTGAGGAAGCGGAAACTGTGACGGCGGAAGTGAGGGGCCCAATAGTAGCCCCAGCCCTCCGCTCAATCGGTGTATCAGCCGCGGCGGACAAGGACTGGAGGAAAAGCGAGATGCGAATCGGAGCAGCTAAGGAGGTGTAGGCAAGCAGAATCAAGTAAAGTGCAAGTGCGCATAGGTAGGAGAAATTGTTAAAAAGCACAGAGTAATTCAGCCACATATATACAAGTTAAAAAGTATTAAAAACCTAGTAGCAGGGCAGGGAACACTAAATCCTACCGCTGTCAGCTGCGCGCATCTGTTTACATCGGGGAAAATATAGCCTAATGCCCATGATGCAAACTAGATCGCTAACGCAGCTGAGGAAGCGGAAACTGCGTGGGAAACAGGGGCTCAATTTGTATCATAAATTCAAAGCTGTTCTGCACAGGGGCCCCCAAAATATGTTTGGCCCAGGGCCCCCAAAATCCTTAAGATGTCTCTGGTTGCTGTAGGAACACAGGAATATATCCACCTCCTTTAGAAAAGGAACTCAACACATCCAGGCTTTTCCCGGCGTCCTATAATTCACTCTGTCTCTCCATTCATCTCTCCGCCATTTGCCTGCTATCTCTCCCCATCCGTCTCTCCCGCGTCAGTTCTCTGTGCCAGCCCTCTCTCCCCTTCAGCTCTTCCCATCCCGTGCTCCCCCCTCCATCCCCAGCGATCCGTCCTCGGCCAGCAAACCCGACCCGCGCATACGAGGGAAGTGGGTCAGAGGAGGCCGAGTGCGATCTTTCAAAGGTAACAGGGATGGAATACCCCGGCACCCTTGGAAAGCGAGCAGGAGAGACACACAAAGAGAGCAGAGAGAGACAGGTGCCAGCAGGAGAGACACCGAAGAAAGAGGAGAGAGACAAAGAGAGCAGGGAGAGACAGGTGCAAGCTGGAGAGACCCTGAAGAAATGAGAGAGAGACAAAGAGAGCAGGGAGAGACAGGTGCAAGCTGGAGAGACCCTGAAGAAAGAGGAGAGAGAGACACACACACAAAAAGAGAGCAGAGAGAGAGATGCGAGTAGGACAGATCCTGAAGAAAGTGGAGAGAAAGAGACACAGACACAAAGAGAGCAGAGAGAGACAGATGCAAGCAGGGCAGACCCTGAATAAAGTGGAGAGAAAGACACACACACAAAGAGAGCAGAGAGAGACAGGTGCCAGCAGGAGAGACACCGAAGAAAGAGGAGAGAGACAAAGAGAGAAGAGAGAGACAGGTGCAAGTAGGAGAGACACCGAAGAAAGAGGAGAGAGACAAAGAGAGAAGAGAGAGACAGGTGCAAGTAGGAGAGACCCTGAAGAAAGAGGAGAGAGACACACACACACAAAAAGAGAGCAGAGAGAGAGAGAGATGCAAGTTGGACAGATCCTGAAGAAAGTGGAGAGAAAGAGACACAGACACACAGAGAGCAGAGAGAGACTGGTGCAAGTAGGAGAGACACCGAAGAAAAGGAGAGAGAGAGACAAAGAGAGCAGAGATAGACAGGTGCAAGTAGGAGAGACCCTGAAGAAAGAGGAGAGAGACAAAGAGAGCAGAGAGAGACAGGTGCAAGTAGGAGAGACCCTGAAGAAAGAGGAGAGAGAGACACACACAAAAAGAGAGCAGAGAGAGAGAGAGAGAGAGATGCAAGTTGGACAGATCCTGAAGAAAGTGGAGAGAAAGAGACATAGACACACAGAGAGCAGAGAGAGACAGGTGCAAGCTGGAGAGACCCTGAAGAAAAGGAGAGAGAGAGACAAAGAGAGCGGAGATAGACAGGTGCAAATAGGAGAGACCCTGAAGAAAGAGGAGAGAGACACACACACAAAAAGAGAGCAGAGAGAGAGAGAGATGCAAGTAGGACAGATCCTGAAGAAAGTGGAGAGAAAGAGACACAGACACACAGAGAGCAGAGAGAGACTGGTGCAAGCAGGAGAGACACCGAAGAAAGAGGAGAGAGACAAAGAGAGCAGAGAGAGACAGGTGCAAGCAGGAGAGACACCGAAGAAACAGGAGAGAGACAAAGAGAGCAGAGAGAGACAGGTGCAAGCAGGAGAGACACCGAAGAAACAGGAGAGAGACAAAGAGAGAAGAGAGAGACAGGTGCAAGCAGGAGAGACCCTGAAGAAAGAGGAGGGAGAGAGACACACACACACAAAGAGAGCAGGGAGAGAGAGAGATGCAAGCAGGACAGACCCTGAAGAAAGTGGAGAGAAAGAGACACAGAAACACAAAGAGAGCAGAGAGAGACAGGTGCAAGCAAGAGAGACCCTGAAGAAAAGGAGAGAGAGACAAAGAGAGCAGAGATAGACAGGTGCAAGCAGGGGAGACACCGAAAAAAGAGGAGAGAGAGAGAGAAACACCCAAAGAGAGCAAAGAGAGACAGGTGCAAGCAGGAGATGCACCGAAGAAAGAGGAGAGAGACAAAGAGAGCAGAGAAAGACAGGTGCAAGCAGGAGAGACCCTGAAGAAAGAGGAGCGAGAGAGACACACACACACACACACAAAGAGAGCAGAGAGAGAGAGATGCACGCAGGACAGACCCTGAAGAAAGTGGAGATAAAGAGACACAGACACACAAAGAGAGCAGAGAGAGACAGATGCAAGCAGAGCAGACCCTGAAGAAAGTGAAGAGAAAGAGACACACGCACACACACAAAGAGAGCAGAGAGCGACAGGTGCAAGTAGGAAAGACCCTGAAGGAAGAGGAGAGATACACACCGACACACAAAGAGAGCAGAGAGAGAGAGAGAGAGAGATGCAAGCAGGAGAGGCCCTGAAGAAAGAGGAGAGACAGAGAGACACAGACACACAAAGAGAGTAGAGAGAGAGAGGTGCAAGCAGGAAAGACTCTTCACGTCTCTCCCTTGTCTTGAAGTGAGAGAGGGATGGAAAGAAATAGGAGAGAGACTGAGAGGGAGACACAATGAGAGCAGAGAGACACAGACACACAAAGAGAGTAGAGAGAGAGCGACAGGTGCAAGCAGGAAAGACCCTTCACGTCTCTCCCTTGACTAGAAGTGAGAGAGGGATGGAAAGAAAGAGGACAGAGACTGAGAGGGAGACACAATGAGAGCAGAAAGAGACAGAGAGATGCAAATAAGAGAGACACTGCACTTCTCTCCTTGACTGAAAGTGAGAGAGGGATTGAAAGAGGAGAGAGAGAGAGAGACGCAGGAGGAGACACAGAGAGCAGAGAGAGAAAGATGCAAAGAGGAGAGACACTGCACTTCTCTCCTTGACTGAAAGTGAGAGAGGGATGGAAAGAGGAGAGAGAGAGAGAGAGAGAGAGACGCAGGAGGAGACACAGAGAGCAGAGAGAGACAGATGCAAAGAGGAGAGACACTGCACTTCTCTCTTTGACTGCAAGTGAGAGAGGGATGGAGAGAGAGAGAGACGCAGGGGAAGGCACAGAGAGCGCAGCGAGAGACAGATGCAAGCAGACATGATTAACAGAGCTGCCCATATCCAGAGCACAGAACAGATTTTGAAACAGAAAGACCGTTTTCCAGGACACTTTGCACTATGGCTCACGATCTAGGGGATGGGGGAGAGGTTTGTTCCCAATTTAGGGCTTAATTCCGGGTTTGGAGGATTCAGGACTGCAAACCCAAACAGCAGATGTCCCTATTCGAAGTGCATAGGGCCCTTAGCCATAGGGTTGGCTGAGGTTGTCTAGAGCAGAAAGTCATCAGTTCTATTCAGCTCTCCTTTAGAAGGCACGTGCTTTCCACCTCTACACAAGAGCCGTGAATTCTCAGCACAAACAACAAAGACGCTCTCTAGCTTCAGGCAGTGTCTAGACCCAGCACAGTTGGCAGTGCCCCCTGATACAAGACTGTCCACGCCCCTGGGCAGTGACAGCCCAGAACTGTAAAGCACAGTAACAATGGATGTCATATGTGTTATGTCAGATGAGCAGCAGAGTCAGTCAGGGGTGTCTCTCCTGGCTGCTCAGCCAGGTCTGAGACTTCAGTAAACCTGTGTGTGAAGGGTTAGTGAGGGCAGTGAGTGGGCACCTCTGCCCTCTCTTGCAATGGCGTCTGCAGAGTTTTCTTCTCTCACTGGACTCTGAGCTGTGCTGCTCTGCAGCTCATGCCTGGAACACACACAGCTCTGGAACACGCACAGGAGCTGTGTGACATTAGGACCTGCTGTCTGCAGCTTCTAGGGACAGCCTGTGAGGAATCCCATATATGTCTCCCCTGCTGGCAGGATGCCAGTACTGACCATTCAGTGAGGGGCAAGGTCTTTAAATCTTCTGTCCAGCATGGGCAACCTCAGAGTCACACTGGCTGGAGCTTCCATTCAAATCACCATACCTACTGCTCTTAAAACGATTCCTGCAGCAGCGCTTAATTTGTGCCAGTGGTTTCCAGTGCTTGGTACCAGCACTTCATTACCAACACCAGCACTTATGACATTCTGCCATATGGTGACGCTGTCTGTCTAATGTAGACATGAGCAGAACAACAGTTGTTTATTAATTCAAAAGAAATTAAAAATAACTAAGACCTGTCTCTCAAGACATTCTTATAGCTTTGGGAGCCTGGAGTAGTCTGAATCGTCACACTTGTAGCAGTGTGGTGGTTAGTAGCTGTGTTGCTGCTGTTTTTGTGGCGCTGGCCGGGGCAATGTGTGGTAGAAGCTGCAGTGACCTCTTGAGAAGGGAACCGCTCTGCAGACACAGTCCGTGTTCTCTTCCTGCTCAATGCCGCGTGCATGGAAAAACTGTGCAAAACGTACATAAGTTTGTACAGAACAAAATCTACAAACTGGGGGTCAAGGAAGGGGGCAGCACTCAAACCCAAGGTCACTAAAAGCAGGTCAGTGTCTCACTGAGTGTTTGAGTCTGACACACAACCTGTCCTCGCGCACACCAGATAGTTTTCTTGGGGCGCTCACCCTTACTTAAAAGCAGCCTGAGAATGTCCACGTGGCGTCCAATCGCCTGTCCATCACCTATTACTGATGACGCGCTCCTCCCTTTTTCCGTATGTATATTGAGAGGGGGGTGGGGGTTGGGGTTCCCTCAGATGTGGGGTACCAGGTGTCAGGTTTCTCTTGGAACCGATACACATTTCTCAGTGGGTTTCCAAAATTTTTGATGACCTAAATTTGTCCTGATAAAGTCACCCGGATGGCACACGATCCTAAAGTAGACACTTAGGAGGTAATAATAAGTAGTTTAATTAGATTCGGTTTCCATGTCACTGAATTAGACACTGGTCAGTGGGTGGCCACACTATTTATAGTATAAAAACCTCTATGACGTAGGCCAGGTTTAAAGGAAACCAAGACAGCCTCTCCCAGGCGTGTTGTGAAAAGTGTACGTGGGCGTGTGTCTGTTATTGGAGGTAAAATGCATCTATTAGAACTCCGTAATCGAGGACTGTGACACAGAACAAAACAGATTGACAAAAGAGACAGAGGACGTGCCTGTGATGGTCTCTAGGCCTGATACCTCGTGGCTAACGCACTGCAGCGCTCATCAAGCAGACACGGACACACGGTGTAGTTCCAGCGTGGTCCCGACTGCCGTTCGCGGGCCACGCCCCTTTATTTATAGAGAGCGCCTGACGTCATGCGTCAGCACTCGCGCCTCACCTCCGACGCGGGTAGACTATACCGCTACCCCGCATCGGAGGACACTATATTCCTTCTAACCTTTATCAAAACAAACAATAAACATTTGACCCTGTAGGTCTGTTACCAGTCACTGGAATTTCAGTCCCAGGTCCGTCACACTAGGAAATCAGCCAGCTGGGAGGATGGCGCCGGATTTCTTCTCAGGCTGTATCAGAACTGCTGTCCCCGCACTGATGGTGTTTGTCGGGACCACTCCTTGCGAGGCTCCGCTCCCTGGGGACCTCACCTGAGGGCTGGGCGACCTCCCGCCTGGCGTTCCTGGCGGCGACGTTGCACTCTGGTTGGGTTGATTCTCATGTTCGGTGGGGGTGGACCCCTGATCTCCTTCCGGGCCTCCCTCCGCTGGCGGCTGACTTGGCCCGTCGCCCTGGCGTTCCGACAGACGCGGGTCTGAGGTCCCGGGGTGCACTCTTTTGAAGAACGATATGTTCCGGGTGACCTCCTCGGTCCCTCTCCTCTCGGTGATCAGAGTTCCAGTTCGGCGGACTACTGTCCAGGGTTTCTGTTCAACGGGGAGCCGAAATTTGCTCCCGGGATACCTGTCCTTGAGATAGACTCTGTTCCTTACTTGGATGGTTGACGTCCGGGCTCCCCGGTCAGCACTGGCCTGTTCATTGGAGTGGGTCCTTTTGGCTAGGACTTTTCCAGCGTCAATCTGAGGCGGGATCCAGCTTGGGCGATGCGGGATGGTGTCTCGCACTACTCGGCCCATGCTCGCCGGTCCAGGGGCTGCCTCTGTCGTGAGATGAGGCGTCAGCCGATATTCTCTCAGGAAGCTGTAGATGGCCCTCTCGAGTGGCGACCCATCGGCGTGTGCAATGCGTACCACTTTGTTGAGGGTCCTCATGAATCTCTCCACTTCCCCGTTGGCCTGAGGCCAGCGCGGGGTCACTTTCCGGTGGTTGATCCCCCACTCTTTAAGATAGTCTGCAAATTCTTGCCCTTGGAAGGGTGGGCTGTTGTCCATCTTGACCGCTTCGAATATTCAGTGCGTGGCAATAGTCTTCTCAAACTTTGTGATGACCTCCGCGGCGGTCTGGCTTCCCACCACCTCGACCTCCGGGTACTTTGTGTAGTCATCAATGATCACCAGGGCATAGCATCCATCTGGGAGGTGCCCGAAGTCTCCGCTCACTCTCTCCCATGGTCGTTGTGGGTTTTCCTTAGTGATGACGGGGTGGGGGTGATCCGGCTGACCCGACGCCTGGCACCAGGAGCACGTTCGGACCGTTCGCTCCACCATAGGGTCGATCCCCGGGAACCATACCTTGGCTCTCAGCCGACTCTTTGTTTTCACCATGCCTTGATGGCCCCGGTGCGCCAGGTCCACCGCTTGCTGGGCCAGACGGGATGGGATCACCAGTCGGGGGCCCCGAAGAAGACACCCACTGGTGTCAACTGAGAGTTCATCCTTGACCCGCATGAGCGACTCCAGGATGGCCTTGGCTTGCAGCGTTCGTCTGGCCATGGGGGACTGGATGGGGCACCAGTCGTTTGACTGGACAGCCGTCAGGGCCAGTTGCAGACATTCGTCCCTCTGGGTGGCTGCTACGATCGTTTCGAGGCTCATGGGCAATGGCCGGGATCTCTCTGATACCATCCGGACATATTCTTCCGTATCTTCCGCGTCCTCTTCTTCCGCTTTCGTGGCTACTCTGGGATGTCTCGAGAGATAGTCCGCGGGATTCGAGGAGCCTGGCTTGTACTCCACTCGGTAGTCGTACTCCTGTAGCTGAAGGATCCACTTGTCGATCCGCGGCGGGGGCTTTGATGCTGATCCCTGAAACAGGGGAATGAGGGGTTTGTGGTCCGTGGACACGGTGAACGGATTACCGTACACATAGACGTGAAAATGTCGACAGGCCCAATGGATTGCAATCGCTTCTTGCTCTATCTGCGAGTACCTCTGTTCTGTGTCCGTCAAAGAGCGGCTCGCATAGGCTATCGGGGCCCATTCACCATTCTCCTGCAGCTGCGTGAGCACCGCCCCTAGACCATATGGGCTGGCGTCCACCGCGACATTGGTGGACCGGGCCGGATTAAAGTATGACATGTGGTGTCCGCTGACAATGCCGCCTTGGTGTCCTTAAAGGCTTGTGCCTGTTCTGGTCCCCATTGCCACGGGGTGGTAGATTTTGTCAGTTCCCTGAGGGGCTTCGTGAGGTTCGACAAGTCCGGGACGAAACGCCCGCAGAAGTTCACCATCCCCAGAAAACTCCTTATTTCCGAGATGTTGGAAGGTGCTGGAGCGTCCTGTACATCTTTGACTTTGTCCGGGTCCGGGGCGACTCCTTGGTCGGAGAATGTGTACCCAAAAAAACTGATCTTCTTCTTTAGGAATTGGCACTTCTCCCTGTGTAGGGTCAGTCCGGATTCTTTGATCCTCTGGAGGACCCCTCGCAGTCTCCGATGGTGATCTTCTATCGACGAGGCGTACACCAGGAGTTCGTCGCTTACGTTCAGGACCCCTGGTAGCCCGCTGAGGACCTCTCGGATAGCGTTTTGGAACACCTCCGCGGCGCTTGAGATTCCGAAATTGAGGCGTCGGTACCGCCTGAGGCCGACGTGCGTTGAGAAGGTCGTGATGTAGCGAGAGTCCGGGTGCAGCGGCAGTAGGTGGTATCCGAACCGAAGATCCATCTTCGAAAACCATCTGGCACCGTTCAGTTCTCCCAGGATGTCGTCAATGGTGGGGGTTAGATGACGCTCCCTCTTCACCGCGGCGTTGGGGAGTCGCATGTCCACACAGATGCGGACCTGCCCCGGCTGCTTCGGTTTTCTTGCCACTACGATCGGGGACACCCACGGGGTGGGTCCACTGACCTTCTCAATGATCCCTTGCTTCTCCAGCGCCTCTAGCTCGTCCTCTACCTTCTTGCACAAATGGAATGCAATGCGCCTGTGCCTCAGCGCCACCGGTTGGACCGACTGGTCGATGTGAAGGGATACTTCTTTACCTTTGAGGCATCCGATGCCCTTGAAGACATCTTCGAACTCCTCCAAAATGGCTTCCAACTCTTCCTCTTGCACCGCCAGGGCGAACGATATCAGCCTCAGCTCTTCCGCTGACTGCCCACTGTTAGACCCGGCCTCGTAGCATGGCTCTTCCTGTCCTCGCACTACCTGGTACCTGGGACCCCAAGCACACGGCCCAGCCGATCCTTCCCACCAGAACACACACACGCGACCCGGGCATCCCCGTCCATGGCCTCTCTCCTTTCGGCCACCCCGGGCACGCGTGCCCACTTCATGCACCAAGATGGCCGCCCGGCCCCAGCACAACCCGGGCCTAGAGGCGCCACTCCGGCTGGAGGACATCACGCTTCCAGGGGATGAGAGAGGGAGGAGCCGTTTCTATCGCACCTCTGAACTCCCCTGGGACGATGGGTTTCGATTGGCCCTCCGGCCTCCCTGAGGGCTGGCTCCACGCCTGCTGGGTGTCTGGGACTCCTCCCGACCCGGCCCTGAAAGGATCAAAAGACAATGGCAGGAAACCTCGACAAGCGACCCCCAGGTGACAAGACCCCTGCCTGCACAGACTCCGGACATCAAAGAGGGGTCGACCTATAACAAGGGGTGCTCTGGGACTGTCCGGCAGATTCGCCTTGGAACATCTGAGCCCTGCTGAGTGACTCGCGGCTCCCTGAAGATCGTAAGACCTCTGAACTTGTGCTTGAGCCCTGCTGAGTGACTCGCGGCTCCCTGAAGATCGTAAGACCTCCGAACTTGTGCTTGAGCCCTGCTGAGTGACTCGCGGCTCCCTGAAGATCGTAAGACCTCCGACCTTGTGCCTGAGCCTGCTGAGTGACTCGCGGCTCCCTGAAGATCGTAAGACCTCCGAACTTGTGCTTGAGCCTGCTGAGTGACTCGCGGCTCCCCCAGACTCTCTTTGGTCCCGCCGGACCCCACGACGACCAGCGTATCCCCCAGCTCGAGGATTGTGAGCTGTGCGCCGGGTACGCTCCTGCATTTGATCCATATCCCCCCAAAGACTGTCCCGCTACCTCCTACCCCCGCCAAGACTCTGTGAGCCCACGCTCTGCTTGTAAATATCTGCCTTGCTGATCATAAAGATCCTACCACTTCGATTTGATAAAGCTTGAATCCTAAGAACCCTCGGTGTGGGGTCTCTTTGTCGTGTGGTGCCGAGTGTACGATCCTAGATACGAGATTCCTCCCCTGCGGAGTCTCCCGCCAGTGCCCGGCTACGATACTTTGAGGGTGGGTCTCAGGACAGTCAGGGCCCCCTCCGGGCCCCTCTGAGGTCGCCTTCTAACACCCACTGATCAGCTTCCCATTTCCCTCAGGGGTCACGTACACCGTGGTGGGGATCCTGATGTCGTTGTGGCTCATCTCCGTCTTGAAACACTCCAAGAGCGGGATTGGCGTTTTCTGCCCATACGCGAATACTCTGATTCTTGCTTCGCTCAGTGGGGGCCTGGGATTCAGTTGCTCATACACATTGGCCGCCATGAGCTCGATCGACGCCCCCGTGTCTATGGTGGCTCTCACGTCCTGGTTTTGGATCTTGACTTTGCACCTTGGAAGTCGTCGTCTCTTCCGTCGTGGTTGGTCTACCGCAAACACGTAATGGACCAGGTATTCCTCTGCGTCATCATCCATGTCCTCTCCGTCTCGATCTTCCGACACCGTCTGGGCTGCCTCCTTTCGTGACTTTGTGGACCGGCAGACTGCCGCAAAGTGATTCATCCACCCGCATGCACTGCATCTTTTTCCCCTTGCCGGGCAATCTTGCAGGCGATGGGGCGTGCCTCCGCAGTATCCGCATCCCTTTCTCTTGTCTTGCGGCTTTCTCCCTGCGTTTTGGCGCGATTTGGGCCTTACCACGTTCGTCACGTCCACCGCGTTGACCTGCTCCGTCTTGACAGGGCGGTGGAGCGCCGCCTCCATGTGCGACGCCCTAGCTTGCGACAGTTCTTTGGACCGGCCCAGAGTGAGGATGTCCGCAAGGGATTTGCCGTCCTCCTGAAGAATGTTGACTCTGAGTTTGGCCGAGTAGCATCCTTGTATAATCTGACCTCGGATCTCCTCCTCTTCGTCTCGAAATCCGCACGTGCTGGCCAGTTCTTTCAGGTGCCCATGGAATGCGTCAAGCGACTCTTCCTCTTCCTGCTTGGTCTGGCGAAATATGAACCGTTCGAAGTCCCTGTTCGCCATCGTCTCGAAGTGCGCATTCAGGGCATTGAGAAGCGTGACGTAGGTCTTAGGTGTAGCTTCCACCAACGTTTTGTAGATGCGATGGATGTCTTTGCCTCCCAGGTGGAGGAGTAAGGCCCTGCGCCGCTCTCGGGCTATGCCCGCCCCTTCGAAGTAGATCTGGAGGCGATCGGTCCTGTCTCTCCATCGTGGGGCAAGGGAGGAGGAAGCTCCGTCGACCACAAACGGCTCAATGGCGGGAATCGACGCCATCTTGGCGCAGTCGCAGAGCCACTTCGCAGCACGTGCGCTGCTTACCTCCTGGGCACAGTGGCAGCCGCCTGGCTGAGGTCAGTGGGGACACACTCAGGGCTTCTCCTGTAGTCCGGCCGTGTTAGGCCTCGCTGTGGGGACCTCCGCTCACCAGGGTGCTGGGCGCACACTTCCGCAGGCTCCGCCGGCCCGTGTGATGCACACACCCATCAGCAGGCACACCTCCGAGGAACGAGGCTGAGCAGGGGGTCTCGCAACCTGCTCAGGGCACATAGCAGGTGAGCTGCAACCAGGCGAGACAGCAAGAAGCCAGGGCTGAGGGCACAGTAACAGTGCCTGAAGAGATGGCCTGTCAGCACCTCAGCATAGGGTCGTTTCTGCCCCTCGTCGCCAGTGTGATGGCCTCTAGGCCTGATACCTCGTGGCTAACGCGCTGCAGCGCTCATCAAGCAGACACGGACACACGGTGTAGTTCCAGCGTGGTCCCGACTGCCGTTCGCGGGCCACGCCCCTTTATTTATAGAGAGCGCCTGACGTCATGCGTCAGCGCTCACGCCTCACCTCCGACGCGGGTAGACTATACCGCTACCCTGCGTCGGAGGACACTACAGCGCCATAAACAACAGCATCGTTTTACATTGTCGCATATGTAAACTCACCTCCGCTTGCGCTATGGTGTATGTAGGAAAAGCTACTCCGAGTAGATCAGAAGGGGCGAAAGCCAGGGCGCGGGGGGAGGTGTATCCCTGTGTCCTGCGAGTAGATCCTGCCTTGTCTTAGGATCCCCCACACATGCCTCAGCCGCTTGAGGAGCACACAACACGCATTGGTTTCTTTTTTGGATTGGCCTAGATAGCGCCGCCGCTCTCTCACTGGCCTATTCTAGTCTTGAAAAGTAATACATCACATTTCACGGGAGTGGATGTGGCCTCACGGCCAGAGCTGCGACTTTGGAGCTGAGGAACTAGGTTCGAGTCTCGGCATCGGCTCAACGTACTGTGATTCTCGGCACATCACTTAATCACCCCCGCCCGCCAAAAATGAATGTGTTCTTGTGTAAGGTAACTGATGCTCGTGTAAAGCACTTCAATACCTTCGAGTCCTGTTTGCGCTATATAAAACTGCAAAATAAATCAAAAATAGTAATGCTGTAGTAGACAGGAACAGGCTTTGGGTCCCCTCAGTCACATGTTCCGCTAGCCCGCAGGGCAGCCAATCGGCACTGGCTTGTCTGACAGAATGGGCGATGGCATTTCACTCACTCACTCACTCACTCACTCACTCACTCACTCACTCACTCACTCACTCACTCACTCACTCACTGTCGGCTGCCCATCCAAATTCCACAGACAGCAGTTTGTCAATCTGTAAAGGTCTGTTTACCCCCTCCTCCTCCTTGTGAACAGGTCACTCTTTGCTCCACCCTTACCATGGGCGCATATCTGCTCTTTCCTACCCATGCTCTAGCCCACCCTCCTTGCTACCTTGGGTCGAAGTGGTCTCAGCGCAGGGGCGGTGGTTGGGGTGATACATCCCCCATGCATGTATTTTGTTGTAAATATTCGGGTACAGGTGATTTCAGTCGGGTTTCTGTCAGATCTTTACACACACACACACACACACACACACGCACGCATACACACTCTCTATTTTGAAAGTCTTCAAAACATTTTGGGGCATATTATCAACAGATTGCGATAATTATTGCAAAGCATGCTTAGCGCGTTTTTTATTGTCGCCGGCTATCGCTGGATTTCATCGCCGTGGTAGCACGGTATTAACAACGCTTTGCTCCAAGTCGATATGAAATCCAGCCATAGCCGTGAGAACATGCTTTTATCGTGAGAAAACAAGCGATAATTTTCCTGCGATGCTGAAAACCTTGCTAATAGGCAGGTTAGGACTTAGCCTTGCAATCCACCTCCCATATAAAAGATGGCTAAGTCGTATTTTTGGCAGGAGTTAAAACCTGCGATAAAGGGGGCTTAGCGCGGCTTTCATTCTCACATTACGGGTCCGGTGCAGCCTTGTTAATATCACGAAGCTGTCTCAGTAAGTGTTTGTCATGAAGTTCTGTGAAGGAACGCCCACTTTGCATGTCATTAGTGATCAATATCTCTGACATGCAAAGTGGGAAAAAACGGCTGCTAACTCAAGGTAACAAGCGCTAATGCTTGTTAGCGAGTCCTTGTTAATAGTGCGATAGAAAAATCACTGCTTTTCGGCGATATGTGCCGAAAAAGCGGCAATATTTCTGTTAATAAAATGCACCGCAGTTTTACAAAATACCGGTTTTTCTCAGTGACCCTACCAAACCACATTCCTCTCCCTTTCCAATGCCCTTAAATCCCCTCTCCCGGGCCTTGATTGTCCTATGATGTATTGTAACATTATATGGCAGCGTGACTGTTGGAAAATCTAAATCCACTCCCAATCCTACTGACCAAGCTACCCCCCCCCCAACTCAGCTTCTGGTCAGCCTCGCCCACTTCTTTCATTTCAATACTGGGTGCCCGGCAGCCTCACTGCACGGTAATACAAGGGCTATTGAGCGTGAACGTTTAATCCTTTCAGACCTTAAGAACGCCCTTCCTCACAAAAACCACCACCACGGTTCGCACCATCAGCACCATCGCCGCCTTTGAGAATACCACCATTAGCATTACCATTACTACCACCACCGCCTCCCCTTTACTGTAATTAACACCACCCTTACCACCACCATTACAACAACCAGTGCCAGAACCACAACCACCACCATAACAACCCCCATTACCAGGGATACCACCATTATCACCATCACCATTGAGGACACCACCATTAGCATTACCATTACTACTAGCACCACAGCCTCCCCATTACTATTATTACCACCACTGTTACCATAACCACCATTACAACAGACAGTACCAGGGACACCACCACTTCTACCAACACCATCAGCATCATCACCAACACTATTACAACCTCCATTATCAAGACTACCACCATCACTGCCAACTCCACCATTTTCACCACCACCATTAAAACCGCAGGTACCAGGACCACCACCGCTCCTACCACCACCATCAACATCATTCACCAACAGCAACACTGTTACAACTACCATTATCAGGACTGCCACCACTACTACCACCACCAACACGATCATTACCACCACCGCCATTACAACAGCCAGAACCAGGAC
The DNA here is from genome assembly GCF_964204655.1 of Triturus cristatus. Classification (NCBI taxonomy): domain Eukaryota; kingdom Metazoa; phylum Chordata; class Amphibia; order Caudata; family Salamandridae; genus Triturus; species Triturus cristatus. The sequence continues at coordinate 813,069,843 of NC_140595.1, forward strand.
CAGCCCCACCTCTACCACCACCATTAATATCATCACCAACACCACCATTACCACCACCACCATTACAACCGCAGGTACCAGGACCACCACCTCTTTTACCACCACCATCAACATCATTCACCAACACCAACACTGTTACACACACCATTAACAGGGCTACCACCAATACTACCAACACGATCATTACCTCCACCGCCATTACAACAGCCAGAACCTGGACCAGCACCACCTCTACCACCACCATTAATATCATCACCAACACCACCATTTCCACCACTAAGATAACCACCACTGTTTCATCATTACTGCTCTCACCATTACCACCATCAACATTGTCATGAGTATTACAGCCACAATCACCATGAGCCCCACCACCATTGCCAGCTCCGCCAAGTCCACCTCCACCATTACCATTATCACTCCACCAGAGTTCCATCCGTCACTACAACTATCAACATTACTACAACAATCACAACTACCAGTATCACCAGTATCACTAGCACCATTAGCTGCACAATTACTACCACCACCAGTACTACTATCCTCAAAATCATCTCTAACCCACAATCACCAGCACCCCTGCTACTACCATCAGCCCCGCCACCACCACATTTATCACCACTGCAGCTGTCACCACTAGTACCACCAGCACTGTCACCACAATCACCACTGTCACTTTTATCACGACCGCCAATAGTGCCACTACTACAAACACCAAAACTGGTAGCACTCCTTCCAGCACTAGTACCATTAGGAAGTGTGTGTGTGTGTGCGTGCGTGTGTGCGTGCTTGTGTGTGTGTGTGTGTGTGTGTAACAGTACTGTTATGAATGTGTAAGAGAAAGTGTTTCGTAGGTGCGTCTGTGAGACTTTTTGTTGGCTAAAAGTATTGTAAAAGACCAGGCATATTGTTTCTACCAATGTCTGTTGAAGGAGGATAAGTTCACCAATATGGAGGGAAGGCGCCAGTCCATATATGACTTGCACCCATGTGCATGATATGGAGCATGGAAAACTTAATTCAACAGATATAGAAGAAGTTTCCACTCCCTCCACTAGGTGGCATTTCCACAATAGTGCCTTGTGACAAGCGTAAACACACATAATGCTGTGGTGTAATCACGTGGAATTACCCAGAACTGCTGCAAGGTCACAAAGAATAATGCAAGAGTAATTCTGCATTTAGAGCTATTTTCTTTCACAAAAATGCCCCTTTCACTTCCAAAAATTGACATGAGGATGCATTTTATGCTAAGAGACAGCACTAACTGCAACAGAACATGAGTAGCAAGCATGAGTGTGCACTTGGGGTAGGATTTCCCCCCAAATTAATTTTCAGCATTTAGCTGTAGTTTATTATCTCAAAATGCACCCTTGTGTCCAAAATGGACTCGGGGATGCATTTTGCACTGAGAAAATAGCGCTAAATGCAACAGAACATAGACACACCACGAGCGGCACCTCACGCTCACTAAATGTGCTCTTGCAGTCGGATAGTTCCCCCCCAGAAGTGGGCGTAATCACATAATATTGGTTATTCCACGTCAAAGAGTAACGCGGAATTGCTGAAATTACTCCGATTACTCTGGCGTTATCGAAATTTCGCGCAGGCCTACTTGTTACCTTATACTGTCACTTCCTCATTTACAAAGCCTATGTTTATTCATTCATTTAGGCTGACGAAGGGAGTATGTTTCTAACTAGGGGTAAGTGAGTTGCCATAAAGGTAATTTTATCCACTCAAGAGCAGATTATAAAAGAGGGTAATCCACTATTGATGTGCACCCTCCTGCTCCTGACGCACAGGACGTCCTTGGTCTCCAGCTTTACCCTTCAGTTTCCATGCAAGGCACACGGCCTTGGTCTCCAGTTTTACCCTTCTCTATCCATGCCAAGATAGAACACATCCTTGGTCTCCAGGTTTACTCTTCAGTTTCCATGCCGTGGCACACATCCTTGGTCTCCAGCTTTACCCTTCTGTATACATACCATGGCACACATCCTTGGTCACCAGGTTTACTCTTCAGTTTCTATGCCAAGGCACACATCCTTGGTCTCCATCTTTACCCTTCTGTATACATGCCATGCAGGCGCGCAACACCCATTGGACTCAAAGGGCTTCAGCCCCCCCCCCCGTCGTGTGTGCCAGCCCGGGAGGAGACAGCTTCCCGGCGCACACACAGACGCACCCGAGCACTTCACAGGTCTTTAAAAGACCATTTGCATGTTAATGAGGCCTCGCTGTTGTTTCACCCCTTCGAAGAGCCCCTGCAGTTCCACTTTGCCTATGGCTTAAAAGATTCAGACCCCCCCCGAAGTGTTTTCTTAGCCCCCCCCCCCCGAAATTTGGCTCTAGTTGCGCCTCTGATGCCATGGCACACATCCTTGGTATCCAGCTTTACTCTTCAGTTTCCATTCCAAGGAATGTGTCCTTGGTCTCCAGCTTTATCCTTCAGTTTCCACACCAACGCACGTGGCTTGATCGCCAGCTTTTGTCCCTCAGTTTCCATACCAAGGCATGCATCCTTGGTCTGCAGTTTTACCCTTCAGTTTTCACGCCAACGCATGCGGCTTTTGTCTTTAGCTTTACCCCTCAGTTTCCATGTCAAGGCACGCGTCCTTGGTCTCCACCTTTACCCTTTGGTTTCCATTCAACGCAAGCGTCTTTGGTCTCCAGCTTTACGCTTCAGTTTCCATATCAACGCACATGGCCTTGGTCTCCAGCTTTTCCTCTCAGTTTCCACACCAAGGCACGCATCCTTGGTCTCCAGCTTTACCCTTTGGTTTCCACACCAATGCATGCGGCTTTGATCTCCAGCTATACCCTTGGGTTTCCACACCAAGGTGCCCATCCTTGGTCTCCAGCTTTACCCCTCAGTTTCCATGCCAAGGCACGCATCCTTGGTCTCCGACTTTACCCCTCAGTTTCCATGTCAAGGCACGAGGCCTTGGTCTCCAGCTTTACCCTTTGGTTTCCAAGACAAGGCACGCGTCCTTGGTCTCCACCTTTACCTTTAGTTTCCACACCAAAGCATGCGGCTTTGGTCTCCAGCTTTACCCTTCACTTTCCATGCCAAGGCACACAGCTTTGGTCTCCAGCTTTACCCTTCACTTTCCATGCCAAGGCACACGGCCTTGGTCTCTAGCTTTACCCTTCACTTTCTATGCCAAGGCACGTGGCCTTGGCCTCCAGCTTTACTCTTCAGTTTCCATTTCAAGGCACGTGTTCTTAGTCTCCACCTTTACCACTCAGTTTCCACGCCAACGCATGCAGCTTTGGTCTCCACCTTTACCCTTCGGTTTCCACGCCAAGGCACGCGGGCTTGGTCTCCACCTTTACCCTTCGGTTTCCACGCCAAGGCACGCGGCCTTGGTCTCCAGCCTCACCCTTCACTTTCCATGCCGAGGCACGCGGCCTTGGTCTTCAGCTTTACCCTTCACTTTCCATGCCAAGGCATGCGGCCTTGGTCTTCAGCTTTACCCTTCACTTTCCATGCCAAGGCACGCGGCCTTGGTCTTCAGCTTTACCCTTCACTTTCCATGCCAAGGCACGCGGCCTTGGTCTTCAGCTTTACCCTTCACTTTCCACGCCAAGGCACGCGGCCTTGGTCTCCAGCTTTACCCTTCACTTTCCATGCCGAGGCACGTGGCCTTGGCCTCCAGCTTTACTCTTCAGTTTCCATTTCAAGGCACGCGGCCTTGGTCTCCAGCTTTACCCTTCACTTTCCATGCCGAGGCACGCGGCCTTGGTCTTCAGCTTTACCCTTCGGTTTCCACGCCAAGGCACGCGGCCTTGGTCTTCAGCTTTACCCTTCACTTTCCATGCCAAGGCACGCGGCCTTGGTCTTCAGCTTTACCCTTCACTTTCCATGCCAAGGCACGCGGCCTTGGTCTTCAGCTTTACCCTTCACTTTCCACGCCAAGGCACGCAGCCTTGGTCTCCAGCTTTACCCTTCACTCTCCATGCCGAGGCACGTGGCCTTGGCCTCCAGCTTTACTCTTCAGTTTCCATTTCAAGGCACGCGGCCTTGGTCTCTAGCTTTACCCTTCACTTTCCATGCCGAGGCACGCGGCCTTGGTCTCCAGCTTTACCCTTCACTTTCCATGCCGAGGCACGCGGCCTTGGTCTGCAGCTTTACCCTTCACTTTCCACGCCAAGGCACGCGGCCTTGGTCTCCAGCTTTACCCTTCACTTTCCATGCCGAGGCACGTGGCCTTGGCCTCCAGCTTTACTCTTCAGTTTCCATTTCAAGGCACGCGGCCTTGGTCTCCAGCTTTACCCTTCACTTTCCATGCCGAGGCACGCGGTCTTGGTCTTCAGCTTTACCCTTCGGTTTCCACGCCAAGGCACGTGGCCTTGGTCTTCAGCTTCATCCTTCACTTTCCATGCCAAGGCACGCAGCCTTGGTCTTCAGCTTTACCCTTCACTTTCCATGCCAAGGCACGCGGCCTTGGTCTTCAGCTTTACCCTTCACTTTCCACGCCAAGGTACGTGGCCTTGGTCTCCAGCTTTACCCTTCACTTTCCATGCCGAAGCACGTGGCCTTGGCCTCCAGCTTTACTCTTCAGTTTCCATTTCAAGGCACGCGGCCTTGGTCTTCAGCTTTCCCCTTCACTTTCCATGTCAAGGCACGCAGCCTTGGTCTTCAGCTTTACCCTTCACTTTCCATGCCAAGGCACGCAGCCTTGGTCTTCAGCTTTACCCTTCACTTTCCATGCCAAGGCACGTGGCCTTGATCTTCAGCTTTACCCTTCACTTTCCATGCCAAGGCACGCGGCCTTGGTCTTCAGCTTTACCCTTCGGTTTCCACACCAAGGCACGCGGCCTTGGTCTTCAGCTTTACCCTTCACTTTCCATGCCAAGGCACGCAGCCTTGGTCTCCAGCTTTACCCTTCACTTTCCATGCCAAGGCACACAGCCTTGGTCTCCAGCTTTACCCTTCACTTTCCATGCCAAGGCATGCGGCCTTGGTCTCCAGCTTTACCCTTCACTTTCCATGCCAAGGCACGCAGCCTTGGTCTTCAGCTTTACCCTTCGGTTTCCACGCCAAGGCACGCGGCCTTGGTCTTCATCTTTACCCTTCACTTTCCATGCCAAGGCACGCGGCCTTGGTCTCCAGCTTTACCCTTCACTTTCCATGCCGAGGCACGCGGCCTTGGTCTTCAGCTTTACCATTCACTTTCCATGCCGAGGCACGCGGCCTTGGTCTTCAGCTTTACCCTTCACTTTCCATGCCGAGGCACGCAGCCTTGGTCTCCAGCTTTACCCTTCACTTTCCATGCCGAGGCACGCAGCCTTGGTCTCCAGCTTTACCCTTCACTTTCCATGCCGAGGCACGCGGCCTTGGTCTCCAGCTTTACCCTTCACTTTCCATGCCGAGGCACGCGGCCTTGGTCTTCAGCTTTACCCTTCACTTTCCATGCCAAGGCACGTGGCCTTGGTCTTCAGCTTTACCCTTCACTTTCCATGCCAAGGCACGCGGCCTTGGTCTTCAGCTTTACCCTTCACTTTCCATGCCGAGGCACGCGGCCTTGGTCTTCAGCTTTACCCTTCACTTTCCATGCCGAGGCACGCGGCCTTGGTCTTCAGCTTTACCCTTCACTTTCCATGCCGAGGCACGCAGCCTTGGTCTTCAGCTTTACCCTTCACTTTCCATGCATAACCTCAGTGACAGCTTCCCCGATCAGACACAGACAAGCGAGAGTCTCAGGGACATTTTCTTCCTGATCAGCACTTCCGGCAGTAGCTGGTGCTGTACACCTCGCGTGCATCTGTTAAGAATGAATATTAGTGCCTGCTCTCCTGGCGAGCCTCCACCTGGGGCCCAATCTCTGCTTCTAATCTCCCTCTGACGCTCTGCTCCTGCAGGCTCGCGCCGCCACACATCTTCCCACTTACAGAAGCAATTTGGGCTCCTTTGTGATTCTTCGGATTATTCTTAATGACATTTCGGAAAAGGGAAGGAAGTGATGTATTAAGGCTGTCACTGCTGCTGTCAAGGCCCTGTCTCATCTCAATCCTACTGTAGCGAGGAGCTCGGTGTGAGGGATGAGGGGGGCACCTGCCGAGGGCAGCACTTTATTTATTGCATCAAACATTGTGTGGAGTAAAAGAGAAATGCTTGGCTGTTACTCTCTCAGTAAAGTGAAGTGGAATAGAAATGCCTGTGGTTGTTGTTTATGTTCTGCAGTCCACAGTGACACAGTGAGAGGATAGAAGTGTCTGTGGTTATTCTGTACTCTATGCAGTGAGAGGATAGAAGTGTCTGTGGTTATTCTGTACTCTATGCAGTGAGAGGATAGAAGTGTCTGTGGTTATTCTGTACTCTATGCAGTGAGAGGATAGAAGTGTCTGTGGTGGTTCTTTACTCCACGCAGTGAGGGGATAGAAATGTCTGTGGTTGTTATTTACTCCACAAAATGACACAACCGGAGGATAGAAATGTCTGTGGCTTCTTCCTTCACTTAGTGATGCAGTGAGGGGAAAGAAATGTCGGTGGTTGTACTTTACTCAATACAGTGATATAGTGAGAGGATAGAAGTGTCTGTGGTGGTTCTTTACTCCACGCAGTGAGAGGATAGAAATGTCTGTGGTTATACTGTACTCCAAGCAGTGAGAGGATAGAAATGTCTGTGGTTGTTCTTTACTCCACGCAGTGAGAGGATAGAAATGTCTGTGGTTGTTCTTTACTCCACGCAGTGAGAGGATAGAAATGTCTGTGGTTGTTCTTTACTCCAAGCAGTGACAGAATAGAAATGTCTGTGGTTGTTCTTTACTCCACGCAGTGAGGGGATAGAAATGTCTGTGGTTGTTCTTTACTCCACGCAGTGAGAGGATAGAAATGTCTGTGGTTGTTCTTTACTCCAAGCAGTGACAGAATAGAAATGTCTGTGGTTGTTCTTTACTCCACACAGTAACGCAGTGAGAGAATAGAAATTTCAGCGGTTGTTCTTTACTCCACACAGTGAGAGGATAGAAATGTCTGTGGTTGTTTTTTACTCCACACAGTGATGCAGTGCGGTTGCAATTCTGTACTACAACGGAGTACCGACGGAGAGAGCGGGGCTCCCTTCCCTGAGTTGTAACCAGGTTGAGGTGGGCTTACTTGTCCTTCAAATTGGACAAGTTCCAGTGATACTGAATCCGCACTAGGATTACTGGTTTTGTATTAAGAATCTTTATTTATTTTTTTGCACTTCACAGCAGCAGCTTTGTTTATCGGTCCTGAAGAAAGCCAGACATACTTGTAAGATGGTTAATGGCTGAAACATGTCGACCTTTTCTCAATCTAGCAGTTTTCAATAGATCCTGCTTTGCACTGCTTTTTAATCCTGCCGGTATAGATGAGCTAATAAAGTTCCTTTTCATCGGCACTAGGTAGTTTTAGTTTCACTACTTTTTTTACTCACTTATTGCGCTGCACCCTTACATCACTATACTGCTCGTCTTTGGGTTTTTAGCATCCACACTTCAGGTACAACTTAAAACATCCCTGAGCTCCCATCTCTCAGTGAGGTGGTTGTAGCCCTCAGTGGGACTTGGTTTTCCCACAGGGAGGAGAAAGCCCAAATGATGAAGCATGTCACCTTTGGTGAGTGAGGGCATTAGTCCTAAAAAGGGATTGCTTCCCCCATCAGGTTTTTGTTAATGAGACACAGATTCACTTTTCATCTCTTTCTTTGTTTTACTGCCTCAAGCTGTTTTAGCGACGAGAAGTTTATTGTGTTTATAGTGTATGCTCTTAGGGGTACTACTTCTTGCAGGTCTCTAAATATTCATACCCTCGGACCCCCCTTCAAAGTTCTTTGTGTGTTATATGTTCTTTACTCCACACAGTGACACAGTGAGATGATAGAAGTGTCTGTGGTTGTTCTTTACTTCATGCAGTAATACAGTGAGAGGATAGAAGTGTCTGTGGTTATTCTGTACTCCATGCAGTGATGCAGTGAGAGGATAGAAATGTCTGTGGTTCTTCTTTACTCCACAGTGACACAGTGAGAGGATAGAAATGTCTGTGGTTGTTCTTTACTCTACGCAGTGAGAGGATAGAACTGTCTGTGGTTGTTCTTTACTCCAAACAATGAGAGGATAGAAATGTCTGTGGTTGTTCTTTACTCCAAGCAGCGAGAGGATAGAAATGTCTGTGGTTGTTCTTTACTCCACACAGTGAGAGGATAGATATGTCTGTGGTTGTTCTTTAATTCACGCAGTGAGGGGATAGAAATGTCTGTGGTTGTTCTTTACTCCACAAAATGACACAACCAGAGGATAGAAATGTCTGTGGCTTCTTCCTTACTTCACTTAGTGATACAGTGAGGGAAAGAAATGTCGGTGGTTGTACTTTACTCAATACAGTGATATAGTGAGAGGATAGAAATGTTTTTGGTTGTTCTTTACTCCACCGTGTGACACAACAAGAGGATAGAAATGTCTGTGGTTCTTTACTTCACGTAGTGGCACAACAAGAGGATAGAAATTTCTCTGGTTCTTTACTTCACGAAGTGACACAGTGAGCGGATAGAAATGCCTGTGGTTGTTTAGTCCGCGCAGTGACACAGTGAGAGGATAGAAATGTCTGTGTTTTTTCTTTAGTCCATGCAGTGATGCAGTGAAAGGATAGAAATGTCTGTGGTTGTTGTTTGGTCCACAAAGTGACACAGTGAGAGGATAGAAATGTCTGTGGTTGTTCTTTAGTTCATGCAGTGACGCAGTGAGAGGATAGAAATGTCTGTGGCTTTTTCTTTACTCCACGTAGTGATGCAGTGAGAGGAAAGAAATGTCTGTGGTTGTACTTTACTCAACACAGTGATATAGATAGAGGAAATAAATGTCTGTGGTTGTTTTTTATTCCATGCAGTGATGCAGTGAGAGAATAGAAATGTCTGTGCTTGTTCTTTACTCCGCACAGTGACACAATGAGAGGACAGAAATGTCTGTGGTTGTTCTTTACTCTACGCAGTGATGCAGTAAGAGTTCAGAAATGTCTGTGGTTGTTCTTTACTCCACACATTGATGCAGTGAGAGGATAGAAGTGTCTGTGGTTGTTCTTTACTCCATGCAGTGACACAGTCAGAGTACAGAAATGAGTGTGGTTGTTCTGTACTCCACACAGTGATGCAGCGAGAGAATAGAAATGTCTGTGGTTGTTCTTTACTCCACAAAGTGACACAACCAGAGGATAGAAATGTCTGTGGGTGTTCTTCACTCCACACAGTGACACCGTGAGAGGATAGAAATGTTGGTGGTTGTTCTTACTCCACAGAGTGATGCAGTGAGAGAATAGAAATGTCTGCGGTTGTTCTTTAATCCACACAGTAAAACAGTGAGAGGATAGAAATGTCTGTGGTTGTTCGTTACTCAAAGCAGTGGCGCAGTGAGAGGATAGAAATGTCTGTGGATGTTCTGAACTCCACACAGTGACACAACCAGAGGATAGAAATGTCTATGGTTGTTCTTTACTCCACACAATGGCACAGTGAGTGTTCAGAAATGCCTGTGGTTATTCTTTACTCCACGCAGTGACGCAGTGAGAGGATAGAATTGTATGTGGTTGTTCTTTACTCCACACAGTGGCACAGTGAGAAGATAGAAATGTCTGTGGTTGCTCTTTACTCCAGGTAGTGAGAGGATAGAAATGTCTGTGGTTATTCTGTACTCCATGCAGTGAGAGGATAGAAATGTCTGTGTTGGTTCTTTACTCCACAAAGTGACACAATAAGAGGATAGAAATGTCTGTGGTTGTTCTTTACTCCAGGTAGTGACACAGTGAGAGGATAGAAATGTCTGTAGTTCTTCTGTACTCCACAAGGTGACACAATAAGAGGATATAAATGTCTGTGGTTGTTCTCTACTCCAGGTAGTGACGTAGTGAGAGGATAAAAATATCTGTAATTTTTCTTTACTCCATGCAGTGATGCAGTGAGAGGATAAAACTGTCTGTGGTTGCTCTTTACTCCAGGTAGTGACACAGTGAGAGGATAGAAATGTCTGTGGTTTAATTTTACTCAAAGCAGTGGCGCAGTGAGAGGATAGAAATTTCTGTGGTTATTCTTTACTCCTGGTAGGGACACAGAGAGAGGATAGAAATGTCTGTGGTTGTTCTTTACTCAACGCAGTGTCACAGAGAGAGGATAGAAATATCTGTGGTTGTTCTATACTCCAGCTAGTGACACAGTGAGAGGATAGAAATGTCTGTGGTTGTTCTTTACTCCAGGTAGTGACACAGTGAGATAATAGAAATGTGTGTGGTTCTTCTTTACTCCACAGGGTGACACAATAAGGGGATAGAATTGTCTGTGGTTGTTCTTTTCTCCACACAGTGACATAGTGAGCGCACAGAAATGTCTGTGGTTTTTCTTTACTCCAGGAAGTGACACAGCGAGAGGATTGAAATGTCTGTGGTTGTTCTTTACTCCAGGTAGTGACACAGTGAGCGGATTGAAATGTCTGTGGTTGTTCTTTACTCCACACAGTGGCACAGTGAGAGGCTAGAAATGTCTGTGGTTGTTCTTTACACCAGGTACTGACACCGTGAGAGGATAGAAATGGCTGTGGTTGTTCTTTACTCAAAGCAGTGGCGCAGTGAGAGGATAGAAATGTCTGTGGTTGTTCTTTATGCCACGTAGTGACACAGTGAGAGGATAGAAATGTCTGTAGTTCTTTTCTCCAGACAGTGACATAGTGAGAGGACAGAAATGTCTGTGGTTGTTCTTTACTCCAGGTAGTGACACAGTGAGAGGATAGAAATGTCTGTGGTTGTTCTTTACTCCAGGTAGTGACACAGTGAGAGGATAGAAATGTATGTGGTTGTTCTTTACTCCAGGTAGTGACACAGTGAGAGGATAGTAATGTCTGTGGTTGTTCTTTACTCCACAAGGTGACACAATAAGAGGATAGAAATGTCTGTGGTTGTTCTTTACTCCAGGTAGTGACACAGTGAGAGGATGGAAATGTCTGTGGTTGTTCTTTACTCAAAGCACTGGCGCAGTGAGAGGATATAAATGTCGGTGGTTGTTCTTTTCTCCACACAGTGAGAGGACAGAAATGTCTGTGGTTGTTCTTTAATCCAGGTAGTGACACTGTGAGAGGATAGAAATGTCTGTGGTTGTTCTTCACTCTACACAGTGGCACAGTGAGAAGATAGAAATTTCTGTGGTTGTTCTTTACTCCAGGTAGTGACACACTGAGAAGATAGAAATATCTGTGGCTGTTCTTTACTCCACAAGGTGACACAATAAGAGGATATAAATGTCTGTGGTTGTTCTTTACTCCAGGTCGTGACACAGTGAGAGGATAGAAATGTCTGTGCTTGTTCTATATTCTAGGTAGTGACACAGTGAGAGTATAGAAATGTCTGTGGTTGTTCTTTACTCCAGGTAGTGACACTGTGAGAGGATAGAAGTGTCTGTGGTTTTTCTTTACTCCAGGTAGTGACACAGTGAGAGTATAGAAAGGTCTGTGGCTGTTCTTTACTCCACGCAGTGGCACAGTGAGAGGATAGAAATGTCTATGGTTGTTCTTTACACCAGGTAGTGACACAGTGAGAGGATAGAAATGTATGTGGTTGTTCTTTACTCCAGGTAGTGACACAGTGGGAGGATAGAAATGTCTGTGGTTGTTCTTTACTCCAGGTAGTGACACAGTGAGAGGGCAGAAATGTCTGTGGTTGGTCTTCACTCCACACAGTGGCACAGTGAGAAGATAGAAAATTCTTTGGTTGTTCTTTACTCCAGGTAGTGAAACAGTGAGAGGATAGAAATGTCTGTGGTTGTTCTTTACTCTACAAGGTGCACAATAAGAGGATAGAAATGTCTGTGGTTGTTCTTTACTCCAGATAGTGACACAGTGAGAGGATGGAAATGTCTGTGGTTGTTTTTTACTCAAAGCAGTGGCGCAGTGAGTGGATAGAAATGTCTGTGGTTGTTCTTTTCTCCACCCAGTGCACAGTGAGAGGACATAAATGTCTGTGGTTGTTCTTTAATCCAGGTAGTGACACAGTGAGAGGATAGAAATGTCTGTGGTTGTTCTTTACTCCAGGTAGTGACACAGTGAGAGGATAGAAATGTCTGTGGTTGGTCTTCACTCCACACAGTGGCACAGTGAGAAGATAGAAAATTATTTGGTTGTTCTTTACTGCAGGTAGTGAACAGGGCCGTTTCTTCCATTAGGCAAGACTAGGCGGCCGCCTAGGGCGCAAAAGGAGGGAAAAATTTGAATACAAGTTCTTTTATATCTAATGCATTAATTCGTCTAGCCTGAATGACAGGGGGAGAGAGTGATGGTAGTGAAAGGGAGGGGGCGGCATTTTTCAATTTTCGCCTAAGGCGGCAAAACACCTAGAAACGGCCCTGGTAGTGAAACAGTGAGAGTATAGAAATGTCTGTGGTTGGTCTTCACTCCACACAGTGGCAAAGTGAGAAGATAGAAAATTATTTGGTTGTTCTTTACTGCAGGTAGTGAACAGGGCCGTTTCTTCCATTAGGCAAGACTAGGCGGCCGCCTAGGGCGCAAAAGGAGGGAAAAATTTGAATACAAGTTCTTTTATATCTAATGCATTAATTCGTCTAGCCTGAATGACAGGGGAAGAGAGTGATGGTAGTGAAAGGAAGGGGGCGGCATTTTTCAATTTTCGCCTAAGGCGGCAAAACACCTAGAAACGGCCCTGGTAGTGAAACAGTGAGAGGATAGAAATGTCTGTGGTTGTTCTTTACTCCACAAGGTGACACAATAAGAGGATAGAAATGTATGTGGTTCTTCTTTACTCCAGGTAGTGACACAGTGAGAGGATAAAAATGTCTGTGGTTGTTTTTTACTCTAGGTTGTGACACAGTGAGAGGATACAAATGTCTGTGGTTGTTCTTTACTCCAGGTAGTGACACTGTGAGAGGATACAAATGTCTGTGGTTGTTCTTTACTCCAGGTAGTGACACTGTGAGAGTATAGAAATGTCTGTGGTTGTTCTTTACTCCATGCAGTGGCACAGTGAGAGGATAGAAATGTCTGTGTTTGTTCTTTACACCAGGCAGTGACACAGTGAGATGATAGAAATGTCAGTGGTTGTTCTTTGCTCAAAGCAGTGGCACAGTGAGAGGATAGAAATGTCTGTGGTTGTTCTTTACTCCAGGTAGTGACACAGTGAGAGGATAGAAATGTATGTGGTTGTTCTTTACTCCAGGTAGTGACACAGTGAGAGGATAGAAATGTCTGTGGTTGTTCTTTACTCCACAAGGTGACACAATAAGAGGATAGGAATGTCTGTGGTTGTTCTTTACTCCAGGTAGTGACACAGTGAGAGGATGGAAATGTCTGTGGTTGTTCTTTACTGAAAGCAGTGGCACAGTGAGAGGATAGAAATGTCTGTGGTTGTTCCTTACTCCAGGTAGTGACACAGTGAGAAGATAGAAATGTCTGTGGTTGTTTTTTACTCCACAAGGTGACACAATAAGATGATAGAAATGTCTGGGGTTGTTCTTTACTCCAGGTAGTGACACAGTGAGAGGATAGAAATGTCTGTGGTTGTTCCTTACTCCAGGTAGTGACACAGTGAGAAGATAGAAATGTCTGTGGTTGTTCTTTACTCCACAAGGTGACACAATAAGAGGATAGAAATGTCTGTGGTTGTTCTTTACTCCAGGTAGTGATACAGTGAGAGGATAGAAATGTCTGTGGTTGTTTCTTTACTCTAGGTAGTGACACAGTGAGAGTATAAAAATGTCTGTGGTTGTTCTTTACTCCAGGTAGTGACACCGTGAGAGGATAGAAATGTCTGTGGTTTTTCTTTACTCCAGGTAGTGACACAGTGAGAGTATAGAAATGCCTGTGGTTGTTCTTTACTCCAGGTAGTGACGCAGTGAGAGGATAGAAATGTCTGTGGTTGTTCTTTATTCCAGGTAGTGACACAGTGGGAGGATAGAAATGTCTGTGGTTGTTCTTTACTCCAGGTAGTGACACAGTGAGAGGATAGAAATGTCTGTGGTTGTTCTTTACTCCAGGTAGTGACACAGTGCGAGGATAGAAATATCTGTGACTGTTCTTTTCTCCATGCAGCGACACAGTGAGAGGACAGAAATGTAAGTTGTTGTTGTTTTCTCCATGCAGTGACATAGTGAGAGGACAGAAATGTCTGTGGTTGTTCTTTACTCCAGGTAGTGACACAGTGAGAGGATAGACATGTCTGTGGTTGTTCTTTACTCCAGGTAGTTACACAGTGAGAGGATAGAAATGTCTGTGGTTGTTCTTTACTCCAGGTAGTGACACTGTGAGAGGATAGAAATGTCTATGGTTGTTCTTTACTTCAAGCAATGATGTATTGAAGGCCAAAAATGTCTTTGTTTCAGGCAGTTGTGTAGTGCAGTATAATGATAAACATGTTTGGGGTGAATATCGGGGTGTTCGTTATTGTGTCCAGTGATACAGTGAGAGGATAGAAATGTCTGTGGTTGTTCTTTACTCCAGGTAGTGACACAGTGCGAGGATAGAAATATCTGTGACTGTTCTTTTCTCCATGCAGCGACACAGTGAGAGGACAGAAATGTAAGTTGTTGTTGTTTTCTCCACGCAGTGAGATAGTAAGAGGACAGAAATGTCTGTGGTTGTTCTTTACTCCAGGTAGTGACACAGTGAGAGGATAGAAATGTCTGTGGTTGTTCTTTACTCCAGGTAGTTACACAGTGAGAGGATAGAAATGTCTGTGGTTGTTTTTTACTCCAGGTAGTGACACAGTGAGAGGATAGAAATGTCTGTGGTTGTTCTTTTCTCCATGCGGTGACACAGTGAGAGGATAGAAATGTCTGTGGTTGTTTTTTTCTCCATGCAGTGACACAGTGAGAGGACAGAAATGTGTGTTGTTGTTCTTTACTCCACGCAGTGACATAGTGAGAGGACAGAAATGTCTGTGGTTGTTCTTTACTCCAGGTAGTGACACTGTGAGAGGATAGAAATGTCTATGGTTGTTCTTTACTTCAAGCAATGATGTATTGAAGGCCAAAAATGTCTTTGTTTCAGGCAGTTGTATAGTGCAGTATAATGATAAACATGTTTGGGGTGAATATCGGGGTGTTCGTTATTGTGTCCAGTGATACAGTGAGAGGATAGAAATATTTGGGTGTCCTTTATTCCATGCAGTGATGCAGGAAAACAGAAGATGAAAAATGTTCTTTATTCCACTGAACAAATATAATGAGAGTACAGAAATGTCTGGAAATGTTCTTCATTCAATGCAGTCATCCAGTGAGAGGATTGCAATTCCTGGGGTGTTGTTTTTATCCAGTGCAGTGGCACAGTGATTGGATAAAAATGCCTGGCGTGTTCAATATTCCTTGCAGTGATATGGTGAGAGCATAGACATGTCTGGGGTATCCTTTATCCCATGCAGTGAGGCACTGGGAGGATAGAGATGCCGAGGTGTTCTTTATTCTGTGCAGTGATACAGTGAGAGGATAGAAATGTCTGGAGTGTTTCTTATCCCATGCAGTGATGCAGTGAGATGATTGCGATGGCTGTGGCTGTGCTCCATTCCATGCAGTGATGCTTTGAGAGAATTGAGAGGTCTGATGGTGATCCTTATTTCTTGCAGTGATCCAGTGAATTTATACAGATGGCTGGGGGTGTTCTTTATTGCATGCAGGGATACAGCGAGAGGATAGAAATGTCTGGGGTGTCCTCTATTCCATGCAGTGATGCAGTGAGAGGATAGAAATGTCTGGGGTGTCCTCTATTCCATGCAGTGATGCAGTGAGAGGATAGAGATGTATAGGTGTTCTTTATTCCGTCCAGTGATACTGTGAGAGGATAGAAATCTCTGGATGTCCTTTATTCCATACAGTGATCTAGTGAGAGGACAGAAATGTTTTATGCATTCTTTGTTCAGACAGTGAAATAGTGAAAGGATAGAAAAGCCAACAGAGGCGGCTGAGTCGGATCGGGGCTGAGGAGGAAGGGGCTAGGGGGGTGAGTGCAGGCGGGTAGTAAAAGTAAAAAAATAAACGTACCTTTTCGCCGCGTCTCTCGTCTTCCCTCTGTTCTATAAGGAAGCACCCAGGGTCCCCATAGCCAATCACAATGCTCCAATGCAGCTTTGTGATTGGTAAGCACTGAGGCTCTCCTGAGCCAAACACAATGCTGAAAAGCAGCATTGTGATTGGTCTGAGCGCTGTTTTTCGGTGCTCAGCCAGGGATGGGGGCCTGGGCATGTTCTCGACCCAAAAGACACACAGACGATGGACGGACTGCAGAGCAAATCAAACATTCACCCTCAGTCAAAAGATCTGGGTTAAATCTGTCATTCTTTCGCTCACCATGCCAACCAAGTTCAGACCTACCCATATGCAAATCTCTCTTGATCCTGTGCTTCATGGGAACAGCCCTGCCCGTACTGCCAAGCAGGTCCTCCCTGGACCGGAAAGAAGCATCCTAGTACCGGTTTCGGGGTTTCACCCCTCATCAGCCAGGCTAGCTTGAATCCAGTGGCACAGTGACCCCGGGACCCACGTCTGGGTATACCCGGCGCAGTTGGGGGCGTGAAAGCAAAAGACACACAGGTGATGGACAGAATGCAGAGCAAATCAAACATTCACCCCCAGTCAAAAGATCCAGTTTAAATCCATCGTTCTTTTGGCCACCCCAGTTCAGGCCCAGCCATATGCAATTCAGTCTTGACCCTGTGCCTCATGGGAACAGTCCAGCCCGAACTGCCAAGCCAGGTCCTTCATGGACTAAACAAGCATCCTGGGACCGGTTTCGGGGCATCACCCCTCATCAGCCAGGCTAGCTTGAATGCAGTGGCTCAGTGAGCTGTAATGCAGCCTGGGTGGAGAACAAGGAAAGTGCGCATGACTGTTTGGCCAGCCCTAGAGGGCAGGCCAAACAGTCATGCACACTGATAACAGTGCGCACCACTCCCCATGGTTGCCTGTTATACCCCCTTGGCCCCGTCCCCAAGACGCCGGAACACAAAATAAAACGATAATAAACCATGGTTTATTATAGTTTTCCTTTTCTTTTCTTTTTCGCTGCTGGATTTGGGAGTGAAGCTCCTGCACCATGAATGCCTGGTGAATTCTTTATCCCGAACAGTGATAGAGAAAGAGGATGCCTGGGGTGTACTTTGTGCCATGCCCTCATACAGCGAGAGGACAGAAAGGTCTGGGAATGCTCTGTTGTCCATGTTGTAATACAGTAAGAGGATAAACATATCTGGTGGTGTCCTTTATTCCATGCAGGGATGTAGTGAGAGGATCGAGAGAGCTGGTGGTGTTCCGTATTCTTTCTAGTGATACAGTGAGTGTATACAGATGGCTGTGGATGTTTGTCATTCTGTGCAGTGATGCAGTGAGAGGATAGAATTGTCTTGTAGTTGTTCTTTATCATCATCATCATCATCATAACTTTATTCGACGGTTGAGTCATCAAAGTACATCATAAACACACAAAAAAAAAATACATCAATTATTCAAAATACGACGAATTTCCAAAAATACATAAATAGTTAAAAATAACATTAAATTCCATGAGACAACTCTCGACAATTAATTTCAAACTATGATATCTTTCAAATATTCCCAATTTATTATAATCTAAAACTAACCCATCATAGCTAACACATTTCAATCAGTAATGGATACCAATCTCCATCGTAGCACATAAACACAGAACCTTATGAAGCAACTAATCTAATGTATCACATATGGCTATTTAGCTGTATGGTTACCTCACGTACTCCTTTTTTATACAATTATACTCTAAGTAAGGACAGTAGTTTAGAACGAATTGACCAGGCCCATTTGAGAAATTTCACCACAGCTATCGCAATTGTAGGGTTAGAATCTGTACTTAAAATTCTCAGAGCATCAACATACCTCCGAGTGCCCATAAGCCGACAAATGGGTTTTATCCACATTCGGCGAGGTGCAAGATATTGAGGACAGCCAAACAAGATATGACTGACAGATTCTTGTTGGGCCGGACACCAGGGGCATCTGTCACTTGGAGACCCCTCCCATTTCACCATAAACTGCCTAATTGGGAGGGTACCAACCCTAAATTGAAAATACAATTTGCGATCATGAGGTCTTTCAATAACATCCCAATATTCTTCAAACACAGGCCTGGTCTTAAATTCAAGAAAACGACCCGTGAGATTTGTTGATAGCTTTTCCAACATTGTTGAATGGTGCACCATTTCTCAATATCTTGCTTTCAGAATTTTTTTACTTGGGAAGGTTGCATTTTGAGGATTATCCCACATTTCTGCCATTCCCATCTTCCCTAATAGGGATCTGATCTCCCTCAGCCATTTTATTTTATGGAAAGGATCATTATTAATGATATCCATGAGGCCTCGAGCATATTGCGTTAATTCCTCTGTGCTCCATATTCTACACCAGTATAACAATTGGCGCAAAATTACTAAATCTTTAATCCCTTCTCTACCTAGATCCCATTGTAGGGGAATTAAAGGGGTACTTTGTGGGACACCGGTCATCTTGTGAAAAAACTCATTTTCCACCTTGGTCAAACGAGTTACATTTTCAAAGCCCCATAGTTCGGCTCCATATAGGGCTGAACTCAATACCTTCATCCCATAAATCTCGAGAGCTGGGCGAATAGGTTTTGTCTGTGAAGTTTTGAATTTTTGCAAGAGACAACCTGCTTGTTGCTGATGTTTAAGGACAGCCAAATCAATATGGTTATTCCAACGCATGTCCCTCTGCAAAGTCACCCCTAGGTAAGTAAAAGCGTCCACCTGTTCTAATGGGCATTTATCCATGACTATATTGCCTCTAAAGGATCTTTGTTCATTAGACGCCATGAACTTAGTTTTGGCAGTGTTTATTTCCAACCCATGCAGGCGACAGAAATCTTCAAAGCGCAACAGGGCTTTCTGAAGGCCGCAGGGAGTTTTAGAGATGATCAAAGTGTCGTCCGCAAACATGAGGACAGGGATGCGAATACCATCCAGCACCGGGGCGTCAGTGGGGGTCAGAGAAAGGTAATCCACCACCCCATTGACAAAGAGCGAGAACAGGGTAGGCGCCATTACGCACCCTTGCCGCACCCCCCGCTCAACGGGGAAGGCTTCAGTAACCTCCCCCTGTAATCCCCACCGCACCCGTGCAAAAGAGTCCTCATGCATGCGGACGATCAATGTTAGAAGTTCCGAGGCCATCCCCAAATCTTTCAAAACCTGCCATAATTTGCCACGTGGGACTAGGTCAAAGGCTGCCCTCAAATCCACGAACACTGCATACAAAGACCCTTTCCCTAGAACCACAGTGCGCCAGTACAAGGTTACAAACCGAAAAACTTGATCAATTGTGCTAGTTTTCCTACGAAATCCCGCCTGTAATGAACTCAAGATATTGTTGTCATCCATCCAATCCTGCATTTTAAATAGGACTAGCCTTCCCATAATTTTTTGAATGGAGTCAATCAGGCAGATAGGCCTGTAATTACCTACAACAGCCTTATCCCCCTTTTTATAAACCAGCACTATTTCTGCCCCCTTCCATGACGGAGGAACAGCCCCGCCCAGGGCTATAGCATTTGCCAATTGAGCTATATATACCCGCCATGTTTCCTTATCATTTAAGAAAACATCTGCGGGGATGCAATCCATACCTGGGGCCCTGCCATCTGTTACAGTCTCTAGAGCCCTGTCCACATCTTTCAAACTAAAGGTAACATCTTTATAAGATGTATATTGGGTGGTGTTACCACACTCATAACTTCCACTGCGTGCATATTGTGGTTTAAAATACTCTACCCACAAGTGTTGCGCAACATTATTCTGTGGGCGTTCAGGACACCCCCCCTATCCCATTTAAATATATCCCAAAACAATTTTGGATTCTTGGCTTTACATGTGTCTTTCAACTCCTGCCACTTACATCTATCCCATAACTTCTTCGCCTCATTCTGGACCTTTTTATACAGCCCCCTCGCCACTCTTACCAAAACGGGATCCCGCTTCTTTATTGCTACACCCAGATTCAATCTGGCTTGTTTACAAGCCGCATTGTACCAACTTTCTACATTCCTTCTATTTTTCTTATTTCCAAGGCCCGGTTTACAAATATAAGTCTTCAGCTGATCAAAGAGTTTTTCATGCACATGGACAATACAGGACTGGGGGTCAGCAGTCTTCACGAGGGATCCCAAATCTATCAATGCTTTATTTACATCTTCCCTAATTAGCGTCAAGGTCTCGGGGTACTCAGCGACCTTGCTCCACTTAAGGTGTCTCTCATCATTTGCTATGGCTACTTCGGGGACTATACTATCATAATTACCTACTCCCGCTCTACCTATTTCCAGTTTGAAAGAAGAGGTAAGTAGGTTGTGATCACTCTCTAGGCGTATAATGAGAGCCATGTCCAGAAGGCAATGCCATCATTTTAAATGGACAAGCAAGTAATCTATTCGGCTAGACCTATGGCCGTTGTCATACGTAATACTACCCTGCCTATCAGAGTGCGTATGCCCATTGGCTGCTCTTAAATTGTTCCCCATACATAAGCCCTTAAGTTGTAGAGCCGCTTCAGTCCACTTTTTGATGGGTACCAACTCAAGTTGGAGAATACACCATCTGGAGTCTTCCTCCTCCGTTATCTTTTAGTCCTCGTAACCTAGCGGTTCGAACGTAACATTAAAATCCCCCGCAATAAGCGGGAATGAGTTAATTGGTAAGGTCTCAATTAAATTGTCCAGGGCAGAAATTACCATAGATTTTTTACCTCCTGGGAGCCCTCTTGCATAAACATTAAAAATATCTAGACTACCACCGGACGAGAAGCTAAGTCTCACCGCCAAAATGTCTTTATTTAAGACCGGGAGTTGTCGCATATTACAACTTAGTACCTGTTTGACCCAAATGACTAATCCTCCCGTTGGCCGTCCCCTTTCCTTTCTATCTGCAGGCACAAAGAAATTCACATACCCCTCACGAAAGGCAGGTTCCACCAACCAGGTCTCTTGAAAGAGGCAGATATCATATGTATCAACAAAAGTAGTCCAATCGACCAAATTCAATTTGGAACCGAGACCCGCCATATTCCAAGATACCAGTGACAAGGAGGGAGTTCTATTGGATTTGCTATAAACATTTTCAACCCCCCCTGTACCTACATCCAATTCAGTTAGGGATGGTGGAGTCGCCATTACATTACATTCCCGTACTGGTTGAACTATTTTCTCTAAACTTGATTGGTTCACACCTGGAATTCGGGGTATGTCTTCATATAGATTCTCTTCATTCACCTGCATAACCCATAAACAGCTTTCTGGTGGTGGTGATCGACGTCAGTCACAATCCTCCAATCCCAACAATATCTCAAATCTATTAAAATCTGTAAGACCCATTACGTTATTCCTGTTCCAAACCCCTCTATTTGATAACAATTTCCTGGGTGCTGGAACTATTACTGGGTAAAAAAAGGTCAAGGGTAGTGTGTGGATCACAGTATTTGTGTCCTCATAGGCCCATTTGCAAATATAATCAACAGCCCTCCGATCTCTAAAATTAATAATTATACAATCACCATCTATCGACTTACTCCGCACCCCAACCCAATCCACTCTTCTCACAAACAATATTTCTGCAGATACGTGAGGGGGGAGAGGGCAATTTGAATTAAGCCAAAAGATACATTTGTTCTTAAGCTCCATATACTTCTCCCCCTTTTCCTGACACAATTGGGGGACACCCGCAAGAACCACCACGTACGGAGTAGAATCCGGTGGAAGATCAATGCATGGTGAATTTTTTGAAGGGTGCATTGCAAAGGAAGTAGCATCCCTCGCCAGCTGAGACTGAGTTGCAAGTCTCAGAACTTCTGTTACCACCACCCTATCGCTAAGAGGGGGTGAATTAATAGGTTCTACTGGAAGCTTATCAATGGGTAAAGGTATAAGGCCAGAACCCGTAGTTTTATCATCATTTTTTTTCCTTCCCCCCTGAGAGGAAACTGGAGCCACTACGATTCCTGTTTTCTCCATTGAAACCTTTTCGATGTTATTTACTCCGTTTACCCACACACCACCCCGCAATTGGCCAGATGCAACAGCAAGTTCTAGACACACTAATCTACTTTCAATAATGTCTAGTCTGTCATAGATTGGGAGGCAAATCTTTTTAAAAATGTCCTCCAACTTGCTCCAAAAAGTGGGTCCCGATTCATCTGTCAATACATCCACTGTGGGGCTCGGGGGGGTCCACGTCTATTTCAACGATTGGATGGCACATAATGGGGCTGGTTGGAGGTATTGGAGCTGAAGGGCCATTAATTTTCATAACTTTAGCTTTCCTTCCCTTTATTTGTCTTTGTGCTCCACTCCACTTCCTTTAGTGTGTCCTACTTACTGCTGGTGACACTCCCCAGATTTGTTACTATGGGCAGATCTAGTCTTAACACACGGTAACAGTGAACAAGAGTCTTTAGTGTTCAAACTGGAGTTTGCAGTGGCAGTAGTCTGGGTGTTACATGACTGCAAAACAGTCCGACATCCATCCGTCTGTAAAGGGGAGTTCTCCTCTCTTTCATCGGGGTCTATCACTGCACCCGTGGCAGGTACCGAAGGGAGCAAGGGGGAACTAGCCGAGGCTAATCTACCCAGGGAAGATCGTTTAGTGAGCGCAATGTCCAGCGATAATCTTTTTTCTGTTAGTTCGATTTCATGCGTCAAGACGGACGAAGCACTGACAAAAACTGGTCCAAAGTGCCTACTGGTAATCCATCTGGCATAGTTTTCCTTGGAAGGTTAGGCATGGTTTTACAACCTGTACACTAACCTAAGTCGCCGATGTTAAGGGGGTTGCCCGTACCGTCCTCTACGTTCTCGAACGGGCTCAAACGGGCCCGCCCTTGGCCCGGGCTTCGCTCGCGCGTGTCCCGCGGTACGTAAGAGGGGCGTGTTTAAATACAACAGGCAGGAAGGTGGGAGGGAGGTCGATGGGAAGAGGCACCAGCTGTGTCTGGAACTGAGGCCACTGGTCCTCGCAGTCCCGCACTCAATGTCCAGGCAAGGCAAGTCCGCAAGTCCACAGAACTGCCACGAGCGGCTCCCGCGAAGCAGGGGCCGCGAGCAGTTTAAAGGCGGCAGGCAGGTGGGAGGGAGGTCGACGGGAAGAGGCACCAGCTGTGTCTGGAACTGTGGCCACTTGTCCTCGCAGTCCCGCACTCAATGTCCAGGCAAGGCAAGTCCGCAAGTCCACAGAAGTGCCACGAGCGGTTGTTCTTTATTCCATGCAGTGTTGTAGTGAGAGGATTGAGAGAGCAGGTGGTGGTCTGTGTTCCTTCCAGTGATACAGTGAGTGGATACAGATGGCTGTAGCTGTTCTTCATTCCATGCAGTGACGCAGTGAGAGGATTACGAGGTCTGATGGTGCTCCTTATTCCTTGCAGTGATACAGTGACTGGATGCAGATGGCTGTGGCTGTTCGTCATTCCATGCAGTGATGCAGTGAAAGGATAGAAATGCTGGGTTGTTCTTTATTCATTCCATGCAGTGATGCACTGAGAGGATTGAGGGGTCTGATGGTGCTCCTTATTCCTTGCAGTGATACAGTGACTGGACGCAGATGGCTGTGGCTGTTTGTCATTCCATGCAGTGATACAGCAAGAAGATAAAAATGTCTGGAGTGTTCTTCATTCCATGCAGTGATGGAGTGAGAGGATTGACATTTCTGGAGTGTTCTTCATTCCATGAAGTGATAGAGAGAGATGATACAAATGTAGAGGTGTTCTTTATTTCACGCAGTGATACAGCAAGAAGATAGAAATGTATGTAGTGTTCTTTATTCCATGCAGTGAGAGGATTGAGATGGCTGTGCTTGTTCTTCATTCCATTCAGTGATGCAGTGAGAGGATTGAGAGGTCTGATGGTGTTCCTTATTTCCTGCAGTGATGCAGTGGATACAGATGGCTGTGCCTGTTCTTTATTCAGTGATGCAGTGAGAGGATAGAAAAGTCTGGAGTATTCTTTATTCCATACAATGATACTCTTCAATAGGACAGAAGCAGCTGGGACATTCATTATTCCTGGCAGCGATGCAGCGAGATAGGACTTATATGTTTCAGAACTTTCTTTATGCTGTAAAGTGACATGACAAGATGAAAAATGGAAATGTCTGAGATGTTCTTTGTTCCATGCAATGATACAGTGAGATGGCAGTGTAGAATTGTCTGGGATGTTCTTTGTTCCATGCAGTGACAAAGTGAGATAACAGTCTAGAAATGTCTGGGATGTTCTTTGTCCATGCAGTGATACAGTGAGATGACAGTATAGAAATGTCTGGGATGTTCTTTGTTCCATGCAGTATTACAGTGAGATGACAGTATAGAAATGTCTGGGATGTTCTTTGTTCCATGCAGTGATACAGTGAGATGACAGTATAGAAATGTCTGGGATGTTCTTTGTCCATGCAGTGATACAGTGAGATGACAGTATAGAAATGTCTGGGATGTTCTTTGTCCATGCAGTGATACAGTGAGATGACAGTATAGAAATGTCTGGGATGTTCTTTGTTCCATGCAGTGATACGGTGAGATGACAGTATAGACATGTCTGGGATGTTCTTTGTCCATGCAGTGATACGGTGAGATGACAGTATAGACATGTCTGGGATGTTCTTTGTCCATGCAGTGATACAGTGAGATGACAGTATAGACATGTCTGGGATGCTCTTTGTCCATGCACTAAAACAGCGATACAAGTTCAAATCCTGGCGGGTCCACTCAGCGTTTCATACTTTCTGAGGTCGAAAAAATGAATACCATTGCGTTGGGTAGCAATAAACATATGTTATTCAGCGCCAAGATGCCCCGGTTGAGGTGAGCGTGCGCTTTACAAATACACATGTTATGTTGCAGGATTCAAGCTCTGAATTTCCAAGATATAATTCTGAGCTAAAGGTCTAGTGAATAGACCAGGGGTAACTCTGGATATGTGTCTGAGGATGCGGAAAGAAAGGACCTGACTTATGGTTCTGCGTGTCACTTCTTGAGGGGAAAGGCACTGGTGCAGAGTTGCACAATGTCCCCTGTGGGTGCGCGGTGGTACTGCTTAGAAAAGTTTCCAGATACAGTGTGACTCCTGGTAAATATGTACAAGGTGGTGGATCTGTGGTTAGAAGTATCTATCAAAAAATGAAAGCATAGCAGCAGATACCTGTCGAAGTGTGATCCTTTCCCACAAATGACAGCCATGGGGTACAGCTTGTGATGTGATGCATCCTTCATTGAAGTTTCCATTCTAAGAACCTGGCCTCTCCGACCATCTTCAAGGCATCCCTACAAATGTATCTCCTCATAGTTCAGGAGTCAAAACAGTGCAAAGAGACCTGTGTTTTAGGTACTCTGCACCTAATAAATGTTAGAATTAATTCAATCATTGCCAAGTGGAGCTGACACCAAGAGTTCACCCTCACCCTCTGCTGGTCATAACCATCACGCAGTGCCTAATATGTACAGAATAGGTCCTGGGCCCAAAGTTTTGCTAAGAAGCCTGAAGTCTGCACTATCGAAGGTCAGGGTGCCAAATACCAAGGCTCTGTTGTCTTGATTCTACCTCCTGCCTCTTTAATCCACCACCAAACATGTCCTGTCTCTTTAACTCACTCTTGCCTATATGTTATGGGTTCACAGATGTTATATGTGATGCCAGCAGGCCTATCAATCAGGTTTTGGCACTGTAGTGTCAAAAAGGATGCCCCGCTGCCTTCATATTCTGTGGCTTTCAGAGGAGTCATCTCCGCCCATTCAGGTCAGCCTATTGTTTGCTCCTAATTGACATTTCACACTCATTCATATCTATTTAAGGCTAATTACCGGTTGGTAGAATCTGGAGGGCCAATGGAAATTAGCCTACAAGAACTTCAGGTATAGAAAATGTAACTTTCTAAAAGTTACTTTTCCTTAATATTTATTAAACATCTGACTTCACCATTGAGTTGTATTCTTAATAACTATTAAAAAAAGTTGTTCATTTTTCTATCTGGTTCAACTCAGAGTTAGATTATTAATATTTAATCTGTATTCTGTTTTTCTATTTATGACACCTAGGCCTGCCACAGTAAAAATAGCTGTTGGGTGTTCTCACTGTAAGGACATATTACCATTACATTTCTACATTTCCTACTTTGAAATACCATGCACCCTGCTTTCTGGTCTACAAGGCCCTCATAGGCATGACTTACAATTATAAATATTTGAAATGGATTTATTTTTACAAGTTTTTACTGCTACAGGCAGGCTACAATGGTAGGCCTGAAGCCATGTTTGCACTGCCACTGTTGTGGATGCCATAATAGCTGCCGAAGTCCACTAGTGGCATTCAACTTCAAAGCCCTGGGTATCATTTCGTACCATATACTAGGAACATATAGTCAAGTTAACTATGCTAATTAATAGCATGCCAATTTGACCCTTTAAAAAGGGGAGTATACACACTTTACTACTACTGAATAGTATAGGTAAAGAGCATAGAGCTCTAAAGCCAGCAAAAACATAGGATCCAGGAAAAGGCGCATAAAAGTTGGATTTCCTCCAAGACACTTGCTTCAAACATTTGCTGTATTGAGAATCGATAATTTCAGATTAATACAGCCCCTTCTCCGGGCTCAGACCGGGAACTGCAAATAGAAAGGAAGCAAGAACCCAACGCCAATCAAAACACTTTAAGAGAAGCAAAAGCGCACAAAGGTATTACTAACCTATATTCCAGCCTAATTAGCGCACCTGTACCTCCGGAACATGAATACATAACAAAATGAGAACTAGAAATGGGCTAAGAAACACCCCTGGAGGAATGAGGGTTCATCTGGGAAACAGCCTGTAAATCTTCCTTGTGCACCTAATTTAAAGAAAATTCATGCAAGTTGCCAGACTCTATTAGTGGGGCTGTGAGGCACGCAGGGGCTACTGATCCTCACTCGCCTTTGATGTCCTGCGGTCCATCCTACTGTGGCGCTATAAACCTGTAAAAGTACAACCCCTTCAGCACTTGACTCTGATAATAGCAATAACAAGCAGTCGCGGCTTCTCAGGGAGGTGGTGTAGCGGTGCTCAAGCTCAGAACCCAACCTTCAGTCAGCTGCACAATAGCAGATTGTTCAACCCAGTGCTTTAGTTTGATAAAGAGAAGTACTTTAATATACGCAGAAAATTAAATACCTCACAGAACAGGGTACACGTACAAACGCTTCACTGGCACTGGGCAGCTTCGCCTGAGGTCCTTGGTCCCCACTTGCTCTACCCGGCTCCGTAGGGTCCCTCCTGCATAGGCTTGATAGGATCTCCCCTTTTTAGGCTTGAGTTCTCTCAGGGCATGTATCAAGGCACAGGTCTATATTCCCCTTGTTTACTAGTTTGTGTGCTCAGTTTGCTCAGCAGTCCCCAGCGGAGTCCTTCTTGGGTGGCCAGCGAGGGCTTGGTCACTCCTTCCTCCTGGAACAGGGAGGCTGGCTGGAGGTTCTCACTCATTTTGACCATGACCATAGCTGGCCGCCTGGAATCCGTGCAGGAGTGCAGAACTCTGTTGTAGATGCTGCTCTGGCTGACGATTAGCCTGCATCTGGGCTTCCTATGGGAAGGGGCTTTGATTCACTGGGTCAGATGGCGCGGTCTTCCTTGGTGCAGTTGCTTGAGCAGCACATCCCGGCAAAGGCAGTGCTCACAGATGCAGCAACACGGTCCACTTGGGCACAGTACATTGTTTCAGCGGCACAGTATGTTGACGTGAGGCACACTTGGTTTTATGCAGCGGTGCAGTCTGCTAGGGCACGCATTGTTGATGTAGTGTCAGAGTCCATTGGTACTGAGGTTCCTGACTGGAACTGCTGATCTGGAGAGAGTGGTCTCACGCTCCCTCAAGCATGCAGACGCTCTCCTCAGCCTTCCTGTTCAGATGTACACACCACAGGGGTCAAGCGGCTTCTGTCCCTCCCCGGGCAGTCACACCTCCTGCAGGGCTGGTGTGGTCCTCCCCTCTCTCAGCAGGCAGTCTGGCTTCCAGGCACTTCAGGTCAGAATACCACTTCCTCCTTCCCAGAAAGTCTCAAGGGATGTCCCCTCACTTCTGAGAAGCTGGCAGTCAGAAACTCACCAGCTCTGACTGCACCGCAGCCCTCTGAGTACCCTCGGAGCACCCCCTTCCTTGATCAAACTGAGCTTGGAACTGACCCAACAAGTTGGTCAGAGACTCTCACTTTTACACATTGAAAGCAGACAGGGGGTGTGGATTCTCTGTCTGCCCTTCCATACCTGTTTAGGGTGGTTCGTCTTTCAAGTTTTCTTACAAGGCTGATCAGATACAGCCTTTCTGCAGACTGATGCATGTCAAAGCAGGACAGCTTCCAGCCCAGAGTACCCACAACAGAGGTGCAAAGAGGTGTCAGCTCTTCTGCACCTGGCTGTAATCAGCCACACTGAAGAGGGATCAGTGGAAAGAAAAAAGGCTGGCCTCACCTCAGGGGTGAGTTTCACCTGCAACAACAGAGTCTGCAGCCCCACCCTGTAGCATAATGTGTATTTGTAAGCGCATGTTCTACCAAGTCTTGGGTTTCTTGGCTCTGAAATGACAGATGTTTATTGTTACCGTACTTTCATGGTACTCATTTTATTGACCTCAGAAAGAAGGATGGCTTAGTATGACTGGGATTCAAACCTGTGACCATGAGTCAAACACAGATGCCTGGAGTGGATGCATTAGCCCACTGAGCCACAGACCATCATGCACCAAATGGCAGGGCTGATGATTTCTAGTCAGCAATTCCTCTCAGGCAAAAGGGCCTGATCCCATCTCTAAAGGAGCCCTGTCTCCTCTTACTCTCACTTCAGTGTCTAGGACTCCCCCTTTTGGCTTCAAGAATGCCACAATACACTTTCACTCTCTGGGAAAGCAATCTCGCCTCCATCTTGTGCACAGGAACAGGACATGGACTTTCAAAATGGAAGTCACAGGCCTCCATTGCTGTGATTCCCTCATATACACATAATGCATGTACAAGACAAGCCACATACACATGCATGGCATACTCATGGAATCTTAGTGCTAGGATCTGAGTTAACGTATACAAGTAGAACTTTACATGAATGGGCCACCAGATCTCCACTCCAGTGACACAGAAAAAAATGTCTGATCACTACCGCTAACTCACAAAACACGGTACACTGCCACTACCGCTCTACATGCTAAACCTACGACAGGGACCATCAAACAATTGTGGGCATGCTTGGTGGGCCCCGCCAGGTCACAGAACAGGTCCAGACCTCACTCATGTCAAGGGACACCTAGGCCTTCAAGCACTAACTCGATTAGTGCGAGGCTGGGACCATAATCAACGTATTCGCATGGACACTCAAGGGACACGTGAGTATATACTTTACAAGGCCCATTCCCATTTCAACACAAGGAAATAATGAAATGGTACCTCACACCAGTAAAACTAAAGCCTATCGTGGGCTGAGCGGATGTCTGCTGTAAAGGGTGGAGAGGCACACTACACCACCAGCCATGTCAACAAACCCAATCAAGCACAAGACTTTTTAAAGCCAAAAATGGCTTTAATTTAGCATTCTCCCACCTGATATTGTCCCCACCTAAATACGAGTCGACGATGAAACTAAATCCCCCTAATTATTTATTTGAAATATTCCTCTTTCTGTTTCCAAAAGATAGCATGTATATACCATAGGTGTTGGACATGCCCAAGAATACATACATTTTGGCTTCAAACAACATAAACAATATCAAGAATTATATGGTCATTGTTGGCGCTTGATCCATTGGTCATGACCAGGGCTACTGGAAATATTTGATTTTGCTGTTGTGGCATTTTCCTCATTGATTATGGATTTGCCGCATTTGGTACATAATCCAACTTCTGCTGCAAACTCTGCAGATTTTAACCCCAAACATATTTTTTAAATGCAGCACCACCTTTCTGCCACACAGAGAAAGACAGTTTGCAAATGTTGGCTGGCCACCTTTCGATTGCTTATAGCTCCATTTGGGTGTTATATTGGTACTAATGAGGTAAAACCTATGCTCAGGTAGTGTGAACAAGCGGAAAAATGACAAAAAATGAAGCAACGGTATCGCCACATGTGCTGCATTATGCCGCATAACTTGCCTTTTCTGTCCGCATAATTTTGTTAACACTGCCATATAATTTATTCCTCCCCTACCGCATAATTCTAGTGGCCCTGGTCATGACACTGGAATGTTGAGAAGAACGGGAGCAATACCCCACTACATCACTTCGATGTAAATTAATAAATCCTATACAACTACAGGCCAAACTATCAGTTGTCCACTCCTGGTGGATCTTCCCCAATATGTTTAGCATGTGGTCGAATTATGCCATGGAAAAATGAACCACTATAGAACACAATCGAATAGTGAACTTCGTTGTATCTGGTCTCCCTTTGTTTCCTACCATGACACTGATAGTATTGAACAGCGAATGATACACATCAAACCATGACCGCTCCCTCAATACACAACAAAGAATACGATAAATTAATCCGAATCTATTTGAACAATTACAAAGCTATTAGAATATAAGACCTAACTAACAAAATTCTGCCATTGTTGCCTGGATGTGACCTGGTTTTACTGCATTGCCACTAGGGATGCCCCCCTAGTGGCACCCCTAGGGATGCCCCCTAATGGCGGGCACAAGCCCCAGGGTGCGAACCAGAACACCAGCAGCCTCCTGGTTCATCCTGCCCCTCCTCTCCTGCGCTTTGTTTTCTTTAAGCCCCTGGGTGGGCCAGGTCCCACGGGCAATCATTAAAATAGATGCGCCCCCAGCCCCAGGGAACGCCACCTCCCTGGGGCTTTATTTTTTAAATAAATGCGTGGGGTGGGCTCTAGACCCCCATGGAGCCCAGTCAACCGCCACCTGCCTGAGGCTATATTAATAAATAAAGGGTGGGGGGGCTCGAGCCCCCCCACACAGCCCTTGGAACCACCACCTCCCCGGGGCTTTAATATTGTTGGAGGGGGGCAGCGCGGCCCCCCTTGTGGAGCCGAAATGGCCCTGGGGACCGCCACCCTCCAGGGCCTCCTCCTGCAATGTCCCGGGGTGCCCCCCCCCCCCCCCAGGACATTGCAGTTTGATGTGCAATGGCGGGAGCACTGCTCCTGCCATCCCATAGCAAACAAGTGCTCCACTTTGAACGACTGAGAGCATTTTGCTTTCACTTGTTCAAAGTGGAGCTCTTTGCGTTGTACCCCAGGGAGCTGCGTGTCAGCAGCTCCCTGGGGGGTAAAAAGCAATGTCAGCTCCCGCAGGAGGAAGGAGGTAGCCGGGACCGCAGGGGCTTCAGGATCCCCCGCGGTCATAAAGGAGATGGCCATGCCCTAGGGGATGGGGTCACTGGGGCCGAAAATGGCCAGGGAGGAGGGCCGCGCGGCACCCCTCCCTTGAAAGAATAACAAAAAATGAAAGGTAATTGTCTGGCCCCAAAGGATGGGGTCCCCGGGGCCGAAAATGGCCTGGGAGGGGGGGCGCTTGGCCCCCTCCCTTTCATATCGTAAAAACATAATTTTTTAAATGGCCAGGCCCCGGAGGATGGGGTCCCCTGGGCCAAAATCGGCCAGGGGAGAGGAGCCCCAAGCCCCTCCCCCCCTTAAAAAAAATATAGACAAAGGCCCAGCCCCGGGGATGGGGTCCCCGGGGCATACATTGTCCTCAGGAGGGGGGGCCGCACGGCTCCCCTCATGTTTAATTTTAATCTTAAAATAAAAAAGGTGTGAGGCCCCAGGGGATGGGTCCTCATGGCCCAAATGGGTCAAAGGAGGGGGAGCACACAGCCCCCTTCCTAAAATAACCTGAAAAAAGAGGAAGCCGGCAACTTGCCGGAGGCCCCCGCCCTTTCTCCACTACTCTGCAAACGCACCTACTGGCACGCTCTTGGTTGGGGGATGAAGTCCTCTTCACTCCTGAGGGACCTTAGGGGCCACCTAGCCCACTTTTTACCTTCATTGATCCCCACACAGTGGGATTGCTGAGAGGTAGTCGGAGGCCACGCCCCTTTTTCTACCACTCTGCAAATGCGCCTCTCGGCGCACTGCTGCTGGGGCGATGAGATCCCCCTGCACCCTGAGTGCCTCAGGACTAAAGATGATCTTTATCCCCCAAACAGCAGGGCGCCAGGAGGCACGTTTGCGGAGGGTTGGAGAAAGGGGGCGTGGCCAATGTCCAACTCTCAGCAATCCAGCTGTGTGGGGCTTACTGGAGGTAATAGGACGGCTAGTTGGCCCCTAAAGACCCCCAGCAGCGAAGGGGACTTCATCCCCGAACCAAGAGCGAGCCAGGAGGCGCTTTTGGAGAGCGGTGGACAAAGGGGCTGTGGCCTGGTATCAGAACTCAGCAATCCTGCTGTGTGGGACTTACTGGAGGTAATAGGAGGGGTAGTTGGCCCCCAAGGACATCCTTGGGGCCAACTACCTCTCCTGTTACCTGCAGTATGTCCCACACAGTGGGATTGCTAAGAGGTCTTCGTGGTCACCCCCCCTTTTCTCCACCACTCTGAAAACGCGCCTCTTTGTGCACTGCTGGTTGGGGGATGAAATCCACTTTACTCGTGAGGGACCTTGAGGGCCAAGAAGCCATCCTGGTACCTCCTGTAAGTCCTACGCAGCGGAATTCCTGAGTGCTGGTTGGAGCCCAGACCCTTTTCTCCACCACTCTGCAAACGCCACTGCTAGTTAAAAAAACATAGAAATTCACTGAAAGGTTACAGGGGTGTAATAGTTAGGCTGACATTTCACTCCTACAAAACCTGAGAAATTCAGCCATTATAGTTAGCTGAGCTAATTATAACTCACGACCCCGCAATGCACTGCTGATGACATCACATATTATATCACTCATGACATGGCCAGTGACATCACAGATTACATCACTGATGACATCTCAAATGACACCACTGATGACATCATCCACATAATCTCTGATGCACACACACACAGCCATAGCATGTATGCATATGTTGTACACACATACTTTTGACGCCTGCTGACCTGTCAAGCTCTGGAGAAGGCGGCGTTCTGAAGTAAAACTCCATGCTGTAGCTGAGAAATAGACAGATTTAATTAGGATTTGTGTTTGAATCTCAGATGTAAACAAGATTGTCACTTAGCGTGAGTCCCTCCAGCAATGGTAGAGGGAAGGTGTAAAATAATGCAATTATCAAACGACTCCTATCAGCTAAAAGCCATCTGCAGCTCTTCCAGGTGAAGGGATTTCTCAGAGGCTTAGCTATCAAGGGTGCAGCTGCATCACTGACCCCAAGCCCCAAGCTGGAAGAGGGTCACTGCACCGGCTGCTGAGCTGTGCACTAGGCTGCTGAGCTGTGCACTGAGCTGCTGCTCTGTGCACTGACACATGCCCGAGCTGGAAGAGGGTTACTGCACCGGCTCCTGAGCTGTGCACTGAGCTGCTGCTCTGTGCACTGACACATGCCCGAGCTGGGAGAGGGTTACTGCACCAGCTGCTGAGCTGTGCACTAGGCTGCTGAGCTGTGCACTGAGCTGCTGCTCTGTGCACTGACACATGCCCGAGCTGGGAGAGAGTTACTGCACCGGCTGCTAAGCTGTGCACTGAGCTGCTGCTCTGTGCACTGACACATGCCCGAGCTGCGAGAGGGTTACTGCACCGGCTGCTGAGCTGTGCACTAAACTGCTGCTGCTGCGGCACTGACTCCAAGGTCCAAGCTAGAAGAGGTTTAATGCACTGGCTGCTGAGCTGTGCACTGAGATGCTGCTGCTGAGGCACTGACCCCATGCCCAAGCTGGGACAGTGTGACTGCACCAGCTGCTGAGCTGTGCACTAAGCTGCTGCTGCTGTGTGCACTGACCCCATGTCCCAAGCTAGTACAGGGTTACTGCACCGGCTGCTGAGCTGTGCACTCAGCCGCTGCTGCTGTGGCACTGACCCCAAACCCGAGCTGGGAGGGGGTTACTGCACCAGCTGCTGAGCTGCGCACTGAGCCGGTGCTGCAGTGGATCTGACCCCATGTCCCGCGCTAAGAGGGGGCAACTCCACCAGCTGCTGAGCTCTTCACTAAGCCGTTGCTGCTGCGACACTGACCCCATGCCTGGAGCTGGAAGAGGGTTACTGCACTGGCTGCTGAGCTGTGCACTGAGCCTGTGCTGCTGCTGTTTGCACTGACCCATGCCCTGAGCTGGAAGAGGGTTACTGCACTGGCTGCTGAGCTGTGCACTGAGCCTCTGCTGCTGCTGTTTGCACTGACCCATGCCCTGAGCTGGGAGAGGGTTACTGCACCGGCTGCTGAGCTGTGCACTGAGCCTCTGCTGTTGCTGTGTGAAGCTGACCCGACGCCCCGAGCTGGGAGAGGGTTACTGCACCAGTTGTTGAGCTGGGGAGGTGGATGGACTGTCTAACTTCCAGGAGCCAGTTTGTGGGGGTTCTGTTTCACTTTTCATTTTCTGTTTGTAGCACAGACACAGTCTTTGTGAAGGCGATGGCTGTCCCGGCAGGTAATAATGTGACCGGCCAGGAGTGGCTCCTCCACGAGGGTGGATGAGCGGCTCCCCACTGCTTTCTCGCAGTGCGAGAAGCAGAAACATAAAATGGTATAGATACCATGTTATCTTTCTGCCTCTCTCCCTGCGAGAAAGCAGAAGAAGGGTTTGGTTGGGGGAGGAGCGGCTAGCCCAATGTTGTGGGTGCTGACTGTTTGGTCGGCCCCAGGGCCGACCAAACCAGTCATGAGCACTCTCCCTTTTTCTTGGAGAAACAGCCTCCCCATAGACATCTGTACGGACGGCATCCTAGCCAATCACAACGCTGCCATTGCAGCGTTGTGATTGGCTTAGGGGAGGAGAAGGAGGCTGCCTGGTTCTGCTTCCTGTGAGCAGAGAGAGAGCACGAAACGCAACAAGGGACCTGAGGCGAAAGTAAGTTCTATTGTTTTTTAATTTTATTAAATTACCCCCCTCCCCCCTGCATGACCCCCTCCCCCGCGACCCGTGATTCATGCCAGCCGCAACTGTGACCAGCCCCAAGTAGGAGTGTCCATCACAAGCACAATAAGAGGGATATTCACAAGGATCTATCGCCGAGTTAACTGCAATTTATTGCAGCCAAACTTCCGATAAACATATTGCCCCAATCACAAGCTGGTGTTAACAGCCCACAGCACCAGTATACCCGCGATAGCAGCCTCAAAAAACATTGCCACAAAGGACCCCCGCAACTATCGCTAATGAGATGCAGAGTAGGCGTTCCCGTGCCAAAAGCCGCGACAACACTACTCCACAACATTCACAACGAACAGCCAGAACCGTGATGAGAACACAAAACAGGCGATAAGGCACTTTAGCAGCAGGAAAATAACACCTGCTCTGACCTGGTGTAAAGTCGGACCACAGCCTGCACCACAAAAGGGAGCATAGCCCAGAGCTACACCTGAAGAACAACAGATGCACCCGGGCAACTGAACATGCAGCCCGGAGGGCCGAAAGGGCAACAACACCCGCCGCCACCACCCCAGGACGCCCCCTACCCAGCACCCCCGACCAAAGAAATGCCACATCAGCTACACCTAAACATGTACAAAATATTCTGCATGATGTCGCACAATCACAACTAGTGACATGCATGTGTTGTCACAAAAATGAGCATCACACATTCACTTTCGAAGCAATAAATGAAACTTTATTAACATGAACACTGAAATGAAATGAAGACACATGGCGGCTCCCCTCGGGACAATCCGTAGGTCACAGCCTGCAAGACAAAAATCATGATGCGAAGGTGTGTCCTGCGCACATCAAAGGACAGAGAGAGAGCGAAGGATAGGGAGAGGGAGAGAGAGAGAGAGATAAGAAGAGAGGGGGAGAGAGGGGGAGAGAGAGAGAGAGAAGAAGAGAGGGGAGAGAAAGAAGAAGAGAGGGGGAGAGAGAGAGAGAAGAAGAGAGTGGAAGAGAGAGAGAGAAAAGAAGAAGAGAGGGGAGAGAGGGAGAGAAGAAGAGAGGGCGAGAGAGAGAGAGAAGAAGAGGGGGAGAAAGAGAGAGAGAAGAAGAGAGGGAGAGAGAGAGAGAGAGAGAGAAGAAGAGAGGGAGAGAGAGAGAGAGAGAAGAAGAGAGGGAGAGAGAGAGAGCTGCCCCTGCGCACCCAGGCCACACTGCTCACCTGCTGCCACTGGTGTGTCTCCATCCACTTGCCAGTATGTATAGCAGTACAACAGGTCACACATCTAAGACAGATCCGTCATCTGAAACAGAGTCCAGATACATGATTGGCACAGTACACACAATAGCACAAGACAACATCGCTTGCCTGTCCATGCACACCCAGGCAGAGGCACCCCAGCCCCTCCGCCACCCATCGGAGCATGCCTGCCCATGCACACCCAGGCCTCACTGCTCACCTTCCGCCACCGGCGTGCAGACAGGAGGTCTCACCATGTGCCGCTGCAAGCCACAACCCCAGGGCCCACGGACATGGCACCCTCCACACCATGCAGCCCAGCTCCGCAGGCCACCAGGTCTCACATTTGAGGCTGGGTCTTAATTACTCCATGGCAGAGGACATACCAGTTCACCCGCCATCATCGCAGGCTGCACATCCGCTCAGCCCAATGGGTGCCACTAACTCTGGGATCCCAGAAGCGACGCCACGTGGCGGTTGGCCCGCACTGCCCGCTGGCTCTGGCCTACACTGCGGTCCAGCAGGGCACACTAAACTTGAGCTGTCCGGACCACCGGGACGGGGCATCATCGCAGGCTGCACACCCGCTCAGCAGCTTAATGTGACGTCGTCTGCCCCTTATGTTGGCGGAGTCACATGGCCAGTGACGCCTGTGCCGGATGGGTGTGGTGTGCGTGCAAACCTGCACTCAGGGAGTGGCTGTGACGTGCTGACAACTAGACCAGTGACCAGCACACCACCAGCGAGTACGCCTGCGACGGGTAGCAATGAGGGCCCCCGCTCGGAGCGTAAGCGGAGTGGTCTGGCCTGTTGAACGCCAGACCAGCGCAGGGCTTACAACAATGGCTCATGGGCTCTGGGCGTGGTTCAGTTCATGTCCGGACATGGAAGTGACTGATGCGGGTGTCCCTGTTGTAGTGTCCACGGCACCGGTACACAATATGCAATGGAACACCCCCTGACTGGCATCCCACAGGATGAGCATCATTGACGCAAGGGAAATCACTGTCCCTCATTCATCCACACATTCATACATGAATGATGAAAGACATAACACAGCAGTGCGTCACTGGATGTTTATTGCACATCCAGTGCAGTTCTGCAGCTGGAGCGGTACAGGGCAATGTCAAGCACACTACACAATATGGGCCCATGGAGGGCCAGCCAGAGTCCATCCGGGGATGAGAAGTACTGCGGAAGAGGAAGGGTACAGTCCTCAGTCTGGTCGCCGTGTCATTGGTCTTCGAACAGGATATGGCAGTCCATGTCGCTGTCCAAGGTGAGTGCATCGGAGTGTGTCAGGGCTCAGTGGAAGGTCATGGGGCCATGTACGGCACCAAGCAGAAACAGGCCAGGTGGCAGAAATGAATGCTAGTGCCTCCCGATTACAAACTCATCCACGTCCTCGTCCCTGGATGTGTGCACTGCAGCACCCACATGCTCTGCCCCACCTGTGGGTGTTGCAGTACCCGCTGAGGCACTGTGTGCCTCTGACACATCAGATGCCGGAGTGGATACGTCTGCCGCACTGTGAGGCAATGGCACACCAGGGGGCGGAGATGTGGATGGTGTGGGGACAGCAGCATTCATCTGTGCCACGCATTGTGGCAGCAATGCCATGATGATGATCTGCAGGGCATGGTAGATCCCAGCTACATTTTGCTGGTGTGCAACGGTTGCTGCCATCCTTTCCACCTCCATCCGCACCATGTCCTCCATGAGCCTCCGCATGTGTGCCAGCTCATGGCTGGTATCGCTGGTGTCCCTATGAGCGGACAGGTGTTCTTCTCTCCGCATCAGGACACCAGCGATGTCAGTCAGGGCTCGTTGGAGACAATGGAGCGGGCCTAGACACCCATGGATGGCGTCCAGTTTGGTAGCCATGAGGTCGAACCCCACCGGCACCTGCTCAGTCATCTCCCTCTGGGCCTCCAGCACACGGCGTTGGAAGGCCGTGTGTTGTTCCTGGGTGTCTTGGGAGACTGCCGGGGCTGTGGGCGGACCTGCTGGGTGGTTTGGGTGGTGGGTGGGGTCTCCTCGATGCAGCTGGTCAGCCCTGATCCTGGAGGTGAGTCGCGGATGATGTCAATGATGTCTAGGAGGGTTGTGCGTCGATACTGGGGTTGTCCTCCTCGTCATCAGTGAAGAGTGGCTGGGACTGCTCTGCAGGGGGTGTTGACGGTGGCCCTGCAATGTGAAAGGGGAGATGGTGTATTGCAATGTGTCCACATGTGTGTAGCCGCATGGTACATGTTGACATTCAGACAGCATGGCATTGTACATTGTGACAGTCTATAGATTTGGGCGAGGACCCAGAGTCATTGAGGGTGTGCACTGTGCTCTGCTTGATTGTGCATGTGTGCCATCGTGGCCATCTCCACCCATCCCCCCAGGACCTGGTGGTCACTCACCCTGTTACGGTTGTGTTGTGTCCTGTCGAGCAGTGTCCGGTCCCCCGACTCCGGCCACAGTATCCACACTGCTGACTGTCGACACCAGCTCCTCAATGTCATCCAGCACGAGCTGTGGCGTTGGGCCCCCACCTCCAGTCTGCATTGCTGCCTTCTGGTTGGCTGCGAGTTTCTCCTTGGTCTTTCGCTTGATGTCATTCCATCGCCTCTTGACCTCGTCCACTGTCCAATTGTGCTCTCCGACGGCATTCACCTTGTCCACGATGTCCCGCCATATTCCAGTTTTGGTGCCCAATGACACGTTGAAGGTGACGAACAGTTGTTGATGGTGTTCCATCACCTCCGTAACTATGATCCTCTTCGCCTGCGAACTGAACTTCATCTTCCTCTTCTTCTTATCCTTGCCCTTCCCTGTACCCGAGGTCCCGGGCTGGTCGTCCGGAGTGCTTGTGGGGTTGCGCTCGTCCTCTGCGCCTGCTCCGGCTGCCTCCATGGTGTGCGGTGTTGGTCACTTTGTGTTTGGATGTTTTTTCTACTTTTATGGTGATTTTTCCCACCTGCCAGGT
This sequence comes from Triturus cristatus, assembly GCF_964204655.1. Taxonomy (NCBI): domain Eukaryota; kingdom Metazoa; phylum Chordata; class Amphibia; order Caudata; family Salamandridae; genus Triturus; species Triturus cristatus. The sequence goes on from NC_140595.1 coordinate 813,109,001, forward strand.
GTGTGTTGCAGGCCTGGCGCTGCTTATCGCTGATTTCCTCATTACGCTTTGGCCCATCGCAGGTTTTTTTGTGTTGTGGTTTGTGTTTTTATCTCCATCAAGGTGGTTGTATCTGTGGTTTCGGCAGACTATCGCATGGTACCGCCTTGTTGTGAATTCCACGTTGACACAGGGTTATTTTCCCGCGATATGCTGCGATGTGGAAAGCTGCGTTAACATTTTCTGGTGATGTTTAGCACACGTTCTTGTGAATATACCCCTAAGTGTGACACGCTTCCCCTGGCTGTCATCAGCCTTCCTGGATGAGCCAGTCAAGAGGAAGATGAAAGAGCCAAGCCAAGAAACCAATAAATCAGCAATCCCCTGCTAAAACATAGGCATCATTTGCTTTTGAGTAATTAAGCACAATTTTGGAAAAAGAATATGAGAAATGCAAATCTGGCATAAAAAATGCAACCTTCAAATAGTATCTAAAGTTTGGAGATGTAAATAGAAGGATAGGTTTAAGTTGTTTGTTGTACTTTTACGTTAGTGAGATTGTATTATTTACTTTTGCAGTACCTGGTAGGTTTAGGCAAGGTTTGTTGCGGGGTTTTCTCTGTGGAATCTGGCAGGGTAGCGCTTTCTCCTAGGTGTAATATTTTTGCTGCAAAATGTACCTGTTTTTTTCTGCTCTTTTAATAGTATTAGTTTAATTAATTAAAGACTTCCATTTCTTACTTTTTTTACGTTGAATCATATTGATTATTTTGTGTGGTTTCATTTTTTTCACTTTGCTCTTTATTTGGTGAATGCCAGTTAAGATGTGTGTGTGTGTTTCTTGACTATTATTTTTTCAAGTGTGAATTTATATTTTATTTTTAATAATATTCTTACGGTTAATATTTGTTGTATTTATATTATATTATTATTCATTTTAGAATAATTTGGTGTATTTTAATTTTAAATGTATTGCAAGTATATATTGTTTCTTAACATTGGTGTATGTGTCAAGTTCAACTTTTTCATATATTATATTTGTGTTTGGTGAATTTATGTGTTTTTAAAGTCAATGCTTTCATTACTTTTTAATTTATTTTACCTATTTTTTTGTAGTTGATTATGTTGATTTTGTTATTTTTGGTATTTTGTATAAGCTTAATGGTCTGGTCATATTTTGTCTCTCAATATTTTTGTTATGGATTTTTGTGTATTTCTTGTTTGAGTGTAGGATAGCGATATTTTGGTAAACTACATTGTTTGGTCACATTTAGTAATTCCGCTATTGTGGTGTTTAATATTGCCTCATATAACCATCCTCTTGTCTGAGGCCCAGAGGTTTGAAGAGCATCCCTGAAGCACAGGCTAGAAGTGCAGCTTTCCAAGTGTCTGAGATCCAGGGCCTGAATTTACAAGGGGTCGGAGGGCTTCATACTGTATCCCATCACTCTAAATAACTGGTGTTATTGTTGCCAGATTTACAAAAAGATTATAAAAAGATGTGACGCTGAACTGGTCTCACTTGGAGTCAGATTCGCGCCCTGCAGACCCTCACATATGTTAGTGCAAGGAATTAACTCACTGAGCCATGTTCCCAACACTGAGACACATCTCTCTTGCTTGCCTGTTAAAATGATTAGGATGGGTTGCACTTCCTTAGTGTTTGCTAATGGGAAGTGCCATTTTAAAGGATTAGGAAGCATGCCCCCCCCCCCCCCAGAACAGGGAATAACCCAGAAATACCAGGTCCAGTTTCCTGCGTTGTTACTCCTTCTGCTTGCAGCAGGTGGTGAGTGTGTGGGAGGCCTTTCTCTCACCCATGGTGTGGGGGCAGTGGGAGATCTGGGTGGGTTTTACTTTAGGTGGGGGGATTTCTTTTTCTGCCCCCATGCTTCTGTATGTGGGGAGGTGGTGAGTGTGTGGGAGGCCTTTCTCTCACCCATGGTGTGGGGGCAGTGGGAGATCTGGGTGGGTTTTACTTTAGGTGGGGGGATTTCTTTTTCTGCCCCCATGCTTCTGTATGTGGGGAGGTGGTGAGTGTGTGGGAGGCCTTTCTCTGACCCATGGTGCGGGGGCAGTGGGAGATCTGGGTGGGTTTTACTTTAGGTGGGGGGATTTCTTCTTCTGCCCCCATGCTTCTGTAGGTGGGGAGGTGGTGAGTGTGTGGGAGGCCTTTCTCTGACCCATGGTGCGGGGGCACTGGGAGATCAGGGTGGGTTTTACTTCAGGTGGGCGAGTCCTGCTTCTGCCACCATGCTTCTGTATGTGGGGAGGTGGTGAGTGTGTGGGAGGCCTTTCTCTGACCCATGGTGCGGGGGCAGTGGGAGATCTGGGTGGGTTTTACTTTAGGTGGGGGGATTTCTTCTTCTGCCCCCTTGCTTCTGTATGTGGGGAGGTGGTGAGTGTGTGCGAGGCCTTTCTCTGACCCATGGTGCGGGGGCACTGGGAGATCTGGGTGGGTTTTACTTTAGGTGGGGGGATTTCTTCTTCTGCCCCCATGCTTCTGTAGGTGGGGAGGTGGTGAGTGTGTGGGAGGCCTTTCTCTGACCCATGGTGCGGGGGCACTGGGAGATCAGGGTGGGTTTTACTTCAGGTGGGCGAGTCCTGCTTCTGCCACCATGCTTCTGTATGTGGGGAGGTGGTGAGTGTGTGGGAGGCCTTTCTCTGACCCATGGTGCGGGGGCAGTGGGAGATCTGGGTGGGTTTTACTTTAGGTGGGGGGATTTCTTCTTCTGCCCCCTTGCTTCTGTATGTGGGGAGGTGGTGAGTGTGTGCGAGGCCTTTCTCTGACCCATGGTGCGGGGGCACTGGGAGATCAGGGTGGGTTTTACTTTAGGTGGGGGGATTTCTTCTTCTGCCCCCATGCTTCTGTATGTGGGGAGGTGGTGAGTGTGTGGGAGGCCTTTCTCTCACCCATGGTGGGGGGCAGTGGGAGAGATATCTGGGTGGGTTTTACTTTAGGTGGGGGGATTTCTTCTTCTGCCCCCATGCTTCTGTATGTGGTTAGGTGGGAGGGGGCAGGCACAGCAGATCCCTGCAGTCCCCACAGTTTTGTCTGCAAGTCCTTCTCCGTTGTCTCCAGCCCGAGAATTATCGGGTCTGATGTTTGTGGACCCGATACTTCCTGCCCCGGAGACACTGGTAAACTCACAGTTGTCCAGAGTGATATCCGCCTGTGATACCAATCTGAGAGACTGGTAGGCGGGCTCAAAATCTGCAGGCCTCATTCATGAGTTTTTGTTGTAGGGCAGCGCCGCAAGCCTTCCTGCTGCGCTGCCCTACGGCAAAAGACAAGGCCAGGAATGCGCTGTATCTATTAGATACAGCACACTCCTGTCCTTTTCTCCTGCGCTGGTGCACAATGGGATGCCTTGCACCAACGTAAGTACCTTTGCACGATGCGGGGATCATTATTTTTGTGCAGGAAGGGACACCCTCCTGCACAAAAACAAACCTGAGAGACTTTTTTCCTCTTTCTATGAGTGCTGCAGGAAAAACACGAGGAGAAATAAAGATATTTCTCCTCGTTGTGCTTCCAAGTTTTTTGCGCTGCCTCAGAGTTACGATTCCTCATAAATCTAGGGCAGTGTTAAAAAGCCATAAATGTTACTGGGAACGCCCCCAGCACCACCCATTGCACGCCCCTTTAACTCAGAAAACTGCGTTAAGGGGAACTATATTTACAAGGCAGCATTAAGCCAAAAAAGTGGCCTAGTGCTGCCTGGTAAATATGGAGCAGGCTCCTGCGCCACCGGAGCGTCACTAAAAGTGATGCACCAGCGGCGAAAGGGGCTGCAAATAAGCCCCTGCGTTTCTAAAAGTTTGTGTACAATTACTAAGCTGTGCAGCAAGCAACTCATGATAGGGTTAACAGAGAGACGGGAAATGAAAAATATGTTTTAGATGGTTCATGCTAGGAAAAATACGAAGTGTTTACCATTCTCTACAACTGGTTCTAGTAAACTGAAAATCTTACTTTCAGTAAACCCCTCACAAGAAACCTTCCCAGGTTAACTCCCCGCAGTGTTGCACCAATGAAATGGGCGTATGCCCCCTTCCTGCAATGCAGAACGCCATATTTGTCATGAATGACAGTTACAATCGACCAATCGCTGAAAATCTGATGAAGTGCACATTCAACAACAGCTGCTGGGGGAGAGTGACCCCAAAACCTCTCTATATGTAGATGAAAAGCGAGCTGGAAGGCAGCCGAGCCACGTCTGGTGCACCTTAAAGGGGGCAAGAACCAATGTTTGACTCAACAGCTTTCCTCATACTTGGTGAAAGCTTCGGTTTGCTGCCTCCCAAAAGGGGTCTCTCTCAGGTCCAGATTCCAGATCTGGTATTTCACCAATTTAAACAACCCCCGTTAAGAGGTGTAAACTGCTGTTTGCGCGGACTGGAAATACATGTTTTGTGGTCATTACCGCACCCCTCATACTTTCCTCCAAATAATTTGAGAACGTGAAACTTGCCAAATGTTACCGGGAGAAAATGACCGGTAAGTACTGGGACATGAGTATTTGTGTGCTCAATGCACCAAAACACAGGTTATGCCCCATTTTAAAGGGCGCAACGTGTAGCAGGTGATATTTTATGGCACATTTTAAATTCTGATTCCCATGGGATTGGATTTAAAGAGGGCGAAATGATCACATCCCCAACCGAGCTACTCATAATGAGGGTCATAAAATGTTTTTTTACAGCTGTAAGTACATTTCTATTTTCGGTGAACATGCCACAGAATTTCCCCTTTCCTGTGCTGCCACCTGCTGGTTTATGTACGAAGAGCACTTGGTACTTATCCACTGTGATGCAGGTCTTATTCATTACCAGCAGCAAGGAAAGAGGATGCTATATTATGGCCCCCGCACATGCTCTTTTATTATGAGTTAAGGGCTAAATTTGGTTTGCACAGGGATCAGAATTATGAGTTGTGTGATAATTATTACATATTCATAGTTTTCGTTAATACATTCTGGCAGGTGAAAGCTGCCAAAATTCATTGAGGGAAAACACCTTTAAAAGAGCAAAACGTGGAATTCACTATGTCAAAAATGTTTGCACGTGTCATGCCCAATTTCCTTTTGAAAGCTCAGCATATCAGGTCTGTGCCACTGGTTCTGAGTACATCACCCTGGGTTGGTGGTATTTACCACAAGTGATAAATAAGCCACCATATTTTTACAACATTGTAATGAGTGCATCAGAGGAGCTGGATTTTGTCAGGTGCAATAAATCTCACCCCAGTTACCAGGCCAGTGTAACAAAGGGCCAAAGAAACACAGTAGATTGTTACACAGCTCAGTGGCTTAAAGGTGCGTGGCAGGATTTATTGTGTGACCTGTTGGTAAGTTTTGACTCACTTGCCAAATCGATAAAGTTCTAAATTTGAGTTTGCAGAACAAATATATAAAATTATATTTAACCGTTCCCTGAAGGTGCACCTGAATATGTCACACAATATACACCACACAATGCGAGGTGGTAACAGATGACAGGGCCCGACTGGGAATAGCAACCAGCCCTGGCAATTGTGCCCGACCGGCCCTGGGAGTGGGGAGGTGCTAACGAAACGCATCTCTCCAGCTTTTGTTACAGGGCGCCAATACTGCAGAACTGCTGCAAAACCGGCCCCCACTGGCACCAAACTGTCCCCCACCCCTCTGGCCCACCGGTGAAATGCCTGGTGCCCGCTATGGCCAGTCCAGCCCTGACATCATGGTCAGAAGAACCAAGCAGCCTACATGGTATGTACCAGACCCCGGTCATCCACACAACATGTACCAGACCCCGGACACCCACACGGCATTTACCAGACCCCGCTCACCCACATTTCATGTACCAGACCCCGCCCACCCACATTGCATGTACCAAACCCCGCCCACTCACTGCAGCCTTTGAGCACGTGGGCCTCAGGAGTGTCCGTTTTCATCCAAAGCTCTGGTACAGCCAGACACAAACTCTTCAGACCCTAGTCACCATCAGGCGTGTCAGTGAGACATACTAGTGTGTGGTAAAGCAGCCACTGCACAGAAGTCCATCAGCTGCCAGTTCTTACTTTACAAAAGTAAGATCTACAAATAGTCTGCTTGAAGGCACCTCAAAATATAGGGGCATATGTACAAGCCCCTATCACCACTGGAGCATCACTAGTTTTTGGCGCTCTGGTGACGGAATGCCCTGCACCATATTTACAAAGTGGCATTACCCACTTTTTGTGGCTTAATGCTGCTTTGTGAATATGCTACCCTTTCACACAGGTATCGACGTGAAAGGGGCACGCAATGGATGCTGCTTTGGGCGTCGTTAAATAATGGTGATTTGCTGCTTCTATGTGCGCTGCAGAATGCAGCACACATAGAAGTAACAAATCGCCATTATGGATTGTTTATATGCAGGAAGGGACACCTTCCTGCACATGAACAATCATTCTCGGCAACGGACGCACCCTTGCACTATAGTGTGTCTGCGTTGGTGCTAGGCAGCTAAATTTAGCGCCAGTGCTAGGGAACACACAGGGGTGTGCAGTATTCTTATGAATATGGTGCATTCCTGCATTTTGAAACTGTCAGAGCGTGGCGCTGCCAAATTTGGCGGAGCTCCGTGCTCCAACATTTCCTCGTACATATGCCCTTCAATGTCTACAAAGAACCCGGAATTCGAATGGACGTAGTCTTCCAATTCACTCCGCCGTGCATATGAGGTGCCGGCTTATCCATCCCCAGGCACCCTGTAGCCACAAGACCTCCCACCCTGGTCCTAAGTGACACCCAATTTTCTCTTCTTTTGGCGGACACGCACAAGTGCTTCCCGATGATTTTCTCTGCTGACATTTAACCGACTTCACAGTGGGTGTCCGGCATATCCTTCCCCAGGCACCCTTCCACCACAGGACCTCCCACCCTTGGTCCCCAGTGGTACCCGATATCATTTGCATTCGGCGGACCCGCATGAGTGCATTCAGACTGCTTCTACAGACAGTCCACCTACTGCTACGTGGCCCTGAAGAGTCATGGGATATTTCCTGCATGTGACGAAACATGTGTCGGCTGGTCGTTTCTTTGTTTGTCGCTTCATTAAAAATAACATTCTCAGCATTTCACTGGTGTCGACCGCTGATTCGCAAATACCAGACATTGCTACCAGAAAGAATTTTGTTATCCTCATTACGTGTGCCCAGGACTTTTTCTCTCAATTACCAGGGTGGGTTCCACGACCCACACATCCACGGGGGTTACAGGGTAGTTACTAAGCCTGGGCAAAAATTTCGTTCCGTTCGCGGAAATTGCGATAATTTGACATTTTCGCGTTCTGCGGAGAGCGCGAAAATGTCAAAATTTCCGCTTTCCGCAGCTTGCCGATAATTTGTTTCTTGCTCGCGCTGTAAAATAATACATTCTCGCACGCGCGAGATCGCCTTACCTGAATCCCTGCGTTCGCCGACAAGTTTTCTTGATCTGGTCGCGTTCTCCATGAGATGTTGGATTGTTTTTAGCCATTTGCACTGTCTCGCGACAGTTCGCGCCCGCAGTAACGTCATGCGTCGCGCGATCATGTCTTTCTTCTCGCGATCATGCACCGCGAGACAACTCAAAACAAGATGGCCGCGCCCGGGAGCAACCACATGGGTAAGTTGGCGACCCGCAACCATGCAGAAAATCTCGCGAACATGCAGGAAAAAAAATTCCGCATCTTCGCGATATTTCCGCTTGTTTGCGATAATTTTAAACATTTTCGCGATAATTTGCGAAAGTGGATTTCGTAAATTCCGCCCACCCCTAGTAGTTACTCCGACCTGGCAGCACCGTACTTACTCTCCTCCACTCACACATTGCGCATATCAGCTAGAGCGCCAATCTTCCTGTCTTACTAAAAACCCTACATCAATAAAGCGCCACATATAACTACCTAGTTTGGTGAAACTCTTAACAAAAACTGTGCACATAAAACAGATAAGATGACCTGATCAAAAATGACAACAAAACTTTCAATTCTTGCCGTCACTCGCAGCTCCCAGCTACAGCAGTTGCTGCATTCACAAAGATCCCACACTTATTTGGCAGCCCCTTACTCATCCCCCACTGCTGTGACACCATAGTTCCTCCGCCAATCCACGGCTCGGCTGTTAGTCCCTCATACACAGCCCTTATGTACTGAATGATCGCCCCGTCCATCTTACCTCTCGCTTCAGGATCCCTCTGCCCTTTCGCCTTCTCTCAGACTATCCCTCGGCCTCCATCTTGCTGAGGCCTTCTCCTACTCTTTAAGTCTATCCTTCTTGGTAGGTGCAATGTTTGACGCTACTATCCAGGAGCAAAAAAGTAAAATTATAAAAGATGGCAATTTGCATGCACAAAGACGCAGGTCACACTCATGGCGCTATGTTTTAAATGTGAGTGTGAGGGGTGTTCAAGGTCCACAAAAAGTCACACATGTCCTTTCTCATTAGCATTAATGAGACATGACTCATTAAAGCAAGTTACAAATGCTGCAGTGGGAGAGCAGACCTCCAACCTGTCACAGATACTACCAGGCCCCCGGTCTGAGCATAGGTTCCTGGGAGTACTTAAAGGTCCATTGGATCTGCCCCCATGTTCAGCATGTGTATGGGCCGGGCATGTGCTACGTGTTCCTGGACCGCTCTATGCACGGATTTATCCCGGGACCCAATTCGAGAACACAGATAGAACTTGGTTATTTGGAACTTTGGATGTTATGTACATGTTACCTTGAAGCAATTTGGAATGTACTCAACTTTTGTCAGACTCTATGACTCTTGTACATAATGATTAGCCTTGAGAAAGCCCTGGCTCAACTTGTCACATAGGGCGAAACACGTGTCGGCTCTTCCTTGAAAACTGTCTATAAAATAAGTCTAAAGAGTGAAACGGATTTATAAAGCAATAACTGAAAATAAAAGAATTAATTTCACTCAAATCAACTTGGATTACTGTGTTTTGTCTTAAAAAAGGAATCATCCTATTGATTAAAAAAAGACCGCCTTGGAAGAGAGGAACATATGCTTACACCCTTACTCCTATGTGCTACATGTGTACGTTCTACTTAAATTTTTAGCTCAACACCCACTGGCAAAGTCAAAGGCCAACCTACTGGCGTTGCCAATGCTTTTCTTTCTATTGACTTCAATAACTTAGGGCTAGGGTTTCTATTGGGTCTTGGTCCTAAGTTTTCAATTGGTTCTTAGTCATAGGGCTAGGGCTTCTATTAGGTCTTGGATTAAGACAAGGGTTCCGTTTTGTTGTATGTCAGAGGGCCTAGGTCTATTGTTTCTATAAGTTATTATTACAAACAAATGGGGATTTTAGTGACAAAACACATGGATGAAGCAAGAATAGAAGTGAAAGACATGAGTCCCTTTAGACTCTAGGTTGCCCTTTGTTAGCGATTCTTTGAATGGATGCATTATATAGTGCTTTGTGGAAGTAGGCACTGCTTTTAAGCTAATGCCGCCATTTTAAATGCCTTAGCATGGAAATGCTTGCCTTAAAATGTTGACGTTAGTATAGACTGATGAGGGTTTCCATTCTGATATGTTGTGTGCAGGCCGCTGATGGGAGGGGGCCTACATTTCATGCAGAGACACCAACCAATAAGGTGATGGCACCTTGACAAGCAAGGTTGGTTGTCCCCTCTGATCAGCCAAGCTACAGTCCACAGGAAATTCAAAAGAGTGTGCACTTAAGAAAGGTCTGTCTTCACGAGATGACCAGCACCACGACTCAGTTCAGACTGGCGTCTCTTAGCACTGGCGCTCTTGCCTCTTGGCTCACGGCCCTCCATTAAAACCGAGCTATGTCACAAAGATGTCCGCTGCGCTGACTGTGGGTAAACCAACCTTCTTGGCCCTGACAGAATCTAGGTTCCTGGCTTGATTTAGTGGTGTTGATTCTGTGACCCTCATAAAGCTCATATCTTGGCTTCAGTGAATGGTGTTGGTTCTGTGACCAAAATACAAGGTAGTTATGATGGCATGATTGGTTAGTTGTGGTAGGTAGGTACGTACGATAGGTATGGTGGGTTAGGTATGGCCTGGTATGATAGGTATGGTGGGACATGACGGGCCATATTATCAAGAACAGGCGATAACATTATCGCCGCTTTAGCAGCAGGAAACTGACGCTAAAGCGGCGATAAGGGGCTTGATAATATGCCCTAGAGAATTCCAATAGAAGCCCAGATTCTGGTGGGAAGGACATCAAACCTGGGCTTCTATTGGAATTCTCTAGGGCATATTATCAAGCCCCTTATCGCCGCTTTGGCGTCAGCTTCCTGACGCTAAAGCGGCGATAACGTTACGCCCGTTCTTGATAATATGGCCCGACATTTTGGTCTGTAAAATGTCGGTGCTGTTAAGCATTTTCCATACTTCTTGCTTAAAAATCATAGAAATGTTATTGAGAAACACAAACACGTACTTCTGTGACTTTTTAGAACACCTAGTGTGCACACATCTTTATTTTGTGCACAAAAGCAATACATCCAGCATGTTAACATGACAGCAAAGCAAAACTAACGATCAGAGGTGATTAGTGGACAGCACAGTGCATTTGCTTCATGATAGGCCCAGGCATCAAACCAGCAAGCAATGACGACATGAATGCAACTAACATGTTGTTGTGCTAGCAAAGCAAACACACCTTCTCCCATCTCGCCGCCAAGACATGGAACACCCTCCCACTGAGCCTACGACAGACCCAAGGCCTGCTGACCTTCAGGAGGACACTCAAGACCTGGCTGTTCGATCAGTAGCGGCCCCTCCCCCCAGCGCCTTGAGACCCTCACGGGTATGTAGTGCGCTTTACAAATGATTGATTGATTGACACCAAAGAACGTACACTGGGACTCAGCTGCAGCTTACGGGTCCTGTTGCTTTTGCGGTAAGACGAAAATAGTAGTTGATATTAACATGATTAAAATGGCCTTAAAGGAAGAGCTCATCCAAGCACTCGCAAACCACGAATAACATATACAAGCCAATGGCTGAAGAGGGCTGACCCAAAGCCCGCCTTCTGACGTACAAATGACCAGCGCTCTCACAACAAACAGCTCAAGGTGTCTGTCACAAGTTCCTAAAAATGATTGGTGGGAAACATAAATTCAAAAGGTGAGAATTAAAAAGGATCCATTATTTTTGGCTCTTGGGCATTAAATCCTAAAGCAGAATTTGAAGGCGATCTCAGCATCACTGTATTGCATTCAAAAGAAATTAAAAATTGAAAACAAATTGCATGTTCTCTGTTTTTATCAGTGTGTTCCTGTAGTGGTGTTGAGAGGACACGTGTATAGTTTGGAGCGAGGCAGTGGAATGAAGGGGATGTACAGGGCACAATTTAAAATGTATTTTTACACCAAGAGAATAAATAGAGCATCAAGCAGTAAACGACACATTCCCCAGGAGATTAAATAGACACGCTAAGAGAAAAGCATCGATCTGGTGATAGAGTAAATTGAATTTCCTGGGGAAAAGAATTCCTCTTACAATAGATTAAGAAGCGCACCAAGATTAAATGCCTTTCCTTTTAAGAGACAATAGCCCTGAGTTTTAATTGGTTCCCTGCTAGAACAGAGGTCTCGCCACCACTGGCTCATTTCCCAAAGAAGCGACGGGTCAGAAGCATCCACCTTGTCCCCACCTTGCTCCCTTACACCTGCTTGAGCGTAATGAATCTATGTATGTATGTATATGGTATTTCTATAGCGCGAACCTAGCCAAAAGGCAGCCGAGCCGTGTACATTTAGACACACATAAGGTTAATGAGGGATAGGAGACGAGCCTGGGGTGTGCACAGTTAATGCGTTGTGGTGAGGTGCTCATTAATGGGTGTAACACTGAAGATTCATTCTCTAGGAGTGTTTGCACTGTGGGACAGTGTTTCCCAAACTAGGGATCACGACCCACTGGTGGATCGTGAGCCGATTTCTGGTGAGTCAGGATAGTCCAAGCAATAAATAAAGATGACTTTAAATTCTTTATTTATCTGTCACATTTACTGGGCTTCAAAGACAGAGGCCAAATGTCAGGCTATTTCTTCTGACACATTGCTGCTTATGTTTTTTTATGGGGATCGGTGTTTACAAACTCCTCTCCCTTTGCAGTCAGAGAAAGAAAAGCAAAGGGAATTATCTGACAATCTTGCTGGGTACAAGGAGTGTGAAAGGAAAGGCTGTAGAAGGTCATTGTTTGTAACACAACAAAATGTAAATACCTGTAAATTGACTGAAGACATTCAGCAGCGAGGAAAGCAAACATGAAGCCCCTCACTTGTAGGTCTCGCCTGACCCAGCGCATGCGCAGCTCTGGCGAGACTTATTGAGAGGGCTCCAAAAAATGCTACCAGGCCAGCCTAGAGCTACAGTGCATGTATGCGGGCGCGCGCGCCACTTTTACCGCGATTACTTTCACTTTCACGGCCGCTTGATCTTTGATCGCGATCACTTTCGCGGCCGCACGGCCGCTTGGCATAGCCAATAGGTGTTGCTTTTGGGACCTTATAAATATTTAGTTATGCAACTGTTGCATGGCTAAACACTTATAAGGTCCCAAAGGCGAGACCTATTGGCTATGCCAATGCTTGTTTAATTCTGAAGTGTGGTGGAAACAAAGATTTCAATAGGATCAAAACAAATCCAGACACTTTACTTGGTGAGGCACAAATAATAAATATTCACTGAAACCTGATTTCCACACATTATCGTTTGTGCGCAATATAGTTTTATCAGTAAAACTGTGTGTCTGTGCAAATGTAGTGCACATTTCAATGGAAAATATACTGTCTGTAAATGACATTGCGCTACCACACCATGCTAAAACATTACTTGCAATTTGTTCATTACAACTAGGTGTCTCGAAAGTTTGTAGTTTTAAAAATTGGGTTGTGGTTCTAAAAGGTTTGAGAAGCACTGCTCTAAACTGATGAGATGTAGGACATTTTGTAATGAATGTCAACACATTATTCACCCTCACCCCTTCTCCCCAAACGTACTCTGGTCTTCCATCTCAACCAACTGTTCCTTTTCTCCTCCTTTTTCCTCCTTCCTTCCAGGCGCACTTCACTGCTGAGTGCCGCTTCAAGGAGTGTGTCTTCGAAAACTACTATGTGACGTACTCCAGCACGCTGTACCGCCAACGAGAGTCGGGCCGCTGCTGGTACCTCGGCATCAACAAGGAGGGTCAGGCAATGAAGGGCAACCGGGTGAAGAAGAGTAAGGCTGCGGCCCACTTCTTGCCCAAGCTCCTAGAAGGTATCTGAGGACTTCTTCAATATTACTGCTGCCCGCTGGGCTTATCTCTCGATCATGGCATCAAAGTGTCCTTATCACGCACACTTCCGCCAATCATTTCACGAACGTCATATGGGAGTAGTCAGGGGTCGCAGCTGTGACCACTAGCTTGCTCCATGCTACTCCTGGTACTTCCTTTGCAACCCCTGACCTCAGAGGGGATACAAATATACCTCCTATGAGGCCAGCAGTCGCATAAGAAGTGCCAGAAGTAGCAGGGAGCGAGCTAGAGGTCACAGCTGCGACCCCTGACTAGTCCCAATTGACATCAATGATCATTCCTCATCTGGTGTGACGAGCTCCAACGACGTAACGTCATCTCCTGTCAGACCCACACGCTCCACCATTTACAGACGCCATTCATCATATACCCACAATGGCGCCAAATATATCTCAACACTGCTGTGTTTACATGCAAAATGCAAAACATGCATCCATTAAAAAAACTCAACACTAATCAGGTTAATGCAAGATTTACTTAAAGAAGATCCGGGCATTTTCTAGATAAGGCAGTGATTTGATAAATAGAAGACAAAATGTGGCAGCAACAAATATGTCTTGATGGTGGTGGGTCGAGTGGCCAACTTTATGAGGACGGGCCTTAATGGACCAAGTCCATACTTTCAGGTCCTTTGAAAGTGCACTGGAAGTGGACAGGATAGGACATATTTATAAGGAAATTGCGGAGCACGGCGCTGCAAAATCAGCTGCAGCGCTGCACTCCGCCATTTTCAAAACACAGGGATGTGCCGTATTTTCAACAATATGGCGCACCCCTGTGTTTTCCCTAGAGCTGGTGCTAAAAATATCTGCCTAGCGCCAACACAGACACCCTAGTTCCATAGTGCAAGGTTGCCCGCGTTGCAGGGAATGATTGTTTATATCTAGGAAGGTGTCCCTTCCTGCACATAAACAATCCATAATGGCAATTTGTTACTTCTACGTGTGCTGCATTCTGCAAACACACGTAACAAATCCTCATTATTTAATGATTGTGTTTGTGCAGGAAGGGTTACTTTCCGGCACATAAACAATCTTTAATGGTGTTTAGCTCTTTCTATGTGTGCTGCAGAAAGGAGCACATGTGGAAAAAGCAAAAAGAAGAAGAAATAAAGTATTTCCCCTCGTTGTGCCATTCTAAGGCCTGCTTTTGCATGACGTTATTTTTTGACGCTGCCTCAGATTTATAGATCCTTGTAAAACTGGTGCAGCGTCAAAAAGCAATGGTGTTGTGGTGGAACGTCCACAGCAACACCTATTGCACGCCACTTTCACGCAGATACCTATGTGAAAGGGCATCATATTTAAAAAGCAGTGTTAAGCCACAAAAAGAGTCTTAATGCCACGTTATAAATATGGTACAGGACATTGCATCACCAGAACGTCGGTAAAAGTGACATTCCAGTGGCGCAATCCACTTGTAAATATGCCCCAATGTGTGCTTACTGGGGCCAAAGAAATGTACAGCATAACATGGTCGGCTTGTGATTGTGTTGTACAGCTTATAGGTAGGGCCACTGGTATTATGTGATTGTGCGGCAGCCGCAATATTTGCATAATTATACATTTGCCACATAATGTTCCGCATAATCTGCAGATTTTAATTTAAAAAAAATCTACCTCAAACGGTTCAAAAGTTACTGAAAATGCAGTGACACATTGTGCAGCACAGTGGAAGCTCCTGTGCACAACTGGACTGGTTACCTTTTTGCTACTTTATGCTATATTTGGGTGTTAAATGGGTACTAATGAGGTGTAACCAATGCCCAGACAGTGTTTCCAATATTAATAATGACAAAAAAATGAAGTAATACTTTTACAAAATATTCCGCATTATGCCGCATAATTGTCCTTTTCTTGCTGCATAATTTACTCAACCCTGTTGCATAGTTTGGCCCTCTCCTGCCGCATAATTCCAGTGGCCCTGCTTATAGGTAAGGGCAGAGTATCCAGCTGTGAATTAGAGATGCGCTGTCACTGGCTTTTGGCCCTCCACCTACATTCCGCTGATGCACAACTTGTGAATCTGTGCAATATCACCATTGCGTCACCAGGGAATTAGGATTTTAATTGATTTACTACTACTTCGCCAAACGTATGGCACTCTGAAGTGAAGTAAGTAGCTATGTTATAAGAGGAATAAATTAGACAGAAATAAATTATACATTCTCACATATCTCTTGTTTAGATAATTTGAGTTCCCAGTGTGCAGATGTGTTTTGTATACTAAATTAATCTTCCTTCCATCAATGCAAAAATATTTAAAACACTAAACAAAAACAAGTCAATGGTGGAGAACTAAAAACCCAACACTAGAAGTCAAAGATCCCAGAACCACAACAATCGTGGTGTCCTGATCTGACATAACATGTAATTTCCAGAATTCTGAGAGGTCAAAGGAGCCTAAAAAAGGCAATTCCAGAAGAACAAGCTACCTATATTTGGCAACGGCTCATCAGGGAGAGACCGTATATAGCTGCAAATTCCTTACCTTAGGATATTCCCCAGGCATCAGACTGGAACCAAATAATCTTATCCAGTACCTCTGCGTGCCGGTAGGTGATGCCAATCGACTGCACGTTGGCAGCATCCATGCCAGATGTGACGTGTGTGGTGCCTATATAGGCAGGACCCCAGCATGCTGACATCAGTTCCTTTACATGACTCTCTGTGCCAGAAGCACAGAGCTACCTCAGAAAGCTGATTGACCAGTGTGCAGAAACTAAAGACCTACAGGAACTTTTTTAGGTAGGAAGACCGGTTCGCAGAAACGAGTGGCTCGGAGTGTTGGTTAGGCATTTACGGCTAGAATCACTACCAGCTAAGGCATTACCAAATGTACATAGCTTGTTCATATTATAAGAGAATTCTAGCCACAGATTTCTTACCTTAGAATATATACCAAAGCAATACCTCTATGGAGGTTGGTCTGCGAATTGATTCATAGCAAAAGAATTCTGGCAGACCAAATGAGCAACGTGTCCCTGAAAACAGACCTGAGTGTCAAGGCAGTAGTGTTTGGTGAATGTGTGTAAGGATGTCCACATCGCAGCCTGACAGATGTTTAGGACAGGGACTCTGCGAGCTAACGCAGTGGTTTCAGCATTTGTTCCAGTGGAATAAGCCCGTCAGCCCTCAGGGGGTTGCTCTTTGGCCAATGAGAAGCAGATCTTAATGCAGAGTACAATCCATCTGGGGACGGTCCCTTTCTGGACTGCTTTCCTCTTTTTTGCACCAGTGAATCCAACAAAGAGCTGATATTCCACCTGGTGTTGGCTGGTGCGATCGATGTAGAAAGACAACGCTCTTTTTGGGTCCAAGCAATGGAGTCTCTCCTCCTCCTTGAAAGGGTGAGGCGGAGCAAAGAAGGTAGGTAGCTTGATGCTTTGGCCAACATGAAAAGGTGTCATCACCTTTGGCAAAAAAGATGCACAAGTGTAGAGAAACAGTTTGTCTGGGACAAAGCTGGTGTACGGAGGATGAACAGAATGCGCATGTTGCTCGCTGATCCTCCTGGCCGAGGGGATTGCCACCAAGAAGTCTTGACCATCAGAAGTCTAAGGAGGCAGCTATGCATGGGTGCAAAGGGTGAACACGTTAATAACGTTACCTTAAAACCAAATTACGGTCCTATGGGGCATAACAAAATGTTTGTGGGGAAACCTATGTGGAAGATGATTTAGGAAACATGTCACAACAAGTGACTTGAAGGGAGGCTTGATAGAGCAACCAGAAAATAAACGGGATGGACGAAAGATACCCCTTAACTGTTCTCAGAGCAAGGCCTTGCTAGGCTAATGAGAAAACAAATAGCAACACTTCCGACAACAATTCAGAAAGAGGATAACCATGATTTTAAGTGCACCAAGCCACAAACTTGTACCAACAGCAGGTGTATACTGTCTTTGTGGAGTGACACGAGGCTGCCAAGATGACCTCACAGACTACGGGGGAAAGATTGAAGACTCTCAGCTGCCGCAGCTCAATATCCGCGCATGAAGTTGGAGCGTGTAGTATCCTGCCCTGTTGGTGCAACGGGAGATCCTCCAGAAAGGGCAGCCTGATTGGAGGACCGAGGCTTATGCTCAGGAGTTCGGGTTACCATATCTCCACACTTAATCTGGAGTCACAAGGATGACCTGGTCCTGGTCCGTCCTGCTCTTCTTCAGAACTTGGAGCAGGAGTGGTATCGGCGGGAAGGCGTGCAGGAGTCCTGAGCTCCACTTGAGTTGAAATGTGTCTCCAAGCGAGAGCCACCTTGGAAACTTCAATGCTCAGAGGTGCTGACATTGCACATTCTCGGCAGTTGCGAATAGATCTAACCAAGATTCTCCCTAGTCATGTGCAGGGACACAGAGCCTCCTGGAACATGGTCCACGACCACATCTTGCCCTGTCTGTTGCAGTACCACACAGCATCGGTGTTGTCCACGAACACCTGAACCAGCCTCCCATTAAAGATTGGAAGGAAGGTTTTCAATGCCAAGTGAATCGATCTCAGCTCCAGAAAGTTGATGTGGAGCTGAGACTCCTTCAGAGACCAAAATCCTCTGATCTCCACCTCTCCCAAGTGGCCACGCCACCCCGCAAGTCACATATCTGTCACCACTGTGAGATCTGGGTGGGGAAGGGGGGGGGGGGGTCTGCTGCTGATCCAATAGTGGTTCGTTAGCCACCAATGTAGATCATTTGCAGTTCCCTCCATTATCAAGACCAGGTTGGGGAGTTTTCCACGATGCTGCGCCCATTGGGACTTCCACTGCAGAGCCCGCGTATGCCAGCGGGCATGCTTTACCAATAGGATGGAAGGCCCAGCAGCCTCAGATTCAGTCGCCCCATAAACCAAGATAGAGACTAGCTGAAGCATTGGTATCATAGACTGAATGTCCTGCACTCGCCGCTCCGGAGCATAGGCGCAGATTTGCACTGTGTTCAGAATGGCACCGCTGAAAGGGAGTCTCTGAGAGGGAGTCAGTTGTGACTTTTGCACCTTGATAGTGAACCCCAACAAATGTAGGAGGTCCACTATAGTCTGGAGGTGGGTGACGACTGCCTAGGGCGATCCTGCCTTCGACAGCCAGTTGACAAGATAGGGGAATACTGGAAACCTTTACCTCTCCATATGGTCTGTAACCACCACCAAGACTTTCATGAACACCTGCAAGGTGCTGGTAAGGCCAAAGGGGAGCACAGCAAACTGAAAGAGCTCGTAGCCCACCATGAACTACAGGTAATGTCTGTGGGCTAGCAGGATGGGTATATGGAGATATGTGTCCTACAAATCCAGTGCTACCATCCAGTCTTCCAGGTAGAGGGAAGACAGGACCTGAGCAAACGTGAGCGTTTTGAATTTTTATTTCTTTAGTATTTAAGAAATCTAGAAAAGTGCAGAGGCCTCCTTTCTTGTTTGGCACCAGAAAGTACCCTGAATAACAACCACAACCTACTTCTGATGCCGGCACCCTCTTGATGGGATATCAAGAGCCAAAAGAGCCATTACTTGCTGGCGCGACAAGGAGGGATGATCCTCCGTCAGCCAATCTGAGGACGGTGGCATGGGTGATGGGGTTTTCATGAATGGAAGGGCATAACCTGCTGAACAATTTGGAGCACCCACTTGCCCGAAGTTATGGACTGCCAACAGGGCAGGCGGTGCTGGACCCTGCTGCCAATCTTTTGCCTGTGATGGTGCAAGGGCATGTTAAAAATGTTTGGAGGGTCCGGCTGCCAAGGGGTGGCGGACTGGGCAGATCTCTGGCTTTCGGTCCTAGAGACCTGTGGGCGCCGTGACCACAAAAGGCCTGGGTAGTCTGCTGGTCATGGTGTGTGGGTGGAAATGGACGTGAGTGCTAGCCCATACCACAGTTCTGGAAGGCAGAATGATATTGGAGAGGGTCCATGGTGGTTCCCAATGGCAGGCGAGTACAATCAAAGGCCATGTCCTTGAGGGATGCCTCAACATGCCCTGAGAAGCCACTTAACCTCAGCCAGACTTGGCGACAGAGTGCCACAGACGAAGAAATCGCTCTTTCCAGCAAGTCTGCCATGTCCAGTCCACAGTCTATCGTGAAGTTTGCTGCATCGCTGCCATTGGCAATAGCCTGGGTCAGGATGTCTCAGGTCCCCTCCGAGAGCACGTATTCATGACTGAATCCCACACTGTAAGGGAGTACCGGCCCAAGAGGTGCACATAGTGATCACAGACCACAGTGCAAGGCTGGTGAAAGAGAAAATACTCTTACCAAAGGTGTCCATTCTCTTGGATTTCCTATCAGGGGCGCAAATGTCCCTTGCACAGGAGTGTCTGTGCATGGCGTGGCCCAGGCCTCAAGCGCAACATCAGTGAGGGCTTCATTAAAGGGGAGAAGAGGTTCTGTGGGGACTACCCCAGGTTAAAGCAGCTCTGTGTGCAGAGGGCGGCTAAGGTTGAAGGACCTTAGCTGCCCTTCGCACCACCATGGTATAAGAAGCTCCTTCCTTAATAGCCATACTAGGAGGAGTCAGTGTCTGGCGAGGTATTCAGACAACTTATCCTCAGCCAATGGCTCCTCAATGGGGTCAGGATAACCTTAAAGATTCCCAGATCTGCCACAAGCATATTACTCAAGGGCCTATCAAAAAATGGAGACACTGTCTCTGACCCGGAGGATCTTGGTCATTGGCGCCAAAGTCGAAGTTGGACGGAGCCAGTCCAGCTCTGTATCAGAGTCAGGAATGACAATGAAGTCAGTGCAACCGAGGGGCATAGCGCCACTGGGAATGGTGCCACTGAACCTGACTCTGGTGGAGATTGTGAATTCGCGACCGGAGCCAGTCCGGATCCAGGAATGGATGCAAAGGGCCCGACTGGCACCAAGGGGGAACCTGCTGGCGGGAATCCAGATGAGGCGCCTTCTAAACCTATGGACCCGAAGGCGCTCCAGAGTGGTCAGCTCACCCAAAGATGTGATTCTTAACCTCATAGAATTCTTTCCATTGGGCGGACTGCTCCAGCTTTAGGAAATTCTGGGATGCGCAAGACCTTGACTAGTAGCATTGTTCCTGCGCTTAGTCTGATGACTTGAACCAGTGCAGCGAAGTTGAAAAAAGCTTCAACTTCTTATTGTAGGACAATTCAGACCTTCACGCTGACCTTCCAAATGACCGAGACCTGGAGCGTTGCAGATTTGTCCGATGGCAAGCAACCAGGCCCGTCAATGCAGGCTCCTGGACCGCTTTGGGGTTCACCGTACTGCAGTCAGGGCAAGCCTAAGAGGTGTGGTCCGGCTTCAGGTACTATAAGCAAACCAGGTGGGTGTCTCTCACAGACATGTTCCTGTAGCAGGATCCCCAGGGTTTAAAATTCACAGGTTTCTTAATGAACATCCTTAAGGCACGCTGGGAGCGTAATTGCTTAAAAAGGTGTTGCCAAAAAGATGAAAAAAACTGTCAAAAAATGACTGAAGTAGCTCTGCGCTGATGGTGCAGAAAGAAAAGAACTGATGTCAGTTTCTTGGGGTAGTGCCTATATAGGCACCGTGTATGTCACATCTGACGTAGACGATGTAGATGTGGAGCTGATTGGCGCCACCTACCGGCACGCAGAGGTACTGCTCAAGATTTTCCACATCCATTCGGCTGCCTGGGGAATATTCTAAGTGAAGGAATCTGCAGCTAGAGGTCTCTGAAATTAACATTTTCAAAAACAAAGCCGAAAGGTGAGGTTGGTGAATATCAATACACAGTATTTTCCTGATATTCCATGGCAATCGTAGGTGAATGAATATTTTAATCACAGACTTGTGTGCGAAAATATGTTGTTCTGTAAAGAGAGTAATTTATTAAATTGGTATCCATATCCTGTTACACAAATACTCGAAATTTAGAACATATTTCTGCAAAATCACACCTTTTATTAGTGATAACAGCAGAAAGGGCAATAGGATGGGGACAAAGGCAGACTGTCCTATAACGTAATCATGTGGTTTATGCCACGGGGGTGCCTCCGAAAGTCAAGTGGGGTATGGGAAGAGTGTGTTATGTCAGGACTAGCTGAAAGGTACTCTTCCCATGCCTGCAGAGTCAAACAAATGGTATACAACCTTTACAACGCAACTTTTACAACGCACTACACTTACAACGCATTTTTTACAACGCAACATCCACTACAACGCATTCCATTACATCGCAGGACACTACAACGCATTTTTAAAAACTACCTTTACAACGCATTCCATTACATCGCATACTACCTTTACAACGCATACCATTACAACGCATAATATTACATTAAAACCCCTACACTATCCAACACTTACCCTACTGTTGCACCCCCTGGAGTTAGAATAGTAATTTTTACCCCTATACTATCCAACACTTACCCTACTGTTGCACCCCCTGGAGTTAGAATAGTAATTTTTACCCCTATACTATCCAACACTTACCCTACTGTTGCACCCCCTGGAGTTAGAATAGTAATTTTTACCCCTATACTATCCAACACTTACCCTACTGTTGCACCCCCTGGAGTTAGAATAGTAATTTTTACCCCTATACTATCCAACACTTACCCTACTGTTGCACCCCCTGGAGTAAGAATAGTAATTTTTACCCCTATATTATCCAACAATTACTCTACTGTTGCACCCCCTGGAGTAAGATTAGTAATTTTTACCCCTATACTATCCAATACTTACCTTAAATGCAATGTAATATTATGCGTTGTAATGGTATGCGTTGTAAAGGTAGTATGCGATGTAATGGAATGCGTTGTAAAGGTAGTTTTTAAAAATGCGTTGTAGTGTCCTGCGATGTAATGGAATGCGTTGTAGTGGATGTTGCGTTGTAAAAAATGCGTTGTAAGTGCATGTGTTGTAAAAGTGTGCGTTGTAACGACATACATCCCAAACAAATCCAATATCAGGATAATAGGGACAGTAGATTTCGTTGTTCACATGGTTCCACCATTCACTCTGGTATAGATCCGGAATATTGAGGATGAAAGTTTGAGTGGTCGCAGTGTTGTGACCAAAATATTGACAGGTAAGTGTGTATCGTTTTTTATTCTTGATGCCACATATATGTACCTTGGTTATATATAGATATATATATATATATATATATATATATATATCTTTATAGCTTCAAGATACATAGACATAAACTTAAGAGTACTTACCTGTACGGACTCACCTACTCGATATTTTGGATTTTGATATTTTTGTCATGATATTGTGGCCACTCGATAGTTCATCCCTGATATTCTGGTCTACAGTCTCCACTCCAAATGTGGTTCATACATTTATTGGCAGTCGCTTTTCATAGAGATGCTGCTTCACTATCATTGAGACCTTCAAATAAAATATTCCACAAACATCTTATTCCAAGAAATATAAGGGAGTGGCAACTGTGCTGTATATTGCTTTTTTCTTCCAATTCACGAAAAAAAACGAAGGGGCATATTTGCGAGCCCCTTTGCGTCGTTCTTGCACCAGGCAATGTGGGGCAAGAGCGACGCAATTCAAAAATGAGATCTTGAGTAAAGATCTCGAGTAAAGCAGCGCCACGCAGATCCCTGCATTGCCGTACTCTGCGATAGGGAGGCATTCCATTGGCTTTAGGTGGGTGTTCTCATGCAACTCGCATGGTTTTTGACGCATTCCCAGATTTACCGGAGCTAGTAGACCTGGGATTGTGCCAAACCTCATTACGCCTTCCCAGGAGATGCAGAACAAGGAGAAATATCTTTATTTCTTCTCGTTACTACCTCTTTCCGTGTGTGCTGCATTCTGCAGCACACGCAGATAGAGGAATATGCCTTTTAGGATTGTTTTTGTGCAGGAAGGTGCTCCTTCCTGCAAAAAACAATCCTGCATGCAACACGGGCACCCTTGCACCATGATGCAGGGGTACATGTGTTTGTTCTATGCAGCCACAACTGCGCTAGTGCAGAGGAAAAGGCGTGAACACGTCGCATTCTTTTAAATACGTCAGATTTCTGCCCTTTCCCATTCATGCAGCACAGCAATGTGACTTGGCACGCTACGGGACTTTTTTGTAAATATGCCCCTGAAATCACAAGGGTGTGCTAACAGTTTAAGAAAATTGTCACTGGCCGAAACTTACATTTTACTTGTGAGAAGTAGTAATGTATTTTGATGGCTAGACAGAACGAGTGCAGAGGTAAAGATGCAACACCTTTTTCTGTCCTTATAGGCCACTTCCTAAATGTGATGGGATGGATTCTGCAGCCCACCCAGCACACATGATGGAAGATGTCCCCCCATCCCCCGACACCAGATACTTATCTCTCATTTGTCAATCTGTTGGTTCTTGCCCTTTACGAGTCCCTGTATGACTTGATCTGTACATCTCTTCTGCTGGTTTGTGCCAAAATGTTATAAAAGCCTGGCCCTCTGATACTATGTTGGGTATTCAAGCAAACTGTTTTCTCTGTGAATTTGTTTCTATCTGAAGTAGGAAGCTGCGCGGTCAATAAACCACTTTCTACTTAATGTATTGGTCAAAAGTCCCTACAACAGAGTATTATTTTTGAACTGGCACACTAGCAAAAACAATTTTACAAAAATATACATGCATAATATGAACACCTAAATGCCAGTGCCTTCACTGTACCCTCCTCAAACATGTGCACCCCGGCCGACTCCTTATAGTTTTTGTGGTACTCAATCGGTTGCTCTTTCATCTCTTGCACCCACACTATTGTGCCCTCTTCATACTGTCAGAACTGTGTTTCTGCTAGGAAGTGACTCTCTGTCTCTTGCCTTCACAGTGGCGATGTACCGGGATCCCACGCTTCACAATATTGTTGACAAGGCGCAGGGGCCGAAGATCTCCAAAGTGACAAGTGTCCCGACACACCTCAAGGCCAACACCAAGAAAGACTCTACAAAGGCAGAAGCCACGTAGCCTAGGGACGAGGAGGTGGGACCTAACCTGCCTGCAAGCTACTGACCCCTGCAGAATACAGGGCAGTAAACAAACTGTACTGGAACAGTGGGACGTATTCAAAGTAATAATCGGAGGCCTCATGTCTAAGAAATGGGGAGAAAAGGAAGGGGGAGGATGGGAAAGGAGGGAAGAAGGTGAGACCAGAGAAGACAAGAATGGAGAGAGCGTGGGAGGGGAAGAAAGAAGTGGAAACACCTGTGAAAACAGATTAAGGAAGAAAAGGAGTGAAAAAGCAGTTATTCATAAAAAAAAGAGAGGATTAGCGAAGGGACAGGTGTCAGAGCAGGAGAAGTAGAAAAATTATAGACTTAAAGTCAAAGAGAAAGAAGACAGTAAAATAAAACATGTTCCCAAGCAGGAACATTTTTTTATAGCAGCACCAGTCCCTTTAATGGACAAGGGTTGATTAACAAAAATCATTTTTGGGAATTCAAATTCCGGGAAGGAAGTCAGTGTTCCCTAGCAGGCTAGCATCACTGTTTTTGAAGCCAATGAGAAGGGGGTTTGCCAATTGTGATGTACTTTGTTAACCAGATCGTTTTGTGACCCTCCCTTTGAATGTATGTGACCTCCTGGTACACAGGCTGGATCACAAATATGAGTAGGCGGTAAACTCCGCTCCATCGGCAGAGTTCATGGAGTTTTGGCCACTCAGCACTCCGGTTGGAGAGCGGAGTTTGGCAAAAATCTCCGCCAACCGCTGCTAGGCAGAGATTTTCTCGCACACGGCTTGCCAACATTAAGTTGGCAAACGCGAGCGAGAAAAAACAAGCATTAGACCACCTCCCGGCAAGATTTCTCAATGCGGGCGGCTGCAGCAGATCGCTACCACTCTTTGAAAAAGTTGCCGCTTGTTTTAGGAAAGCTGTCACTCAAGTAGAAAATCTACATGAGTGGCAGAAAGAAGCAGCGTCCTCTGGTGCATCGCGTGGTGCCGTTCATCCTGGTTTAAAAGCGTCGAAAAAACTCCCTGTGCTAAAAATCAGTGTGAGTCGCACGACGGACCGGAAATCCGCCGCTTGCAAAATTCTACGTAAGTTTGCAGGGTTTTTAGGTCTCTGTGGAATTCCGTTGAGTAAAACTCCGCAAGTTCCGTTTATCCCTCTGCACAAATTGTTTTCACCTCATTGTATTACGTGCGCAGCCCTAGCTTGAGAACAAGAATGGAACATCAAAGCCTAGTTCCTAAATTTTCATGTTTCTACATTTGACTTTCCACGAGTTTGATTAGAGATTCATGCTGGTAGTATTTTCGCTCATATAAGTCTGAAAAAGTCATGGAAACTGCATTTCTACAGGTTGTTCCACCTTGAAATGTGCAAAAAGCAATACTCGACTTTGTGAATACTGCGAAGAAGTTACTCATTCAGCGGTATTACTGTTGATTCACCTGACACTCTTTAATGAGGGTCTGAGCCCAGAGGGACAGAGCTGTGTTCATCTGGAAACTTCAGAAATGGCTGCCTTTTGAGGCATACATGGCAGCAGCCTTGGTGATGAGTTTGTTTATAGATACTCCCTTGCCCTCAGTCTTGGCATATGTCATAAATGCAGAAGTGTGTGAATAATTCCCTGGCATTCTCCGAGTGCCCTCTCACACTGGTGTTGTTGTCGGCAGCCTTTAGTAGACAGTACAGATAGATCCAAGGGGGGAAAAGGTGGCTGGCACAAAGGCCCAGTAATGTGTAGCGCAGGCAAGAAGTAGCCTGTGTGTCATAGCTGCTGGTGCATAGCTCAGAGAGGAAAGGGCTTGTGTGTCAGTGCTAGCTGTGTAACAGGCAGAAAGGAGCTTGTGTGTCAGTGTGAGCTGTGGAGCTCCGGGACGAAGGGGCTAGTGTATCAGTGCTCGTTGTGTAGCTTTGGGGAAAAGGGGTTTGTGTATCAGTGCTGGTTGTGTAGCTTTGGGAGAAAGGGGTTTGGGTATCAGTGCTGGTTGTGTAACTCTGGGAGGAAGGGGCTAGTGTTTCAGTGCTGGTTGTGTAACTCTGGGGGGAAATGGGTTGTGTGTTAGTGCTGGTTGTCCAGCTCAGGCAGGAAAAGATTTGTGTGTGAGTGCTGCTTGCATAGCCCAGTCAGGAAGGGGCTTGTTGGTCACTGCTAGTTGTGTAGCTCAGGTAGGAAAGGTTTTGTATATAAGTGGTGGTTGTGTAGCTCAGGCAAGAAAGATCTTGTGCATCAGTGCAAGTTGTGTAGCTCAGGGGAAAGGGGCACGTGTGTCTATGTGGATTGTGTAACTCAGGAAGTACAGGGCTTATGTGCCAGTGCAGGTTGTGTAGCTCAGTCAATAGAGATTGCGTGTGTCAGTGCTGGTTCTGCAGCTCACGCAGGTAAGGTTTTGTGCATCAGTGCTGGTGTGTTGTAAAGGTAGGAAAGGGGCTTCAGTGTCAATGCTGGTTGTGCAGCTCAGGCAGGAAAATATTTGTGTATGAGTGCTGCTTGTGTACCCCAGTCAGGAAGGGACTTGTGTGTCAACGCTGGTTGTGTAGCTCATTTAGATAAGGTTTTGTGTCTGACTGCTGGTTGTGCAGCTCAGGCACAAAAGGTCTCGTAAATCATCGCCGGTTGTGTAACTCAGGCAGCAGTAGTCTTGTTGTTAGTGCTGGTTGTGTAGCTCCAGAAAAAATGGGTTCTCTATTGGGATTAATCATATTCCCAATTACAACTCTACAACAGAGACTTAGTTCACTGTTGGAGGCAAAAGCTTTGTCGTATGTATATGCGTATGCTAATCTCCATTACGCATGGCTGTCAGGCCAAGAGGAGGGATTCATTCCCCAAAACCCTGTTATCAGCATTATGCTAAAATAGGCGTGTCTCAACCGGAAGCGATGCAGTGGATTTTATGAGTCAAACAAATCCTTGTGAAGTGCCCTGAGGTGGTCGAGTATAGGGGCCGAAACGTGTCAACCAGCTGTAACAAGGAGAGTTCACATATTTGTGAATATATCTGACACCTTTAGATTGCTTAAAGAGCACTAGAGGGCCATATATAGGGCCATAAAGGGTCAGAAGGACAAGACTCGGACTGTTTGGGAACTACCATAAGAGTGGACTCTGTTTGACAGATTGATTTCGAGGCACTCAAGTAAATGAAATGCACAAGGATCATCAGATTTAAATACGAACTGTGACAATAAGTGTCAATGATGTATTCATGAGTGTTTTGTCTATATATTTTATAATTTGTAATATCTGATTAATATATGTTTACGGTGCCGCAATACAATATTAAACCAAAGGGACCATTTAAGTTGCATATACATACGACAAAGCTTTTGTCTCCAATTGTCAACTAATGCTCTATTCTAGAGTTGTGATTGAGAACATTATTAACCCCTCTAAAGAACCCTGTGTTCTGGAGCATTTGGATGCCGTGCTCACATAGGGTTCTTTGGGCACTGCCCTTACTAATATGGTTGTGTGGCTCGGGCAGCAGTGCCTTGTGCATCAATGCCAGAGGAGTTTCCTTTTACGGTGACCCTGTTATTCTTCGCCTTAGGGCGCTTTTTCACTCCCAACCTGAGGGTGCCCTACACTTAGTAGGAGGTCAGAAATTGCCCTTTGAAGCTGTCATCACAGAGCTTTGATTGGCCAGTACCTGCTTGAGTGATGATGTCTGCATGACTTGCAAGGGTGATGGCCCTCACCAGTTCTTTCAATAGAAACGAGTCCTACGGTGTGGTGAAGGGACACCTGACACAGGAGCAGGTTAGAGTATGGTGGCGATAGAAGACAGACTACATGCTAGGAGCATACAGAATAGAGCCCTCTTTTGCTGGATTTTGGCATAGGGCAGTGCAGCAAGTCACCTACGTGGGCTGCGCTACGCCAAAGTGAGGGGGCAGGAAAGCACCGTATTTATACAATACGGTGCATTCCTATCCTTTCTACTTGCATGTGCACCGTTTTAGCAGCATAGCCCCAACGCAGGCACCTTTGCAGCGTGGTGCGTGGGTGCCACTGTTAAATGCAGCATTGTTTTTGTGCAGGAAGGGGTACCTTCCTGCACAGAAACAATAGACTGAGGCATTTTCCTCTTTTTAAGTGCGCTTCAGAAGCAGCACACATGGAAAGAGATAAAGAGCAAGGAGAAATGAAAACATCTCTGTTTTTGCCGCTGCCTCAGGTTTACGTGATTTTTTAAATCTGAGGCAGTATCAAAATCCATGTGTATTGCGTGGGAACACTCTTCACAACACCCATGGCACGCCTTCTTGATGCAGCGTAAGGCAACGCAGCTCTTTGCGCTGCCTGACTCCATATCTATGAGGCCATGCAAAGCCGCCCAGGATGGCGTTGCGTCGCCTCGTAGACATGAATGAGAGACCTGCGCCACCAGAGCACAAAAAAAAGTGATGCTCCTGCGGTGTAGGGCTCTTGTAAATAACCCCCGTAATTTAACCATCTCACTAGCCCTGCAGAAGGATTCCCCGACCTGGTCCATTGGACGCTCGGTAGGTTTTGCAGACGTCAACCTGGACGCCTGGCTCAGGGAAATGTCTTTAAGCGGACGCCGTCACTGCTCACCAAGCATTTGTGCTGGTCAGTGCCCCTGGCAGGTTCAGAACCAAACCCTCGGCCACTTGTCCTTTACTGGGCTATGTTGGAAGACTTCCAGGCAGTAGGGAGGACAACCTGGTTCTCAGAAGTGAGAATGGGGTGGGTAAAGGCGACCTTCTCAGGCGCTGATATTGAGCAACGTTAAAGAAGGGTGCACGACTCTCCCTTCCTCTCGTGATCCACTCCTTGGTCAGGGTAGACCCCTGTCTCAGTTTCCCAGCAGCCAGCTCATGAGTCATTTCCCCAGCAGGTCTTGGATTTAGGTTGGCAGAACTTCGAGGTCTCCGATTATAGTAGCATCATGATCGCCAGAAAATAGAACATGGTTGCCATGATTGTCAATGATATTTTGACATTTACAAAAAAAAAGGTGGGCACATATCTATCAGGACAGTAAGGATTAGCAAAAAGTATGAAAAATGAGAACATGGAGGAAAGGTAACTTCATGGTGTTGTAAGAACAAGAAGGAGAAAGAAAGTCCTCAGCACAGAAGGCAAAACCTTTCTCTGACTTCTGAAGTAAGAAAAAGGGGAGGTTAAACAGAAAATGTTACAGAGAACAAAAAAGTAAAGAGGGTAGAAATCTGAGGAAGGTGGGAATAGCCTAGAAATAAGCAAAACAGGAAGTGTTTGGATGATGCAAGAAGGGAGTGTCAGAGGGAAGTTGAGCTGGTGGGATTGAAGACCCTTCCTTTTCCATGACCCAGAAGATCGGATATTCATGACACTGAGTGGCTGCTCCCTCTGGCCTTTCTGAGGCCCTCACCTGAAGCCAGGGAGTTCTTCACACAAACTATTTACGAACGATCCGACGCCAGGGGGTGAAGGGGCTTTCTTGAAGATTGAGATGCAGTGCTTAATTTGTAAAAGAATAAGCGCCGTGAGCCACGGTTTTGTACAGAAACCCGTGGCCGGCACCACTGAAGGTCATGATGACAATCCCAAAGCTGCGTAATCTTGACTCTACCTCACGCCTCTTTAATCCACCACCAGACACTCCCTGCCTCTTTACCTCACGCCCGCAGGTTCTTTTCATCCCTGCTTCCTCTCTTTATCCCTGGTTTTCCTTTTCTCTGCCTCCCTCTTTTTCTTCTTTTGTGCTTTCCTCTCTCCTGCTCTGAATCATAGTCTGTTGAGAAAAAATAAGTGCTGGTCCCCAAAAAGTCCCGGTGACCCCCCCCCCCCCACCTGCATCCGCCGCCTCAAATGAAGCACTGAAGACGCCCAAACGGAATACTCTTGGCCATAGGGGGCATCACCCTCAAAGCTCCGGAAGCCTCAGGGGGGCTCGTGGTTTTCTCAAACAGGGTAAGGAACATCAATTCAGAACTGCTGTGAACCAAAGCGAGCTTTGATGCTTCAAGCACTTCCGGTCACTTCCAGTTTCTCCACTCACTGGTTGGTGCATATCTCAGTAGGCGGGATCTCATAACCGGAAGTGAAACAAAGCTCGGGCGTGGCCTCGTGGCTGGCCTTCTAGACTGCAGCTGATGGACTAGATTGATTTCCTGTCTTGGACCTCAGCGTCTCCTTGATTGTTTCCAAGGTTACTTAGATGACCCCTCATGAGAGGCTGTGTAGCCTCTTCCAGACGATGCCCATCCAGTCCCTGGCCTCTTTCATTTCAGTGTCTTCTCACTCTACTGAATCAGACCTTTGGAGTGACCGAGCCTTTGGAAGTTTGTGGCGGTCACAGCCTGTTGTGCATTTCTGTGACGTCAAAAAATTGTTGGCCGCTTGTCCACAGTTGTCCACATCTGAAACTGAGACTTTCTTCTTGTAATGTTTAATACTTTATTGTATATGACAACGGTTTCCACTGCTTTGTTATCACTGCCTGCCTACTACTGTACACACAGAGAAACACACACATGCAATTACATAGACATGCGAACACACATACACACACAAATGTCACCGTTTTTAACTGCTGCCAAGGACAGCAGACCTACAAGGGCGTCGAGAGTGGGGTGCACTGACTGCTACACCGAAGGAAAGATTTGCAGCACCCCATCTGGGTTACAGGAAGCTCTCTACAAGCACCGAAACAAGCCCCCCTCCAGAGGTGGAGCCTAAGGCTGTGTACAAGACTTCTATAAGTAAGAAGCGGACATCAGGACATTAAGAACATATCAAAATAAATGACGGGGTGTAAATGACTAGATAAAAACAAGCATTTGCAATGCAATAGGTTTCACATTTGAGAGAGTTTGAGCTATTGGCATTGTAAATGACCATGCCTTTTATTTATGTGTTTTGCTAATTAACTAATAAATAAAAGGCATTGTCATTTACAATGCCAAGAGCTCAAACTCTTGTAAATGCGAGATCTATTTCATTTCAGAGAAGTGGCCGCCATTGTTCCGGTAGCTCGGAAAGTGAAAGCACGCATGGCGCGCTGAATGTTGCAGGAAAGAATGTTGGCCCTGCAGCCGCGGCCCATTCAGGTAAAAGAGGTGGGGCCCGGTGGGGGGTGGAGGGTGATTTCGACGGACGATGACAAGGGAAAATTAATTATTTATTGAATTTTCCCTCATCATCGCTCGTCAGAATATCGTTAGCAAAATATTGTCTGAAATAAATATAAAGTGCAGAAATATCCCCCTGAGGATGTATATTTTCTATTAATAACTCTGGTGGGGTGATAGTTTTAAACAACATTTAGCACAAGATAATTGTGCTCGACCATATTTTGGTGATGATATGCCGAGATGTGGCAGAAGGCAGAGCAGATACCGCGATGAACCTCGTGAGGCCGGAAAGAAACCACTTTGGAGAGGGCGGGGGCGCTCTAGGATTTGTGAAAAGAGAATCAGCCGTTTTAAAGCCATTGTTTACACAGTTCTACCTCTGACAATAATGTTGAATCAAAGGGTCCTTTTCAGGAAGCCCTAGAACTGGAATCCACCACGTGAAGCGAAGTTTCACGGGGTCCAAGTTCTCCTGGTTCTAGCTGGTCTGTAGTTCTTCGGGTCTGTGACTGAGACAGGAAGCAGATTGCGGCCTTGTGGTCTAATATCCAAGACTCAGCACCCTCCCCATCCAGGCCGGCTAGGAACAATCTCTGAATAACCACCAAAGAACCTGGTGCGGCGAGAAGCAAAGAGCGCTTCCTCGGAGGTGGGGTCTCGAGCCCTGACGGGGTTCAGTGCGCCTAAAGCAGGGGTAGCGCGGAGAGATTACATGCCACCTCTTTTGCATAGGGGAGAGTTCTGCAATTCTAGCAGTACTGAAAACGAGATGTCCTGGGGCTTCCGGGTTTCTCTGGATGATGAAAGGAGTGTTCTGCTGGAGGAAAGGTTGAAGATGGCTTGAAGTGCATCAACCTCATCAGTGATGCCAGGTGAAGAAGAGGGCGCTGGACCACAACCACGCGCTTCTCATGACTCGCAGCACCTGCTGGTCCCATCGACCATTTTGAGATGACCTGGGATGCTTTCTTGTGGCCAATCAGGGAGTCCTTCCAGCGGCTCATCTGTCCAGTGGAGATGGGACGGAGAAGGTTGAAAGCCTTCCTCGTTGCATAATATGCATAGTGAGTCCCTCAGTCCTTCCTCCCTCTGCCAGACCAGGCGCTCACAGTGCTTTGAAAAATCCCCTTCAAGGGATGTTATGGGGTAAGAAGATAAAGATAACAAAGGTTAGCATAAGAGTTTGAAGGAGTTAGATCACAAGCCGAGCATCAGATGGACCTAAGACGCAACGGTCCAATCTCAGTCACACCTACTTTCACAACAGCATCCTTCAGCATCACCACCCGGCCTCAAGAGGTGCAGGCTGTGCTGCCACAGATATATGGGGCACAAATACACCTAAACAGCCCACACTCTTCACATCTATAAATGGACACACACTGCGCCATGGGCACACAGATACCCTCATGCAAGCGTAAGGATAGAAAGACACACAGGTACACTCAAAACCCACACACGTTTCTAGATTTTGGCTTCATACCTTTCTTACACCCAATATATGCAGACAAGACTGTCCTGATGTGCTCCTTTGGCCAGGAACTCCTCCATTTGGAGGTACAACGTTTCGGCCCCACCTAACGCAGAGCTGAGTGGACTGCTGCAGGACAAGACAGCAGCTTTGTGGATGGAGAAGACTGACAAGTGAACTCTACTGACTCAATGACAGCTCTTTCTCATGCACAGCAAGTCCATTTGTCTTCCAGAGGACCCTGGGCATACCCTCTGTACCTGGGGACACCTCAACAATGCTGTGCCCCCACAGGTCTCTGTAGTACGCGATCTATAATCCTCGTCTTCCAATATATTATTAATATTATTATATTGTTATTATATACATTTTATAGTGAACTGAACTGACTGCATTCAAGCTTGCTGCAGAGCTGCACACTGGGTGTAATATTTATCACATCTGTCCATCAGCCTAGAGTATGGCAAAGAAATATGTCTCTGTATAATGTCAACGAGAAAGCAAGGTATGGTTTGCACCAATGAGACAAAGTTCTTTGCACTTTCTGGGAACCTGATCTGTACAGAAAGGCTGCAGGATCTGTGAGAGGGAAATATTGTCAGAGAGCCTTCTACTGCTCAGCAGACACTGCTTTACCACTGTGCATTTTATTCATTTCCTCAAGTATGGGCTTTGGTAAAGTTCCTCTTATGCTTCACAGCGCTACATGATGTTGTAAGCCAGACGCTGCCGCTGGGCAAAAAAGAGACTCTGCCCTGAATCTTCAATGTTTCCACTTATCACCTGCCCCATCTGCCCTGCGAGAGATGCCCTGGGTTCTAACACTGTGCAATAAAACGCTGACTTTTTAGAATTCTACCACTGGCCTCCAGAAGTTTCATTGGAGTTGTGTTTGTTTCTGTGTCAGTTTGTCTTATAACATAACTAGGCCTCCTAGTTTTATGTTTTTTAAAAAAAATTCTGTCTGAATTTATCCATATTTATTTTTTGGTCATTTTATCTGTATTTGTCTATATTAATGTTGTGCTTTGTGTAAAAAATGAAGCTGCAATGGGTATATTTCCACATTTATTTGACTGACAAATGTTTGCTCATGTTTGAGTGTGCAATGCGTTTTAGCCATTTACAGGACAATACAGTCATTTGAAACCATTTGTAGCATAGAACAGCTTCAATAGCTGCACTGCTGCTGTTATTTAAGATTGATAGGAAATGTTTTTAATTTGTCTCACTCCCCTAAACGTCAATCTGTACAGCCATTGCTCACACTCACGACTGGCAGGAAAGAACCATCCAAAAGAAAACCTGTATTTAAACATATTTCATATAAAAATATGTTACATAATACATCAAATAAATACAGGCAGTAAAATATATGGTTTTCTGTCTGTATTTATCTGGAAATATCAGTAAAAACAGAAAACCGGGAGCCTTAAATAATACACATGCGTGGGCATGGAGTGGGCACGTTGGAGACAGATCTAATTACTTGATTTTTTTTTTATATTCAAATTTTTATTGTTTTCAAACACGTGAAACAAATCAGCAAATACACGGAAATCAGTAAGTCAAATACATTCCTGTAAGCAATGCATCCCACAATCATGAACCCCATAAGACATACACGGAGAAGGTATGGAATCAGGTTACTCAAAACCTTCCACATTACCAAACCGCTTCACCCACACTCTACGATACTTTTTGCTGCACCCATTGGCCATGTAAAGGGCTTTCTCCTGGGTCGCGCACCAGTCCACCCCTCTACACCACCTCCCCAGGTCAGGTGGATCAGGACTTTTCCAAGCCGCCGCTATGTCCCGCTTTGCCACAATCATAGGTGTATTAAAAAATAACTTTTCATTTCTGGACCCATCCAGCCCATCCGTGATCCCCAATAGTGAATGACGAGGATCATACGGAACCTCCCAACCCAATACCTCTGTAAGTTCCACCTCGATAGAGCTCCAGAAGTGCTCCAAACGGGGGCACGACCAAACCATGTGGAGGAAGACAGCGGGGGCGTGAGCATATCGCGCACATTACGCATCCGGGCGCAAGCCCGCTCGGAAAAGGCGCAGGGGAGTGAGATATGCAGCATGTAGGTAGTAGAGCTGAATCAGCTTAAGTTTGGCGGAGACGGTGACAGTCCTGGGGGCCATGAGGGCATCGCGCCAATCCATTTCATCGAGGGGGCCCACCCATTCTACCCATTGTTCCCTCAACTTATCTAAGGAGGTGGGGATGTTGTTAACTAAAGTGCGATAAATGCGTGAGATGCCCCCTTTACCTAAGTCTCCCATCATTGTCTGGGCCTCAGTGTGGCTATATTCGGGGAGCCTCATGTCGTCCAGGATGTGCGTATGGAGGGCGTGTCTCATCTGCAGATATTTATAAAATTGGGACGAATGTAGGGAGTAGCGGGTTTGGAGCTCTTGGAAGGAAAGCATATGGCC
Organism: Triturus cristatus; assembly: GCF_964204655.1. Lineage (NCBI taxonomy): Eukaryota > Metazoa > Chordata > Amphibia > Caudata > Salamandridae > Triturus > Triturus cristatus. The sequence goes on from NC_140595.1 coordinate 813,144,189, forward strand.
TTTAGCCCATACATCCCCTAACTGCGAGATGCTAATAAGGTCCCAAGTTTTAAATCCCTGTAGTCCACTAACCACCCGGAGCCAGGCCCCATGCCAGAGGGGTGAACATTGGGTCAACTTACGTGTCCATCTGGTATGACGTAACGAGGCCCGCAAGGCCAATAACACGGAGAGAGTCAAATCAGGTAATCGGGACGGAATGGGCCCCCCATACAACATGGCCTGGATTTTAGTTAGACCTAGTTCACTCAGCTCGAGCCTATAGGCCGGGTCAGACCAGCCCCCATTGAACCAGTTGTGGACCACCAGAAGACGCACAGCCAGAAAATAAAGGTATAAATGTGTCATCCTCATACCCCCATCGAAGGAGGGAATCCGGCATTCAGAGCCAGGCGCGCCCTCCCTCCGCTCCAGAGAAACTTGGTAGTTAGACTGTCCAGTTCCCAGAACCAAGTCCTGGGAAAGCAGAAGGGGGTATTTCGGAGGACATAAAGAAATCTGGGAAGGATCCTCATTTTAAACAGGGCCTAGGGGGTTCAGAGGCAGCGCTTTCCATTTATGGAGGTCTTCCTTGGCCTTCTTAACCAACGGGGCTATGTAGAGAGACCAGCCCAACTCGGGGAGGAGGGTAATCCATATCCCCAAGTATTTAAAGGATTGTCGCAGAAGTGGTATGGTGGATTGCCACTCAAAGCAATCCCTAGAGAGATGCAGGGGGACCAGAACAGATTTCCCAGGGTTTAACCGCAGACCGGAGGCCTGCTCGAAAGAATGGAAGATCTGGAGGCAGTATGGCCCGGAGGAGGCTGGTTCCGCCAGGAAAACCAGGACATCGTCCGCATATAGTGTGATCTTGTCTGTTTCGGTATTGGGCCACTCCCAGCCACGGATGCGGTCCTCAGCCCGCTTAAGGGAAGCCAAGGGCTCCATCGCCAGGGCGAATAACAATGGGGAGAGGGGGCACCCCTGCCTAGTGCCCCTAGCAATGGGAAAGGCCTCTGATAGTACCCCGTTGACCAGCACTCAGGCTCTCCAGTGGGCGTAAAGGACCTGAACCAGAGATCAGAATTGGGGCCCAAACCCCATCTCGGCCAACACATCCTGCAAATATGTCCAGTCCACCGAATCAAATGCTTTTTCGAAGTCCATGGACAGGAGTGCTAAGTATGGGGTAAGCAAGTGCCAGTGGGCTAGAGCCAGCTGCAGCCTCCGGAGGCAGTGGCGAGCCCCACGCTGAGGCATGAACCCACATTGGTCTGGATGGACCAGCAGGGTTAAGTAGGGTTTCAATCGTTGAGCCAGAATGGTGGCGTACAGCTTAATTTTGGTATTGAGGAGGGAAATGGGATGGTAGTCCGCACATCCACGTGAGAGAGGCTGGGATTTGGGGAGAACCACAATGGTTGCCATATCCGTTTCTGGTGGGAAGGAGCCTCTCTCTACAGCTTCATGAAATAAGCTGGCCAGGTAGGACATTAGAGTGTCTCGGTACGCCGCATAATACTCCTGAGGAAGGCCATCGGGGCCCGGGGTCTTACCCGAGGAGGTGAGGGTGAGCGCTTCTTCGATTTCTTTCCGTGAAATGGGGCGATCCAGGTCCTTCTGAGCGGCCATTTCTAGCCTAGGGAGACGCACCCTACCCCGTTCAAGGAGGGCTGAGAGTGACAGCTCGGGGGTGTGCGCTGTGTACAGTCTCCAGTAGTAGGCAGCGAAGGTGTTAGCCATTGCCATAGGGGCACGGTGCACCGCTCCAGCCTCGTCAACCACCTCTGAGATAATACGGTTCGCCCTGGGGTATGTGGCTAGCCTATGCAGGATCGTGCCATTTTTGTCTCCCCAACCATAGATCCTCGCCACCGAAGACCTCCAGAGGAGCTTAGCAGCGTTCAGGGATAGTTGTCTAATGTCGTCCCGAAGGTGGGCAAATTGTCGGGCCTGGGCTGCATTGTCTGATATGGATAGTAGCTGTTCCAAGCGGAGCGCCTGCACTTCCTTGGAGGAGATCTCACGCAACTGCGCTTGTCTCTGAATCTTAAGCTGCCCTTTAGCGGCGCCCTGTATGGTCGCCTTCCCTGCCTCCCATAGGGTACCCGGGGAGGCTACAAAACCACCATTAATAGCAAAGTAATGTTTAAGCTCATTCCGAACCACTTTTTTAAAGACTTTGGCGCATCCCTGCAAATCAGCAGGGATGCGCCAGGAAAGATGCGTCACGAAAGTTTACCCTTGTGCCACAATAGATGCGCCGCATTTACAATGCAGCGCATCGTGGCGCAAGGATAAACAGATGCGTGACGCATCTGATGGCGGAAGGTTGGCGCATTGCTGGAGTTGCATCGCAAGCGTGACGCAGCTCCAGCAAGGCTCGGGGGGTGCCCTATCGTTACAATGCTGCGTCAATCCTTACACCTGCTTCAAGCAGGCGCAGGGTTTTGATGCAGCATGGCCGGAAAAGGGACTGAGTGAAATCTTGTAGATTTCACTCTGCCACTTTTTGGAGGCATTCCTGCGCCGGAACACCCCCCCCTGTGCAGGTACGCCCACATGTGGCGCAAGCTTTACAACGTGATGCATCTCCCTAGATGCATCACGTTGTAAATGGGGCGCAACATGGCGCAGGGTTTACGCCGCCGCTGCATCACAAAAGTGACGCAACGGCGGCTTACAAGTGGCGCAAGTCAGATAAAAATCTGCCCCTTTATCTTGGAGAAACCAGGCGTTCATCCTCCATGTTTGGCGGGCCAAAGGAGGGGGAGCCCCTGTGCTAAGGAGTATTGGAGAATGATCGGAAATGCCTCTGGGCAGAATCCAGACGTCCAGAATCTCAGAACAGTCGGGCACGGGACAAAGATCGCATCTATGCACGCCTGTGTGAGGTGGGCCGCGGAGGTATGTGTGAATTGAGTGGTGCGGGGGTGCCAAATGCACCATGCATCGCAGAGTCCCAGGGATTCGGACCAGTTCTTCAGCTGTTTCGCGCGCGCATTTCGGGCAGCGGAGGGAGGACCCGTTGTGTTAAGGGCCGGTGCTGAAACTGCATTCAAATCACCCGCAACAATCGTTTTGCCCGTGGGCATATTGTTCAGCTGGGCAGCAGTGTGCGTGAGTGTGGACGTAAGCATCGAGGGGGGACGTATACAGAAATGAGAGTAACGGGGGAGCCAGCCAGCAACCCTCAAACTGTCACAGGCGACCCTTGAGGATCGTGAATCACTTGGGAAAGGACGAAGGGCAGGGTGCGCCTCAGAAGGATGGCCACCCCTCGTAAGCCCCTGGAGAAGCCCGAGTGCCATACTCTATCGTAACCATAGCGAGCCAAGAAGGGGCAGCAGTCACCCAGGAGGTGCGTTTCCTGGAGCATCAGAATATCTATGTGGAGATGCTGTGCATATCTTAGAACCGCCGTGCGTTTGTGTCGGTCCAGCAGGCCGTTGACGTTCCATGACAGCATGTGGAGAGATGCCCTAGGCGTGGTATTAGCGGTCATGGTAGGTGTCACCTAGTCTAGGACGTGTAGTCTGATAGGGGTATGTAGATGCACGTGGGAGCCCGCAGTAATGTGAGCCTACTTACTTGATTTTACTGAGGAGCGGAAGAATGCTGACAGGAAACGCTGCACATAGTGAACTTATCATGGACCTGTGCACCCGTGCAGGGCCTCTGTGTGCACCTAGGGGCTTATTTACAAGCCCCTTCTACCAGTTTTGCGTCATTTTTAACATGGGAAAAGTGACGTACAGGTGGCGCAAGGGGCTTGTAAATAAGTATGTCATTGCAATGTCCATGGCGAATACATTTAACTCAGAATTTCTCAGAGTTAGCTCATGGGATGCAGAAGCAAGCCTCAGAAACAGTGAGCAGCGGCTGCTTTTCTCTGCTCATGTACTCACCTCGTGAAATTCCGAGTTAAATGCACGCCCTTTAGATAGCGCAGATTCTTAACAGCAGGCACACAGTGGTGCCCTGCACTGGCACACACCCTCACGGTACCAGCCCAAGGTATATATGGGCAAACTCAGGGCAGTCCTTGTGTTTACCCTGAGGATGAAGAAAGAAAAGAGCGATCACAGGAGCACAAACATTAAATATGATACATGTTTTATACATTATTCTCAAGGGGGTCAGGTGGAGGGATGGGGTTAGAGGGTGGAGGGTAAGGGGCAAGGAGGATGCACAAAAGAGCTGAGTGGGTCAGGGTGGGGGTGAGTCTACACCTTCTAGATCACAAGGTGCCACCGTGTGTCACACAATATCGAGTCCATTCACACTGTCGCCTGCTGTGCGAACACTGAGCTGGAGACCCCCGCAGAGAGGAGATTTACGGATAATTCATTGATTGGAGTCTCTGCACCTCGGCCATGGCTCTGCCCCAGAGGGAGATGAACCTTCTACTAATGTGCTGTTTGATGATCAGCTAAGAAGGCTCTGGTCTCTAAAAGTTGTGGCAAACAAGTATGACTGTCGGCGCCTATTGTGCTCCACCAAAGAGCTCACAGAGAGCGTAATACATGTCTGGGGTGAAGGAAAGGAGAGATTGGAAGAAATTAATACTGATCAAGCTGAGGAAATGAAATATTGGAAGAAATTAATAGTGATCAAGCTAAGAAAATGAAATATTGGAAGAAACGAATAGTTTGCAAACTTTGCTCTACTGAAAGAACTGCAACTTTGTAGAGATGGACCACATTGACCACAATGCACTGGGAGAGCTACTGGGATGTGTTTCACTTGAATCCAGCAGCTGAAAACTGTGAGAGACAGTCTTGTTTTGTGCGCAGGCAAATTGAGTTTTTTTTTTTTTTTGTGCATAAAATGTTAATGGGGGCAATTGCAATGCACCAGAGGGAGTTGACCCCTTCCAGCAGCAATCCGTTTGATGAACAGTTAAGAAAACACTGGTATCAGATCTGCTGCAAACAAGTTCTGCACTCAGGTCCTGTTATGCTCCTTGGAAGAGCTCCCAAAGATCGAACCGTGTCTGGGGCTAAGAAAATGAATGATTTGAAGAAATGAATCGCTATTAAACTTCAACTCACTGGAAGAGCTGCAATTTTGCAAAGATGGACCACATTGTCTAGAATGCACCGGGAGGGCCACTGAGTCATGCGTCACTGGAAGCCCACAGCTGACGGCTACTCTTGAGTGCCCATCCTGTTTTGAGTGCTGACAAATGGAGGATTTTATTATTCTCAGAAGTTCTTAAGGTAGGCCAGATCCTCCCACTCCTAAAGAAACCTACACTATACCATCATGACCTCACCAACTACCAGGTCCATCACCCACCTGCCACTCATATGGCAAGATCATTGAAAACATGCTCTTGTTAAGCTCTAAGATCATTTCAAGGCTAGCCATCTTCAGTACGACTACCAGTCTGGCTTCAAATCCCTCTGCAGCGAGGAGGCTGCTCCACCTACACACCAGCAATATTCTTCACTAGTTCTCCTCCGACTTTTCCAACCAACACTAGTTTGTTCACATGGGAACCTCCAGATCCCAAAAGATGCCTCACAAGTGCAGAGGCCCCCAGGGTTCCACCCTGTCTTCTGTCATCTTCAGCCTCTACATGGAGCCGCGTGTTGCTCTACTCACAGATAACCGCATCGAGAGTCACCAATACATCCATGAGATACAACTAGACTTGAATGTCTCCTCCGCTTTAGACATCCGATGCCTCAAGCACTGCCTGCACATCATCCAGATCTAGATGTCCACCACTTATCTTCAGCTCAACAGAACTAAGGCTGAATTGATGTTATTTGCCTAGAACAACCAACAAGAAACAGTACAAACTAAGGTGTGTGGTTAGTGGCCAATAATGGCAGTCGCTAAATAGAGAAGCTCTGTCGTACCCATACAGAATCCTACCTGAGCCTGTCCATCCACTTGATGATGATGCTGTATCTCTCTGAGGGGGTACAGAAGAAGATGTGGGGCACCATCAGGCCAACAGTGTACCCCCCAGACAAGTTGTCTTTGGCCATGTCAGAAGGCACTGGTTGTTCTGGCGTGGCTGTGGCCTTCTAGAGAGAATCGAAGGATTAGTAAGTGTCACAAGGTGAGAGACTGGCGGTGTTTCTGGCCACTCCTGTTGATGACTTTGGGGTCACAAGGGGAGCCGTGGCCTGCCTTGTTGGTGGCTGTGAGCATTGGCTGAGGATTCGGCGAATGCCAGCAGTGCCAGAGGGACACTGGAGCAGTGACTGCGCTGAAGGTGTTCCTGGCTAATAGCCATGTGGTGCGTGCCGTGACTCTCAGGCTGCGGGTCTGATTCCTTGATCCATGTAGCCTCAGTGTGGGGTGAGCTGTGGAGGCCCCATGGGGCTAGAGGAGCCCTGGCTGGCAGAGGAAGCGTCTCACTGGAGGCAGAGGAGAATGGAACTGGTGGGGGAGGGGCGCTCCTCTATTGACAATTATTCGGACACATACTTGGATTCCCCGCTGTTCCAGTATAGGGGTTAGCCTGCTTAATACCTGTGTAGGGGGGAGGCTAACCATTGTTGGTTGAACTAAAGCCAGAGATTCCAGTGGTGTGGTGTAACAGCCAGAACTGCTGACTTCAGAGCTGGGGATCCAGGCTCGAGTCATGGCATCGGCTCAACATCCTGTGATTTTGGGTAAATACTTAATCTCTCTGTGCGCATGGACAGTGACCTGTAGAACCTCAAGGGTGGTTAGCCGCGCTATACAAATCCAAGTATTAATATTATTAATTGCTAAAGGAGCATAGGCAACATTATCTTTGCACTGCTCCATGTGCACGGGGGACCTGGTGGCTCCCTGGGGCGGCACACAGATGGCAGCAAGGCGAGGGTGGAGCACTTGGTGATACTTCAGATTGGTCGTACTCCCCCATACCTGGATACCTGGGTTTACACACTCTGGTGGTGTGGGGGTCTCATGAGAAACACCTCCACAGATCTGACCGCTCATGTCATCTCCCGTGAAGCCCAACTGCTCAGAGCTGGCAAGACCCGAAAAGAAGTAAGGGGCATAATTAAATAGGCCTGGGAGAAATTTTAATTACGCCGGAGTAATCTAGGAAATGTGGCTCTTCCACGTTACTCTTTGATGCAGAATTACTGATAATAATGCAATTACACCAACTTTCATATTTGAGAGTAATTTGAGGGGGAAAATCCTACAAAAGCACATTTAGCAGTTGTAAGCGGCTGCTCATGCTTCTGTTTATGTTCTGTTGCATTTAGTGGTATTTTGGATGCGATGGCGCATTTAATGGTGAGAAACTGGCACAAAATGCCTAGGAGTAACTCCAGGGCAAAATTCTACCCCAAGTGCATATTTAGCTAGCGCAAGCGGGTTCTCACAATTCATTTTCTGTGGCATTTAGCGCTATTTCTTAGTGCAAAATGCATCTATTCTGGATGTGAGGGGCCATTTTTGCACTAAGAAAATCGCGCTAAATTCAGAATTACTCTCCTTGCGTAATTCCACTTAATCTCCTAGATTTTTGGGGTAATTCTGCATGATTATGCTACACAGAATTATGCAAGCTACACCAACCCCTATAATTAAACCTGCATCGCCACACAGAATGGCTAAAGATAAACACCCCCCCCATGGGCGAACAAAGTACCCTTAGCATATATGCCCAATCTGGCGGTGCTCGTGCAAGGAAGACGCTAATCGCATTGTGGGGATCCACACACCATGGGACATAGCTATGTCTCTGACTTTGGTCACGGATACCATCCTGCATGCTATTAATGCCTCCAGAAAAGCCTTGGAAAGCAAAATAATAGAGGTTGGCTCAGATGGAACCCTACTGCGGCAAGATCTACGCCAAGCCGTCTACAGTATTAGGGAAGCAGAGAAGCCGATCTCCGAGGTGGAAGGTACAATTAAGGCCCTGGGGCAGAAGATGGGGAGGGAAGAGTCAGCAACGAACAACTTGAGGTTTGTGGGGTTCCCCTCAACTGCTCCGAATATCCTGGCTGTGCTAGCTACTCCCTCTGGACGCATTATCATCTAGCCTTGTGGTGCAGCGTGCTCACAGAGCACTGCTGCAGAGGTCTCCGCTGGGCACCCCACCCACTTCATAAAAGTCTGCTTTTCAAATAATAAAGATGAGATCCTACAATGTGTGCAAGGCCAGTGCAGACATTATACCACTCCAAGACTATCATGATCTTTCCGGACTACACCCGCCAGCTGCAACAGCAGCAGAAAACTTTTGAAGGAGCTAAAAAGAAATTGAGAGCCATGAACGTCCATTACAGCTCCTATTATGGTATTTGGTACAGGTATGAGGGGATCTAGTTGTAGTTCTGTTGCCCTGTTGGCAATTGTCCTTAGTTTATTTTACAACAAGTACTTCCAGTTTTTGGAGAAACTGCCAAAACCTTTAGAACCCAGAGAGAAACTCTGTCACAACACCTGAGTGAAATAAAGAGATTTATTACGTGCAGGGGAGAACCAGCTTGGGTGCTGTAAGCAGAAGTACAGTACTAGAATATATAGCTGCAAACCACAAGATTTTGTTACAATATCTCATGCATAGCAGGAGATGGGCCGGGCCATCATATTCTGGCATGTGGTGATGAAATACATCATGCTCGGAAATTTACAGTACAACGTTACAGAAGAATAGATCTGGAATCCACCAAACGTGTAAGTGACAAGTCCCTTGTGTATAAAGTCAGACAGTTTAACAGTCACATTACGGCCAAGTCCAAGCAATAGATGCTGACCAATCAGAACAGACCACATTATCTTATGAGTGTGTGGATATGCTTCTGAGGCCTACAGGGCCTGTTGCTAAGGCAAGCAGGCAGAGTGCAGTAACATGGAAATGTACTCTCTTGCCGAGCCTGCAATGTGCTGGGTTATCAGCAGCTTCCTGACAGGTGAAGAGCTCAAGCAATGGTTATACATTTGTCTATATTTCCATCATCATTGAATCATCACAATTTCAAGCGGTACTTTATGGATGCCACCATTGCTATACTTTATGGATGCCACCATTGCTATACTTTATGGATGCCACTATTGTTATCTAAACCTAGCTTCCACCTTTTTAATGCACAGTGTGGTCTGCTCAAGATTATTAGAGAAGTGTTTACAATAGGTACATCCCCGAGGCTCTTCGGCACCAACATACTTTTTCTTCAAGAGACCGGCATGGGGGACAAGCGATGCCCCTGACTGGAGTGGATGGGATTTTCCCAGGTGTTTCACGCTGGCTTTCTAGGAGATTCCAGAGGGTGGTCGTTCTCATCCGTAGTCATGTATCCTTTAGAGACAAGCAAATTTAGAACAATAACATGGATAGATATATATCGCAGTAACTCGCCTACAGCAAGGGGATGAAACACAAAAAAGGTGATGGGAGGCTGCTTGCAATAAGTCTAAACACTGGCAATTGCTCGGGTATCACTCGAACCCATTGTTCTTTTGCTCACTATGCCACCTCAGTTTGGACCCAGCCATACGAACATCAGTCTTGACCATGCTCCTCAAGGGAACAGTCCAACCTGAATTGCCAAGCCAGATCCTCCCTGACCCGGAACACAAGCAACCCAGGACCATTTTCACCCTTGTTATGGGCTCATCAGCCAGATACATCTTGGTTCCAGTGATACAGAGAGCACTTCTGGGCATACCTATGCCACTTAGGGAAGAACATGAAACACTCAAAAGGTGATGGGAGGCTGCTTGCAATAAGTCTTACCACTGGCATCACTAGAGGGAAACTGGTCCTAAGTTGCTTGTGTTCCAGTTCAGGAAGGACCTGGTTTGGCAACACTTAGCTCACCCACCGAGGTCACCCAAAACTTGAGCAACCCCATCATGACCCGCAGGGTCAAGGAACCTAGCTTACTTTTGGCTATGGGGTCTGTCTCCCATGCCAAGTACAGTGCTGCCACGAAGGCCAGCACCCAGCAGAGGCCACTGACAGCTGTCAGAATCCAAAACCGCACCATTTGCTCTCTGCTGACAGGTGGGTGGACTACCTTAGGGGCAACTGTGGGTGCTTGGAACCTCCCTTGCTGTTCGGAGTGCGGGGCTCACACGTCCTGTGGCAGACACCCTTCTTCCACTCTCCCTTCTGTCAGTCTTGGGGTGACACCCAGATTCTGAACAGTTTTCTGACTGTTCAGGACTTTTGGGGGTCAGGAGAGGCCTAACCAGTGCCAACTTTGGGCGTTCCCCTTGGGGAAAAATGCCCTTGGCTTACTGAATCTCCAGTTAGAGTGACTTCCCTTTCCTTTTCTTACTCTTTTTCCCTTTCTGTTGGGACCTAAGGGTCTAATTTAGATCTGAGCGGACAGGTTGAAAAATAATACAGTGAAACTTTATCATTGTGGTCAATGGCAAAACCCACTAGTGACAATCAGTCACTTGCAGGTCGAGTTGCATTGTACCCTTGCAGGATAAAGGCTGTGCGGGTCCCAGGACCAGGCCACGACAGTCAGTTCATTTTTACCTGGCTCGTGGTGCCCGGGTGCAGAGTTCTCCTGGGTGTCCCTGGTGCTGAATGGGACCAAGGGGGAGGGGGGCTGCTTTTGCTGCTTACACAGTGCTGCTGAGAACAAGATGCAACAACAAAACAATGGGGCCACTGCTGATGTCAGATGAACCTTGGATCTTCCCTCTAGGTACAGCACTGAGTGAAAGGTCGGTTACCAGGCCACCAACAAGCCTTGGCAGCAGTAAGCTCAGCAGGGAGCTTCTTCGACGTGCGGAGGTCCATGGGATCACGGTATTGGCATGAAACTTCATAGAAGGCAGGACTAGAGTTCCTACAATGCACTGGACCATCACATTTTGGGGATCCCTCAAAAGGCCCGATGGCCATCGATACTTATGTTCCGTGGCATTAATTTACCTGCAGTTTGGAAGGGGGTAGTCCCACTATTTCAATGGAGTCTGAGGTTGCTTCTGGATCTCACAGGGGTCCCTCTGTCTGGGGGAACCGACCTTCAGCCTAGGACGAGTCTCATTCATGCAGTTCCAGGAGAGTTGCCACAGGTGCAGAGTATACCTCTTTTGCTTTGTGCAAAGTCCTGTTGTTGCAGACACGGATCCCTTCTTTGTCCTCTTTGATTCAAGTTGGACCAGAACTGAGGTTCTGGTGTCAGGGATGTCCCTTACATCCTAGATTTAGGGGAGATAGGTGTGTGGGACCAAGAAGCCAATGGGCTGCTACTCCCTGCAGTTAATCTGCCGCTTAGGTGTGTAAGTCATCTTTCCTACCCAGAACACTCTATTTTTCCACGTTTAAAAATGCAGAAGTCTTTCTTAGGTGAACAGACAAGGTAGCTCACCCTGGAGGTGTGGCTAGCCTTCTGGGGGTGTACCCCTCCTGTATACCTACGTTCCCGCCTGTCCAGGTGCAAATGTGCCTGGGGTAGGGCAAGGGCTGTTTACTCCTTTGAACGACAGCCCAGATGCATATCAGAGGTGGTGTAGCCTTTGAAGCTCACCAACTTGATGTGCCACTTCAATAGCCTTCCTGGGTGGGAGGAGGTGGGGCCTCCTTCCTGCCCAGGCCCTGACTCCTGGGAGTGATCATACTGACTGGCAGGGGGTCAGAATCCTGTCTTGGCTGCAACAAGCACGGGCTCCCAGCCAGAGCACAGAGAAACTTGGGCAACCAGGTGAGCAACCACTGAGGTAGCCACCTGGGTGCATGCCATATCTTCATTGACGCAAGATTCATGTCAGGGATGAGATGGCGTGTTGTTAGATAGCAAACTCAACATATTTAGGTGGTACCATAATGGAGCTAGCGACCCCGGGTCTGCCCGGGTGTAAGCCCATGTTATCCTATGGACCACCTATCACTTATAGGGTACTTTAATGGTAAAGGCCACTATTAAGACATTTAAGCTTGCACATACATGCCACCACCCTTAATATATTGCACCATGCCTCCTGGACTCAGGAGGACATCTATAGGGGAGACTGACATATATTAAAAGCAATGCATTGACTTTGCCACACATGGTGAGGGCAACGTCAAAATGGAGCAGTTTGCACTGTTCCAGCAGTGTGTAATGGAAGGCCCCTGCTGTCATTAGTTTTCTTGGGTCACTCAGTGTGTCACAAACAGTGCTGCAAGCCCTGGGGACTCCTTTACCAGCCATAACCTGGGTACCACTGGTACCATATACTAGGGACTTATGAGGGGGCAAAGTCCTTGTCAATTGGGGTTGCCAATTTTCACATAACAGTTTCAGGGAGAGAGCACTGGCGCTGAAGCCTGGGTAGCAGGCTTCAGTGCACTGTAGGGGGCGAAAACCAGCATCTAGCAGTCCAAATGGGGGCAAAAAGTGGGGGACATCTGCAAAAACGACTGTTTTCTTACACGCATGTTGTTCCACGCCAGCTTGTAATAGGTGTTACTTATCGCACTCAATAAATAACGGACCTCATCGCATTGCTATTTATCAGCTGCGATAAAGAACACCCAAACTCACAAGCAGGGCTAAGACTGCATGGATAAGCTTGCAAAACATCTGCAACTGACTTCACAGACCAGACACACAGCATCAAAGCCATATTTGCTGTTTCAACTACCCAGGTGTACCTTGTGACACACGTTTTGGCCGCAAGCAGTAGGGGTACAAGGGAAGTCATGTTGTGTCCATATTGGGTAGAAACGTATTTATCTGTGAAGCTATTGCGTTTTACCTGAACCAAACCTGAAGTGAATAAAAGTCTTATATTTTATATCACTGGCTTTTGTTTTTTAAGTTCATCTTGATGATGAAAGCCTACAACCTTACTCTGTATTTCACCGAGCTCACAGTAGTACTGTGTTCCTGCAGTTCCATGGACAACAAGCAATACTTTTCACACATGTTTCTCAAATGACCCTGAATTTCCTAGACCCTTGGAGAACTGTCATGACACTGTTTTGTACTGCCTGATTGATATCTGTGTTACAGTAGTGATGAGGACATGTTGGTGCAGCTTGATGGCTATGGGGGGTATGTGAGTGGTGGGGTAGTGATTGCAAAGGTCATCTTGGTTGAGGTTACCTTCTTTCAATAGGTGTTGGGTCTGTCAAGCTTTTAGTGTATTTGGACCTCTTTAACCAAGGGAGACACTTGCTAAGATGAGGAGCAGTGCGATTGATCCTGTGGAAAAGAGTTTTATGAAGAAAGACATTTTGGTATTGACTTAGGTGTTGCGTTGGAGGCACTGAGGAGGTTTGCCTGATATATGTGAGTGGCTTGAAGTTGGTTTATTATGGATGGTTGTGAAGAGTCTAGAAATGCTTGCAATGCTATCGATAGGCATTCCTACTTTGTTTATATCTTTGATGAAGAAGATATTGATGGTCAAGGCAGTGTGGTATTCTGAGGGACTTGGGTGTTGGGTTGAAGCCGTGATTGATAATTTTGAAGAAGCCCTCATTAGGAGTGAAATGTAGGAGGCATGTGTTAAGCAGATGGCGATGAAATGTGTGTAAAATGATTAATTAAGTAAGGTCTTCCTGGAGAAGTGCTATTGCTAGAGCAGATTTTCTGTTTGAAAATCAATTGGGTTTTTAAAGCTCTGGTTTGTCTATTTGTCGAACTAACACTAATCATTAATTATTAATTATTTGTTTTGTGTAAGTGTTTTTACTTATCAACATGTGTGTTTTAACAAGAGAGAGTTACACGTGGGGACGCGTATGTGTGCTAACTAATAATAACGTGCATGTTTACATGTTTAAAATGTTGCTGAGTGCTGTTTATTTTAAAGCACAAAACGCTTTTGAATTAATGCTTTTCTGTGTTGCAAAGGCTAGATAATTACATACACATAAGGTATTAGTGGGGTTAACACTGTTTAATCACTATGCTGTGGTAACGTTGTTTTTGTCTCTTTCAATTAAGATGGTCTATTGTGGCCAATTGTGGCCTGATCAAAGATGGCCGCCGTTTGCAGCCTAGTCTCGAGTAAAAGTTTGTGATGGAAAAGGCCTTGCTGAATATGGATGCGAGTCATCTGTCCACAGTCCTTGCCTGGTTAAAACTTTCCGTGAGGACAGCAGCAGTTTTGGGCAAGTCTCCAGATGCATTGAGACAGCCTTGGCCGCCTTGGAAAACAAAGGAGCCTTAAAGAAAGACTCTGAACTCTGAGCTCACCAGAGGAAATGTGGATGTTGAAGAGGATACTTTTTAAATATTTAGTTCCTGTTCTGTCTTTTTATTTTTGTGATTTTTCCTGAGCGGAGATTTTTCAAATGTAGCGATGCTACATCCTTTCCTTCTCGCTTTGCTCAGAGGTTCAACGGACGCAAAGAATACTTTTGTTTCTTTCCTTTGTTCAGAACACTATAAAATTGTTAGCCTAGAGAGGGTCTTTGCCACTTGCCATTCGCCATTTGCCACATCGCCACTTTGCCTTTTGAGGATCGATGCTGAGAGGACGGCGACTCGAGAGACTTTACTGAGAGACCTGTCCTGACCCATTCTGACATTTAGCTAGAATAGGTAATTATGAGAATGATGATTTATTCTGATTTACTTTTCTTTGACTAATTTTAGATAAAGTACCATAACTTTGAATACGGTGTTGGTTATTATTTCTTGTCAATTATTGAGTACTCTATTTTGATTATTGTTGTATAGATTGTTTAGGCTATGTTTCAGGACAGTCACAATAACCAGGTCTTATCGACCTCGATATAGATGCAGGGTGTTTAGGAGTTTTCTTTCCACAGGTTCAGTGCTGGTAGAGTATTTGAGCGTATGTTAGTGAAATGGGCCCTAGTGTATGATGAGTGTATGTGCGTGTAACTGTGAAATTACTCTATCCGTGGAAGTGGGGACAATTTATGCACCCAGATCTCTATCAATTTCCTGGTAGCAGAGTGAGGATGGTTATTGATGATTGTCTTGATCTGATTAGATTGCTTGTACATTAGCTTATTGATTATTGATTATTGATTGATGTTGGTATATGTACTAATACTATATGTTGGAGTCGTCATGTTGAGTTATATGTAGTGCTTCTGGAATTTGGGAGCTAGTAGCAGTTCCATAGTAGGGCAGAGGGAAGTATATGCTGCTCTCGGGAAAGACGGGATTGTAAGGAAAAAACGTGTGACAATTGAAGTTGCGCGTCACATTGTCTGGGTTCGGAATCAGTGACATTGTCGTATGTTACTATTAGATATATTTCTGGTATATTAGGAGTGTGTATGGTAGTGAAGGTTATCTGTGAAACTCTGGTCTTAAGTCCCAGGGATCCGTAAGGTTCACCGTTAAAGCTTATCGCGGGAGAAGTAATAGGTATTCTCTGAGCTTGTTTGAGGAACTGGGCAGAGGTAAGCTGCTTAGTTGACGTGTGTTATAATTCTGTAGTGGGACAGATTGTTCGCTGTTCTCGGGAAGCAGGATTCTGTGTGTATGTACTATATTTTCTTGTATGAATGTGCGTGAATGTATATACATTTAGTTGATTGTAAGACTCTTTGGACAAGTCCTAGAGGAAACAGTTAATGAATGTATGAAAGTCCGTTGTTCTTGTGAAATAGATTTTCTTTACTATTCTATGGTTAGCGAAGCAGACAATGGAGATGTTTATATGTTGTAACTAATAGATTTTGTAGAATTTTGACACGAAGTCTACTGAGAGATTTTGTAAAGGAGGGGTAGACGAGTGACAGGAGACAGGAGACAGAGACTGCAGCGGCTGCTGACGTCATAGAGACCGCACTCTGATTGGATAGTGGATCAGAATAGTGCTCGCGCTAGGATTGGTGTGTTGGTGTGAGCCGCGTAAGGATTGGAAGAGCTATTCTAGTGACGTAGGCGTTCCAGGATTGGTGCGTTAGTGTGAGTCGCGCTGTTATTGGCTTAAAAATCGTATTGTATATTTATAATACGGAAGGGATTAGAAAGTTTTGGTGAACGCTAAAATGTATTACCAAGAAGAGAAAAAGAAGAAAACATTCTTTGGAAGAATCAAAAGGTGGTTTGACAAGGATAAAGATGTTAAGACAAGAGAGGGTGAATTGTTACCTCCAGCGAAAACACCTGCATCCTTCATGGCTGCAAAATATGGGTATCATACTTGTATATGGTTGGATAACTGGGTTAGGTATACCAAAGAGGATGGTGTTCTAGCATTTCCAGAACATGGTTCATTTAATCTGGCCGTATTGAGAAATTTACGGGAAAAGATGTTATGTCTTGACCCGAAACCAAGGCCGACACAGTTTGAGGCTTTAGTGGAATGGGAAGAGGAAGTACATGAGTGAGAAAAGCAGAGGTCTGGAGGACATTACAGATATATGTTCGGGAGGAAACATGATCGTGAAACTCATCATGATCGAATGAAAAGATGGCGAGATGCTAGTATGTCAGAGGGATTATATCCGATGAGAACAGTTGAAGGGGGAGCAGAGAGGGTTCCTGAGTCAGAAGTGAGAAGATATGGAGTTAATGAGTATGAGGATGAGGTCTTGAATGACATGATTTACAAGAGACCACCTCCATATAGACCAGAACCAGAAGAGAGCACACCAATTGTTTCTCCGATAAGAGATACAGTGTGTGTCACTGAGACAGAAAATATGACACCTGAGTTAAGAAGTGGTAATCCTTTCAGGGAGAGAGAGAATCGATGTGGTAACGGGAATACAAGAGAATTAGCCAGAACTACATCAGAGTTAACTGAAAAGATTAGGGAGTTAACAAAGAATCTGGAAGCTGTTACGGTACCTGTAACTATAGGTCCGATAATGCCTGTGTTTGATAACCAGAAAACAGGTGAAAACGGTTTGGTGATTCCATATGTTGGGAATAAGTTAACAAGTTCAGCTGGTCCCTCAGGAGATTCAGGAAGAAGGACGGAGAGTAGTGATCTGAGACAATCCAGACATGACACATGTAATGAAGGACTGGATGCTAGTGAAGCTAGTTGTTCAGGGATGCCGATTTTAGAACCGCAAAAGAAAGTGGTTCCAGTGAGAAAAACTACTGAAATTACAGCTGAAGATTTGAATGATTGGATGAAAGTTCTTCAGAAGAGGGATAAAGATTCACAAGCTATTGATATGGCTAGGTTACGTGTAGAATTAGAAGAGCTTGTTGCAGGGACAGTTCCAACAGAGATTCTTAAAAATCATCATGAATGTGAGCTGTTGTTCATGTGTAAAAACATTACTTGGAGAGCGAGAAATACACATGACAGGTTAAGAGCAATAGCGAATGATCAGGGAGTTGACATTGATAAGGTGAAAGCTTTACAGAAAACTTACAGGATGGATTTCATGGACAAGTACATAGAAAATCTGAATGGTGCCGGTAGAACAGGACAGATTAAAGAAATGGTCGCATTATTGCGAAGATGGGGAGATGTAGAAAAGTGGAAGGATAGGTGGTACAAGAAAAGAGAAGAATCAGAGGATAGGACTTATTCAGCATTTCCTGTGAGAGAAAAGGAGAAACCAGTGGATAATTATCCTATCAGAGAAATACCTGGAGGAGGATATGTACATGTTCCATGGACCAGACAGGATATTTTATCATTTACGAATGATTTCCCTCGGTTGAGAGAAAAGCCCGTCGAGTGGTATAGGCAGGTAGACAGGTTTGTGAAATTGTCAAAAGTGCTGTGGGTTGACCTGAATAGTCTGTTTGATATAATTGTTCCGGCAGACTTGTGGACTGAGTGTAAAATAGTTGTGAGTTGGCCTACTGAGGAATATCCAAGAGATCCGAGAACAGGAGCACCAGATCCAGAGGTAATGAGAAAGTATGATCAGGTGATGGTATACCTGAAGAGTAAGGTACCTCCAAAAGAGACAGACTGGGTTAAGATAGATCGAACACAACAGGAAGCAAAAGAATCAGTTCATGCTTTTTACGAGAGGCTGATACTGGCTTTTAAACAATTCAGTGGAGATGAACACCTGGGTGACAAAGATTTGAGTCATTTTGTATACAGGTTTGTATATGGCCTGAGACCTGAAATTAGTGAGAGAATTCGTGAACACACAGTGGACTGGCAGAGTAAGAAAATAGATGAGATTCTGAGACATGCGAAATACTTCAGTGATGAAATTGAAGCAAAACAGAGAAAGCTGAAAGAGAAAGCAATGTGGGCACAAGTGAAGGTTGCGGAAAGACAAGAAGCACAGTTGGTGGAACAGGCGAATAGTGCAGGAAATAATGTAGGGAATAGACCTAGATATGCAGGAAAAGGAAAAGGGAATCTTGAGGAAGCTAAAAAAAAGTTCCCATGTCACAACTGTGGCCAACTGGGACATTGGAGATCAGAATGTACCAATCCACCATTAGTGAATAATGAGGGAAAATCTTTAAATCAACAGGTGCAGAACGAAGGAAATAATCAACAGCAGCAACAACAGAAAGTTGTGAGACAGCAGAGTCAAGAGCCAAAACCGCCCTTGCCGCAGAATAGAGGGTCACAAAAGTATAATCAGGATTCAGGATTCTACAATGATGAACAGGTAAACAAACCAAGGCGTTCTAACCAGGTACAGCAGTACTTGTTAAAGAATGAAGGGAGTGAATCTGAGGGTGATTATTGACGGTGCCGAAGAGAGGAGGAAGAGTGCATACTTGGTGCAACTCTAGAAATAGACCAGGCAGGACCATTTGTAGATGGGAAAATAAATGAAGAAAGTGTTACTTTTTTGGTAGACACAGGTGCGACAAGATCAACTGTCAGGTCAACAGATATTAGAAATCTTCCTCTCTCGGATGAAGCAATCCAAGTAGTTGGTGTAGCCAATACACAAATCAGAACCCGTCTTACTGAACCAGTAAGAGTACAGATAGGGAAATTTTCAGACATGCACAGATTTATCGTCTGTGACACTAGTCCAGTGAACCTGTTAGGTAGGGATCTGTTGTGCAAAATGAACTGCACAATTTTCTGTACACCGGATGGAATAGCTTTTGAGACACCAGATGAGGATGTTTTGTATCGAATGACTCTAGGAAATAGAGAAAATGAAATGGTTGGTGCATTTGCTGTGTTTAATCCGGAGGATTTGCCTCAAGAGCTGAGAGACACAGTGAAAAGGGCAGTTTGGGATTTTACTGGAGAGGATGTGGGATTGATGAATAATGTAGATCCTGTGAAAATTTCAGTGAAAGAGGGAATTACGTATCCTAACATTCCTCAGTATAAAATGACACAGGAAATAATTGAAGGAATAACTCCTATAATTGAGAAAATGATTCAGCAGGGAGTTCTGAGAGAACTACTGAGTAGCCCGTGTAATTCACCAATAATGGGGCTAAAGAAGCCTAATGGGAAATTTAGGATTGTGCAGGATTTGAGAAAAATTTATCAAATTGTGGTGGCATGTTGTCCTATCGTGCCAAATCCATCAGTGATTCTGTATCAGATTCCACATGATGCTGAGTGGTATACAGTGATTGATTTGTGTCATGCTTTCTTTTCAATTCCATTGCATCATGACAGCCAGCCGATTTTTGCATTTAGATTTGGCCAGCGTATTTTAGCATGGTGTCGTATCCCACAGGGGTATACAGAGAGTCCTTCGATATTCAATCAGTTATTGAAAAAGTCTTTGGAGAGCTTAATCATGCCTGAAAACTCAGTACTAGTACAATATATTGATGACCTGCTTGTGGCATCAAAGACGCGTGAAGCTTGTGAAGTAGATACCATAGCTTTACTGAATCATCTGGCGGATGGAGGGTTAAAGGTATCTCCAGCCAAATTGCAATTCTGTAAGAAAGAGGTGCATTATCTTGGACACAATATTGAAAAAGGTCTGAGAAAGGTGACTGATGACAGGATCAAAATCATCAGGGGAATGAAAGCCCCAAAGACCCAGAGGGAAGTGAGAATGTTCCTGGGTATGGTGGGTTATTGTCGTCAGTGGATAATTAATTTTTCTCTGATAGCAAAGCCACTGATTAAGCTGACAAAAAGTGAGATGACAGACCCATTGGAATTAGATGCAGAACAAATGGCAGCATTTGAAGAGCTGAAAAGTAGAATGTGTGAGGCCCCAGCTTTGGGTATGCCAGACTACGAAAAGGAGTTTGAGTTGTACTGCAGTGAGAGGAATGGATGTGCACTTTCAGTGTTAATTCAGAAGCATGGACAGCTGAGGAGGCCTATTGCGTACTTCTCATCGACACTTGACCCTGTAGCTGTAGGTTTACCAGGTTGTTTGAAATCTGTGGCTGCAACACGCAGAAGCCTGGAACAGAGTGAGGGGATCATAATGGGATATCCTGTATGGTATTTGTACCTCATAATGTGGCAATTCTTTTGACGAGAAGCAGAACCCAGTACATGTCACATAGTCGGCTGACTAAATATGAGAAAGTGATTCTGGGAGCATCAAATGTGACTCTTGAAAGATGTGTGAATGTGAATCCAGCGACATTGTTGCCGGATATTGAAAATGTGGGTGTGAAAACAGAAGATGATCACAATTGTTTGGATGTGCTTGATTACTGTACAAAACCGAGACCAGACATAAGGGATCTTCCCTTGCATGAGAGTGATCATGTGTTGTTTGTGGATGGATCATGCCTGAGGAATGATGAGGGTGTGCTGTGTGCAGCATATGCAGTGTGCAAGGTTTCAGAGGTTATGGAAGCATCACCATTGAAAGGAGTGAAATCTGCACAAGTTGCGGAATTAGTGGCATTGACAAAAGCTTGTGAAATTGGAAAAGATTTGAGGACGATTGTGATGACTGATAGTCAGTATGGATTTGGAGTTGTGCATGATTTTGGCCAACTTTGGCTACAAAGAGGTTTCTTGACGTCGAGTGGGACTCCAATAAAGAATGCTGAAATGATTGGGAAATTACTTGAAGCGATACAGTTGCCTAAAGAGTTAGCAGTTGTGAAGTGTGCTGCTCATGGACAAGGAAATGATTTTGTGACAGTTGGAAATCGATATGCCAATGATATTGCGCAATATTGCGCGAAAAACAACCAGTCCATTAATCGGGAACGAGAAGGTGAAATGTCTTTTTGTTCTGTGATGTTTACTAATGTCTTAGAGACGTGGGATGAAGTGAAACAGTTGCAGGATGAGGCAGGAAAGGAAGAGAAGAAAGACTGGATTAAGGCAGGTTGTGCCCCAAGAGAAACAGACAATGTTTGGGTCTATAGAGATGGCAGACCAGTAATGCCGAACTCCATACTGTCGTCAATGGCAAGAATGTATCATGGACAGGGACATTTGGGAAGGGATGCGATGATCAGGTCGTTTAAGCAGACCTGGTACAATGCAAAGTTCAGGACAATTGCAGAGAGCATCTGTCAGAGATGTTTGATTTGCCAGCAATTTAACACTGGGAAAAAGACAGTGATGAGTCTGGGAACAATAGGCAGAGAAGGAGGTCCTTTTACAAGAATGCAGATTGATTTCATTGAAATGCCCCAAGTGAACAGACTGAGGTATGTTCTAGTGGTAGTCTGTTTGTTTTCAAGATGGGTGGAGGCTTATCCGACTAGGAGGAATGATGGAATAACAGTGGCAAAGTTACTGTTAAGAGAGTTGATTCCTAGGTACGGGTTTCCAGTAACGATTGAGTCTGATAGAGGTGGACACTTCTATAATGAACTCATGAGTTTGATTTGTGAAGCATTGAGCATACAGCAGAAGCTACATTGTGCATACAGGCCAGAGGCTTCTGGTGTGGTTGAGCAGATTAATGGCACAATCAAGAACAGGATTGGTAAGATGTGTTTAGCCACTGGCATGAAATGGCCCGATGTCTTGCCTCTAGTGCTAATGACTATTAGATCTACTCCAGATAGAACTACTGGTTTAAGTCCGCATGAAATCATCATGGGACGTGCAATGCGACATGCATACATACCTGCAAATAAGTTGATGACAATAACTGATGACATGATTTTGGATTACTGTAAAGGCCTGGCTGACGCAGTTCATTCTGTGTTTCACCAGGTTGGAGAAGAAGCTACCACACTTGAGAAGAAGCAAGCTCATGATCTGAGTCCAGGGGACTGGGTGAGGATTAAGGTGCACAGAAGAAGAAATTGCTTGGTTCCAAGGTGGGGAAGGCCAAGACAAGTTATTTTGACTACGACAACTGCAGTAAAGTGTGCTGGTGTGAAAAATTGGGTGCATGCGAGTCATACTCTGAGAGTTCCAAACCCGAAAGACGGAACTGGTAAGGAGTATTTTGAAGAATCAGATTCGAATAATCAAAGTAGATGTGCCTTCTTAAGAAGATGGTGTAAAATGTGCTGCTGCTGTACTGGATTATTAATGCTATTATGGGGTGTTTTAGCTTTATTAGTTACCTTTAGGGTTACATTAGACACTTTAGGAATACACACTGAGAATGTGACTTTTGCAGAGAAGAGTTCACAAAAAGTGGTTCCGTCTAGAATTGGTAATACTTACGTACATAAAGATAGGTCAATTAATGATTTTTCTAGTAATGTTTTTTCAAAGCTGTTATACGAATATGTAAAGACAATGGAAGTCAGGGATTGCTACGTCTGTATGCAATTACCTGCATCCGTTTCAGAGGGTGTTACTTATCACCATTTACCAGCTACGTATGGAATTTCTTGTAGTGTATTAAGTAGTGTTTTTTATTTGTTAGGGAAAATAGATTATAAGATGTCTAACAAAGATAGTATTTTTGGGCACTTGCCAATGAACAAAGAGCTGAATCCAGCTAAAGAAGCTAACATTTTTGGTGAGATTTTTATTGAGAAAGAAGAATTAACATTAGATTACATTTTTAAGAATAATTTAACTTGCAGTCTGAAAGAAGAGGAGAAAGCTTTCCTAAATATGGTGGAGGAAAGGAGATTGAGCATGCATGAGAAAGCAGGGAAATATAAAGTGAGTGAGACAATTTGGGACATTGAGATGGGAAGAGAATTGAGAAATGGGGCTAGTCCAACTTTAGCTCTAGATGCACCACAGAAGGGTAAGCTGTGCATTACAAGAAGGAAGTCTCAATATGATACATACTTTGTTGGGACTAGTGAATGTCATGATACATACTTCATTGCGACAGGATGGGGTTTCAGAGGTGGAGAAGATACAATTTTCCCAGGAGTGTATTATGTTTGTGGGAACAAGGCTTATTGCAAGTTGCCTGACCATTGGTATGGTGCGTGTTATGTGGGCCTGGTCTTTCCAAAGATCTTTCATATAGATAGAATAGAAGATGTAGAACATATTAATTTACTAATGCGTTTCAAGAGAGAAACTTGGTCTGAAATAGTAGGTGACATTTTTGGAGCTTTAATTCCAGCAGTGGGAATTTCTTTAAATGCTCATGGGATTCGGAAACTGTCAACAGTGGTGGATCGCTTGTCGACAAATACCGCTGGAGGATTTCTTTTGGTAAATACGGAGTTGATTGCCGTACGTGCCATGTCAATGCAAAATCGACTTGCCCTTGATATTCTATTAGCCAAGGAGGGTGGAGTTTGTGGAATGCTGAAAGTTCAACATTGTTGCACTTACATTCCTGACGAAAGCAAAGACCTGAAGGTCTATATCAAAAATATTACTGATTTGCATGAAGAATTAGTACCACTTGAAGCTGAAAATATCTGGACTAAATTAGCTAATAAGGTGATAGCTGTTAAGAGTTTTATTGCAAAAATAGGTAGTACTATTATAGGTAAGATATTGTTTCCTTTAACTTGTATAATTGTTGCTTTATTGATACTCAGATTAGTGTGTTTGTGTTGTAAAAACAGGGGAGGGAAAAAGAGATTAATTAAAAGAAATAATGAAAAGAGAAACAAAAGGTTGAAAAGAGAACCACAAGAAATTGAATTAGAAGAATTGAGGGAGAGTGTCTACTTAGAAACAAAGAAGGATGATGAAAGAGTGACTGGTGTGTAGTGTTGTATAAGGAGAAAAAGACATTTCCAATTTCTCCTAAAATGGGACTAAGATTTCACTATTTTTTTTTTTTTGTGTGTGTTATTTGGTGATAAAATCACCAAAGGGGGGATTGCTAGAGCAGATTTTCTGTTTGAAAATCAATTGGGTTTTTAAAGCTCTGGTTTGTCTATTTGTCGAACTAACACTAATCATTAATTATTAATTATTTGTTTTGTGTAAGTGTTTTTACTTATCAACATGTGTGTTTTAACAAGAGAGAGTTACACGTGGGGACGCGTATGTGTGCTAACTAATAATAACGTGCATGTTTACATGTTTAAAATGTTGCTGAGTGCTGTTTATTTTAAAGCACAAAACGCTTTTGAATTAATGCTTTTCTGTGTTGCAAAGGCTAGATAATTACATACACATAAGGTATTAGTGGGGTTAACACTGTTTAATCACTATGCTGTGGTAACGTTGTTTTTGTCTCTTTCAATTAAGATGGTCTATTGTGGCCAATTGTGGCCTGATCAAAGATGGCCGCCGTTTGCAGCCTAGTCTCGAGTAAAAGTTTGTGATGGAAAAGGCCTTGCTGAATATGGATGCGAGTCATCTGTCCACAGTCCTTGCCTGGTTAAAACTTTCCGTGAGGACAGCAGCAGTTTTGGGCAAGTCTCCAGATGCATTGAGACAGCCTTGGCCGCCTTGGAAAACAAAGGAGCCTTAAAGAAAGACTCTGAACTCTGAGCTCACCAGAGGAAATGTGGATGTTGAAGAGGATACTTTTTAAATATTTAGTTCCTGTTCTGTCTTTTTATTTTTGTGATTTTTCCTGAGCGGAGATTTTTCAAATGTAGCGATGCTACATCCTTTCCTTCTCGCTTTGCTCAGAGGTTCAGCGGACGCAAAGAATACTTTTGTTTCTTTCCTTTGTTCAGAACACTATAAAATTGTTAGCCTAGAGAGGGTCTTTGCCACTTGCCATTCGCCATTTGCCACATCGCCACTTTGCCTTTTGAGGATCGATGCTGAGAGGACGGCGACTCGAGAGACTTTACTGAGAGACCTGTCCTGACCCATTCTGACATTTAGCTAGAATAGGTAATTATGAGAATGATGATTTATTCTGATTTACTTTTCTTTGACTAATTTTAGATAAAGTACCATAACTTTGAATACGGTGTTGGTTATTATTTCTTGTCAATTATTGAGTACTCTATTTTGATTATTGTTGTATAGATTGTTTAGGCTATGTTTCAGGACAGTCACAATAACCAGGTCTTATCGACCTCGATATAGATGCAGGGTGTTTAGGAGTTTTCTTTCCACAGGTTCAGTGCTGGTAGAGTATTTGAGCGTATGTTAGTGAAATGGGCCCTAGTGTATGATGAGTGTATGTGCGTGTAACTGTGAAATTACTCTATCCGTGGAAGTGGGGACAATTTATGCACCCAGATCTCTATCACTATTTGTTGTACTTTTCTGGTCTGCCAATACCCTCCGCCTGTCTATAAACTCTTCTAAGTTCCTCAGGTGTAGAAGTCTTCTACTTAATATTATGTTATTTTTAGGAGTGTGTGGATGCCTATCTAAGCTTGTAGATTGAGGCTTAGTGAGTCCTGTTCTGAGCCGACAGTGGTGGTGGGATCTACTGTGGGTTCTTGGGATGTGAGGTCTTGTTGGAGTGGTTCGATGTACAAATCCTTAAGTATCAGTCCTGCAGTTTTGTAGGCTGGGTTGGCTCTGGTGAATGAGTACTGAAGGGAGAATTGAGGCCAGGAAAGTAATCAGACTGACAACGTTGTATGGGTAGTGATAGACAAGGGTCTTCATGAATCCAAGAAGGAGGGTTAGATTGTTGCCTTCATTGTGGGTTGTATCAAAGCGGTGGTGTTTCCTGCCTGGGGTGGTTGATAGGTCGAAGCTCTGGTTGTAGAGTCACATGGAAGTTTAAATTCTTCAGGGTACATTTTGTTGGATGGTGATGGGATTTGTGTTGTCTCCTAGAAATGTTCAGCCAGCTCCAGAGTGTCTCTTCAATAGGTTGAAGGTGGCTGTTTGAGAGAATGAGAATGGGGTTAGAGAGGCAAGGAGCTGAGTGCAAGGATTCTGAAGTGTACACACACCAGGTGATGGTCCGCCATCTTCCGTTCACACATGTGGGATCACATGGATGCTTGCTGAATTCTCTGTGAACAAGGATGTCAACAACGAGTGAGGAAGTGGATGCGCTGGACACCACATGTAATCACTGTGTTGTGATATTACCTGCAATATCTACTTCTAGGAGTACCAAGGAGTGAGTTTGCTGTGGTAGATGGGGAGAGGGATATGCATGACATTGTTGGGACTAGAGGTGTGGGATTGGTGTGTGTGGGGGTTGTGTGGCTGGAGTATGGTGGGAAGCCCTAGTTGCTTGGTGTTAACTAGTTTCTGGAGCGGCTGGTGTGCCCTGGTATCTTTCCTGAGCTGAAGGTTGGGAAGCCAAGTAGTGCGACTGGTGGAGTTATGAAAACAGAGATGCTGGGTCATCAATGGTCAAATGAGTACCAAAAAAATTTCTATGGGAATGTCAGCAGACAAAAGTATCAGACAAAGATGATATGTACTGGGTTGGCCCTCAGCATCCTTTGAAGGTTAGTCTGGATGGACCTGGAAACTCCACTCTAGACCCAATACTCCCATTGAGCCCCACACCTTATATACATATATAAATATACATGTGGTAATTCTGTAGAACCAATGTAGCTAAAGCAGCAAAGCACCGTGCAGGATCTGAGGCAAAGATGGCAGTCATGGTGTGTCTAGGGGGAGGTAGAAAGGTGTCATTAACTGCAGCCCTGCTTGTTTCTTCACTCTGGTCCTACACAGAGGCCCAGTACTCTGACGTTCCTGAATGTATGGCCATTCAGAAGACAAAGGGGATGACCGTGAGTGCAGAGTGTGGAAGCTGCCTGGAAAGGGTCTGTCATGTCAGATTAACTCACGAGACACACAAGTAAAGGTAAGGGGGACTGCATGAGACACAGAGCCACAGGACTCTCACAAGACTTGCAATACAGCCATTGAACCTTTAATTACCAATACCCTGGGGATCAGAATGTATCACACCCTCCAAATACCAATACCCTGGGTTTCAGAATGTACCACACCCTCTTAATACCAGTACCCTGGGGTTCAGAATGTATCACACCCTCTTAATACCAATACCCTGGCGTTCAGAATGTATTACACCCTCTAAATACCAGTACCCTGGCGTTCAGAATGTATCACACCCTCCAAATACCAATACCCTGGGTTTCAGAATGTACCACACCCTCTAAATACCAGTACCCTGGGGTTCAGAATGTACCACGCCCTCTTAATACCAGTACCCTGGGGTTCAGAATGTACCACACCCTCTTAATACCAGTACCCTGGCGTTCAGAATGTATCACACCCTCTAAATACAAATACCCTAGGGTTCAGAATATATCAAACCCTCTAAATACCAATACCCTGGGGCTCAGAAGGTATCACACCCTCTAAAATATCAATATCCTGGGGTTCAGAATTGATCACACCCTCTAAATACCAATACCCTAGGGTTCAGAATGTATCACACCCTCTAAATACCAATACCCTGAGCTTCAGAATTTATCACACCCTCTAAATACCAATTCCCTGGGGTTCCGAATTTATCACACCCTCTAAATACCAACACCCTAGGGTTCAGAATATATCACACCCTCTAAATACCAATACCCTGGCGTTCAGAATGTATCACACCCTCTAAATACAAATACCCTAGGGTTCACAATATATCACACCCTCTAAATACCAATACCATGGGGTTCAGAATGTATCGCGCCCTCTAAATACCAGTACCCTGGGGTTCAGAATTTAGCACACCTTCTAAATACCAATACCCTGGGCTTCAGAATTTATCACAATCTCTAAATACCAATACCCTGGGTTCAGAATTTATTACAACCCCTAAATACCAATACCCTAGGGTTCAGAATGTATCACACCCTCTAAATACCAATACCCTGGGTTTAGAATTTATTACACCCTCTAAATACCAATACCCTAGGGTTCAGAATATATCACACCCTCTAAATACCAATACCCTGGGGTTCAGAATGTATCATACCCTCTAAATACAAATACCCTGGGGTTCAGAATGTATCACACCCTCTAAATACCAATACCCTAAGGTTCAGAATTTATCACGCCCTCTAAATACCAATACCTTGGGTTCAGAATTTATTACACCCTCTAAATACAAATACCCTAGGGTTCAGAATGTATCACACCCTCTAAATACCAATACCGTGGGTTCAGAATGTATTACACCCTCTAAATACCAATACCCAGGGTACAGAATTTATCACACCCTCTAAATTAAAATTCCCTGGGGTTCAGAACGTATTACATCCTCTAAATTCCAATTCTCTGGGGTTCAGAATGTTTCACACCCTCTAAATACCAAAACCCTGGGGTTCAGAATTTATCACACCCTCTCAACACCAATATCCCAGGGTTCAGAATTCATCACACCCTCTAAATACCAATAACCTGGAGTTCAGAATTTATTACACCTTCTAAATATCAAATCTCTGGGGTTCATAATTTTTCACACCCTCTAAATACTGATTCTCTGGGTTTCGGAGTGAAACAAGTGGGAAATGTAGCATCTATTAGACGTTTTCCCTTTTGTAATGGGGAATAACATGCTGATGTTGGTGCTCTCTGTACCAAACTCTACATGTTCCTGTCTTTATCACGCCTTTTCAACCAGTAAATATCAGCAGGTTTAACCTGTCGATATGTACCTGGAGAAAAGTCCTTGGGGTTGGAAAACACCAACCCCTTCATCATTGCAACACCTGTGCAAACAGGGTTTTGCATGAGTGTCACAATTTAACAAGACGCTCATACTCAAGGCGTTAGTGTATAAGTTCCTTGTGGCCCTTGCTAGGCAGTTGAGAGTCATTGCTGCTGCCCCCAGGACCTTGTCGTTAAAGTTTGTGAAACTTTACAGACAGTCATTACTTTTGAAAATCAACAAAAGACTGAACAGGATACAGAGAAGTGTTGGAAGACCACACTTCAGTCTAAGGAGCCTTGCGTGACAGATTATGAACTCTTAGCTTTGTACTTATGGTTTTCACAGGAGGATTGAAAAGGATACTCATCTGAGCGCAGACTTCATAAACTTTCCTAAATGGTATTAACATGTCAATTTAGGAGGGAAGGTGATTGTTGTTACAAGAACACACAAATACTAATGTGCATGTTTTCTGTTGGAGTTTATGACCCTACCACAAACTGCAGAACACATTTGCATTATAGAAAAGGCTCTTATCTACAGCAGGAAATGCATAATAGCTCAGAATACTCCTGGCATAGATTACAAGGTTCTCACAGTGTTTTCACCTCTAGGAAGATGCAGGTGCCAACCAGACCTGAGAGATGGAAATACAGAGACTGTCAAAAGATACATCATATACAAAGGTAGGGTTTAAATGTCAGAATGATAACATCTCTAGAGGTTTCATCTCTCTTATCCTATTCCCCTTTCCCTGAGTCTGCTTCGAAGCAACATATTAACAGTGTATGGATGGGCGTGGGTACAGGTGTGTGGAAGTACACACTGCTGATATTGGAACCGGACTGCAAGGTTAGCACGCTCTGACAATAGGCTCTGAAGGCAGAGGCGTGATGTTACTGTGCTGTGACAAAGTGTTCTTTAGAGAGGTGCGTCCTCAGCTCTTTCCTAATTTGGAGCAGCCCTGTGGCGACCGTGGTGGATGTAGGGATGTTGTTCCACATCCTGGATGCATTGATGGAGAAGGCACAGTGCCCTGTTTTTATTGTTGTTTTGCACTTCTTCGTCTCCAGTCTGATGGTGTCCTGGCTGCGGGTGTGATGTCAGCTTTTCAGCCAAATAGTCCGAGATGGTAATCCTGATGGCTTTATAGATGATGGAGCAGCTTGTGAACATCGGAGCCAGTGGTGTTCCATCAAGGTGGGGATAATGTGGCCAGATTTAATCTAGGCCCTTAAAGGGGCATGCTGCGGCGTGTGTGATACCCTTAAGGGAATCCAGTGTTGATTCTGAGATGCGAGGGGGCAGGAATTGCCCCACCCAGATGCAAGACTACAAGGGCCTGAATATTCCTTCGAATGAAAGACAAGTGTCAGCCCAGCAAAGGACATGGGGGCAGCAAAATGTATTCTTGAGGAAGCTACAAGAAAGTCGTCTGGGTCGCCAGGGGTCCGCCTCGGAATATTAAACAAAACAGAAGTGTCACCCAAGTATTATGTCTCAAAAGAGGCACAAGTGTTTCACCCCCCCCCCCCCCTCAAACTATCAGACATGCCCTCTGTAGCGCAAACAGCTGCTGCCCAAAGTAGCAGATACACGGAGTATCTTACTGAACCTTCTTTTCTGCACTTGACTTCTGCAATGGGGAATAACATAAACAGTAATTCCACACATGGGAACCCTTTGTGATAAAATAAAAAATATCTGATAAGCTTCCTTCTTGGTGTACGGCACCGACAGCAAAAAAAACCCTCCTTCAAGCTTAAACTCACAGGGGCAGATTTACAAGTCATTTTTGCACCGCCGTTGCATCACTCTTTGTGACGCAGCGGCAGCGTAAAAATGCGGCCCATTTACAACATGACGCATCTAGGGAGATGTGTCACATTGTAAAGCCCTGCATCAAGTATAATGTATGCAGGGTGGGTGTTCCCAGGCAGGAAAGCCGCTTAAAAGTGACGCAGTGAAATCTACAAGATTTCACTGCGCCACTTCTAGGACGCCACTGCGTCAAAACCTTATGCCTGCTTGAAGCAGGTGTAAGGAGTGATGCACTACAATAAGTATAGGCCTCAACATGCATTGCTGCAGTTGCGCCGTGCTTGCGAAACGACTCCAGCAATGCTTGACTTTTGTGCCAACAGATGCGTCAGAATTTCTGATCAATACTTGTGCCATGGTGCGCCGTATTGTAAATACGACGCATCCATAGTGGCGCAAGGGTTTCTCAGGGTGGCGCAGGGAAAGTGACTCATCTCTACAGATGCCTCACTTTCTTGTAAATCTGCCCCTCGCTCTGTTGAGAGATAAACTTCATTTTCTGATGGACTTTTGCATGTAGTGCCCTTATGAAAACAGAGGTTCTTCGGAAAATACAGGCTTAACATCAAAAACCAAACAATTATAACTCAAGAAATAATAAACTTTAAACAAGAATTCATAACGACAATTACTAGACTTACGTAGCGCACATTTAGCATGTGTTTGGTCTCTAGGCGTGGATAGAGGCAGACACAACCCAAAGGTACTCATTATATCGACCTCACAATGCTGAAAGACTGGATGGCCCTGCCGCGACTTGAACCTGTGACCTGCGGGTTACACACAGGGCTCTGCAATGAATGCACTCGTCCCCTAACTATGTCTCCAGCGGGGTGGACTTGCTTTGGACGTGGGCTCTCAAGTCTGGAGCTCTCGACGACTTTCAGCCAATAGTTACCCTGTCTGTAGTGAAGGGCACGAATCTGCTTCTGAAGCCCCAACCTAGGACGTGCCCGTCTCTGCTCAGCCGGCTCAGGCTCAGCGAACTCGATACACGAGAACTACCGGTGTCGCAGAATACTCCACCGGTTCCAAGTTATGCGTTTAGATCGAATTAATTATTCTGCCATTAATCATTAATATCTACAGGATTCTAGTTTGAACCTTAAATTGACAATAATATTGCATTGAAATTTCGATAAAGTCAATATTATGTTTGTTGTTTTTTTTGCGTTCCAGTAGATGGCACCATTGCTTCAATGTTTTTTCTTTTCTCTTTTGATTTTGTGTGGTAAATGCTTCTATCCTCTAGAGCGCATGCTCTCTCTCTCTCTCTGTGGTGGCAGGGAAATGATAGGGGATACACAGCTGGGGAAAACTTCTTTATTTGGTCATTAGCAACAGAGGCCCACGAGAAGCCAGAACAGTGAAGCGCCCGGAGCGACCCAAAATGACAATCTCCGATCACTTCCGCCTGACGTCACATAAATACTCTCCGATGACTCGGAGATCACAGGCAGTGACGTTGCAATAGAAATAAACGAAAGACAACATAATACTTTGCCGTATAGTACATTGATACTATACATTATTGTACATGTTCAACATCTCCCTTCCTTGACAACAGAAAACACAACACATTATCATTCTATAACATAATCATCATATCGTCTAGGCACTCTTATTTCTCTTCCTGCCCTAGTAGAAGAATAAGTTCGGGGACCTTCTACGGGACGCGTGTTGACGGTACGTTGACTCCTGCCACGAGCATTCTGATCTATGGCACACTCCCGCTTAGATCTACACCTAGTCTGATCCATGGCACTGAAATTCTCACTACTCACATCGTCATCCTCAACACCCTTGTTGTTTCTTGCCCCTTCATTGGTGTAAATGCCCGAACCTCCCTCCATGTCATACAAACTCGTGTCAACACCCACTTCTTCTTGCCACTCTAGAATGCTATCATCACAGCACTCATCTTGCTCCAATCTCCCTGTCATAATTATTTCTTCTTGGACCTTTTTCAGCTTGACTACATCATCCTTACTGCGCCATCCTTTACCCTCTAAACAGACTGCAGCCTTGGTTGCTTCTTGCACACGGATAGGAAGGCTAAACACAGACTCTCCCTTCGTTACCTTGTATGGTTTCCTTACCAATACCCAATCTCCCTGCTCTATTTCCTTCACTTTGGCTTTATATGCTACGTCAGCATATCTCTTAGTTCTCTCTTGTTTGGATACGATTCTCTCCCTGACTTTTACTACCTCAATCTGTATAACCTCCGTTTCCTCACTCACCTTGTACCATTTATTGTATTTGGGTGTGAGTTCACTGTTGCACCTCCTCCCTCTCATCAAATAAAATGGTGTGTGACCTGTGATGTCGTTCGGGGTATTATGATGAGTGCAGATTTTTTCGCTAATGAACTCCTTGACATTCAGGTTAGACGCAATGGCAAGCTGGGCTCCCTCTTTGATAAACCTATTCATTCTTTCCACCTGGCCATTGCTCTTGGGACTATACAACGGTGTTTTCTCCTGCCTAATCCCCAATTGTTCTAAGAAATCAGTCATCTGTCTAGACACTAGTTGTGTACCATTGTCAGAAACCATTATCTTTGGTTGTCCCTCAATTGCGAAAATCTTCTGAAGAACCTTTATCACACACTCCGTGGTGACTGCAGGGACAAACTTATAGTGCACCCACTTAGAATAGTAATCGGTGAGCACAATAAGATACCTGCAGTCCTCTTGCAACTTAGTGAATGGGCCTGCAAAGTCTATTGCGATCTTTGTCCAAGGTCCGATCGGTATTTCCACCAACTGTAGCTCTCCTTTGCTTACTTTCCAGTGCTTGTCGGCTTTCAGGCACTGCTCGCACCTGTCTATGTAGTTGCAAATGTCATTGTTCATTCCTGGCCACCAGTAGTACATCTTCAGAATGTTCTTAGTAGCGCTGCTTCCTGGCTGGCCCTTGTGAGCTATTTTTATCAATTTTCCTCGCAGTCCCGCTGGAGGTATGAATAGGTCATGTCGTTTCAAAAATCCATTTTCAATTGTCAGCTCCTCGCTTATTTGTTGGAAACTTTTCAGTTCGTTTTCTAGATTGCGAATGGGGGGCCACTTGGACGTCAGATGATCCATCACTTTCAGTATAATATTGTCTTCCTTTTGACTAGTTAGCCACTCTTCTTCAGTAATGGATCCACTACACATCATCGTAGCGTCCACCAATGCCACCACGCACTCGGTGTCGTTGAGTGAAGTTTCTTCCTGTCCACTCACAGGCAGGCGTGACAGGCAACCCGCCCTGCTGTTGAGACCACCCTTAATGTGTCTTATCGTAAAGTGGTATTCCTGTAATTTGGACAATAGTCGCAGTAGTCTTGAGCTTGCCTTTCCGTTACCACGACCTTCCCCGTCCATCATGTACACTAATGGCTTGTGGTCTGTGACGATCTCGAACACCTTTCCCCACAGATAATTTTTCAGTTTCTCCACAGCCCATACACACGCAAGCGTCTCGCGTTCAATGGTACTATAGCTCTTTTCTGCTTCGCTCAAACTTCGAGATATGAAGGCAATGGTATTCTCGTTGCGCCCTTGAAGTTGGCAGAAGACAGCTCCTATACCCTTAGCGCTGGCATCGACGGTTATCACGTTTCTCAGATCCTGGTCATAAGGCTTCAGTACTGGAGCCACGGCAATATCCTTCTTGACTGACTCGAATGCATGGTCTTGCTCATCCGACCATATATACTTTTCATTTTTGCGCAACAATCTCCTCAACGGTTCCACTTTATTTGCATACCCTTGAATGAACTTCGAGTAATACTCACTTAGCCCCAAGAAGGACCTCAAAGCGTCCTTATCTTCCGGTCGTGGAGCATTCCTTATCGCTTTTACTAGTTCGTCTTTTGGTGCTATTCCGTCCGGAGTCAAAACGTGACCTAAGTATTCTATTTTGTTCTCCATGAATTTACTTTTATCTTTTGAAACTGTAATTCCCTTGTCACCCAGGACTCCCAACACCTTGCTCAGCAATTCTAAATGCTCCGTTTTGTCTCTTGTGTGGATCAAAATGTCGTCTTGGAATGCCTCGACACCCCTCATATCGCAAAACAGTACGTCCATCAATTTTTGAAAAACCCCTGAGGCCGAGGCTAGTCCGAATGGTAGTCTGACATACCTGTATGCCCCGAACGGGGTAATGAATGTTGTTAACTTTTTGGACTCCTCGATCAAACAGACCTGGTGGTACGCTGATTTCAAGTCTATTAAAGTGAAGTACCTGGACCCAGAAGTAGACGACAGTATTTCCTGTATGTTAGGTAGTGGATGGCAATTTATCAGAATGTTCTTATTCAATGACCTTAAATCTACACACAGCCTAATGTCTCCAGTTTTCTTCTTTTTAGAAACGACGATAGCTGACACCCATTCAGAAGCATCAGCTTCTTCAATCACACCTTCTGTTTGTAGTTATTCAATGACCTTAAATCTACACACAGCCTAATGTCTCCAGTTTTCTTCTTTTTAGAAACGACGATAGCTGACACCCATTCAGAAGCATCAGCTTCTTCAATCACACCTTCTGTTTGTAGTTTGTCTAACACAGTTTTCAGCTCTGCCCTAACAGACAAGGGTACGGTCCTAACCTTATGTTTCACAGGAATCGACCCTTCCTTCAATTTAATTTCGTGCACAAAACCTTTCACGCACCCAACTTCATTCTTGAAAACTTTAACAAATTTGTCTAAAACTTTTTTCAACCCTTCTTGCTCTTCCTCTGTCTGCACATAGTTAACCCAGTCATCACGCAACACTATGGGGTCTTCAGCTCCAGGTACCAAAATTACCCCTAATTTAGCTAGGTTTTTCCAGCCCACCAGATTCCTACCTTTTTCAGCCACATATATTTTGGTATCGATCGTCCGCCCTTTGAAGGTGAGGGTATCACAGAAATAACCCCTCATCTCAATGTCCTGCTCCCCAAATGCTTTGGGATTCACGTCTGTCTCATACAAGTTTACATTGTGCCACCTTTTCTCAAAGATTGTGTCAGATATCAATGTAATGGGTGAACCTGAATCGGCAGTGAATGGCAACTCTACCGTCCCAACCAGTACAGAGCAATGGGTCCCTTCACATGGCCATCTACTACATCTATAGACAACACAATGTTTGCGCACATTTCTTTATCACAATCACTCACTGAGCTTATTCTCACGTTCCCCATTGGTTTTCTCGTTTTACACAAGGTAGCATAGTGACCCATTTTTTTACATTTCATACATTTTTTACTGAGCGCGGGACAGGTTTTGCAATCTGCCAGGTGCTCCTGTGATCCACACCTAAAACAACTCAAGGTTTTTCCTCCCGCCTTTTTGTCATTCCAAGCCCTTTCAAATTTTTTATGGTCACCTTTTTTCTTGTCCTGCAAATAAAACACGTTAGAGTTAGTGCTAGTACACGCTAGTTCTTTTGTAGATAACAGTGATCTCTCAATTCCTTTCGCTATATCCACTACTTCTTGGAGCGTTGGGTTCCTACACGCTAATAACCTTTCCTGTACTTTCTTAGAATAACAGTAAAACACTACTTGATCTCTTATGTACGTATCTGCCATATCTTCAAATTCACAGTCTTTAGATAAGACACTCAAACACGCTATATATTCCTCAATTGTCTCTCCCTCTTCCTGCTTCCTCAAGGCGAACTTGTGCCTCCCGACCATAATATTACTTTCTTCAGAGAACTGTTTCTCAAGTCTTTTTACCGCCTCCTGATACTCGTTTAGTGGGATGAACACCCCCGGCGGACTCTCATACTCTGGTAAACTGTCAAAAATCTCCTGACCAGCCTTCCCTAGCAGTCCAAATAGCAGGGCTTTTTTCCGTTCCGCATCGTACTTTTTCCCATCAATCGACACAATGTAATTCTCGAAAGCTCTCAGCCAGCTCTTCCACTTCATGCTCGGTTTGCCCGGGTCTTCAAGGAAGAGGGGCGGCACACATATGTTATTACTCTGAGCCATGGTGGCACGATTCCTTATTTGAGCCAGGCGGTGCACGTAGGCAGTGGGCTGAGGTACTCCGTCACGTGTCACACCACGATGCCAGTTAGCTGTGCCTTTAATGCTTACTGAACTATAATGCACGTTACATGCAGCAGACGTCGTTATCCAGGACAACAGTTCCTTTCAGATTAAGCACCTTATGCGGTACAGGCACTCCCCGGTTCCTGCACATACAGTCTGCACGCGATTAGTATGTACGAATTATTAAGCGCCAGCACGCTCAAGTAGTGGCATGCACCCTTGTGTGCGAAGCGTTCCAGCGTGTGCACGTGTAGCGCTGTTAATTTAATGTTCATGTCAGTCAGCGTTTCCTCCGACGGTCACAAGCGCGTGGGCCACTGCACGGCAATGCGTCTGCGGGGACAAAATGGCGGCACGTACATCACGTTGCCAGGCGAGTCCGGCACTGCTCCACAGTTTACATAGAGCAGGACCAAACGCCACTGCAGACGGGAATCCTTAGGAGCGGGAGGAGCGGCGATCGTCGCTATGCATTGGACACACACTTACTTATTGGAGGCGATACAATTCCACATAACTTCCTGCCGTCTCACAACGCCCTTGGGCCGTCCGCCTTAGATTCCGCCGTCCGCATGCCTTCCTACTGCGCCATATTCACACTTGTGGGCCCCTGGCAGCATCCAGATCCTCGTCGCCAATGTTGTGGCAGGGAAATGATAGGGGATACACAGCTGGGGAAAACTTCTGTATTTGGTCATTAGCAACAGAGGCCCACGAGAGGCCAGAACAGTGAAGCGCACGGAGCGACCCAAAATGGCAACCTCCGATCACTTCCGCCTGACGTCACATAAATACTCTCCGATGACTCGGAGATCACAGGCAGTGACGTTGCAATAGAAATAAACGAAAGACAACATAACACTTTGCTGTATAGTACATTGATACTATACATTATTGTACATGTTCAACACTCTCTCTCTCTCTCTCTCTCTCTCTCTCTCTATATATATATATATATATATATATATATATATATTAAACAAAATATATATATATGTAATTGTAAAACAGTCCCAGATGCAGTTCTTTTCATCGAAAAGGGCACGGACTCCAAGGTTATGTGCACATTTGGAAACATTTATTTACAAGAACATGTCGATATGATACGTTTCAGCCACCACATGTGGCCTTGATCACATACAGTAACGCGCTGCGATTGACAATCAACTATTTGAACTCACAAAAACACCAAATAGACATGATGGCCGTGAAAAACAGACTAGCCCACAGCAATTATCTAATGCATGAAAATTTCAGTTGGTTATGTGAATACATAAATAAATACCTAAACTGGTCACAAACAGATAATAATATCAAAGCGCACTGACCCATTGTCAGTGAAGTTGCTCCCCCTCCCTCACAGCTCCACCATTAAGTGAGGCCTGCCCCTGGACTCTCGAGTATTTGGTGCTCGAGGCCCTCCTCCACCAGCAGGTTTCCCTGCGCCTCATCCCAGGTGGTCTAGTGGACCTCTATCTCCTTTCTCTCGCTCCGTTTTTCACTTGTTTTTTCACTCGTTTTTCTACCCTCTTTTTATTCTCCTTTCTGCACTTTTCTACATTTCTGTTCCTTTCTGCTCTATTTCCTTTTTCCTTTACTCCTCCTCTTCCCTCCTTTCCTGCCCGCTTTCCCTGCCACTGCTGCCCCCATGGCCCCTCCCCCAGCACTTCCAGCGCGACCGGCCCAATCCTGTCTGCACCCGTCAGCATCCTGACCAGGACTAGCACCAGGAACCCTGGACCCCCGCACCGCCAACGCTACGACCCAGCAGCACTCCACGCACTCAACCCAGGCCGCAACAACAACTGCATGCTAGCCTCACCAGCCAACACCCACGGACCCTTGAGCTGTCACCACTGCCGACAAACCTACAGCACCGCTAGGAACACGGACCCAGCACAACCCGACCTCAAGAGCACAACCGAACCGAAACCCCTACAATGCATCCTCGTCAACGTCCGATCCCTCTACAAACACGCCACCGATATCTGTGACCTCCTCGACAGCACACCAGACGTAGTGTTCTTCACCGAAACCTGGACCAACACCACCAGGGGGCCAGACATCGCCATTTCCCAAGGATACAAGATCTCCAGGAAGGACCGCTCCACATGCCCAGGAGGAGGAATCGCCATCGCCCACAAATCCACCCTCCGCCTGAGCACACTTCCCGATGAAACCACAGACCTGATGGAACACCTTCACTTCAAGATACTGACCAGCCCTACCACCACCCTCTGAGGAACCCTCATCTACCGACCCCCTGGACCACGTGGACCGTTCACCAACTCCATCACGGACATCATCTCCCCGCATGCCATCGCATCCACCAACTACACCCTGCTGGGAGACCTCAGCTTCCACCTCGACAACCAACTGGACCCCAACACCACATCCCTCCTGGACAACCTCCACAACATTGGTCTCTGCCAAATCTTGACCGAACCAACGCACTCAGCAGGACAAACCCTCGACCCCCTCGTCACAACAGGAAACTCCATCACCTTCAGCCACACCACCGAACTCCCGTGGACTGACCACTGATGCGTCCACTTCACCTTCAGAACATCCACCATCCACAGACACCAGCACCTGCTCCCACAAAGAAACTGGACCAGAATCACTGACGACCAGCTCACCTCCTCACTCAGCAACTCCACCCCAACCATCTCGAGAAACAACGACCCTAACACCGCAGCCCGAACCCTGCACAGATGGATCTCCGACAGCACCAACACCATAGCCCCCCTCAAGAAAAACAACACCCATGCCAAGAAAGCCAGATGGTTTACCACCGAACTTCGAGAGTCCAGACGCACTCGCCGCCACCTCGAAAAGGCCTGGAGGAACATCAAATCCACAGAAGCACACAACAACTTCAGAGCTGCCACCAACGCCCACCACCAACTCATCAGAAAAACAAGAAAAAAAGCTATTGAAGACAGAATCTCCACACAACAGCAAAGAATTCTTCAACATCATCAAGGAGTTTGCCCAACATTCCAGCGAGTCGACAGACATCCCTCCCTCACAAGACCTCTGCGACAAACTAAGCACCTTCTTTCACCATAAAATCAAGAGCATCTACAACAACTTTGACGAAGACAACCAACACACTGAACCCCCGCCAACCACCCGACACTCTGAAGTCAGCGATTAACAACTGGACAGCCCTCACCACCGAAGACACACTGAAGACAATGAAGTCATTCCACTTCTGGGCTCCCATGGACCCCTGCCCCCACCACATCTTCAACAGAGCCACCGACACCATCGCAACCATACTCCGCCACACCATCAACCGCTCCTTGGCGACCGCCTCGTTCCCTGACGACTGGAAGCAGGTGAGGTCAACCCCCTCCTGAAGAAACCCTCAGCGGACCCCACCGACCTAAAAAACTACAGACCCATCTCCCTGCTCCCGTTCCCAGCGAAAGTCAGTGAGAAAGCCATCAACAGCCAACTCGCCACATTCAATCGAAGAGCACAACACCCTCGACTCCTCCCAATCCGGCTTCAGAAAAAACCACAGTACGGAAACCTCCCTTCTCGCCGCAACAGACGCCACCGCATCCTTCTGGACAAAGGAGAAATAGTAGCCCTCATCCTCCTCGACCTCTCAGCGGCGTTCGACACAGTCTCTCACCGCACCCTAATATGCAGACTCCGTGATGCAGGGATCCAGGGCAAGGCCCTCGAATGGATCCCCTCCTTCATCTCTGGCAGAACACAGCGGGTCAGACTCCCCCCTTTCCTCTCGGACCCTACACCAACCACCTGTGGAGTCCCTCAGGGGTCCTTCCTCAGCCTTAAGCTCTTCAACATCTACATGGCTCCACTCGCCCCCATCTTCAGAACCTACAGACTCAACACTGTGTCATGCGCAGTGTGAAAAGTTGGCCTGGTATATGCTGACCACTAATTAAAGTGGGCACCTTGTACCAGTCCAAACAACCCTTATTAATGATTAGGTTAAAGACAACCTTTATTGAAAGCTATCCTAATGGTAGCGATGGAGAGCAGCCTTCAGGCTAAGTCTCGAAGGAATGTAAAGCAGCTTGTTTTTCCAGATCAGAACCTCCTGAATGACCAAATTGAAGGAGAACCACACAAGAGATATATAAAATATATGTATTTATTACAAAACACTCTCTACTAACCTCTTTATGAGATTAGAGCACAAAGCACACAATATTAAATCACTAGAAAAACAGTAAATAGCACAATACACAGCTGGCTCCAGGGGGAGACCGAACCATATACAAAGAAAGTGGTGTGACAACCATGACTTAACTAGACACAGTGCCAAGAGCACGTAGAATCGCTGGGACCCCAAGGAGCCACCCAAAGTAGTGACACAGGGGACCCACGGAGGATGGGTGCATTGTGTGAACACAGGCACGAGCTCAGGACATCTCTATGGGAAAGTCGCTGTTGGAACTTTAGAGATTAAGGACACTTCGGAGAGGAATTTAAGCAAACCCCTTGGAACATAGAAGGTTGTAAGGCCAGCACCCTTGAGAGTACCGAGATACCTGTGTTACCTTATTCCAGAGGAGCCGGGTGCATAGGGGTCAAGTAGTGTCAGAAACCTTTGTCGTTTTCAATGGCGTGATGCGAAAAAGTGCTTCTGCCGGGAAGATGAAAAGTGTCCGGTGGAATCCAAGCCTGGATCCGAGGTGAGAATAACCTGAAAGCAGAGGGGACAGAGTCTGGGTCACTTCAGGGTGACCAGGGGCACGATAGGCGAATGCCCACCGATGTCGGGTGCTTCAGGCAAGAAGATATGATGCTTGACTCTGCAGCCACAGGGACCAGGAGACGTCGATGATGACCAAAGTCTGGAGGTGAGCTGTCCTACGAAGGATGTGGAGTGCTGGGGGGTCAGTGTCTGGATCGAACACCAACAAGCCTTGGCAACTGCAACCCACTTGGGCAGAGGAAACAAGCTACGATGAGGACCAGCAAGGTCCTGGGGACTCTCCAAGCAATGGAGAGTCAGGGCATGTCTGGAGCAACCAGGAAAGCCCAAGGAAAGTCAAAGTTACCTTCACAGGGACCCACAGGCCAGGGATCACGAAGGGACCTCGAGCTGAATCACAAAATACCAGCCCACGGAACACTTGTGAAGTGTAGGCCAGAAATCTTCAGTGGAAATACTGCTGGGGGTCAGGACTACACGTAGCCCAAAGCACAGCCTCAGGGATCACAAAAAGCATATGCTGCTGCAAAAGTACACGATGCACAGGGGTTCAGGTTGCACGGTCCCCACGAGGGATACTGGTCTCAGGATTGCTGAGAGAACTGATCGACCTCAGGGAACCTTGGGAACCCACCTCTTGAGTTGCAGAAATCTTCAGAGTCCTCAGGAGTTCGGGAGGTGCAAACTGGTCAGATGCATTAAAGGTGCCTGCCTTGCAGGGGAGTAACTCTTTTTTTCTCCAAGGGAGATTCTTCAGTCATCCAGCGTAGTGTAGATTGTCGAAGTACTTGGTTTCCGTAGTAGAGTTTAGTCCAGGTAAAATCCAAAGTCCTGTTGTCAGGGGTTCCTACTTTATACCCGAGGAAGGGGTGGGACAATCTCTGGGGACCCACCAATGGGAGGGTGAGGACAGAGGGGTGGCTACACCCATGTCCTTTGTCCAGTTTCGCGCCAGAGCAGGAACAAATGGCTCCTGCAACCGGTTTGACCTGGGCTATGCACAGGGACACCAAATGTGCCCCTGGTGCAGACTTTAAACACTCTAAGAGTGCACCTACCCAGCCCCAATGCACTAAATCCTGTCTGGGAGGTGGTCACACGAAACCTATTGTCAAGCCTTCCTCTGCTCAAGCTTGGCTCAGCAACAGGAGGAGGGCAGACTAGTGTCTGTGGCTTGCAGCATTAATTTTGTGATGCCCAGGTCGGGAAAGCTGGTACCGAGTGTACCGGTGTGTCACATAAGTCCCACAAGAAGGGTGGAATCATACCTCCCACACCAGTTACTGGTGTGGAGGTATGATTCCAAGGTGTTTGACACCAAACACGACATGTTTCTAAGCAGCTGTTTTAAAGTTCGCATTTACCGCGAGGTTATAATGAACTTAAATATATATGGTTGGCTGCATCACAAACAACCCCTGAAAATAGGTTGCGAAGGCTGCAGAGGGGCTCTGCTCATGCAGGGGCACCCTCTCACATAAAACCCAGCACGCTGCCTTCAGGACTGATAAGGCCTGCCATAGGGGTGACGGATGGGTTTATATGTGCAGTGATTTAGAATAGATATAGTGAACCTATATTTAAGTAAGCGGTGCATGCACCACCTTACACAGGCTGCTGTAGCAGACCTGTGGGGTCAGTTTGAATGGTCTCTCAGGGGTGGCATAATACATGCTGCAGCCCCTGGGAGGCCTCTTGGGTACCTATGCCCTGGGTACCTGGTGTACCATATACTAGGGACTGATAAGGGTACCCCAGTATCCAATCTGGAGTGTACCTAAAGTACATGCACAACCAATTCCAGGAGAAAGCAGATAAACTGGGGTTCTAATTAGCAGGATACCAGTCAGACTAGTCAAAAACCAGCAAAACACCTGGAAAAAAGAGGGGGTAACCATGCAGTCAGATTCCACCTTCCTACATAACCCCCACCCCAAACAAAAGGAGATAAGGCTAACATTGCCCAGTTAAAACTTTATTGACTAAGTGGCCATATAAGGAAGATCCTGCACTAGCATGGATACCCCCTGTCTTATGGTCCACTAAGGAGTCCCTACCCTTAAGGGTATTGGATTTTATCCAAAAGGTGGGATTACTACCTGTAGTGTGTTTTGGCCACGTAAAAGGCTGGTGGGGTGTCTGAGTAGAGAAGTGAGGCCCTAATAAAGTTGGTCTCAGTTTCCTCAGAGTACTGGTCACCATGGAGGCCTTTCTTTCCATGACTGAGTTGTATCTTGCCCTAAGGGTCCACCTCTGGCCACATTCAGCTGGGGGTTGGGTCCCTTTGGTTGGAACACTGGAGGGAGAGGGTAGGTTTGGAACCATTTGGTCCCAGGTTTGACCTTGCCCAATAGAGTCCATCTGGGGGAGGTCCCTACCCAATGGCAAGAGGGATCCCTCAGTGTGTTGAGGAATTTTCACCTGGCTAGTGCTACTAGCCTGGGTGTCCCTAATCTGTTGATGAGGGGGTTCCTCTGGACAGTGGGCCCTTAGGGTCCACTGACCCTAGGCTGATTGAGGTAGGGTAGAGAGGGGCAGGATACCTGCTCCAGACTGGGTACCACCTTGGAAGTGTCCCCTGCCATCAAGGGTGTTGCCAGGCCAGGCCTGACCACCTCTGGGGCAGTTCCTTCACCAGGGGTAGGATCAGTTCCCTGAGGAAGCTGAGCCTTACCTATAGTCTGGGGGGAAGAAGATTTTTCTTCAACCCTTCTGCTCTCTGGTGGAGTAGAGCTGTCCATTCTTTCAGGCTCCACCACTCCAAAATTTCCCTGGGGTAGGGTTGATGCCCTATGGGTCCCACCAACTTTCTCAGGGAAGCCTCACATTCTTAAATGAACCTGGTATTCAACTCCAGCCCAGGCTGAAATTTCTAGCTCATTACCCAACAGGAAAACTACAGGCAAGTTTGGGGACACTGCCACTCTCTTTGGGCCAGTGACCCCTCCCCAGCTGAGATTGACTATGGCCATGGGATGATCTGTCCTGATACCATCAATGTTGGTCACCTGGTATAAACTCTGGTAAAAGCTGTTGAGGGGGGACTAGGTTCCCTGTCACCATGGTGACACTAGCCCATGTGTCCCTGAATGCCACAGCTTTCTGACCATTTATTAGTGGCTCCTGTATGTGCTTGCCCAAAGAATCAGGACTGGCAGTAAAAGTTGCAAATCCCATGCCACCATCACAGACTGAGGAGGCCTGTGAGGGGAACCTTTCAAAGCTACGGTCCACCTCAGTTCCCCATGAGAACCCACCTAACTTTTTGGGTGCACTACTACCACCTGGGGCATTACTACTTGTAGTACCAGGAGGAGTGGTAGTATTGCTGGGAGGAACATTTTCCTTATTGCTGACCCTTGGACAATTGGGATCATTTTTCCAGTGACCAGGCTTTTTACAGACAAAGCAATAAGGTTTCTTTTCAGGGGAGGAAGGAGTATGGGACCCACCCCCAGAAGAGGACTTGTGTGGCCCTGTAGTGGATTTATCTTTTGATGTATCCCCACCCTTCTCATGGTTCTTGGAAGAATCTTCCTTCTGGTCACCACCCTGATTCTTTGGCTTTACCCTGGTTCTGATCCATGTATCTGCCTTCTTGCCCAATTCTTGGGGAGAAGTCAGATCTGAGTCCACCAGGTACTGGTGTAAAAGCTGTTTTTGACAAATATTATGGATCTGCTGCCTCATAATCAAATTGTAAAATCTTAAAAAGTCATGCA
This sequence comes from Triturus cristatus, assembly GCF_964204655.1. Lineage (NCBI taxonomy): Eukaryota > Metazoa > Chordata > Amphibia > Caudata > Salamandridae > Triturus > Triturus cristatus. Next base: position 813,189,115 of record NC_140595.1, read on the forward strand.
CCTTGCTGCCATGTATCCAACCTTCCAGAGCCTTAGTAGCACAATCTGCAAAGTCAACCCAGTCCTGAGTCTGTGCCTTCTGGGTGTCTCTGAACTTAATCCTTTATTGTTCAGTGGTTAAGCCAAACCCATCAATGAGAGCACTCTTCAAGACTTTGTAATTATCAGCATCCTCTTCTCTAACAGTGAGGAGCTTGTCTCTACCTTTGTCAGCAAAGGAGAGCCACAAGATAGCTGCCCACTGCTCTTTAGGGACCCTCTGTACTTTACAGGCCCTCTCTAGTGCAGTTGTCCATTTGTGGATGTCATCCCCACTCTGATAGGGAGGGACTATCTTGTTCAGGTTCCTATGATCATGAGTATGTTATCTACCTCTAGGGACATTGTTGCTGCCACCAACCTTCTGGAAGCTCTCTGGAGCTCTAGCTATTCCCTGTCTATGGCCAGTTGTTCCCTCTTGATTCTGAGTTTGGTCCTCTCATACTCAAGTAACTGACACTTCTTCTCATAAGAGGAGTACCTTTTATGAGAAGCAGAGGCCCCTACAGAAGTACCAGAATGATTAGTTTCCTGAGAAGGAGATCTTGATCTTCTGGGTAAACTGTGTACTCTTCCTGGTGGAGTACAGAGAGGGCCACTGGGGCCTTCTCCCCCGCCTGCAGGAAGAGTTGGATGATTTTACAGGTTAGAATCCTCTTGATCCTCCTGGTCAGCATTTGAGTCCATCTCATAGAAGTGTTCACTTCCTGGTCTGTCCTCATCTGCAGCCCCACCCAACTTCCCTGCCTCATCAGACCCTGGAGTCTTTCTGAGGTCATCTAAAAGCAATGCCTCGATGAGACGTTGGGTGTTTGCATTTCTCCCTGTCCTCAGCTTTTTAGATGCACACACATTTCTCAATTTCTGAAATGAGAGATGTTCATAATTAGCTAGCAAGGAGCCACTGGCTTCTGGCCTAGAAGACATACTAGTGTTATGTGGTGTAGGCACCTACCTAACCTAGTGGGAACTAAACTCTCTTGATTTGTAGAAAGGGTGTGCTAGACCCTTGGCTACCCAACTCCATGTTCAGTAGAACTTACTTATTCTAGTCTTTATAAATATGTACCTAAAACCTTTAGTGGTTTTCAGTTAATCACTCAATGAGATTTATCTGGTAAAACAATAGCATGCTTGAATCCCACCCGCTGCACATCAATGTGAGAAGTTGGCCTGGTATATTCTGACCACTAATTAAAGTGGGCACCTTGTACCAGCCCAAACAACCCTTATTGATGATTAGGTTAAAGACAACCTTTATTGAAAGCTATCCTAGAGGTAGCTATGGAGAGCAGCCTTCAGACTAAGTCTCGAAGGAATGTAAAGCAGCTTATTTTACCAGATCAGAACCTCCTGAATGACCAACTGAAAGGAGAACCACACAAGAGATATATAAAATACATATATGTATTACTAAACACTCTCTACTAACCTCTTTAAGAGATTAGAGCACAAAGCACAGAATATTAAATCACTATAACAACAGTAAATAGCACAATACACAGCGGGCTCCAGGGGGAGACCGAACCATATACTAATAAAGTGGTATAACAACCACAACTTAACTCGACGCAGTGCCTAGAGCACATAGAATCACTGGGACCCCAAGGAACCACCCAAAGTCGTGACACAGGGGACCCTACGGAGGAGAGGTGCAGTGTGTGAACCCAGGCGCGAGCTCCGTGCAACTCTATGGGAAAGTCGCGGTTGGAATTTTAGCGATTAAGGACACTTCGGAGAGGACTATAAGCAAACCCCTTGGAACATAGAAGGTTGTAAGGCCAGCACCCTTGAGAGTACTGAGATACCCGTGTTACCTATCCCAGAAGAGCCGGGTGCATAGGGGTCAAGTGGTGTTGGAAAAGTTCGTCGTTTTCAATGGCGTGATGCGAAAAAGTGCTGCTGCCGGGAAGATGAAAAGTGTCTGGTGGAATCGAAGCCTGGATCCAAGGTGAGAATAACCTGAAAGCAGAGGTGACAGAGTCTGGGTCACTTCAGGGTGACCAGGGGCATGATAGGCGAATGCCCACTGATGTTGGGTGCTTCAGGTGAGAAGATAGGATGCTTGACTCTGCAGCCACAGGGACCAGGAGATGTCGACGATGACCAAAGTCCGGAGGTGAGCTGTCCTACGAAGGATGTGGAGTGCTGGGGGGTCAGTATCTGGATCGAACACCAACAAGCCTTGGCAACTGCAACCCACTTGGGCAGAGGAAACAAGCTACGGTGAGGACCAGCAAGGTCCTGGGGACTCTCCAAGCAATGGAGACTCAGAGCATGTCTGGAGCAACCAGGAAAGCCCAAGGAAAGTCAAAGTTACCTTCACAGGGACCCACCGGCCAAAAGACCAGGGATCGTGAAGGGACCTCGAGCTGCATCACAAAATACCAGCCCACGGAACACTCGTGGAGTGCAGGCCGGAAATCTTCGGTGGAAATACTGCTCGGGGTCAGGACTACATGTAGCCCAAAGCGCAGCCTCAGAGATTGCCAAAAAAGCATATGCTGCTGCAAAAGTACACGGTGCACCGGGGTTTGAGTTGCACGGTCCCCACGAGGGATACGGGTCTCAGGATTGCTGAGAGAACTGATCGACTTCAGGGACACTGGGGAACCTACCTCCTGTGTTGCAGAAATCTTCACAGTCTTCAGGAGCTCGGGAGATGCAAACCGGTCAGATGCGTTAAAGGTGCCTGCCTTGCAGGAGAGTAACTCCTTTACTCTAGGGAGATTCTTCATTCATCCAGCGTAGTGTAGATCGTCGAAGTGCTTGGTTTCTGTAGCAAGGTTTAGTCCAGGTAAAATCTAAAGTCCTGTAGTCAGGGGTTCCTACTTTATACCCAAGGAAGGGGTGGGACAATCTCTGGAGACCCACCTATGGGAGGGTGAGGACAGAGGGGTGGCTACACCCATGTCCTTTGTCCAGTTTCGCGCCAGAGCAGGAGAAAATGGCTCCTGCAACCGGTATGAACTGGGCTATGTACAGGGACACCAAATGTGCTCCCAGTGCAGACTTCAAACACTCTCAGAGTGCACCCACCCAGCCCCAATACACTAAATCCTGTCTGGAAGGTGGTCACACATCCCTGTGACAGGAAACCTATTGTCAAGCCTTCCCCTGCTCGAGCATGGCTCAGCAGCAGGAGGGCAGACTCGTGTCTGTGGCTGGCAGCATCCATTTTGTGATGCCCATGTCGAGAAAGCTATTTATTTATTTATTTATTCAAGAAGTTTTATATAGCGCTGGCCTGATCCAAGGGTATCGGAGCGCTTTACAACAGTTACAATGCAGAGAATCACAAAATACAGTAATAGTGTCGGTCAATTGGTGGCGAGTTCAGGTATGAGACTTGCGGACATAGAGTCGAAGCTGTGAGAGGTGTCTGCTTCCACGCTCCGGCTGCTCCTATCGGTTCCCTAGGGAGCGGCCGCGGAGCAGGACTTTGAGCTGGCTTTTGAATTTTGCAAAAGAGGGAGTAGTTCTGATGTGGGGGGATAGAGTTCCAGATTGTGGGCGCACTCCCGGCGAAGGATCGAGCCGCAGTTTTTTTGTTTTCGAGTTTTCAGCGGACTGAGTAGAAGAGAGTTCGATCTTCTGAGGTTCCTGGTCTGACCGACTTTTGTGAGTTTGGCTGCCAAATATTCGGGTTTGCCGGTGTGCAAGGCTTTGTGTGTGAGGCAGGCTGTTCTGAAGCTAGCTCGCATTTCCACTGGGAGCCACTTAAGTTCTCTGAGTGCCGGAGAAATGTGATCAAATTTCTTGATTCCAGTGACCATTCTGGCTGCCGCGTTGAGCGTTGTTTTGAGAGGAGCAAGATGTGATTTTGCTAATCCCGAGAGGGCTGCATTCCCATAGTCTAGTCTGACAACCCCAATGCTTGGGTGGCCTGTTTGAGATCATTGGGCGGGATGAAAGGTTTTATTTTGTTCAGTAGTTTTAGGTTAAGGAAGGCGCTCTTAGCTGAGTTCTTGATGTGTGAGGTCATGTCCAGTTTGGGGTCTAGTGTGATATCTAGTGATTTGTCAGAGTCGGCCAGGGTGAGGTTCCCGGTGAGTGCATTGATAGCTTTTAGCCATTCAGCAATTTGGGGGTTCTCCTCTTTGTTCTAGATGAGGAGAATTTTGGTTTTATCAGGATTTAGTTTAAGGTGGTTGCTAGACAGCCATTGTTGGACGTCTCTCAGTATGTCAATGAGTCTTTGGATGCCCTTGATGAAGGAGCTTTCCAGGTAGATCTGCGTATTGTCTGCATAAAGATGGAAGCGCATGATGGCTTTTTAAGTAGTTTGATGAGGGTTTCCATGTAAATTTTGAAAAGTTGCGAGGAGAGCACTGAACCTTGCGGGACTCCCTTGTTGACTGGACGCAGGTCGGACGCAAAGTTTTTGATTTTGATTCTTTGGGTGCAGTTGTGTAGGAAGGATGAGAACCATTCGAGGACCACCTCCCACCAGCCTTAATGAGAAGTTTGTGGTCTACCGTGTCGAAAGCTGCAGATAGGTCTAGAAGAATGAGGAGGCAGCAATGGTCTGAGTCAAGTGATATGTGGATATCGTCGATGATGTTGAGGATCGCGGTTTCAGTGCTGCATCCTTTTCTAAAGCCAGACTGATGGGAGTCAAGGAGGTCGATGTTGTCCAGGTGTTGGGTTAGTTGTTGGAGTACGCATCTTTCTAGGATTTTGGATAGAAGAGGAAGGTTGGAGACGGGTCTAAAGTTGTTCAAATCCTTTATGTCCAGGCCGGGTTTTTTCAGCAGTGGCGGGACTTGCCCCACTTTAAGGCAATATGGAACAACTCAATTTTTCAAGGAGCTGTTTATGATCGTGCACCAGTTCGGTGCTAGGGAGAGTTTCAGTTTTTTGGTCAGTTGGGGGGGGTATAGGGTCTAGGGCGTGAGAAAAGGGTTTTGGAGGTGAAGATAAGTTTGACTATCTCAGCTTCTTGAATGGGGTGGAAGATTAGCCAGAATTTGTTAGGGGGTATGGGAGCATTATCAAACGCCTGCTCTTTGTGGGGGGTGCTGTTGGTGTCCAGTGAGAGTTCGATCTTGGTTATCCTGTCATTAAGGAAGTTGGTGAAGTTATCGCAAAGTTCTTTGGAAGCCTGTATTGAGAATGTATCGGGCTTGGAGGTTTGTTGCCTGATGATGTTATAGAGCTCCTTGGGTCTATTTTTTGCACTGTCCAGCATGGAGCGAAAAAACATGGATTTTTTTTAACTTGATATGATTGTTGTACTTCCTGCGGGCTGTTCTGAGTTGTTCGCGGAGGGTAATAGAAGGATTATTCCTCCAGCGTCTTTCTGTAGTCTCCTTTCGGAGTTGGTGTCAGTGTTGAACCATGATCTGAACGGAATGGCTCGGCTTTTTTTTAGTTTCAAGGGGGCTAGTTGGTCAAGCATGGTCACCATATTTGAATTGTAGAGCGAGGTGAGTTTGGTTGTGGTGAGGTGGTCGTTGGCGCTGGGGAGGAGCGAGTTTATCCTTTCTTCAAGGGTGGCGAAGGGGATCTGGGTGAGGTTTCTGGCCCATTTGGGAGGGTCTTGCACGGGCGGCTGAGAGAGAATTTTTGGTTAAAATGGAATAGAATCATGTGATAGTCCGACCAGTCAACGGGGAGTATGTGGTCGATGGTAATTGCGTCATGTTGAGCGATAATGGCATCCAAGGTTGACCCTTTATTGTGAGTTTCCTCTGAGCAGTGCTGAGATAAGTTGTTGTCACGGAGAAGGTTGGATAGCTTTTGAATAACAGGTTATTCTCTTTATTCCAGCGAAGGTTTAGGTCACCAAGAATTAGGTTGTTAGCGTCCCCGAGTGCGCAGTGAGCAATCAGGTTGGACAAGTACGCCCTGAATGCAGAGGTGTTGCCTGGAGGGTGATATAGAAGGTGGCAGAGCATTGTTCCATTGTCCTTAATCTTGATATTGGCAGTAAGACATTTGAAGGAATTGTATTTGCAGGAGTCCAATTCCATGATGGCGATGTTGTCTCTGTGTATGATAGCTACACCTCCCCCTCGTGGGTCTTTTCTGTCTTTGTTGATAATGGTAAAACCTGGGGGCACAAGCATGTCTAAGCATGGTGCGGAGAGGTCATTGAGCCACGTCTCCGTGATGAACGCAATGTCAATGTCCTGCGAGAGGATGGCTTCTGCTAGCTCAGTTGAATGCCTAGAGGCTGATCTGCAGTTAATGAGCATGCAGTTGGTGGAAAGCTCTTTTTCGCTGTGGTTCTTTCCAGGGGGGGGCCTGGGTGCGGTGGTGAGCAAGGGAGGGAGTCTTGGGGGTTTCGGGAGGGGGTAGTCCCTTCTGAAACCGGTGATCACTTGGATCTTGGATTTGGGGGTGTCTGTTGGGGGGAGTCGTATGTTGAGGCTAGATCGGTCGCTTCTTCGGGGGACATTGAGACTTTGTATCTTGTGGGTCTTAGTGTCGGGATCTTGGTGTCGGTATTTAAGAGTCTCTGTAACCTGGACGTGAAGGCTTTGGTTCCTAAGGGATTTTGTGACAGGAACTCAATGTCCTTTCTAGAGGGTCTCTATGATCGAGTCACGGGGGTCGCTAAGTGCCCAGAAGGGTGTTTTGGATGATTGGAGCTGGTCAGGGTGGGCGCCCTGGGAGGGTATTGCCGGGGCTTTCAGGCCTTGTCGAGGTTAGTTAGAATTTCGGTCAGGCCCCTGAATATCATTTCTAGCAGGCTTTCTAGTGATGCGAGCCGCTGCACCATGTTATCGTGGGCAGGGGTGATGGCGTCTTGGGTAGGGTCTTCTCGTGTGGTGGAGGTCATGGCTAAATTATGATGCCTATTGCTCCTTGTGTGGACCGTGCTGCCTCCGTTTGGGACCCTGGTCATGACTAAGTTATGATGCCGATTGCTCATTTTGTGGGCTGTGCTGTCTCTGTTTGGGACCTTGGGTGAGGGGTGCATTGGGTCATGTCGTGGTTTCGTACTCCAGGAGTCTGCGGGAGTGCTAGTGTGGGTGGTAACCGGAGTCGGCAGGGCAGGGTCAAGGAGTTGGTGTGGGGGGATCAGGGTAGGCAGTTGGGTTTGGGGATCCTCTGGGAGTTGTAGATCGCCAATCCTGGGGGCGAAGGAGTGGGAGTTGACTCGGGGGGGGAGGGAGGTGGTGGCGTTGGGCGTGCAAGTGACTGTATGCTTCCCCTGGTGGGACAGGTTGTCCGGGGGTAGGTACTGGGTCAGGGACGGTCGAAGCAAGTGGAGGTGGGCAGTTTGGAGTGTGGGGAAGAGGGATTAGAAGGCCTCTAGGTTCTCATTGTTTGCCTGTATCAGGACTGTGCCGTTCGTGTAGATGGTCACAGATGTGTTCCCACCCCTTGTCTAGCGGTTAGGGAGCGAGGTCGTCAGTTTGCAGCTATGCATAGTAGTCGTGGATTTGGAGATGTAAAGTTGTGTTCGGAGTGTGGCGTTCCAGTTGTCGGGACTTTCAGTGTGGAAGATGAAATCCATCTTAATCTGCCCTTTGGAGGAGCAGTGGTATGTGTCCGCGACTAGTGTTTCTGGGTGCTGTCTAATCAGTCTATGTTTGAAGCTTCTTCTCGCTTTAAGGGAGAGGTTGGGGGAAGCTGATAGCGGAGGAGTTTGCGCTGTGACGTTTCAGGTAGGTCAAAATTGAGTGGTTAGAGGAAGTTGGCTTGGCAAGATGGTACCGGGTGTACCGGTGTGTCACATTAGTCCCTCTAGAAGGTTGGAATCATACCTCCCACACCAGTTACTGGTGTGGAGGTATGATTTCAGTGTGTTTGACACCAAACACATGTTTCTAAGCAGCCGTTTTAAAGTTAGCATTTACCGCGAGGTTACAATGCACTTAAATATATATGGTTGGCTGCATCACAAACAACCCCGGAAAATAGGTTCTGAAGGCTGCAGAGGGGCTCTGCTCATGCAGGGGCACACTCTCACATAAAACCCAGCACCCTGCCTTCAGTATTGATAAGGCCTGCCATATGGGTGACTGGATTATATGTGCAGTGATTTAGAATAGATATAGTGAACCTATATCTAAGTATCTACATAGGCTGCAGTAGCAAACCGGTGGTGCCAGTTTGAATGGTCTCTCAGGGGTGGCATAATATATGCTGCAGCCCCTGGGAGGCCTACGGGGTACCTATGCCCAGGGCACCTGGTGTGCCATATTCTAGAGACTGATAAGGGTACCCCAGTATCCAATCTGGAGTGTACCTAAAGTACATGCACAACCAATTCAGGGAGAAAGCAGATAAACTGGGGTCCTGATTAGCAGGATCCAAGTCAGACTAGTCAAAAACCAGCAAAACACCAGGAAAAAGTGGGGGTAACCATGCAGTTGACACCCAACTCATCCTCTACCTATCCAACAAACCCAACACCACCAGACACAACTTTCAAGAGGGCATGGAAGCCGTCACCAAATGGATGAAAAACTGCTGCCTACAACTAAACACCAACAAGACAGAAGTACTCATCATGGGCCCAAACCCCGACGCCTGGAACTACACCTGGTGGCCCCCCGCACTTGGAAACCCGCCCACCCCCACTAACCATGCAGGCAACCTGGGAATCATCCTAGACTCCGAACTCAAAATGGACCACCAGATCAACTCCGTCTCATCCTCCTGCTTCCACATCCTCCGCCTCCTATGTCAGACCTTCAAATGGATCCCCCTCAAACACAGAAAGACCATCACTCATGCCCTGGTCACCAGCAGACTCGACCACGGCAACACACTCTATGCCAGAATAAACAAAAACCTCATCCCCAAGCTACAGAACATCCAGAACACCGCCGCAAGACTGGTCCTCAACCTGCCAAGACACTGCCACATCCCCCGTTAAATGCGCACACTCCACTGGCTCCACATCGAGTCCAGAGTCACCTTCAAGATGCTCACCCAAACACACAAGCCCCTCCACAACATCCTACCAGCATACCTGAACAGCCGACTCACTTTCCATGCACCCCAAAGGACCCTACGATCAGCCCAGCTCTCCTATGCCGTGGTCCCCCTCACCAGAAAGACCAGATCGGGAGGCCACTCCTTCTCCTTCCTCGCGGCCAGAGCCTGGAACACCCTTCCGCTCCACCTCCGACAGACAACATTGCTTCCCTTCTTCGCAAGAAACCTCAAAACCTGGCTCTTCGACAGACCCCCTCCTTGATGGACTGGAACCTGCACCCCCCTACCCCCAGCGCCTTGAGACCCTTACGGGTGAGTAGTTGCGCTTAACAAACGCCTGATTGATTGATTGATTGAATGATTGGTTGATTGATTGATTGATTGATTTATTGATTGATTGATTGATTGATTGATTGAAAGAGCATCATTAACATTCATAAAAAAATAATTGTAATTTCTTTAAAAGTTTTTTACTGATTGCTCCAACAATACACAGAAACTAGGGGAGGCCATGTCTCACCATACTAATAGCTTAGGTGCATATTAATAACTGTGTGCTATTCTGAACACTTTATTGGAAATGTAATGGTAAAAAGCATCAGAATAAATTCTGGCAAAAGCTATCAATATAGATAGAAAACTGTGCTACACAATACATTGGTGACCAATAAAAAAAGTTTAAGGTGAATAAAATCACATAATGAACAATGCATATACTCAATGATTATAAATAATGCAATAATTAACAGTATAAATACATAAATAATGCCTGTAACCGTCTAATTGCACATATTGAAAAACAGTGAAAAAAGTGCAGAATATAATAAAGTGCCATGATATCATAAAGTGCATGGTGCATAGTGGTATAAATTCAATATAAAACACATGTCTATATAAATACGATATATATATATATATATATAGAGGTGATCAAGGCCGCTTGAACGGCAGAAACGCGTCTTGACATCTTGAAAGGGAAATAAATATAAACTGTTGGTATACCAAGTGGTCTGCGCCCGTGATTTCCTAATAGGAAAAGGACTACGAGCTACTTCAAAAAAAAAAAATATATATATATATATATATATATATTCACTGAAAAAACCTTAGGTTTCACACATGTTATAGTTAGCGGAAATTTTACTGATAAAAAACCAATGAAATTCCCCCGTTATAGTTAGTGCAGGCAACTATAACTCACGCGACCGCAATCCTCTGCTGATGCTAATACTGTATTTAGACACTTATTTGCCCATGTCTTTTTCCATACATTTTTAGCTATACATATATTACAAATATTTTTTTTTCATAAAGACACATATGTCATCAGCAGAAGATTGCGGTCGCGTGAGTTATAGTTGCCTGCACTAACTATAACGGGGGAATTTCATTGTTTTTTTATCAGTAAAATTTCCGCTAACTATAACATGTGTGAAACCTATGGTTTTTTCAGTGAATTTGCAAAGTTTTTTAAATGCTAATTCCTAACTATAACGTGTGTGAAACCTATGGTTTTTTCAGTGAATTTGTACGGTTTTTTAAATGCTAAGTTACTTTACGCCATTCGTGGCGTGCGCGCCCACTTAACGCAGTTCGTTCCGTGCGCGCAAGGTGCGCTTCGCGCACCGCGCGCCCACTTTATGCAGTTAGTGCCGTGCACGCACGGTGGGCACGCGGTGCGCTACGCGCACCGCGTGCCCACGTTACGCTAGATGGGCCATGTACGCACGATGCGCTTCGCGCATCGTGCGCACATGGAGGACATATGATGCACTTCGTTTTGAAAGTTAATATTTTAATTTTTCGTATATGTTATAAGCCATGCACTAATGGTGCCCTTTGGGCACCATTTGCACACGGGGTGGAGAGAGTGTGGATAATTTTTTTTTTAATTATTATTTTTTTTAATATTTTAGTTTAACTCATCTTTAATAAGCCATGCACAATTAGTGCCCTTCGGGCACTAATTGCACACGGGGTGGGGAGAGTGTGGATAATTTTTTTTTTTTTATAATTTTTTACCGTACGCGTACGGTAAGCGTAATCGGCGAAATTAGCGAAAAAATACAAATTCCGTTTTTGGCCTTGGGGGATCTTTGGGGACTCCCGCAACATTGCTATGTGTGTGGGAGCTGTCTAAACAGCCCCTTTACATGTTTTTGTGCTTTAGATTTTAAACATCACTCTCAGTGCGAGAGAGAAAATGGCGGCCACCGCTTCCTGGTTTCGGCCGATTCGAATGTTTACTAAGATCTAAGAGCCAATCAGAATCGCGCTAGCGCACGCCACCGTACGCGTACGGTAAGCGTACCGTAAGCGCACCGTAAGCTGGCTCAGATATATATATTGATTTAAAGGCTATTTTCTCAGAATCTACTGAACAGATTTACACCAAACCTACAAAAGGCACTTCCTTGACCTGAGGACTACCTCTCTGCCAAATTTCTAGTAATTCTGTTCAGCCGTTCGGGCTGTAGCCCTGTCTAAAGGTCCTATGGAAAAATGCATGGGAAAAACGCGTTTTGGGACCCCCCTTTTATCTCAGCCCCCGCTTGACGAATCCCCCCGAGACTTTCAGGGAAGGAGCGGAGCGTAGCGCCCCACCTATTTTGAAAAATTTGCGAGGATTCGTCGACCGGCGCCAAAGTTATTCAAAATAGAATGTTGCGGATTTCCTATGGAAACGTGGTCCTAACTATAACTACCTACTGGCGACCGCCAGTAGGTAATATATATATATATATATATATATATATATATTCACTGAAAAAACCATAGGTTTCAGGCACGTTATAGTTAGGAATTAGCATTTAAAAAACCTTAGAAATTCACTAAAAAAACGATAGGTTTCAGGGGCGTTATAGTTAGCTGGACATTTCACTTGTACAAAACAATAGAAATTCCCCTGTTATAGTTAGTTCAGCTAACTATAACTCACGCGCCCGCAAAGCACTGCTGATGACGTCACATATTACATCACTCATGACATGGTCAGTGACATCACTCATGACATCACAAGGATTTTTAAATGCTAATTCCTAACTATAACGTGCCTGAAACCTATGGTTTTTTCAGTGAATTTCAAAGGTTTTTTAAATGATAATTTCTAACTATGCCTACAGAGATAGGACATGTGAAGAAAGAAGAAAAAAACGCACAGAAAGAAAAAAAATGCAGAAAGAAGCAACAGAAGTCTTCAAAGACGAAGAAAAGTGCAGGAAGAAGGAAAATGTGCAGAAAGAACAAACAGAAGAGCAGAAATAAGCCTTGTTGCAAAATCATCCTGTACCCTCAACTTTTTCAGACGGATACTGGTGGTAACTGAGTCTGACTAACCAGTCCTAGAGCCAGTGCTATGTTAAAAGACACTCAGAATACAGTGAAAACACCTACAGACATTAGGGAACACTATGCGTTGGGGTCCCCCTGTGATTAGCATGACCTCCTCCGTAAGGCCCTAGTATATAATAGGGCATGGGGATTAAAAAAACTACCTCTTAAAACGCGCCACGGGGTGCGTTTGCACACTGGTGAAGGGAGGGGGGCCTGAGTTAACATATGTGCAAACACGTCCTGTGGGTGTTTTAAGTTGGGGGATAAAGACCCCTTGAATCATGACGGTCCCTGGGGTCCAACTAGCCCACTAGGTACCTCCAGTAAGCATCACAGAGGTGCGTTGCAGAGAGGTGTAAATAGGGGCACGGCCTAGACCACCTCTCTGCAACGCAGCGCAGTGGCGCTTACTGGAAGCACCTGGTGGACTAGTTGGCCCCCAGGGTCCCTCAGGATTGAAGTGGAATTATTTCCCCAACTTAAAAGGCGCCACAGGGTGTGTTTGCACACGTCACCTCAGGCCCCGTCCCCTCCCTTTACCACTGTGCAAACTATCCCTGTGGCCGTTTTAAGTTGGGAGATTAAGTTCCCTTGAATCCTGAGAGTCCCTAGGGTGCAAGTAGCCCACTAGGTACCTCCAGTAAGCGCGACAGAGCTGCGTTGCAGAGAGATGTAAAAAGGGGCACAGCCTAGACCAACTCTCAGCAACGCAGCGCAGTGGCGCTTACTGGAAGCACCTGGTGGGCTAGTTAGCCTCCAGGGGCCTTCAGGATTGAAGGGGAATTATTTCCCCAACTTAAAACGCGTCAAATGGCGTGTTTGCACACGTCACCTCAGGCCCCGTCCCCTCCCTGCCCCACTGTGTAAACACGCCCTGTAGCCGTTTTAAGTTGGGAGAATAAGTCCCCTTGAATCCTGAGGGTCCCTAGGGGCAAATTAGCCCACTAGGTACCTCCAGTAAGCGCCATTGCAGAGAGGTGTAAAAAGGGGCAAGGCCTACACCACCTCTCTGCAACGCAGTGCAGTGGCGCTTACTGGAAGCACCTGGTGGGCTGGTTGGCCCCCAGGGTCTCTCAGGATTGAAGGGGAATTATTTCCCCAACTTAAAAGGCGCCACAGGGCGTATTTGCACACGTCACCTCAGGCCCCGTCCCCTCCCTTCACAACTGTGTAAACGCGCCCTGTGGCCGTTCTAAGTTGAGAGATTAAGTCCCCTTGAATCCTAAGGGTCCCTAGGGTCAAACTAGCCCACTAGGGACCTCCAGTAAGCGCCACAGAGCTGCGTTGCAGAGAGGTTTAAAAAGGGGCGTGGCCTCTAAACACCTGTCTGCAACGCAGCTCCCTGGCGCATACTGGAGATACCTGTTGGGCTAGTTGGCCCTCAGGGACTCTCAGTATTGAAAGATAATTAATTCCCCAACATGTAACTCACCACCGGGCGCATTTGCACAATGGTGAAGGAAAGGGGCGTGGCCTGACATGACATGTCTGCAAACACGCCCTGTGGCACGTTTTAAATTGGAGAATTAATTCCTCCTCAATCCTGAGGGTCCCTGGGCGCCAACTTGCCCACCAGGTACCTCCAGTATGCGCCAGAGAGCTGCGCTGCAGAGAGGTGTTCAGAGGCCACGCCCTTTTTTACAACACTCAGCAAAGCAGCTCCGTGGCGCTTACTGGAGGTACCTGATGGGCTAGTTGACCCCCAGGGACCCTCAGGATTGAAGAGGAATTAATTCCTCAACTTAAAACTTAAACGCCAGGGGGCGCGTTTGCAGAGTGCAGCAAGGAGGGGGCGTGGCCTCGGCGGATCCTGTTTTTTTTTTTTTAAGAAGGGGAGCTATGTGGCCCCCCCTTCTTTTTCTAATGTATTGGCCCCGGGTACCCCATCCCCCCGGGCATTGCCTTTATTTTAATTTTTTTAATCTTTTGGAGGGGGGCTGCGTTGCCCCCCTCCTCAGGCCACCTATGGCCCCGGGGACACCCTTCCCCGGGGACGGCCTTTGTTTTTTTATTATTATTTTTTTTCTTATTTTGGGGAGGGGGTCCGCGAGGCCCCCCTCCCGGGCCACTTATAGCCCCAGGGACCCCATCCCCCGGGGCTGGCCCTCTCGGTTAGGGACCGTGGGGGGGTCCCCAATCCCCCCACGGTCCCACCGGTTCTCCGTGTCCCTCGGGAGCTGGCATTGCTTTTCCACATTGGGAGCTGCTAAGATGGAGCTCCCCGTGTGGAAAAGCAATTTGGTTTGCATTTTGAAAGAGAGAGCAGGTTTCCCTGCTCTCTCTTTCCAAATCCATACCAAGTTTGCTATGGCAGGGCGGGAGCCACGAGGCTCCCGCCCTGCCATAGTAAACTACAGTGTCCCGGGGGTGGGCACCCCGAGACACTGCAGGAGCCAGCCCACATATACTGTCATAAAGCCCCGGGGGTGGCGGTCCCCGGGGCTGAGGGGCCCCCCTGGGCCCCCCTTTACATAAAAAAATATTGCCCCCGGGACTTGGCCCACCTGGGGGCTAAATACTAACGAAGCGCTTCATTTTTTTAAAATTTTGGCTGAAATTCGCGCTGTGTGCCCTGGGGGTCCTTGTGGGACCCCCTAAGCAGGCCTAGGGGGTCAGGGTGTTTCTACCCTGCCCCTTTTTGCGTTTTGCGTGTTTTTTTCTCTGCTTTCTTGTGCCTCGATTCTACCGAGGCACAAGATGGCTGCCAACACTTCCTGATTTGGAGTGTTGACAGCCAATTAGCATACAGCTCGTGATCGGGAGGGTGTGAGGATCCTGCGCGGCCATAGATATATATGTGATTTTACTTTTGATTTTCTCAGCAACTACTGAATAGATTTACACCATTTAACAAAAAGGCACCTTTCTGAACCAAGGGCTACCTCTTTGCCAAATTTGGTGTAATTTCGTTCAGCAGTTCGTGCTGTAGCCGTGGCTAAAGTTTCTTTGGAAAATTGCATGGGGAAAACACGTTTTCGGACCCCCTTTTTTCTCGGCCCCTGCTTGACGAATCACCCCGAAACTTTCAAGATAGGAGCGGACCGGAGCGCCCCACGAGTTTTGAAAATTTCGCGGAGATTCGTCATCTGGCGCCAAAGGTATTGGGAATAGAATGTTGAGAATTTCCTATGGACAATAGGTCCTAACTATAACTATCTACTGGCGACTGCCAGTAGATAATATATATATATGTATATATATATATATATATATATATATACACACCTTTGTGTGGACATCGGCGCTCTTCATGAGGATGGTGCAAATTCCTCCGGCAGTGCCAAGCCAGTTGTTAATTATCTCGACATTGCATTGCATTACACTTACACTTATAAAGCGCCCAGCTACCCAACAGGGTCTCCGGGCGCTAGACATGTGGAGGACAACACAGCTAGACGAAATCAGACCAAGTCACTAAACAGCAGCATCTTTAAACTCTTATGGAATGCCAACAGGGACTGACAATTTCTAAGGTCAATCGGAAGGGCATTCCAGAGCCTGGGGCTGGGACTGCGTGCAATCAAAAGGAAGCGCACTCACTGAGGATTTACTGCAGCAAATTGCTGATTGCATGCAGTGCAATATCGACCATGTTTCTATAGTAAAAAGTGTTTTTTGATTTACCTATATCTTTGGCGCTGTTTGACAAATCTTCCCGGAATTTTCCGCTCACTTAAACTGCTGTCTGGTAAGTTTCAGGGTTATCCGTGAATCGGGACATGAGAAAGAGAAGAGGTCCCAAAATGCGTTTTCCCCAAATTAATTCCCATAGGGATTTTGAACACGACTACAGCCCGAACTGCTGGACAGAATTACACAACATTTGGCAGAAAGCTAGCCCTTGGTTCAGAAAGCAATCCTTTTGTGATTTGGTGTAAATCCATTCAGTAGATTTAGAGATATTAACCAAAAGCCAAATTTGTATATCTAGGGGCATGGATCCTCGCAGATCTTCTTCGGATCCTCTGTGGTTTTGCGGATCCATGCGCTAACAGTAATGTTGTGATTGGCTTGCAGCAACCTGAGAGAAAAGTTGTGGCTGCCATTTTGTTCATCGGGACTCTGTTCCCAGCGGGGAAAATATAATTAAAAAGTGGAAGAAGGGGTCAGGGTAGAGGTACCCTGACCCCCTAGGACAAGAAATTGCCCAAAAACCTTTTTTTCACAGAGGATCCACAGATCCTCCCAGAATTGAAGTGAATGTGGGCAGATCCATGGATTCAAACCCCAATTTAAAAAAAACACTCACTCACATGCCCATGCACCTACTTACAAAACTGCGCAACTGCTCACACACCCACTCACAAACCCATACAGCCACTCATTCACCCACTCACAGACCCTCTAAACCACTCACACACCCACTCACAGACCAACACAGCCATCAAATACCCACTCACACATCCGGTCACACACCCAAACAACCACTCAAACAGCTACTCAAATCCCATACTCACAGACCCACAAAACCACTCACACAATGACACAGCCACTCACACACCTACTCGCACACCCATGCAGCCACTCCCACACCCACCACACACTCAATCATACACTCATTTACGCACCCACACAACCTCTCGTACACCCACTCACACACCCTCACACACCCAGGTTACAGGGATGATATAGTTAGGAAATTGCATTAAAAATCATGGAATTTCACTGAACAAAAACAAAGGTTTACAGGGACGTTATAGTTAGGCACACATTTCTCTGCTACCACATTGCACAGTAGTAGCGCATGCACCAGACACTGCTACTACACTGCACAGGAGTATCACAAGCACCAGGCACTGCTACCTTACTGCACAGGAGTGATGCACGCATCAGACACTGGTACCACACTGCACATGAGTAACACACGCACCAGACACTGCTGCCACACTGCACATGAGTAGCCCACGCAGCAGACACTGGTACCACACTGCACAGGAGTAGCGCATGCACCAGACACTGCTACCACACTGCAAAGGAGTAACGCATGCACCAGACACTGCCACCACACGGCACAGGAATCACACACACACCAGGCACTGCTTCCACACAGCACATGTGTAGTGTACGTACTAGACACTGCTACCACACTGCACAGGTGTGACGCATGCACCAGACACTGCTACCACACTGCAAATGAGTAACGCATGCACCAAACACTGCTACCACATTGCACAGGATTGACACATGCACCAGACACTGCTACCGCCCTGCACAGGAGTGACGCACATACCAGACCCAGCTACCACACTGCACAGAAGTGATGCAGGCACCAGACACTGCTACCACACTGCCCATGAGTAACACACGCACCAGACACTGCTACCACACTGCACATGAGTAGCGCACGCACCAGACACTGCTACTAAACTGCAAAAGAATAGCGTATGCACCAGACACTGCAACCACACTGCACAGGAGTCACACACTCACCAGACATAGCTACCACACAGCACATGAGTAGCGCACATACTAGACAGTTGCTACCACACTGTACAGGAGTGACGCAGGCACCAGACACTGCTGCCACACTGCAAAGGAGTAACACATGAACCAGACACTGCTACCACACTGCAAAGGAGTAATGCATGCACCAGACACTGCTACCCCAAATTCCTCTTTAGACATGACCTCTTGTTGGCCTGGCTGGTGAAACCACTCAGCGGGAATCCATTGCTCTTGGATTGTGTACATCCTGCGTGTCACCCTTTCAAGGGTGGGCCACGCCACTTCCACCCCTCCTTGGTTTTGTTATTGAGTTGTTGTATAGTGCTGCATTCAGCAATTACTTGGCCTCTTGGCGCGAACACTGGCTTGTTCATGTATGTATGGATATATATGGTATTTCTATAGCAGGAATCTAGCCAAAAGGTAGCAGAGCGCTGTACATGGGCAAAGATACGCATAAAGTGAATGAGGAAGAGGGGAGGAGCTTGGGTTGTAAGGTTACTTCCTCATGATGTAGTGTCCGTGAAAGTGGTGAGTGTTTAACTCTTTCCTACGCCGTGAGGAGGTGAAACAGCTGAGACACGCTGTCATTGTTGGAGGAGCCGCGGGAGGAACCGGGTGTTGCCGCAGGAGGAAGACAGGCTGGTGCACGGGACTCCATTGACCAGGAGTCCGTGCGTATCCACAGGTGCGCTGTTGCCCGCCCACCCGCCCACTTCCCTTGAAAGAAGCTCGCGGAACCCGCTGGCGCGGGTCCCGCTTCACCGTGAGGAGGTGAAACAGCTGAGACACGCTGTCATTGTTGGAGGAGCCGCGGGAGGAACCGGGTGTTGCCGCAGGAGGAAGACAGGCTGGTGCACGGGACTCCATTGACCAGGAGTCCGTGCGTATCCACAGGTGCGCTGTTGCCCGCCCACCCGCCCTTTGACCCATGCCTACATATTTTCTTGTCTGCCGCTGCGCGGGACGCGAGCGGGACGCCCCGGACGAAGCCCGGACAAAGGGCGGACAGTCTGTGACAGTCCGGGACAGGAGGGGGCTGGAGGGGGCTGTGGCCCTCCTGAATCGCCTAGAGGTACAAACTGGGCTGTGTATATATTGTCGTGTTGTAGGATTGCAGCACGAAAGGTGACAATACGTAAGGGTTGGCAATTCTATTTGATCTGTGTCTAAATTATTGTAAGGTTGTATTATGTCTAAAGCCAAACTTATCCCGGTAAAATCAACCATGGATAATTACCTTGTAAAAATGGTTGATAAGATAAACCAGGAGCGGAGAAAATCATTGGGGCGGCCTGAATCAGTCGACCTCGCCCCGTTAAGTAAGAACTCCCCCCCTCCTTCAGCCGTTCTCAATCAGGAAGCAAGCAATGACCTTAATGAGTCTAACCATGATAGAGATGGCATTACTGTGGTTGCTCCTTTAGAAGGAAATAGCCCCGTTGACTCCCCTTCTGAGGACTTATTATGTACACCAGATCCATCAACTGTCACTCCGACGGTTATTACTTCTCAGAGAGTATTACGTTCTAATCGGACCCATAATAGAAGTATACATTCAAAAAGGGGGGGGGTGCGATCATCTAAGAGAGCCGACCCGATATCTACCAACTCTGTCCGTGACCTCACCGTAGTGTAGGATAGTAATCCAGTCACCATAGATAGTAGACAGTTGGACCTTTTAATAAGCATGATTGATGCCAAGTTTGACCTATTAATTAGACTATTAATGAACAAACTCGATATGGTAACCAACGAAGTGGCCAGACTCGGAGGCCTGTTAGAATCATACCTTGATACCAGTTCTGGCACCAAGGTAAATGATGAGGCCTTAGTAAATAGCCATGTTTCCCAACAAGCCTCTAAGGTTGCTAATCGAACGGTCAAGTCTAACCCCCCTAATACCTCCTATGGAGAATACTGTGAGGAGAGAATTAATGCTCTAGACTCCTCGCTGACCCCAGGTCAACATAATTTGTCAGGTAAATCTGTTGCCAAGAACCAGCAAGTACCAAGTGTAAAAAATTCTGGTACCTCCAGGCCTGATCTGCCCCCAGCGTGTGCTCCATTTGTGGCAGTCCTTACCAATGTACCACCAGTTACTGAGACAGGTCGTAATTATAGTGAAACCCACTCCTCCTTGAAAAACAAAACTGTGGATTGGCTGCATCGTGAATGCGGCTTCCCAGTTGTTTTAGCAAAGGACATACTAAGCACTAGAAGAGTTGATTGGATTGGGAGTTTGCGTAAGACCTGTGGGGGTGATTGCATCGTAGTTAACTTTCGAAGTCCTCATCTTGTATCTACAGCTCTGTTAAGAGCACAATCATCCCCTTCACGGGACCAAGGGATATCTCTACGGCCTTTGGGGTATTTCTATAGGCACCTTAACTCCCGCCCCAATATTGTACATTTTGGGTCAAGAGAAGAAGTCATAAATACCTTTCCTGGTCCTACTATTACCATGTCAAACCGATTTGAAGTACTGAGCGGGCTGGATTGTAATGATTGACTGGTGCCAGTTCATCCCAAATTAGCGGACGCTGTTGACGCCATTGGAGGCACGGGAGGGGATGTTATCCCGAGGATGCTAGACATAGTAGATGCCAGTGAGAATGTTAACCCCCCGGATATTATCAGCGGGAAGCACAGTTGCTGTGACAGAGAGAACTGGGTTTCTCCGGCTGGGGATCAGTCCTGTAATCCTGTTACCTCTGCTCCCATGAGCCCCATACCTTTACCCAGAACTTGTGAACAGAGTGTTTGTTTCATTGCCAGCTGGAATATTGCGGGACTCTTATCTAAGGATACTTGCCTGGGATGGTTAGAGTTTATTAACACTTTTAATATTGTATGTCTTCAGGAAACCTGGTGTGTTGACCCAATCAATTATAATGGTTTTGTTTCTTTCAACTTACCCGCTGTGGCCTCACCGTCGGGCAGGGCAAAGGGTGGGTTATTGGTTTTGATTTCTGTAGAAGTACCCATCAAAGTTAAGAAACATGTTTTGGTTGGTGCACACTCCCAGATCCTATGGCTTCAATCGGAGCAGGATAGAAATATCCTTTTAATTAATTTTTATAATAATATTTTTGATTGCTCAAGGTACCAGGTTGTGCTTGCTTTGGAATCTGCTATGGAAGATATTATAACCAAATTTGATATTGTTTTTGATATCATTTGGGTGGGGGATTTTAACACAGTGGTATGTCCCTTTGTTGATGAAAGGGTATGTGGCTTTGTTGACCATTGGGGGGATGGTGTTCGTCACTTCCCTCATAATCTTTATGGTAATTCCTTGAACACAATTTTAACCACTTATGACATGGATATACTGGTCAATCAGGTTAATCCCTCAGGCGAAATCATTCCCACTTATACGGGAAGGAATGCAAATACAGTTATTGATTATATTTGTGTATCATCTGGTATCAGCCCACGGTGTTCAGCCCCTGTGGTTGTGGACAACCTAATTAGTGATCATAATTGTATTACTGCCGAGGTTTTATTGTGGAAGGACCGACAGATTCATACTCCATGTATTATTACCAATATTGAGCCACATCGATCTAATGGTATCCGCATTAGATGGAAGGGCAACAATGCGGACATTTCATCTAATACCATTGTTTCAAAATGCCTTACGGAAATTGTTACAATTTTAGAATGTGAGGAAGGAACCAACGAAATTGTGCATAATTTTATTAACATTAACTTAATCATTGACAGTAACTTCACTATTCACCCTAAAGGTAGGAAACCCCAGCGTAGGGGATGGTTTGATCATGCATGTTCTTCTGCTCTCAGGGAGCTTAAAATAGCACTGGCAGCAGAGAGGAGAGATATTGGAAGGATTAGGGAATTGCGAGGGATCTATCAGATCGCAATTAAGTCCAGGAAAGCAGAATTAAGACAAGAGGCCTGGGACAATTTAGACCAGGCAGCCTTTACCGCTGATTCCTCCCTTTTTTGGGCAACTGTTAACAGCCCTTTTCTAAAAGATGACAAGATGCCTGAATTATCGGCTAATGTCAGTACGGAGAGCTGGGTCACCCACTTCTCTCTGATCTTCGACTCGGCCAGAATCAGGGGAGTATATGAAGATAGATGGCCTGTTATCCCCTTGGATATTACAACTGCCGAAGTTCGGGACAGCATTAAATCTAGTAGGGGTGGGAAGGCCCAGGGGCCTGACGGGGTACCCATCGACGTATATAAAGCAGTTCCCGAGATTTGGGGCCCGTTGCTTACAAAGGTATTTAATGCTGCTGTATGCAACGGGGTTCCTCATACATGGGAGGAATCTATAATTGTACCAATTTATAAGAAAGGAGAGAAAGGGGACGTGAAGAACTACCGCCCAATCTCCCTTCTGGACTCTTCGGTGAAAATCATGAGTCGGGTACTTATGGTTAGGCTGGAAGAATGGGCGGAGTCCCAGAATATCCTGGCCGATTCCCAATATGGTTTCAGGAAGGGCAGAGGGACGTTAGAGCAATGCCTCAACCTTGACCTAATAATTGGGAAGTATACAAAGGCCAAAAAAGGATCCCTCTATCTCTGCTTTGCCGACCTGAGCAGCGCTTTTGATATGGTAGACCACAATATCTTATGGGCCAAATTATTGGAAATGGGAGCCCCGGGGCCCATTGTTTATTTTTTAGCGAGACTCTATCTTAAATTAAATTCTAGTGTCCGTTATGGTCAGGCAGGGGAGTGCACCCCCAAATTTAGCGTCAGGCGGGGCATCAGACAAGGGTGTGTGCTCGCCCCCCTACTTTTTATTCTTTTTATTAACGAAGTAGATCTAGTCTTAAAGGAGGTAGCGGCTGATGCACCAAAAATTAGAGATTTCAGCGTCCCCGTACTTCTTTATGCGGACGACGCTGTAATCTTGTCTAGGACCCCAATTGGACTACAGCGCTTGATGGACAGGTTCTCACTGTTCATCAAGGACAGGAAGCTGCTGATTAATAAATCTAAGACCTTTGTTATGGAGTGTGGCGTAGGATGTAAAAAACCCCATGCCTTTTTTATTGAAGGACACAAAGTTCTAACAGTGGAGTCTTTTAATTACCTCGGCATCACTTTTTCGAAAACGGGCAGCTGGACAAGAGAGATAAACTGCGTCCGGGCCAAGGTGGCCAAAAGCTCCCACGGGGTGTTTAAATTCGCTACCAAAATTGGAGACAAAAGAATTAAAGACATGTTAAAAATCTTTCAAATGAGATGTCTCTCTGTGGCCCTCTATGGAGCAGGGGTGTGGGGGCACACCAAGGCAGGGAATTTGCAAGTGGAGGAAAACCTCTTCCTTAAAAGGCTCCTGTGTTTGCCGAAATCAGCTACCAACTATTTGGTCCACAGAGAACTAGGTATTTTCCATCTTTCTGACCTACTGACTATAAGGCCTTTAATGCTGTGGCGCTCTATTTGGGCAAAGGAAGAGACATCCTTAAATAGAGCAATCATTGGAGATTGTCTCTCCATTGACGGTTACTTAAAAATTCCCTAGATTAAATTTGTCTTCAACTGTTACCTAGAGATTTTTGGTATTAACCTTAAAGATGACTGTCATGCCCCTACCAGTTTGCCCAAAGATGTGATGAAGTCGGTTTTTATGAATTTTAAGCTACAGAAACGGGAAAGGAATAGTAGTAACTTAAGTACATGTATGTTTTACGGCAGATTCTGTGAAATCGAGGGATTTCAGCCGTGTCTAAGTCTAGTCACCCGGTCCTCCCATCGGTATGTAATTACCAGACTAAGGTTCGGGATAGTGCACCACTTGGTGGCCTACCCGTGTATTAAAAAAATTCCGGTTGGCCCTTGCCCATGTGACAATGTATCAGTCCAAAGCACCATGCACTTTCTTTTACTGTGTAAACTATATACCAACTTTCGCCAAGCCTACCTTAAGCCTATTTTGTTAAAATACGGAGTCAGGAATACACAAGATGCTATGAAGTTGCTTTTTAAACCTTATCCTGATGTATGTTTTTTTACTGCCACCTTCCTCCTACTAGCAATCAAAGCAAGGCCTAGTATGCTGTTTTAGCTATTTAAATGTTTTAATTATGTAATCTGTTTTGCAAATTTTTTATTATGGTTATGTTTATTGTAATTGTTGATTTGTTTTGCTTTTATGGACTTGTGTCTAAAGCTCCGAATAAAGCCTTATGAAATGAAATGAACTCTTTCCTAAACTGGAGCAGCCTGGCCGACCACCCAACAGCTGCTCTGCCCTGGGGCAATCTGTTCCTGACCAAGGATGAGTTCGGTAACAAATGGAGAAGCCATCAGGCTTCATTGTACCGAGGATACCACATTCATTCCACCACCAGATGCATCCTGGGAATTAAAGCGACTGGACTACATTGTTGCATCACCCTGCCATGGTTGGTGTAAGGACAGCAAAGGAGTGGGACTGTGCACTCCCTGGCGAGGCTGGGTCACATAACCACCCTAAGTACTGTAGTGGCAACCAGTGGTGTTTAAAGCGTCACGAAGGCACAAGAGTTCGTCACCCAGCGCTATGCGCTGTGTAAACAGAGGTTCTTATGATACGCATAGTGGGGCCGTGGGAAGGCCTCTTTGTTTTGGATCGGCTACAACAGGTGGAAGGAGCCGGGCTGCGATGCCATGCCTGGAATCCCCCACGGTGTCCTGGCGGGGTAACCCAATCCCTGCCCGCTCCCACAGCGGCACAGGGCCCTGTCCGTCACCGTGGCGGTAGCAGCTGCGGCCACTGACACTGCCCGAGGGCCGACCCCCAGGAAGTGCACGGTGGGCTCGGCCTGGGACCCGCAGAGGACCGGAGGAAGCCTGGGAGAAGGCCGGGCAGCCATGGCGGGGCGTGCGCTGCTCTCACTGGCGCTCTGCCTCGGGGCGCTAGCAGGTAGGTGGAGTCTGTCTGGGTGATTGCGCCTGGCACCGGGGCAAGTGTGAATGAGGCCGGAGGGGTAACTCTGTAAAGAGACAGTACCACCCTGCCTGGGTCCCTTCTGCTGGTTAGCGACTACCCTCAAACACAGTATATGGCTATAGTATTGGCTTTCATTTATTTATTATATAGCGCTGACATGACCCGAAGGCGTTACAGACAGCGCTTCACACCTGAGAGACTCCTACCATTTAAGCCAGATCAGTGTAAACAAAGCCAGAGAGGAGACTAGATGTGCAGCGGGGCGGAAGTTCATTCACAAGCACAGCCGACCTCTTCCAGGGCTGAGTCTGTGTCCAGAGAGAGGAGCACGAGGCCTCTGGGGGCAGTTGAGGTTCTTGTGCCCACCAGCAGCCAGGCCAGGACCACCTCGGGGCAAACAGATGGGCAGAGGTCACAGAGCAGGGGGGGGGGGGGGGGCTGAGACAGAGAGCACACAACACTGAGCGAAAACACACACAGAAGGGAGATAAACCGGCGATCACAATAATTGTAATTGTATTTATATAGCGCTTACTCCCCCTGAGGAGGCGTCGAAGCGCTTTTCAGCGATTAGCACGCCAAGAACCCAAAAGTATTAGTGGTCGACAGAAAATCAAGACAAAGGGAAAAAGAAGTATTTAATTATCTGACTATCAAAAAAAAGAACAGAAGAGACCCAAAAAGAATTTGCATGAAAGAAATAAAGAGGCAGGGAGTGTCTGGTAGTGAATAAAAGAAGCATGAGGTGGAATCAAGACTAGGCAGAGAGTGGCTCACCATGGTAAACAAAGGCGGGCACAGACAGTAATAGAGCCTGGTACAGACAGGGGCACTGAGGCAGACACAACAACACACCGAGGAGACAGAAACACACACAAACTATAGGACAGACAGGACAAGTGCTGTACTTAGGGTTGCCACCTTTGCTGGAAAACACATACCATGCTGCTGTGTACGACTTAAGTTGGGGTACCCTGCTGGCTAGTGAGTTTAAGAGGTTTGGTGCTGATCATGTTTGAAATGGCATAGAGTGAGCACGCGAGCTGAAATCACCCCTAGGAAGGGGCGTATGGGCTGCAAACACTTTGCAAAACAAAGGGGTGCAACTCGTGCATTTCAATCCAATCCTACTACAACTTTGGCTAAAACCCCCCCACAGATGTTATGATTTTTTTTTTATTCTGTTTAGAGTTTATGGAAATAAAAGTATTTGAAAAATAAGCTTTGGCATTTATCAAGATTGAAAACATTTAATGCAATGTACAGTTTTGAGATACCCTACAAAGTGGGTTTGTTTTTCCTCCAGTATTTGGAACTGTGTTTTTCTTTTAACTTATTTTAAACAAAACTTTACACACAAACAATGGCAAAACCACTAGCTTATGCACACAAACAGGGGTACCTAAGATTTCTAATTTTTTTAATAAAGGTTTTTATATATTATGTATCCCTCACAGTCCACCTCAATGTGAATCATTGAAAATACACAAAAATGTGACGGACTGTCCTCACGCGTCACCAGGTGTCATGCTTCATCAAATGACAACCCACGCCCTCCTGAAACCCAGTTTGATGGAGAGCGGACCTTCAACTGGAGTCAGGGAGGTTGATGTAAAAACGGGTGGACCGTGGGTCCTTAAGGCACATACCAACTGCAACAGTGAGAGTGTTGTATACTTGATTACATGCCCATGTGGTGTATTCTATGTGAGAATGACGATTCGGAAAATAAAGGTGTGTACCAATGAACACCGAAGCACGATACACTGCAAACGGAACAACACCAAACTAACAAGCCACTATCTCGACCAGAATCATAGAGATGTGGATAAAACATGGGTAGTTCTGGAAAAGTTTATATTACCACCCCAGACCCCCAAAAGAGACTACTTTTGCGTGAACAAAGATGGGTGTATCGGTTGAGAACATGGAAAAAAGGACTGAATGGTGATATCCTTTGGTTACAACTTACACAAGGCCATGACATCTAAGACAAGACCTTCCCCTCTACGTATAACCTCAGAACCGTACTTAAAAAATTGCATTTAGGACGAGGGAGCTGGCGTTCAATCAACCAGCAAGATTGTTGCCACGAGAATATGAGGTGGAAAATATTTCCCCCCCCCCCCCCCCGGGGTAGTATGGCTCCTCACTGAATATATAACTATATAAATAATCATTGTGACACATCCATCAGAACGTAAAAATCCCAGGTGGAGCTGAATTGAGCAATGTGTTTTGTTATGAATACGAACAAACAGAAAACGGAAAATGGAAATAGTAATCTAGTCCAATAAATTGTACTATACCACAAGCAGCCTTTTTATAGAAGCGAGTCCCATTGGAACACGTGTATCGGCCGTCGTTATAAAGGCCCCAACATACGGGACTCCAATTTCCACAATTCAAGTTGAATTGTGTGATTTGTTACCAATACAATATAGGAATAGATCATGAAAATGGATTATCTGATCCAGTAAAAGACGGCTCTACACCATTAGCAGTCTCTCAGTATTGGCTTCTCCCCCGAAAAATCCAATATGTTCAGGGCCCCATACATGAGACTCCAAATCCCATGAGCCCTCCTAAAAGGAAGTGCCCAACCTAAGACATTGCGGCGGGGACGTCGGGAACCAGGCAGCCCCCATCTGAGGCCGGATGGTTCTTACCAGAATCACGAGCTTCACCACCAGTGCAAGCAATCCTCCTGTGACAGCGGAACACAACGTCGGCCTAAATATGCGCCCTTCATTCCATTTGTTCTGCATCGTGAGGGAGGAGCAGGTACGTATAGGCTCGCAGTGAAGAACGCACCTTGACGAAGTAAGAGGGTGAATGTGTGGAGGGATATTGTATCCCCTGATATGGGTGTCCATGAGTGAAAGCGCATCGTGTTAAACTATATTGAACCTCATATGTCACTCTTGGGTAGTGGCAAGCCCAGTGCAGGATTGCCACATCAGGACCCCACATTCCCGTCCTGAAGAATGCCACGGACTCGCATGAGCCCAAAGGCAGAAACATGTTGAAGGTATAAGTAGTAATGGGGAACTTATTCTCCTTGTCCCACATTTGGTTTTAATACCAAGTGTCATGTCTAATGAGTAAAAAAGTTTCTAGGATGCCACATTGGTTTTTAATACACTTTAATCAAGGGTCCACTCTTAGTTTGAAGTGCCTCCCTGACTTCAGGTGAAGGCCCGCTGTCCATCAAACTGTGTTCTTGGAGAGTGTGTGTCGTCCTATGATGAAGCATGGTATGTGAGGACAATCCGCCACATTTTTGTGTATGTCCAATAACTCATATTGAGTAGAACTGTGTGGGATGCATAATATATACAAAATTTATTTAAAAATGTAGAAATCTCGAGTAGCTCTGTTTGTTCTGCATATACTGTTTTGGGAGGCCAGCTCACCCTTGAGACCCCATAGCCTCTAGTTGCCGACCTTGGATATATTCCAGGGGTGTGTGTTTGCAAAACCAATAGCTTGGCATTTGCATTATAAAGGCGAGAGCTCTTGGCTTTGCCAATGCTTCTTCTTTTTGGAAGTGAGTGTGCTGTTTCCTCGGAGATGTAACTGGGGAGTGAGGCTCACAACACCACAACTCTGAACACTTCCCTCCACATTCACCATCTCTGCTGTCCACCTCTTTGCAAGATTCTTAAAATGTTTGCAATTAACAGTAAGCCTCACTGGCCGGAGATGAACTTTTCCAACTGATGCCAAGAGAAGCACAGACTATAGGAGGGTCAGTAGCTAAGAAGCTAGGATAATATATGTTGAGGAACCAAGGGAAAAAGCCTCACCCCTGAAGAAGGGTATATGTCGGTGTAGGGAAGTAGGTGCTAGCAGGCCACAAGGAACAGTGCAAAAATATAACTGTGCCTCCTTGAGTGCTCTCCGCATACTGAATAAGAAACATTTAGGCCTGTTGCAATAGTTTGACACCATCACTAGGTGGCGTCCGTAGTCACTGAAATGCACACACCTTAGATCAAGGGAAGGAGGACTCACTGAAGGCTGGTGTGACTAACAGGAACCACTCGGTACTCAAAGAATACTTGTTCATGGGGGTATTCACAGGTCGGTGGGGTGAAAGACACATCACACCCATGTCGGATGTATTTACAGGGAGAGGGGTTTAGGTACTCACACCCAGTGGTGCAACAGTAGTCCCTGCAGCCTCCGCAGTGCTGTGGGGGGGGCGAGTTCAAGGGGGCCTCCTTCTGCACTCGCGCAACTAGCCCCTGGCCTGTGAGCTCTTGACCGGGGTGGGGGGGCACCTCCATGTACTTTGCAGGGCGGCCCCCTCAGGTTTTGTTGATACCTAGTGAGAGCTAACTAATCAAAACACCCTAGTGCATGTGTAGGCAGGTACTCCATGTTACTTGGAGAGTACTCACATCACGTCACTTGCATACAACTTGTATTATATACACACTGACACCTCAAAGTAGTTAAGTGTGAAGCACTGCTGCTTTTGTTGCTGGGGTCAATTTTGCAGTTACGCTAACAAAAAAAAACAGCCCCAACTTCTGCAAAACCGGCAGCCATCCTCCCGGGGAAATGTCCGATGCCCGCTACGGCCAGTCTGGCCCTGATTAGCATGCATGACTACATTTTAGAACAGGGATGTGGGAGATTTTGAAAAAAGAAATAGAGGCAACATATTTCCCCATTGACTTCTATTGAAGCAGAGGCAATTTCAAATGGAAGTCAAACAAAATAAAGCGATTATTGCCCCAAAAAACATGGGAGTCTCCTGCGTGAATCAGGTCTGTTGGCATGTATGGAATAGGCGGGCTAGGTCATAACATAATATGTATTTGTAAAGCGCACATTCACCACAATGGGTTTCTTGGCGCTGAATAACAGATGTTTATTGTTACCCAACTCAATGGTACTCGTTTTATCAACCATTAAAGGATGAAAGGCTGAGTGGACCTGCCAGGATTTGAACCTGTGAGCATGAGGTCAAACACAGGCCCCTCAAGTGGACGCATTAGTTCACTGAGCCACCAGACCCAGCTGAGGTCAGGCAGTCACCCATGATTTCTCACATTCTCCAAGTCACAGGTTGTCAACAGCTCTTCATAAGGGAGAGCAAACTGGCTACATCCAAATAAACCAAGAGCTTCAGTGCAGTGCAGTGTGGGCCCCTCAGAAAATAATGGCACTATATTGGCAGTAATTAATTATTGCCACACTGCCAATTACAGAAGCTGCCCACAGACACAGCCTATGTGGGGCCTGTATTGGTATTCTACACCAGCACCATGCAATTGGGAGTAAAACCCATTGGAATAGGGAATCGCAGAGAATTCCCAAATTATGGGGTTGTACCACATACATTTACTACTTGCTCTAAGTAGGTGGCAAGTGTGTGCACGGACCTGTGGGTGGGGCGGGAGTAAGAGAGTAAAGAGGGGAGGGTTTTTCTGTGTGTGGAGGAGATTCATTCTGTCAACAAAACAAAATGCGGGATTGTGGATCGGCTGCTGCTGTAGTCCAAGCCTTATGCAACGCGTTTTTTTCC